>NC_140946.1:139592167-140804667 GCF_014529385.1 Adiantum capillus-veneris
CTGAGACCAAAAATTCACTGATGAGGACAAGAGACTCTTGTACAAGCCATCCTTTGGCCATGCTACCCTCGGGGCGAGCCCTTTGATGAACAAACCCCTTTAAAGTCTTCATAAATCTCTCCAAGAAGAAAGTCCACCTGCTATGGACCACCCCACCAGCTGCAACTTCATCGACCACATGCACAAGTACATGCATTTGGATGGTAGGAATGTTTGTTGGAAAGTACTTCTCCACCATGCACACTACTTCAATAGCATTAAGGCATGCTGCATCGATGATGTCTTCTCTTATCTCTTTTGAACTGATCCAACATCCCAACTCACTAATTTTGTAGATTGTTCTTTTAATGTCATCTATCAAACAACCCTTTATGGCAATTGGTAAGATGAACTGTAAAAATTTGTTCCAATCGTGGGACTTAATTAAGACCATTGAGATTGTCATCTCTCGTAAAAGCCGTTTTCAAACATCGCATGCACCCTATGGGAGTCTTGAATGAAGATATAGTCTTCTTCACTTGTTTCTCTTCTACGCAACTCAGAACCCATGGACCTTTTGGTATAGACCACTTTCCATTGGGTTTAAGTTGAGGACACATATCTGACATTCGACCCACGGCCTGCAGGTCATCTCTTTGGGCCTTGCTCTCCCTTTCTCCAGTGATGGGCTTCCAGATGATCTCCCCCACATTCTTGAAGATGTGCATTGGGTCGAGCAAATGATTAATCAATAGGTCACTCCAGTCAAGTTGTCGAAGGAATCACACAATGTCATCAAAGCGGCTATGGACTTGCACTTGAACATGCTCTTTATTCTTGGAATGATAGGAAAGTGTCGAAGGACCTTTGTAGGGATAAATTTTCCTTATGTGTCCTCCCTGTACCTGTTTGATCCACAATTGGGACATTGTTTGAGGTTTGCATACTCATTGCAAAAAAGTATACAATCATTAGGACATGCATGTATTTTCTGATAATCCAAGCCCAAATTATTAAGAAGCTTTTTAGCGGTTGGACGGGTAGGGGGTATGTGTTTCCCTTCTGACAAGATTTGCTCATACAACAACCTGTCGTTACATGAACAAGTCAGCCCTTTGATCACTTTCTATAAACTGTAATTTGCGCTTTACCATGCTTAGGATAAAATATGTTTACCTGAAAATCTATGTGTCTGACTGAGGCGTCAGACTAACCGTAGACAGACTGCAAATTAAGCATTTCCAACACGGTGCGGAGAACTAAGATTTTTGCACCAGTCTAGAGCGGCATGCGTGCAAGACTTTGCATCATCTCGCCCTCTTCATCGTTGCTATCATGCGTCGATATGAACGGGATGGCTGAGGTTGGTCCACAGTACTGCATTCAATGTTGTCACCTTCTATGTTGGAATCCATGTCAAAGAACGCGTCCAACATCTGTCAAAGCCGTATTGCCAAACGGATCACCATTGTGTTGTTTTTAGGGACACGAGGCAATTTTAGCGCTTGAAAATCAATCGCAAACATATAGACAACACAATGCCCAACCGTTGGCAATACGGCAAGCCATAGAGCTTCCCCACAATGCATATGCATTCTGGGCAAGCTCTATGGATTTACATTTTGCCAAATGGATCTCCATTGTGTTGTTTTTAGGGTTGCTTAGCTATTATAGGGCTTGAAAACCGCTTGCGGTCCTAAAAACAACACAATGGCAAGCCTTTTGGCAATACGGAAAGCCATAGAGCTTGCATTCAATTCATATGACTTGTGGGCAAGCTTTATGGCTTGCCGTATTGCCAAATGGATCGTCATTGTGTTGTTTTCAAGGACACGAGGCATTTTAGAGCTTGAAAATCGTTCGCAAACATATAGACAACACTATGGCGAGCCGTTTGGCAATACGGAAAGCCATAAAGCTTGCTCACAATCCATATGCATTTTAAGCAAGATCTATGGCTTGCCGTATTGCCATAAGGCTTTCCATTGTGTTGTTTTTAAGACCACTTAGCTATTGTAGGATTTGAAAACCGCTTGCAGACATATAGAAAACACAATGGCAAGCCGTTTGGCAATATGTCAAGCCATAGAGCTTTCCCACAACGCATATGCATTGTGGGAAAACTCTATGGCTTCCCGTATTGCCAAATGGCTCGCTATGGTGTTATTTTCAGGGCCGATTAGCTATTTTAGGACTTCAAAACCACTCGAGGACATATAAACAAAACAATGGCGAGCCGTTGGTAATACGGAAAGCCATAGAGCTTGCCCACAATGCATATGTGTTGTGGGTAAGCTTTATGGCTTGCCGTATTGACGAACAGATTGTCATTGTGTTGTTTTTAATCTGCAATGTGGGTAATCTCTATGGCTTGCCATATTGTCGAACGTAGCTTAACCTAACCTAACCTAATATAGCTTAACCTATCCTAACCTAACCTAACCTAACGTAGCTAAACATAACGTAGGTTACCTTAACCTAACCTAACATATAAGATAACCTAACCTAACTTAACGTAGCTTAACCTAACCTAATCGAATGTAGCTTAACTTAATCTACCCTAACGTATAAGATAACCTAACCTAATGTAACCTAACCTAGCCTAACCTAACGTATAACCTAACCTAACAACGTAGCTTAACTTAACATAACCTAACGTATAAGATAACCTAGCCTAACGTAATTTAACTAAACTTATAACCTAAACTTAACCTAAAACATAAACCCCATCAATTCCATAATTTCAAAAACGACATAATTCAAAACAAAAAAAATTTAAAACAAGATTTTTTCATAAACAAAACAAATTTTTTTCATAATTTAAAATGAAATTTCACATCACACACAGACCATAATTTCTTTTAAAGCATTGAAAGTTTAAAGCATAAATTTTTTATTAATATACAAAATAATTTAAATAAATTTAATATGCATTTAAAGGTTCGAGCGCTCACATTCGTCCTATTTGAGCAATCAAAGTTGTTGTAAAAATCCTGGAACCTGCAAAAACGCACACACAAACACAAAGTTAAACCCTAAACCCTAAATCTACAAGTAAACATGAAAACAATCTCACCTTAGTGTTATGCGCTAACCCACAAGCAAGATTAGCACTTTCGAGGGCTTGTTTCACACCAGATTTGTGAGAGATGGGGAAGAAGAGAGCCTGAGAAAACGCACAAGAACAAGAGAAATGCGCAGAGAAATCCCACGGTTTTGTTTTTTTCAGGTGCCATTGGTATAGATGTTGGCTTAGGCGTCGGAACTGCTTTGGGAATAAGCATCGGAAAGTCCATTCGCGCTGACGTCGGAATAGGCGCCGGAATATACGTCAAATTTTTGAAAATAATTTTTTTTCAAAAACTTTAGCTCCCTCCATACATACACACACATATACCGACACTCGCCAGTGAGACAGCAGTAATCTGGCGCCGAAATTTAAGTCACCTGTTGTAGTGATAGGGAAATGCATAATTGCCACGAATCTGGCTCTCAAGGCTGAGAGGCAAAGGTTGTCGCAAGACGTCCATTTGTAATGGTATACTCATCATGATTAACTAGAGATGCATGTCCCTACATGTGAAATATTATTTATATTATTGACACAATTAGCTATAAGAATTACAATAAATATAAATTAGAAAAAACAATACTAACCCTAGGTTGAGCTCGATGTGCGAGCGTTGGTGCATGAGCATAAACACCCCAATCCAACTCATGTGAATGACATTGTCATCATTGGCTTCAATGTAAGCCTCGACATCCATTGCACAAACATGGACTTCATTCCTCTTCATAATAAACTAAAGGCGCTCTCTCTGAAGGCTCTTCATGTCCTATTGTATGAGCATGGTCTCCACGGCTATAAATGAAGGCGATGCAATACGAGAGGAATCTAAATATGTATTAGAAAAACGGAAGTTAAATTTAATTTGACTAAAGTACGAGTGTGTGTGTGTATACATACATACATACATACATACATGCATACATACATACATATATACTTGTAACATACATACGTACATATTATTTACATAGATACATAGATATATACATACATACACATATATACATACATACATACAAGCATACAGACATACTTGTAACTTACATACATACATACATACAAATATACATACATACATGTGAGTATGTATCACATACATACACTTTTACATACAAACATACATTGTTTCCTCTTATTGTGAACACAAACAGGTAGTATGCTATGGTCCGTGAAAATAAGAGACCTCCGCGATTCCATGACGAGTCATGGATCCACTTCTGACGGGAGATGGAATTACGGATAGCATTCTTGTAGCAAAAATTATGTCATTTATAATTTGAATTTTTAATAAAATTGCTTACGTATTCACCAATAATATAAGTTTAATATCATTTTATTTTCAATGAATGCAATGTAGGAGGCATCACAGGCTATAGTGGCAAGCAGCCACTATAGCTTACGTATTCACTAATAATATAACTTTAAAATCAATTTTTTTCAATGAATGCACTGTAGGAGGAATCACAGGGTATAATGGCGAGCGGCCACACATCGCACTTGGGTCGCATAGGCAAGGATGTCTTCATAGCCACTTTCGTAAGTATATATTTATAGATTTTCATAACATAGTTTTTAGAATGATGTGAATAAGAACAACCCTAAACTTTGGATGTGTTTTGTACATACCAAATTAAGATTACGGTCGACCTCCGACTCCAACAGAGATCGAGATGGCAACATACTAGGAATACAGAGCCTTGCAGTGCATCCTTCCACAAACTGCCCTTTTGTGAGTAATATATGTAACTTTGAGTTATTTGTTTAATTTAAAATGATTTTCAAATTAGTTTACAATTGTCAACAATCAATCTAATTTAACTTTTATGAATGCAAGAGGTTCAAGGTGAGAGAAATCTCGAGCTTGTTGCGAGAGAGGAGGAGCAGGAGGAGGGTAGGAGGATACACGAGCATCGGGCATGCATTGAAATGTTTCACATGCTAGGGGACAATCTTCACATTGATGGGGGATATGAGGATCATTCAGACGAGTCCGACACTAATATATAGCCAAAGTGGAATTTAGATAGATGATCATGTTTGGGTATATACATTGTATATATACATACATTGATGATCTATATATTCTGATTCAATCAGTTATAGTTTACTTGCAATATAGTATTGTTATGTTTCTTCATTAATATGCAATTTGTTTCAATCGTTTTTGTTTATACTGTTTTTTCACTCATATTTAGTTTATATTATTCTTTTTTTTAAATCGCTTAGTGCCTAGGAAAAAAAGACCATATCGTGATCATTCATACTTTGAATTTTGTGTTCGCATAAAGTCACCGATTGTCCTTTTGTTGTACATTGTATGTAGAATGCTCCCGAGTGTGTACTTTCCACTTCAAATCTTGTTGTTGAGCGTATGAGAGAGAGAGAGAGAGAGAGAGAGAGAGAGAGAGAGAGCCTTGTGTGTGTGAGAGAGAGAGATCCTCGTGTGTGGTGTGAGAGAGAGAGCTTTATGTGTGTGGGTGTGTGTGTGTGTGTGTGTCAGAGAGAGAGAGAGAGAAAGAGAAAAAGCCTTGTGTGTGAGAGAGAGATAGAGAGCCTTGGTAATTAAGCAAGCAAGTAATATACGATCGGGCTCCTGGGGGGGTTCACTATGTGTAAAACTACCATACCACGTGCGTTCAAGACATGTTTGTAAAACCCCTTATCTGTGAATTTTGTTAGGAATATAATGTACCCTTTTTTTTTTAATCTGTAATTTTTTTTCAAGTTTAAAAACATAATGCCCTTCTGTATATATATTTCTGTAAGTTTCAAGAACTTTAAATACCCTTTTGTTGAACTCGCATGATAGGTTAAATTTTTATTAGGTAGCCTCCCCGGGTCGGGCTCCCAAGGAGCCCGACAAATATGTGCTAAAAAAATGGAATAGCATCGCGTAAGCGACGTATTGAACATTACATCACTTACACGACTCCAAGAAATGGTAATTATTTATGTCGCTTAAGCATAGCTGATACACAGTCCACAACCGACACCAACAGTCACCAAAGAGGAGAGGTATGCTCCAAACCTATCTTGCTACATTGTATATATTTCTAGTGCTGCCACATGAGAAACACCTAACAGAAACAAAAGAGACGTGAGCTCCGAAGATCAAATTCCACCAATTTGAATCATACCTATTCTCGATCTTTTCCAAAATCACCTTATACCAATCTTGATCCAATTGGGGGTTTCTGTAGAAAATAATTGAGGTTTTCTTTTTTGGGGCCCCTATAGAGATTTTGACACCACCACTATAACATATGCGCGTTATTATCGCTCACATTACCGCAAAAAAACAAACAAACTTGAAATATAAAAATTCTGGTGCGCGGAAAATACTACGGCAAAGCTGGCAGTATGGTCTAGTGGTAACTGATGCAGTAATGGATGTGGCAATATTTTCGCAAATATTACCGCGTGCTTTGCTACAACAGTACCCGCACATATTACCACGTCAGGCTTATCGCGAGCATTACGCGAAGGGATTTATTATAAAAAAACAGATGACCGTTTGGATTGTCCTTTGCAGGACCATCCAAAAGGTCATCTATTTTTTTATTTATTTTAGTTATTTTACAAAATTATTATTAATTACAACAAAATATCACAATTGGACAATACATTGAGCCAAAAAAAGATTGATAATTTCATTTACATAAGTGGAATTACAATTGGGGGAGGTATTGAGCCAAAAAATGATAGGTATTGCATTTACATAAAGGGCAAAAAAAGCCCGCGTGTACAAAATAGAGTATGGTCATGTGGGATAGGGCAAACGGGGCCCGCGTATACAAAATAGAGGATGCTCATGGGGGAGTTGGCGGCATTTCATGTGGAACTCCTTGACTCTGCAAAACCATAAAAAAGAAACAATTAACACTTTGTTATTTAATATTTGATATAAAATCAACAATTTGATTATTTAGATAAGATTAAACTTACATGTTGCAGACTTCTGCACGCATTTTTGAACTCCTCTCGAGAGATCATTTGATTTTCAAACAACCAACACCAAGTTTGATACTCAGTATGGTTCTCTCTATATCTCTGCACTTCTCTGGTCGGGCGACTCATGGTAATGTTATACTGACAAAAAATAGGAACCAATTAATTAAATGAAAAACATTAGATTTTTTACAATAAAACGAATATTTTTACTTACATATTTGTCTTTCTAAGCCGTTTTTCCTCCCGAACCATAATGCATAGGAGTCGAATGGGATCTGGCCTCAACTTGACGCGTATACATCCTCGCATCGGTTGCCCTTTTGTCCTCTTTCACGCCCATAGCGGTCTCCCACTCCACATCATGGACATTTCCTGGCCGATAGCTATGCTCTGGAGACTCCATTGTCTTCTTTTCCGCTCTCCTCACACTAGATTTTTTTTTCTTCAGAAATGTTTTGACATGCTCTTGCAACTATTGCCTTGAGAATTGTTGCCACTCAGGGTTGGGGAAACGCATGTGCATGGTTGTCTCTATATATGTGAGGTTGTAGGGATCTTGCTGATCAAATTTAAGAAAACAATTGATATATGTGGAGTGGATTAATTGGTTGACGTGTGTGCGGAATCTCCTGCCCTGTGCTGTCCTGAGATCCACCA
Source organism: Adiantum capillus-veneris (assembly GCF_014529385.1). Lineage (NCBI taxonomy): Eukaryota > Viridiplantae > Streptophyta > Polypodiopsida > Polypodiales > Pteridaceae > Adiantum > Adiantum capillus-veneris. The sequence goes on from NC_140946.1 coordinate 139,599,825, forward strand.
TACCTCCTCTATGAACTTGGTAGTATAACCCGCGTGCATCTGGTGAAGGCATGTCATGGTCCTCATCTTCTACTGGAGCAGGGAGCGGTGACTGTGGAGGAGAATCTGTAGTACTTCCCCCCCCCCCCAAAACAACAACTAGCTCCGCTCCCTCATCAAGATCGACCGGCGCTAGCGCACGAGCTGCCCTGACGCTGACTGCCAGAAGAGCGCCGACATGAATCTGGGACAGAAGGTGGGATAGGTGATGGATAGGTGGACGCCCGTGGCGTCGGACCCTGTGGCGTAGCACCCAACGGCGTCGGACCCTGGGGCGTTGGACCCTGTGAAGGAAAAGTTGAACCTGGAGCTGTAGCTGGAAAACTCTGCAGGTATGGAGTGCCACCAGTCGGAGTAGAGACCTCTGATAATCCAAAAGCTGCTAGCTGCGTCGGTGAATAGCGCTGTGTAAGGGTCTGCTGTGAACCTAACCACTCAGCCCGAAGACGCAATGCCCTCTCCACATCTGGATCGGTCATAGGTACGGCAGTGGACCCACCTAGAGCGTCCCAAAACCAGCCGAACCCTGATGATGACTATTGAGGCGACGGCTGTGAATGATAGGCAGAGAGAGCGTCGGGATATGACATCCCGTCTGCAATGAAATCCTCAATGCTGCGAAAGCGTGGTGTGGAAGAAGAAGACATGGTCTGCATTTATTATGACAAAGATTAAACTAAGGTATAAAATTTGAATATATGATTAAAAATTTACACATTGATTTTTTTCAAACATTGGATTTTGTAACATTGGATTCTCTATAGTATCCAATGTTGAAAGAATCGAATGTGTGTCTACAACCTATAAAAGAGTCTTGCAAAGCCTCGAGTGCTAATAAGATATTAGTGTGTGTATTGACTAATAAGAGATTATTGCGTTTATGATTAGTGTGATCGATTGTGTGATCACTTGGACGGACGTCATTGTAATGGAATTACCCTATTCAACTTGAGAATAGCGGAAATTAATGAGAATACTTTCGAGAAATAACTTTGTGAGCATAGCGGGTAGACATAATTGAAGATAGCAACATAATCATAGCAATTAGTTAACTTGGCATGAACAATACTTTTGCAAGAGAGAGAATTTAGAGAACATGACAACAGTTGAGGACCGGATTTATGTGGAGCCGGTCCCCCCTCCAATCAACATTTGTATTATGATTTCTCCCATTAAGAGAGACTTGTTACAATATATTCTTTGTGTTCCTTGTGACCTAGGTGATGCAATGAAGATGGAAAGCTTCATGCATCACAATCATAGCATAACATGAACTTGAAGAAAGCTTTAATTGTCCCAAGCCTCAGTCCCAAGACCTCAAACACCTTCGAAGGTGGAGAGAGCTAGCAGGGAATGAGGGTAGGGAAGAGGAAGAAGAAACATTTCATAGGAGAAAGAACTAGTTCCTCACTTATCATACTCTTGTTGCTAGCATACATAATAGCATAGTAATGAAGAAGAAGGAGATGACAAGCTCAAGCATTGAAGCATGGCTCTTGGTTGGATTTGCACTCCATAGCCAAGAGTGTTGGTGTAGGCTCTCAACCTCTACTTGCTTGGAGAGGGAGCTCTTGCACTTTGCATAGCACACAATGAGAGTGCTTGTGAGTGTGTGTGGGTAAGTATACCCCTCAAGCAAGCCCCTAGCTAGCTTGGGTCGACCCCCCCTTGTAGCTCATGCTTGAAGCTCATTGGACCCCTCCAGGCCTAGCCAATCACAAGCAGGAGCCATTACAAGCAACATGGGTAGCCTTGGGACAAGTGTCCCCCTTTTCCCTTTGAGAGAGAGAGGACTTGATAAATGCAAAATCAATTAGATAATTCAAGTAATTTATCATTGGACCCCTTTGAAGCCTAGCCAATAGGCTTCAAGCAACACATGAAGGTAACATGGGTAGGGACCTGACATGTGTCCTTGCTGCCTCTTCAAGTTGGGGCTTCCCTTGTGTGTGTGAGTGGGTGTTCTCTCTCTAGCCCCTAGGAAAAGGGCTCGCCCCCCCTCTTGTAGGAATTCTTTTGACTTTAGGTGATCAAGCACCTTACTCACCAAGCATGACAAAGCACTTGAACTAGGGGGTGTTCCCACAAGCATCTCAGGCAAGCTTCTCAAGGCACCTCAAGTACCTTAATCATGCATCAAGTCAAGCACCTCAAGCATGGAGCCAGTCAAGCACCTCAACCATCTTAATGAAGCACCTCCAGCATGACAAACACCTCAAGCAGGACAAGCACCTCGAGCTTGGGCCGCGTTCCCACCTCAAGCTCAGCCCTAGCTTACCTAAGGTCAAAGGACTTTTTCACACATTTATTGGAGGTCTTCAATGAAGCTAACCCTAAGGTCTTATGCTCCATTGGTTAGCCTTGCTCTTTGATAGACCATCTCCCTTTTGGGCCCCTTTACCATTGGCCCCGTGTTGAGATAGATCTATGAGCACATATCTATATCTTAACACTTGTTCCCGTTTATTCTCCCACATTAAGTGATCAATTTAATATGAGAAAATCATTTGGGTTGGTTAGATATTAGATTTTATGACAGTCATTGGGGCCTAATACGTCACCTACGACTTAATCATGGAGGTATGTTTCTGTTTTTGTGTTGATTGTTGTTTAATTTAACATAATTAGTGTGTGTTTTAGTGTTGGCTTGTTTAATTGGCTTGTGCACACACTAATTAGTGTCTGTTAACATACACTAATTAGTGTTTGTTAACATACACTAATTAGTGTGTGCATTGGCTTGTGTAATTGGCTTGTGCACACACTAATTAGTGTGTGCATTGGCTTGTGTAATTGGCTTGTGCACACACTAATTAGTGTGTGCATTGGCTTGTGTAATTGGCTTGTGCACACACTAATTAGTGTGTTTTAACATACACTAATTAGTGTGTGCATTAGATTGTGCACACACTAATTAGTGTGTGTTAAAACACACTAATTAGTGTATGCATTGGCGTGAATAATTGGCTTGCGCACACACTAATTAGTGTGTGTTAACATACACTAATTAGTGTGTGCATTGGCTTGTGTAATTGGCTTGTGCACACACTAATGCACATTGGCCAATGCACACACTAATCACATACACTAAATAATGTGTGTATTGGCCAATCCAATTGACCAATGCACACACTAATCCAAAACTAATTATGTGTGCATTGACCAATCACATTGGCCAATGCACACACTAATAGCACACTAATTAGTGTGTACATTGACCAATCACATTGGTCAATGCACACAATAATCACACACAAATTAGTGTGTGTTAATGAGCACTAATTAGTGTGTGCATTGACCAATCACATTGACCAATGCACACACTAATAGCACACTAATTAGTGTGTACATTGACCAATCACATTGGTCAATGCACACACTAATCAAAAACTAATTAGTGTGTGAATTGGCCAACCCCATTGGCCAATGCACACAATAATCACACACTAATTAGTGTGTGCATTGACCAATCACATTGGCCAATGCACACACTAATAGCACACTAATTAGTGTGTACATTGACCAATCACATTGGTCAATGCACACACTAATCACACACAAATTAGTGTGTGTTAATGAGCACTAATTAGTGTGTGCATTGACCAATCACATTGGCCAATGCACACACTAATCACACATTAATTAGTGTGTGCATTGACCAATCACATTGGCCAATGCACACACTAACAACACACTAATTAGTGTGTGCATTGACCAATCACATTGGCCAATGCACACACTAATTAGTGTGTTGTTAGTGTGTGCATTGACCAATGTGATTGGTCAATGCACACACTAACAACACACTAATTAGTGTGTGCATGGCCAATCCCAAATTTAACATATTAGGTTATGCAAGTAATAAAATCTAACAAGTTTAGATTTTGCAAGTAACTAATAATTAACAAATTTAAGTTTTGGTGTGTCTTTACTTACACTAATTAGTGTGTGCATTAGAATAATGCACACACTAATTAGTGTGTGTAAAGAACACATGCACTAATTAGTGTGTGTAATTAATGTGTAAAGAACGTACACATACACTAATTAGTGTGTGTAATTAGTGTGTAAAGAACGTACACATGCACTAATTAGTGTGTGTAATTAGTGTGTGTGTGTGTGTGTATGCATGTGTGTGCATGCATGTGTATGAGTGTATGCATGTGTGTGTATGCGTGTGTGTGTGTGTATGCATGTGTGTGTATGCGTGTGAAAAAATCAAAAAACATAACAACAACACTTACATGGAATTGAAGAGCTTGTTGAGAGAGGGTAGGAGAGTGGAAGAGTAGAGATGGTGGAAAGTAGAAGAGTAGAGATGGAGGTAGAGCTCAAGGTTGTGAGGTTCGCGCTCTCGGCTTCTGTGGAGAAGACGATGAAATTTGAATTTTAGGGCTTTGAACTTCGCGGGGCATGCGGGTGTCCCTATTTATAAAAAAATTTGAAATTTGATTTTCCGCTCCTATTACCGCGAGCATTACCGCGTCTCTTACCGCAAACATTACCACGGCGCAAATTCGGGCCAAATAAACAAATGGCCACGTTCTGACATTATTACCATTGATCCTCACAATCTATTGGTACTATGTTTTTTATAAAATATATATAAAATGAAAGTATTTCTAGTACTTTGAAATCGACATTTTTACCTAAATGGTTAATTTTTACTTTTTACTGATATTTTATTAACATTTTTTGGTAATTTGATTTTAATTAGTGTATGTAATTTATTAATGTAGGTTGCTTGGGATGATTTTGGCCCGTCCACTGAACCGGATAGATCACGATGGTTGGCCGAGCGATTACCATGCCCATGCGTGTGGTGCAAATGTACCATTGCTCGACTTCGACGGATATGCTTGAGCCATGTAGAAGATTATGGACTATGGGACAATCCTCACAAGCATGCACGGATGGAAACAAACGATCCACGAATTGTTGCGGCTATTGACGTCACCCCACATTGGCGTGTGGTTGGTGGAGGAGGGGAAAGGAGGGTGGAAGAGCGCATGCGCCAGGAATCCATTAGAGAGGGAGGAAGCACATCAAATCAGCCAAGTACTGCTGCTCCCTCTTATCCGAGTGACCACATCCCATCTCCTTACGTGGATGCAGAAGACGACCATTTGCACAGAATGGTTGAGGATCTCTTTGCACGAGAGGAGGAGCATAAACCAGAGTGTGCATGCGAAGAAGCTTCCGAGCGAACGAGGAGTGAGCTACTCGATTCGGCACACACCGCACTATATGATAGATGCTCTTACTCCATTTTAAGGGCTTCTCTCGAAGTCCTTAACCTTCAGGCGATGTTTGGATGGAGCAATGCTATTGTCGACACACTTTTGAGGTATGTTTACAGATTGTGAAGGATGCTTGTGGAGTGCATAAATTAGCTTCTAATGTACTTTCTTCTTGTGATAGGTTGCTAGGAAAGATGCTACCAACTAGCAATCACATGCCAGAGAATAGACGAAAAGCCCGCGAAGTGGTGACTGCATTAGGGATGGATTATGATCGCATTCATGCTTGCGTGAACGATTGTGTGCTCTTTCGTAATGAGCATGCCGATTGTGACACAATATGTCTATCATGCGGGGAGCCTAGGTTCAAAGAAGGAATGCAGAGCAACAGAATTCCACGTAAAGTTTTGAGATATTTTTCACTCATCCCTCGCATCCAACACATGTTTAGATCGAAGGGTACAAGCGAGCTTTTGAGTTGGCATACAAAAAACCGCTCCACATATGGTATTATGAGAGTGCCAGCTAACTCACCAGCGTGGAAGCACATAGAGGACACATGGCCAGAGTTCAGGGATGATCCTCGTCACTTGAGGATTGGGTTAGCTAGTGATGGAGTGAATCCATTTGGGCACCGCTCTACTTCATGGAGCACTTGGCCGGTGGTTGTTGTAAACTACAATATTCCGCCTTGGGAGGCAACAAAAAAGGGAAACATTTTACTATCACTTCTCATTCCAAGAAAGCACAAGGTAAAAAACATGGATGTATATCTGCAGCCTCTTATTGATGAGCTTCAAGAACTATGGAGAGGCATAGATGTCATTGACATTTCACGGCCACCACGAGACCGCAATGCCGTCATCAAGTGCATCCTCATGTGGACCATGCATGATTACCCAGGATTTGGAGAGGTATCTGGTAAGTATGCACATGTTAATTTTACTCTTTGATTTAGGTTTATCGTCTCATGTGTAACGTTTGTTTACCTCTTGGCAGGATTGGCAACATCTGGACATAGTGTGTGTCCCACTTGTGGCCCTTCCCTTGTGACAGAGAGACCTCCTCTTCTTGGGAAGGAGATCTATCCCAACAACCATCGCTTCCTACCTCCTTCACATCGTAGATATGCCCCCCCTATCAATGGAGTGCAGTCGTTCCATTGGAACATGGATGATTGGGCAAAGCATTGGGAGGAGCATCATGGTACCTCACCGCCTCCCAATGGGTTGCCAAAGGGTATGTCGAGGTACTCAATCTTCTTGTCGCTCCCCTATTGGGCTTCGTTGAAAATTCAGCACTTATTGGACCCTATGCATGTATTCAAAAATGTTAGGCAAGCTATATGGGATCACATAATTGGCAAGAAGGATTCATTGGGTGCTAGGGAAGATTTAAGAGCCATTAGACGTCTCCCCCCTTCAGCCACACCCCGCATAGGGGAGCAGGGAAAGATGATTCTCCCAAAAGCACCGTGGATAATGTCAAAGGCAGACCAAGAGCGGACAAAGCAAGTTATTGCATCCATCAGAACTCCAACGGGATATATGCGGTCACTCAAAGGTGCTTTCACAAAAACCAAAAAGGGTGGCTCCACTCAATTGTATGGATTGAAATCCCATGATTGGCATAAAATCCTTTAGGTAAGAGTAGAACAATTTGTGGTGTCTATGTGTCCTTATATATAGGTTGACATTCACTAAGATATTTTATTGCTTGTAGTTTGTACTTCCCATAACTATTAGTGGTTATGGGGACACTAAGGTGAAGGCTGCAATATTCAAAGTGGGTGAGATTGTGAGGTAATGGGTTTTTTTCAAGTACTATATCATGTTGTGCATGCATGAACTTTGGAATTTTTTTTCATCTACTATATAACGTTTGCCCTGTAGATTTGTGAGCTCCAAGGAGATAGAAGTAGAAGCCATACCAGTAGCCCATCAGCTAGCAGTAGAGGTAGTGTGTGCTATTGAGGATGCATTCCCACGTACAATCCTTGTTAGCCAAATACACCTATTGCTTCACCTTGTTGAGGAGATTGCCATTTGTAGGGTGGTTCACTCTAGATGGATGTTCTTCTTGGAGAGATTCCTGAAGACTTTAAAGGATTTTGTTAGATTGAGGTCACAACCGGAGGTATGCAAAATAAATACAATATAGATAGCATTTAAACGCTATGGAGTTACTAATAAAAATATGTGGTTTTAATTTTTTCAGGCGAGCATGGCAGAAGGTTGGGTGGTGCAAAAGGCATTTGTGTATGTCTCACAGTATCTCATCACAGTGGATCCATCATTGTCTCGTCTGTGGAGTGAAGAAGAGGATCCTAGTAAGCACTCAACCATTCCCAGTGGAAAAGGCTCACTCTTGGTCATGGATAGAGAGTTTCATGCCATAGTCAACAACTACTCTTTACTCAATGCCACTATCATGACCAAATGGGTCAATATGTACTTGGAAGCCCGCGCAGCTAGAGAAAGGGATAGAGATGCATGGAAGAGGTCCCATGGAGGTAAACATGCACCTCCTTTTCCTAAAGAGCTTGCAAAATATCCTAACTTGATTCAAGTAGAGTGGATCCATAATTCCATGACCAATGCCAAAGCACAAGGAGAACAAATAAGCCCTAAAGAATGGGAGTATGCGCGAGGATGCTTGCGCAAGGTGAGTGTGTATATGTTATGTATGCATGTATGCAAATCACTTAATGAAATGCGATGTAACCTCTTATGCATTGTGATTGTAGTGTCTCATTTTCAACTCCATTTGGTCCGAAGGCCGACATTTTTGCACCCGCAAGATAGATGAGCGTCAAACCACTAATGACTGTGGCGTGATGGAAAACTTTGACACAACAATAGATGAGGTCAGATATTGTGGTACTATAGAGAGAATAATCAAAGTGGATTTCAGATCTTTTCACAAAATCCTCTTTGAGTGTCGATGGTTTGCGGGTGAGGTCAAAAGACATGAAAATGGGCTCATTATGGTGGATTCCACCCAATTCCATCGGGGAAAAATGACAACTTGGTGTATCCTAGTAGTTGCGAGCAGGTAATTTAGGCTATGTGAAATTAACTTAAATTAAAAATTTAAGTTATGTATATCAGCTTATTCTTAGTGTGTGACGTACAGGTCTTTTATGTGCCATGTATATTTCAAAGAAGACTTTGGTATGTCATTCCAGTCACGCCGCGGGGTAGATCTATCTTTGCAGAGACGGACATTGATCCAGTGATTGATCCCATCATACCATCACCAGAAGATGTAGAGGAAGATGTAGTAGAAGCTGAAGAAGGTCAGCCAAGCCTTGCAAATAGTCATCTTGAGGAGAAGGAAGAGGGAGAAAGCGATGATGATTCTACAGGAGGTGATGGAGAGGAGGAAGAATCTCTAAATTTGTTTATTGATTTGAATACTATGGGTCTAAATATGGATCCTAGTGCTTGTAGAGATCTTATACAATATGAGAATTAAAAAAACTCTCCATTCTTTCACTTGGTGTAGTATATGATTAATTTGCAAATGTTTCGTTATGTGCTTATGAATAGTATTTGTAATGGTTTTGTTGTGAGTTCAATGATTTATGTATAGAATTTTTAGAGTGAAAGAGAGATTAAGTGAAGTGAGCAAGCATTCTGCAGAGTGTAAGAGTTGTATTGGATTTAAATGGAAACCCGCGGGATAGATGCTATTTCATACTAAAAAAAAGTTAGAACCAAGAAAATAGAGGCTCATGAGGGGTCTTCGGGCCTCTATTCGCTTGGTTCTAACCTCAAAAGGCCTTAGAATTAAAAATGCTATATTTTCAGTCAGAGACTTCAAATTTCAGCGTTTTAAACTGCTAACCTAAGGTTTTTGCACGTTTCAGATGCATCCATGGTATTCTTTTTGTATTTTGAAAACATTTCTTATGTGTTTTCTCTCACCGCACATCACATCACTCATTAAGATTCACAAACATGGATTTTTGTGCACACTTAAATTGGGCTCTCGAAAAGCATTTTGTACGAGCATACATTTAAGTGATTGAGAAACCTTTTATGTATGTACTACAAGAAATAGAATTCCAAAAACTAGTTTTGTATTTTCCAAGATTACCTCTCTCTATACTAAGTTCATGCTCTTTTGAACTGATCCAACATCCCAACTCACTAATTTTGTAGATTGTTCTTCTAATGTCATCTATCAAACAACCCTTTATGGCAATTGGTAAGATGAACTGTAAAAATTTGTTCCAATCGTGGGACTTAATTAAGACCATTGAGATTTTCATCTCTCGTAAAAGCCGTTTTCAAACATCGCATGCACCCTGTGGGAGTCTTGAATGAAGATATAGTCTTCTTCACTTGTTGCTCTTCTATGCGACTCAGAACCCATGGACCTTTTGGTATAGACCACTTTCCATTGGGTTTAAGTTGAGGACACATATCTGACATTCAACCCACAGCCTACAGGTCATCTCTTTGGGCCTTGCTCTCCCTTTTTCTAGTGATGGTCTTCCAAATGATCTCCCCCACATTCTTAAAGATGTGCATTGGGTCGAGCAAATGATTAATCAATAGGTCACTCCAGTCAAGTTGTCGAAGGAATCACACCATGTCATCAAAGTGGCTATGGACTTGCACCTGAACATGCTCTTTATTCTTGGAATGATAGGAAAGTGTCGAAGGAGCTTTGTAGGGATAAATTTTCCTTATGTGTCCTCCCTGTACCTGTTTGATCCACAATTGGGACACTGTTTGAGGTTTGCATACTCATTGCAAAAAAGTATACAATCATTAGGACATACATGTATTTTCTGATAATCCAAGCCCAAATAATTTAGAAGCTTTTTAGCGGTTGGACGGGTAGGGGGTATGTGTTTCCCTTCTGGCAAGATTTGCTCATTCAACAACCTGTCGTTACATGAACAAGTCAGCCCTTTGATCACTTTCAATGAACTGTAATTTGCACTTTACCATGCTTAGGATAAAATATGTTTACCTGAAAAGCTATGTGTCTGACTGAGGCGTTAGACTAACCGTAGACAGACTGCAAATTAAGCATTTCCAACACGGTGCGGAGAACTAAGATTTTTGCACCAGTCTAGAGCGGCATGCGTGCAAGACTTTGCATCATCTCGCCCTCTTCATCGTTGCTATCATGCGTCGATATGAACGGGATGGCTGAGGTTGGTCCACAGTACTGCATTCAATGTTGTCACCTTCTATGTTGGAATCCATGTCAAAGAACGCGTCCAACATCTGTCAAAGCCGTATTGCCAAACGGATCACCATTGTGTTCTTTTTAGGGACACGAAGCAATTTTAGCGCTTGAAAATCAATCGCAAACATATAGACAACACAATGCCCAGCCGTTCGCAATACGGCAAGCCATAGAGCTTCCCCACAATGCATATGCATTCTGGGCAAGCTCTATGGATTTCCATTTTGCCAAATGGATCTCCATTGTGTTATTTTTAGGGTAACTTAGCTATTTTAGGGCTTGAAAACCGCTTGCGGTCCTAAAAACAACACAATGGCAAGGCTTTTGGCAATACGGAAAGCCATAGAGCTTGCATTCAATGCATATGACTTGTGGGCAAGCTTTATGGCTTGCCGTATTTCCAAATGGATCGTCATTGTGTTGTTTTCAAGGACACGAGGCATTTTAGCGCTTGAAAATCGCTCGCAAACATATAGACAACACCATGGCGAGCCGTTTGGCAATACGGAAATCCATAAAGCTTGCTCACAATCCATATGCATTTTAAGCAAGATCTATGGCTTGCCGTATTGCCAAAAGGCTTGCCATTGTGTTGTTTTTAGGACCACTTAGCTATTTTAGGATTTGAAAACCGCTTGCAGACATATAGAAAACACAATGGCAAGCCGTTTGGCAATACGTCAAGCCATAGATCTTTCCCACAACGCATATGCATTGTGGGCAAACTCTATGGCTTGCCGTATTGCCAAATGGCTCGCTATGCTGTTATTTTCAGGGCCGATTAGCTATTTTAGGACTTGAAAACCACTCGCGGACATATAAACAACACAATGGCGAGCCGTTGGCAATACGGAAAGCCATAGAGCTTGCCCACAATGCATATAATGTGTTGTGGGTAACATTTATGGCTTGCCGTATTGATGAACAGATTGCCATTGTGTTGTTTTTAATATGCGATGTGGGTAATCTCTATGGCTTGCCGTATTGTCGAACGTAGCTTAACCTAACCTAACCTTATATAGCTTAACCTAGCCTAACCTAACCTAACCTAACCTAACGTAGCTAAACATAATGTAGGTTAACCTAACCTAACCTAACATATAAGATAACCTAACCTAACTTAACGTAGCTTAACCTAACCTAATCGAATGTAGCTTAACTTAATCTAACCTAACGTATAAGATAACCTAACCTAATGTAACCTAACCTAGACTAACCTAACGTATAACCTAACCTAACAACGTAGCTTAACTTAACAAAACCTAACGTATAAGATAACCTAACCTAACGTAATTTAACTAAACTTATAACCTAAACTTAACCTAAACTTAACCTAAAACATAAACCCCATCAATTCCATAATTTCAAAAACGACATAATTCAAAACAAAATTTTTTCATAAACAAAACAAATTTTTTTCATAATTTAAAATGAAATTTCACATCACACACAGACCATAATTTCTTTTAAAGCATTGAAAGTTTAAAGCATAAATTTTTTATTAATATACAAAATAATTTAAATAAATTTAATATGCATTTAAAGGTTCGAGCGCTCACATTCGTCCTATTTGAGCAATGGAAGTTGTTGTAAAAATCCTAGAACCTGCAAAAATGCACACACAAACACAAAGTTAAACCATAAACCCTAAATCTACAAGTAAACATGAAAACAATCTCACCTTAGTGTTATGCACTAACCCACAAGCAAGATTAGCACTTTCGAGGGCTTGTTTCACACCAGATCTGTGAGAGATGGGGAAGAAGAGAGCTTGAGAAAACGCACAAGAATAAGAGAAATGCGCAGAGAAAGCCCACGATTTTGTTTTCTGCAGGTGCCATCGGTAAAGCTATCAGCTTAGGCGTCGGAACTGCTTTCGGAATAAGCATCAGAAAGTCCATTCGCGCTGACGTCGGAATAGGCGCCGGAATATACGTCAAAAATTTGAAAATCAATTTTTTAAAAAAACTTTAGCTCCCTCCATACATACACACACATATACCGACACTCGCCAGTGAGACAGCAGTAATGTGGCGCCGAAATTTAAGTGACTTGTTGTAGTGATAGGGAAATGCATAATTGCCACGAATCTGGCTCTCAAGGCTGAGAGGCAAAGGTTGTCGCAAGACGTCCATTTGTAATGGTATACTCATCATTAACTAGAGATGCACTGCATGTCCCTACATGTGAAATATTATTTATATTATTGACACAATTAGCTATAATAATTAAAATAAATATAAATTAGAATAAAGAATACTAACCCTAGGTTGAGCTCGATGTGCGAGCATTGGTGCATGAGCATAAACACCCCAATCCAACTCATGTGAATGACATTGTCATCACTGGCTTCAATGTAAGCCTCGACATCCATTGCACCAACATGGACTTCATTCCTCTTCATAATAAACTAAAGGCGCTCTCTCTGAAGGCTCTTCATGTCCTATAGTATGAGCATGGTCTCCACGGCTATAAATGGAGGCGATGCAATACGACAGGAATCTAAATCTGTATTAGAAAAAATGAAGTTAAATTTAATTTGACTAAAGTACGAGTGTGTGTGTGTATACATACATACATGCATACAGACATACATATATACTTGTAACATACATACGTACATATTATTTACATAGATACATAGATATATACATACATACACATATATACATACATACATACATGCATACAAACATACATATATACTTGTGACATACATACATACATACATGTGAGTATAATGTATCACATACATACACTTTTACATACAAACATACATTGTTTCCTCTTATTGTGAACACAAACAGGTAGTATGCTATAGTCCCTAAAAATAAGAGACCTCCGCGATTCCATGAGGAGTCATGGATCCACTTTTGACGGGAGATGCAATTACGGATAGCATTCTTGTAGCAAAAATTATGTCATTTATAATTTGAATTTTTAATAAAATTGCTTATGTATTCACCAATAATACAAGTTTAATATCATTTTATTTTCAATGAATGCAATGTAGGAGGCATCACAGGCTATAGTGGCAAGCAGCCACTATAGCTTACGTTTTCACCAATAATATAACTTTTAAATCAATTTTTTTTCAATGAATGCACTGTAGGAGGAATCACAGGGTATAATGGCGAGCGGCCACACATCGCACTTGGGTCGCATAGGCAAGGATGTCTTCATAGCCACTTTCGTAATTATATATTTATAGATTTTCATAACATAGTTTTTAGAATGATGTGAATAAGAACAACCCTAAACTTTGGATGTGTTTTGTACATACCAAATTAAGATTACGGTCGACCTCCGACTCCAACAGAGATCGAGATGGCAACATACTAGGAATACAGAGCCTTGCAGTGCATCCTTCCACAAACTGCCCTTTTGTGAGTAATATATGTAACTTTGAGTTATTTGATTAAGTTAAAATGATTTTTAAATTAGTTTACAATTGTCAACAATCGATTTAATTTAACTTTTATGAATGCAAGAGGTTCAAGGTGAGAGAAATCTCGAGCTTGTTGCGAGAGAGGAGGAGGAGGAGGGTAGGAGGATACACGAGCATCGGGCATGCATTGCAGTGTTTCACATGCTGGGGGACAATCTTCACATTGATGGGGGATATGAGGATCATTCAGACGAGTCCGACACTGATATATAGCCAAAGTGGAATTTAGATAGATGATCATGTTTGGTATTTACATTGTATATATACATACATTGATGATCTATATATTCTACTTCAATCAGTTATAGTTTACTTGCCATATAGTATTGTTATGTTTCTTCATTAAAATGCAATTTGTTTCAATCGTTTTTGTTTATACTGTTTTTTCACTCATATTTAGTTTATATTATTCTTTTTTTTTTAATCGCTTAGTGCCTAGGAAAAAAGACCATATCGTGATCATTCATACTTTCAATTTTGTGTTCGCATAAAGTCACCGATTGTCCTTTTGTTGTACATTGTATGTAGAATGCTCTCCAGTGTGTACTTTCCACTTCAAATCTTGTTGTTGAGCGTATGAGAGAGAGAGAGAGAGAGAGAGAGAGAGAGAGAGAGCCTTGTGTGTGTGAGAGAGAGAGAGCCTCGTGTGTGGTGTGAGAGAGAGAGAGCTTTATGTGTGTGTGTGTGGGTGTGGGTGTGTGTGTGTGTGTGTCAGAGAGAGAGAGAGAGAGAGAAAGAGAGAAAGCCTTGTGTGTGTGAGAGAGATAGAGAGCCTTGGTAATTAAGCAAGCAAGTAATATACGATCGGGCTCCTCGGGGGGTTCACTATGTGTAAAACTACCATACCACGTGCGTTCAAGAAATGTTTGTAAAACCCCTTATCTGTGAATTTTGTTAGGAATATAATGTACCCTTTTCTTTTAAAATCTGTAAGTTTTTTTCAAGTTTTAAAACATAATGCCCTTCTGTATATATATTTATGTAAGTTTCAAGAACTTTAAATACCCTTCTGTTGAACTCGCATGATAGGTTACATTTTTATTAGGTAACCTCCCCGGGTCGGGCTCCCAAGGAGCTCGACAAATATGTGCTAAAAAAAATGGAATAGCATCGCTTAACCGACGTATTGAACATTACATCACTTACACGACTCCAAGAAATGGTAATTATTTATGTCGCTTAAGCAATGACGGGCATCGCTTAAGCGACATCATTTCCTAATGCTTGTACGACTCTTTTGTGTTGCTATAAGCATCGCTTATGCGGCGGTTCTATATCGATGCCATTTTTGTCGCTTATGCGACGCAAAAAGCATCCCTATTGAAAAAGCATCCTAGTAGTGTCTGTTACTTTGCTATTGCTGTGCATTGTGATGCAGAGCACACTCCCACATGACCTCCTCACTCCCTCCCTCTTCTCGACATACCTGCAAAGGTCGTCATCTCTCTCTCTCTCTCTCTCTCTCTCTCTCTATATATATATATATATATATATATATATATATATATGCTCTAAAAATGAGTCTCCACGAGTCCCTCCTGGCCTGATATTTTATATTCTTACGGGCTCGTCGAGCGTTTAGTTTTTCTCAACGGGCCTGCAAGGTTTTTTGTCTTATTCAGAGGGCCCGATGAGAAAACCCAAAAGCGTGATAGGCTTTTGGTGGTTTATCAGGTCACCATTCACCAGCGTCAATGTGATCATGCAAAGTGTAATTATGTGAATATGATAATAATACATTTTAATCACATAAAATTTCATGAGAGAGAGAGAGAGATCATGTTGTGAGATGATACACAGTCCACAACCGACACCAACAGTCACCAAAGAGGAGAGGTATGCTCCAAACCTATCTTGCTACATTGTATATATTTCTAGTGCTGCTACATGAGAAACACCTAACAGAAACAAAAGAGACGTGAGCTCCGAAGATCAAATTCCACCAATTTGAATCATACCTATTCTCGATCTTTTCCAAAATCACCTTATACCAATCTTGATCCAATTGGGGGTTTCTGTAGAAAATAATTGAGGTTTTCTTTTTTTGGCCCCTATAGAGATTTTGACACCACCATTGTGTCTACCAAGGTCTCTATACCAATAATATGCAACAAGTCCATCGATTGAGCCAAAGTAATCTACACGAAAGGCTGATTTGGCAAAAAACACAAACTAATCATCCTTTGTCATAGTTGACACAGATTGATACTATGGTCATCCAAATTGGACACTCAAGTCAAAGATCGTATAGGGAGCCATGCTACATCCATCAATAATGGAAGAAAGGTGGCATCATCACATAGATTAAAAATCCCTAGCTCACAAGACCATATAGGTAATTCACGTCTGCATGGTGAATTAAGGTTAAAAAGAAGGGTTGATTTTTT
Organism: Adiantum capillus-veneris; assembly: GCF_014529385.1. Taxonomy (NCBI): domain Eukaryota; kingdom Viridiplantae; phylum Streptophyta; class Polypodiopsida; order Polypodiales; family Pteridaceae; genus Adiantum; species Adiantum capillus-veneris. The sequence goes on from NC_140946.1 coordinate 139,616,147, forward strand.
GTAGCAGGTTCGATACCATGTATTCCAAATGTGATCTACTAATTTGAAAGAACAAAAAAATTTCAAAGAGCATTGATTGGCCGAAGATATGTCCAAAAGAGAAGGATTAGACAGTGGTGGGCTATTTTCACACGTAGTGCTGCAGTGATCTATGCTCACATTTTAATTTGAATTGTAGGGAACTATCCAACGAGTCTTCAACTCAAGACCTTTTGTTCAAAAGGGAAATGGCCTTGCAACCACAAAAGAGAGAGAGAGAGAGAGAGAGAGAGAGAGATCTATCCTTGCATGCCTTACATCCCTCCCATATAAGAACCAGCCATCCCTAATCCATGAAGGTATATATGCGTCTCTCCGGCCCGGAGAGACTAAGGGTTAGTCCTTATGGGGAGGTAGGGGATTAGGGATGGCTGGTTCTCTGAGAGGGATGTAAGGCATGCAAGGATAGAGCTCTCTCTCTCTCTCTCTCTCTCTCTCTCTCTCTCTCTCTTTCTTTTGACCACTCTGTCTCACACACTGCACGCGTGCGCGTGCACACACACACACACACACACACACGGTGCACACCACTACAACACATGCACGCTGACTTCTATAATCTCTTCGTTTCACAAAATCATGAATGCACAAAGTCCTTTTTCTTACGTCCGTCCTCCATAGACGAGAAAGAGAGAGAGAGAGAGAGAGAGAGAGAGAGAGTGTGTGTGGAGCCTCAAAGAGAGAGAGTATGGAGCCTCAACAGAGCACGCAGCTGCTGACGAGCTTACTAATGCTGAGTACGGCATTAAACATACTGCCTGATCTCTCCTGCCATGCAAGCGGACCGCAGTTTGATCTCGAGTTAAGCAGCCGCGCATCATTCTCCAAAGCCGGCACTCTCACGTTGGACGCTAGCGACGCCTCCTCAGATGCCTATGCGCTCTTCGCCCTCTCCACATTACTGCCGACTACGCACGCAAAGTCTTCATCGTTCGGCGGAACGACCATCGGTTTCGCCATCGACTCCCATTTCGAGTATGGCGCGCTCTCGTTCATCATCTCCCCTGATTCTAACATCTCTGCAAATTACCCACATGTGTTTCCCTACCTGGCCATGAACCCGCCTGTGCCACCGCCAGGGCGGTTTGCCTTCGTGATCAATGTCACGCACAGAAGGGATGGGGATCAGGGCTCCTTTCTCTTCAGATATGCAATCAATAACTCTCTGATCTTTAGTGGCATCCAATCAACTTCTCTGCGAATGGGGGCCATGCTGCAGTACGACGCCACGGAGAAGACATGCAGAAACTCCATGGAAGACGGTGTGTTCTCCTTTCTAACTGACGAGAACATTCAAACCAATATGGACTTGGGGTCTGTGCTCAACAAGTCCGTGTATGTGGGGTTGTTTGCAAGCGCTGGGGGTGTGTTTCGTGTTTCCAAATGGAGTCTACTGATAACCACAAGCTCGTCCATCCAAAGCTACTCTCTCATCGCAAGCTGCAGTCCCTCAATAAGAGCTTCTTTAATCCTGCTTCTCTTGCCATTGCTAGCCCTCGTTGCAAGCTCCCATGGATAAAGGTGTAAAAAATTAAACTCGATGCATATGAGTTTCGTGTATACATACATACATACATACATACATACATATATATATATATATATATATATATATATATATGTATGTATGTATGTATGTATGTATGTATACATGGATATGTACCCTCCATTGATGTACATACCTACGTCTTCGACAACATATTTTCTTGATAGAGTCTCTCTCTTTCTCTCTCCCTCTCTCCCCATATGTGTATATAATAGTTATTTATTTACGTATGTGTATACATGTTTCTATAGAAGCCACATCAAGTAAATATTGAAACCATAAAGTTATTACTTTCCATATCATTAGGGTAACCAATATTATGGTAATCAATAAGTAACTGACCATGCTTAACGATCAAAGACCTTATCAAGGAAGTGAACCATAAAGATCTCATTTAGATGAATGCATGCAAACCAATATTAGCAATATGCGTAACGCGTTAAAATATCAATCTATTAGCAATATGCGTAAGGCGTTAAAATATATACTCATAAGTTATGGCATCCTAGAGGGCTTTTTCTAGGTTTTTAAAATACCCTTCTCAAGCATACATATTGTGTTCAAGAGAGACCTTGGTCAAGTTTTATTTGCCTAACCCAAAAACAACCCCATAATAGAACCCTTTTAGTATTTATTTCATAATAGATGGCATTTCCTTTGAACTTGTCACAATGCGGAAATATAGATGTGTTGAAGGAGGAATTACATAACTTCATAATAGACATGCTTGCTACACCAGGGTGAGATGTACATCGCCACTTCATGGTAACATTTTCTTTTCAATGCATGGCAATAATACTTTGATTCCAAATAATAGGAAATGTAGTTTTATGTCGTTGTGGCGCATTTGCTATCCCATGCAAGGCCTATTTTAAGCAAGTATGGTTCTTTTGCATTATTGAGTTTTAAGCATATGGCGAGATATCACTACCAAGAAAAAGTTAGGTTTTTATAAGTATGTGATTGCGGTTTAAATTTTAGGTTTGCACTTGTGGTATAGATTTACACTTTAAGTTTTGAATTTTAAATTTTCATTTGTGATTTTAGGTACCACCATAGAACTTTCAAAATTTTTGTCGCGGTTCTTTATCGTGTTTTGTAGAGAGAGAGTCCAAAATGGGGTGGCCAAAGAAGAGAGAGGGGGGCGGGAGGGCATATTTTTGCAAGTTAAATATTACCATGCTTATTATCGTTGCTATTACGGCTTATATTACATCGTCTATTATTGTTACAAACATTGTTTGAGGCTAAAATATTCAAATTTGGATACTTCTTTTTATTTTTCTTGTGAATTTTTTTTATAAAGAACATAGTTTCTATTTTCAAAAAAATAGACAGAAAATGGTATTCATGTGACATAAAACAATGGTTATTTGAATAGATTAGGTTGTGCAAGGTACGTGGAAGCTTTGTCATTATTGATGGCCCGCAAGTAAGATACACATTATGCACAAAATAGAAGAGGCTTGTAATCCCAAACACCGCACACATTTCACTGGAGCGACTGCATCCTTGTGTTTGTCGCATATTCTGAAAAGCTTTACACAATGGTGGCGACAAGCTCTCTTTCTTTCAAGAGGTGTTGATCAAGAAGCACAATAAAGGAGCTCTGCTTCAAAGTAGTCTTCTATAGTGGAAGCACTCTCGCACTACTGATAACATAAAACGTTGGATCTACTGCATCCATAGCTCTTTAGAACAACAACACAAAATGTGTAAAGGCAAATGTGACAAAGGGAGAGAGGTTATAGCCACCGTTATTACCTCTAGCATTATTGCACAATGCTTTGGAGCCAAAATATTCAAACTTGAGTACTTCTTTCTATTTCTAAGAATAATTTACTAAGCATTTGATATTTTTCATAAATAATTGTACAAAAAAATGATAGATATTCTATCATCGAATTAATCACACACACTTCATTAACATAAATTAGCATGCTTGATAAAAGTAGAGAGAGAGAGAGAGAGATGTACAGATGACATGATCAAAACTTTTCATAGAATAAAATATATAAAATGTTTATGAATCATCTTTCAAAAGATCTATGCAAGTACCATCATTTAAATCTAAACCATGGCTTGTATTCAATAAAGAGAGAAACTAAATCATCATTTGTGGATGCATTGGTTCAGCATCTTTGAATTCAACATCTTCCTCTTTGAATTCGACATCGTGGAAATCATCCTCCTCACTAAGATTGATAGCGGTGGGACTTGAATCATCGATCTTTGTCTTCTCTAACTCCTCTCGTTCAAAGTAGTAGGTGGAAGAGGGTCAAAGATGGTCTCCACTTCATTAGTGCCAAAAATGGTTCTCCCTTGCAATATCTTAAAAATCCATGGCACGATAATAAATGTGGTAATATCCACTTTAAAAAAAAACAGAGCAAGGTATGCCGTGATTTTGTTATACCTTGGTCAAGTTTCATCTACGAGTTGTCTTCTCTAACTCCTCTCGTTCAAAGTAGTAGGTGGAAGAGGGTCAAAGATGGTCTTCACTTCATTAGTGGCAAAAATGGTTCTCCCTTGCAATATCTTAAAAATCTGTGGCACGATAATAAATGTGGTAACATCCACTTTAAAAAAAAATAGAGCAAGGTATGCCGTGATTTTGTTATACCTTGCTCAAGTTTCATCTACACACCATCGCACGTGCAAGCCAAAAAACACCATCTCTCTCTCAAGGTCCCCTCTCTCCCCCTTCCCCCACTCTCTGTCTCTCTCTCTCTCTCTCTCTCTCTCTCTCTCTCTCTCTCTCACACACACACACACACACACACACACACACACACACACACCACTTCAAAACTGGCTAGATATTGAGTAGTTTCTATGGGATTCTATAACTCATAATGCTAAACCAATTTTTTTCATGTTTGCTATATTTAGCACTTCATCATTGTCCGCAAGGTTTCACTGGGTAAGAGATCTATTATTCTTTTGACATTGTCCGTGGCTCCTTTGAATCCAAATTCGCAAAAATGTAACTTTTATGTACCCTTCTTTTTGCCAGAAAGAAAAATAGTGAGGCAAAAGAAACCATACAATATGATCAACCCATTGAAGTTAACAGAAAATTTTATCTCATGTCCTACAAAAGTCTCTAGTCTCATTTATAAGCAATCAACTATAAGAAATGGTTGTTTTGGGAAAAATAGACTGGTCCATCAACTTTGGAGGCTTGTTGTGACCAAGAGATGAGAGATTTTATAAGTTTCTCATTTTTCATATGTAGTAGTCCTTGAACTATAAGCTCATGAAAGTATTTTCCAAAATGCGCCGATCTACTATGGTTTTGGAAGTTTTTTTCAAAACTCTGAAAGGACACTTTTATGTCATGTTAGGCTACCAACCTAGTGTTAAGGGATAATTAAGGATATTAATCAGCATTAAATCTTGCATACTATTTAGATAGATATGATCTTGGTTAAAGAGAGTTCTTTCTACTCTCTCTATGCCACATTAATCTGGTAATCTAAGAAACTTGAAATAACAAAAAATGAAATATTTAGATAATTATGACCTCCAATCATCTATGGTTAAAGAGAGTTCTTTCTACTCTCTCTATGCCATATTAGTCTGGTAGTCTAAGAAACTTGAAATAGCATCGTGGTTAGTTGTTAGCAACATGGCTAGTTATGATTAGTAATGAACCATAATTAGAAGGAAACAACAAAATTAAGAAGTTTATTCTTCTTCCCAAGCAAAAAGACTTGTTTATGGAAATGTGAAACCTTAAGCATGAATTTAAGTAAGCATGAAAGTGAATCACTTTCAAGAAAGTCCAATAGCATAAAAAGAACAAGAAAACATTAACTTAGTGTGTATATGGTAGAATCTTCTCTTCGATTTGGGAGAGTATTGAAAAAGTGTGTTGATATAGTTGGCTCTCTCCCTCTTCACTTTGCTTGAAGACCACCAATTTGACATTCTTTTGGAATATTGATCTCACCATTAACCTTACTTATGCACAACATTTTTGAACCTAAATCGTGTGGAAAAATGGGTTTTATTTTTTGTATTTTTTCGAAGTTTTACAACTATAAATTCATGTTTGTGAGGTCTAGATTGCTAGAGGATTAGCCTTAGTAGCTCTCAACCTGTTATGATGCTTCTAGGAAGGTTAAAGTGTTAAAGTTGGAAGTTATGGCCAATTTAAAAGAGTTGCTTAATCCTATTTTTTTGGCCAAATTTAGCACTTTTATGATTTTTTTGGTGGCCTTCTAGGTATCAAGATTCAATTTTGATTGTGTAGGTGGCATATATAACATAAAACTAATCTTCCTTGAGTTTTGGGGCACCTAACATGTTGTATAGCATAGTATCTGACAATGGTTGAGTTTCTCAATTGCAGAAGAATACGAGACATTCTATTGTAGCAAGTATAGATTTCTAAATTTTTATATTTTCTTAGGCCAACTGTGTGCATTTTGTAGGTAGTAACAATATCTAATGGTAAACTTCAAAACTGGCTAGATATTGAGTAGTTTCTATGGGATTCAATAACACATAATGCTAAACCAAATTTTTTCATGTTTGTTGTATTTAGCACTTCATCATTGTCCACAAGGTTCCACTTGGTAAGAGATCTATTATTCTTTTGACATTGTCCATGGCTCCTTTTGAATTCAAATTCGCAAAAATGTAACTTTTTTGTACCCTTTTCTTTGCTAAAAAGAAAAATAGTGAGGCAAAAGAAACCATACAATATGATCACCAATCCGTTGAAGTTAATAGGAAATTTTATCTCATGTCCTACAAAAATCTTTAGTCTCATTTATAAGCAATCAACCGTATAAAATGGTTGTTTTGGGCAAAATAGACTGGTCCATCAACTTTGGAGGCTTGTTGTGACCAAGAGATGAGAGATTATATAAGTTTCTCATTTTCCATATGTAGTAATCCTTGAACTATAAGCTCATGAAAGTATTTTCCAAAATGCACCGATCTACTATGGTTTTGGAAGTTTTTTTCAAAACTCTGAAAGAACACTTTCATGTCATGTTAGGCTACCAACCTAGTGTTAAGGGATAATTAAGGATATTAGTCAGCATTAAATCTTGCATACTATTTAGATAAATATAATCTCCAGTCACCTATGGTTAAAGAGAGTTCTTTCTAGTCTCTTTATGCCACATTAATCTGGTAATCTAAGAAACTTGAAATAACAAAAATTGAAATATTTAGATAATTATGACCTCCAATCATCTATGGTTAAAGAGAGTTCTTTCTACTCTCTCTATGCCCATATTAGTCTGGTAGTCTAAGAAACTTGAAATAACAAAGCTTGAAATAGCATCGTGGTTAGTTGCTATCAACATGGCTAGTTATGATTAGTAATGAGCCATAATTAGAAGGAAACAACATGATTAGTAATGAACCATAATTAGAAGGAAACAACAAAATTAAGAAGTTTATTCTTCTTCCCAAGCAAAAAGATTTGTTTATGGAAATTTGAAAGCTTAATCATGAATTTAAGTAAGCATGAAAGTGAATCACTTTCAAGAAAGTCCAATAGCATAAAAAGAACAATAAAACATTAACTTAGTGTGTATATGGTAGAATATTCTCCTCGATTTGGGAGAGTATTGAAAAAGTGTGTTGATATAGTGTCTCTTTCCCTCTTCACTTCGCTTGCAGACCACCAATTTGGCTACTTGGAATGCGAGAATGGCAAGAGGCAAAGGGAATTCAAGATATGGAAAGCTTGAGAATTAGGAGAGAGGAGAGGGAGAGGGTAATATGAAGAAGAAGATCAAGTTTTGACAAACTTGATTAAGGTTTTGGCCATGGCTTCTCTTGGAGAGGGTGTGTGTGAAAGAGCTTTATCTATGGATTTCCCAAGCTTACTCTTATGCTTGCAGTTCCAAAAATGAGAAGGGAAGTGTAAAATGAGAAAAGAAGCTCTCTTTTTATGCATATTTTAAATAAGTGCCTTCACTTATCGTGACATGTTATATTTCTTATTGATAAGTTCTTTTTAACTTATCTAGCTTCTCAAAACTTCTTCAACAAGCTACTTACTGACCTCATCCTTATCCTTATCCTCTCCTTCTTTATCTTTTTATTTTTCTATTTCCTTATCTTATCTTTTCTTTTCCTTATCTTTTTCTTTATGTTAATTTTCTCAAAATGAAAAGCTAATCTCCCATGCATTGGTTATGTCCATGTCCCCATGGTATAAACAGAAAGTGTTCATGAGTATACTTTGGTGCTTGAATTAAACGCGAATTTACTCAAATATTTTTTTCCTATATTTTTTAAAAAAAGTCTCGATGGCTTAGATGTGGTAGTCAAAAGTAAGGGCTAGGAGGAGGCCCTTACATAGAGAGATAGCTATATATGTATGTATGTATATATATATATATATATATATATATATATACACACATATATATATATACATACATATATATATATATATATATATATATATAGAGAGAGAGAGAGAGAGAGATGTATGCAAGTATATATGTCTCTATGTGAGTGTGTCGATATGTACGCATGTATATATGTGTATATGCAGGAGTACGTGTTTAGGTGCATGTATGTAGGCACTAAGTAAGAGAGCATAGCACCCAAATATGGTTCAATGCTTCCTCTTGGGTATAGTCCCTTTTTAATCATGACATTGTGGTCCTTGATCCACTCATGTATGGATTACCACAATGTATCCTTAGTTGTACCATGATTGAGTTGTGAAAATATATAAACAGGTGCCACTACACTACTGGCACTGCTAGCCTCTACTTATGCCGAAAAGTATATGTGTATATGCATATGTATATAAGTATCTATGTAACTGTGTATATATATGTATGCTTGTATATATGGATCTATGTGAGTGTGTTTATATATGTATGTAGATATTTGTGTGTGTATATATGTGATAGAGCTTGTGTGTATACACCTAATATACCTCTCTTTGTAGAATAAGTATTGACTAGATGTAAACATAGCAATAGATAGTGTATAGTCTCTTCAATTATCGGGGTGCAATTCTTAATCCACTCATGTATGGATTTCTATAATGTATCCTTGGTTTTACCATAAGTGAAATTGTGATGATATCTAAAGAGGTGCCACTAAACTATTGGCACTACTAGCACCTACTTAAGTCTAATAGTATATGTGTATGCATGTATATACATATCTATAAGTCTTGTATGGTTGTACATATGCTCTCTCTATGATCTTTATACTTCTAATCTACTTCTATTAGGTGTAGACATATAAAGGTATATACATTAAATATAGGTATAGAGAATCGATGTACATCAGGTGCACTACAAGAGGTTCTTCATAGTAGTGACACTAGCAGTGCGACACTCAAATGTGAAAATTCACGATGTTGCTATAATCGTCACTATGCAACAAATAATATAGCGACGCTCATAGCGACAATCATGGCAACGATTATAGCGACATCTACCAGGTAAAAAAATAATCCGCGAGCGCCAAAAACACAGATCTTAGATCTGAGTTTTGGCGCTCTTGCAAAACAAGTATACCCGAGTCGCTCTCTCTCTCTCTCTCTCCCACACACACACATACGAGGAGAGGAAGGAGATCCATGTATGCTCCTTCCCTCTTCTCCTCATGTTCCCTTCCCCTCTTTCTCTCTCTCCCTCTCTCCCACACACACACACACACACAGTGTGTGTGTGTGTGTGTGTGTGTGTGAGAGAGAGAGAGAGAGAGAATATGTACACACATGCATAAACAAATAACACATACACACACACATTGAGAGAGAGAGAGGAGATCAGGGGAGAAAAGATTTAACGTTCGTGTATTTAATGCAGGTATGGATGATGACCAGTTTCTTTCTTCCTTGGACCCTCAGCAGAGGAGGTGATACAGGGACCTCCATCGCTATGGAGCAACGTCGCGTCGTTCCACTCCTTCATCATCTCCCTCTGCTTCAAAGAGATCAATGTGCTTCGCGAGTTTGATGTCGACTAGATAATTTACACACTCTTCTAGCTGTCGATGCTCTAGTGGTGGTTGTTGTGGAGGAGCCACCACTGATGCTTCAACACTGCCTCGTAGTCGTTGAGGCTCCTTACCTTCCCCTTCTTTTCCCTCCCCTACACCAGCCACGACATCGCCCTCTACTCCAGGTTTTGCACGACTATCGACCGTTCCTGGCTACACACCACTTATTACTCCTCTGGGAGTCACGCCACTTGACACTCCTCGTTTTGGGGTACGGACTCTAGTGGAGACACCTATCCTCCATACCCCCATTGAGACGCCACTTGAGACCCCTACCAAGACACCTGGGTTCACGCATCACAGGAAAGAGGGCTTGCCGTACTCTATCAACATCACTGGCAACATCATCTTGGATGACGACGGCAAGAAGGTGATCTCAGGAATGTGCGGCCTTTTCTCTTAGGTGTGTTGACACTACATACTAAACACCTGGAGTGAAGTGCAAAATGAATTTAAAGACAGAGTCATCAGCATGTTGCATGACAATTTTCCGATGTCAAATCGGGATGAGCACTCCAATGAAGACGTGATGAAGGTGCGAATGCACGAATATTGCAATCACAAGCATTTGAAGTGCAAAAAGCAATAAATCATGGGTGGAACAGGGCAGATTCGCTAGCCAAAGAATGTTGGAAGAATGCAAAGCGAGTAGCATGCAAGAAGCTTGACAAGTGGAAGCACCAAAAGGTGGCAGCCAAAGCACAAGTAGAGGCAGGGAACCACTTAGGGAATGGCGGATGGGCATCATTTGAGACCGACTTTTTAAGTGTTTTTGAATTGCCCTTTAGGTTTGGTAGTTATGGGTAATTGTACTTTTAAATTCTAACATAATGTATTCTTTGTATGTTTCGAACAATGGTCGATGACTCCACACCGTACGAGCGCGAGTATACAGGCAGAAAGGGCTTAAACGCCCTTATGTACATTCTCAGTTCTCGCTCCGGCTTGGTTAGTATTTAACTTTACTCTCTTACATTTGTTATATTTTAATGATAAGCTAAAAATTAGATTGTTTTGAAATTATATGTTTATACTTACAAAAATTCTTATTGTTTTCTTCTACAAAATCTGACAGATATGCTGCTTGGACGCGATGAGGTGTCGGATTAGTAGACGTCAATCTAGCCATAGCCAGATAGCACTAGTTTTCTTTTCTCATAGCATGTATAATGAGATGACATGTGTACGTCATTTTTGTAACTATTGGTCAATGATGTACTTTTTCACTATAATGACAATTGTGTTGTAACTATTACATTTGGTCAAAGCTTAACAATCAAGTGAATTTGCCTATGATGTGTATAATTTTGCTATTTTATTACTTTTGTCAATTCGCTTTTATCGAAATACTTTTGTCAATTTTGCATCTTTATTCTAGAAATTTTATGTTCAATATGGTTGATGGCTGGCAAGGCATTCATTGCCCTGCCACCCAAAATGTTTTATTCTTGGGCATTGCTATAGGCGTCTCTATTTTACGTTCTACAATGTCTCTATGAGTGTTGCTAAATTAGAAACTGTATGCATCGCTATAAGTGCAACTATATGCATCGCTATATAGCGACGCTTGTAACAATGAGTATAGTGACGTTCTCTATGCGACGCTTTTAGTGATGCTAAGGGGGAAAATATCCCCATGTATTTTTGTTGCTACAGTTGTCACAAGTGCACGGAACCTCTTGTAGTGGTGTAGATTGGGTGTAGACATATAGAGGTGTGTAGATTAAGTATAGAGAGATTAGAGAGAGGCTAGGTCCTAATACTTACAAAATAATCTCTTGTAGATGTTGGACGAGAGACCACTTATTGGGGAGCAATTCTTGCATTCTTCCTTTGGTTGGTTCATGTCCTAGATGGGCCCCCATCTAGGGTGGATATCACATCCAGTGGAATCGGCTTTTAAGGGCGTAAGTCAAAGCAATGGATTTAGGTTTATTTGTAGCTAGTTTTGTTTTTAGCATGAGTAGATATTTCTTTATGTTATTTGTAGGCATGGCACTCTTATGGCTATGGAGATGCCATTCCATCTACTCAGGTTTCTCTGCTAGTGGTAGATCTAGATCTGTAGTGTGCACTATCTTTACGAGAGAAGTACCTACATTCAATGAAAATTTTTTTTGCTCTATGCTCCACATCAATTTGTGGCCTATGGTCTTTCACAACAGATAACACATGGGGATATTTAGGAGGGACTCCATATATCTAGAGCCTCATAGGGCCAACAACCTCTACCGTACCTCCTTAGTGACCCACCCTCTTTCATCGGAAGGACCCACCTCCCTTCCATTGCACAGATCCACACCATTCCATTCGATTTGTGCTTTGCCTGAGCCTTATCAATAGTCTATAGGCTGGTGGTCGATAAACATCTTCTAGCAGTGTATGATAACATTCATCTTAGGATAGCAAGCATCGTGAGAGGCAAAGAGGTGGAGGCTCCTATTGGGATGCTTGTTTGGTTGGTGAAGGGGGGTGGAGTCACCTGTTTTGGACCATATCACTCCAACTATAGAGGATGTTGTTTTGCCTGTTTGAATTCAAAAGCTATCCTCTAATTGCTACTTACTGACCTCATCTTTATCCTTATCTTCTCCTTGTTTATCATTTTATTATTCTTTTTTCTTATCTTATCTTTCCCTTTTCCTTATATTTTTCTTTATGTTATTTTCTTCAAAATGAAAAGCTAATTTCCCATGCATTGGTTATGTCCATGTCCCCATGGTATAAACAGAAAGTGTGTCATGAGCATACTTTGGTGCTTGAATTAAACACGAATTTACTCAAATTTTATTTTTTCTATGGTAGTCAAAAGTAAGGGCTAGGAGGAGGCCCTTACATAGAGAGATAGCTATATATATATATATATATATTGTGTGTGTGTGTGTGAGAGAGAGAGAGAGAGCTTCAATGAAGACGCCACTCGAGATGCCACTTGAGACCCCTGCCAAGACACCTAAGTTCACGCATCACAGGCAAGAGGGCTTGCCGTACTCTATCAACATCAGTGGCAGCATCATCTTGGATGACGATGGCAAGAAGGTGATCTCATGCATGCGCGGCCTTTTCTCTCAGGTGTGTTGGCACTACATACTAAACACCTGGAGTGAAGTGAAAAATGAATTTAAAGACAGAGTCATCAGCATGTTGCATGACAAGTTTCCCGTGTCAAATCGAGATGAGCGCTACAATGAAGACTTGATGAAGGTGCGGATGCACGAATACTGCAAGCACAAGCGTTTGAAGCACAAAAAGCAATAAAGCATGGGTGGAGCAGGGCATATTCTCTAGCCAAAGAAGGTTGGAAGAATGCAAAGCAAGAAGCACGCGGGAATCGTGACAAGTGGAAGCAACAAAAGGAGGCAGCCAAAGCACGAGTAGAGGTAGGGAGATCTCGCACCAAACGAGAGACCACTTATTGGGAAGTAGTTCTTGCATTCTTCCTTTGGTTGGTTCATGTCCTAGATGGGCCCCCATCTAGGGTGCATATCACATCCAGTGGACTCGACTTTTGAGGCCGTATGTCAATGCAATGGATTTAGGTTTATTTGTAGTTAGTTTTTTCTGAGCATGAGTAGATTTTCTTTTTTGTTTTTTGTAGGCATGACACTCTTATGTCTATGGAGATGTCGTTCCATCTACTCAAGTTTCTCCACTAGTGGTAGATCCAAACCTGTAGTGTGCACTATCTTTACGAGAGAAGTACCTACATTCAATGCAAAAAAATTTGGCCGCTATGCTCCACATCAACTTGTGGCCTATGGTCTTTCTCAATAGATCACACCGTGGGTATTAGGGAGGGCTCCATATATCTAGAGCCTCATAGGGACAATGACCTCTACCATACCTCCTTACTAACCAACCCTCTTCCATCGCAAGGACCCACCTCACTTCCATTGCACAGATCCACACCATTCCATTTGCCTCATGCTTTGCATGAACCTTATCGATAGTCTATAGGCCGGTGGTCGATAAACATCTTCTAGCAGCATACGATGATGTTCATTTTGAATAGTGAGCATCGTGAGAGGCAAAGTAGTGGAGGCTTCTATTGGGATGCTTGTTTGGGTGGTGAAGGGGGATGGAGTCACCTGTTTTGGATCGTATCGCTCCAACTATAGAGGATGTCGTTTTGCCTGTTTGAATTCAAAAACTGTCCTCTAATTTCTTTGTTAATACTAGATACTAGATGTTTGACTCCCTTAAATGCCAAATAAAGAGACCCTCCTAGACCATATTCTCTTTCTAATTCCCCATAGGTTGTACATTTTGAATTTACATTTGAACTTACACCACTAAAAAGAGGCAACAAACTGTCATAAATGTCATGTGAGCTTACATTATTATCTCTAGTACATGATAACAAGGGCTGAACATAATCTTTTACAAACACTACATCCCATGAAACCAAGATATACTTTGTTTCCAGATGGTACAACCTATAAACCTTACTTTCAAAACTATAACAAATAAAAATGCACTTTACAGCCTTATCATCCATTTTTTTTGCGCTACATTTGTGGCACCATGGCATAAGCCAAACAACCAAAAACACGTATTGCTCAATAGATGGCTTTCTATCATGTCATGCTTCATATGGAGTCATAGACTGCAAAGATTTTGTAGGACACCTTTTAAGTACATAAATGGCACACATGATAGCCTCAAGCCAAAACGAATTTGGTAAAGCTTGACTTTTGACCATACATCGTGCCATTTCTGTAAGTGACCTTTTTTTCCTCTCAGCAACACCATTTTCTTGAGGTGCATATGGCACCATGCATTGGTGTTTTATCCCACTACTATCCAAAAATGCATTAATTCATGAGACATATACACCCCCCCCCCCCTCCCTTGATCGGAACAAAGGGTGCCCATAGTACATTTTGAAACACTTTCAGCCATAGCCAGAAATTGCTTGAAGCACATAAACACTTCGAACTTTGCCTTAAGCGGATGCACCCATGCATGCTTGGAGTAATCATCAATGAAATTAACAAAGTAAAGGTAATTTCCCAAGGACGGGGTTTGCATGGGCCCACAAACATACTATGCACAAGCTGCAACATGCATATAGCCCTAACTAAACCATCCTTGGAAAATTTGAACAGTGCATCTTACCCAAAATACAATCTTCACAAACATGTTCGACAAGGGCTTCAAGAGGTGCCAAAGAAGCAACCATATCAGATTGCTGCAAACACAACAAACTGACAAATTTCAGATGCCCAAAACATGCATGACAAAGTTTTGCATCTGAAATAGCTTTTAAATCCACAACTGCATTTCCAAAATTTTGCCCACACTAGTCATATAAAGTGATCTTATACAGCCCATGGCGTAAAAGTCCAGATGTAACAATTTCATCACCAAAACTGAGATCATGTACTGTACATCTGTCATCCACAAATTTGACTACAAGACCAAGTTTGGAAAGTGAAGATATAGACCAAAGGTTATTTTTTATCCTAGGTACATACAATGCATCAAAAAGTGTGAAAGAACTTCCATTTTTAGCAGTCATCATAATCTTTCCAACTCCTTTGACTGGATATATAAGAGGCATTTTTTGCACAAGTGACTATATTCTTGTGAGGAACATCCTCAAGAGAGGCAAAAAAGCCACGATGAGAGGTAATGTGCATTGTAGCACCACTAGCAAAGTACCACACATGAGCATCTATAGCAAACTGACAAACATGCATCATGGACAAAAGCATCATAAGTGCACTCTGCACTTAAAGCCCACTCTGCATCTACATCAACATCACAATCTCCTTTCATAGAAGATTCAATAATTGCTGCATTTTTAGTGGAATCTGCATCTTTCTGTTTAGCCTCTTTTGCCTTCAATTTTGGACACTACCCTATCAAGTGATCGTTAGCTTGACAATAATGACAAACCATCTTCTTTTTGCCCTTTTCACCAAAATTTCTAGACAAAGTGCTGCCATTAGAAGCATTAGGAACATGTGCCTTCCACTCATAGAAGAATTATGAGAAGTTGCCTAAGTTGCATTATTCGTTATTTGGGAGACGTATAATACGGGAATAATGGGCGTATTATTTGTTTATTTAAATTATACGGCCGTATTATACAGTGCCACATCAGCATACACGGCCAAACGTATAACTTCTTGGTTTTTCGATCGAAAAACTTTTTGAATGAAATTATTTTCAATCTAAAATTATAACGATCGAATATGTTAGTATATATAGCAACACGCAACACCCCTCACACCATCTTTCACAGTCAGTGTTTTCCATGTGAGTATTCTCACCAAACGATCAAAAGCTTAATATGTAAAAAAATAAAATAATTTGAATTAAATAAAAATTAAAATTCAATGGAATTTAAGTTTTGTGATTTAAATTTATGAATTTGTTTTGAAAAAATTAGTAAATAGTTGAAAGTTTGTATTTTGTGAAGAGTTTAATCTCTCACCTGATACAAAATGTAATTATAAGAATCACTTGTCAATGTGTTCAGTTAATTGACACTTGAAAGTGACTAATTAAAAAAATTAGGATATTATCGTTGTGTGTAGAGTGTACTCTCACATGAGTAATTAGTTTAAAAATATAATTACATAAAAATTAATTTTATGTAATTTAAAGCTCGATTTTGATGTGTAGAGATTTTCTCTCACTTCAAAATGAATATAATGAAACAAAATTATATTTTTACGTTTTGTGTAGAGCTATTCACACTGCTATGCTCTCACTAGAGTAAAAATTTAGAAAAAACATGTCCAAAAATATTGATATTCTCTTATCTTTATTTGGACTGCAAAATCTACTGTATTGTGTGAGAGCATACACATGCTTGCATTGTAGATAGATAATCGCTTAAAAATCTATGGTAAAGTGTAAGATTTTTTTTTTGCACTTTACATAGATACGATAATTATCAAGTATTGTATGTGATTATTGTTTTGACATTTAAAAATGTCACTTATAGCTCTTGTATGTATAACAATTTATAATGATAATCATTTTGATACTTGATTTAATTGTAAGTATTGATTATCGTAATGTGTTAAAGCTACAAGCTTGCACTTTAGATAAATCGATGCAATTTATATGTAATCCAATGGCATTGTTTTTTATTATTGTATTTTTGTTCAATCATTGTTTTTAATTATTTTAATTTCGTTCAATCATTGTTAGTTAAATTAATTTAATGTTTAAATTGATTTTGATTATGAAAATGATCATTGAATTTGTTTTTACTAGCAAATTACTTTTGTGCACCATGGTGAAAGGACAAGAGTGGAGTTATGTGCATGAGTTGAAAGCTGGGAGAAATACATCTGGACTTAAATGTAAATCTTGTGGCCACGAGTTCAGTGGTAATGCAACTAGAATTAAAGAGCATTTATTTAAAGTCCCTGGCAATGTTGAAAAGTGCGGGGCACCACCAAAAGATATTCATGAAAAAGATTTGCAATATTGGATGCAAATCATGTGGTGAAATTCATTAGAGAGCATCAATTTTCCTATGCTCTTTTTCGAACCAAGTCACCAAATAAAGCTTTGCAAATATTTTGTGTGACAAGGTTTGCTATGGCATACTATGTTCTTGCTGCTTTGCAAGAGTTGAATCCTGCATTGATGGAACCTTAGCAAACAGAAGATGGAATGGATGGCTCAGCAAGTATCCAAGTTATCAGGAAGCAGCTGGTCGATGTGCGCAAATAGTAAACTCGCCAATCTTTTGGCGTAATGTAGAAAGAATAGTAACTGTGTCAAAGCCATTTGTAGATCTTTTGACAGCAATTGACACAGATTCTTTTATTTTTGGTCGGGTCTACTAGTATATGTTAGAGGCTATACGCAAGCTAAGAGAAAATGTCAGTTTTGGTGCAAAAGATAAAGCTACCATGATTACAATTGTTAACAAGCATTGGGTGCAGTTGCATACGCCATTGCATGGTGCGGCTTTTGTATTGGATCCTAAGTTTCAAATGCATCAGCAATCTGCCAACAAAGAAGTTATGTCCGACTTCAAAACAGTGTGCTCTCAACTCTTAGGGCACGAAGATGGAAAAGCAGCTTTTCATCAGCGAGTAGATTATGCCAACAGAACTGGTATGTTTTAGGATCCATGGCATATAGATGCCATTGGCAAAACAAGTGCACCTTTATGGTGGAAGGAGTATGGTGGAGAGAAAGTGGAGTTGCAACACATTGTAGTTAGAATTTTATCGGTAGCTGCATCAAGTGGAAGTTGTGAGCGAAACTGGTCAGCATTCGACTTTGTGCACACTAAAAAGAGAAACAGACTTCATACTAAACGGGCTGCTGATTTGGTGTATGTTTTTTTCAATATGAGACTTATTTATAAGCCTCAAAACATTGCAACTAGAGCCGCTCAAAAGCAATATGGAGTCTTCCAAACGCATGAAGCTATTTCTGCAGAAGTTGATGATGATGATGATATGGAATGGGAGATAGTTTCACAATGCTCAGATATGGACAAAGTAGATGATATGGTTGCAGTTTTTGAAGATGGAGATGATTTGTGAGAGTACCATTGTAATACTTACTCAACAAGTTTTTGTATATGATGAAAGAAAGTGTTATCTCGTTGTCGTTCACATCAAAACCTCTCTCTTTCTCTCTCTCTCTTAGACACACATATTCACTCACACTCAAATATAAACTACCGATAATATCTTGTCGAATAAAAATTACATAAAGTCGATGTAGGTTTGAAATTACAACAAGGTTCTGGGAAATTACTCAATCGAAAAGAGTTTGATATAATTTTGAGATTACAAAAAGCTTCTGAGTGATTTATGAGTTTGATAGATTTGCTATAAGTTCGTCTATGGTAAAATCTGTAATTCCTAGCTCAGGGGATGGTTGAGCAACATCTTTATGTGAAGTGGTAGTATCATCTGGCAAAGGTCCATACAATGATTCATATCATTGAAGCTTTGCTTGTGCATCACTTAACTCTATTTCAAGCTCAAGAATCCGGCCACGAAGCATGTCCGGTGTTTCTCCTTGGCTAGCAAGGTCTTGTCCTTGGCTGGCTAATTCAGTCAGTGTTTTTGACTCTTGAGGAAGTAAAACAATAGGACGCTTGCGAGGAGGCATTGGATTATTTGCATTGCATGCTGCCACCTTTTCTGCAATGCGTCCATGTCCAACGTCAGCGGTGCCTAGACGATCTGACCAATCCACTCTCGTCAACAAAACATATTGAACATAGCATTGCTGGATAAAGTAAATTGCTACTTGGTTGTTGTTTGGTAGGCATCTCTCTTGTCGTATAAACCTTTGCAACAATACACGTGCAAGACCTTTATGTTGCAAATCATAGAGCTTTAACGGAGTTGTATCTTTTGCATTGCCACTTATTTGAAATAGTTGATGGCGTACAAAGTGATTAGGGCAAAGCTTTTTGCACTCTTTAAGGGTTAATGGTTCGTCCTGCAACTTAGATTCATCTTCTTCAATGTTGGCAATAGTAAAAAGATCTGCTTGTCCACTTCTAACTTCTTCTTCTTTAAAAATTGCCTGAGCTTCAGCGTGGTTGAGTTCTTCTTCCATATCTGCATATCGGGTGAACATGTCATTACTTTTAAATATCCATTCAATTAATTTGACATTGGAAAGTATATCGAATGACAAACATAGAATTTTTTCTCAATTAAACATACAATTAAATCTGACACCAAAAGTTAAACAATGATGAAATCATGAGACTGCGTTTTCATTAATCATGAGCTGGTCGTAAGACAGATGTCATTACAATGTTGTAACCCACTCTATGGGCACCATTTAAACATAAGGAGAGATCAAAAGCATTAGGCCGGGTTTTGGGGTGAACGCGCTTGCCGCTTTCAAGATGAGCAAGTACATTACTCAAAAATGTCTCTTGCTTTGTTCTTAGGGCTCTGGTAAGCACTTCAAAATGCGTTTACATGTATAACACATGGAATAAATATCCATAGCTTTGGTCCAGGAGGGAGGATTACTAGATATACATTCGGGGCTTGCCCATGGATAATCTCTCATATTGTTTTCTAGTTTCTATCCGCATATCGCGTAGAGGAGGAAAACCGGCTGTCATATTTGTTTTGGTGCATGAACCCCAATCCACAATGCCGGCGTAAACACCTTTTTCGCCAAAATGCAGCATCATATTGCGAGAGTGTAGATCATTGTGGAGGTAGTTATGCGTATGTATATACTTCAGAGTTTGGAGGAGAGCATTGATGATCTACAAAATATTCTCCTGGAATAGCTCTATTGTTCCTGCAATGAGTACGTAATCGCGAACGACAGGCTGGCTGTCGTCTGCAGTGCATTCTTTGATCCATTGCTCCACATGGCCGCCATTCCAAAATCATGAAATGAGCATAGGTCTCTCCACGTGGTGCACCATGGCAAGAGGGTAGATAATACCACGATGTGAAATATCCAAAATTGTTGCTTCGTCTTTGACCTGTTGCTCCATGGTGGGCCCATGTAAGTGTACTTTGAACACTTTTGTAGCATACACTTGATCTTTGAAAGCGGTATGTGTGACACCCACACGCTTCACATGTGCCCATCTTCCCTCTCCCAGCTGTGGAGCTTGGATATTGAAGACGGCTATGTCGGGTAAAAGGTGTAAAATAGGTGGTAACTGAGAGAGGTCTAATGCAGCAACGGATGACACTGCAGGCTCTATTCTAAGAAGGATTTCTGGTTCAACAGCAGCTTCAGAAGAGCTGGCTTCCACTCTTGCATGCTTTGCTACTCTTTCTAACTTTTCCTTGCTCTTGAACTCCGTATAAAGCTGTTGCACAAGATGTATGCGCTCGGCTATGTTTGGCAAGGAAGTAATTGCAGGATTTTTCAGTTCTTGAAAGGTTTTCATGATCTGTCCAATGGTTTGTTTGACCATGTTTACTAAATCACCTGATGTCAGGAGGGCTATGTCAAAAATAGCTGGTGCAAACTCTGCCTGGAGCTGCTCAAACACAGACTTGGTCAGAGTCTCTGTAAGCTGATAAAAATGCTTCGGAACGACAGGGTTTAAACAACGCCTAATCTCTGCCTCTGACGTGTAATGAAAGTGTCTCACAATCACTTCGGAGACGAACTTTCGTTGATGTTTCGCTAGCTTCGTGTCTGCCATATCTATATGACAAAATTATAAATTAAGAATTTTACGAAAAGATTGTACACAATAGTAACATAGTTATTATATAATGAGTGTTAACCCTATATATATTAAATGATGATACAAATTTATTAAACAATATTAAATTATTACAAGTTAAAGAGAAAATCTTATGATTACAAACCACATTGTGCGAATCGACCATGAAAATTAAATGAGAGAGAGAGAGAGAAACAAGCCACGAGTGTGAGATGCTCTCAGCACAAGAACTGGACCCTGCTATGTGCAGAAGTGTGAGATGATGAAAGAAATTACATCTAAAGGGTTGGAAAATCGTACATGTGAACAGCTCAGCTAGTGTGAGATATTCTCAGCACAAGTCCTGGATGCTGTTGTAAAATAGATGGATAGTTTTTATCAATCTAATCCCTGATAAAGTGTGTGGAACTCACAACACAACTATCAGCGGATAAATTAACAATTGCAGATGTAAGTTACCTATCATATGTGTTTACGTCCAAAACAACACCAAGTCATTTAATGATGAAAAATGATGTTCTTTTGGAATATGAAACACACGCGTAACCAGTATGTCACATTAAGATGAAGAGGGCATGAAAATATGCATCTCTTCACTCTTAATATAACGAGTGGTAACGCTTGTGTTTCTATGTAACACATATGACAGAAAAACTTAAATCTAAAATTGTAAATTTTATAAGCTATTTCTAATGGAGTGTGTGAAACACACAACACAACCATCAGCAAACAGCTCAACAATCTTAAATGTAAATCAATTGTTGTATATATCTACGTTCACAGTAACACCAAGTCATCTGTTGATGAACAATAATGTTACTACAGAAATAGAAGCACAAAAATAACGAAAGTCACATTAAGATGAAGAGGGCATAAAGTATGCATCTCTGCACTCTTAAAATGACGAACGTTAATCTTTGTGCTTCTATGTAGAATAATCAACAATGATTTACTTTAAGATTGTAAATTTTATAGGCCACTCTGAAGTGAGAGGTGTAGCATCATGCCTACTACACTCCACGAGTCGACCTCTAATCCTAACTCATCTCTATGGTGAGAGATATACTACTACACCATACGAGTGAGAATCTAAATTTACCATAAGCCTTCCCTAGAGTGAGCCATATGGCTACACACCACGAAGTGGCCTACGACCTGCAAGCCAACTTTGTGGTGAGAGTCGAAACTACTGCACCACACAAGTCTGGCACAACACAAAAAAAAAGTTAGTATTTACTGAAAATTAAAAAAATACCTGAAAACCGTTGTAAACCAAAGAGGCTATCGCTATCTGCTAATCTCTCCAAGCTCTGCAAATCTCCAAAAAGTCCAGAATTCTTTTCGATCGAATACAGTGACGATTGTATATATATAGGGTTTTTCGATCGAGATATTTTTCGATCTAAAACTGTTTTCGATCGAAAAATATCTCGATCAAAAATAATTTTATACGGATATTCAAAAAATATTCGGAAATACGGTGTATATTGACGTTTTATACGTATAATTTTTGTTATACGGACGTATAAATGCAACAATACCACTTTTTCTTTGAGCAACAATAAAGACTTGTTTAATTGCACATTGTTTAGCCCTGTTTACTTTCTAGCAAATGACTCTTGAAATATCAATGTGCAAAATGCATCAAAATTGACAACTTTAGGATCGCCTTGGGTCATAAGTTTCCAAGTACTAGCAAAAGTCTGGTAAGAATCTGGCAAAGCATCAAGAACAGTTTGCACAAGGGAACTATAAAAAATGACTTTGCCTACAGAAATAAGTTGCTCATTTATATCCTTGACACCAGCAAGGAAAGTGTCCATTTCAAATTCCTCATGCATAATTTTTGACTCCAAGTCTTTATGCAACAATTCAATTTTAGCCTCATTGCGACTTGCATAAAGACCAACCATAATATCCCGAGCCTATTTTGTAGATTTAACTGAATGAATGTGATGAGTAATAGTGCGCTTCATAGATAATTCAATCAATGCATGGTCTTGTGCATCTCTTACATCCTAACAAGCCTGTTGAGCTATAAGCAAAACAACTCTAGTAGCAGCAATCCTACCACCAAAACCTGCAACATCCTCAACATCGCCTATATCCATAGAACCAGGATGTACATCAATGCCTTGCACAATATTCCAAACACCCTTTGACACAAAAAAAATCTTGCATCATATAAGCCCACATATGGTAGTTGTCCCCATCAGATCTATCCTTATCAACAAACATCTTGAACACATCTGTGTTTTTGACAGCCATGGCAAATACCTGTACCTAATGTGAAAATTGCCCGAAAAGAGGATAAACAAAGTGGGAACAATACGTTCTACATAGAACAAACTATAGAAGATTGTAAGGGACCTATTATGCAAAAAACGGCACTAACAAAAATTTTACACAAAATGACAAAATAGCCTGCATAATACTACTTTTAGTGGAAATGCAGACCGATATGAGCCCAAATAAAAAATATGAGAAAAATTATATGTCGACCTGCTAATGCTCACAAAAGCTCACTGAAATCTGAGAAACTGAGTAGGCATGTGCTGACGATGGAGCCCGAGAGGATGCAACCTATCAATTGTTGGAAATAGGGCTGTAGGCAAATGCACACAACTTGGAGAAGATGAAGAAAGCTCAAGGCACACAACAAAGAGTAGTATTACTTAGTGTGCAATGGAAAGATAAGTTATCCCTAGAATGATGGGCGTAGGGTAGGCATATATACAATGCACGGGGGAAAAACCTCCTAGTGAGGGAAAAAATGCCTTGGTGGTCCTAAGTGTGTTCACACACATCACTATTATATGTATATGGTAACAATAAATACTTGCAAGAGAAAAATGCTCACTCTTGTATGGGGAGAGATTGCACCTAGTGGTTGTGTTGTTCTTCTCTCTTTTCAGCTCTCCTTTTTCACCGTATCAATGTAGCACTCCGCTTTAGGACGTGCCACGTGTTTGCTTGATCTCTATCTTTGTCTCTTTCAAATCAGGTATAGCTTCAATTATGTGCTTGTGGGATTCACCAGGTATGAAAATATGTGGTTTTATCATTTTTTGTTTGCTATTCATGTATTTTGCAGGCACATCGTGCTCTCGTAGCATGGGAGCACATGGAGTGCATTTTAGGCCTCATCTCTATAAGCCATGCTCACATTGGGGTCTTACAGTATGCAAGAAGAGCCAATAAGAGCCTTGCAGATAAGGAATATTCTTCTACAATCATTTCTATCAACTCAACCAAAGGAATAAAAAAGGAACATTGGTAAAGGTTTCTCTACCTGCCAGCTAAAACTCCATGGACTGGACAACACGCAAGAAGAGCCAATAAGAGCCTTACAGATAAGGAATATTCTTCTACAATCATTTCTATCAGCTCAAAGGAATAAAAAAGGAACATTGGTAACTAAAATCAATGGACTGGACAATTTTTGACACAACATCAAGTGAGGCATTATGGAATAAGCTCTATAGAGATGTACAAAGGTCTTTTTAAAACTTTGTACCCACGAATTTTTTCAAGCTTGCAAATTTGTGTCTTATTAGTATATTTGTTGTACTATGTCACACGTGCCATGTACAATGTTAATCTGGAAATCCCTTTCTTCTTGTAAGGAAGATAATGGGATCTAAGAGAGCCTCTTTATTTGCCATTTTAAGGGCATCAACCTTTGCTATTAAGAAAGATATGAAAATAAAGCTTTTGACTTCAAACATGCAAAATGGCTAGATTATTTGAATTTGAATTTCCTCCCCAAAATAAAATTTAAAAGTAGTGGGTAAAACCATATCATGTAATATATACTTGGAAAGATCTTAACGTGTAGATTGCAGATCTATAATTTCCACTCAAATTGGAGATTGCATGTAGAAGTTATGGTGGTTCTAAATTCATGAATATTTTCATTCCCTTTTTAGAAGGAAAAGTGCATCCTTTGACCACTCTTACACCTCCCTTACACACCCACCATTCTTGCACACATGTCATGCACCTATTTGTCAATATGTTAATCACCTCCATAGACTCATGGAAAATAAAGAGGCCCTCCTAAACCTTCCTACTGTCTTTTTGTGATAATCTTCATGATAGAGGTTGGTATGTGAAAAGAGGTGGATGGCACATGCTACGAGATTTCACTTCATACTCTTGTTTTCAAGTATATGATTATCACACAGTCGCTTATCATGTCCTTTTGGTACAAACGTTCTCACTTTGTCAAAGATTTCTATATGCTTATTTATCAAGAATTAGCAGGCTTGATGAAAAACATTATCATAGATGTGGAAAGGATGGATAAAGGCCTCAACCTTGTGACAATGATGACAATAAGGGATCAGCTGCTCTAAATCCAACATGACATAGTTGAGGAGACTATGAACAAAAACCCCTCAAAATTTTATTTCTTGTTGTAGATGCAAAGTAATGCAATGAAGGGAGAAGCAAGTTTTCTATAGAGATCTTTGCGACCTCGGGGGGGGGTCACTTCATAATTATGTGACTATCACGTGAGTGCATCAGAAGGGTTTATTAAATTTCATTTTTTGTCACATTTTCACATACAGAAGGGTATTGTAAAATAGAATGGAGAAAAAAATTTACAGGTTGAATAGAAAAAATGTGTATTTTATTTGTTAAAAATTCACATGTAAGGAATTTTAAAAATATTCCTTGAACGCACACAATATACACAATTTATACATAGTGACCCCCTCGAGTTTGCGATCAAGTTCAAAATGTTCCAATGTAATGCATCTTGTATGCTCCCAAAAAAGTGAATCTTTTTGGATAAATACAAATCTATATTTTAGCTTTTTTCTAAGAGTGATTTTCATTTGACTCTCTCTCTCTCTCTCTCTCTCTCTCTCTCTCTCTCTCTCTCTCTCTCTCTCTCTCTCTCTCTCTCTCTCTCTCTAAGATAGCATTGGCACCAATTTGATAGGTACAAAGAATCATGTGAATGTATATATTAAAATTACAAAGTGGATATGTAAGTACAAATTTGGAGTTACACAAGGGGATTAAATACAATTGCTGCAAATATGGGATCAAAATTTCCTCTAGGTAAAAAACATGAAGATGCCCTTGAAATGAAGGTGGGGAGAGAGTTTTGTTGGTGGGTTAACTTTTAAGCAAACCCTTTTGGGGTGTGTTATCTATCAACAAAGCGTTTTAAGGATCGAAGGACACATGGATTTGCGAAAAAGGTATATAAAACAGGTTTACATTGAAATTTGTAGGATGGTAACGATTCTCAATAACAAGACTTTTTTTTTGGCTATACATAAAATTGAATTTTGATTGTTGAATTTCAGATTTGGTAAAAACTATGGTCATCAGTGGCATGAGGGTTTAGGATTACATTAATGACCAAATTGAAACCCCAAGCCATGGAAGAAGAAAATGCAAAAAATTCTTAGTGCATGGACGAACAATAACTATGTGATTGCCCACCCAGAAAGTGTGCTACACAATGTACCCTGTAGTATGGCATTGATGTCCAAAATAATCAATTTGTGAAAACATTGTGTGGAATATAAAAGTAGTTAGAAACTAAGATGACTCTTTTATTTCATTACATGGTATGTTACCGGAACAACCATGTTTACTTGTAGCAGAGTTCCATACTAGGTTTGACTATTGTTGAGGTTGTCTAGTGTTGACATTGCCCTCTATTTTGTCAATTTTCTCCTCCTCATGTCTTTGTGCTCTTGTGGTGTGAGACTCTTGTGTTCCCATCGTAGACAACTCGGCTTCTTGAGGCTTATGGTCTTCTATTTGAGGAGGAATTCCAATCTTCGAGCGAGCACTAAATCAATCAAACTAATTCAAACAAAATGAAAAAAATCTAACCCATCGTTGTTGGCCTTCAACATTTTATTTTATTTTTAAAGTCAATTGTATAAGGAATACTTTGTAAGCTAATTTGTTGCTTATAAGGCAAATCTAAGAGAATCAAAAGTCCATCCTATATAGTCCTAGGATGGAAGTTTCTAATAAATCTAAATACATGCAAATATACACAATCAAATAATGAACACTTTGCAAACTAATGTGTTTCTTACAAGGCAAAGACAAAAGATTTATTACTCCATACTACAAAGTCTTTGGATGAAAGTTTCTTATAAATCTAAATGCTAACAAAAAATGGTTGCAATGGTGTCTACCACATAATCCAAACATTAGCCTATAAGTAACCAGTGACATACACTTACTCCAGTCCGTCCAAGGGCTTGAAAAAGTTCTACCTTGGTCAAAGTACCGTGGAGCATGAACTCATTGGCATGTGAGTCCAACCCAAGACCATGAAGAAACACATAGTACATGTGTTTGCATGGCAGATATGTTTGTTTTTTTGGATTATCTCTTTTGGAAGTCCTTGCATGTGCATTGTGGGAAATTTGACATTGTTATCAAGTACAAGATCCCCTTTTCCATGGATCCCTTTGTACCAACATAGAAAATATATGTTTCATTGCACACAATACTCACCTGTTTCACCAATTTTGCTACAAAGTTGCTCCCCAAATTGATCCTTGTTTAAAAATATTTTCTAAGCTTTGATATTCATTTAACAAGATTTCTCTACCTATACTTAGGCAAAAAGGCACTAGAAACTCTATTTCCTACTCTCAAACCATCGTTCAAATTTGCAGCTTGTGACCCTGACTGAAAGACAAATCCATTTGGTTGAAAGTGTTCTACCTCACTTGGCAATAATTATGTTCCTTGAGCTATATATAGCCCAAACCCCTAGAGCTAGACCAAGTGGACCCACTTCCATCTATGCATGTCTTGTATTGGCCACCATTTATGCATGCTACTCAAGTTGCAAAACCACACAAATGCCGCATCCAAGCCACCTAGAGTTGTAGCAAACGTAGGACACATTCTACATCCCCAAAAGCATGGAGCTTCATCCCCACATGTTAGATCAACATTTCCCTCATTAATGAATCTTACCACATCTAGCACTCTAATCAACCACCCATCCCAAAACAAGTCATCTTTTGACTAGTCTCAATCTTTCTTACTACTCAAATCATCTTTTGAACTTTCAACTCATGCCAATACTCACCAATTTTAAAAGGGAAATCACCTCCACTCATGAGTGTAGTGCATATTCTCCAATATCAGTTTGAGCTATAGGAGCATGGCACTATAGCCACAACTAGCTACCCAATAGACTGGCGCATGGAAAGCCTCTCTTGGTACTCTCTTCTTTAAAAGTGTTGATGTGGCCTTTCTCAAACATCTACTCCATTTTTCATTCATCTGGAGAATTTTCATCTTGTTTCCAAGCCCTAGCCAAGATACAATGTGTATGGGCTAGGAAAGAGCGCACACTTGAAGAATTGGAACTTGCAGGTTGGAGTGATGTTTTGACAAAATCATCTCTTAATGAAGTTGAACAAAACGAACAGACTTTGCCCATAGTTGAGGCAATTCCCAGTCTCAAAACACCTCATATGCACTAAACCTTTAAAGGATTCCTCATCTATATTGAGAACTTTGAACAAACATTTATTGGTAACTACAGTTGATTATGGTACAGGAAAGGCATCATTGTACATGCTAGTCACTCTTAGTCTGCAATCACGTCACAAGACATTACATTACCTAGTAGTGAAGAGGCCATCCATGCTACCACTATTGCTATTGTTGCTACTTTTGAGAGTTCTCAAGAGGTTGTGAACTCTACAAAGGATGCTCTATTGAGTGATCAGTTCAAATCAACCAAGGAAGCATATGAAGCCATGTTGTTAGGGATTGGGGATGTTGCAAACCAAGGCTTGTCCTTTAAAAAATAAGTGATAAAATCACGAGGCCTACTGACCAAAAAAAAAAGATGAGAAAAGTATAACACATTTGTCTCACTCACCAATATGAGCACAATTATTTTGAATGATTGATCAAAACAAACAAGAAAGAGTTGGGAATTATGGGTAGCCTACAACTTCTATTGCTCTGAATACCCATAGAATATTCTTCATCTTTGTTCCTCGCCTTGCTAGATGAGTAAAACTCCACGGCATCACATGTTTTGAACTCTGCAATTGTACGTAACACTTGAGAAGTATGATGTAGCCAGCTTACACCCGATTTGTTGGTTATTATAAAGTGTACTTCAAGCATTTTAAAAGATCTCCCCCCCCCCCCCCCCCCCCAACTCCATGTAGCAGTTCTGCTCTCTTGGGCTCGTGGTTTGCCCTAGACAACTGCCTTCCCCATCACCTATGCATCATCTCGTCACTCACCCACCCAGCAACTAAGAGGGCCACTTAAGTTATGACGACAAAATTTCTCAAAATTCTTGTCAAACATTTATTTTCAAGAACTGTAGGCACACACTTGAAGATATGAAACCTTTAGGTTTTCTTTTAATCCTTTAAACAACAAAGTATGTCTTCTCAATCTAGTGATAGAGGTATGCCTAACCATCATAAGAGTTTCACTGGTGTCTTTTACCCCAAGGAGACATCTATGTCAAATAGGGGTTATGTTGCAATAAGGCAATGACCATCTAAACATAACCTTGCACATTCATTTAATGAGTGGTAGATCATGTGAACACCCATGCAATAGAATTTACCATGAGGTTATGATATTGCAAATAGAGTTGATGCTGAACAAGGAGGCAATGAGCATGTAGGTAGCCTATAGCTCAATGAAGAAAGAAGTGACGTGACCAATTGGGTGAAAATTAAACAATCCCAATCATTAAATGAATTTAACTTTTGTATGGTCCTATGGACAGATAAGGAAATTAGGGGGAAAATAAACCCTCTTTGCTCTCTCTCTCTCTCTCTCTCTCTCTCTCTCTCTCTCTCTCTCTCTCTCTCTCTCTCTCTCTCTCTCTCTCTCTCACAGACACACACACACACACACACACACATTGTGATGCTATGCAAGGGAGCTATGTATAGGTCCTCAAAACCATAATAAAACCAAAATTATGGAAAAAATACACATGTGAAACCAAGAAAAAGATGGTCCATGGGAGTAACTAATAAATCATCCATGAGGGGTCCCTTCAATTGCAAAGCTAAAAATTAAAGAGAGTGTGGGGTTAGGAGAATTTATATCATTGTAGGAGCATATATATATATATGAAGAGAGAGAGAGAGAGAGAGAGAGAGAGAGAATAAGAAGAAAAGAATTTTTAATGTCGTGGGAAACTATCCCAAGAGACCTCAAAGATCTGTCCGACAACAGTGGAACTCAAGACTTGTTAGTCAAGAGAGAGATGGCCTTATGGAAAAATTTCCTGCACAATCTCTGTTTTCTGTCAATGTCTGCTTGCACATAATATTTTGCACAGTTAGTAGTTAGTGTGTTAGTAGTGAATGAGTGTTTTCTGTCAATATCCGCTTGCACACAGTCTTTACATAGTTAGTGAATAGCTTGTTTTCTGCCAATGTCTGCTTTTACACAGTTGTTTTTAATTTGCATAGTTAGTAGTTAATGTGTTAGATAGTGAATGAGTAAGCAGTTAGTAGAGTAAGTAGCTTCACTGTCAGTTAGTAGTTAGCAGAGTAGTTAGTTGTAGAGGAGATAAGGTTAGGTTAGTTAGGAGAGTAGGTAAAGGTGTAGTGTGTGTGTGGCCCAAAAAGGCCATTGAAATCACGCGCACGGCGAGTGTCTTTAAAAAAAACCAAAAATTAAAGCGTGCGTGTGGTCCACTAAATTTAGGATCGGGATCATCGTTTCCTAAGCCCAAGCCCAGGCCCAGGCCTCAGTCCTCAGCCTTATGATATATACTAGACTCACTCTTATATATATACCCTACCCCCATAAGAGGAAATGAGGGCATGTGGGACAAGTTCCTCAAGTCCTCCACCATCCCCTTCACACTCACCCTTTGGACTTATTAATTCTAGTCCTCTCCTCACCTAAGAGAAGACTAGTTTTAGGATTTCGAGGGTTGTACGTAACCGAATAGGGGGCTGTAAAGCACGGCACGTCCCTCTAGACAAGAGGCTTGTTTTGGGCTATTGCATGCCATATTCTATGGCTTGGTTTAAAAAAGGGACCAAAAATACAAAAAATTGGGTTGTAAACACCTAAAATACTAGGTGAGCGGCCTTCATGAGCACTCACCAACAACTCTAGAGTGTCGAGGTCACATGCACCTACGCTCTGGTCGTGTGCTAGAGGACAAAAACATTGAGTGTCTCTGTTTACACGGGCACTCATTATTCCTCTACCTTAGGCTTTAGGCCCTCAGCGAGAACCCAAGGTAGTACCACTCAGGACCCGCATATTGCGTCCAGTGACTCTTCCTTTGACTATGATGTCATGGAGGGTTACCCAATGCCTAATCCTGATAGCTCAAGCCAAGGCATGCATGCGATGGTCCCACGGTCTGGGCCAAGCGTGCTTAGCCACTTGAAGGAAACCTTTAGTAGAGCCACTCACTCCGAACATGGAACTAACGATGTAAATGAGGGGGGTGGGGAAGTAAATTATCCATTCATGACCAACGTAGACCCTATGCCCTTAGAGAGTGTGCACATGAATACTCCATTCACTGCACCTCCTGACTCTTCAGAGCTATTCCCCTCCAAGGTTATATTACATGATGGTAGAAGCCTTACCGAAGTACAAGAAATTGAGCGGTATATCATTGTGGCTAGGGAAAATGAAATCGAGAGCTTACACAAGGTAGATCAATGAAGAGAGTTAAAATCAAAAGCCCCTATGTCAATATCATTGCTAGGAGAGTAATCAAGTGCTCTTGAATTAGCAACCACTAAGGGTCAACCCATAGAGAGACACATTGCATCTACTTCAAAGGACACCCCTAGCATCTCAATCCTAGATGGAGAGTTCCTAAATGAGAACTGGGAGTAGCAATCAAGTGCTCCTGAATTAGCAACCACTAAGGGTCAACCCATAGAGAGACACAT
Source organism: Adiantum capillus-veneris (assembly GCF_014529385.1). NCBI lineage: Eukaryota > Viridiplantae > Streptophyta > Polypodiopsida > Polypodiales > Pteridaceae > Adiantum > Adiantum capillus-veneris. The sequence goes on from NC_140946.1 coordinate 139,647,810, forward strand.
TGCATCTACTTCAAAGGACACCCCTAGCATCTCAATCCTAGATGGAGAGTTCCTAAATGAGAACTGGGAGTACGAACTACAAGTAAAAACACTAACCGACCTATACACAAGTCACACCTATCACGTGGGTTGGTTAGATATCCTAAAATCCACAATGGGTGCTACTAGTGTAGAGGATCAACAACAAAGAGTTTGTGAGGTCATCCATAGGGTCATTGAGCTGGAGAGACATAACAAGGGGATCCACATGCCTTCAACAGGTCTCATGAGATTCTTAGATACAGGGAAGGCTAAACAACCGAACTTATCGCAAATGGAGACTCCTTTAGTAAGTCCAATGGATCCTCCATATGTTGTTTCGCCAGGGGTCTCAGTGCAATCTAAGCCCACAACAGATAGCTTTACCTTTCCAAGTTTAGCTCATCTCTCTCTTGATGACACCACGGCTACCATGCCTACCCCAATGATGGGCATGCCAAGAAACACGTCATGGACCTCATTTTTTAGTAAAGCACCACTACATGGTAGCTCAATGTCGACAACAGCCCCTACAAGTGTGTATCAATCGTATGCACCTATGGGATCCTCGTACTCATGTAGTTCCTACCCCTCCCATTGTTTCAACAACCTATTCTCCACAACCACAACACACGAGCTCTTATTTCCATGGGACCATACCGGCTAGCATTAGCATGTCACATCCGACACTTGCTATGCCTAGGGCCACACATATGAACTTTGGGTCGCCATATGACACAACACCATACCAAACGTGGAAACCAAGGGCTTCCTATGCACCAAGCCCAATGCCAATACCTACTCCACATGTAGTCTCTGGAGAGCCTTCACCTACGGTGCCTGCTCACTTAGGTGACTTGGCAACATTTGCTCAAGCTATCGGTCGATCTATTGTTGAGAATATGCGTAACATGCCTGATAGAGAACCTAGAAGTAAGGCAGTACAAATAGCCAAACTCGCACAGAAATTTAGTGGAGACGGAGATGTGAGAAAGCATATCGAAGTGTTTGAAAAAATATGTGATTCTCTAGGAGAACACAATGACTTGCATAAGAGTATTGCTTTAAGCCTAACCTTAAGTGGAAAGGTTGGGGACTGGTATAGAGCCCTAAGGGTGGAAGAAAAAACAAGTTACCCTACTCTTAGGAGACTGTTTTTGGAAGAATACATACTAGAGGGAGTGCTTTGGGGTGTAGCCTCTCAGCTCCAGAAAGCCCAACGAGAGGAAGGAGAGTCGGTGAGAGACTTTATTAATCGCTTAAAGCATTTGAATTCTCGTTGTAATCCAAATGAGCGCTTCATTAATAATCAATTTCTTGATAGACTCATTAGGGGATTACGACATGAGGATATCTACAATGGCCTAGTCATTAGAGGTATCACCATTTGGGAAGCGGTCACCACCAATGCAATCCACTTGGAGGACAATTTAATGATTCAAGGAGAAAGAGTGTCTATTGAGCCTAAATCTATTAGCTCGCAAGCATCGGGGCATCAACCAATGACCCTAAAGCCTATTGTTAAGGAGCCAAAGATGTTTGAGATGACTTTTCAGATCTAACCAAGGCCATTCAAGAGAGTTTTAGAGACAATTATGCTCCACAAAACAATCATATGTATCCAAGAAGGGAGAGACAATGGTGCTCAATATGCTATGGTCTGCATAGTACCAGTGAATGCCCCACCTCTTGAACAAACATCACAACACATGGTCCCTAGGTCCCAAAATGTTGTTCAAACAACACCCTTATCACCTCCAGTGCTAGGACCTCAACCACCACATCTGAGCACCACTTATGTGAATCAAGTGGGTTGTGAGTCATCTACTGCTTGTTTGGAAGGATGTGAGGAAGATATAGAGCCTAATATTGCCTAAGGGATGGATGCGCTTGAAGAAAGTCCACAATACTACATGGAGGACTATTGGGGACAAGTCAAACCTGTCTATCAAGTAGCTGCTCTTGCTGCAAGAGGCCAAAATATTAATTACACTGCTAAGAGACCACCTCTTCAATACTATGAGTGTGGAGGTCCACATCGTGTGGCTGAGTGTCCTATTAGGCTACAAAATAATGCCACACTAATGCAAACCAATCAAGCGAGCACGTCTACAATGTTGATACTCATGTGTAATCGATGTGGCATAGATCATTTGATTGCCCAATGTCTGAATAATCCAAATGCACCGAAGATCATGCCATTAAACTTGATTGAGGTTACGAAAGGAGCCATCACAAAGTACATCTGTGGTACCCGTAAATGTACTCACACGATCGATGCTCCAAAAACAAAATTATTCTCTTGAATAAAGAGACACGGCATCAATTGCCAAATCTCAAAAGAAGAAGAAAACACGAAGGAAGAGATCGCAAAAAGCAGCAAAGGTAGATCCCAATTCAAAGACCAACATAGGGACTGGTGACGACCCCGTATATATGAACGACGCTGAAGAGGATTCTGATTCAGGTGAAACCATGGAGACCAGAATGACCACTAAGAAAGAAACCAACAAGGAAGATCGTCATGAGCCACAATGGCTAGGATCTAAGAAAAAGATAGGAACTCATCATGGGGAATACACAATAGGGGCACCACCTAGCAAGATATGCGGCTAGGACGCATACATATATACAATGAAACATGCCATGGAAAACAATTTCAAGATCCACGCCCAAATGTGGAATGGGGTGGTCGGAGAATAAGGTGAGAGGAGTGGTGAATTAGTGAGAATGGGCTCGCTACTCGTGCATGTAGTAAGGAAGATAATGAGGTCGGGGAAACTTGCGAGTATGCTCACTTCTCATACAAGAGGTGGCGAATCCGCACACCTCAAGATGGAAGTAGCAAGATGATAGGAATATGAGAGGGAGAGAGAGAGAGAGAGAGTGTGTGTGTGTGTGTGTGTGTGTGTGTGTGTGTGTGTATGGTGGCGAATCCGCACACCTTAACATAAGCAGAAAAAAAATGGCAAGGAACAAGCATATACCATACTCACAATGAGATGTATCCAAAGCGACACAAGGTATGGCACCAAGGTGGAGTGTGTTGATTGCTTGCAAAAGATGAATACAATAGGTAGCGTATGGCAACAAGATGAGAAGGGAACAAGATCGTAGGAGGCATAATGGAGAGATAGGAGTTGATGGCGAGGAATATCATGAGTGTGTCCACCCTTCTTCTTCTTGAAATTGTGCCTTCAACCCTTAATTACAAGTGATGTGGAGGTGTGGTGCTCATCTTTTGTGCATGATGATGGTGATGGTGATGGTGATGGTGATGGTGATGGTGTTGTGATTATGTGATTAGGGTTCATTCTACAAGCATGTATCACAAGAGTGTATATGGATAGGTGTGTGTGTGTGTGTGTGTGTGTGTGTGTGTGTGTGTGTATCGCCCCCCAAGTGAGCTCTCATGGCCTCCTTATATAGGGAAGGAGGAGAGGATTTAGCAATATTTCTAATTGAAGTGAGTGATCCACTCTGGTGACTAGGAAAATGGGGTGCATGTGACTGTGGCTCCCATCTTGTCTCCTCATTATTTAAATACCAGAGTCAATAGAGAGAGAAGAAGAGAGAATGTGGGTAGGATGTAGAGGATAGGAGATATTTACAATAGTCTAGCTTTGGCTAGTCATAAGCTTATTAGGGAGAAAAGAGAGAGGTAAGAAATTTACAAGAGAGGTTGTCGAAGGTGGATAGTTGTTGATGAGGATGGATCCTCCAAAAATGGTGATAGAATCACTCTAGACTAGCCAAGACCTCATTAAAAGATCCTTGTCTCTTGTAATCATGCTTGAAGACTTGTAGAACCATAGCCATTCTAGAGGGAAGAAAATTGGGGATGGCCTGTGGCTGCAAAAGTCTTTTGGTGGTCCCCTTTGAGTGGACTTCTCTCTTGCCTTCAAGTGTAAGCTCCTTCATGTGTATGAAAACATGACCTAGAGTTTTGAAAAGATTGGCAATCATCTAGATGGAGGTATTATTGAAATTTGAAAGTGGGGTTGAGGTTTGAAAATGAAAACTAGTGAATAAAATATTTGGTAGGGTGGAATAATATATATACATGAAAAATATATTAAAAAATACTAAATATATATCATGTAATTTAGAATATATATATTTAATGCTTAAGGTCAAAAGAGAGATCAACAAAGAAAGCTTACTTATTTATGCTACATTGTGATTGATTAGCATAAGTCTTATTTATTTAATAAAGGCTAAAACGTTTGTGAAAAAGGGAAGATAAAATCAAAAGTAACTTATATAATAGGAAATATTTTTGGTAAAAGAGAAAAAAAAAATATGGGGGGTTCCCATGCATGGAAAAGCTTGCCTCACTAAGAGTGAGAGAGATAAATTTAGTTAAGGAGATGAGATTAGATATATATATATATATGTTGGATTAGAGATGAAAGAGAAAACAACAAGAAATCAAGAAAACATCAATGTAGAACACATCTTACTTGACAACCCTTCGGCACCATTATTGATGGAGAGAGAATAAGAGTGGAGAACTACACTTTGATTGAGACACCAAGTGCAAGACCTTCTTTGATTAGATTTTATCTTCCAAGGATAGCGTACAAGAATGGCTAGTCTTCCTCTAGGGGAAAGTGTAGGCTTGGGCTTATGTTAATGGCTAAGTACAATTAGGCATTACTACTCACTCCCTCAAGAATTCCTCTCATCAATGGCTTGAATGCTTGAGTTCTTTTCAAGGAAGAAAAGGTCTCCTTTTATAGGTGAAGGGAATCCCCAAGGGTTTACACAAGAAGAGAGGAGCCAGTGTGAATAGGAATTGGAAAAGTTGGAAATGAGCTGTCCCTGCATGATGTGGGCAGACTGGGGTCCAGTATTTTGATCATATCTCCTCAACCGTGGCTTGAAATAAAAAAGTAAAAATATGGGCAGAAATTTCAGCTCATTAGCTACGATTTTCATTTTAAAATTGTTTTCCAATTCGGATTGGAACCTTGTGTTAAAAAATTATCAAAATAGGGTCCATTTCTGGCAGCAAAAGTCTTCCTGTGGTCCCCTTAGCCTAGACTTTCATTGATTCCAAAGGACACCTCATGCCATATGAAAGCATGACATTGCTCCTTGATAAAGCTTTGTAATCATGCTTGCGATAATGCATTAAAATAAGTGTATCTTTGAAATCATGCCACCTAGTGTCCCACTAGGGTTTGATTCCCTCCTAGTAGCTATTTAAAAAGAAATATAAGAAAAATATGAAAAATACATAGAATATATATATATATATATATATATATATATATATATATATTGGAGTTTACCCTAGATGTAGGATCTAGCTAGGGTGTGAGATGATAATGAGATAGTAGAAATAAGAATCAATGCTTTTTGCCCCAAGTTAAAGAGGCGGAGCTATTGACGCTTTTCCCATAGTATTTTTTTTATGGTAGAGTAAGAATAGGTTACCCTTGAGATAAATAATAGGATGAGATAGAAGGCTTATTATTATACTTAAATATGCATATGTACATTATAGGAAAGATAATTATATATCTAAAAAATTACAAGATAACTATTGTAGGATGCGTTCCCACTATGTACGTGTCACAGCACAACATCCACCCCCTCTAAACCTGCACATCCTCCGGCATGTGCCAACCTCATGGTAACTTGTGAAAGCAATTGTATCCCCTGTCATCCCATGACCTCCTCGAGGATCATATGGGTAACTCAAAAACTTGTATTGTACTAAGCATTGAGATTCTCCGCATCTTTTAATTCCTCTCGGATCAGAAGGAATTGTTATATACATCTGTCTCCAAAACATTTGTAACAAATCTCCATTATGCACAAAATCTTCATGACGTAGAGACATAAGTTCCTCATCCTCCTCTTCAAAAAACACTTCAAGGCTTCCTCTAATATACTTGAAAGATTTTTGAAACTGCACTTCAACCTTCTCACCAACCTCTAAATCCATATGTAGCTCTTTCGCATAGAAGTCTGAATCTGCATCTTCATTCTCAAAAGAATCCTCTTGATAGCCTTTCTCAACATCGAGAGAAACCTCAGAAATATGCATGGTAAACCTCTCATCAATTATCTCACCTTTTACCAAATACCTCTCCAGCTTTACATCATAAAACTTTGCATACCTCTCAAATATGGTGTCTAATTCCCTTTCCAAATCATCCTGGTAGATATGCTCCCGGTCACTTGTAACCGGCTGCTCAAAAACCTCCTTGGAGTTAGTCTCTGACACAATATCTTCACCCCTTCTTCCTTTTTGATCCATCGCTAAATTATCTTCAACTGAATCATGTCTCCACTCATCTAGGGAGAACCCTTCTTCATTACATGACTCTGGTGTTAGCATAGAGCTAGCATCCTCTTCTTGCTTCAAGGCATCACCATGTATACCCTTCCTATCCATAGCAGATAGATGCTCACAAAGTTTCTTGCAATTTATACCCTATGACACAAGATTTAAATCCCTTTTATGCCTCAGATATTGTTTGCATACCTGCAGGCAACCGAAATTCTTAGAACCCTGTATAGTAGGCACTTTATGGCAAGCATCTTCATTTTCATCTTCACACAGATAAGAAATATCACCCCAATCACAGACCATATCCGAAGAGGTTTCTTGCTCTTCTACTCTATCCTCCGATGTCACTTCAACCTGTATAGCATAACCAAACACTTCTCTATCTTTGATTTGTGAATCTTGAAGGTTCATAGCTTCATCCGCAAAACCCCAATCCTCATGCAGAGAATCTGCATCTGTCATTCCTTCCTCTACCATGGAATTGTGAAAGCTTGCTGCATCTAGCTCTAAATAAGGCACAATTTCATGAGTCATCTGCATCACATCTGCTACCCCATATATACAAGACATACATATTACTCTGTCAATGCACTCCTCTTCTTCCACCTCGTCTAGCTGAGGTACTTCACAATGCGCAATGCTACTAGCAGAGCTATACTCACAAAGGAAGAGATTTTCAGTCACCCCCTCTAAATTAGCACTTTTGCAGCTAGGCATATCCATTTGGGTAGTACCACATGCATCAAAATCACATAGGAAAGCATTGATAATGGCTTCTTCATCCTGGTATATGTCTTCAGTATAGGTATCCGGCTCTTCTAAACTTGGTAAAAGTTCCTGGATCTGCTCAAAAGTAGATTGTAGCACATCACTAAGCCGTCTTCCACCTGTTTTCCCTTCACATCCTCTGTCAAAACCATAGCATCCTCATCCTTGTATATACACTCATGTGCATCTCCAAACGAATCAAAAGGAGCGTCCAAATCACCTATCATAGCCGACGAGTTTGCATGATCCTCTAAGTCGCTTTGAGCCGTTTCAGGCGCTTGGATAGCATCATTAGAGTCATTATCTTGAGATACGAAGGTTACAAGACCCAAACGTGCATAAATAGCTTCCACTATGTTTGCTTCATCTGCATACAATAAATTTGCATCTTGCAAAAGATATGCATCTAGTACTGCTTCTAAATTAGCATGTATGGATGTGTTGACACCTGCATGGCTTACAGGAGATACCAACTCTAGCTAGTCACACCCACTTCCACTCTGCTCCATCTCTTGGTCTTGATGTTCCAAGCATACCTGTGTTATAGTTGTAGAAAACTCACCCCAGTTGCTTGCATATACACTTGCATAGTCTTGAACTTGGTGCTTGAAATCATCACTCACAAGTTCAACAAATGCTGCAATCATCCGAGCTTCTGGAATTGCTTGAAGCCTCATCTCTGTCACATAGCACTCAAGATATCCTTCTGGATCATAGCCTTTGAATATATTAAGCTCATTACATACGGATTGCCTAGCGCTTTCAATCGCTTTTTGAATACGGTCTTCTTCTTCAAGCCATTTGCATCTGTCTATAAGCTCTTTCATTTCAGCATATAGCTGCTCCACTTTTGCTAGCCATCTTTATGTACTCTCACCCCGGCTTGTTCGCGTCGGGTTCACCAAAAATATGTCGAGAAATTTACGGTCTTGCCAAGAAAGCACCGGGCTTATGGCTGTGAGAGTTTGTGAGAGAACTCAAACAAAAACTATATGAAAGAGTTAAACCATAGATGCCATGAAGACGAGGGTTTGGAAAGAAGTGCAATCAAAGAAGCCCCACTCTTTCTCTCTTGCACTCACACACGCATCGAAAGAACACAAAAGAGAATGTCAAAACAACACAAAGATGAAAACATCAAGGCTATGGTCATATCGTATCATGGGTAGTATGAAAGGGTTAATAGATGAGTTAATGGCATTCAATCTTGGCTGACCAAATAGGCTACGAATTGTTCTTTGGAAGTGTAGTTTTGTGCTTACCATAATATATATATTTTGTCTAGTGATTGGGATTAATTGTGTGTACAAAACCTCTTGGTTCATAGCAAGATAACTACGCTTACGTCAAAAGAAAAGTTATAGTCTATGAGAGGTAGTATGATGGTATCCGGTGATAGAAGTATTTCATTGAGCCTTTCTGGGCCAAAGAGAAACACTATACGTTGTTGAAAGTGTATTTTACTGCTAATCCATACGTTAATTCTAATAGATCGTACAGAGTGAAAGTGATAGAAATTAGCATCATGTGGGTTATTCATCTTGGATAGTATGTGAGAAATGTAGATATGAGAGAAGTGAAGAGATGAAAAGTTTCCCTCCCAAGCCCTATTCTTGCCCGTAGGCAATAAAGATACTGCAGGGAGAGATATACCTGTAGCAAAGAGAACCTAGAATTTGTAGAGAGAGGATGAATTACTAAGAGTGAGAGAGATAAATTTGGTTAAGGAGATGAGATTAGATATATATATATATATATATTGGATTAGAGATGAAAAAGAAAACAACAAGAAATCAAGAAAACATCAATGTAGAACACATCTTACTTGACAACCCTTCGGCACCATTATTGATGGAGAGAGAAGAAGAGTGGAGAATTCCACTTTGATTGAGACACCAAGTGCAAGACCTTCTTTGATTAGAGTTGATCTTCCAAGGATAGCGTACAAGAATGGCTAGTCTTCCTCTAGGAGAAAGTGTAGGCTTGGGCTTATGTTAATGGCTAAGTACAATTAGGCATTACTACTCACTCCCTCAAGAATTCCTCTCATCAATGGCTTGAATGCTTGAGTTCTTTTCAAGGAAGAAAAGATCCCCTTTTATAGGTGAAGGGAATCCCCAAGGGTTTACACAAGAAGAGAGGAGCCAGTGTGAATAGGAATTGGAAAAGTTGGAAATGAGTTGTCCATGCATGATGTGGGCAGACTGGGGTCCAGTATTTTGATCATATCTCCTCAACCATGGCTCAAAATAAAAAAGTGAAAATATGGGCAAAAACTTCAGCTCATTAGCTACAATTTTTATTTTAAAACCGTTTTCTAATTCGGATTGGAACCTTGTGTAAAAAAATCATCAAAATAGGGTCCATTTCTAGCAGCAAAAGTCTTCCTGTGGTCCTCTTAGCCTAGACTTTCATTTGATTCCAAAGGACACCTCATGCCATATGAAAGCATGACATTGCTCCTTGACAAAGCTTTGTAATTATGCTTGCAATAATGCATTAAAATAAGTGTATCTTTGAAATCATGCCACCTGGTGTCCCACTAGGATTTGATTCCCTCCTAGTAGCTATTTAAAAAGAAATATAAGAAAAATATGAAAAATACATAGAATATATATATATATATATATATATATATATATATATATATATTGGAGTTTACCCTAGATATAGGATCTAGCTAGGGTGTGAGATGATAATGAGATAGTAGAAATAAAGAATCAATGCTTTTTGCCCCAAGTTAAAGAGGCGGAGCTATTGACGCTTTTTCCATAGTATTTTTTTATGGTAAAGTAAGAATAGGTTACCCTTGAGATAAATAATAGGATGAGATAGAAGGCTTATTATTATACTTAAATATGCATATGTACATTATAGGAAAGATAATTATGTATCTAAAAAAATTACAAGATAACTCTTGTAGGATGCGTTCCCACCATGTACGTGTCATAGTATGACAACGTCTATACGAAGAATTTGGGAGATGGGAAATTCATCATCCTAATGTTGTATGTTGATGACATGTTGATTGCAAGTGCTAACATGCAGGACATCAAAGACCTAAAAGAGGATCTGTCTAAATCTTTTTCAATGAAAGATTTAGGTGTTGCAAAGAGGATGCTTGGTATGAATTTATCAAGGGACAGGACGAAGAAGACAATAAAGTTATCTCAAGAGGATTACATCAAGAAAGTACTATAAAGGTTTGCAATGCAAAATGAAAAACCAGTTTTTACACCTTTGGCTGGTCACTTTAAACTAACGAAGGATATGTGTCCAAAGACACAACAGGAGATAGCGTATATGTCTAAAGTTCCATATCCTGCTGCGGTAGGTTCTCTAATGTATGCTATGGTCTGGACAAGGCCATACATTGTACATGCAGTGGGAGTTGTGAGTAGGTTCATGGAAAACCCAGTGGATACTTAGGTATCTAAAAGGGACAACAACAAATGCTTTGTATTTTGGAGGAACTGATATTGTTCGGGTATGCTAATGCAGATATGGCAGGTGACAAAGATACTCGAAGGAGCACTACTGGCTATGTGTTCACGGTTGGAGGCACAGAAGTAAGCTAGGCTTCAAAGCTGCAGAAAGTGGTCTCACTTTCTACCACGGAAGCAGAGTATGTAGCAATGACGGAGGCAAGCAAAGAAATTCTGTGGTTTCACAGATTCTTAGAAGAGCTTGGATTCAAACAAGACAATTGTGTCTTGTACAGTGATAGCCAAAGCGCTATCCATCTTGCGAAGAACTCAGCCTTTCATTCAAGGACAAAGCACATTGAGGTGAGACATCACTTTATACGCACTCTTTTGGAAGAGGGACAGCTAAAGCTAGGAAAGGTGCATACAAGTGAAAATCCTGCAGACATGTTTACAAAGGTGGTCAACAAGGAGAAGTTGAGCTTTTGCTCATCTTCAATCGGCATTCAAGGATAAGAAGCCAAAATGGAAAGCAGTCACAGGTTTGGTTTGGAGATCAGTCTCCTGTTAAGTATGGAGCCTGATTTACCCTTGTAATTTTATGTGGTAAAAGTGCACATTTGTAAGGCCCCCATTATGAGGAGAAGCCATCGTGCGTGAAGGAAAATCACTCACCGGAAACCAAAATTTTCACGGACAAGAATCAGGGGCAAATTTAGAGGCCTCGGGGGCGGAGGCCCCCGAGATTTTCTTTTCGCCGGAATATTATGGCCGGACGGCGGCCGGAAAGTGGTCGGAAAACAACCGGTTGGTTGGCCAGTGGCCGGTAGTCAATGGCCGATGGCCGGTGGTCGCAAGTCAATGGCCGGTGGCCGGTGGTCGAAAGTCAATGGCCGGTGGCCGGTGGCCGAATTCAAAATCGGACTTGTCTTCTCAAGGGAGGCCACACATGGGTGGATTGGAGGGTCCGATTTGGACTTATTCGCACAAGGGCGGCTACACATGGCTGTCTCTCATAAGAGAGGGCAGCCCTTTTGGCCTATAAAAGGAGGCCATTTTTACACACATTTCATAGTGTGAAGTTGATGCAACAAGGTGAGTGTGAGGTGGTGAGAGTGAAGCAAGGCGGGAGCTCTATCAAGGGTTTAATCCCTTTGTAAACTACTTCTTCTTTTGAAGTGTTAAAGCCATTGAGTGGCTGCTTTCTCGTGGACATAGCCCACATTGGGTGAACCACGTATATCGTGTGTACTCTCTCTCTCTCTCTCTCTCTCTACTCTATAATCTATTGTGTGTGAAATCTATCTCTCTCCATTAAGTAATCTACTCAAAAATCTATATAGCTACTGATAGCCGTTTTTCGGCTTTCCATAATTGCCATAGTAAGCTACCTCACCCTACCAAATTCACCTAAACACTATGGCTATCCCTACCATTTCATTGTAAATAGGCGTGTGTGAGTTAGGGGGCTTTTCCCATATCTTTTTAAAATCCTCAGCTAGCTAGTCACTGGGCTAGTTGAGTCAAAAAAATAAATTTAAAAAAAAAAAAATATTATGGCCCATTTGTGTGTAAATATTGCATTATATATATGGCCTAAATATAGAGATTTTTATAATTATTCTGGTATTTTATTTAAATATTTATACTTAGGTGTGTGTTTTATTAAACCTGTGTATGCCTTCTTTCATCCTCTTACACCATAAGTATATTTTTTGCCAATATGTACATACTCTAACCTTATATTTTTCCTTTATACAAATCACTCCCACATTTTCACCCTCACCCTCGTGAAAACAAAAAATTGATTTCTACTCATTGGTCACGTTTATTAATTTATTTACTTGCATACCTTTCCCTCTTTCACCCAAAATAATTCAAAGAGGGACCATATCATATGATTCCAATATCTTTCCATATCCATAACTCCTCCATATTTTTATTATTATTTTTACTCATTATTCTAACACCATGTGCTCATTGAGCTAAAGTCCATGAATAGTCCATACACTAGTCCCACCATGTATATATTTCTTTATTCACCAATAATCCTCCTCCATGCATGGGTCAAGGGCAACTTGAATTCTTTGTATTATAATATGACAAAGGAGGGGCTCACTCTTGGATGCATTGTACAAATTCAACAAAGGAGGGGGCCACTAAAAGACTTTTGCAGGCATAAAAAACAGGCTTTTTGGTGAGAATTTTGGCACCTATCTCCACTCCGAATTTGGAGCGGTGTTCAAAAGAGAAAATGTAGCCCACGCTCTGAATAATCACCTCAAATTTTTTCATGATTTTTGGAGCTACCAGCGGTGAGCTATGATTTTTTGAGTGGACCCCAGTCTGCCCACTTTTCTCATAAGTAGCCCTTAGTCTTCTCTCACCCTTCCACACTTCTACACACACACACACACACACATTCCTCTCAATCCCTCACTCAAACCTGCACCTTCAATGGTTTTTCTCACCTTCTTCACCATTAACCTCCCCTCTTACTTCCATAGCTCTCATATGAGCTCTCCATGTACATACACCATCTCTATGCCTCTCTCTATTATCTTCAAAGTACAATTCCATCTTAACCCTTATATATGTACATAAATTCAGCATGTGTACCATGCTTAACCTCTGCAAATCAAAAGATCTCATCAACGGAATTACCATTTTCATCACGATGATCAACCTTGGCGGCGGTGGCGTAAAGAAGAGAAGACGAAGAAGAAGATCGATAGTCATTTTGAGAACCTACACAAGTAAGTCCAAAACTTCTTCAAGCTTCACCATCACAAGGATTTGCTCACTTCATTCAACCATCTTACTCCAACCATCCACCCCATTCTACCCATTGTAAATATGTCATTAACTTTCTAGTGATTACTAACACTAACCACTAACATACTAACACAAAATAGCATTGACCTAACCATAAAAGACACCTCACCTCAATACATGTACAAAGTAACTCTCTCACTCTCTCTCTCTCTCTCTCTCTCTCTCTCTCTCTCCTTACTTACTTTCACCTTATCTACCATCAATAATGCTCTCTTTTGAGCCCACACCCATGACTCAAGCAGACAAAGAAGGCCCACAATGTTTTGATATTCAAAAAAATCATAATCCTGATTTGTTAGCTTGTAAATTAGGATTTCCAATAATCTTAATGAGGGGTCTCTAACCTATAAATAGGCCCCTCTCCTTCTTGTAAAACAATCTCCAACATCTCACATAGCACCCCAACACTCTATGCGTGAGGAGAGACTTGGGTGTAGCAACCACTTGTGAGCTTCACTCTTGGTGTGAGAGAAGCCTTCAAGCTACACATTGCAAGTGAGAGAGCGTGAGTTCCACAAATCTCAAAACCACTATTGTACATGCTCCTTCATCATTAATAAATTGAGGTTTGGTGCATCAAAGGAGTGATTCGACGTTCAAATCTTCGTCCTTCCATTTGTGCAATACGGTTTGGTGAATTCAAGGTGACTTGTGTATTTTGAGTTTTTTATCGGTTGATCTTGATTTTAGAAAGTGTTTTAGTGTGTTTTTCATTGCCAAATTTTGTCCATTGTAAGAGGGTATTGTGGTGAGAGGTCTCCCACACCCTAAGACAGTGTGTGTGTATTTTGGCAATGTTTAGCAATCACTAAGCATTGAGTGAGTTTTGTACAAGTTCTACGATAGCATCATAACGAACCATCTCCATTTGCAAGTCACAAATAAGGTATTACGCAAGATCCTTTCCTCTCTCTCTTCCCTTTGCTCTAGCTCTCTTTGGTCCATTTCATGTGTGTCTTGGTGTGAGGTTGCTTGTGTGTGTTGTGTGGTGCATCTTCTTGGTTGTGCCAAAATCTCTCTTGCGTCCTAGTTCGCATACCATAACTAGGTGGTGCCCCTATCTTGTTTGGGTTTGGCTGTGGGTTTGCTGTTTTGTTATGCTTGTGGTTGCCCCAGCCCCAATTGAGCAGCACGGGAGCCTTGAGGGGTGTTTAGAGGTCGCCTCTCTTGTTGCCCGCCCCGGACCGCCTCACTACGTCTTATTTCCTAACAACTGGTATCAGAGCAAGGTTTGCTCGTAGCTAAATTATCTCAAGGAAAGGATTCCTTGAATTGAGTGGGAGTTATGGTGGAGGAAGAGAAGCTCAAGATTGAGAAGTTCAACGGCAAAAACTACCAACATTGGAAGATGCAAATTGAAGACTATCTCTACCAGAAGGACCTCTATTTGCCACTAGGCGGTCTTGTGAAGAAGCCCGCAACAATGGTAGATGAAGCATGGATTGTCCTTGATCAAAAGGCACTGGGAACAATCCGGTTAAGCTTGGCATCAACGGTGGCCTTCAATGTTTCAGATATGAAGACCACGGAGGACTTGATGAAGTCACTTGACGACTTCTACGAGAAACCATCGGCATCCAATAAGGTATTTCTTATGAAGCGCTTGTTCAATCTAAAGATGGCAGAGAATGGTTCAGTTGCAGAACACCTAAATGACTTTAACACAAACATAAGTCAACTTCAATCAATGAAAATCAATTTCGATGACGAAGTGCGAGCTCTCCTTATACTATCATCTCTACCGGATAGTTGGGACAGCCTTGTGATGGCTGTAAGTAATTCTATCTCTGGCACAAATACTCTTAAGTTTGATGATGTTGTGGGTGTTCTCCTAAGCGAGGAAATGAGAAGGAGAAGCACAGGAGAATCATCAAGTGCTGCACTATCAGTGGAAACAAGAGGAAGGCCTAAGGAGAGGTTCAAAAACCAAAAGGGTCGTGATCGCTCAAGGCGGAGCAAGTCACGCACAAAGTCAGTTCTTGAATGTTGGAACTGCGGCAAGAAGGGCCACATCAAGAAGGATTGCTGGTCCAAGAAGAAGAAGGAGACAGAGTCTCAAGACAACAAGCCAACATCGGAGGCCAATGTGGCAGGTAAAGTAGAGCAAGATGCTCTAATTCTCTCATTAGACAATGTGTCTAATTCCTGGATAGTAGATTCCGGGGCTTCATTCCATGCGACACCACACAAGCAACATTTCCAAGACTACACCAAAGGTAATTTTGGGTATGTATACTTGGGAGATGATGAAGCTTGTGAGATTGTCGGCAAAGGTACAGTTTCTCTCAAAACTGCTAACGGAAATGAATGGAAGCTTAAAGATGTTAGGCATGTTCCTTCTCTTCGCAAAAATTTGATCTCTACAGGACAATTAGACGATGAAGGTCACAACATTGCATTCGAAAACAAACGATGGAAGATCTCAAAGGGATCTTTGGTGGTTGCCAAAGGAGAAAAAGTTGGTACACTTTACTTGTGTACTGTTAGCACGCAACCTTCAGCTTGTGCAGCAACTACAGAAGTTGACAGTACGGTCTGGCACTACCGACTTGGGCATATGAGTGCCAAAGGAATGCAAATCCTTCAAACAAAGAAGCTTCTACCAGGTTTGAAAGAAGTGGACTTAGAGTTCTGTGAAGATTGTGTTTATGGTAAACAAAAGAGGGTAAAATTTCAAAAATCAGGAAATGAAAGAAAAAATAAAAAACTTGAGTTGGTTCATTCTGATGTTTGGGGTCCTGCAAGTACACCATCACTTGGTGGCTCATTGTACTATGTAACATTCATAGATGATGCGACTAGAAAAACATGGGTTTATGTCATGAAGAATAAATCCGATGTATTTTCCATATTTCAAAGGTGGAAAGCCTTTGTGGAGAATGAAACAGGTACCAAGGTTAAATGCCTCAGATCCGACAATGGAGGTGAATATTGCAGCCAAGCTTTTGAAAGATTTTGTGCTAGCAATGGCATTCGGAGACAAAGGACAACCCCAAGGGCACCTCAACAAAATGGGATTTCAGAAAGGATGAACAGGACAATCATGGAACGAGCACGAAGCATGCAGCTACATGCACGCCTACCGCTTGAGCTTTGGGCGGAAGCTGTAAGTACGTCTGTGTACTTAATCAATCGGTCACCCTCAACGGCATTGGATGGGGGAGTTCCAGAAGTGGCATGGACAGGTAAACCGGTGAATTATGCATTTCTCAAAGTGTTTGGGTGTGAGGCTTTCATGCACATAGATAGAAGCTTAAGATCAAAGCTAGATGCAAAGTCCAAAAAGTGTTTCTTCATTGGCTATGGAGAAGGAGATTTTGGGTATCGCCTATGGAATCCTGAAGATGGTAAAATCTTTAAGGAGTAGGGATGTAATTTTTAACGAACAAAATATGTACAAAGATTACTTGGAAAGAAAACAAACAAAAGAAACAGGTGATGAGTACATGGAGCTTGAGGACGGTGAAGACTCAAGGACTGCAAACGATGAAAATGTGCAACAACGTCAACCAAATGAGGAGCCTCAACCTATTCCCCAAAGATCTACAAGAGCAAGTAGACCTCCAGAAAGGTTTGTTCCTTCCTTCAACCATCTCTTGATCTTAGATTCTGGAGAGCCGGAATCATACGAAGAAGCTATGCAACATGAATCCAAAGAAGAATGGACGAAGAGCATGCAAGTGGAGATGGACTCACTACATCGCAACCAAACATGGGATTTGGTTGAGTTGCCTAAAGGTAAGCGGGCACTTCAAAACAAATGGGTGTACAAGCTGAAGGAAGAAGAAGGTGGGAAGAAAAGGTACAAGTCTAGGCTTGTGGTAAAAGGTTTTTCTCAAAAGAAAGGTATTGACTTCAATGAAATATTTTCTCCTGTTGTAAAAATGAACTCAATTAGGCTTGTCTTAAGCCTTGTGGCTGCTCATGATCTAAATCTCGAGCAAATGGATGTAAATACGGCATTCCCTCACGGTGACTTAGAGGAGGAAATCTACATGCTTCAACCAAAGGGGTATGAAGTAAAAGGTAAGGAGAAAATGGTTTGCAGATTAAAGAAGAGCTTGTATGGTTTAAAGCAAGCATCAAGACAATGGTACTTGAAGTTTGATCGATGGATGTTGGATCATGGATTCACAAGATGCAACTCGAATCACTGCGTCTACACGAAGAATTTGGGAGATGGGAAATTCATCATCCTAATGTTGTATGTTGATGACATGTTGATTGCAAATGCTAACATGCAAGACATCAAAGACCTAAAAGAGGAGCTGTCCAAATCTTTTTCAATGAAAGATTTAGGTGCTGCAAAGAGGATACTTGGTATGAAAATATCAAGGGACAGGACGAAGAAGACAATAAAGCTATCTCAAGAAGATTACATCAAGAAGGTACTAGAAAGGTTTGCAATGCAAAATGCAAAACCAGTTTCTACACCTTTGGCTGGTCATTTTAAACTAATGAAGGATATGTGTCCAAAGACACAAGAGGAGATAGCCTATATGTCTAAAATTCCATATGCTGCAGCGGTAGGTTCTCTAATGTATGCTATGGTCTGGACAAGGCCATACATTGCACATGCAGTGGGAGTTGTGAGTAGGTTCATGGACAACCCAGGTAAAGAGCATTGGCAAGCTGTGAACTGGATACTTAGGTATCTAAAAGGACAACAAAAAATGCTTTGTATTTTGGAGGAACTGATATTTTTCTAGAAGGGTATGCTGATGCAGATATGGCAGGTGACAAAGATACTCGAAGGAGCACTATTGGCTATGTGTTCACGGTTGGAGGCACAGCAGTAAGCTAGGCTTCAAAGCTGCAGAAAGTGGTTTCACTTTCTACCACGGAAGCAGAGTATGTAGCAATGACGGAGGCAAGCAAAGAAATTATGTGGCTTCACAGATTCTTAGAAGATCTTGGATTCAAACAAGACAATTGTGTCTTGTACAGTGATAGCCAAAGCGCTATCCATCTTGCGAAGAACTCAGCCTTTCATTCAAGGACAAAGCACATTGAGATGAGATATCACTTCATACGCACTCTTTTGGAAGAGGGACAGCTAAAGCTAGGAAAGGTGCATACAAGTGAAAATCCTGCAGACATGTTTACAAAGGTGGTCAACAAGGAGAAGTTTAGCTTTTGCTCATCTTCAATCGGCATTCAAGGATAAGAAGCCAAAATGGAAAGCAGTCACAGGTTTGGTTTGGAGATCAGTCTCCAAGTGGCAGATTGTTAAGTATGGAGCCTGATTTACCCTTGTAATTTTCTGTGGTAAAAGTGTACATTTGTAAGGCCCCCATTATGAGGAGAAGCCATCGTGCGTGAAGGAAAATCACTCACCGGAAACCAAAATTTTCATGGACAAGAATCAGGGGCAACTTTAGAGGCCTCAGGGGCGGAGGCCCCCCAGATTTTTTTTCGCCCGAATATTCCTTTTCACCGGAATATTATGGTCGGACGGCGGTCGGAAAGTGGTCGAAAAACAACCGGTTGGTTGGCCGGTGGCCAGTAGTCAATGGCCGATGGCCGGTGGTCGGAAGTCAATGGCCAGTGGCCGATGGTCGGAAGTCAATGGACGGTGGCCGGTGGCCGAATTCAATGGCCGATGGCCGAATTCAAAAGCGGACTTGTCTTCTCATGGGCGGCCACACATGGGCGGATTGGAGGGTCCGATTTGGACTTATTCGCACAAGGGCGGCTACACATGGCTGTCTCTCATAAGAGAGGGCAGCCCTTTTGGCCTATAAAAGGAGGCCATTTCTACACACATTTCATAGTGTGAAGTTGATGCAACAAGGTGAGTGTGAGGTGGTGAGAGTGAAGCAAGGCGGGAGCTCTATCAAGGGTTTAATCCCTTTGTAAACTACTTCTTCTTTTGAAGTGCTAAAGCCATTGAGTGGCTGCTTTCCCGTGGACGTAGCCCACATTGGGTGAACCACGTATATCGTGTGTACTCTCTCTCTCTCTCTCTCTCTCTCTCTCTCTCTCTCTCTCTACTCTACTCTACTCTATAATCTCTTGTGTGTGAAATCTATCTCTCTCCATTAAGTAATCTACTCAAAAATCTATATAGCTACGTCTTATTTTCTAACATCTCCAAGTGGGAGATTGTCAAGTACGGAGCTTGATTTACCCCTTGTAATTTTCTGTGATAAAAATGCACATTTGTAAGGCCCCCATTATGAGGAGAAGCCATCGTGCGTGAAGGAAAATCACTCGCCAGAAACCAAAATTTTCATGGCCAAAATTCAGGGGCAACTTTAGGGGCCTCGGGGGCGATACTTTTTTTTTCTTTCGTAAGAATATTATGGCCGGACGACGGCCGAAAAGTGGTCGGAAAATGACCGGTCGGTTGGTCGGTTTTCTGATGGCCGGTGGCTGGTGGTCGGAAGTCAATGGCCGGTGGCCGGTGGCCAAATTCAAAAGTGGACTTGTCTTCTCAAGGACGGCCACACATGGGCGGATTGAATGGTCCGATTTGGACTTATCTACACAAGGGCGGCTACACATGGCTGCCTCTCATGAGAGAGGGCAGCCCTTTTGGCCTATAAAAGGAGGCCATTTCTACACACATTTCATAGTGTGAAGTTGATGCAACAAGGTGAGTGTGAGGTGGTGAGAGTGAAGCAAGGCAGGAGCTCCGTTAAGGGTATAATCCCTTTGTAAACTACTTCTTGTTTTGAAGTACTACTTCTTTCCCGTGGACGTTACCCACATTGGGTGAACCACGTATATCGTGTGTACTCTCTCTCTGTCTCTACTCTATAATCTCTTGTGTGTGAAGTCTATCTCTCTCCATTAAGTAATCTACTGAAATATCTATTTAGCTACGTCATATTTCCTAACATGAATCTCTAGAGTTGTTGTACTATCCCTCTACTTGATAATACTAAGCCATTGCCCCACTTTCTTGTGTCGCTTCTCCCCATCCCATTCCTCTTCTCTCGTTCTTTGTGTCCATGTCAGTGCTAGCGGAGGTGTGTGCCCGCAGCGTATAGGGTGTTGCAAAGAGGGAAGAATTGGGATGTTGTGTGAGTCAAGAAGGGTGAGTTGAGCTATTGGGATGCATACGAGGTAAGTTGTGATTTTGCAGGGTGGGAGATTATTATTTTGTGTGCCAAGGTTGTTCTATTAGTGCAAATTAGCCAATTTGAAGGTGTTGTTTGAAAGGTTAGGGGTGATGTGGATACCCTAAGCTATAAGGAGGCATTGTACCATGTGTCGGGTGTGTTCCTCATTCCCCCTCTTCAATGGCTTGGGAAAAATCTGGAGGTTTTCGCTTCAGACATTACACCACACACGTTGCCTCAAACTATAAATCTCTCTTCTTATCCGATCGAGGTAACCGAACCCATCCCTACATCCTTGAGCCCATCTTGTTGAGTGCAATCCGCTCCCATTCTCTACGTTGCAAGAAGACAGGACATTGGGGCACTGGCGAGGAATCTCATTGACTTTGCACCTTATGTTCTCATCAAGTGTGAGAGAGTGAGTACCACACACTACTTGAGTGCTCATCTTTTGACCACATTAGGTCCTCTTTTCCCCA
The DNA here is from genome assembly GCF_014529385.1 of Adiantum capillus-veneris. NCBI lineage: Eukaryota > Viridiplantae > Streptophyta > Polypodiopsida > Polypodiales > Pteridaceae > Adiantum > Adiantum capillus-veneris. The sequence goes on from NC_140946.1 coordinate 139,668,706, forward strand.
TATATTCAGCCATGAGCTCTCCCTACATACCTTCCTCTCCCAACCACGATGTGGACTCTCTTATGACCTCCACTCACACCATGTGACATGTTCATTTGGTCCCTTAGGTCGTATTTGACCTCTGAAGATGATAATAGAACTCTCTCTCTCTCTCTCTCTCTCTCTCTCTCTCTCTCTCTCTCTCTCTCTCTCTCTCTCTCTCTCTCTCTCGTGGGAATCGTCCCCCCTCCTTCTCTCTCGTCCCTCCCCCATGGGAACTGCCCTCTTTCTATCACCCAAGTGTGGTAGATTGTTACGCCATTTTCCTCTTGAGATTCTCTTCTTCTTCTTCTTCTTCTTCTTCTCTCTCTCTCTCTCTCTCTCTCTCTCTCTCTCTCTCTCTCTCTCTCTCTCTCTATTGCAGCCATTTTTTGACTTAGTAGAAAGCAGCTCACTCTTTTTCTTCATCCAAACTCTGATTTGGGTGATCTATAGCCTCAATCGAAGAGCACAACGCCCTCTACGTATTGATGTAAAGACAAAAAATTTAAACTTATGAAAGGCGTTTTTGCACCAGCATTTTTGAAGTAAACAGGTCTAAGAAAATTGACTTTCATCTCTTATTTTACATACAATGTCTTTCGGCACTCGCAATGGAGAATGGCATGCTAAGGGTACTTGTTTTTGAGAATGAAAATATCAAGAGGACACTTGAGATGCAAACAACACGTTTGATGCAACTTGAAGAGGAAGTCAAGGAATGTAAACACTCTCTTGTGGACTTGAATGCTTTGAAGGAGCGCATGAGCAAAGTAGAGCATGACCATGTATTGAAAGAGGAGAAATTTGACACCATGAGCAAAGATGTATGCGACATGAAAAATGTATGCACAAACAATTCTGGAGTTGATGAATGTGGTAAGAATGTGGTTTCTAATTCCTAAGTCATGCAAGCTATGGCTCAAAAAAAGAATGTTGAGAATGTGGATGTAGAGGAGTTGAAGGAACGGGAGCAACGCTCCAAGAACATTATTATTTGTGGAATTCCCAAAAAGAAGTTTGAGACGCCTCCTTCTCTTGCCATTGTTATTAAAGATCGGGAGCAAGGAGCTCCTCGCTCGGGAGAACGGTCAATTGTATGCACCATGCCGGATGAGACCAAACGAAATATTATCCTTGATAATAGTTGGATCTATTTCAGGGATACAAAATGTTTTGTATGTGAATATCGCACCATTAATTAACAAACTATGCATTGTAAGACATATGAGGAAAAGAATAATAAAAACAAGGAGATCTCTCACGAAGAAAATGTGCCCAAGGAGGAGGCAAGTCTCTCAAGCAAATAGGAATCGCGACCTATGAGGCCGAGTTACAATTGAAAATATGCTTTTGGATTGCAATGGATATCCATGTAATGAGGGATTTTGCATTGATGAACTAACAAGCAAAGCCGATGTTGTACTTCTTGTTGAAACTTGGGAGCATGATACACAAAGGATTAACAGATTGGAGGATTACAATGTACATTCATTGATGTAGTCAAAGAATCTCAAGCAACAAAGAGAGCAAGGAGGGGTAGCATGTATGGTTAAGAAATAATTGGAAGATTTTGTATCGATTGTGAAAGATGACAAGTAAAAACGCTATGTATGGCTGAAAATTATCACACCAAAAAGAGCACACATTTTTATATAGGGTTGCTACATTCGTCATCATGATTCCCCCTTTTATGCTTGCATAGATAGAGATAATGCATTTTTTGATTTAGAAAAGGACATTGCTTGTTTCAAAGGCAAAGGTGATGTTATTGTATTTAGGGATATGAATGCTCGCACAAAAACATTGCAACATGATACTCAATAATTTGATATGACATACATTTCAAGGGAGTTGGAGTAAGTTCACTTGTATGATCGTACTTCAATAGATGAGAAAGAGCTGGATCATTATGGAAAGGTACTTTTGCACATGTGTAATAGCACAGGTATGCTCATTACCAATGGTGTATCTTTGTGGAGTGGAACCAATGGATTTACATGTAGAAAACATAATGGAGATAGTGTGATTGACTATATGCTACTCTCCGAAGCCATCATGTTTCGCATAAAGAGTTTTATGTTTGGCCAATGGACCCCTAAATCAGATCATTGGACCTTATGTATTGACCTTGCATGTGGAGAAGCAACTAAGCATGATAATCTCAGCCAAAGGGAAGAGAAGTTATCACTATGTATGGATTTCAAACGAGCACCAATGTACATGGAAAGGGTTGAGCAAAAGTTATGGATGAAAAAGCTTCAATATGACGCACCATTGAAAACTAAATGGGAAGCTTTCAAGAAAGTTATTTGTCCTTGTGCCGAAGAATTCTTTGCCATAAAAGCATCTCCATGGTATCAACAAAGATAGATCACACAAAAGGTGGTTTGATAAAGAATTTCATGATGCTCAAAAGTCCTTGATAAAGCTTGATGCAACTATGGACAAATACAACTATCAAAGTCATTTGCATACATACAAGGCATTGATTCAAAATAAGAGAAGAACATGGGAAGTAAAGCAACAACTTTCTCAAGTCCAAGAAAAGGCACCTGCATGTGGAAGATTTTGGAGAAACTTGAGGGGCAAGCGGGTTGAGAATTTTGGTAACTTGAGTCTTGTTGTCACGGCTAGGGACTTGCTACGCGCCGTGTGCGAGCCACAAAGGCTCCTAGCACACAGTCATACAACAGACAAGCTCACAAGAAGAATGGTGTGTCACTCACCTTCCTGCGTAGTTGCGAATGAAGGATTCCCGCGCCGCGAAGAAGAGGGAGACGCCGCTACGCCGCGCTCAACCGCCTCACCGCTGTCGTGCCGCCGTAACGCTCGAACACACACACACACACACACTCTCTCTCTCTCTCTCTCTCTCTCTCTCTCTCTCTCTCTCTCTCTCTCTCTCTCTCTCTCTCTCTCTCTCTCTCACACACACACACACACACACACACACACACACACACACACGTACACACACACACACAAGGAGATGGTGAAGGAGAAGGTGGAGATGGAGCAAGAGCGGCTTCTATTGCACAATGAGAGAACGAGTAAAAATTAGGTTTAGTGGCTTTTATATGAGCTCACCCCATTCACACTTGGACGCTCATACTTAGCCAACTAACTCCTTGAATATTCCAGTTAGAGTGCGCCTGTCATCGGCGATCACCCTTACCTTGTTCCTATTGGTCCGACAAGCTCGGTACCTGACTCTAAACAATACAACGTTTATAGATCATAGGGTGTCCGTGTGCCGTGAGGGTTAACATGCCCCCCTTCCTAATGTAGATTCCGTCCTCGGAAGCTATCCAGTTGAAGCTCGTTCGTCGAGATGGAAGAGCAGTCGACATGGATGTGCGTAGCCTTCTTCAATCACTGCAAAATCAAACAACATTGCCACAGTAATTGCATTCTCATATACAATTAAAAATCATATGCAATTTTAGACAGACAAATTGATTGGTAACAGAATTTTAGACAATTTTTCAGCAATAAACATTAAATTGCAATATAATCAAATGCATAAACAGATGTAAAGGTAAAAAATTAAACAAGTCCGGGGTCGCTAATTTAACGGTCAAAAGGCACTAGAGCTCGACTATTAATACCATGGGTAACTTCTCAATTTTTTCTGGTCAATTAAGTTGTTTAATCGCGAGAGCCAAGTATTTGATGTTCGAGGGCTGACTAGAGGCTATACCTAGAAGACCTTGTAGTTAAGCTACGATAAAAGGAATTTCTCATGAAATCATCGCCTGATTGATTACCTTTTCTTTGACCCCCCAAAGTCTTTTCACATTGATTCAATTTTGATGTGTGTGCTTATTTTGTATGCCTTGGGTTTTTTGCTTTTCAAGGAAAAGCGCCCACACTGGGAACCTCTAGGGCTCTAGTACCATAGGCGATACATGTGAGTGAAGTACCAATTTAAGCAGGTATTTCTCTTCCAGCTTAAAATTTTACATTGTGGTACTTTGATTTTTTGTTTGTTCATTTTCAGCATTTTAATTTTGCAACTTTCGGGGGTCATATAACACTGTTACCCTCCCCAGGCTCATCACATTAGTAAACTCCCTATATAATACTTAAGCTAAAGGTCAATAGGGTTAAGCCCACTAGAAAGCCCTAGTACATTTCACACAATGCTGCCTAAATCGGATTAAGAACCTAAGTAACCATTGCTTATTAGGAAGGCATTCCCCATGGTATTAAGAGAAGATTTCTAATACCTAGCTTGGTCAAACTAGCTTAGTCGGACTGCTTGATTTTTAAACCTAAACAAGTGATTTAGACAAAACATTACATTGAATTAAATGTTTGATACTAAGCAAATGCGCTGAATATTATGCTACCAATCACAATCAAAGCAGACAAACATGGATGCAAAAAGATAAGGGCAATGCTAATGGACATAAAACACCTGTTTGTGTTGATGGTCGCGCTTGATTTGAAGTGTGAATGAGAGAAAGGTTCCATGAAGGACCAAATCCTATCAATAGCAACACGCTCCTGTACACACTAGGAAACAAAAGGAATACCTCCAGGAGGCACATTAGTGGGAAAAGGTACCAACACTTATTGAACACAACAAAAAACATAAGGAACCCTAACCTAATTATTTGCACTCCCCCTAAAGAGTCAAGGGAATAGGATATTGTAGAGGTTGGGGGGAAACCCTAAGGCTAAACCCCTATCCTCGTCGTCGAGATACACAAAGTCATCATCCATGAGACCATATGTGCCATCCGTGTAGTCATGTAAATTTTCTTCTTCATCATAGGTGCCCATGTTTACTAAGAAGGTCACTAGACGCCTATAGTCATCTTGGTCAAAAGGGTAGGCTTGTGCAATGGGAGAAACGCTCTCTACTAAGTATGGATCAGACGTGGTCAAGAGACGTATCAGCCATTCTAACTCCTCAAAATTCCTCTCACATGCTAGCGTACCTATCAAATCCCATTCACATGCAAGCATTGAAAAGACCATGTGAAACATCTGTGAAAAGTAACGAGGGTACCTCTCACCCAAGGCAGGAGTGGATGACTCTAGTGTACTAGCCATATCTGTACACGCAAATAGATGATGGTTAGAGTGCAAATATTACAAGGGTCGTGTTCTTGTGCATAATTTGTTTTTATTATTTTGTGTTATGGCTCTTGCTCTTTTACTTTTTTATCTTGTTTTTGTGAGTATAAGGCTTTATATATACATTCCCTAAGATTGGAGATTGAGAGGTCAGGGAGGAAGGTTGAGAGGGAAGCAAGTGAATGACGGATGTCAGCAAACACTCCCCCCTTCCTTGGGTAGATCATACTTTTTGGAATGATGTCGTCACCTTTTGAAACCAATTGTTCCAAGTTGTTATGGGTAAAGGCTTTAACCAATAGTTTTCGATCACCCTATGTGTTTCATCTAGTTGCAAGGGTGGTAAGGTACTCTCCCATGATTTTATTTGCAACATTGTTGGAGGTGGTGAATCTACAACTGGAGGTGCAAACTCTTTCTTGCTTGTATGGATATGTACAATGGTAGGTGGAGGTTGTGTCGAAGCTTCTATTTCCGTATAGGAACTACATGAAGAGCAAGAAGCTTCATTTGCTTTTCCTGTTCCTGAGCTAGGTGGAACAAATCGTTCTTTCTTTGGTACCCAAACTAGCTCTGGAGCAGGTGTGTCGCATTCCGTGATTTTTTCCTTTCCACGATTTTCAATTTGTTTTGGAACCATAGGATTGGGTTTACATGGGCCCGGTGACAGGTAAGAGTACAATTTACGTTTGGGCACCCAGATTTGATCATTTCCTTTATAGTATCCTTGGGCTTTTAATAGTCGTTTAGGAATCCAGCGCCACGTTTTCTTACATTTCTTGGAGCGAGTGGGACATTTCTTACGAGGCTTCCGTTTTTTAGCATCAGCCATGGTTACTAAAGAAGCTTTAGGGACCCACTTGTATGCTTTATTTGTTATATTAAGATGGTTCTTGTGTGTCTCAAGCTTTCTTTCAACTACATCAGTTGAAGATCTAGAGAGTTGGGCTATGGAGATGTATGGTTCAACCTCCTGGACATGCAATGTCTTGGGTTTTATTTCCTTAGGCAATATCTCAGGGACTATGGCTTGAGTGGTAGGGATAAGAGTTGGTTTTTACGTTGTGACACCCCCAGTCCCCCAATCAATAGTGCATTTGGTGGCTATCATCCACGTGCGTCCTAGGTTTATATTACCCTCCATAGTTCCAGTAGGCATGACCAAAAAGTCTTGAGCTACAATTCCATTGTCATAACTGACAGAAGTGTGCCAGATTCCAAAAACTGTAGTTTTTTTCTTGTTGACACCCTTGACTTGGATAATACTCTCAGATAGAGGTGGCTTCCCTAACTGACACCACACCCCATAGGATAGCAGATTATATTTAGCACCCGTGTCCAATAAGGCGTTATATAGCACTTTTCCATAGGCACTATTTAACTCAATAGGGTATCGTAGAGGTGTGTCAGAGTCCAACCAATCCTCTTCGATTTCCACGTGGAATGCATTTGTGACTCCAAGGTTAGCCTCTCGTTTTTGTCTTATACGGTGTTGTCGCTCCTTAGCCTCATCTTGAGCTTGTATCTTCTTTAACTCGGTTTGTGCTTTGGCGGCCTTCTTTTGATGAATGGCCCGTAGTTCTTCTTGGCTTAAAGGATCATAATATCTTTTGAATTTACTCCCATTGAGGAATCCAATGGTTTCAACTCCATCAAGAGTTACCACACGAAGGGTACCTTGTGGGGTAATTTCACATACTCTATATGGTCCTTTACCAGCATATTTTAACTTTTTCTTCTCTTTACGTACTCCATGCATAAGGACTTTATCACCAACTTTGATGTCCTTGTCCTTCACATGGCGATCAAACCACTTCTTTCTCCTATCCTTTTCCACAAAAGCATTTTGCACAGCCAACTGTCTCTCTTCGTCTAGTTTTTCTAAGATATACAAACGCTCGGTTAAGGGGTTACCATTCCATCCTTCTTGCGAAGCTACCCTAAGACTAGGAATGACAAACTCCCAAGGCATAACCGCTTCTTGGCCGTATACCATTTTGAATGGCGTACAATTAATAGCCACTTTATAAGCAGTACGATAAGCCCATAGAGCATATGTCAACTTCAAATCCCAATCAGTGCGATGAGCTTCTACCGTCTTGGTTAAAATAGAGATTAGAGTCTTGTTGGTGCTCTCGGCTTGTCCATTAGCATGCCGGTAATAAGGTGTAGACTTATGGTGGGATATCATAAACGTCGTGGTAAGCTCTCTTATTACCTCATTTATAAAATGGGTACCATTATCACTAACAATCTCAAAAGGGCAACCAAATCTTGTGATAATGTTCTCAAAAAGAAACTTAGCTGTTGTCCTCGCGTCAGCTTTTTGTGAAGCCTTAGCTTCATCCCACTTTGTTACATAGTCCGTAGCAACTAGAATATATCGAGATTGAGTGTTGTGAGCTGCGGGACTAATTGGACCTACAAAGTCTAAGCCCCATTTTTCAAATGGTTGGGTTACTTTAATAGGATGTAAGGGCATTCTGTCTTTGCGTTGTGTGGTCTTGTAACGTTGGCACTCATCACACCCTTTTGTAAAAAGTGATGCATCCTTAAATAAAGTTGGCCACCAATAGCCTGATTGCAGCACCTTTCTAGCAGTCAGGTCTCCTAAAAAATGTCCTCCTGCTATGCCCATATGTGCTTCTTGCAAGATATACAAATATTCATCCTCGCGGGCACAACGCCTAAGAATATCGTCCTTGCCTAGTCTATACAGAGTTCCGGCAATCAAACAATAGGGTTCACATTCTTTTACTAGCCTTCGAGCGATATCCTTACGAAGTTCCTTGGGTGGAAAACCATTAACTAAAAAGTTAACAATGTTCTCACTCCATTCAGGCATAGTCTCAACTATGATAGGGAAGTATCGGGTAATTCATCATCAACTCCTGTAGGGGCTTCACCATTGGGTATGCGAGACAAATGATCAGCCATGACGTGCCTTTTACCGGGTCTCACTACAATTGTGAAATCAAACTCCAGAAGAATTAACAACCATCGTGTGATTCTTCCTGTGGAGCATGGCTTGTTTACCAGATACAGCAACGCTTGATGATCCACATAAAATACAAACTTGTTTGCCAGAAGGTAGTAGCGAAATTTCTTTACTACATAAACCATTGCTAAACCTTCTCGCTCTGTAGTGGTGTAGTTCCTTTCAGCATCGTTCAATTGACGGCTTGCAAAGCTAATGGGATAGTCCAATTTATGTTCTCCTAGTTGAGTGAGAACACACCCAATAGCAAAGTTTGATGCATCAATATGCACATGGAAAATGACATGCCAGTTAGGTGTCCTTAAAATCGGAGCACTTGCTAGTGTTTTCTTCAATTGTTCATAGGCCTGGTCACACTCTTCAGTCCATTTAAATTCAATGAGAAGCTTGTACAAAGGACGTGCTATCTCAGCGAAAAATAAAATAAACCGTCGATAATAACCCACGTGTCCCATGAACCTTTGAACTCCCTTGTAATTGGTTGGTGGTGGTAACTCTAGAATCACTTTAATTTTGCTCTCATCGGTTGAGATACCATTCTTAGATACTATATGCCCTAAAATAACTCCATGCTTGACCCAAAATTGGCATTTGAACGGGTTCAATGAGATAAGATATAACCTACACTTTTCAAACACCTTCCGCAAAGATGATAGATGTTCTTTCCAAGAAGAGTAAACACAAAGGTCGTCTAAGAAAGCTTCACAAAACTCTCTCAAATATTCTTTAAAAGCAGTGTTTATTAATCGTTGGAATGTAGCAGGGGCATTTGTTAAGCCAAAAGCCATCACACGAAATGCAAACACGCCAAATTCTGTGATGAAGGTAGTTTTAGCTTGGTCCTCTAGCGCTATCGTGATTTGGTTGTAGCCTGAGTACCCATCTAGAAAGCTATAAGCTTCCTTGCATGCAACTCTTTCGAGTACATGTTCGGAATATGGTAGGGGGTAATGGTCTCTTCTAGTAGCTGCATTAACTTTTTTGAGGTCCACGCACACCCTGAGTTTCCCATTCTTTTTTGGCACGATAACTATTGGAGACACCCATTCAGAGTGCTCAATAGGATATATGAACCCACATTTGATAAGCTTTTCTAGTTCTTCTTGAATGATCTTTGCGTACTTAGGATTCATCGGGTACGGTCTTTGTTGTACGGGCTTCGCAGTGCTCATCATAGGGATTGTATGTTGGACCACAGAAGGTGGAACACCTTTCATATCATGGTATGTCCAAGCAAATATGTCCTTGAATTCCTTGAGAAGCTCTTTGAGGACCGCCTCTTCAACTTCTGTGAGGTCTTGGGCAATAAAAACAGGTTTTGATTCTTCACCGGGGTCGGCTAATTCTATTTCTTTAACTATTGCCGGACCATCATAGATTCCATTATTCCCATCGATAGGTATTCTTTGGGCTTTTGTGTACACAACCTTTGCTTCCCCTGTGGTGTAAGATTTGAAATGTTCTGGTGCAGGATGCAAGTCTGTGGATTCTGGTTGTGCTTTGGTCTGTGCTTCTATTTCTGCTTTCTTGTGTTGTTGAGCTAACTCTTGGTTTTGACGCCTCCTTGCAGTGCGGCTCAACTTTGGCTTGTCTATGATCTCTAATTGGGCTATGTCATGGGGTCGTGGTCTACACCACATAACATTTTGGAGATATTCACCCCAATCGTCTACCAATTTTCGATGAGCATCACATGCTCCTATATAACTGAGCCATTCTGCTGAGGATCTCTTCTTTTTTATCCTAGCACGTACATTGGCTCGATATCGACGCCTCTTAAAGTTTTTCTTTTTCTTATTTGAGACCTGCTTTTGATTTGCATTTAGATCTGGCTCACTAAAGGAGTCCTCGTTGGTGTCCTCTTCACTCTCGGAGGAGCTATCATCGGTTGATGTGCTCGGTCCTTCCGAATGTTTTGACTCTGAACTTGCTCCACTCTCTAATTCATGAGATTCAGAATCCGTTTCACTCTGGGAGTCCGTGTCTGAGTCGTGTTGGTCAAAGTCTTCTATTGAGCTATCGGTGTCACTGTCAGATTGGTCTACAATTGCCTTGCCCTTAGAAGATGCATGTATGGCACTTATCATGTTCAGAGGTGCAATTTGTGGTACCTCTTCCCCCTCTGGTGTGACCCAAGTGGTTCCTCTATTTCCCCAAGTATCTATGGTTGCAGCTAGGTGTACCCAGTAACACATCCATGTAAGGAGAATCTTGGCCAATGTTTGTATCCTTCTTACAAGTGTAACAATATTGTAGTGGGGCCGAGTGAACTGTGGTGTCAGAGTGATGATCAATAATGGTTTTACTCCCTGAGGGGTGTACCTTACCAGTCACCAAATCCACTCTAAGGACAGAGTCTTGGAATTGCAAATAGACATGATTTTTAGACCAATCATGAACCATTTGTGCTTCCCTCATGAATGGTCGTCCTAAAATCATTTCATATGACATAAGGTGTTTAGAGAAATCCATTACAATGAACGTATGTCTTACCTTGTGCCCTAGAACTTTGATCTTAAGATCCTTGAGCATCCCCATAGGTTTGTCTATGGTACCATTTGCCATCTTTACCACAATGTTAGTAACACTGAGGCGGGGTTTTCCCATGGATTCCCAACAATCATTTGTAACGATGCTAACTCCCGCACCACCATCAAGAATTCCCTTTATAGTTAATCCCTTGGTAGTGATGGGTAGGGTCGCATTAGACTCGTCGCCTTCAAAATACTGCCCTAATTCGTTAATGGGTACCTCGATCACAGACTCGTGTCCATCTAAGTCAAGTGATTGCACATGATTTTCCTCATCAATCATAATCGAGTCAAGCCTATTTGTTTGCGCAAACTGCGGTAATCCCGTTTGTAGCTCTCCGTTAAGGAATGCTCGAAGTGCAAAGAATAACTCAGGATCTCCATACAGCTTTGCTATGATCGTGGTTCGGACCTCAGAAGACATGAAGTCCACTAGTTTGGCAACATTCATTGGCATTTTGCAGGGTGTAGGTCCTTGACTAGGAACTGGTGAGGATGGAATCTCATATTCCTCAATGGGATCAGGTATTCCTTCGTTAAACATCCTTTCCAACAAGAAAGGTGTATGCTCACTTTCTGATGTCCCGTCCTCACTCCCTTCTTGGATGATACTAGGTATGGCTAACGGTCTATGGTTCATGTGGGGTGGATGAACTTGCGTGGGAAACATTGTGTCATGAATTTTGACATGCATGGGTTCTAGTTCTAGTTTCCTTTGAGTCTCCTCCACTAAACCTCTTAGATGTTTCACCTGCTCAATCTCGTCTACTGGGTTTGGGTACGTCCCAATCTTCTTTTTACAATTCTTCCCTTTTTGCCCCTGCGGTTTATCTTGGGGGTCTTGGATTGGATTTGGAAACACTTGTGGTGTTTTCAGAGGCTCTTTATGGTTTTCTCTTATTCGGTTTTCATTTGGTTCCATGTTACGATTTTCTTTGTCGGTCTTTCCCTTTGTGGTATTGGTTCTAGTCTCCATTGTCTCGATTGAATCTGAATCATCCTCGAGGTCATTCATATACACGGGGTCATCTTCTGTTCCTATGTTTGTTTTGGAACTTGGCTTTGAATTTCCCGTATTCTGCGACCTCTTCCTTCGTGTCTTCTTTTTCTTTGCTTGGATAACTGACGCGGTATCTCTCTCTTCGAGGATATGGCCTGGCCCTTGAAGCATGGACCGTGTAATCGCATAAGCGGGTGCGACGGGTGGTATTGGCGATGTCACACTAGCAATTTTGACCAAATTTAGGGGTGTGATTTTAGGCGCATTTGGGTTATAGGGGCATTGGGCAATCAAGTGATCTATGCCACAACGACTACATGTAAGTATTGGCATTGGAGACATGCTCCCTTGATTCATTTGCATCTGTGCAGCATTCTTTTGCAGCCTAATAGGGCACTCCGCTGCCCGATGTGGTCCACCACACTCATAGCATTGAAGAGGTGGCCTCCTAGCCTGGGTGTTGATATTTTGACCTCTGGATACGAGAGCAGCAGCTTGATAAAACGGCTTGACTTGCCCCCAACAATCTTCCATGTAGTATATAGGACACTCTTCCAATGTATCAAGTCAGGCAATACTAGTGTCTATTTCCTCCTCACAGCCATCTGCATAAGCATTAGATGGCTCGCAACCCACTTGGTTCATAGGGGCGACTCTTGGATGCAGGGGCTTCGGTCCTAGCACAGGAGGTGGTAGCAGTGTAGCTTGTACAACATTTTGAGATCTAGGGACCATGTGTTGCGGTAGTTGCTCAACAGGTGGAGCAGGCATCAATACACGAGCTCGAGGTGCATCCGTCCAGGCTACAGGTGGTCTATTTGCCATCATACGTTTGATCATTAAACAATCCTTAGCTTGGTGACCATACCTACCACATGCGTTGCAAGTTCCATTAAATTTTACTCTAAACGTAGAGCACTCACTAGTGCTATGTGGACCTAAGCAAATGGAACACCATTGTTTCTCCCTTCTTGGATACATGTGACTATTTTGAGGGGGTTGATTATCCTTAAGAGACTCTTGGATTTCCTTGGTGAGGTATGTCAAGAATGTCTCAAATACCTTTGGCTCATTGGCAATGGGCTTTGCAGTCATGGGTTCATACTCAATGGCTTGTGAGCTAGTGGATCTCGTGTCAGTAGACACCCTCATGCCTGCTATCATCAAGTTGTCCTCTAATTGGATTGCATTGGCAGTGACATCTTCCCAGGTTGTGATACCTCTAATCACTAGTCCATTATAGATTCCTTCATTCCTCAACCCTCGAATGAATCGATCAAGCAGTTGGTTATTGTTGAAGCGCTCATTTACAGGGCAGCGAGAGTTTAAGTGCTTTAGACGACTAATGAAGTCCCTTACTGACTCTCCTTCCTTACGTTCGGCCTTCTGTAGCTGAGATGCTACACCCCAAAGCACACCTTCTCGTATGTACTCCTTTAGAAACAACCTTCGAAGGGTAGGGTAGATTGTTTTCTCGTCCACCCTTAGGGTTCTATACCAATCTCCAGCCTTCCCACTTAATGTCAAGCTTAAGGCATTGCACTTATGTAGTTCGTTGCCTTCCCCTAAGGAATCACATACTTGTTCAAACACTTCAATGTGTTTTCTAGCATCTTCGTCCCCATTGAATTTTTGTGTGAGTTTGGCAATTTGTACTGCCTTACTTCTAGGCTCTCTATCAGATGCATGACGCATATTTTCCGCGATAGATCGACCTATGGTTTGAGCAAACGCTGACAAGTCACCTATGTGAGGAGGCAGGGCCGGTGGAGGTACTCTTGGAATCATATGTGGGAGAGGGACGGGTACCGGCCTTGGCATATGTGTGGATGATGCAGGATATGGAACATAACCGGGCATAGGTCCACTCGGATAAGGGCTAGGGAGCGGCACTCGAGGAGCATAAACAAGTGGTACAATTGGAGGTGTGGGGGCCATGTGTGCATAAAGGGCTAGAGGTACATACGGTCGAGGCCCCATATTAGGTACTACGACACTAGGTAGTGGCACTGCGCTAATCGTAGATGTCATCGGTACATTCTCTGTCAGGTCTATCCCTGGAGTGAGCACTGTGTTTTCCTTAATAGAGGGTTGAGCCAAGTTAGGGAAGCTAAAGTTGTCGCTCGGAGGCTCAGATTGCATAGAGACCCCAAGTGAAATGACGTAAGATGGGTCCATGGGACTCATTAGAGGAGTCTCCATTTGTGATAGAGTAGGCTGTTGAGCCTTTCTCGTATCCAAAAATCTCATGGGGCCAGTTGAGAGTATATTTACCCCTCGGTTTTGCCTTTCTGATTGAATAATGTCATGGATAACATTACAGATCATTTTCTGTTGATCTTCGATGCTCGTGGCACTAGAGGTGGATCGTACAATCTCTATCCATCCTACATGGTAGGCGTGGCCAGAGTGTAGATCCGTCAACACCTCAGTGTGGAGGTCGTATGTCCAATGATCATTAATGAACAATCCTTCTAGAGTCGACGTGTTAACGGTTTCTTGTGAGGTAGAAGCAATGTTGCTCCCCGTGGTTTTACTTGTCACCAACGGTACTCTAGAGGGAACTTCTGAAGGAGGCAGCTCAACAGGGCCTTCTTGGTAAGAAGTTGGCAAGATATCCACATGGACACTCTTTGGGGGTGTGGGGTCCACGTGCGATGTGAAAGGAGAGTCCACTTCCCCACCCCCTTCGTGTGCTTCATTTGCATCAGGTTCCGAGCGGGTAGCTCTACCTAATGTTTCCATGAAACGGCTAAACATACTAGTACTAGGCTGTGGAGCTTCGGGAGGTGCATGGCCTTCTCTCTCAGTGTTTTGGGTAGGGTATGCTTCCATGATTTCTGAGTCGGAGGAGGAATCACTAGCGGCTATTTTAGGGTCTTGGGTGGTGCTACCTTGTGTCCCCGCTGAGGGTCTAGAGCCTATCGTGGATGGCTAATGGGTGTCCGTATGAACAGAGGCACCCTCAATATGCTCGTGTTCTAGCACCCGCCCAGAGCGTAAGTGCATGTGCTTTTGATACCCTAAGGTGTCAAAAAGCTGCTCTAGGAGGCCTTGTGACTAGTTTTTTGCGTGTTTTTTATTTGTTTTTTTGCTAGATTTTTTAGAGCGTGTCATGGAATGGGCCGTGTGATAGCTCGAAACGAGCGTATCGCTAGGAGGGACGCGTTGTGCTTTACAGCCCACCGTTTGGTTCTATTTTGCTCCAGAAAATCCCGAAACAGTCTTTTCCTAGCTGGGGAACTAGGCTCCAAATAGCAAGTCCTAGTGTGCAATGAAGGAGAGGAGAGTGTAGGACTTATCCCACATTCCTCACTCCCTCCTTGTGAGTCTAGCCTATATATATATAGGAGTGAGACTACCCTATATCATAAGACAGAGACAGAGCCTGGGCCTGGGCTTGGGCTTGGGATTGGGATTGGGTCAAATGATCCCGACCCCGATCTCACTTTTATACAAACCAACCCGTCCGTTTTTATAACCTCCCCCACTCACGTTTTTTTTTTTCGATTTTTTTTTTTTTTGGGATATTATTTGGTACGCGTTTTGGTGCGCGTTGACCTCACCTAACTATTTACTGTCTCACCTACCTACTGACCTGCTAATCAGTGGTTCACCTAATTACTAACCTACTTAATTAACTAACTGTGCACCTAACTGTGCACAAACCAGAAAACACAGAAAATGCAGAAAATTGAAACTTGACAGAACTGTGCAGTGCAAACCAGAAAATGCAGAAAACGTAGAAACGCAAGAAATGCTAACTGTGTAAGCTGAAATCTGAGCTTAATAGAACTAGCAAAAGAGCTTAACAGAACACAGAAAACTTGAATGCAGTCAACAACATTGTGTCTTTCTCTACTGTTTTTGCATAACAACAATAATCAAACTTAAGCCACGCCTTTCCTACATTAAAAATAGCATCAATACAATTTACAGGTCGCCATTGGAGATTCACGCGCAGCAGCTCCCCGGTAGCGGCGCCAAAAATGTCACGGCTAGGGACTTGCTACGCGCCGTGTGCGAGCCACAAAGGCTCCTAGCACACAGTCATACAACAGACAAGCTCACAAGGAAGAATGGTGTGTCACTCACCTTCCTGCGTAGTTGTGAATGAAGGATTCCCGCGCCGTGAAGAAGAGGGAGACGCCGCTACGCCGCGCTCAACCGCCTCACCGCCGTCGTGCCGCCGCAACGCTAGATCACACACACACTCTCACTCTCTCTCTCTCTCTCTCTCTCTCTCTCTCTCTCTCTCTCTCTCACACACACACACACACACACACACACACACACACAAGGAGATGGTGAAGGAGAAGGTGGAGATGGAGCAAGAGCGGCTTCTATTGCACAATGAGAGAATTAGTAAAAATTAGGTTTAGTGGCTTTTATATGAGCTCACCCCATTCACACTTGGGTGCCCATACTTAGCCAACTAACTCCTTGAATATTCCAGTTAGAGTGCGCTTGTCATCGGCGATCACCCTTACCCTGTTCCTATTGGTCCGACAAGCCCGGTACCTGACTCTAAACAATACAACGTTTATAGATCATAGGGTGTCCGTGTGCCATGAGGGTTAACACTTGTGGATATGTATACACATTGTAGGAAATTATATGAGTAACCAAATGCTGAAAAAATACCATTTTATGGTTCACTCCCATGTAGGCCCTCTTTTTTTACTATTGAGGATGTATGCAGTGGGGCTGAAAAGTTGGCCACTCGCAAAGCGGGAGATCTTCAAGGTATCAAGCTGGAGATTATCAAATGGACGAGAGATTTTACCCATGAGTGGATGTGTGATATGTTCAACCTTGCACTTCAACATGGTATGTCTTCTGATTGGAGTACTAATTGAGTTAATCCTTTGCATGAAGGAGGGGATGTAACGAATGTAAACAACTATCAGACTATAATGATTGGGTCTCTTATGGAAAAGTTGTTTGGGTGCATAATGAAGATGAAATTGAGTGATTGGGTTGAAGAGAATGACAAGCATGCAAAAGGATAAGCGGATTTTTGTCAATGCCATAGCACCATTGATCATCTTGTCACTCTTCGTGTTCTCATGGAGGAAATTCAATTGAAAGGTAAGCAATTGTATTGTTGTTTTGTGGAATTTTAAAAATCCTTTAATAGGATTCCACGTAACAGTTTGTGGAGAAGGATGGAAGAACTTCGAGTGCCAAGTGAGTTTATGCTTGCGGTTTCTCAAATCTCTGAGAAGGTGATGTGTGAATTGCGCATGAAAGAGGAATTTCAAAGATTTTTGTAAGCACTATTGGGTTTAAACAAGGATGTCCATTGTCACCAAGTCTCTTTGGTCTATGCATTGATCAATTGGAACAAATGGTACTTGACTTTATGCAAGAAGGCATTGAAGAGGTCACTATTTGCAATGCGGCAATTGAAGGGGATTGGAGAGCACCACAGACGCAGAGTGAGAGAGAGAGAAGGAGACACACGACACACATATATGGGTGGGGAGACTCAAAGAGTGAGCAGCCCCCTATACACTTATGCTATGTATAAGGTATACAAGTCAATGGGCGCCCAGACTCTGGGCGGCCGGGCAAGGCACAGGCGCCTATACCCCAACAACCTCCCACTTAAAGGCGATTGTGCCTTTAAGCAAGGGAACCTAGTCTAAAGACTAAAAAAGGCGAGATAAAATCGCTCTCAACCCCACTGACTGGCTATGATCGTGTGCATACAACTGTCCTGGTCCCGTGTAAGTCTATACACCACCAAACGTAACGCACACGTACTGCAAGTATGTACGCACTACCTACATATCTCCCTCGTGCACTATGTCATCATCAGCCAACAAATGACTGACAACCCCAACTGCAAATGCTCCCACTGCAGCTGCAATATCCGGTCTCAAGATCAGCATCTCATACATGAGACCACCGAATGCCGATGCAATGCTAGCGGGCCCTGCTAGCTCTATGGAGCATGCATCAACATATATATCCCTGGCAATAGGCATCTTTGATTGACAAGGCACATCAGCCACATTCATCTCCTGACTGTCCGCAAAAGACGTATCAACCTGTCGTGCAACCTCAGAGCAAACCAGTTGCTCTAGGTGTCTGCTGGAAGACATATCCTGCACAACTATATCCCCATGCTCACTGTCGAGCATAGAAAGGAATGACTGCATAATCGCTGACATCTCAACCTCCTCTGCAATCATCCACTGCAAACATGACCACTCAATCTGCTGTCACTCACTAGAGCCCTCATGCTCTAACTCCTTATGCATAGACTTTGCACTATGTCCTCCTGTCGTGACTCACTAGAGCAAGACCACTCTACCTGTCTATCCTACATATAAGTATCTCGCACAACTGACTCTCTGCTTTGCTCAGTCACTAGCAAAGCATGCATGTCTGACTCTGTCACCTCTCTGTGTGACTGCTCAAGTCGTGCCCCAACTGTGTGCACAACGAGCTCACTACTCTGCACTCCATGCAAAACACCATGTAACCCATGAGCAAAAGAGACTGTCCGGGTCTCTCGCTCTCTGTATGGCTGTAACAAGATTGAGACTCGACCATCTCGCACCAGTACTACGTGCAATGGGTACCATGTGCCAACTCTAGCACCTCTCGTAATCACTAGCGAACCCAAATGCAACGCAAAAGATCGCTCAAGCAGTGATACCCGACATCCACTATCCCTGAGCTGACCAACGGAGATCAAACTCATCGTCAAATGGCACATGACTCACATCTCTAAGCACGTACAATGCACCGCTCGGTAATGACAGTCTCACATCTCCTGAACCAGCAATCTCGTGCAGTGACCGATCTGCCAATCGCACACTACCATGCACTCTGCTAGAATAGCTATTGAACCAATCACGATATGGAGTGACATGAAAAGTAGCGTCCCCGTCTAGCACCCACTACAAAAGAAGTGCACTATCCTCAGACGTCAAAAAATCAGGAGTAATACAGGAAGCAAATGTGACCTCATTGTCACTAGGGTACTCAGACTCTGTATCTGATCCTGCAACTGTCAAGTCAACGGAGCCTATAGCATCTATTGCATCCTTGAGACTAGCCTGTCTCCTGTGCTGTCTCATACGACGGAAGCATCACCATTTAATGTGCCTTGTGTGACCACAATGCCAACATCTCAAGTGAACGAGAACGCCGTCTCGCATGAGTCATTGTCCTGGACTCGAAAGTCTCACACATATTGACTACTATAAGTGAATGTCAAAAATAACCAAGAGCTGTAACTCTACTCTAGGTACGGTAGCAATGAAATGCACTCAACTGATCCAAAAGAAGCAACCTGCAGCGAGAAAATGCTCTCAGAAAAAGAGCTCACCAGCACCCACAATGCTCATGCGAATCCACGCATAAAATCTCTTGCAGTAGTCTAACAACACTGTGCTCCACAAATGGCAATGATTCAAATCCCAAATGCAAAGTGTACGAGGATCCTGTAGAGTAAACCAAGCTCCTGTATGGCTATAAAATATGGCTGCAAATCAGCCCCAAAACAGCCCCAAAATTCAGCTCTTAAAACAGCTGCATAAACAAGTCACAAACGTGTCCCAGATCAACCTACAATTGAGCCATACATGGACACCTGCAAAGAGGAAACAATGGCTGAAAATTCAGCGCCCAAATAAGCCCTCAAACCTACCTGTAACTTGTAAACCTGTAGCTGAAACCTGCTGAAAAACCTCAAGCCATTAGTGCTCGAATCCGGCTACCTAGCTCGTAGCCACACAAGCATACATCACAATATTCACTTCTGTGAGTGTGCCAAGATAACTGCACGCCTATCAAATTGTGAGCTAATCACCAAGCCCACGCTGTGCGGTATCGATGCGTACACACGCACAAATCCCCCACCTGCAGAGAACATCGCACGCAAATGCTGAGTGCAACCCGCAATCTCTACCTAGATCGCATAAATGATGCGCATAAAACTCCTGGGAAAATTTCGCCAGAGTTTCGACTGTTTATTTCAGGAAACATATATCCACAAGGTCTTCCCCCTTTTTAACATATAGGGGAGGGAAGGAAACATTGAGTACTCCAATGCAAGCATATGCAAAGCTTAGCAAGAATGATTCTCCCCAGTCTGATGCTGAGAAAGTGAAAATCACAAAGGTGCCATATTCTTTAGTAGTAGGCAATCTTATGTATGCCATGGTAGCCACCTGACTAGACGTTGCATTTTTAGTGGAAGTGGTTAGTAGATTTATGGACAATCCTGGCAAGAAGCACTGGAAAGCAATGAAGCACATTTTGAGATACCTTAACAATACAGCAAGCAAGTGCTTATGCTTTGGGAATAGTGATGTATCCATAGTGGATTACATAGATACGGACTATGCGGGTTGTGTGGATAGATGAAGATCCATATCTGGCTATGTATTCCTACTTGTTGGAGCAACCATGTCATGGAGATTATGTCTCTAGAATTGCACTTCGTCTTCCACCACAGAGGCTATCACAGTTATGGTTGAAATCTCTATTATATTTTTTCATTGAAAATTTTTTTTAGTCCCCTATATGTAATTTTGATGACTTTGTGAATAGGAGATTGAGTTGTTTTTCTTCAAAAAGAATCTTTGACTGGGTAAGTCATGTAAGTGAGTTTTTGGTGGATTGGATGAGTCATGACTGGTTAAGTCATGTGATTGAGTTTTAATGGACTAGATAAGTCATGTGACTGAGTTTCAATGGACTAGATAAGTCATGATTGGTTATGTGATTGAGATTTTAGTGGACTAGATAAGTTTAAGTTTGGAGAATACCTTAGTGTTTTGAGTTATGAGTATGTTACAATTTCTAGTGCTAGCAAGGAAGTTGTATGATTAGCTCATCTCGTGGGAGACCTTGGCATCTATTAGACTCTAGTGCTACATTGTGATAGTCAGAGTGTTATTGCATTAGCAAAGAACCCCATGTTTCACTCCAACTCAAAACACATAGAGGTGAGATATCATGTGATACGGAACATACTAGCTAGCAAGCGCATGAGCTAGTCAAGGTTCATATAGATGACAACCCAGTATGTGATACGGAACATACTGGCTAGAAGCGCATGAGCTAGTCAAGGTTCATACAGATGACAACCCAACAGATGCTCTCATAAAGAACCTAGCCTCATATCAATTTTCACATTGCATTGAGATGATAGGTGTAGGGTGAAGCCATTGGAATGCTTCACGGTTGTACAAGTTGTACAAGTTGTACATACATAGGCCACTTTGGCCACGTTGGCCTTCAAGTAAGAGATTGTTGGAGTCAGGCCAACAAGTAGAACGTCCACTACTAACCCATCTCTAATCGTTAACCTTATTCATTGAAATGCAATAGAATAGAGAGTGCAAGGAAATTCTTATCGTCATTGTGCTCCACCCAAAACCTATGTGCTCCTACTTCTCCCCCTTCCCCGCATGCACGCACGTGCACTTCTCAAGCTAGAGTTCCCCATCAAATGGCCTTTGGTGTTTTGAAAGTCTAGGGGATTTCACAAAGGTGCACAAAGTTGAGTTGAGTAGAGGTTGGGAGAACAGGTTAGCATTACCTATTTTGCAAGCACGTGTCTAGCTCTACACAAAGGTGATTTCACAAAGGTGCACAAAGTTGAGTTGAGCAGAGGTTGGGAGAATAGGTTAGCATTACCTATTTTGCAAGCACCTAACTAGCTCTACACAAAGGAGACCTTCTAGTATGGAGATAAGATGATTTGTATAAAGCATGGTCATATATTTGACAATTGGTTGCATGTAGAAGAGTTGTTGTCTCTCTCAAACCTTTAGACATCTAAGAAGTCACAAACTTCAGAGGGAGGCTACCAAAATTTGGCTTGATCACAATGTTATATCAGCATTTGGCTTGATGGGTGCTGTCTAGCAACCCCACCAGGGATTTATTTGGAGGACTCAATACTTTTGAGTTTTAAGAGGTGACCCAAGCCATAGCGACCATTCAAGACTTCTCAATCCAATTGATCTATATACACAAAGGATAATATGGTCATAACCAAAGCAACATCCTTCAATTAATTAGGACAGTGTTGATAAAGTAGTCTACTAGTCCATCACAATCAATTTTCAGCTATTGGAGGTGAATGTCATGTGATCACAAAAAAGATAGGCAAGAAGACATGCTTTTGCATAAGTTTTCAGTACCCAAAGCCCTAGAACTGTAGCAACTAGAAACAAATCGAGGTCAAACAATTGCATGTAACGCTCACAATAATACACACAAAACAGGTGAGCATAATCAAGGATGCAATGCCCATTGTAAATTTTGATTTTATTTTGTGATGATTGGAACATCCAACAAGATTTTCGATCAGTGGTGGTGTTGTTCTTGGGGGTGCTTTCAAATGCCTATTACACTCTTGCAGCATAGATATTATGGCTCAGGGCTTCATGAGGATTCCTGCTCTTTTGCCCAACCCAGTTTCCCTTCTAGCTGCTATAAATCTATATTTAATAGTTTTATGCAAAATTTTATACCCTTCTTTTCTTCTTTTGAAATAACGTGGTAGGCATGTTTTTTTGTAAGTAAACCAGACAAACAAAAGGATGGGATTTTGCACTGCTTTCAAATTGTTTAAGTGTAAAAAAAAGGACTGTGCACCTTGTTTTTTCACACACTCACCCACTCACTCATGCACACAACAAACAAGCACAAATTCATGTATGCACACAATCGCGTGCCACACACACACTCACAATATAGAGAAGCTTCATCAAACCCTTTCATCGAATATGAAACCCAGAGAAGGAAGCTTGGTTCAAAGAGATAAAAGGAGAGCTTGAAATGGAGAGCTCATTCAGAGATTCTCTCAAATATGCAAGACCAGCCAAAATGTCGCCTTCAAAGCGAATGCTTCATCTACCGTTGAAATACAGGGGTACAAAGTAGACCTCGAAACTGCAACTCGAGCTCACATTCACCATTTATTTCTCAACAGTGAAAAGCTGAGCATCATTAGGCACATTCCTTTTGTTTTCTGCTCCATCACATCCTCCCATTCATGTCTTATATGATCATGTGACATAATTTCCACCACACAAGAATCACCAAGTGACCCTCAAAATCCGCAAAATATTTCATTGACATCACAGTGCTTTTCTGGCATAAGTTATCGCTACATATTCTAGTAATAAGTGCTATTGCTACATATCCTAGTACTAAGCGCTCACCCCGGGAAACATGTGCAAGTACAAAACAAAGAAACAAAATGTGCCACCCTTCCCCTGCCTCCCTCCCTACCAGAGTGTGCAACCGAAGTGAGAAAAGCAAAGCCATGCTAGAGAACATGACAGACAGATGGTGAAGCCAGCAATTTAAAAACTCCAAATGACGGTACAATACAATGGATGTCCAATGAATGAACCTTGGCAATACATAAAAAGTGTGCCAGAAGCAGGTCCGGCAAACCTCTAAAAACACACCAAACCACAGCCAAAAACCCATTAATAGGGCAAAATTAGAAATGGACACAATGCCAGGTACAAACCCTAAATGTGCCTAGAACCCCTATGAGGATGAAAAGGTGGCCAACCAAATTCTCTCTCTCTCAGATGTGTGCACACGCACCAGTGTGTATCTATCTGATGGATGTACACCAGCTCAACACCATGAGATGGGCAGCAGAGGCACCACTAACACAATCTGTCATCGAATTAAAAACCATAGAAATACCACAATTCACACACATTAATATCTGTTTCCTGCACGAGCACTTCAAGCAAAACAAGTGAGCACCACTTGATTTGCGTCTTCTAAGTTTGATTTACTTCAAATATTCTCCCCGTCATTTCAACATGGAACATGAACACCAGAGTATAAGACCATTGAATGTTGGGAGAGGTATCGTTGATCGCTTCAGTTCTATGTCGAGCAAACTCGTTGTATTGCCTCTATCACATCATAAACCAGTACAAAAGAAACCAAAACCAGGGGCCTTCAATGGAGGGCGAGAATATGCAAGAATGTAATTTGTCATGACAGTAAACAAAAGAACTACTCAGTACTTTACACATTCTAAAGTTCAGGAGGAGCTCTCTGCAATAGTTAGATGCATAAGAGAGTTCCTGAAGCATTTGTACTATACTGCAACCCAACGAACAACTCATCAGCACCTTCATATGACCACTCCAATCCAAGTAGAGTGGGCACCTAAAAGAGTATTTAGCAACCCATTTGAACGTGGTTGCGATACCAGAAACAAAAACATTGTTGGCCATACTTCCAGTACAAAAAAGCTAGCACAGAAGGATAACGAGGTGTCCTGAGGGCTCAAAAAAACAGAAGACGCTACTGACAGCCACCATTATGGGGTATTTGGATTTTTGTTCCTTAGCTTTTTGGGCTTGCTTTCTTCAACTTTTTCCTTCTTGTGTGCTTATCCGATACTTCACCATTTGTGGAAGTACCTCGCTTGGTTGTTTCACCTCCAAGACGAATTGTTTGTGTGCTAGCTGGGGTGATATCATCAGTCACCGATGCATACACTGCATCCATATTATCATTATCTTTCCGTGACTCGACCATGCTTTCTGAGGTCAAGCAGATGAAAATTAGGAGGCAGAAAATGGTAAATGGATTTATGAAGAAGAAGGTGAAGATTTACTTTTCACTGAGCATGCCACAAGGCAAGTAAGCCGAGCTTTGGTTTCTGCCTCCATAACAGGGCTTGAATCATCTCCATTCTTAATCAGACGTGTGTCCCAGACACGTACAGAACCATCCGAGGAAGCACTGGCTACTTTGTAAGCCACAGTCTCTGATGCTTTATCTACAGCCCACACACAAAGCCCTCTTACTCTGTTTGTGTGAGCATTCATCACTGCAAAAGCAAGCTCTGCAGTCCGCGTATCCCAGGCCCTAATAGTACGATCCTCTCCGCCAGTAAATAAAAGAACATCCTGGCAAAAAAAAATGAGTTCACTTTTCTTTTTCTAAAAACCTGTACGGCTATATCATCACATTCACATGTGGCTCTTACGGAACTTAAGTGCATAATAATGGTGGAGACCAAAGAGAAGATCAAAATCAATGACAAGGGTTGAGAGCCAATAGGCATCTACTGTCTTTCAAGGCAACACAAGTGAGTTGGCAAAAGGACCAGTATTGTTAATGTTAGCATGTGAGCTTTTGGAAACATGCTTTTGGGAGCATGAAGGTCAATCTCACATGTTGGCATCCTGGCATATCATAAGACATAAGAAGAAAGGTAAAAGCAGATGCACACGTGCAACTGTGTTAACAGTTCCCACTAGATGCATATTATTCTAGATTGGATGGAGAAATCCCAAAAAGTCCCGCAAAAGCTTTATTGCAACAAAGAGAAGTTTGTATTACTTAGTACCGTGGGCCCTTGAGGATGATCGGGTCAGCCTGCCCACAAGGAGCCATACAAATCAAAATATATGTACAAGGACTCCAAGCTCAAGGTTGTCTGTAGGAGTCAGAGAGTGAACCGGGGCAGCCGAGAATAGTGCCAAGTAATCCTGCCCAATGACACTCTTGAGGAACGTAGTGGTGTGTGCCCAGCGTCTGAAGAAAGTGTGGTGAAGCTCCTTTGCTACCTTGGAGAAGCCTGCAAAGAGTGTGAACTAACTCAATCCAGATTGTTAAAATTATGCATCTCATGTGAACGTGCCCACTTCTTAGTTTTTAGTCTATTTATTTTATGTATTTGACATGATTTATTTGGGCTGGGTCAAGCAACTTTCTATGAGAAGTATATAAGAGCCCTAGGGCTATCACTTTCTTCTGATTAGAGTTAATTGAAGCTTTCTCGAGCTTGGCTTGTCTATCTAGTTGCTTTTTGAGTGCTTTCCAGGAAAGCGGATATTTTCCCGTAGGAGTCTATGTTTGCATCACATTTGTGCATGAGATTGCATCCACGGACACCTGGGGAGATTGCATTGTAAATTTAAACCTAATCTGTGCATGAGATTGCAAATTTATCAATCCAAACATTGCATTGTTCATACCATTTTTAAATTTGCCGGGCCGCCCACTCAGCCAACTGCAGACACACACCCCAACTCTGGGCATCCACTCTTCTGTCTAATTCTGGCAGCCAGTCGACCTCTCCCCCCTTTCTTGGCATGCACTCTAAGGCATCAAGCCTCTTCTCTAGACATGATATCAGATTCACCAATTGTAACTTTTTGGTCTCATAGGTCATTGTGGCCTTTTGAAGACGTTAATATAACATTTCATTTCATTTCATTTCTAGGCACCCCCTCTTGGCTGCTAAATTTGGCAGAATCGTCCCCATCCTATTCTCAGCAGGCAGCCAGCGATCTCTGCTATTTTGAGCCCCTCTCTCTAAAAAAGCAACATGCCTAATATTGGCCTCTATTCTCGCAGGCCTCCAGTGCCTATAAAAGCAAGCTGACACCCCCCACCGCAATCTGTGGTCCCAGACTCAAGGCGCCCCTGCTGTGAGAAGAAGCCGATGAGATTCTACTGCGACTACCCAACAAGTTCTCGCTCGAGTCTGCAATCAGAGATTGCTTTCCATGCTGGGAGCAATGGGTGATGATTTGTATATGAGTTCTACCAACGTTGGTTATTGTGTTCATGTTTTGCAGGTCTCGACCTCTAAGAACAGAGGAAGGAGGCTTCGGCCTACGCTAGAGGGATTCTAGAAACGGAATCCGAGACCATTTGCAGAGCTCTAGTGCTCTGAGAGCAAACCAAAGGATTGCTAAGTAAAGAGCTACTCTCTCGAGCTCCTTAAGGGAAGGAAACGGCCATCAAGTCCAAGATTTAGAATGGAGGGGTTTACTCCGGTTCTTGTGTTTGTAAAGAGATTCTCCCCATTAATATAGATTCTCTTTTAATGAAGGAAACGAGGCCATCCCCAATACTATGTCGATCTTCTCTCTCTCTCTCAGATTCTATTTATTTTCAGCCTATTAATTGTTCGTTTACGCTCCCGTTTGTGACAGTGGTATTAGAGACAGGTCATCTCTCCTTCTCTGCAAAGGAGGACGATTCTGAAAAGATACACAAAGAGCCATAACAAGTCAAGGGAGGACCACTGAAGAAGAGCTTTAGCAAGTACAAGCTCAACTTGCAAAGTTGTAGCAACTCCTTACTTTGTAAGATGTCCAGAAGGTTTTGGACGGTCTCAAGAAGCCCCAAGAGAAGGATGTCGATGGGCGTCAGGAAAACGTTGTTGGAGGTAACAACCAGCGAGATAAAAACGAGCAAGGAGGTGTCCAAGTGCACAAGGGATCTCCAGATCAGAACCAAGAGCAAAGGCCAAGAAAAAGAAAACGCTCGCTCTCTTCTAAATGACAATAAAGATATATACCTTCTTAAGTTCAAAATAGTCTGAACTCACAAATTATAAGAGGGAATAAAGAACTCATAAAACTATAAAAGCAAGGGACTCAAGAAAAGAAAAGAGGGAAAAAAAAAGTAAATGACAATAAAGATATCTCTATCTCTTCTTCTATCACGTGCAACCCTATGTGCATGTGACAAGCTATTCCTACTTCTAGGGTTAAGGTAGCCTAGGAAGTGTTTTGGTACCCTTGTGAGGTGCATGTCCAAGCACTTAGAGTAGTTGCATACCCTCTAATTGCACAACCCATAATCACTAGCATTACCTTCAATACCCAGCATGAGCATTTTACAATGCAGAACCCCTTTTTTGCCAAAGTGCACATGAACCACCTTTTTCACTTAAATTATTAATAAGTGACTTTTTTATGCCAAGTCATGGGGAGCTTTGCTCGACCCAGACAGATGCACCTATATAAGTGGCCCATGGGGCGCCATGAAGAGGCAGAAGACACAGGTTGAAGAAGACGAGGGAGTACAGACAAGCAGTGTCCCTCAAGACCGAGTGTAAGGTGTAGCGGAATGAATGTTGTATTTTCTCAAGATTAATGATCTTTATTGCTCAAGGTTCCTTTTAGTTCTTAGGGAAAGAGAGAGCTTTCCGTCTTGTAGAGTGCTATGATCACGAACAAAGTGAGTGGATGTTGTGCGTGCAAATGAATGAGACTGAGAGAAGGAGAGAGAAGAGATACGACACCGAGAGGTTGTAAAACCCTCCTCCAAAGGCCCCACTCTCGTCGGCGAGAGTGGTCTACTTTGATTGCACAAAGGTGTACAATGCGTATGCAATGGACTGATGCAACTTGGACTATGCCGATGATGATGACGGTGGTGACGACGACGACTCGATGGCTGAAATCTGTAGTCTTCTATCTGTTGTTTTTCGGGACTGTTTTGGTGGCTGAAAATCACTGTTTTGGCTGCGTTTTGATGGCTGAAAATGGGGGAGCATCTGCAACCAACTTGGGGTGAATCTGCTACTTTGCTAACTGTTGAAAACCTGCGTTTTCCAATGGCTGAAATCTGCGTTTTTGTCCATGCTGAAAAACACTGGGAAAGCTGAGATCCTGCTAGCGTTTTTGCTATGGAAAACGCTGATGAAGGTTTGGCGTTTTTGCAATGAAAAACGTTGGGCTGAGGGTGGTTTGGGCGATCATGCAAGGGGGGAAATGCGGGGAATCTGATGTGGTAGGAATCGCCAAGGCTGCTGGAAGGTTGGCGATGGTACTGCTAGAAAATGCTAGGTGCTGAGGGGGGGTACTGCTTAGAAGTTGCCTGTTGAGCGGGAAGCTCCTGCTACCTCTTCTGCCAAAAAGTGCTAACTTGGGTTTGCTTATATATTAACTTAGCAAAATTGCCCTACCTACTTTTGTTGGAAAGTCACTTAAAAATAGTAAGTGAAAATCCCAATAAATAGGAAAATAGCACTGGAAAATTCCCCTAACTGATGCTAATGGATTCTGATGGGAATTCCAATGATCATGCTGTGTGCAACCGGAGGATATGCATCTATGCTAAGTGACTGGGCATGCACGATCTACGAATAGACTCACAAAAGTACCAGCTCACTTCTAATCTAACTTGAGTGGACTTGACGGAAACCCTGTTATGGTGTAGCTTGTCCACGGACACATAGGGTTGGGATGTGTCACGTGACATCCCCTCCTTTTCAAAGTGAGGTGCTGGTACCGAACTGTATGGCGTCGAGGGAGATCGCCAACAGCATCCAAAATCCCTGAAGGGACTCTTCGCCGGCCCGCTCTGATGTGTGGGTCGTGCGGTACTTGAACTTCATAAAGGTCTGCAACACTTGCTTCTTTGGGCCACGCCGAAAGCGACACAAAGTCTCCAGAATCTCCTTTCTTGCTTCAACTTCGTCTAGAGTCCGGCTTCTTTCGTCTTCAAGAATCTCCATGGCTGAAAATTCTTGAAACCATCTCCAACACAAAACCATGAACATACCCATTCCATGTAAAGTGAAGGAAAAAAATCTTGTCTTCTCTAAAGACTGTGGATGCAATGTAGATGAACATAGAGACGGAGTGACAACCCATTCATCAAACACATGCAAACAATACGCTCGAATCTTTTCTGTTTGATCGAAATCAATCAACTGTGGAAAATCACAATGGAAATGCCCATGCTTGGTGCTCATACAATCATGTGCTCTTTCGGAAACTGTGTCATGCCAAGGAAGAGACATGGAATGTGACTCCCTCACATACAAACTTTTCAACTTTTCATGAACAATCCGCATACATTCGTGCTCATCCATGATAGAAACGTGCTCAACATACAATATGTCATGCCTAGTAAAAGGGATCACATAACGATGTTGACTAAAATACAGGAAACCTTCACGAATGAAACACTCGAACAATGCGTGCTATCAATCATGCGAACACATAACACTTCCTATGAGGGTTCTTTGGACCAAGGCTCGAGAGCCAAGATCGCTTCTTCGTGATCTATCGAATCTTCTTGTGAGGGATCTGTGGACCTCGACTCGAAAGCCAAGATCGAGTCTTGGTGATTGATTGAATCTACAACGAGGTTAGCTTCGCTAAAAAAAGCATCAACTAACACATCATCCTTGTGAACAATCACATCATCTTCGTGCAAGTCATCATGCTTGTCTTTGTCATCCAAATCATCATGCAAATCATTATCATTCAAATCATCATGCTTCTCATAATCATGCAAATCCTGTGTGTCATGCTATGGAGAAAAAGAGACTGAGAGAGTCTCCTTCTCCTAAATCTTGTCCATCTTGTCTTGCATATTAGCAATGAGAGATGGAGAATGAGCAATGTCCTCTCCATGAATGACAATAGGAGAATCACTTTTGGCATTGAGAGTGATCGTGTTAGTCAGAAAATCCATGAGAGCGTCATTATCACGAAACCATCGAATGCCCAAAATCATATCGCATCCTGAGAGAGGAGAAACAACAAATCTTCTAGTGAAGGCAGTCTGTTTAATTGCAAATAACACATCAAGGCATTCCTCGATGATGAGAGCGTCCATACCAGGACGAAAGCCAGAGACCTCGATAGGAGATCTCGGACTAACTTCGAGACGGGCTCTCTCAACAAGAGAGGAACTGATCACATCATGCATACTACCTGGGTCAAACAATATGACAAAATAGTGCCCCGACGTACGACCATAACACTTAATGAGAGAATCATCAATGGGAGGGTCTTGAGAAACTTTGGGCACAATCATGTTATCATTCATTGCATTGACAGATGTAGTGGGTTCTGTGGGTTCTTTAGATTCATTCGATTCAAGCTTAGGACGTGTTCTTTTTATGTGACACTTAATGTGACAATGAAAACAACGACCTTCCTTAGAATAAGTGCTTTGTTCTTCCGAAGTGATGTAACCTCCTACAATTCCTTGTGCTACTTTTTCATATGGAGTAAGCTTAGGTTTAGCAATTGTGTTAGCCTTACCCTTAGATTCATTGGAAGAATTCTTTGATGAGATACTATTGGAAGATTGGTGAGAAGAGTTATCATTCTTACCGTTCTGAGGGTTCTGAGAAGTCTGCGAGGTACTTGTGGAAGTCTTGTTCTCCTTAGGCTTTCCCTTGTTGTGCTTCATCTCCTGTGTGAGAGCAATCGCTACCGCCTTGTTGAGATCGATTCGATCGAATACCTCGACATCGTACTTGATATACTCATCCAATCCAAAGAGAAAAGCCTCTTTGCGCTCATCATCCGACATGCGTAGTTGGGTGCCTAGCTGCAAAACACGATTAGAGAAAGACATAACCGGCATACCATTTTGCTTGAGAGCGCGCCAATCGTCCTTCAATCATGCAAGGTACTGAGGTGGCATAAACTGCGCCTTGAGCTTGTCTTGGAAATCAGCCCAACTAAAAGAGGGGCGTGAGATTGTCGGCTGCCTCTACGTGCGCGGCTAGTTGTGCCTCTTGCCATGAGTGGTACCAATTAATGGCATCACTGGCAAGGTACATAGCTGCCGTCAATACTTTGCTATTTCCTGTCTTCTTAGTTGTCGCAAAATAAGCATTAAATTGATGCAACCAAGAATGAATAATTGTAGCATCCATCTTACCGTCATACTTACTGAAAATCAACTTTTCTGTAACTGGATGGTTGGAATCCGCATCGTGGCTTGCGCCACTTAACGAACTCCCACGATCTCTGGGTGGTTCGGTCTTCAAGGCTAGGACTTTGGCAATAAATTCTTGATTGCGAAGCTCCCTTTGAGCTTCACGCTCGGCGTCCCTTTTTGCTTTGCGTTCTTTTCGTTCAGCGCGCTCGCGTTCGAGAGCAAGTCGATTTTCTTCTTATTGTGCGGCCAATCTTGCGTTTCTTTCGTCGTGCTCGCGTTCTAAAGCAAGGCGCTTGTCTTCCTGTTTATCCATCATGGCCATGATCTGCTTGATCATTGCCTCCATAGGGTCTGACGTAGATGGCGAAGGGGGAGGGTTGAAGAAATCATCGTCGGGTGGGGACGAGTCTCCGTCGCCTCTCTCATGCTCATCACTTGTATGCGAAGTATCCATTCCGCTTCGGGTGACGACCATGCACTATGATCTTGGGGTCTTAAGCTCGCGAGGAACTTGGGTTCTTGAGGGTCTTGAGGTTCTTGAGGTCCTTGATTTGTGAGAATCTTGGGTTCTTGAGGTTCTTGAGGGTCTTGGGTTCTTGGGGTTCTTGAGGTTTTCTTTCGCTTGCAAATCGCGTTGAGAAAGATCTTCTCTTCACCCGAGTTCTACTCTTTTCTGCGGACGCACCCCTTGGCGGCCTTGCGCTCACACCAAGGTTGCTTTTTCCCACCTCACGTCGATTGGCCGGCCGCTAAGTGCATGGTCCGCTCTCAATGAGTGAAAAGAGACACAAGGGGAGGCTGGACAAGCCCTTCTTTTTTGGGATTCCTGTCACTCTTCAACAAAACACGATTAGGAATCGCCACGCCCAAGTAAACTTGGGTTCGTGCGATCGCAACAAGCAAAAAAATTATTGTGGTTCTTGTGGTTCTTTCCTTGAGTAATGCAGAACGCTTCCAAAGCTCTGATACCAATGTAAGGTGCAGCGGAATGAATGTTGTATTTTCTCAAGATTAGTGATCTTTATTGCTCAAGGTTCCTTTTAGTTCTTAGGGAAAGAGAGAGCTTTCCGTCTTGTAGAGTGCTATGATCACGAACAAAGTGAGTGGATGTTGTGCCTGCAAATGAATGAGACTGAGAGAAGGAGAGAGAAGAGATACGACACCGAGAGGTTGTAAAACCCTCCTCCAAAGGCCCCACTCTCGTCGGCGAGAGTGGTCTACTTTGATTGCACAAAGGTGTACAATGCGTATGCAATGGACTGATGCAACTTGGACTATGCCGATGATGACGACGGTGGTGACGACGACGACTCGATGGCTGAAATCTGTAGTCTTCTATCTGCTGTTTTTCGGGACTGTTCCGGTGGCTGAAAATCACTGTTTTGGCTGCGTTTTGATGGCTGAAAATGGGGGAGCATCTGCAACCAACTTGGGGTGAATCTGCTACTTTGCTAACTGTTGAAAACCTGCGTTTTCCAATGGCTGAAATCTGCGTTTTTGTCCATGCTGAAAAACGTTGGGAAAGTTGAGATCCTGCTGGCGTTTTTGCTATGGAAAACGCTGATGAAGGTCTGGCGTTTTTGCAATGAAAAACGCTGGGCTGAGGGTGCTTTGGGCGATCATGCAAGGGGGGAAATGCGGGGGAATCTGATGTGGTAGGAATCGCCAAGGCTGCTGGAAGGTTAGCGATGGTACTGCTAGAAAATGCTAGGTGCTGAGGGGGGGTACTGCTAAGAAGTTGCCTGTTGAGCGGGTAGCTCCTGCTGCCTCTTCTGCCAGAAAGTGCTAACTTGGGTTTGCTTATATATTAACTTAGCAAAATTGCCCTACCTACTTTTGTTGGAAAGTCACTTAAAAATAATATGTGAAAATCTCAATAATTAGGAAAATAGACTAAATGCACTGGAAAATTCCCCTAACTGATGCTAAGTGACGGCATGCACGGTCTACGAAGGGCATGCACGGTCTACGAATAGGCTCACAAAAGTGCCAGATCACTTCTAATCTAACTTGACTGGACTTGACGGAAACCCTGTTATGGTGTAGCTTGTCCACGGACACATAGGGTTGGGATGTGTCACGTGACACCGAGCATCCTGGTGTTTTCTCAAGCAAGCAGCAAGATCTAGCGTTTTTGCTGACAGAGCATTAGCGTTTTCAGATTTCTACCCCTAGCGTTTTTGCATCAGTAGATCAGCCCTTAGCTTCGCAATACCACACCACTCACGTACCAAATCCTCGCCGGAATCCACTATCGCCATCAGATTCAGCCAGCGTTTTCAGATTCCTGCAGCGTTTTTCAGATTTCAGCCACCAGCGTTTTTGCATAGCCTCGTTGGCGCCGTCATCACCATCATCGTCGCCAGCACAATTGCAGAACTCAGCCCTAGGACAACGCTCAGTTTTCAGCCAGCCTTCAACCTAGCGTTTTTCATTTTTAGCCCTCAGTCTTCATCATTGTCGACATCACCGTCTTCGTCGTCGTCGTCGTCGTCGTCGTCGTCGTCATCGACGTCGACATCGCTCTCGTCAAGTACCACAGCATCTAGAAGCATTGTACCAGACCTTTGTGCAATCTAAAGCAAATACCTCTCTAGCAATAGAGGGGGGGGGCCTTGGAGGGAAGTTTGGGACCCCGTCTAGTGTCGTCTCTTTTCTCTCTCTCTCTCTCTCTCTCTCTCTCTCTCTCTCTCTCTCTCTCTCTCTCTAGCACTCATACACTCATGCACTTTGCACTCACAACTTTCCACTCTCTTGTTTTGGGCATTGCACAATCACTCTCCCTAAGAAAGGAAGGCTCTCCCTTCCTCTAAAGTAAAAGGAACTCATTGTTCACTCATCCTGAGCTTACACCATCATTCACTTCTGTTGCACATTACATTGGTATCAGAGCTCTTGGCAGTGTTCGGTATCATCACTCAAGGAAAGAAGCACAACGAACCACAAGAATTATTTTTGCTTGTTGTGGTCGCACATAACCCAAGACCACTTGCATGTCGATCCCTAATTTGTGTTTTTGAAGAGTGGCAGGTAACCCAGAAAAGAAGGGCTTGTCCAACCTCCCCTCGTTCCTCTTTTCCACTCATTGAGAGCGGACCTTGCACTTAGAGGTAGGCCAATCAACATGAGGTGGGCAAAAGTGTTGCTAAATTGGCTTTATCTGACTAAAAAATAATTCTAAATGAATTATTGGATTTATAAGTGAGGGTTTTCTAGCTTTGTACACCAGGAAAAAAAATTCTATATGAATTATTGGAATTTCAAGTGAGAAGGTTTTCTCACTGGAGACATCCGAGTACAAAGTATTTGTAGTGCATCATTCAAAGAAATAACAGGAGCACTGTGAACACGAATATCTGTAAGACCACCAAGAACGGGTACTTTTGATGCGTCACATTGGATGGGTGACAGGGAGCATCGGGAAGAAGTATTCGACCATCCAGGAACGGACATCTCTGATGCGTCATAGAATGGGTGACATACAGCATCGCGAAGGAGATTGTGCCGTAAGTTCGGTAGGAAAGGACTAGGCCATGAGTATTCCTCATGCGTCACAAGGTGGGTGACGGTGTCACGAGGACGTGGCAACTGTTAACTATGTCACGAGGAAGTGACAACTGCTAACCTTAGTTGTTGGTTTCTTTCCAATGATGTTTGTTTTATTTGAGACCCTCTTTTTAAAGTTGCAAATGGTCAAACATTGTATGGCCAATGTGAACGGTAGTTTCACCCGCAGACGGGAAGTGGGTCGGCACTGGAACTCGTATAGAAGAGGGTGTCTAGGCTCAGGTCAAGATCATGTAGGTCCTCCCGTCGCACTTAGCAAGTTGGTGGATACTAGGAAGTGAACTCAATAAAGGCATAAAGCCAAGGTTGGATCACCAAAAGAAAATACCTGACAATTGGGCCACATTGCATTTTTGAATGCAGTCCCAATGGGGATAGATGGTCAGAAGACCAGTGAGAGCCCAACGGAAGCATCTCCTAAAAATTAGGGAACTGCTATTTTGGGCCAAATGTGTTCGCGTCATTACCTTCGAAATGACAAGGAGAACATTTTAGAACTCTACCGCAAAGTCAACTGGGCAACCAGTCAGGAGATTTTTAGGCGGCAACCAAGAAACGGGAAATGGCTTGTAAACGCGCCAAGTGGCACATTTTTGTGCACTTTCTATAACCGGCCTGTACAACGTAGAGGGCGGTACTATTTCAATTACCTGTTAACTTTACACAAAGCACTGAGCAGGGAAGAGAACACATTTGCGTCCAGCGACTAGAATGTCACTGCGCACACGAGCCGACACCCTGTAGGCCCCAAAGACTGGCGCCCCTTTCGGTATTTCTTTATTCAAATTAAGGTAGACGATCCGACCACTTCGCACAAGCTTTCACAAAGCTGTACAAACCTGGCGAGGGCTGAAAACACAGGTTTTCGACCTGATTTTGGCAACATAATGGCGCAAAAACCCCTGTAGGTCAAAAGCACCTATCTAGGACGGATTCCCTCGCTATCTGGAAGCTTTCTGGTGAGCTGTCACAGAAATTCAGCGGGCTGTAATTCCCTGTTTTTCACTGTCGGGTGCCCAAAAGCCTGTACACACATCCCAAGGCTCTCACGAGGCTCCCCCGGTGTTCCCTTGCAGTTTAGGTGCAAAACCCTAAACCTGCAGAAAAACACAGCAGGCTGTAATTCGCTGTTTCGGATCGTTTTTAGCGGAGCGAACATGCATACGCGTGTCCCAAGGGCTCCCGCACACAATGGGACAGTTCCCCTGTGAATTGGACGAGTTTTCACGCGAGAAAACTCTCCGAACTCGCAATCTTTCGCGATGGAACTGTGCGTACCTGTGAGGGATTAGCAATTACCTAATCCGGTTCCTATTCAAAAGGCTCTTGCCTTGGCAAACGCGCATAAACCCCCAGAACTGTACATGTTCATCTGAGTAGCCCAACTAGTGGGCATAGTAGTCTCGTACGGTCCCGTACATTTTGTACGCGTACGATGATGTGCGGTACTAAACGAACTAAAAAAAATTATGACGTACGATGACGTTATGTACGTTCAAATTTAAAAAAACAAATAATTCTCAAGTCTAAGGGCCTAAGGCTTAGGCCTTAATACTTACTTATAGAAACTTGACATTTGTATAGATTACAAGTTAGTAGTTACAATACTACATAGTACATAGTACAATGTAAAGAGTCAAGACTCAAAGACTAAAGAGAATGAGCATTACATAAACCAAAATGATCATTGAAATTTGATAAGTAGAGACCAAGTGGAGGCTACAAAGTACTCAAAAAGTGACACACCATAATAGAGAGACTAAATAGTAAAGTCACTAGTCACTAGTGCTCTCATCATCTTCCTCATCTTCCTCTTCTGAGCCTTGCTCATCAACATCATCCTCTTCCTCACAAGAGTTGAAGGATGACAGCTCATAATCTCCATCACTAATGAGGTTGCCTTCATCATCATACTCTGGCTCTCGAGGCTCTCTATCCTCCATAGTGATGGCCGCCGCACAAGAGCCGCTTCCGGAGCCTCGCCGCACATAGGTCCTAGGAGCCTCCGTGGGTGTTGTTGATGCTTTGCCTCTACCTCTTGTAGCCCTGGCACCTCTGTCTCTTGTAGCCGATGTAACTCCATGGATGACGACCTTCTTGCGTGATCGTGTGCGAGAAACCCGGCGATCAATCTCCTCAAGCTCCAAGTAGAGCTCACGAAAAATCATTTGCTCCTCAGGGTCTTGCTCTTTATTGACACTCTTTAGAGTGTCAATGGTAAGTGTGAGCTCATCCACGTTGACCTATTTGACATTTACAACATTGGACAATGAAAACATAATTAGTATATTCAAACTAATTAAAGACTAGACTCTAAAGTATAGAAAATGGAGTGAGTAGTGATTATAATTTATAATTTATACCTGTCGAGCCATAGGCATCTCATGCATAGAGCGCAACATGCGTAAATTGGAGCGACAATAGATAAGTCGCTCTAATTGCTTCGTTGAGAGCTTGTTTCGGATTTTGGTGTGGATGAGAGAGTATGCGGACCAATTACGCTCACATGCTCCCGATGAGCAATCCTAAAACACATCAAGAGAGGCATAAGCTATAAGAGACAATAGTTGAAGAGATTAAGCATAAAATGTAAAAGGTTGAGGCTTGTCGCTTACTTGGCCAAGAACCCTCAAAGCGAGTCGTTTGAGAGTAGGTAATTGATAGCCAAAGCTCTCCCACCAAAATAAAGGCTTCACCAAGGATTGCCGCTTCCAACACAAGTTGGAAGTAAATGCGGTGCCTCGTTGGTCGCTATAGTTGATTACCTCTTGGAGAAATGCTCCAATGTCCTCTTCTTTTAGCACCTTAAAGAGGTAATTGTTGCGCTCCTCAATAAGCTCTTGATTTGCAAAGAGTTCGGGCTTCTTGTAAGCCGGATGCAAGAGAGCCACAAAGTAATGGATAGGTCTCTTCATCCAATCCCACCGCTTTGTGATTAGGAGGAGAATGTCGTCTCTCTTGGGAGAGTCCTCGAGGTAATCACTACAAGAAGAGAGAGGAAATGTACTAAGTAGAGAAACAAGCATGTAGAATTTAAATATATAGAGAATGACATATGTAATAATAAATATGTAGTTATACCGTGTTCCATCGGGAGCCCCATCTAGGATTGTAGACTTCTCAATCTCCTTGTAAGCTTCCTCCATGAAGTGCCATAGAAGCCCAATAGTTGCCCCTTCCATGTCGGTCATGCGGAGAGCCTTGTACAAGGGCAAGATCGCAACGACAAGACCCTTAATTTCTTGCCAAAACTCCTCCCGCAAGCAAAGCCGTTGGATGGCTTTTGCATCTTGTTGGGAAGCGGCGGACTCTCCATTCATCCACTCCTTAAACTCATCGGAGACCATGGTCTTTTGTATTTTGTTTTGCACATCATAGAGCCGCTCTAAAAGTAGCCACATGGCGGCAAAGCGAGTGGCCGATGGCTTCTTCAACTCAAGGTCGGAGTAGGTGCGGTAAATGGCAAGCACCCTCACTTTGCCATTGATGAAATTGATGATGGAGAGTGCTTGGTTGAGGATATCTTTCACCCAACCTAGCTCCCCTATGTCTTCAAAGAGAAGGTCAAGGCAATGAGAGGCACATGGAGTCCATACTATGGATGGAAATTCCTTCTCTAGCCTCTTACTCATTGCCTTGCAATTTGAAGCATTGTCGGTAATCACTTGCACGACATGCTCCGCACCAACCTACACAAGAGGCATTTGTGACAAGAAGAGTTAAAACTTAAAAATTAAAACATAGGACTCATTGGCAATTGCTCAAGACATAAAGGCTCGATTTACGGTTTTACCTCAAGAATGGCTTGGCGAATGTGCTTCCAAATGAATGCCCCGGTCACTTTCTTCCCTCTCGAACCCGCATCCACCGCCCGTAAGAAGTACGTGCCAAGAGGACAAGAAACAAGAATGTTGATGATGCCCCTCTTCTTGCGGTCGCTCCATCCGTCGGAGAGGATAGAGCATCCATACTTTGCCCAACCCGCACGTACGGGCTCAAGTGACTTGTCAATCCTTGCCCTCTCTTCATCAAGCTTCTTTGTTCTCATGTCATGGTATGACACACCCGTCCACCCTTCGCATGGACCAACCACCGCAATTGCTATGATCATCCTCTTCCATCGCTCCAACCGAAGAATGTTGAAGGAGAGATTGCATTCAATCACCGTGCGGGCAATCTCTATTTCCGCGATTCTTTGTCTCTCCTTGAGGAAAGACAAGGGGCCGGAGCATCCACCCACCGATTTCGCAAGAGAAGTTTGCTTTGCCGTCTTCAGAGGCCGGCCACCATCACTTGAAGACCCCTTGGATTTCTTGGACTTCTTGGAGGAGTTACTACCATCACATGAGGCCGCGGTGGCACCGGTAGCCATGGACATAGTTGGAGAGGCCTCTTCCTCCGAATCAGAGCTATCAACATCCGGCGACACGAACTCATCCGAGGTGACTCTACCCTTGCGTGTCTTCAATGGAAGATACTTTCTCTTGCATTCCGCAAGGATATCTTCGGGGATATTAGGACATGGCCCCACTTGTCCTCCTATCTTTGTCAAGTGGATGATGAGACGGGTGACGGAAGAGGTCATAGCTTTTGGGCAATATTTGCACCACCACTTGCAAGAGTTTTGCTTGCCCCCCACCCGCTCAAAATATCGGCAATGCTTCTCAAAGGCTTCATGAAGAGGAGGCGGCATTATGTAGTATGTAGCTAGTAGCTACTAGTATGATGTACGATGTATCAATAGATTAGAGAGAGAGAGAGAGAGACCCAAGGAAGCTTGAAGGAGAGACCCGTCACGGTGTCACCCAAGGGACCTTGAAGGAGAGAGATGGTAGACCCAATGGAGACTCGAGAGCTTGAGAGCTTGAAGCTTCAATGGAAGCACATGGAGATGAGAGGGTAGAGCATTGAGAGGCTTAGGGCTAAAGCTTGTAGCTTGTAGTTGTAGGTTGTGTTGGATAACAAAGGGGAAGGGTTGCTTAAATAGGAGAGGAAGAGCATGTGAGGCTTGACATTTGAGCAATGGGCATTGGCCCTTGGGCAATAAGCATGGCAATGTGCCAATGGCCCATGGGCAATAAGCATGGCATTTGGCTTCAAAACTGCCCGCAAACGGCTCCAAAAGGCCTATAAACTGGACGTTGCAAAACGGTCAAAATGCTGCCAACGGTCATAAACTGCCGAAAAAAACAGGCCGGACGGAACGAACGGAACGAACGGGACGGGACGGGTCCGGCCGGACGGAACGAGAGGTTCCGTTCGACGTACGAAAACTACCCTGCTAGTGGGGCATTACCATATGTGCCAAAGGGGAGAGAGAGATGCACGAGAGCAAGTCATCGCGCTACATGAGACAGAGGAGAAGGCAAGCTTTCCATTAAAGCTGTAGACCTGCACCCACTACTCACACACACACTGTAGCTCACTTATGATCAAAAATCAGCCTCCTCTCTCAAATTGGGCGCCCCCTCTTCAGCTGGAAGTAGCAAACTTCCCAGAAGCTACCATGTGTCCAGTTTGCCCCTTTTGAGTTAATTCTCTAGTTCCCACTGACTTATAAAGTTATAAGTGACTTTCCGAGTGGCCCACACTTCATTTGGCACACACAGGCTTCCATACTCATCAGAATTCAGTGCTAACTCGCCCGACCAGTCTCAGACTCCCGATGTGAGAAACCTATTCGGCCGCAGCCGTTTCACACTGGCCATGCAATGTCCACTTGCACCTTTTCAAGGGTCCCGAGGAAACAAGTAAAAATAAAAATAAATTAAAAAATCTAGTACTTATTTACGGAAGGCAACAGGAAAAATACACCTCCTGGTGACACACCCCACCCTTGAAATACTGCAAGCGACCTCGCTTGCATGCCAATAATACATGCGGTATCTGTTGATATCACACATATTCTATGATGGGAATCCAAGATATACATGCTTCCGGAAATGTAGCATTGGACGATTAAACAATCCCACCAACCTGGCTACGACACATATATCAAGCATAGAAGCCTTCTAGTGTACTCTGAAGCACAAACTTCTCTAGCTAAATTCTGTATGGAAAGAGTAGATACAATTTCTTAACTACTCTCTTGAGCATCATGAACCATGCTCTTGCCTTGCTCCAAAAAGTCTACATCAAGTCACTGTGGGTTCCATCTGAAAGGCTTCAAGATACAATTGCAATAGCTGAGGTGAATCAAGCAATTCACACTCTTCCATCCATTTGGCATCCAATGATGGATAGTTCTTGAACTTCACCAAATAGCGTCTTGCAACCTTTCCTCTAACCTTTCTTTCTTTATGTGCCAATATCTGTTCAAGAACAAGGATTTCATCCAATTCTTCCACTTCGGGTTGTTCCTCATCAAGCATATTCTCTGGCACATTACCAACAAAGGGTCTTAGAAGGCTGACATGAAAAGCATTATGTATTTTCCAGCCTTCTGGTAGCTTTAACTTGTAAGCTACATCGCTGATCTTTTCTGAAATCTGAAAAGGACCATAATATCGCATACTGAGCTTAGGAAACAAGCATTCCTTGCCTTTCCTTTTCCTTAACCTGGCCTTTTCAAAGCGCAAAAGCACCCAATCACCAAGTGAAAATACAAGTTCACGACGGTGACGATCAGCAGCTTTCTTTTGCTTAGCTTGAGTCTTCTCAAGAGCAATCTTTATCTTCCTGTATGTTTCATCCATATCTTGCACATACTTGTCTGCCTCAAAAATCTTGTCCTTAGTTTGCAAAATGGGCAGGACTTTCTTTCCTCCTTCCACTATCTCAAATGGTGCCTTACCTGTTGACGTATGCACAGTGTTATTGTAAGCATATTCAACCAATGGAAGATGGTGTTCCCAAGTTGCCTTGTGCTCTGACACATAACATTTGAGCAGGTCCAGAACAGTAGAATTTGCCTCTTCTGACTGTCCATCAGTTTGCGGATGAAACGAAGAAGAGAACTTTAGCGTAGTGCCCATGTTCTCAAACAATGCCTTCCAGAAAAGACTCGTTATACGTGGATCCCTGTCACTGACAATTGACTGAGACATCCCGTGATATTTAAAGATATTGCTCATGAATATCTTGACCATGTGTTCTGGCTTTATCTTCTTCCTCACAGGAATGAAATGGGCCTGCTTACTGAACCTACAAATGATAGTCCAAATCCCATCATTGCATGTTTGCGTCCTTGGAAGATCAAAGATAAAGTCCATTGCTATGCTTTCCACATGGCCTATCTGGGATCGGCAATGGCTGCAACAATCCCGGTTGCTTTTGTCTGTCAAATTTGACTTTTTGGCATACTAAGCATGATCTTACAAATGTGTCAACATCTTGACGCAAAGCTGACCAATAGAAGAATGCCTCAACCCCTTTCACTGTCGCATCAATTCCACGATGCCCAGCATAAGGTGGAGCATAAATTTCCATCAAAATCTTTGGCCGTAACTGTTTAGTAACGCATAACTTTCCATGCATCATGAGAAAGTCATTCTTAAGCATATAGTGCTCATGATGTTGCCCATCAACAAGCTGGTCATAGATCCTTGCAAAATCTCAATCTTCAGCATATTGTGTCTTCATTTCGTCTAGTTCACAATGGTACGGAATTGACACCGCTGAAATTTGGGGCTTTCGTGACAACGCATCAGCCACCACGTTCTTTTTCCCTTGCACATGCACAATCTGAAAATGGAACATTGACAAGATGTTTGCCCATCGCATGTGCTTCTCAGACAACTTCGTCTGTGTGAGAAAATATCGCAAGGTTTGATGATCCGTTTGGACAACAAAATCAGCCCCTAGCAGATAGTGTTTCCAACTAGTGAGAGCATGAATTACTGCCAACAATTCTTTCTTATAGACTTGCAAGTTCCTTTCAGTCTTCAAAAGAATTCTACTCTCATATGCGACTACTCGGCCATTCTGCATTAGAACTGCACCAAGACTATGGCCACACGCATCACACTGAACCACAAAAGGTTTCGAAAAATCTGGAAAAATGATTACCGGATCTGAAGTCAGCTTCTCTTTCAAGTGTTTGAACGCTAAAATTTCCTTGGCTGTCCACTTGAAAGTAACTCCTTTTCCTTGTAGTGCATGGAGTGGAGAAGCAATCTCAGCAAAATTTCGGATGAACCTCCTGTAGTAGGAACATAAGCCTAGAAAGCTTCGAATGTCATGTACGGACTTCAAGTCTGGCCATGACCTAATTGCTTCCACTTTAGCGGGATCCATGCGTACCCTATCCTTTGAAACAATGTGCCCAAGGAAGTGAATCTCTTGCAAAAAGAA
Source organism: Adiantum capillus-veneris (assembly GCF_014529385.1). Classification (NCBI taxonomy): domain Eukaryota; kingdom Viridiplantae; phylum Streptophyta; class Polypodiopsida; order Polypodiales; family Pteridaceae; genus Adiantum; species Adiantum capillus-veneris. The sequence goes on from NC_140946.1 coordinate 139,711,652, forward strand.
TTCACTCTTCTTCGCATTAATGAGTAGCCTGTTCTTACGTAACTCATTGAAAACTGCAGTCAAGTGATCCCTATGCTCCTCTTCGGACTTCGAATAGACAATCATGTCATCAAAGAAGGTACCCACGAAGTTTCTATGTGGTCTAAAAATTTTGTCCATCATTCTATTAAACATGGCAAGAGCATTTGTGAGACCAAATGGCGTAACAAGAAACTCATAGAGACCAAATGTTGTCCTGAACGCAGTCTTATGGACATCTTCTGGCCTAATGAGTATTTGATGATACCCACTCTTTAGGTCTATCCTTGTAATCCTTAAGCTGACTCAAAGGAGCCACATTATCATAAACAGGTGCTTGTAACAGTGGTGCTCCATGAGTGTGCATTCCAGCACTCGCATCAACTGTTTTCCCTGTCATATCTGCATTTTGTACGTATGGCTGCGAAAAACCAACCATACCAAATTGTGTTCCAAGCACTCGAAACTGGCCATAGGCACCTTGAAAACCTGGTTGAACACCCATGTTCGCGTACATAGGGTTACCCATGCCTGTTTGCATTGTCCCGAACACATTCCCTGGCATATAACCTGTGGATGGTCTAGCCATAGCTTGAAACACTGAACCACCTCCAAAATAACCAGGATAAGTATTAGGTAATGGAAGGGTCTGACGCACAGCGTGTTCATTACTCCCTTGACCATTCACAAACGGTTCCTGTCCAACTAAAGCAAGCTGCTTTGGATCATTCGACACCGCTAGTTGCTCAACCACATGGGCTTTCCCTCCAGCATCATGAGTCCTCTGCGCATTGGAAATCTCCTTTTCCTGCAACGGCTCAGTCGTCCCCTGTGTAGGAGGCTGAAAACCTTGTGTCGGAGCCTGTAAGAACTCCTGCATCCTTGGGTTGTTAGCCAACTGCTGAAACATGTCCATGCAGCAATGCAGTTGAGTTCTAAACAACCTGTCCTCTTCTTGAAGAGTTGAAGGAACTTTCTCCATGCCATGTGAGGAAGATCCGTCTTCAGGTACTTGGTCTTTCTTCTCTGCCATAACAACAAGCTCTGTGTTGCTTTCACCCACAACAATCCACGCTGCACTTTTTGAAGAAAAAGTGACTATCCCGTCGATGGAACCATATAACCGGCTTGTACAACATAGAGGGCGGTACTATTTCAATTACCTATTAAGTTTACACAGAGCACTGAGAAGGGAAGAGAACACATTTGCGTCTAGCGACTAGAATGTCACTGCGCACACGAGACCGACACCCTGTAGGCCCCAAAGACTGGCGCCCCTTTCGGTATTTCTTTATTCAAATTAAGGTAGACGATCCGACCACTTCGCACAAGCTTTCACAAAGCTGTCAAAACCTGGCGAGGGCTGAAAACGCAGGTTTTCGACTTGATTTTGGTAGCATAACGGCGCAAAAACCCCTGTAGGTCAAAAGCACCTGTCTAGGACGGATTCCCTCGCTATCTGGAAGCTTTCTGGTGAGCTATCACAGAAATTCAGCAGGCTGTAATTCCCTGTTTTTCATTGCCGGGTGCCCAAAAGCCTGTACACACATCCCAAGGCTCTCACAAGGCTCCCCCGGTGTTCCCTTGCAGTTTAGGTGCGAAACCCTAAACCTGCAGAAAAACACAGCAGGCTGTAATTCGCTGTTTCGGATCGTTTTTAGCAGAGCGAACACACCTACGCGTGTCGCAAGGGCTCCCGCACACAATGGGACAGTTCCCCTGTGAATTGGACGAGTTTTCACGCGAGAAAACTCTCCGAACTCGCAATCTTTCACGATGGAACTGTGCGTACCTGTGGGGGATTAGCAATTAGCTAATCTGGTTCTTGTTCAAAAGGCTCTTGCCTTGGCAAACACGCATAAACCCCCAGAACTGTACATGTTCTTCTGAGTAGCCCAACTAGTGGGGCATTACCATATGTGCCAAAGGGGAGAGAGAGATGCACGAGAGCAAGTCATCGCGCTACATGAGACAGAGGAGAAGGCAAGCTTTCCATTAAAGCTGTAGACTTGCACCCACTACTCACACACACACTGTAGCTCACTTATGATCAAAAATCAGCCTCCTCTCTCAAATTGGGAGCCCCCTGGAAGTAGCAAACTCCCCAGAAGCTGCCATGTGTCCAGTTTGCCCCTTTTGAGTTAATTCTCTAGTTCCCACTGACTTATAAAGTTATAAGTGACTTTCCAAGTGGCCCAAACTTCATTTGGCGCACACAAGCTTCCATACTCATCAGAATTCAGTGCTAACTGGCCCGACCAGTCTCAGACTCCCGATGTGAGAAACCTATTCGGCCGCAGCCGTTTCACACTGGCCATGCAATGTCCACTTGTACCTTTTCAAGGGTCCCAGGGAAACAAGTAAAAATAAAAATAAATAAAAATATCTAGTACTTATTTACGGAAGGCAACAGGAAAAATACACCTCCTGGTGACACTTTCCTCATGCATGAAAAAGTGGCGCTGAATTTATAGCTGGGAAGCTCATTTTGCAACTTCCTGTCACAGGTTAAGAGCTATGGAGTACCTGCTTTCCCCTCTATGTACAGTGTGGTGCTAGGAGTGACGACCTGCAGACTACACACTGCTCTCTCACTCCCCTACGTGCAGTTATGTGATGCCCCACAAGAGGGCTCTTCATTTGACTAATGTACAGCTGTGTGGTTTCATGCTTTTGTGCTGAGGCAAGAGCCTCCTTGAGCAGGAACAGGAGTAGCTAACTACTATTCCAAAAGCAAGCACCGGTGAGGGTGATAACCTCACCATACAGGTGCAATTTCAACGCTGATTATGTGCTGTATTTTGACTGTTTTTCAGCCATACGAAGGCCACAACCCTTGGGAATAGTGCCACACTGCTAGAGGGCAGTTCGGGGACTGTTTAGGGCTGAAAACAGGGCAAAAACCAGTAAATATGTCACGTGCACATCTAACCCCATGTGTACGTGGACAAGCTACTTCATGGCATGGGTTCAATTCAGTCAGTTAGCCTAGCTTAGGAAGTGATCTGGCACCTTTGTGAGTCTGTTCGCAGACCGTGCATGTCCAGACACTTAGATTAGATGCATACCCTTTGGTTGCACACAGCATGATCATTAGATTACAGTCAGAACTCTCGGGAGCATTTTTACAGTGCATAGACCTATTTTCCCTATTTTTAACATTTTTCACTTATTATAGTGACTTTTTTTGGGAACTAGGTAGGGCAAATTCAGTAAGTGACTATATAAGAAAAACCTAGAGCTAGCAATTCTGGCAGAAGAGGCAGCACGAACATCTGTTTAACAGGCACCTTCTCAGCAAGACTCCCCCCCATTAGCAAACCTAGCGTTTTTGCACACTACAAACCTAGCGTTTTCAGCCATCCCCAGTCAATGTTTTTGCATTGCAGCAGCCTGGCGACAGTAGGACCAGCATCAACCTAGCGTTTTTCATTTGCAAGACAATCTGGCGACAGCAAGGTAGATTCAGCCCTAGCGTTTTTGGATCATGCAACAACCCTAGCGTTTTGTTGATTCACCGCGACGGAACCACCAGAAGCACCAACGTTTTCAGTTTTCAGCAGTCAGACACCGCAGTAGAAGTCCTGAACCTCGCAGATCTCACCTTCCCGTAGCAGATCCTCGCCACACGGTCAGATTCAGCAATAAGATTTGCAAATTTCAGCCATTAGCGTTTTCAGATTTCAGTCCGTCTCGTCGTCGTCCTCATCGTCGTCGACATCGTCAATAAGTCCAAAGCATTGTAGAGATTTGTGCAATCAATAGTAGACCACTCTCGCCATAGAGAGTGGGACCTTCGGAGGAGGGTTTGACAACATTCCGGTGTCGTATTCTTCTCTCTCTATCTCTCAATCTCATGCACCTTCATTCACAGTGTTCACCACTTTGTTTGTGTCCATTGCACTCTCTCACTAAAGGAACGGAAGGCTTCCGCTACACCTTACAAAATACAACCAGCTAAATTTACTGTTTTTGGGCAGGAATCAGAGGGTTTATACCAGTGGAAGCGAGTTCCAACAGGGGAATTGGTTTTTGGCAAGTATTGGGGCTGTTATGCTGTCGAAATTTTGCAGAAACAAGTGGTATCTAGCTGGATACAGGTAAAGAATTCCCAGGACTCTACTTTGTAATCTACCCTCTTAAAGAATAAAGAAATACCATAAGGGGCGCCAATTTTGGGGCCTACAGGTTGTCGGCGTCTGCTCGGAGCATTCTAGCTTCCAAGTTGTGTGTGTGTTTAAGTGTTAATTTTTGTCGCAGGTTCCCTTTGCAAAGTACTCTCTCTCTCTCTCTCTGTCTAAAGTAAAGCAAAGAATTTCGGGTAAAAGCCAAAGCCTACCGCCCCACGGGCCGGTGTCAAGGTTCCATTGCCAGGACATCAATCACTTTTTCCTCAAAGAGTGAGCCTCGGTTGTTTTGGGTAAAGACACAGAGTACAGGAACGTGGGATTACACTATGGCCGACAAAGGGAAGGGCATTGTGGAAGAGGGTTCCTCTTCAAAGGACACACAGGAAACTCCTATGGTGTTCGAGATTGGCGAGAGCTCACGGCCACGTCAATATGTACCTCCTGTTGATGTGAATGTCCCTCGAGTACAGGGCTTTATGACTGGGCAACTTGAGTATGATGCCTTCAAGACTCAGTTAGTTGCCACGGTGAATGTGTTTTTGCAATTGGTGCGGAACCCAAGGTTTATGGAGTTCTTGCAAGCGCCACCAGTGCTACAGCAAAATAGACAACCTACACCGCGAACAGAGCTTGTTGAGGCTCAAGCCCAAGTACTTCATGTGACTCAGCAAGATAGGGAACACTCGCATGTTGCGGAGTCAGGGGCTCCAAAACAGGTTCCTCCCGTCCTTGAACAAGTGGCTAGAACGCCAATTCCACAGGTTATGCCACTTCAGCCCGCCACCTTTCAGAGCCCGCATGCTGTCTTGAATGGACACGGAACTGGTTGCCAGACAATGCATCCAGTTTTTCCACCACCCACGGTACATCCTAGGTATTTCGGGGGTGGATCTGTGTGGCTGGTTATGCGCCTGAAAGTCAACCGTACATGCCAGTAACAGTGTTTGGGGGTATGCAAGGCATGATGCCTAACCCCATGTATGGTACCATCGGCATGCACCAAGGTTTTAAGTGCAACCAGGGCCAGTTTGGGGTGCCACAGGGTCATTTTGGCATGGCTGGTTTTTCTGGAAAGCAGCCAGATATGGAACCTCTAACGCAAAATGTTACTGGCCAAGATGTGTTGATGATGCCTACTACAGTGCGCATGTTGCAGACTATTCCTTATGACAATTTGGGGGCACTCAAAAAGCCGAAAGCTTACAAAGAAGGTGGTGCAACTGTCACGTGACACATCCCAACCCTATGTGTCCGTGGACAAGCTACACCACAGCAGGGTTCAGTCAGTTCAATCAGTTTAGATTAGCAGTGATCTGGCACTTTTGTGAGTCTATTCGTAGAATGTGCATGCCCAATCACTTAGCATAGATGCATATCCTCCGGTTGCACACAGCATGATCATCAGTATTCCCTTCAGAATCCATCAGCATCAGTTAGGGGAATTTTCCAGTGCATTGAGCCTATTTTCCTATTTATTGGTATTTTCACTTATTATTTTTAAGTGACTTCCAACAAAAGTAGGTAGGGCAATTTTGCTAAGTTAATATATAAGCAAACCCAAGTTAGCACTTTCTGGCAGAAGAGGCAGCAAGAGCTTCCCGCTCAACAGGCAACTTCTCAACAGTACCCCCCCTCAGCAGTAGACCCTCGCCATCCACTCCTTCCCTTTGGCGTTTTCCTCCCAGCCAGCCATCGCCTACAAGTCCACTTGCCTTGCGTTTTCCAACCTCAGCAGATACATCCCAGCCAACGTTTTTCAGCCTTGACAAAAACGCCAGCATCACTTGCAGATTCAGCGTTTTTTCAGCCATGTCAAAAACGCCAGCTCAGCAGTAGCAAAAACACAGAATTCGGCAGTTGGATTCTCGCAGTTTTCAGCCTATGACACAGTAGCAGATCAACCCCTAGACAGTTGCAGATGCTCCCCCATTTTCAGCCATCAAAACGCAGCCAAAACAGTCATTTTCAGCCACTGAAACAATCCCTAAAAACAGCAGATAGAAGACTACAGATTTCAACCATCGAGGAGTCGTCGTCACCACCGTCATCGTCATCGGCATAGTCCCGTTGCATCAGTCCATTGCATACGCATTGTACACCTTTGTGCAATCAAAGTAGACCACTCTCGCCGACGAGAATGGGGCCTTCGGAGGAGGGTTTTACCTCTCGGGTGTCGTATCTCTTCTCTCTCCTTCTCTCAGTCTCATTCACTTGCACGCACAATATCCACTCGCTTTGTCGTGATCATAGCATTCATTGTACACCTTTGTGCAATCAAAGTAGACCACTCTCGCCGACGAGAGTGGGGCCTTCGGAGGAGGGTTTTACCTCTCGGGTGTCGTATCTCTTCTCTCTCCTTCTCTCAGTCTCATTCACTTGCACGCACAATATCCACTCGCTTTGTCGTGATCATAGCATTCTCCATAAGACGGAAAGCTCTCTCTTTCCCTAAGAACTAAAAGGAACCTTGAGCAATAAAGATCACTAATCTTGAGAAAATACAACATTCATTCCGCTGCACCTTACATTGGTATCAGAGCTTTGGAAGTGTTCAGCATTACTCAAGGGAAGAACCACAAGAACCACAAGAATTTTTTTTGCTTATTGCGGTCGCACGAACCCAAGTTCGCTTGGGCATGGCGATTCCTAATCGTGTTTTGTTGAAGAGTGACAAGAATCCCAAGAAAGAAGGGTTTGTCCAACCTCCCCTTGTGTCTCTTTTCACTCATTGAGAGCGGACCGTGCACTTAGCGGCCGGCCAATCGACGTGAGGTGGGAAAAAGCAACCTTGGTGTGAGCGCAAGGCCGCCAAGGGGTGCGCCCGCAGAAAGGAGTAGAACTCGGGTGAAGAGAAGATCCTTCTCCAACGCGATTTGCAAGCGAAAGAACACCTCAAGAACATCAAGAACCCAGGATTCTCACGAATCAACGACCTCAAGAACCTCAAGAACCCAAGTTCCTCGTGAACTTAAGAACCCAAGACTCCCAAGAACCCACAAGAACCCACAAGAAACCACGATTGCAGAATGGTCGTCACCCGAAGCGGCATGGATACTTCCCTTGGAGGTGATGAGCATGAGAGAGGCGAAGAAGAATTTTCCCCATCGGGAGGTTTTTCCGACCCTTCCCCATCTACGACAAAGATTGCACTAACTCTTATGGAGGAGTTGGACCAAGAAAGAGAAGCAAAAAGAAAAGCCTACGAAGAAGACATGGCAGCCATAGAGCGCCGGTACCAAGAAAGAATGGCAGCCATAGCACGTGAGAGCGAGCAAGCACGCTTGGAAGCCAAAGAAAGACAAGCAGAATTTGATCGTGCGAACAAAGCCCTCAAAGAACAGAGCGACCGACAGAACAAAGAGATGTTGTCACAAAAATTCGGAAGCGTAAACTAACGTTTAATTGCACTTCAAATACTCAAGAGAATTAGAGGGAGCGAGAAAACTTGACACTTCATTGGGGACCAGAAGATGGGCTGGTCCCCCCCCATAAAGAGAAAATCTTTATTACTAAGGGAGAATCTTTACAAGCACCGGAACGGGGCGAAAGCCCGTCCTCTATTCTTTCTTGGCCTTTTTCTGCTTCTGACTGAGAGAGTAGAAAAACTGCTCTCTGACTACTGAGAGGATCTATCCTCTTCTGTGAGATTTTGGGAAGCTCTCGTAGGGGAGAGTCTACCTTCCACAAAACTCATCGGAAGCTCTCACGAATGAGGGTCTATCTTCCGCTAACTGTGCCCCTTTGGACGTAATCATTCCTGCAATTAACCAACCACAGAAACATGCCAAACACACACACGCACGATTGCTGTAATTTTCTGCACATGACCAGAAATTGTTACCTGAGCGCGTTCCAATGCCAAAATGGAGGTCCTTTCCGCGATGGAAATGCTCCAAACTTGGTGTATGTGTAGAGTAGGTAGTGGGGAATGAGATTCTAATAAGACTTTGCTGAGATTCACCCTAATACAAGTGATTAGGGGCTGAAAACAGGGAATTTGCAGCAGCTAGACAAGGGAGAAAAAGAGTTTTCCACTGCTTTACACGATGACTTCTCCCAAAGCTGCAAGCAACCATGAGAGGCCTTGTTCTAGGTGATGGGTGCTCAGAGGCTCCACATACACCACAAGGTGCTGCTCTCAAGCTTCAATGGAGAGCTTCACTGCGTAGAGGATGATCAACTTGGGGGGGGGTAGTGCACTGCCAACCTGGCAAGAGGGGGAGGGGCTGCTTTCTTATAGCCTCCCAGAAGAGGGGGCGCTAGCATGAAGAGAGAGAGAGAGAGAGAGATTGCATGGGAAAGTGTGCCAAGTGGCACACTTACTTTAAAACTTTTAAACCATTCAACTTTTGACTTTTAAAAATCCTATGCTAGTTAATGAAATGTGCAATTAAGTGCACAACTACACACATAGATGCAACAAATGAAAACTTGATCTGCTCCCTAGCACATTGCCGTACCAGCAATGCTCTGGCATTACTTGTTCGCACTTGTCCGGCCATTTGGTCCAACGCAAATCTTTTAAGATACTTTTAACTAACTTATCCTAAGGCTGTAAAATAATCAGGCCTTAGGGTTAGTAGTCTAAGGACCCCATCTCATTCCTGTGCTTGCACTAGCGCGCGTAATTTTCTGAGCCTAAAATCTGAGGCTACTGCTTACCCCTTTTCTGAAGACCCGATTTCCCAATCACTAGGGCTTCAGGGTAATTTCTGCTAAGGTCCCTCTGAGGTGTTCTAGCCCGCAATTAGGCTCACCTGAGGCCTTAGAACTGCTAGGTCTATTCTGGTGTGCACACAACTAATTAGATAATTTTTTTCTCGTAAATAAATTAATTATTTACAAAGTCTGACTTAGTTACAGATGTTGCGACTTTTTTCTCAAGTACATGCGTACTTTGCACAGAATCACGAAAAGGAGACTCTCTCCTTCTCCAAAGCATGACACACAAGATTTGCATAATTGTGTAAAGCGTGATGATGATTTGATTGATAATGACTTGCATGATGTTTTGATTGACAATGATAAGCACAATGATTTGGATGACAAAGATAAGCATGATGATTTGGATGACAAAGATAAGCATGACGATTTGCATGATCAAGATGTGATTTCTCACGAGCATGATGATTTGCATAATCAAGATGTGATTTCTCCCAAGCATGATGAGTTGCATGAAGATGATGTGATTGTTCACAAGGATGATGAGTTAGTGAATGCTTTTTCTAGCAAACCTAACCCTGTTGTAGATTCGATCAATCACGAAGAGTCGATCTTGGCTTTTGAGTCGAGGTCCACAGATTCCTCACAAGAAGATTCGATAGATCCCGAGGAACCGATCTTGGCTCTCGAGCCTTGGTCCAACGAACCCTCACAGGAAGTATTGTGTGTTCGCATGATTGATACACATGCATTGTTCGAATGTTTCATTCGTGATCGTTTCCTGTATTTTAGTCAACATCGTTATGTGATCCCTTTTCCTAGGCATGACATACTGTATGTTGAGCACGTTTCTCTCATGGATGAGCATGAATGTATGCGGATTGTTCATGAAAAGCTGAAAAGTTTGTATGTCAGGAAGTCACATTCCATGTCTCTTCATTGGCATGACACAGTTTCCGAACGAGCACATGACACTATGAGCACCAAGCATGGGCACTTCCATTGTGATTTGCTACAGTTGATTGATTTTGATCAAACAGAAAAGATTCGATCTCATTGTTTGCATGTGTTGGATGAAGGGGTTGTCACTCCGTCTATTTGTTCATCTACATTGCATGCACAATCTTTAGAGAAGACAATATTTTTTTCCTTCACTTTACATGGAATGGGTATGTTCATGGTTTTGTGTTGAAAGTGGTTTCAGGAATTTTCAGCCATGGAGATTCTTGAAGACGAAAGAAGCAGGACTCTAGACAAAGTTGAAGCATCGAAGGAGCCACTGAAGACTTTGTGTCGCTTTCGGCGCGGCACAGAGAAGCAAGCGTTGCAAACCTTTATGAAATTTACGTACCGCACGACCCACACATCAGAGTGGGCCGGCGAAGAGTCCCTTCCAGGATTCCGGATGCTGTTGGCGATCTCCCTCGACACCATACAGTTCGGTACCAGTACCTCACTTTGAAAAGGAGGGGACGTCACGTGACACATCCCAACCCTATGTGTCCGTGGATAAGCTCCACCACAGCAAGGTTCAGTCAGTTCCGTCAGTTTAGATTAGCAGTGATCTGGCACTTTTGTGAGTCTATTCGTAGACCGTGCATGCCCAATCACTTAGCATAGATGCATATCCTCCGGTTGCACACAGCATGATCATCAGTATTCCCTTCAGAATCCATCAGCATCAGTTAGGGGAATTTTCCAGTGCATTTAGCCTATTTTCCTATTTATTGGTATTTTCACTTTTATTTTTAAGTGACTTCCAACAAAAGTAGGTAGGGCAATTTTACTAAGTTAATATATAAGCAAACCCAAGTTAGCACTTTCTCGCAGAAGAGGCAACAGGAGCTTCCCGCTCAACAGGCAACTTCTCAGCAGTACCCTCCCTCAGCAGTAGACCCTCGCCATCCACTCCTTCCCTTTGGCGTTTTCCTCCCAGCCAGCCATCGCCTACAAGTCCACTTGCCTTGCGTTTTCCAACCTCAGCAGATACATCCCAGCCAACGTTTTTCAGCCTTGACAAAAACGCCAGCATCACTTGCAGATTCAGCGTTTTTTCAGCCATGTCAAAAACGCCAGCTCAACAGTAGCAAAAACGCAGAATTCAGCAGTTGGATTCTCGCAGTTTTCAACCTATGACACAGTAGCAAATCAGCCCCTAGACGGTTGCAGATGCTCCCCCATTTTCAGCCATCAAAACGCAGCCAAAACAGTCATTTTCAGCCACCAAAACAATCCCGAAAAACAGTAGATAGAAGACTACAGATTTCAGCCATCGAGTCGTCGTCGTCACCACCGTCGTCGTCATCGACATAGTCCCGTTGCATCAGTCCATTGCATACACATTGTACATCTTTGTGCAATCAAAGTAGACCACTCTCGCCGACGAGAGTGGGGCCTTCGGAGGAGGGTTTTACAACCTCTCGGGTGTCGTATCTCTTCCCTCTCCTTCTCTCAGTCTCATTCACTTGCACGCACAATATCCACTCGCTTTGTCGTGATCATAGCATTCTCCATAAGACGGAAAGCTCTCTCTTTCCCTAAGAACTAAAAGGAACCTTGAGCAATAAAGATCACTAATCTTGAGAAAATACAACATTCATTCCGCTGCACCTTACAACAGCTATAAAGTTCAGAACTTTTACTGGCTTCGAGGATAAAGCAAAGACTCTCACTTTCCTCCAGCAATTTGATACAGCTTATGCAGAAGGGAATTTTACAGAGGCTCTAAGGTCAGGAAAGCTGCCACTTTCTTGAAGGAGAATGCGCTTACATGGTGGACAACATTGTTAATGCAAGGACAGGCATCCGCCACTTGGGTCTACTTCAAGCAAATGTTTACATCTGCGTGGCTGTCAAATGAATTTGAAGCCGACGTCATGACAGATTGGCACCAGCTTACTTCGGCTACATGCAAGAGCTTGCTGGAGTACAATCGGAGGTTTTGTAAAGCGTTACTCTCAGTGACCTACAGATTTGTGCCATTGACAGAGCAGATAGAGAAGTATTGTTGTGGGCTGCCTAAAGGGCTTCGGGACTACTGTACCAAGAACAGGGTGGCTACCCTCACGTTAACACTGGTCTTGCCTTGCTGAAAGGAGAGACAGTGGGTTTCCGAGCAACGAGAAAGGAGGGCAGCAAAAGAAAAATTCAGCGAAGAAGCCCTTCATGAAAACGGCTCCTGAAGCGTCACAGGGGTCAGAAAAGGCCACCAAAGATAAAGATTCAGCCGGGACTTCTGGAGCGCAGGCAAAGAAAGAGAAAAGGAAGCCTTTTGTGCGTAAGTCGCTCGAGGAAAAGAAGGTCCTAATGGCTGAAAACAAATGCTTTATATGCGAGCAGCCTGGTCACTTTGCTACCAATTGTCCACAAAGGAAAAGACCAGGTGACTCAGATGATAAAGAAGAACCAAAAGGCAAGAAGCCTAAACCCACGACAGGTTTGGTGCCAGATATGGTGGGTGATAGGTCCAATATAGATGCCAGTGAGTTATGCAAGACATGGGGTCAGTGTGACATGAAACGTTTCGGGGTTTCGTGCGTTTCGGGGTTTCGAGGTTTGTGAAACGTTTCGTTTCGGAGCTTAGAGAAAGCGAAACACGGGTTTCGTTTTACATGTATGTACTCATAATTATACACTGAATATACATACAAAATTCACCTGTCAAGACATGTGAAATACCAAAATCTAGATGTGAGACTTGAGTCACGAGTGAACAAGGTAAGAGCTGAAATTGAAATACCTAGCCAAGCCAAAACCATGATAAATTACAACGACAAAACAAATAACAATGTCTAAACTCATGTTCTCATAACAAGATTCATGACTCAAATCACACCAGCAATTCCTAATACATGATGTGAATCTTGAGTCCTAACCAAAAGACCAATAATACATGAGTTTAAGTTTTGGCCATACTACATAAAATGCCCAAATATCAATAAGAAACTAGCTAGAGTCCTCCTCATAAGGCTTTGTAATGGGTTTAAAAATCCTAAAACACCCATTTTGGGTCAGCCAAGTCAAAAGGGGAGAAAATAAAAACCATCGTCTCGTTTTGCCTGTTTCGCCGAAATGTTTGGATCGTTTTGTCGTTTCGGAGTTTTGGAGGGCCGAAACGCGTTTTTATGTCACAGTGCATGATGGGGTAAAGTTAGAGATCAGACGGCACTCATCTTCTTTGATCCAGGTGCCAAAGCAAACTTTATCTCACCAGAGCTAGCTATGAAGCTGGGCATCAGAGCTGAAGAGATGGGGTACACAGCAAAGGCACGGTTGGCATGTCCTGGCTACTCAGAGAGTGTTACTCCCATTATTGGAAAGCTGTGTCTGCATATTCAATCATATGTGGACACAGAAGAATTTTATATCATGCCATTGGAGGGTGCGATGCGCTACTTGGAAGTCCATGGATGTTCAGAGTACATGGCATGCTGGATGCCTTTGCCAAGACGATCACCCTTTAGCATAGGGCAAAACTCATGTTTTGGATGTAAAGCTCAAAGGGGAGTCTGTCCCTATTGTATCTGCTTCGGCTATCACTTCTGTAGTAAAGAATCATCTTTCTGTGTACTTGGATTTTGCACGTGATGTCTCAAATAGTTGTCAATCAAATTTATTTGTGTTAGATAAAGAAAGGTCAGCATTTTTGCGAGGGTTTAGTAATTGTTTTTCTGATTCATTACCGTCGCAATTGCCGCAAGAGACACCTGAGGACCATCGGATAGATTTGGTGCCAGGGTGTAGCCCACCAAATAGACCTCCCTACAAGGTTAGAGCGGCGCAGCAAAAAGAGATTATGGGCCAGGTTGAGGAGTTATTAGAGAAGGGGCTGATTCAGCCTAGTTCTTCACCTTTTTGCTCCCCAGTGCTCCTAGTGCAGAAAAAGGATGGCTCATGGCACATGTGTATTGATTACCGTGCGCTAAATAAGAATACCATCAAGAATAGGTTTCCTATTCCTAGGATTGATGATATTATCGATCTTTTAGAGGGTGCTGGAATTTTCAGCAAGATAGACCTTAAGAGTGGGTACCATCAGATTCGTATAAGGCTAGAGGATGTACACAAGACTACGTTTAGAACGACATTTGGTCTCTATTGAGTTCTTAGTGATGCCGTTTGGTTTAACAAATGCTCCTGCCACGTCAACAGAATGATGGACAGGATTTTCCGCTCGCATCAATAGTTTGTTGGGACGTTCTTCGATGACATGGTAGTCTATTCGAAGAATGAAGAGGAGCATAGGCGTCACTTGACCATTGTGTTCGAAGAGCTACGCAATCACAAGCTACTTGTCAATCCTAAGAAAAGTGAATTCTTCCTGGAAGAGATCCACTTTCTTGGCCACATAGTCTCAAAGGATGGTGTCAGAATGGATCCCGCAAAGGTTGAAGCTATCAAAACATGGCCAGAGTTGACGACTATGCACGATGTCAGAAGCTTCTTGGGATTGTGCTCCTACTATAGAAGGTTTATCAGGAATTTTGCAGAGATAGCATCACTTCTTCACGCTTTGCAAAAGAAAGAGGTCACTTTCAGATGGACCCAAAAAGAGATTTCAGCTTTTAGTCTCTTAAAGGAAAAGTTGACTTCAGATCCAGTAATTGTTTTGCCAGATCTCAGGAAGTCATTTGTGGTACAGTATGACGTGTGTGGCAATAGCATCGGAGCAGTGCTAATGCAAGATGGACAGGTAGTAGCTTATGAAAGCCGAATTTTGCAAGGGCCAGAGAAGTCTATGCAAGTCTATGAGAAAGAGCTCTTGGCCATGATTCATGCGCTTTCTAGCTGGAAGCACTACCTTTTAGGTGTTGATTTTGTTGTCCAAACAGACCATCAGACCTTGCGATACTTCTTGACACAGTCAAAGTTATCCGAAAAGCATATGCGATGGGCAAACATTCTTTCTACGTTCCACTTTCATATTACGCATGTGGAAGGCAAGAAGAATCTTGTGGCTGATGCGTTATCAAGGAAGCCACAGATTTCAGCTGTGTCAATCCCTAATCATCATGAGTCGGATGACATGAAGGAACAGTATGCTGCTGATGAAGATTTTGCAATGATCTTTGAGCAGTTACAAGAGGGGCAACATCATGAGCACTACTTCCTCAAAGATGGTTTATGATGACGCATGGCAAACTTTGTGTCACTAGGCCAGTGTGACATAAGGTCATGGAAGAGAGTCCCACCGTATGCAGGGCATCGTGGTATTGATGCGACAATTAAAGCGATAGAGACATTCTTCTATTGGCCTATCTTGAGGAGAGATGTGGATACCTTTGTGCGAGCATGCCTGATTTGCCAAAAGGTCAAGTTTGACAGGCAAAAGGCACCAGGGTTGTTACAACCGCTACCGATTCCGGATAAGCCATGGGAAAGCATTGCTATGGACTTTATCTTTGATCTTCCAAGAACGCCAACAAGAAATGATGGTATATGGACCATTATCTGCAGGTTCAGCAAGCAGGCCCATTTTATCCATGTTAGGAAGAAGATAAAATCTGATCAGATGGCACGCTTGTTTATGTACAATGTGTTTTAAGTACCATGGTATGCCACAATCGATTATCAGTGATCGTGATCCTCGCATGACAAGTTTGTTTTGGAGAGGATTGTTTGAGAACACGGACACTACGCTCAAATTCTCTTCTTCGTTTCATCTCCAAATTGATGGACAGTCAGAAGAGGCTAATTCTATTGTCTTAGATCTGCTCAAATGCTTCACAAGCAAGGCACCTTTTGAGATTGTTGAAGGCGGAAAAAAGCTTCTTCCCATTTTTCATACAAAGGACAAGATCTTTGAGGCAGATCAATATGTTAAAAACATGGATGAAATGTACAAGAAAATTAAAGTTGCCTTGGAGAAGACTCAAGCAAAGCAAAAAAAGGCTGCTAATCGTCACCGTCGTGAATTGCTGTTATCACCCGGTGATTGGGTTCTGTTAAGGTTCGAAAAGGCAAGGTTAAAGAAGATGAAGGGCAAGGAACGGCTGTTTCCTAAGCTCAGCGATGTGGTTTACAGGCTGAAATTGCTTGGCGCGTGGAAGATTCATAATGCGTTTCACGTGAGTCTTCTAAGACCCTTCGTGGGTGATGTGCCAGAAGATATGCCAGATGAGCATCAGCCAGAAGTTGAGTAACTTAATGAGATCCTGGTATCTGAACAAGTTTTGGCACATAAGGATAGAAAAGTTAAAAGACAGGTTGCAAGACGCTACTTGGTGAAGTTCGGGAACTATCCACCTATGGATGCAAAGTGGATGGAAGAGCATGAAATGTCAGAGTCACCAAATGTATTTGTCACGTGACACATCCAACCCTATGTGTCCGTGGACAAGCTACATCATGAACAGGGTTCAATTCAATCTAGTCAGTCTAGAATAGGAAGTGATCTGGCACTTTTTTGAGTGTTCGCAGACCGTGCATGTCCAGACACTTAGATTAGATGCATATCCTCTGGTTGCACACCAAGGTTGCATCCGTACATACATACGGATCGTATCAGTATAGTACATCCGTACCGTACATACGGATACGTAGTGCACCGGTGTTTTTTTTTTTTTTTTTTTTGGCCCTATTTCAGGCGCTGGGAGGTATTATCGAAAAACGTCTTAAGCGGCTGAATTTTATACGCTTCTAGTAAGAACACAGTGACACACAGGTACTGTGCAGAGTGCAGTAGACCATTTGGTGCTCCTCTCTTGCAGGTGATTAGTAAGATGCCTCGCAAACCCAACCCAGTGTGGGACACGCACACTCAGGTGATCCGAGTAGTTACTACACCGGGTCAGCAAGGGACGGGTACTCGTCAGTGGCAATGCAAATACTGTGGGGAAAGCAAGACAAGTACTATTACTCGTGTTCTCAAGCAACTTACAGGGATAGGTACTACAAATCATTGCGATGGCTATGAGAAGATTCCACCTCTAATCAAGGAAAACCTAATTCGAGAGCATTTCTCCTCAGCATCGAGTGCACCTTCGAGGGGGTCTTCGATTTCACAGGATGCCTTGCAAGATGCATTACTTGGGAACCTTGGTGACAATCCAAGAGATGGAGGGATGGGTTCTGGCTCTCAGACTAGTGTGCCCTCCAATGTCGGCACTAGTAGGAAAAGAGCTCGTGTAGCAAGGCATGATGAGGAGGACATTGGGGATGAATGGTCTACAGCTCCCACCAATGCACCGAGGCAGAGCACGTTGCCTTCACGCGTAAACTCTCAGTCTTGGGTGAAAGAGAGACAAAAGATAGCAGAGATGGAGATTGCTCACTCTCTTGTAGAGTGAAATATTGCATTCAATGTGCTTCGAACAGATCAATGCAAGAGGATGGTCAGAGCCATTTCTCAGGTTGGCCCCACAGAGTCGTGGACTGGCTTGGATTACAAGAAGTTGCGTACAAGTATGCTAGATGAGCAGAAAGCGGTCATTGACAGAGCAGTCACGCCAGTAAAAGCTGGGTGGCAGACTTTTGGGTGTTCTATCATTTCTGATGGATGAAGTGATGTACGTAGATGCCACATCATCAACATTCTAGTCTCCTCTTGCCTTGGTACGTACTTTTTGAGAGCCGTGGATGCCAGAAAGGCAAGTGAGAAAATCACTGCAGAGTTCATCTACAAACATATTCGTCAGGCCATTCTTGAGGTGGGAAAGGAGAATGTGGTACAGGTAAATTCAATCTCCCCATCTTGCTACTGGCATCTCTTCTCTTTGTGTTTTTTTGTTCTACCTCTACTATTTCAATGTACATTGTTTGGCTACTTGCAGCTTGTTACTGATAATGCTAGCAATTGCAAGGCCATGGGTGATATGGTAGAGAGGGATTTCCCTCGCATTGTGTGGACTCCATGTGCCGCCCATTGCCTAGACTTACTCATGGAGGACATAGGAAAATTGCCATGGGTTCAGCCTATTGTGTCTGAGGCAACGAGGATTACAACTTTTTTCCGCAAGAAGCACCAAGCTCTAGCGATTTTCAGGAGCCACATCACATTGGATATGGTGCGGCCCTCGAAGACCAGGTTTGCATACATGTACCTTGTTCTTCAGAGATTGTACAGGCTGAGGGACCCACTTTTGCAGACTGTTGTGGATCCAAAATGGCGCCTAATGCGCCATGCAGGACAGGAGCCTACCAAGGCCATTCAGAGGAAGGTTCTAGATGAAGCCTTCTGGACATAGGTGCATAGCTTTGCCGTGGCTCTTCAGCCACTCTTTGTTCTCTTGCATGTGACAGATATGGAGGGATCTACCCTTGGTCTAGTATTTCACCTTTTCATGCAGATGAGAGGACACGTTGAGACGTACAAGACACTACCTCTAGAGCGGTAAGTACTAAGAATCATTGATTCATTAGGTTGCTTACCTTGCTTTTTCTGAAATAGAATGTTAGGCAATCTGCCAATCTCACATTCAATGATTGTTCTTTTTGAACTTGCAGACGGAATGACATTCTGGCTATTGTAGTGAGTCAATGGCAGTATATGCGTCGTCCCATTCATGGGATGGCGACTATACTCCATCCCTTCTACAAGAAGCCCGAGCTTTTTGGAAACATGGCCTTGCTGACCCTTCGTTTGGAGTACCTCAATCTCATGTTCAGCGAGGATGAGCAGTTGATCATAGATGGTGAGATGTCAAGCTTCATGAACAACTTGGGTCCTACTTTTATGAGGAGTGTTGCAGTGAGACCCGAGGCTACCAAGCTTCCCCTAAGTTGGTGGCAGAACTATGGAAGTTTAGGTCTTCCACAAATTTGCAAGCTAGCTCTACGTATTCTCTCTCAGGTACTCAAGTTGTAACATGTTTGTGAGTTGTGCCTAAAATGTTGACCTTGTGCACTTTTGTCCTCTAAAGATTTGCACCTCGTGTACATTACTACATTGCCATCAAGATTGTTCAGCTGGCGCTTGTGAGCGCAATTGGAGTGCATATTCCTTGGTGCACACGAAGATCAGGAACAAATTGAGCACGACCCAGCTAGAGAAGTTGGTGTACTGTCGAGCGAACATGAGGCTAGTGCGCTCTTTCCATGCTTTGGAAAATCCCAAGCAGGTTTTAACTTTGTTCCATGCTTCAGTCCGCTAAAGGCTCGTATATAGACTAGGTTGAATTACTTGAAGTATCCTTAATCTTTATGGATTCTTATCAAATGTTGGTGTAGGTGGATCCTACGAAGGTGAAGATGGTTCCAGACCCTACAGTAGAGGAGATAGATACTCGTAACAAAGACGAGCAGGAGATATTGCGAGAGCTTCACAGAGAGTTGGAGTGTGTGGATAGGCGAGTCACCAAGTCACGCGCTCGGGCCTTGAGCATCCCTCTCCAGCAGGAGGCTGCACATCCTGACATCGCACGGCGAGAGAGCATTCGATTGGGAAGCTTCCAGTACGCAAACCTCGGGTTCGAGAGAACCCAGCTGTTCGTCTCCTCCAGACTTCAGAGTAGGGTGATCCACATGAGGATGATGTAGACACACCAAGGGACCCAAGATTTACAGGGCCAGAGTATGATGATGAGGACAATGTCCTCACAGAGGCAGAGATGTCATCCTCATCATCTTCATCGTCCTCTGATGATGATGATGGCTTTTGAGTGTGCGGTTTTTAGTGCTTACTAGTTATTGGAGTCAAGACTTCAGACTTCAGACTTGGATTTATCATTTTCATGATCCACTATGTATTTATTTTGATGCTCTTAGTTTTGTGACCATGGCAGCAAATATCTAATACTATTTGTTTGTAGACATTGATCAATGGTTAGCTAATCTCAGCTTTGCGTTTTCATTGTTCGGTTAGAGTCGTGGACTCCAGTTTTTGGCATTTGTAACGGTGTACTGTTGATTTGCTAGTCTTTATTTGAAGTCTTGGTGAATGCATAAGTAAATGTATAAAGTTCCCCCTATTTTAGGCTTTGTAAAAAAAAGGACAAATTTTTACGTACCTAAAAACTCAACCCATTCTGTACTACGTACCGAATATGTACCGAACACTACGTACCTAACTACCTTGTTGCACACAGCATGACCATCAGATTCCAATCAGATCCCATCAGTAGCATTTTTACAGTGCATAGACCTATTTTCCCTATTTTTGACATTTTTCACTTATTATTTTTAAGTGACTTTTGTTGGAAAGTAGTTAGGCCAAATTGAGTAAGTTTGTATATAAGCAAACCTAGACTAGCACTAATGGGTAGAAGAGGCAGCAGGGGCACCATTGCTCAACAGGCAACTTCTCAGCACAACCCCAAGCCCTAGCATTTTTGCTCCACAGCAACCTGTAACAAACTTGGACACTCCAAGTCAAGAATCAACCACGACAGCACCAAATAACCACTTCAAAACAATTCACAGATCACAATAGATTTGCACTGGCCCGGCGGAGTTCCGTGCCTAGAGATATTGGCCCCAAAGACTGGCGCCCCTTTCAGTATTTCTTTTTGTATTAATCAATCATCAAAGTACAAGAGAGCGGTTAGGGTTTCACTCTCAGACTCTGCGTCCAGATGCTCTGAGAAGTGAGGCCCTCACCACTAATTTAAAGGTTACAAGGGATGCCCAAAAGCAGAGCCCCAAAAGCTTTTAAAATCAAAAGCAATTGCTCTCTCTCTCTCTTAGAGAGTCTTTTCTCTTTTTTATTAAAAAAAAAACAAAAGCAAAATTCGCGTCGCTCATCATTTTCCAAAAAAAAAATAATAATAATAATAATAATAATCCGCCTCCGTGATTTCCGGAATTTAGGGTTTTTGGCAAAAATTAGGGTTTGCAAGAATTTTAGGGTTTCTGGCAGAAATTAGGGTTTCTGTTGTCCGCCACGTCATCACTTTGTGACATACCCCCCTCTTGAAAGCATTGTAATCGACCGCGATTACGCCTGCAAAACCGACAAAAGCCATAAACCGTCTTAGCAGACATCGACTGTTAGTACCTACGTACTAGGAACGCACATCTAGCACATGTACAAAATCGACAGTCACATCACACGACATCACAGGACATCACCAGACATCACAGGACATCACATGACATTCAACATTCATTCGGATCTTAGACCATGATTTATCGGCAATGTAGCTAGCAATCACATCTAGGTCCAATCGGGACCTCATCGATGTCCGATCGACTAACCCCTATTGCAACCATGTCTATTCGAGATCAATCAGACCAAAATGCTGCAGTCATTTCGGCTATCAGTTCCTGCACTCACAAGAAGTCAAGAACAAATCAGTATCATAATCAGGAATTCCATTTCATAAAGTCATCCAGCAGAATACTGTCAGCTCTCAATATCCCTGAAGCTCAAAGAGACATCAGTGACTTTAGAATCAAAATCGAGGCATCTGTTGACAAAGGAGTGGAGTGACTCCCCTCTTGTGCATCCCACTGCACCAGATCTTCGACCAAGCTGAGTTTCTGGGTTCCGTTTGAAGTAGACTATGCTAAACCAAAACATCGAGGTAAAGTTTCACAAATCCGAGGAGTATCTGCTAGGTCCTCCTCCTCCATCCACTTCGCATCAAATGCAGGAAAGTTCTTGAACTTAACCAAGAACCGCCTTCGGACTTTACCTTTCTTCGTATCATTATGTGCCAAAATCTGTTCAGGAACAAGGATCTCCTCGTTTTCTTCCACTTTGGGTTGCTCATCAGGCTCCCCATCATCAGGCACATCACCCTTAACAGGTTTCAAGAGACTCACATGCAATGCATTGTGAATCCTCCAAGTATCTGACAGTTTCAATCGGAAGGAGACATCATTTATTTTGTCAATGATCTGGAAAGGTCCGTAGTATCGCATACTAAGCTTTGGAAAAAGCCTCTCCTTTCCCTTTTTCTTTCTTAGGCGTGCCTTCTCAAAAGTAAGAGCACCCAATCATCCTCCTTCAGTTTCCAGTCGCGACGATGGCGATCCGCTGCCTTTTTCTGTCGTTCTTGAGACTTCTGCAAAGTCTCGCGAACCTTGGCAAAAGCCGTATCCAAATATCGCGAATATTCATCCGCTTCAAATTTCTAATCTTTCGTGCTCAGGAAGGATGGAACCTTCGCAGCAGTTTCAACAATCTCACATGGCATCTTCCCCGTCGAAGAGTGTATCGTGTTATTGTAGGCAAATTCCAACAAAGGTAAGTTTTTTTCCCATTGAGTCTTCTGATGCGAGATACAAGACTTCAATAAATCTAAAATCACTGAATTGGCAATCTCAGATTGCACGTCAGTCTGCAAGTGGAACGATGACGAGAACTGCAACCGCGTGCCAATGTTCTCCCAAATTGCCTTCCAAAACAAACTCATAAATCTAGGGTCTCTGTCGGAGAGAATCGTCTCAGACGTGCCATGTAATCGGAAAATCATCGTGATCATTCTGTATTCTCGAGAGATCAAAAAAAAAAAGAAATCCATTTCAATATTTTCCTAGGCGCGGTTGGGTATGGGTAAAGGCTGTAACAATCCCTGTGCCTTATGCCTGTCAAACTTGACCTTCTGGCATACCAAGCAACTGCGCACAAACTCTTTCACATCCTTCTTCAGTCTCTGCCAAAAGAAATCTCTCTCTACCCCTTTCATGGTGGTAGCAATGCCGCGGTGACCCGTAAAAGATGGACAGTGGCAATCAGTCATAACCTTTTCCCTCAACGGCTGTGTAACGCACAACATAGTCTTTTTCATCAAGTAGCCTTCCTGAAGGGAGTATCCAGCTACTGTCTCCCCATCCCGTATCTATGTGAAAATATCTGCAAAATCTGTATCTGTGGCACACTGATCGACCATATCCTCGAAGCTCCTATGATGTATCGCGGAAATAGCCAGAACCAACGGTTTTCGAGACAAAGCATCTGCCACCACATTCTTCTGTCCCTGCACATGGACAATCTGGAAGTGGAACTGTGACAAGATGTTCACCCACCGCATCTGCTTTTCCGAAAGCTGCTTCTGTGACAAGAAGTAGCGCAAACTCTGATGGTCTGTAAAGACAGTAAAATCCGCTCCGAGTAGGTAATGCCGCCACTGAGTAAGAGCATGGATAACCGCCAAAAGCTCTTTCCCATAGATCTGTGCTGTCATCTGCGGCCTAGAGAACAAATGGCTCTCGTAAGCTATGACATGGCCTTCTTGCATCAAGACCGCACCCAGACTACGACCACAAGCATCACAAAATACTTCAAATGACTTCTGCAAGTCCGGCAAAGTCAAATCTGGTCCTGTAGTGAATTTCTCTTTCAATGTCTGAAAGGCAGTCACCTCTGTGGGTCCCCACGAAAAAGGTACTCCTTTCTGTGTCAAGATATGCAAAGGGGAAGCAACCTCTGCAAACTTTCGTATGAACCGCCTGTAGTACGAACACAGTCCCAAGAAGCTTCTAACTTCCTGGACATTCCTCAAATCGGGCCAATCACGGATAGTCTCTATCTTGGCCGGGTCCATTCGCACTCCTGCTGCTGACACAATGTGTCCCAAAAAGTGTATCTCTAGTAGGAAAAATTCACTTTTCTTTGCATTAATCACTAACGTGTGATCTCGTAATGCCTGAAAGACTTGAAGCAGATGATCTCTGTGTTCTGCCTCATTCTTGGAGAAAACAATGATGTCGTCAAAGAAAGTGCCAACAAATAGCCTGTACTCTCGAAAAATCCTATCCATCATCCGGTTAAATGTCGCAGGAGCATTGGTTAAGCCAAAAGGCATCACCAAAAACTCAAATAACCCAAAAGTCGTCCGAAAAGCTGTCTTGTAGACATCTCCTGGTGCTATCCTGATCTGATGATATCCACTCTTCAAGTCAATCCTGCTAAAGCATGAGGATCCCTGTAACCTGTCGAGTATATCATCGATCCTAGGAATCGGAAATCTGTTCTTGATGGTGATTTCGTTGAGAGTGCTATAATCGATGCACATTCTCCAAGATCCGTCTTTCTTCAAAACCAACAATACTGGAGAGCAATACGGTGAAGTACTAGGTTGGACAAGACCCTTTTCCAAGAGGTCTTTCACTTGGTTCATAATCTCTTCATTCTGTACTCGGCTCACACGATAAGGTGGCCGATTCGGTGGTGTGCTTCCAGATATCAGATCAATGGTATGATCTTCAGGCCCTCTCAAAAGCAATCGGCATGAGCGTGGAGAAAAAAAATCTTGGCGTTCTTTTCTTCAGGTCAAAACATATTCAACCTTTATCCATCGTTCAGTTCTCCCAAAAGAATGAGTAAGAAAACTGAAGTTCATCAAGTACAATCTCTAAGCCCTTCATTTATCAAAGTCGCTTTCTCGGCCCGGTAGTCAACCACGGCGTAGTTCTTGTGGTACCAAGGGATCCCGAGTAGAACGTCACTCACGTGCCCTGAACACCCCTGTCATTGCAAACAAAGTTTGCCAATGCTCGGTGTAATGGCAACATCCCATCCGGGTGCCAGTCGAACTACCTCCGCCTGTGGCGTCAGTCTGTCGGGCGTAGTTCCAAATCGAGCCGCCAATTCCAAGTGAAAAGAAGTTGGCCTTGGCTCCTTCAAAAGAGCTTCCTGATCCTTCACTTTGCCCCGAAAGCGGCAAAGTTTGTACTTTCATTCATTAGATTCGGTGCAGGTCCCACGCCATGTGGTACCAGTTCTACTTTTCTATCTGCCTTTTTTGCCACATTCCTCAGCTGCTCTCGAACCCTCAGACCTGTCGTCGTTTTTATCATTTTGTTCTTTCTGTGCCGTATCAGGGCACTTCGCGGAAATATGTCCATGTTCCCCGCATCCAAAACACTTCCCCTCTCTGATGAAGCGAGCTCTCTCCTCAGGAGTAAGCTTGGGTTGTGCATCCTTTTTCTCTGGGTTGCTCTTTTTCATTCTACTTTCATTCCCAGAAGTCTGTTCGGCTCGTTGTGTCATGGCCTCATCTGTGGGGTAGGTCAGACTGCCAGAGTGAATGGCAAAGCCCCGCTTCGCATGACTCATCAACTCCTGAATAGAAGCCGACTTCTATTCCAAGCAGTGATCTCGGATCTCTGTAGGTAGACCCAAGGTAAACCGCTCAATCTATTCTCTGAATGAGATCTTCTTGAATGAAGAGGCGGGTAGAAAAGAGCTCCAGAATCTTTCACAATAAGAATTCATTGTATCGCTCTTGGTCATCCGGAGATGGTTCCAAGCAGCTCGTATATCTCGCTCAAACTCTTGAGTCAACCAAGAAGAAATAAAAAGTCTCTTGAATTTCAGCCATGTAACTGGCACAGTCTTGCTTAATAGAAGTGTGGACCACCAAGTACGGGCATTCCCCTTAAAGTAAGAGACAGCTCTCCGAATCTTGGAGTGCTCTGAATAGCGTCCTCCCGTGAAAACGATGTCAAACTGCTGTATAAAAGACAAAGCCTTCGAAGCATCTGAGTATCCTGAAAAAGTATCAAACATGATCGAGTGGCCACCTTCCTTAAACTCTCGGACTTTCTTGCTTTTATCTTCGAGAAAGTCATACTGGTTGGCTTTGTAAAAATTCTTCTTGTTCGCATAAAACTTTCCGTCATCGGAATCTGAGCTTTCTGTAGACGAGTCCTCAGTAGAACTGTCAGTCTCTGGGCGAGATGTAGCCTTCTTTGCCTTTTTCTTGCCCGTTCTGAAGCTTTGTGTCTTGCTTCGCTTTTTGCTTTTTTTCTGTCTTCTTCGCTCTAATCCGAGGAGCTAGAAGAACTGTCAGAAGAAGAAGAAGAAGAACTGGGTACTCCTTCAAATCGAACACACTTCTTCCGTTTCTTTGCTTTGTCGAATGTCGACTGACGACCCAAATATCCCGGGAAGTCAGTACCTTTGTTCTGCTTTTTGCCGTGCTTTTTGCCTTTCTTTTGCACGTCGAAAAGCTGAGCAATCCGTGCATCAACCACGTTCTCCAGTTCCTTCTCCGTATATTTCTTGGAGGCAGAAGGTTTCTTGAGAGCGGGTTTCGGGAGTGGTGTTGTGGTTCTCTGCCACTCCATCTGTACCTCTTCCAAAGAGGTCTGGTTCATATATTTTTCCATCTTCGGGTCCTTGGCAAAATTGAGCATCATCATTGTTGCCTCGCTGATCAACTGGCGACGCTCTATCTCTCGCCGCTCCGCCTAAGTAGGCCAAGGCGGGCCATACTCTGCCTGAATCTTCGTTGTGATCCCAGCCCGCATCTCCAGATGCAGAGGGAGTCGACTGATCATTGCCTGAAGCCATAGGTGCCGCGGAAAAAAAAATTCGGAGATCGGATTTCCCGTAGAAGAGAAATCGGCCGTGCTCTGATACCACTGTAACAAACTTGGACACTCCAAGTCAAGAATCAACCGCGACAGCACCAAATAACCACTTCAAAACAATTCACAGATCACAATAGATTTGCACTGGCCCGGCGGAGTTCCGTGCCTAGAGATATTGGCCCCAAAGACTGGCGCCCCTTTCGGTATTTCTTTTTGTATTAATCAATCATCAAAGTACAAGAGAGCGGTTAATGTTTCACTCTCAGACTCTGCGTCCAGATGCTCTGAGAAGTGAGGCCCTCACCACTAATTTAAAGGTTACAAGGGATGCCCAAAAGCAGAGCCCCAAAAGCTTTTAAAATCAAAAGCAATTGCTCTCTCTCTCTCTTAGAGAATCTTTTCTCTTTTATAAAAAAAAAAAACAAAAGCAAAATTCGCTCGCTCATCATTTTCCAAAAAAAAAAAAAAATAATAATAATAATAATCCGCCTCCGCGATTTCCGGAATTTAGGGTTTTTGGCAAAAATTAGGGTTTGCAGGAATTTTAGGGTTTTTGGCAGAAATTAGGGTTTCTGCTGTCCGCCACGTCATCACTTTGTGACACAACCACCTAGCAATTTTGGCCCAAATCAGCCAGCGATTTGCACTTGCAGATTCCGACGATAGCAGAACATCAGATCAGCCTAGCGTTTTGCATTTGCAAGACAACCGGTGACAGATTTGCAGATTCTCAGCCCTAGCGTTTTTGCATCTGCATCATAACCTAGCGTTTTGCAGATTCAACGCAAGGGAACATCAAGAAACCTCAGCGTTTTGAGTTTTCAGCCCTTAGACACCGCAGATCAAGTCCCGAACCTCGCAGATCTCACCTTCTCGCAACAGTTCCTCGCCGCATGGTCAGTTTTCGCAAGGTTTACAGTTTCAGCCCAGAAAACGCAGATTTCAGCATCTGCGTTTTTCAACGCATCGTAGTTGCATCGTCGTCATCGCCGACCCCATCAACATAGAGTCAGAATTCAGCAAATAAAGATTTGCAGATTTCAGCCCTTAGCATTTTCAGATTTCAGCCCGTCTCGTCGTCGACATCGTCGGCAAGTCCAAGCATTGTAGAGATTTGTGCAATCAATAGTAGACCGCTCTCGCCATAGAGAGTGGAGCCTTCGGAGGAGGGTTTTACGTCTCTGGTGTCGTATTTCTCTTCTCTCTCTTTCTCTCAGTCTCATACACTTGCACGCACAGTGTCCATTCACTTTGTTTGTGATCATTCCACTCTATCATTAAGAACGGAAGGCTCTACTCCCATAAGAACGAAAAGGAACCTTGAGCACAGTTCGGAGCACTCATCTTGAGCAAAGTTCAAACATTCATTCCGCTGCACCTTACATTGGTATCAAAGCTTTGGCAGTGTTCTGTATCACTCAAGGAAAGAACCACAAGAATCACAAGAATTTTTTTTGCTTGTTGCGGTCGCACGTAACCCAAGTCCTCTTGGGCGTGTCGATTCCTAATCGTGTTTTTGAAGAGTGACAGGAAACCCAAGAAAGAAGGGCTTGTCCAACCTCCCCTTGTGCCTCTTTTCACTCATTGAGAGCGGACCATGCACTTAGCGGCCGGCCAATCGACGTGAGGTGGGAAAAAGCAACCTTGGTGTGAGCGCAAGGCCGCCAAGGGGTGCACCCGCGGAAAAGAGCAGAACTCGGGTGAAGAGAAGATCTTTCTCTAACACAGATTGCAAGCAAAAGAAAACCTCAAGAACCTCAAGAACCCAAGACCCTCAAGAACCCAAGTTCCTCGTGAACTTAAGAACCCAAGACCACAAGAACCCACGACTTCAGTGGATGGCAGCGATGAAAGCCTAGCCGTTCCCCTAGCCGTTCCCCCGTTCCAAAGCAAGACACATGATTTGCATGATGATTTGAATGACAATGATTTGCATGATGATTTGGATGATAATGATGAGCATGTTGATTTGCATGATGATTTGGATGACATTGACAAGCATGATGATTTGCATGATCAAGATGTGATTTCTCACAAGCATGATGAGTTGCATGAAGAAGATGTGATTGTTCACAAGAAGGATGATGTGTTAGTTGATACTTTCTCTAGTGAAGCTAACCTCGTTGCAGATTCGATCAATCACGAAGGATCAATCTTGGCTCTCGAGCCCAGATCCAAAGAACCTTTACAGGAACTATTTTGTGTTCGCATGATTCATACGCACGCATTGTACGAGTGTTTCATTCGTGATCGTTTCCTGTATTTTAGTCAACGTCTTTGTGTGATCCCTTTTCCTAGGCATGACATATTGTACGTTGAGCACGTTTCACTCATGAATGAGCATGAATGTATGCGGATTGTTCATGAAAAGCTGAAAAGTATGCATTCAAGGAAGTCACATTCCATGTCTCTTCCTTGGCATGACACAGTCGTAGAAAGAGCACATGAAAGTATGCGCACCAAGCATGGGCATTTCCGTTGTGAATTGCCACAGTTGATTGCTTTAGATCATAAGAGAGAGATCCGATTTCATTGTTTGCGTGTGTGTGGTGAACGGTTTGGCACTCCGTCTCTTTGTTCATCTACATTGCATGCACAGTCTTTGAGGAAGACACGATTTTTTCCACTCACTTTATATGAAATAGGTATGTTCATGCTTTTGTGTTGGAAATGGTTTCAGGAATTTTTAGCCATGGAGATTCTTGAAGAAGAAAGAAGCATGACACTCGACGAAGTTGAAGCATCGAAGGAGCTACACAAGACTTTGTGTCGCTTTCGGCACGGCCCAAAGAAGCAAGCATTGCAGACCTTTATGAAGTTCAAGTACCGCACGACCCACACATCAAAGTGGGCCAACGAAGAGTCCCTTCCAGGATTCCGGATGCTATTGGCGATCTCCCTCGACGCCATACAGTTCGGTACCATACCTCACTTTGAAAAGGAGGGGATGTCACATGACACATCCAACCCTATGTGTCCGTGGACAAGCTACAGCATGACCAAGGTTCAGTTCAGCCTAGTCAATCTAGAATAGGAAGTGATCTGGCACTTTTGTGAGTCTGTTCGCAGACCGTGCATGTCCAGACACTTAGATTAGATGCATATCCTCTGGTTGCACACAGCATGACCATCAAATTCCAGTCAGATCCCATCATTAGCATTTTTACAATGCATACGGCGTGGACAAGCTACAGCATGACCAGGGTTCAGTTCAGTCAAGTCAGTCTAGGATAGGAAGTGATCTGGCACTTTTGTGAGTGCTCGCAGACCGTGCATGTCCAGGCACTTAGAGTAGATGCATATCCTCTGGTTGCACACAACATGATCATCAGATTACAATCAAAACCCATCAGTAGCATTTTTACAGTGCATGGACCTATTTTCCCCAATTTTTTGACATTGTTCACTTAAGTGACTTTTGTTGCAAAGTAGGTAGGGCGATTTTGCTAAATTGTATAAATAGAAACCTAGCGCTAGCACTTTTTGGAGAAGAGGCAGCAGGAGCACCTTGCTCAATAAGAAACTTCTCAGCAGAACCCCATCAAAGGACCTAGCGTTTGCAAACTGCAACACCTAGCGTTTTTTGCATCAGATCAGCCAGTGTTTTTGCATGGCAACCACCTGGCGATAGAACCACGGCAGATCAGCCCAAGGTTAGCAGATTTCCACCGCAGGAAGACATTTCAGCCCTAGCGTTTTTGCTTTGGAGAAGAGGAAGCAGGAGCACCTTGCTCAATAGGCAACTTCTCAGCAGAACCCCATCAAAGGACCTAGCGTTTGCAAACTGCAACACCTAGCGTTTTTTGCATCAGATCAGCCAGCGTTTTTGCATGGCAACCTCCTGGCGATAGAACCACGGCAGATCAGCCCAACGTTAGCAGATTTCCACCGCAGGAAGACATTTCAGCCCTAGCGTTTTTGCATCTGCCTGAGACCATCAACGTTTTGCAGATCTTCGCGACAAGACCTCAGTTAGCATCAGCGTTGTCAGTTTTCAGCAGTCAGTATCCGCAGACAGCAAATCCTCACGACTCCACGGACACATAGGGTTGGATGTGTCACGTGACATCCCCTCCTTTTCAAAGTGAGGTACTGGTACCGAACTATATGACGTCGAGGGAGATCGCCAATAGCATCCGGAATCCTGGAAAGGACTCTTCGCCAGCCCACTCTGATGCGTGGGTCATGCGACACAAAGTCTTATGTGGCTCCTTCAATGCTTCGTCTTTGTTCATAGTCATGCGTCTACCTTCGTCAAGAATCTTCGTGGCTGAAAATTCCTGAAACCACTTCCAACACAAAAACATGAACATACCCATTCCATGTAAAGTGGCTGGAAAAATACTACTCTTCTGTAGAGCCTCTGCATGCAATGTAGATGAACAAATAGACGGAGTGCCAACCCGTTCACCACACACACGCAAACAATGAGATCAAATCTTGTGTTTCTGATCTAAATCAATCAATTGTGGCAAAACACAATGGAAATGCCCATGCTAGATGCTCAATCCTTCTTGTGCTCTTTCGGATTCTGTGTCATGCCAAGGAAGAGACATGGAATGTGAATTACTTGAATGCAAACATTTCATCTTTTCATGAATCATCCGCATACATCCGTGCTCATTCACGAGTGAATCGTGTTCAACGTACAATATGTCATGCCTGTGAAAAGGGATCACATAAGGACGGTGACTAAAATACAGGAAAGCATCACGAATGAAACACTCGAACAATGCGTCCTGACTAATCATTCGAACACATAGTACTTCCTGTGGGGGTTCTTTGGACCTAGGCTCGAGAGCCAAGATCAATTCTTCGTGTTTGATCGAATCTTCCTGTGGGGATTCTTTGGACCTGGGCTCGAGAGCCAAGATCGGTTCTTCGTGATTGATCGAATCTGCAATGAGGTTAGCTTCACTAGAGAAGTATCAACTAACACATCATCCTTGTGAACAATCACATCATCTTCATGCAAATCATCATGCTTGTGAGAAAGCACATCTTGATCATCATGCAAATCATTATGCTTGTCCTTATCATCCAAACCATCATGCTCATCATTATCATGCAATTCATCATGCTTGTCATCATGCATATCCTGTGTGTCATGCTTTGGAGAAGAAGAGACTGAGAGAGTCTCCTTTTCCCGAATCCCTTGCATCTGTGCCTGAATTGAGAAAAGAGTCGCAACATTTCTTGCATTCTTGCTTTGTTCTCGCGATCAAATTTTCCTTCTCTTTCGTCGCGCTCACGCGCCATGGCTGTCATTCTGTCTTCATATTTACGCTCAATTTCTGCTTTTCTTGCTTCGCGTTCTAACTTCCTTGCTTCGCGTTCTAACTTGTTGTCCATAAACATGTGCTCCAAGTCCTCCATAGGAGTTAGTGCAATCTGTGGCGTAGATGGGGAAGGAGGAGGGTCAGAAAAACCTCCTGGTGGGGAAAATTCTTCTTCGCCACCTCCATGCTCATCACCTTCATGCAAAGTATCCATTCCGCTTCGGGTGATGACCATCCACTGAGATCTTTGGTTCTTAAGTTCACGACAAACTTGGGTTCTTGTGGATCTTGGTTCTTGAGGTTCTCGAGTTCTAGAGATTCTTCAGGGTCTTGAGGTTCTTGAGGGTCTTCTTTCGCTTGCAATCTGTGTTAGAGAAGGATCTTCTCTTCAACCAAGCTATACTCTTCCTCGCGGGCACACCCCTTGGCGGCCTTGCGCTCACACCAAGGTTGCTTTTCCCACCTCACGTTGATTGGCCGGACGCTAAGTGCACGGTCCGCTTGCAATGAGTGAGAAGAGAGCAAGGGGAGGTTGGACAAGCCCTTCTTTCCTGGGTTTCCTATCACTCTTCAAAAACACGATTAGGAATCGACACGCCCAAGAAGACTTGCGTTACGTGCGACCGCAACAAGCAAAAAAAAATTCTTGTGGTTCTTTCCTTGAGTGATACAGAACATTGCCAAGCTCTAATACCAATGTAAGGTGCAGCGGAAGTGACTGTTGAACTTTGCTAAAGATGAGTGCTCCGAACTGTGCTCAAGGGTTTCTTCTACTTACGGAAGGGAGAGCCTTTCGTTCCTTTAGTGAGAGAGAGCAATGGACACAAACAAAGTGGTGAACACTGTGAATGAAGGTGCTGAGACTGAGAGATAGAGAGAGAAGAATACGACACCAGACAAGTTGTCAAACCCTCCTCCGAAGGCCCCACTCTCTATGGCGAGAGCGGTCTACTTATGATTGCACAAATCTCTACAATGCTTGGACTTGCCAACGATGTCGACGACGATAAGGACGACGAGACTGGCTGAAATCTGAGAATGCGAAGGGCTGAAATCTGCAAATCTTTATCTGCTGAATTCTGACTCTTGGTCGGTGACGATGTCGATGACGACGATGCGACGACGACGCGCCGAAGACGCAGATGCTGAAATCTGCGTTTTCCCGGCTGAAACTGCAAACTACGCTGGATCTGACCGTGCAGCGAGGATCTGCTGCGGGAAGGTGAGATCTGCTAGGTTCGGGGGTTCTATTGCGGGTACTGACTGCTGAAAACTGAAAACATTGATGCTAACTCAGGTCTTGTCGCGAAGATCTGCAAAACGCTGGTGGTCTCAAGCTGATGCAAAAAACGCTAGGGCTGAAATGTCTTCCTACGGTGGAAATCCGCTAATGCTGGGCTGATCTGCTGTGGTTCTCTCGCCAAGTGGTTGCCATGCAAAAACGCTGGCTGATCTGATGCAAAAAACTCTAGGTGTTGCAGTTTGCAAACGCTAGGTCTTCTGATGGGGTTCGGCTGAGAAGTTGCCTGTTGAGCAAGGTGCTCCTGTTGCCTCTTCTCCAGAAAGTGCTAGCGCTAGGTTTCTATTTATACAACTTAGCAAAATTGCCCTACCTACTTTCCAACAAAAGTCACTTAAAAAAATAATAAGTGAAAAATGTCAAAAAATGGGGAAAATACGTCCATGCACTGTAAAAATGCTACTGCTGGGTTTTGATTGTAATTTGATAATCATGTTGTGTGCAACCAGAGGATATGCATCTACTCTAAGTGCCTCGACATGCACGGTTTGCGAACACTCACAAAAGTGCCAGATCACTTCCTATCCTAGACTGACTTGACTGAACTGAACCCTGGTCATGCTCTAGCTTGTCCACGTACTCATACGGTTGGATGTGTCACGTGACAGGACGTCACACTCCTCCAAGGGCATGATGTAGAAGTCCTCCTGTCCTAATGCCCCTGACAATGCAACCGAAGTTTGCCTATGACAGGTATAATGGGAACATCCCATCCTGGTGCCGCTAGTTTCCCTAGCCAGTGGTCCCATTTCATATGGTGTAATCCCAAGTTGAGCCCCCAATTCTGTCGAAATGAAGTTGGCCTTGGCTCCTCCATCCATAGTTACACGGAACGGGAACGGGGAACGGGAACGGGGGGCCCCGGGACGTTTCCGGAACGGGGGGCCCTCGGGGTGGCGGAACGGGAACGGGAACGGAGGCCGGAACGGTAACCTTCAAGGAAAGGGAGAGGGAGAGGGAGAGAGAGCCTTGAGGGAGAGAGTGAGGTAGAGAGCTTGAGAGAGAGAGGGTTTAAATCCCTTCTTTACATAGAAGAGGATGGAAATAACACCCCCCCAAAAGTTCAAAAAAGTCATTTTTTAAAATCTTGGTGTTCCGTGCCCCGTTCCGGCTGCCGTTCCGGTTATGCCTGGGAAGGGAACGGCGTTCCGGTCCCGTTCCCATTTCGAGGAGCCGTCAGGCTTGGGAACGCGTTCCGAGAACGAGAGGGCCCCGTTCCCTGTTACTATGCCTCCATCAAAGAAGATGAGGGCTTCTTGCTCTCGTTCTTTGCCTCACACTCTGCAGAGCTCCGTACTTTCATCGATTTGTATAGGGTCGGTCCCCACAAAATCTGCCACCAGTCCTACTTTTGTCTTTCCTTTCTTTGCTCGCTCCGAGTGCCACTGTCCACCTTTTTGGGGTCATTGCCACATAGAGACCACCTTGAAGGGTGTGGAACGGATCTTCTATTGGTCGAGGCTCAAAAAGAATGTAGACGAGTTTGTTCGCAGTTGTTTAGTATGCCAAAAGGTCAAGTTTGACAGGCATAAGGATTTCATTTTTTTATCTTTCCATGACTCATAGTAAGCATGATGGCATTCGGATAGTCATAACAGGTTTCGTAAACAGGCTCATTTGGTTCCAATCAAGAAGGCACTTAAGCCCAATCATTTGGTAAGTTGTTTGTCTCACAGATATTTCGATAACATTGTATGCCTGAATCTATAGTTTCAGATAGAGATCCCCGTTTTACCAATTTGTTTTGGAGGGCAATCTAGGAGAATATTGGTACACGATTACAATTCTCGTCCTCTTTCCACCCACAGACAAATGGGCAATCGGAGATAGCAAACTCAGTGGTTTTGGACTTGTTAACGTCATACATTTCTGATCGGAAGGCTCAGTGGGAGAGAGATTTGCCTTTGGTGAAGTTTGCCTACAACACAGTACATATGTCTATAGGGAAGGCGCCATTTGAGATTATCGAGGGTGCTAAGAAGATTCCACGTGTTCTAAGCAGATCAATACGTTCAGGATCTGGATATTGCTTTTGCTTATAGGTGCGTGAGGCTCTCGAGAAGCCTCAAGCATGTCATAAGAAGGCAGTGAAATATGTATTCAAAAGAGAGGAGAGATGCAGAGAGGAATCATCGTGCTACATAAGACAGAGAAGAAGGCAAGCTTTCCATTAGAGCTTTGATCACTTTCACCGACTACTCACACAAACAGTAGTCACTTAATAAGTCAAATCAACCCTAAAATAAAGCAAGACACACACATACACACCCAAAAACTACTGCATGGAAAATTGATGACGTGGCAGCAACCGTACGGACGATCTACATTTTACGTTGACATGCCACATGCCAGGTTGTACGGTCTTCTGCGAATTGCATTGGCAGACGGTGACGTGGAAAATTGTATGGCCAGCCCTCTACACAAGCTTTTGGAGACCAGATGCTTTTAAAACTTTATGCTTTTCATGTACTGCTTTTGGATAGGCCCAAGGCCCTTAAATATGTGCCATGGGCTCATTCTTTGGCTTTTCATGTACTACTTTTGGATAGGCCCAAGGGCCTTTATATATGTGCCATGGGCTCATTCTTTGGTATGATGCAGAGGATGGACTACCACCATTGTACTATGTTAAAGCAACATAAAGAAATACCGAAAGGGGCACCAGGGTTTTGGGCCAGTGCTCTCTTGGTGTGGAACTCCATCACTCCCCGTCTCATGTATTGTGCACTCTCTCTCTCAGTTCAGTTGTTATTTGAGTACTTAAAGTTGTCTCGTTTGTTCTTTCTCGTTGGCACGTGGTGCCCTCCCATTACACAAATTTCAATGTCGATCGGCCCAACCATCTCGTGGCTGCCAAGCCTTCACTTCTGCGGGTGAAACTCTCAACCATCAACCGTTTGACACTGCCATGCAATGTCCCGGCATTTGTGATTTCAAAAAGAGGATTCCAAAAATTAAAATAAAATTCAAAGGGAAGAAAATCAACAAATAAGGTTAGTGTTTGTCACAGTCTCGTGACAAAAGCAGTGCCATCCATGACTTTCTCTCACTTTCTCTTGCTCTTTCTTTGGTCCAATTCTGTCACGGGAAAAGGGTGTGAGATGAGGCTATACGTTACCAGGAATCATCGCAAAGAGAATCCACTGTTATGCTTCTTCCATACAAGTCCGTGAAGGGAGGAAAATGCATGCTTTGTGAATGTATTGTCTGGTGGAGATGGTTAAGGGCATGCTTTGCGTGAATGTAAGAAAGGATGTGAATCTGATAGTGACAAGATTTAGTGCATCAAGACATCCGTGAAAATGATTAGCACAATCTATATGTAATTGCTAAATATGTTACAATAATCATTTCTAGGATCCTCGACGAAAAATGTGACTGATGAGTGACTCCTGTCTTGTTCAAGTGTTGGAAGTGGATGGGTACATAAGAGTCAATGTCTAATGAGATAGTTTTTGGCCTTTGTCTGTTTTGCAAGCATAATCGAGGGCGATTACAATTCTTTCAAGAGGGGGGCATGTCACAAGGTAGTGACGTGGCACTGTCAAGGGTTAGGGTTTATTAAAACATAACCTTGGCCAACTTGTCTAAGGGCCCTAGCAAATAAAGAAAATAAAGGGCTGATGTGGCTGGACCTCTCAGCACAATCAGCGAAAACCTGATCAAGCTGGCCTGCAAAATGCGAAAACTGAGGATGTGAGCTCCGTACAGAAGTTTCTCCCCCTGTGTAAAAGGAGTGTCGCAAACTTTATCACCGAGGCAACTTTTCTACCCCCTCATCGGTGCACCACGCATGAAAGCACCTCATATACACTTATTTGCTTTTATCGACACTGAAGGCACACAGTCCCACACGCACTGGCACACCTACGATTCCAAGAGTGGGAGGAGTGCCCCAAATTACTGCAAAACACAACCTCAAACACAAAAGAGAAAAAATAAACATGACAGAAATCAAGTCCCTTTTGTTGCAAAAAAAAAAAGAGAGGTGGAAGAGAGAGAGAGTGTGTGTGTGTGTAGCCTATACCTACGTATCTACGGTTGCTGATACTAACATGAAATGCATACTGCTTCTCCATTCATCTTAATTACCTCTTCTATGAAGCAAGGGGTGTGTGTACCCATTGCCTCGTTCAATTCATACAATTTTTCTAGTTTATGCCCATGTGGCCGTTGTTACAAATTCTGCATTTGGGCTTAGACAAATCAATGCCGTTTGGGCATCTAGAGATAATAGAAATCAACTCCCTTTTGTTGCAAAAAGAAAAGAGAGGTGGAAGAGTGTGTGTGTGTGTGTGTGTGTGTGTGTGTGTGTGTGTGTGTGTGTGTGTAGCCTATACCTGCGTATCTGTAGTTGCCAATACTAACAGGTGGGTGTGTGTGTGTGTGTGTGTAGCCTATGTGCATATCTGCGGTTGCCGATACTAACAAGAAATGTCCTACTGCTTCTCCATTCATCTTAATTACCTCTTCTATGAAGCAGTGGGTGCATGTACCTGCACGTGCATGAACAAATATGAACCCAAGTGAGAGAGAGTGTTTGAGTCACTGCATGTGTGTGGGTCTTCAATGTAGCCCTTCACAAAATAACAACCAAACAAGGCATACCTCTTCTTGAGCCATACAAAGCACCCGTTTCTCATGTGCAAATGTATGCAGGGGACGGCCATCATCGGAACGGTGTATTACGACAGAGCCCTCTATGGCCAGAGCATATGTGCTGCCATTCAGAGGGGAGAATCGAACGAGAGAAGCCTCCGAGAAAAGCTTAGAGGTAAAAGAACGTCGGCCCTTGATAAGATCATACATGTTGAGGTGAGAGTCGCGTCCAACAGAAAGGCAGAGGCGACCTGAGGGATGTATGGAAAGATCTGAAACACCATTTCTGTGGCCCTTCATGGATTTGTACAGAAGCCAAGAGTTTGTATCCCACAAGCACACGAGGCCGTCATCAGAAGCACTCAGCAAGTTGCTCGGATACCAAGCAGAACCGTAGAAAGAGAGCGCCGTGACTGCTCCAGTGTGATGAGTGAGGGTGCCCATATCTGTGTTCGTATTTGTATCGAAGATTTTGATGGTGTCGTCCGCCCCTCCTGTGGCAAGCACGGAGCCCCACGAAGCGATACATTTGATGGGGGCGAGATGAGCAGGGTAGGAGAACACGGGCTGCAGCTGCCCCTTCTTCTTTTCCACCCTCCAACCCCATAGATACCTCTCATACGATCCCGCCACCAGCTTCATTACAAACCCGTCTTAACTCAAGAGAGGAGCATCGACTGTTAGAAGTTCACTAACCCGAGTACTTGCATTGACTGTTGACTCCATTAGGGTCAGAAAAAAATTTGTAGAGACGAAAAAAATTGACCCAAGTTAAAAGACGGATTCACCCTCAATTTAGAAACCTAAAATTTGGAATATGCTTAAGATCTTGCCTTTGTCTCGCGTTGTGATTTGTTGAAAAGTGTATCGGTATTGGCCTTAGTGCCTCTAATGCTTCAAAAAAACTCAAAAAGTGAACTTTTTCAAATGGAGCATTGAAAAAAAATCTAAAAAGTATCAATCTTCTTAGTATATGATTCATCTTTTCATGAGGATTCTGGTGAAATGTTTTGATATTCAAAACAATTAGATTTGCAAAATCTCCCCCAAAAATAAAAAATGATTAGCTTGTCACAAAACATCTCTAAGCTGGCTCCTTTACCTTACTCCTGCTCTTCCATTTTGTCTCAACTCTATTTGGCAATGCTCGAACATGGGTCTTTATTAACAAATGTGTGTCACATGCCTTTGTTCTCAGATGATCAATCAGACAAGGTTGTCCATTGCCTCCCCTTCAGGGATTTCACTAATGTGATCACGATCATGTGATTACGTTAATAACACCAATAATTACACAAAAAAAGACGTGATCGCGTTAATTGTAAACGTGATCCTGATGATGACCTGCAAAAACCAATAAAGCTAGTTAGTCCATCGGGTTTAGTCATTTCTCCTCAAGGCCCGTCGAGCTTTTTTATTTTCCCGATGGGCCTGCTGGGGTAAAGGATGTTGCCCAGTAGGCCCGCCAGGAAAATAAAAAAGGCCGACGGGCGTAAATATATAAAGTAAAACCTCTTCTAACTGTGGCACTTTGACTAGGTAAATCCCTGGGGAATGTATTCGACCGCCGGGTACAATCATCTCCATGTGAATTGACCTAAAGTTATACAGCCACATGTCTTTTTTTTTGGGTCGAACGTGATTTTCAATTCGGTAACCACTTCTAAAAATATTTAAATCCTTCACTGAACATAAAGATACTAAACCAAAACAATTGAGAATTTAGAGAGTCGTGCTCATTGAACGAAGTCATTGGTCCATAAAAAGG
Source organism: Adiantum capillus-veneris (assembly GCF_014529385.1). Taxonomy (NCBI): domain Eukaryota; kingdom Viridiplantae; phylum Streptophyta; class Polypodiopsida; order Polypodiales; family Pteridaceae; genus Adiantum; species Adiantum capillus-veneris. Next base: position 139,750,607 of record NC_140946.1, read on the forward strand.
TATAAGTTAGTTTTAGAAGATGGGCATATGTAAATGATGAGTCGATAGTCAAGGGTCGGATGCCTTGTACTAGTGTACTAGGTATATAAAGATCATTGAAGTCTTGCACTTTTCACCATCATAGATTTGATTGTCAATGCACAATATGAGAGCTATAATCTTTAATTGGGTGAAAATAGCTTTTATATATTGAATTACATGCATAAGGGGGTTACAATCCTTGATTGGGTACAAGTAGTCTTCAATCGTGTGATTGTATTGAAGATTTCATTGCTTTGTTTTATGCATTGGTTTATATAGGGAGTGCATTATATATTATGAAAGGTTGTTAGTACATGACTTGACCAATCATAGATATTATTGCTTTTATGTGTGTTTTGCAAATAATTATCATTGTTTTAGTGTAGAAGTTGATTATTCTTTGTAGCATTTGAGAATAGATGTGTCTTATTGTTTACAAATCGAAGAGGATGTATAAATAATAATCATATTTATAGTTGCATTGACAAATTTATAGCATTGTTGTATTCATAATGCCGTATAGAGAGTGCATTGCATTGTGTATGTTTGCTCACAATATATGTGATCAATATGTGGATTGACTAGAGTATTGCAAATCTCATAATGTGCAGATTTGAGTACTTTCTTAGTGAATGTTTTTCTAATATATATTGAAAAGAAGAAACACGTTTTTAAAACTGAACATCTAGTTCTTATGCCGTCAGTATTAAATTGAAAGCAATGGAGCAAAATCTCGGAACAAGTGGTACGAAGAAGGCAAAAAATAAAAAAACCCTTGACAAAGAGTCGGATTATGCTCACAACATATGCGGTTGATATATGGAGTGGCAATGCAAATTTTGCTTCACTACAAAATCAAGCAGTGCACCACGTATTGGGGACCATTTTTGGGTTGCATTAAAAAGAATTGTAAGAAATATGAACATCCTCAGGCACCTGCAATTGCAAAGCATGCTTGATATAAAGGGTGGCAAGAGAAAATGAATACATAGCTCTGTTATGGATGCAAGTTAAGAGTAGTCAAAGCCAACTATTAACTATGATGATCCTGTGGTGACACCAACTAACTCTGTTGAACAGTCTGTGCAGGGAGAGAAAAATGTCAAATAGCGTTCCTTTTAAGCGTCACAATGAAGGTGGACTTCGGCAAATGCGTTAAAAATCATTGCATCAAAGCTTTCAAATGGAGTCTCTAGAAGAATCACAAACCGCACTCGCCAAAGCGATTTTGCTCACTAGAAGTGCTCTACTCATGGTAGACAACAATCATTGGAAGGCCGCCTGGGAGAAAATCGGTGAGTTTTGCCCAGGATTTTCATACCCTTCGTATCACATAATACAAAATCATCTCTTGGACAAATGTTACATTGAAGAAAAAGAGTGTGTTTTCAAAATAATACTTGGGAATATTTCGCTTTCAGGATGCACAATTGTGAGTGATGGTTGGTATAATGTTCAAAGAAGACCACTAATCAATGTAATGTTGGTTTGTCCAAGGGAAGAAACATTCATAAAGACGATTGACAGTTTTGGTGCAATTAAAAGTGGCAAATATATTTTTGAGGTCTTGATTAATGTAATTAAAGAAATTGGTGTTGAACATGTCGTTCAAATAGTCATGGAAAATGCAAAGAACTTAAAAAATGCTAGAAAATTAATAAAGTGCGCATTTTTGCCAATGATTGTAATACGCACAACTTAAACTTGGTGTTGAAGGATTGGTACACTAGTGAAGAAACCACATGGTTCGCCAAAATAATTGACACAGCGTGACAAGTTGTAAAATTTATCTTGAAACGACAAAGAGTGATCGATTTTTACAAAACGCGCATGTCAGTGATATTGATAGTTCCTGTTGAAACTTGATTTTGCACACACTTTTATACATTGGAATCACTTCTCCACAATAAGGGTGCGGTGATTGACACTTTCAATTGCACGGCCTTTAATGAATGGCAGCTTGAGCAGAAAGAAAAAGTGAAAGAGAAAATTTTACGTGGGTCCATAAACAAGGCTTCTTGGTGGAGGAGTATAATGGATGAATACCATATAATGTGTTAGGTTTAATGGCCATGTGGCCGACCGTCCATCACTAACTGCCACTAACCTTAAGTGTACAGCTATACACTTGTGTGAGCCACTAACACTAAGTACAATGTGTATTGTGCCTTAGTGCATAAGATAAGAGAAGAAAGAAAGGGGGCACACAGTACGTTGGCACTCCCCCTTCAACCTGTGTGTGTGGCTATGGTGGTGTGTGTGTGAGTGTGTACGTGCGTATTCTTCTTCCATTGTGCTCCCAGCTCCTCCCCTTCATCTTCTATCAGAGCAAAAACGTCTATCATTTTTTGATTTTCCCTTTTGTGAACACTGTCAATATGGTAAGCAAACACTAGCACATCATACACAGTCTTTTGACAAAGAAAGAAAGCCCTTACAGCTTGTGCATAGTGATTTATGTGGGCCTATGCCTTCTAAATCCCATGGCGGTGCGTCTTATTATGTTACATTCATTGACGATGCAACACAACATGTTTGGGTTTATGCCATGAAGTCTAAAGATGAGACTTTTTTTTATTTCAAAAAGTTCTTATCTAGTGTGGAAACTCAGTTTGAACATAAGTTGAAATCTTCACGCTCAGACAATGGTGGAGAATATGTCTCCAAAGAGTTTGCAGATTTCTGTTCAAGTAGGGGAATTAAGCACGAGTTTACAGCTCCTTATACCCCTATACAAAATGGTGTTGCCGAACGAATGGATAGGACCATCCAAGAGAGGATTATGTCTATGCTATCATAGGCTAATTTACCGCAAGCATTTTGGGCTGAAGCATTATACACTGCTGTGTATTTGATCAATAGATCACCACATGTTTCATTACAGTTTCGTGTACCTTTGGAGTTATGGTTAGGACATAAGTTATCTTATGAAAAACTCCGTACGTTTGGCTGCGAAGCTTATGCACATGTACCCAAGGAGTTGCATGCTAAGCTTGACCCTCAACAACGTAGGTTATGCAGATTTATGTCTAACCATGGTAAAAAGCATTGGAATGCTGTCAAGTCGATTCTCAAATACTTGAGTGGCACTGCAGATAGACAGTTATGCTATGGTCGTGGAGAGTCATCCATTCAGGGATTTGTAGACAATGACTATGCAGGCTGTGTTGACAGTCGTAAATCGACAACAGGTTGGATTTACACATTTGTTGGTTCTGCTATTTCTTGGAGATCTGTTCTTCAAGATTGTACATCCATTTCTACCACAGAGGCAAAGTAAGTTGCATTCAGTGAAGCATGCAAAGAAGCTATTTGGCTTGCTTGCCTAGTGAAAGATCTTGGATTGGAGCAGTGTACACCAGTTCTTCATTGTGACAGTCAGAGTGCTATTGCCTTGGCTAAAAATCCAGTGTTTCATTCTAGAACGAAACACATTGATGTGCGTTATCACTTCAGTCGTGAATGCATGGCAAACAAGAGCCTTGATTTAGAGAAGATTCCTACGTCAGAAAACACAGCGGATGCACTCACTAAGAGTCTCTCCAGCCATCAGTTTCAGCATTGTCGTGAGTTGATGGGCATTGGGTGAAGAGTGGTTCTCTTCCATTCTTATAGTCTCCCACATTGGCCATCAAGTGGGAGAATGTTAGGTTTAATGGCCATGTGTCCGACCGCCCATCACTAACTGCCACTAACCCTAAGTGTACAGCTACACACTTGTGTGAGCCACTAACACTAAGTACAATGTGTATTGTGCCTTAGTGCATAAGATAAGAGAATAAAGAAAGGGGGCACACAGTACGTTGGCTCTCCCCCTTCAACCTATGTGTGTGGCTATGGTGGTGTGTGTGTGAGTGTGTGCGTGCATATTCTTCTTTCGTTGTGCTCCCAGCTCCTCCCCTTCATAATGATGCCCGTTATGTTCGTGGTTCGCAACCTTGATTAGAAGGCGCCAAATGTGAGCAAAGTGTGGATGACATGGTGGTCAGTCCAACAAAGTCTTGAAAATCCTGAGGAGCTAAAAGAGTATGTAGTAGAGAAGGAGTGATGACTACCATTCTCTATCAAACAACAAAGAATTTTGGCCAAGTATTTTCATGCAAGATGGAGGAGCGATCATAGTCCACTCCATAGTGCGACTTACATACTCAATCCGGAGTATTGGAATTTAGATCTGATGTCCAATACAGAGGTGGTCATCAATTTCTATCACGTGGTCAACACGTTCTACTCCAATGTTCATGATCGAATTGATTGTATCAAAGAAATGAGTGCATTTGGACTAAAAAAAGGTCTTTTTACGAATGATTTTATACAGTCAATGGCAAAAGAGCAACCTGTATGGAAGTGGTGGATGATGATGGTGGAGAGCATTACTCGACCTTATGTCCCCTTGAAATAAAAGTACGAGCACAATGTGCAACAAACTCAAGTTCGGAGAGAAATTGGAGTATGTACAGGTAAGATTATTAGCAATCACAGCAAAAAAATTGGTGTTCTTCATCAAGCTTGTTTGGGTACCACAAGCTTGTTCTTCATCAGTTATAATATCTTAGAACTGCAATGGACATATAGGAAAATATTCAATATCTTTGACAAAATTTGTTCTTACGATTCAGCATTCTCAAAGATACCACAATTGGCGTATCTTAGTTCGGTCAAATATTATGCAATTGATGCGAAAGTCAAAATTTCAAGACAATTGACTAAAGACATACATATTCAAATATACTTCAAATGACTCAATGAGGTGGACCACCCCAAACCCTAGAAAATAGGCTTCCATTTTGATCGGGGTGGTAAAATACTTCTTCTTGGAAATAGACTTTCCTAGCTGCACTCCAAAAGTCTATCAACATGTCGAATAGAAAACCTAATGCATAAATGTCGCTTGCTTTTGTGTATGCATCCGCATACCGTGGATCATATATTTCTGGAGCAGTCCACGATCGCTTTGCAATCTCTCCTTCCTCCGCTTTCTTCGTCTCCAAAACTGCAAAGTCCGATTAACCGCTCGGATGCAAATAATTATTTGATACGTACTTGGCTGGCGTTCTAAGCATCATGCCCCAATCAATGATGTCGAAGCGAGGTTTATTCGTGCGAGTAAAGTCCAACATTACGTTAAAAGGGTGCAAGGCACTGTGCATTATACTAGCTGAGTGAGCAACCGCAACGCCATCAATTAAAGTGTGTAAGATTGTTGGCATCTTCTCAATCACTGCTTTGATCCATGCAGTCTCTATCTCTGGTAAGTGTTGATTTGCTGGTGGCAGAGACCTCCAGCCGTGTTGTAGCTTGTGCGTGTAGCATCTAAATGCTCTGTGGGCAAATGGCAGGCGGCACATCATGACCCCAAGGTGCCCCCATTTTAGTATGGAAAGATTGTGATCCAGGGAGCCTCGGTGGTAAAGCCAATGCATCTTACAATAAAGGGGTGAAGTGATTGCATTCCTTGCTCTATCTGAAAGCTAGCAAACTTTGACTCACTCCCTCCCTTGTAGAATTTTCCTACATATGTAATGTGTGCTCTGGAAAGAAAGAAATGCCTTTAATGGTGTACAATGTGCATACACCAAAAGAGCCTATTCCAACCCTTGCACCTTCCACCAGGGCCTTGTGGGGAATGCCGATCAGATGAGCACACTTGGCATTCAATGATGTGCGCATGATTGTGCTGGTGCCGTTCGCATCTGATTGGCCACCCACATCCGCTTGTGCATCTTGGGCCATCTTCAATATTTTGGGTAAGGAATCTCGGTCTTGAGCTTTTACCCGCATCATCTTGACCTTCTGCTCCTCCCATAGTTTGTCCCACAGCACTATTTTTTCCATATCGCATGTGGGAGGGAGATCTTCTTTTGAGTCTCGGCAAACAGACTTTCATATTGCCCAACACTATCCTGACCTTGTGGTGGGGGGTCAAATTCTTGGATCCCTGTAGGAAGCAACAACTCATACTGGCCTCCACCTCGCAGTCTACGCTCTGTGTTCTCCCATATAGCGCTAGTGAGGTCTTTAATGAATACGTCACTTATAGTAATTTGTTGTATGCGGTCATCTGCACATGATGATATTGCCAAAATACATTCTTTTTGAATGGCACGCATAATAATTTTCTTTTGATCTTGCATCATTTTTACACTAGACAATAAAAAACTACATATCAAATATTGTTTCATGGGTGCCCTGGCACTCTCACACTAGTTCAGGCAAACCATAACCGTGACTTGAAGACTTCAAAAAATGTGTACGATTATATTGGTACAGATTGAAAACCATTTTCACTTTAACATGTTATGTTTACTCGTGTAAAATGTAGAAAAAACAAGTAACTCTTGAGAAAACCGTTCAGATCAAACAGTACAGGACCCTAAACGTGAATCCTTAATATGATGAATCCTTTCAGCATATTAAGAGAAACCATAAGACATGGGTTCATATTTTTCATGTTGCACTCACACTAGTTCAAACAAACCATACCCGTGACTTAAAGACTTCAAAAAATTGTACAAGATTATATTCATTCAGGTTGATAATCATTTTCACTTTCAAATGCTATGTTTACTTGTGCAAAATGCAATAAAAACAAGTAGCTCGTAAGGAAGTCATCCAGATCCAACAGAACAAGGTAAAAGCCCAAAACATTTTAAAATATTATGATATAACACAAGACGTGAGTTTATATTTTGCATGTTATCACTTCAAAAGAATTTGCCAATAGTAGACATATGCATCGTGATGTACACATCTTTCATTTTGGCTCATTTTAAACCATTGATAGTATACAAACCACTCATAAATTGCAATTTGCAAAGAGCGTCTTGCTCTTTAAAAAGATTAAAATGAATGTCTTACATGCAAAATGTGTGCATATGCTTTTTTAAATTGAAAGTATATTAGCTATTTGTAGACATAGAGAAATAGCATACCGTGAATATTACTTATGTAAATGTAGCATTTAAAATAGCAACAATGATTGATGAATAAAAAATTATTTTGAATATGATCAGATAATATATATTTTCACAAGAACACTTACAAAACAACAATTTTAGACAATTCAAACATTTATATGAAATACTCTTCACGGCCGCGTTACCGACCAAGTATTTCATATACTTAATACTTTAAAAAATGAACTGCATATGCACATACAACTTATATGGCATTTGTACGGCCAGGTCAACTACCTAAACACCACATTTATGCAAAAAAAAATGCTTCTAACAAATGACACTCAATTAGCCGCGTTACCGATCGAGTACCGCCCAAATCGAAAGAGCAATAATGGCTTGCATACGAGCATCATATAGCCACGTTATCGATCTATGCCCATATGTTTTTCTAGAAAGGGGAAGGGAAGTTGACTCACCATAAGGATACTAGAATTGTTGCGTGACCGATGTAGTACCCAGACAATGAGCCAATACTTACCACAAGGACACCAGATTCCCCGCATCACCGAGGTGATGCTTGCGTGGTAAGCATTGTTCCGTAGAGCAGCTTACACACACACACTCACATTGTGTGTTAAGGTACCTTATGACTGTCGTGCAATATGACAAAAGACACGCTATCACACAACGTACACACACACACACAACACACCCATGTCGTGTGGTCAAGTACTTGCTACTACCGCACACTGCGGTGCAGTGCATGCTCCCACACGGCCCCCTATCTCCCTCTCTCCTCTTGTCGTCTCTCTCTCTCTCTCTCTCTCTCTCTCTCTCTCTCTCTCTCTCTCTCTCTCTCTCTCTCTCTCTCTCTCTCTCTCTCTGAGTGGCTCAAGAAATAACACCCAACGGACCCGATCGGGGCCCTATATATTATGTTGCGGACTCGTCGGGCATTAGGGTTTTCTCAACGGGCCTGTAGGGACCCGCATGGAAAATTGTTTTACCTGGCAGGCTTTTTGTGGGTTTCCAAGTTGCTCTCAACCAGCTTTTTTGTGATCATGTTAACTGTGATTATGTAAATATGTTAATAAGACCTTGTGATCACACAAAATTTTAGGTAATTACGTAAATATTAAATCCCTACGAGTCCCTTTCTTTTTATAGTCGATGTGGATGGCCTCAACTATCTAGTCAAAGGTAAGATGGTTGTTGGGTTAATCAAAGGAGCCCCCCTACCAAACTCTAATCAACAACAATGTCTCTTTGTCAATGGCACAAATGCTTTGCTAGCAATGGTGATTCCTCTGTCCTAAACTTATGGAGCTCTATGGCCACCTTCTGCACTACCTTTGTCTCCAAAGTGAACCAAGATAGGCATGTGTTTCTCACTATCACATATCCCCTAATGGTTATTTGACCAGGGATGTAAGGTCATGAAAGATGGAGTGGTTTTCAGATGATCACGGATCCCTTTGGGGTTCAACACCCCTTTCCAAAGCAAGCTTAAGTGGAGGATAGGACTCCAAACTTCACTCGCACGAAGAGTATTGTTCATTAACCATTTTCTGATTGCTTAGGTGTTTTTTTCTTATCGTGATGGAATCCTCCCAGCAATAGCCTCAAGGATATCACCAAGGTGTGCAAGAACTTTCTTGGGGCTAGGGACCCATGCAAAAGAGGGGTTGCTAAACCCAAATGGGAGATTTGTTGCCTTCCCAAGGAAAAGGTTGGATTAGAGATCCATAACATATGCCAATGGCACACAACATTGTGGTCAAACTTGTCATTAGAGCAATCCAATCTCCCTTTGAAGAATGGTCTCTACTCCTCTTTCACAATAGCTCCTCGCTCTCATTGGAGAACCATAGAGGATGGATCGGTCTAACCTAGACCACTATTTTCTTTGGCCCGCATCTCAGGTCGAAAGGCTCTGAACTACTAAGGTCCATTTGGGTTGCTTGTAATAGACACATACCCACCTTGATCACCATATGGGACTCTAGGATCTCGATGATGATCCCCCTAGCTAACTCCCTCGAGTGGCCTTTATGCCCCTATTGTCCCCAATCACTAATAGGCATTAGCAATCGGCTCTTAGGATTCACCACAAAGGAAAAAATGTTGGTTGGGTAGACATTTGGAATAGAAATGGGTGCAAGTGGTATTTTAACTATGACCTACTAGCCCTGTATCCACTAAGACTATGGGAAATCCTCTTGATTCACTCAAGAATTAGTATCTTCCTAGAAGACAAGAGTTGGTAGTTGAACTGCTCAGCATCTGTTTCCTGCAAAGCTTTAGGATGTAATGGTGGATTCTTGCTCAAAAATCCTCAATACCCTCATCATGGTCTCCCCCCCCCCCCCCCCCCCCCCCCCCTGTCACTCTGAATTGTGGGTGGGGACTCTCCCTATACAAAATAGGATGGTGTTTTAAATTCAAAATGCTATGGGGCAAGGCCATCCAACCCAAGAAATCGATGCTCCTCTTGCATATCCTACACAAAGCTATTTACACAAGAGAGAAAAGCCTACACTTGTGGATAGTCCAATGGAATTTGCAGCTATAAAGCAGTGGAGAACCTCCCCACCTCTTCATGATACTATCCTATGTGTGCCACCATCCTCTAGCATCTAATCAAAGTCCTAGGTTGTACCCCCAATTGGAAGCAAATGACTCTAAGAAACTTTGTGCAGATTCTCTCTTTGCGAATCTCACAATGAATATCTTTGGATTATTTGGAAGCAAAGAAACAATAAGTTATAGTATTGATATATCTGCAATGCCCATTTGTGTGTTTTGCCCACCATCATGTATGTCGCATAGTTTGTAAGGCCCCCATATAAGGAGAAGCCAACACTGCACATATATTTGGTGGATTCTAGCTTGCTTGATGATGAGGTCTCTATTTGTGATTGTGGATGGTATGGAGCTAATTTGAGAGCCCCACCTTAGGGCATATGTACATGCCATTAGTACTATGGCTAGTGATCAGTGGTCGGTGGCCATGGGGCACAGCAATATCAAACATGCCCTACACACACACACACACACACACACCAATCTACCACCCAGTTGTTGCACTATATAGGAGCCCATCTCCATGAACTATGGCATCCTATATTGAAGGATAACCAACCCATTTTATCCAACCTACTACTGCAGTTGTTTATATCGCCATTTAATCTCTACCTTGAGAGCACATGGGTCAATGATGCCATCACTTTGTAATAATGATAATCTAAATTTTGATTTTCCATTAATCTACTTTGCATTGTATCTCTCTCTACTCTCCTTGCTACAAGATCCTATTTGTTCTACATTTCTTACAGTTCGAGAGGGCTTACCAAACTCCAAATTTGAGAGTTCTCTTTGGCAATGTTAAGATTGATATTGTTAATATCAATAACCATCAAGAAATGATTTTGAATGGATCGGGTAAAGTGCTCTTGAACTAGGTTGTGGTTGCTATTGGGAGGTAAACACTCTCACTCATGATATACGCAAGGTCAATACATTCTTGGATGCTCTCCAAGCACAAATTGCTAAGTTGACCTGAGTTACGTTGTGGATGTGATTTTTGTATATGCAACACCTCCCTGTATTTGAGTTGTATTTTTCTTTGCTAAATTGGTCTCCTCAAGCACTCTAACCCTGGCATGAATCGGCCCCATTGTAAATCTAGCTCTGCTCACCCCAAGTCCCTCATGTAAATTTTGTAATTATTTCTATTTTCTAATTTGAATTCCAAAGCGCTTACGGTTTTTCTTTTAAGATCCCATTGACGAGACTCCATAGTGATTTTTTATGCACAATTAAATCAAATTGGACAAATGAAATCATTAATGTTGCTCAATATTCCAAAAGTTGAGTGGCCAATACTCTTGTTTGAGAGATTTAACTAAGTTTAATTTTAACAAACGGCAGAGGTTGGAAAGACCTCCCTTTATCCACCCTCTTTTTTATCAAGTTTGAAGTCCTAGCCCCTAGTTCTGAGTTGATGCATTCTTTGTGGGGGGGCTAGAATAGCCACAAACATAATTGGGACTCCCGCAATAGCATCATTATTCCCATGGTGGACACTTTTGGTGTCCCATGGTTGACACTCCAGAGATTTTGTTTTTTTTTTGGGGGGGGGGGGGGGGGGGGAAGTGTTCAAATACAAGCACCTAAAGCTTCACAATAGAGGTCTTAAGATATGGGGAGACTTGTGGGACTCCTCGGAGGGTCAGTGGATCCCATAGTTGGATCTCTCTCTACATTTCAATCTTAGACCGTGTGAGATCCAACTCATCAGGTCTAGATGTGCTCTCTTCCCTTGCCATCTAATATGGACACTCAATAATCAATCCCCCTAACCCACAAGGCTTTTAGATGGAGAAGGGCATTCAAGATTCAACATTCCCCCATCCTCGCTGTTGAACTTCACCTTCCATCCATTTCACTGTTAACAAGAGATGGCTCATTGACAAGGACCAAAAATTTTGGGCATTTGATTTTCAAAGTTTATAAGCTACATGCATGCATCCCAAGAAATCCATCCTTCTCTAGCTCATCATGCACAAGGTTATCTAGAAAGGTTTCAAACTGTTAAAGATGGGTATTTGGCAAGGCATATGTTCCAAATTCATGATTGGGGTATAGGATATCTCCCATATAGTAATAAATTATCCTTTCAAGTGGTCCATTATTCCCCCTTAATCAAAGTGCTAGGATTCCAACCATCTTGGGTAACAATTATTGTTAGGTGAGAGCATCGGTATATTATCTGCCTTTTGGAACAAAGCCCAGTTAGAGTTCTTGTGGAGGCAAAGATATTGTTATGTGTATGAAGGTGCTTATCATACTCCAAGTTCGAGGGTTCTTTTTGGTGTTTTCTTGTAGGATAGTAGCTCTACTTGGTGAAGGAGTACGAGCGGAAGTGCAACGCGAGAGAGAGTGCGAGAAGAATAGCACGACGATATGGTGAACTCGCTCTACTGTAATGTGTAGAGCATAGTGAGTTCTTATTAGGTTTTTACAAAAGAATATGTGTACATACCTGGCGGCCCGCCCACTTACCTGGGCGACCACATTGGGCTTTATACCCCAACAACCTCCCACTTAAAGTCCAATGTGGTACTTTAAGTGTGAGAGAAGCTACTATACAAGCTAATATACAAGAGATGTAGAGAAGTGATGTACTACCCTACACCTAACTGCTTGCGAAAATGTGCAAAGCTCTCTGAGGGAAGTCCTTTTGTAAGTAGATCAGCAGGATTTTCTGTGGTGTGAACTTTGACAAGCTGAAGTTGCTTATCCTTGAGCATTTCCCTGATGAAATGATACTTCACATCCACATGCTTTGTCACTACGTTTGTAGCCTTGAGAAAGCATAAACTTGTGGAATTTATGGTACCATGCCCTCGGTGATTGTTTTAAGCCATAAAGACTCTTTAACAATTGGCATACCCAATCTTCCTTGCCTTTCTCAACAAACCCTTATGGTTGCTGCATGTAAATTTCCACATCTAAATCACCATGCAAGAACGGTGTCTTGACATCCATTTGGTGCAACACCAAATCTAATATGGCAACCAATGCAAGAAAGCATCTCAATGTAGTCATCATGACCACCGGAGAGAAGAATTCATCAAAGTCAATGCCTTGTTCTTGCTTAAAGCCCTTAGCAACAAGCCTTGCTTTGTACTTTGGCTGACTATCATGAGCGGTGATCTTATACCTGTAAACCCATTTACAAGGTAGAGCCTTTTTGCCCTGTGGTAATTTAACTAGCTTCCATGTCTTGTTTTTATGCAGAGCTGTCATCTCTGACTGCATGGCAAATTGCCAATTCTCGCAGTCCTTCATTTGCACTGCTTCCTTGTAACATGAAGGCTCATTGCAATCAGTCAACATGACATAGTTCATAGATGGAACAAACCTATTAGGAGGTCGCGTGACACGTCCAGATCTACGCACAATAGGTGGCTCAGGCTCAGCCACAACCTGTGGTTCCACTCTATCATGTCCTTGCTCCTCTTGAGCCCTGACATTTTGTCTTGCACGTGCAGGTCTATCTTCTTGGAAGACAACTCTTCTAATCTCCTCAACCCTCTCTGGTTTAGAATGATATTTGGATTCATTAAAGTGAACATCATTGCTGCGGACAACCTTTCTGGATTCGGGATCCCAAAGTTTGTACCCCATCTCACCAGAATTACCATAGCCTAGAAAGATGCACTTTCTACTCTTTGGCTCAAGTTTGTTCCTAAATTCCTTTGGAACGTGAGTATATGCCTCACAGCCAAAGACTCTGAGATGCTTGTATGAGGGCATTTTGCTTGACCATACCATCTCTGGCACTGAATCCTTCTGCAAAACCTTGCTAGGAGATCTATTTACAAGATGAACAACTGTTGATACAGCTTCAGCCCAAAACCCATTTGGCAGCTGTGCATTAGACAACATACTTTTGACCTTCTCTTGTATGGTCCTATTCATCCTCTCAGCAACACCATTTTGAGGAGGATTGTAAGGAGCAGTAACTTCACGTTTTATACCTTTTGACTCACAAAAGTCCTGAAAGGCCTTTGAAACATACTCTCCACCATTGTCAGTGCGTAAGCATTTAAGCTTCTTGCCACTCTGATTCTCCACAAGTGTCACAAACGTTTTGAAAACACTAAACGCTTCATCCTTGTACTTGAGAAAGTAAACCCATACTTTCCTCGAGTAATCATCTATAAATGTGATAAAGTAAGAAGCTCCCCCTAGAGATAGGTTAGGCATAGGTCCACACAAATCACTATGAACAAGTGCCAACTGTGTATCTCTTCTACTGCTTCTATGCTTATCTGGCTGTTGTGTTTGCTTACCATACAGACAATGTTCACAGAATTCAAAATCATTAAATGAAAAGCCAGGCAAATAACCAGAACGAGACAAGATTTCCATTCCCTTATTGGACATATGTCCTAACCGGCTATGCCACAAAGAAACGTTCGGCTGCTCGGTTACATTGATTACATTTTTAGAGACATTTGATACATAAATCATGTAAAGTGCTCCAGACTTTACTCCATGTGCTACTGTCATAGAACCCTTGGATATCTTCCACATGTTCTGCCCAAAAGTGGTGACGTAGCCAGCATCATCAAGTAAACCTGTGCTGATCAAGCTCTTTGTAATTGCGGGAACATGTCTCACATTCTTCAGCGTGAAAGAAGAGCCATTCTGAAACTTCAATTGAACATCTCCAACACCTAAGATCTCACATGTCTGCCCATTGCCTAGCCGAACATGATCTTTAGTGGTCACATAAGAGGTAAAACACTCCTTGTTTGGAGACACATGAAGTGATGCCCCTGAGTCTATAATCCAGTCACTCATTGCATTTCCATCAGATGCTGTAAGAAGAGCTGAGTCCATTGTATTCTTCAAGAAGTAGATGTCTCCTGACACTAGACTGTCATCCTCTGCAACAGTGTTTGTCACATTTATTTCTTGAATCTTCACTGAGGACTTGTTCTTCTCACCATGGTCTTCAGCTTTCTCTTTGCCTTTTTCTGCTTTCCATTCTCTGCAGTCTCTTTTCATGTGACCCTTCTTGCCACAATGGTAGCATTCTATGTCACTCTTGCCTTTAGCACTGCGGGACTTGCTACGAGACTGATTCCTCTTTCCACCTTTGTACTTTTCTTTGGTCCTTCCCCTGACAACTAAGGCTGTTCCTTTGCCTTTGTCCATTGTCTTTCTATTGGTTTCTTCAGTAAGCAGACTTCCTTCTACACCTGCTATGTTTAAACCATCTGGAGGTGCAGAATTACTCAAAGCTGTGCGAAAAGTGTCCCAACTTTCCGGCAATGTGATCAATAGGAACATAGCTCTAACAGGTTCATCAGGCTTGACACCTTGAGCTGACAACTGACTATAGATTGTGTTGAATTCATTTAGATGATTGGACATAGGTGTCCCTTCTTTCATCTTCAAGTCAACAAGCTTCTTAAGCCAGTATACCTGTGAAGCTGCACTCTGCTTCTCATAAAGATCACTCAGCTTTAACCATGCTTGATAAGTCGACATCTCGTCTGCTACATTGAAGTAAACGCTTTCTGCCAAAGTCAGCATAATGGTAGAAAGTGCCAATTCATCCATTTCGCTCCATTCATCTTCGTCCATATCTTCTGGTTTTATCCCCTTGAGCTTTATAGGTTTTATCTGCTTCTTTTGTACCAACACGTGCCAAATCTGCTGCTTCCACAATGGGAAATTGGTTCCATCCAGCTTCTTGATATTGTAAAGAGCAGTGTCCTGTGATCCAGCCATAGCTACGCTTCATAGTAGTTTACTTTCCTGGGAAAAATTCGGCAGAGTTTCCCCTGTAAACTGACCTCTGAACCAATATCAACCTGATGAACTAGTGGATGTCGCCTACAGTCTGTGTGTAGATGCGCCCGTGTCGTATGTGACACGCCTCCAAGAACTGTGAGCCGTCCTTCGATGTGTAGACAACCACAAATCAACACTCTGGGAGTGTCGATATCCTCAACACCTGCAGTCGTAGGCCGAAAACCCCAAATTTGCAGAGTCGGATCTGCACCCATTGAGACCACGTAGTCGAAAATGGCCTGCGCAGAACTTTGTCGAAGCCGAACGGTGACCGAGATGACCTCGGAATGAAATTCTAAGCACACCAAGCGCTAGGGGCTGTCCCACAAGATTTGGGGTCGTGTCTTTGCCTGTCGAATTTCACTCCAATCTGAGCTGGTGACTCTAGCCTCCTGCAGTGCTGCCCCGAGCCTCGATCCGAGCTCTGATACCAATTGAAGGAGTACGAGCGGAAGTGCGACACGAGAGAGAGAGTGCGAGAAGAAGAGCACGACGATATGGTGAACTCGCTCTACTATAATGTGTAGAGCATAGTGAGTTCTTATTAGGTTTTTACAAAAGAATATGTGTACATACCTGGCGGCCCGCCCACTTACTTGGGTGACCACATTGGGCTTTATACCCCAACACTTGGGAAAATTCAAAATCTAGCTCAAGAGATGCACCATTTTTTAGGACACCATCCAAATGTATGAGTCACTTAAGATCAAGGCCGAGACATTTCAATTGAAGAAGGGAGCATTCACATGTAGATGATTGGGTCCAAGGAGATTGAAGATCAAGTTCAGAAGGTTATGGAGCAAATCCAACGAGGCCATGCTTTTTTGAAAGGTATTGAGATGGAGCTTGATGCTCTCCCCTCGCAACCGATGTTTTCAATATGTTGTGAATATCCTATCCCCAACATGGGTTTTTTTTTGTAAAATTATGTATGGTTGGATTAGTCTAATCATTTGCATCACCCCCCCCCACCCCCCCCCCCCCCCCCCCCCCACCCACCCACACACACACACACACACACACACACACACACCCATTTTGAGCCTTTGTAAATTTATCACCCATGAGTCTAGTTCTTGGACTCATTCATTGTATTATGTTTTCTCTCTCTAGTTTAATTCAAGGCTTTCTTATGGCAAAAAAATCCATGAACCCTAACGGAGGCTAGCTATGGCTATTCTTTGAGTGAGGTCACATGTCCCATCAAGAGGGATATATCACTTCATTCACATATCCACACTCTCTCTCATGATGAGCAGAATCCCAATGCATGGCACACCTCTCATCCCCTCCCACATAGATCACTCAGGCGAAGTGATTATTCCCTAAGCCACTATGAAAATGCACTTTTCTATGAGGAAGCACTATCCCATGAAGTAGTAACTTCCCTTCCTCAAGTTATTGCTTAGAGACTACAAGCAACCAAGGCCTTTCATCTCAAACTCATCGTGGCAAGACCTCAAAGGCTCCACAAGAGCTAGTAGTGGAAGGTGGCTTCACTCCTCTCTCACTTGCTGCTCACGATGAACAACTACCACCCCAAAGACCTTCAGTGTGCACAAGGCCAGTGTGATGATGGAGGATGCTCATACTAAAGTCAACATGGTAAATCGTTTGTTATTCTCCTTGCATGTGAGATTACAAGGATTCAAAAGGAATCTTGAGGGTTGAGCTATAATAAGCCTGCTAATTGGACCTTTCCCTCCGTAGATGTCCACAAGGATGGATCAAGAACCAACGGGGTTCCTTAGATGTAGAAGGTGAGACTATCAAGGCCCTACCAACACATCATTATCTATTAGTTTTTAAGTCTATTGAAATGTCTTTTAAGAACTTGAGTGTAGGGCATTCCCCTTGATTATTTTATGATGGTCCATGGTGGGGTTAGAGGCAAATGTGACTTTGCTCCGGGTCGAACGTTGTCAAAGTGCGTGCGCCACTGGGGTCGATCGCGAAAGCACCGTTATAAAGCGGGCGGCCACCCTTTGGGTGGCCATGCCCTCAATGGGCTCTTGGTGGCCAATTAACCATCCAATGGGCACCACACTTGGCAAATACGTCAACCAAGCATATGTTAGCACCACATTTAGGACATAATGCTCGTCCAAAACTTGATGTGCTTTCTTAGAGGCAACACATTTGGCATGTATACTTGCTAAGGTACTTCCAAGAATGACATTTCATAAAAAATGATCTTCATGCACTTACTGCCCACCGAAATAGACCCTATTGGGCACCAATATTGACTAAGGCATTGCTCAACTCAACCTTGTTTCCACCAACCCTTAACCAACACTATCATCGCGAATTTAATTTCCCATATCAGTTTCTTGAATAGTACCACATGCATTCAAGATGCAAGTATAAGTGATTGCATTTGATGAAAGACCTTCCCTTCGCATTCAATTAAAGATTTGTTAGTGCTAGCCAGACACTTCCAATCACCACATTAGGCATACATATCAATTATCGTAGTGCTATTGGCAATATATCTTGCTTTCAATGCACTATATGAGATGAAATTCCGCACAAGATTCTCCTCATGCACTTGCTGCACTGTATTCTAGAACCTCTTTGAACCTCAAAAATTCAGCGATGACACACTGACTGGGACAACCAAACTGGTACGGAAGTGGCCCCGAGTGGAACTTAAACTGACAATATCTCGACAATCGGAACTCTGATTGTCGATATGAAAAGACCGATGAGCTCCACAAAGTGAGCACTTTAGGCCCATGCATTCATGTTTGAATTTAGGAAACCTAAAAAGATCAGCTTTAATTGCCTGCAAGCTTTCTTCCTGGCTTCACCTAACTCAATTTGGAGTTGTCTATCAAAAGTTAGAGCACTTTTGGTGAACTGCACTCAAACAGTCTCAAGAGCAGAAGATAGGACTTTTGGATTGTATCTTGGTCTCCAAAAGGTATTTTTAGCTCAAACTTGAGATTTGGGATGTTCTCAAGTCTGTCTACAACATCACCAAGTTAAATACCCCCACTATGCTGAGGTACATGGATCGCGATCCATGTTCCTCTGTCAAAAAAAAAATCCCCAAAATTTTCCAAATCTTGACAGTATGTAGACAAGGTCATATGCAGGCTCTGTACCAATTTTCATCAAATTCTAAAGTTGAGGTACATGGATCGCGAGCCATGTTCAACCACATATGGACTTGATCTCTATGTACACAAGCTAAATCTCAAATCTTTTTGGATTTGTACTTGTTTTGACAGGCCAAATGCTCATTACTTAGTTTGCAGTGCGGTTTTTAGTCTGTCCTTGTTTTGCTCCCTTTTGACCCAAATTTGTTCATTTTTTTTTCAAAACTAGACTTGGGGATATGTTTCCTTGTGTATGCGCTATTGATATGGAATATTTCAGGTTAAGCTGTCACTATGGGTACATGGATCGCGATCCATGTGGAGCCCAAATCGACTTCTCTTGGTACCATTAGAATCAACATGATTAGTAGGTGCTATGGTATTAATTTTTTTCAAAATGGACCTTTGGATTGAAAGTTGGGTCAGTTCTGGCACTTTGTCAGAGTACTTGCTAGTTCAAGGCTTTTGGTTTGGTTTTTGATATCCAAATTCAATTTTGAAAAGACCACTAGACTCCTTGTGATGTTCTCTAGCTATGGTGCAAGTTTGGTATCAGTATGTGACATAGGAACATGGATCGCGATCCATGTACCTCTGTGTCAGATGGTAATGAAACTTGGCACACAACTTGCCCTTGGTCTTTTGATCCCTGCTATATGGTTTTTGTGTGATTTGGATCACTTTAGGTCAAGCAAAAGTAAATTCACAAGTCTGTCACCTTGAACTGTTTTTGCACTTTTGATGAGTTTTTTGGACTTTTTTGACAAAACTCCTTTGGAGACTTTTGTTTACAATGTTCTCTACTACAGGCTAGAAAAGTTTCTATCCAAAAATTTCTCAGGCGTACATGGATCGCGATCCATGTTCCACCACTTTTGAATCTGAATTTTGGTGTGCTGATAGCTTGTGATGTTTGTAGCTTTCTCCACAAAGAATTTCTGGATTTGGATCAGTTTTGCCCAACCAAAACTGACTTCTACAATCTGCAGTGGCAATTTTGACAATGTTCTATTTTTGGCTCTTTTGACCACTTTTTGCAACTTTTTTGCATTTGGTTCTTTTGGGAAAAGTGTTTGTCTATGTCTCAGCTTCCTACTGCTTAAATCTCATCCAAAAATTTTGATGAGGTATATGGATCGCGATCCATGTTTCATCACATTTAAACACCAAATTTGGTCTGATGATTACTTGCAATGTCAGTAGTCTACTCCACCACTTCTTTTTGGATTTGGACAACTTTTTCTCAATCAAAAGTGAGTTTTTCTATTTGTCCTACGATTTTTTGCTATTTGGCAAAATTTTGGTGTTTTAATTAACTTTTTTCAATTTTTTTCTATAGTCTCTTTTAACAAAGTTGTTCCACTAGTTATCAGGGTTATACTTGTCAAATATTAGTCCCAAATGTCAAACAGTACATGGATCGCGATCCATGTTTGACAACATTTTTTCATGAATTTTGTTCTACTGGTTCTCTATTCCCTGCAGAAGCCAAATCTAACCCCTTTTTGAATTTGGATCCCAAAAAGTTGAAAAATCTCAAATTTTGTTTCCACACTGCTTGTTTTGCTATTTTTGCACTAACAGTCAATTTTGATGTGATTTTTGAGTTTCTCTTTCAAGCCAACTTGATCAGAGCAATGTCGCAGTGATGCACGCTGTCACTGATGAGTTTTATGCCAAAATGGTCTCTGAGGTACATGGATCGCGATTCATGTTCCTCCACAGAATTTGGCCATATTTTTCAGTTTGCTTCTAGAGAGTCTGTTGATGCCCTTGATCCACAAATTTTTGAGTTTGGATCACTTTTGAGATCTCTACGATCAAATTTTCAAAATTTCAGAGTTGTGGTCATTTCCGCCAAAATATGGTTCTCATCCTTTTTCCCTTCAATCTTTTAGCCCAAATTTGATGGTGGTGGTTTCTACTTACCCTACTCCTACGTACTGAAATGAAACATGAAACAAAAACAAACTGAACGGTACAAAATAAAGTCAAAACGAAAAACGATACAGCACTCTGAAAGCATAGAGAAAATCAAAGAATGAAATACTTTTGGCTATCTCACTCACAACCCTCTTTACCTCTCGTGAATAAATCTAGCAAGTCCTCGACTTCTAGAGTCTATCAAGCACTAAACCCCGTATCTAGCTGCTTCACTGTTAAAGTGTAAACGGAATGGAGAGACAAATCTTAGAAAAGAACGCTCTAAATACACACTAGGTCACTCACCATCTAGGGATCATATCTCCGGCAACGGCGCCAATGTTAGCGGGTCGTCGTCGACAGATGTCTGTAGCATAGCTATCGGGCATTAACATAATGTCAATACTCAGGGAAGTGACTCGGATGGGGCACGGAGACTCTTTGAGATTGTCATTCTCAAGAATTGAACCTTAACAAGCAGACACAATAACTCAACAAGCAAACCAACACTCAAAGATCAGGGAAATTTGCCTATGTCCTTTCTCACAACTCTAGGTCATCACGCCATTTCGGCACTTGAACGGACTCGAATGCAATAAAACTTTGAGAGGAGGTCTAAGACACCTAGGGACACTATCTTACCAACTCTGGTCGCTATCCAACAAGGTACCGAAATCACTATCCATCATGAAAAAGGTCCTAAAAATTGCAATAGATCAATCCAGAAAGGTCGCCCTATGGTCTAGGAACACTCTCCTATGGTCAAAACGACTAAAAACAATGATTTAAGCACTGAAATATGATGATTAGGCTAACTAACGCATAGTCGTGAACCTCAGCATAACTGACAATGCTTGCATTTGAATGAAAGAGCAAAGAGAGAGGAACGCAATGCAAGTCTCAAAACTGAAAATGGATTACTCAATCATTAGTTGCGATGATTACAAGTTGAAGCAACTTCGTAGCTTGAGCGTATGTTTTTAGAGCTCCTTTCTCTTCTAAAGATAAGCCTTCTTTTTCATTAAGGTTATTGACCTTTCTACCTAAGGATTTCTAAATGGCCAGTCGTGGCCGACTCACATGGACGTTTACAAATATCGTTACAGCATTACAACTCAAGGAATCGATTCACTACTCTGGAATCAGGATTTACACAGACTATTACTACACTAGCTCGGAGAACTAATAGAGTACAAATGTGGTGTCTGACTACGTGTCCGGCCAAGTGGGCGCCCGTTGGGTGAATCCTCAAATACTAACCATATATCCACACAAAAATTTATGGACATCAAACACTTGAAATTAACTCACCAAAACAAACCATAAAACTTATATGAACCACTCATCTAACTCAGGACTCCACATGATACTCCTACTAGATAGCACCCCTATACATATTGTAGCTCATACAAAGAATGGTTAATAACTCACAGTCACAAAGTGATAACAATGATCTAAATACATTTATTAGCATGTATAATCAAGATTTAATTTGTTACCGTAGGCAAAATAACTCTAATAGCAGCAATCCTTGCAGCAAGACCTACAACATCCTCAACATCGCCTACATCCTTAGAACCAGGACGTACATCAATGCCCTGCACAATATTCCAGATGCCCTTTGACACAAGAACGTGTTGCATCATATAAGACCACATAGGGTAATTGCCCCCATCCAACCTGTCCTCAACAACAAACATCTTGAAGAGATCTGTGTTGTTGCCAGCCATGGTAAATGTTGCACCTGATGTGAAAACTGCCCTAAAATAGGAGAAACCAAGCGGGAACAACACGTACTATATAGCACAAACCGTAGAAGACTATAAGGCACCTGTTATGCAAAAATCGGCACTGACAAAAATTTTGCACAAAATGACGAAATTGCCTGTGCAGACCTACCTATAGTGGAAACGGAGGCCGAAATGAGCCCCAATCAAACATTTGAGCATACTAAGCTCCTCGAGCTCACCAAAAATATTTGTCGACCTGCGAACGCTCGCCAAACCTCATTGTAATTGGAGAAAGTGAGCAAGCATGTGCTGGAGCAGCTGGCGACTAAGCCCGGGAGGATGTAACCTGCTCTGATACCAATTGTTGGAATTAGGGTTGCAAAGAAACGCACACAGCTTGGAGAAGACGAAGGAAGCTCAAGGCACACAATAGAGAGTGTGTTACTTAGTGTACAATGTAAAGATAGATAGCCCTAGAGTGATGGACTTATATACAATGCTCCGGGGAAAAAACCTCCTAAAGAGGGAAAAAATGCCCCGACGGTCCTAGTGTGTTCACACACATCACTACCACATGTATATGGTAACATGTACAAAGTGTCAAAGCCATCCTTGGTCTATGTTTGTGTTTTTTCTTGATTTTTGACCAAGGTTGATCATATTATTAGAAACAAAATACAAAAAACTTTTATTTACGAAGTATATACAAGAGTATGGAGTTTTTTTGTCCCTGTCATGACCTGATCCCTGCTTACTTACTTTTTAGGCATTACTTAGCATTTTTAGAAACTCAAATCACAATAAAGCACAACAAGGTTTAAACCAATTGTAAAACAATGCCTGGTAATACATTTAAAACCTTTTGCCTAAGTTTTGCCATTTCGTTTGTCATGTCTCCCCCCTCTCGTGTCTGAGTCCTCCTGGATGAATTGGAAATTATGGGTTTAGGGTGGGTGGAGCCACATTTCTTGGTCCTATTGGAGTAGTGCAACACGTGCGTTGATAGGCATCTGGAAAAATTCGACAAGAGTAGCCGTGTTGATGACTTGCTTGGGCTATTTTGGCTACCGTGCTTAGTGTTTCTACAGTTTCTTTTCTTGCTTATATATTTGATGGTTGTCTTGTGTGTTTACCACTGGAATCCATATCAAAAGCTGATTTTTCTGTGTTTGGCATAATTCTTTTGCTATCTAGACTTGCTTGGTTGACTTGGTTTGTTGTTGCTATGTTGAGTGGTGCTTGGTTAGTTTATTTGGCTTTGTGGATAAATTCAACTTGCTGCGCTTCACAATCCAAATAAACTCTTGTGTTTTCTGAGCTTGAACCAACTTCTTTGGTACCCATATTTTTGTGATTGTATCAGGGGTCTTCGGTATGGGTATGTGGGATGAGACCAATGCCTTTGTCGAATTTTGGGTATTGAGTGATTCTTTTGCATGTATTTCATCTTTCTTGACCCAAAACTACTTTGTGTTGAGGTGTTGCTTTGGTAGCCATCTCTCGCTTTTGTTTGCCTTTTGTTTTGCCGAATTTTTGGTCGGTAATGGTGTGGATGGGGTTGATACCTTCTTGACTTGATGTGTTGGCTTTTGTGTAGACTTTTGGGAATCCATTGCATGGTTCCTGTAGGCAAGGGTTTTATACCCTTGTCAGTAGTCTTTTCGGTTGTTGGATCTGTTACTTTGGCCAATGGAACCGTTTTCCTCTTTGATTTATCCTAAATTTGTACCAGATTGGACTTCCAATTTGTTTGAACATTGTACATCTTTTGCCATGGCTGTCCTAGCAATAGTTTGTGTTGGTTTTGATGGTCTTCTACCACATAGAATTTGTGTGGATAGACATATTTGTTGATTTGAACATACACAATAACCAACTCTAATGCTTTTATCTGGTGGTCAGTATAACTCTGCATTTCCCGTGATATTGTTTCAAGCTCTACATCTTGACCAATTTGCTTATATGAAATGAGAGAAATGATATTTCCTTGGGCTTTGTGTCAAGTAGAGAGATAGTTTCAACTTGGTTAACACCAATCTTGACTTTGATCACTAGGTCCACTCTATCTTCTTCAAATTCATTTATGGAGATGGCATTGATTTGCAATGCTATCCATGTTGTTGTTGTTGTCGTCGCTGTCGTAGAAGACTTTCTTTAGCCCTTCATTCCTTGGCTTCTATTTGTGCTTCTTCCACAACCCGTTGCTTTTCTTTTGTTTGTTGTTTCTTGTTATGCATCCGCTGTAGCATCTCTTGGGTTAGTGGTAGATGATACTTCTTGAGCCTACATCCACTAATCTAGTTAGGCATTTCCTCTCCATCTAATGTCACAAGATTGATGGCACCATTTGGTGATAAATGTTTGATCACAAAGTGTCCCATCCCTCGCTTCTTGAGTTTCTTTGCATCTTGTTTCACGGTATACACCAAGACGTAATCCCCTACTTTAAATTCTTTTGACCACACATGCTTGTCAAAGAACTCCTTTTGACGTCTTTTTTGGGCATAGATAGATGCTATCACTTGAAGAAGTGGCTCATCTAGTTTTTCAAATCATCCAACCTTGATAACAATTCATGACCAGTCTGCTCTAGTAGCTTAGCTACTCTTAGAGTTGTGATTAAGAATTCAATGGGTAGAATGGCATTAAGTCCAAACACCATATTGTAAGGTGTTGTTCCATTGGATGTCTTATAAGCCAACCTATATGCCCACATGGCAGAATGTAACTTTTGGTACCAATCTGTTCGTGATTCCGTCACAACTTTTGTCAATACTGTGAAAAGTCTTTTATTAGTAGCTTCTCCCTGTCCATTGGCTTGTGGATGTTATGGGGCAGACTTATTATGATTAATCATGCATTCATCAAGAAGATTTTCAATAACCTCATTTATGACGTGTGTGCCTTTATCACTGACAATTTCTATGGGCAATCCATATCCTACAAAGACATTTTCATATAGAAAGTGTGTAGTGGTTTTGGCATCCGCCTTTTGTGTGGCTTTTGCTTCAACCCATTTTGTGAGATAGTCCATGGCGACAATGATATATTGGGCATGAGATTTGTAACCGGGTGGTGAGATAGGTCCCACAAAGTCTAAACCCCACTTAGCAAATGCCCGTGCTCTCATCATTGTCCATAATGGAATCTCATATCTTTTTATAGGTACCTTGATACACTTATAATCATCGCATCGTTTAACATATTCATCCGCATCCATGTGTAATGTAGGCCACCATATTCCCGCAGTTAAGACAATTCTAGCTGTCTTTTCTCAAGAAATGTCCTCCACTAATTCCTCCGTGTGCTTGCTCTAAGATAGGAAAATATTCATTTTTAATTGCACATATCCTGAGTTGGTTAACCTTTCCTCTCTTGTAGAGTTGATTTTCAATTAGTGTGAAGGCTCGAGCTTCTATTTCAATGGTCTTTTGTGTGGCCCTTGTGATATTTTCAGGGAATGTCCTTGTTGTTAGGTAATCAACCATATATTGACTCCATTACAAAGCAATTGTAATTAGAAACAATGTGGCATGTTCCACAGGTGGATTGTTTTTGCATGTAGAACAATTTAGAGCATAATTATGTACATCTGCAAACTGCATGCATATCTGGCCAATACACTCCCAGCTGCTTTAAGCGTTGGTGTGTTTTCTTTTGAGAACAATGGAAAGCTGTCTTATACATGGGCTTCCATGAGATAGCACTCATATTCTTCTGGACTAATGCATAGTTGCAATATTCCTTTAGAGCCTAGATGGTACAAAAATCCACCTATTAGCAAAAGTTTTTAGCTTGCCTGATTGTTGTTGCTTATGAGTTTGTTTAGCCTTATCAAAATCTCCACCGTAAGTCAAAAGATTGACTACCTCTTGAGACCACTTTGGAACCATCTCGATGTTGAACACGTAAGCATCGGGTATATCATCATCTACTCCTTCAGGTGCTTCTCCATTGGGTAGTCTAGAGAGATGATCTACTCTTAGGTGTGTTTTCTCATTTTTTACCACAATCATAAAGTCAAACTCAAACAATATGACGAACCAACAAACAATTCTTCTTGTATTGCAATGTTTTCTTACCATATACAAGAGGGCTTGGTGATCTTTGAAGAATACAAATTTGTTGGCCAAAAGATAATGCCTAAATTTCTTCAGGGCATATATCATTCCTAACCCTTCTTGTTCCGTGGTTGTAATTCTTTTCAGCACTGTCCAAAAGTCAACTAGCATAGCAGACTGGGAATTCCATTTTCCTTCTCCTGGTGCCAAGATACAACCTATAGAAAATGCCGAGGCATCAATGTGAACATGGAATATTTTATCCCAATTTGGTGCCTTGAGTATTAGTGCTGATATAAGCACATCCTTTATTTTTGCAAATGACTCCTCACACTTTGTTGTCGAATCAAAGACAACTATCAACCTATACAAGGATTGTGCAGCGACTGCATACCATCGGTAGTATCCACGATGTCCCATGAAAGATTGTACCTATTTGGAATTAGTTGGCCTTGGCATTTCCACAATCACCTTGATCTTGTCAAGATCCCTAGAAATACCATTCTCCGAATGTCCCAATGTTTTGCCTTGTCTTACAATGAAGCAACATTTTTTAGGATTTAGGTAGATTCTATAGGTTCTGCACTTTTTTTCAGATGTTCAATGTGCTCGTCCCTAAGGATAGAGTGATCACAAAGGTCATCCATATATATTTCTAGGTTTATCCGCAAGTATTCTTTGAAAGTGTGCATCATTTGTCTTTGGAATGTGGCTAGTGCATTGATCAAGCCAAAAGGCATTACCCTATAGGTGTAGATTCCCCATTCCTTGGTGAATGCCGTTTTATATTGATCTTCTACCACGATAACCAATTAGTTGTATCCTAAGAACTCCGAACTCGTCTAAGAAAGAGTAGGCTTGTTTGCCAGCCACTCGTTCGAGCACATATTTCATGATTGGTAAGGAATAGTTATCCCTTATGGTTGCAACATTCACTTCTTTAAGATTCACACATACGTGTAACTTCCAATTTTTCTTGGGGACAACCACAATGGGTGATACCCAGTCAATGTGTTCAATCTCATAAACGAATTCTGCGGCCTTAAGGTTATCATTGTGTGTTGAAATATGGATGAATTCACCCCTTTAAGGTCTTTGTATGACCATGAAAAAACATCTCTATACTCCTTGAGGAGCTGTATGAGAAGCTCCTCTTCTTCTGCACTCAAATTCGTTCCTATGTAGACCGGTCTCACAGCCTCTCTAGTTTCCACTAGGTCTACTCATTTTGCATTTTTTGGGCCAACATAGGATTCATTTCCTTTTTTCTCCCTTGTTGGTTGATTATGACTATTGTCTTGCCCTGGATGGTGAATTTGTGATAGTGAGAAGGGACATCTATATTCTCCATCTCTGTGCTCTCTCCTTCCTCACTTTCTATCTCCGTTGTCCATACTTCCTTCAGGGTTCTCTTGAGTTCTTGGTACTTCTTTTTATGCTCAACCTTGGTCCATTTTGGTTTTTGAACTCATCCATCCCTGGGTCTTTTGGTTTCTTTGTTTTGTTTCCTTTTCAGTCTTTTGAGATTGCTTCCTCAAGCTCCTAACACTCCCTTTTGTTTTTGCGTCTTGCGTTTTTGTGAACTGACCTGCAATTTTGTCTTTCACGCAATCTTCTGCCTTTACAAGCATCATAAATTTTAATTTCCTTTTCTCAACATCGAGTTTCTTCTGGCCATGTTCAAGCTTCTTTTCTTCGTATAGTGTTGTTGCCGCCCAGGTTTTTCATTTGGAAAATCATAAAATTTGACATCCGTTATGGTATCTTCTCGATCACTTGGGTTGTTTAAAACATTCATCATGTGCATCTTCATCATACTTGAAACGGTAAGGAGAATTGTAAACAACTTTACCTCTCCATCCTCATCCTATTTCCTATTTAGGGTTCATTCAAGGCTTTTGACTCTCACCCTCTTCCTCAACTACATCGACCATGTAATCTGAGGGGATCACGTCATAGCCATCCTTGTCACAAAACTTTGTTGTGGGACCGTCAGCCACAATGCACACATCTAAAGTTGCTAGAATGTGTTCTCATCCTAAAGGCTTATTCTTATGGAAAGGTCTCTGGGATGTAGTCTTTGTCTTCAAAAACCCTTTCTAAGATGCACTCTTCTCGCTTTAAGCTTCCACACTCTAAAGCTCCGCACATCCATAGTTGCTTGGACTTACCTAACCATGTTGGGAGTTCTGATCCTGCTATAGTAGCTGAATCAAACTTCTCAAACTGCTAATGTAGTTGAATCAAACTCCTCAACTGGTGTTCTGGTTACACCCTTATAACTACGGTCTTTAAAGTTTATCCTGGTTGTTTCCATGTTTCTCATAGGTATATGTGGTCATAATCCAAATCTTGGATCATTTTTACCTGTGTCATGAATGGTCTTCCAATATATGTCGTAGTTGTTTTCTTGCCAAAATCAACTATGGCAAACGTATGCTCATATTCAATTGCACAAGAGGTGACAATTACTTTCTCAAGAAGCCCTAGGGGTTTCTCAATATACCCAACTGCAAGCTGCAGTTTCATTTGTGTTGCTCTCAAAGTTGGTTTCCCCCATTTTTTCCATGTTTCTTTCATAGCAATGGCTACCCCAGCTCCACTGTCAAGAATTTCCATGGTGATGACACCTTGAAATTCCATAGGAAGAGTTGTGTTTCCATCTTCTCCTTCACAATATTCTCCAGTTTTGTTCAATGGTATGGGTCTGGTAGTAAGATGAGGTTTTTCAATTTTTGATTCCCTTTTGAATTTGTGATGAAGGATCCTTTACACCAAACTTTTCCAAACAACTTCCTACCATCATTCACATGTTTGGTCGTATTCATAGCAGCTCAACTAGCGCTATTGTGCATGTCATAGGGGTCAACAAAATATCTATCACCCCCTTGACGGGACTGCAACAACATTTGATTTTGACTCGTGCTCTCCCATATAGGACGATAGTGTTCTTAGTGAATGAGGTTGGCTGTCCATAGATTGTACAAATCCTTGGTTCCCCCAATATGATTGCACTTCCAGATTCATTTGAGATCCAGCCTCAAATTCCTCTATAGGTGGAAGAAACATTCCTCTTTCATCATCGATCTGGTTTACGTGTCTTCTTAGCTCATTGGCTTTGTTGAACTCTCAGACTTGTTTCCATAGTTTGTTAAGGCCATCCCTCTCTGACTTGTTTCCACAGTTCATCAAGACCATCCATCTCTCTATAACCCTCTGGTATAGCTAGGTGAAATCTCTAAGAAGAGTTATCAGTGGTATTCAATACTATCCTTGGTTCTTTTGCTGGGTCCTTAAGCTCTAGTTCATGCTCGTGACTAGGATCTGTTACCATAAACATGTGGTAGTGATGTGTGTGAACACACTTAGGACCGCCGTGGAATTTTTCCCCTCTTTAGGATGTTTTATCCCCCGTGCATTGTATATACGTCCATTCGTTCTAGGGCTATCGATCTTTCCATTGCACACTAAGTAATACACTCTCTGTTGTGTGCCTTGAGCTTCCTTCATCTTCTTCAAGTTGTGTGTGTTTTTCTACAACCCTAATTCCAACAATCGGTATCAAAGCAAGTTGCATCCTCCTGGGCTTAGTCGCGAGAAGCTCCATCACACGCCTGCTCACTTTCTCTGATTTTAGTGATCTTTGGCGAGCATTCATAGGTCGACAAAAGTTTCAAGTGTACTCGTAGACCTTAGTCTGCTCAGAGTTTTGATTCGGGCTCATTTCGACCTCCGTTTCCACTACAGGAGTAATGCACAGGCTATTTCTTCATTTTGTACAAAATTTCTAATAGTGATGTTTTCTACATAACAGGTCCCTTACAATATTATGTCTTGTGCTATATAGCACGTGTTGTTCCCGCTTCGTTTCTCCTCTTTTCGGGTAGTTTTCACATCAGGTGCAACATTTACCATGGCTGACAACAACATAGATGTGTTCAAGATGTTTGCTACTGAGGACAGATTGGATGGGGACAATTACCCTATGTGGGCTTACATGATGTAGTATGTTCTTGTGTCAAAGGGTGTCTGGAATATTGTGTAGGGCATTGATGTATGTCCTGTATCTGAGGATGTAGGCGATGTTGAGGATGTTACAGGTCTTGCTGCAAAGATTGCTGTTGTTAGAGTTGCTTTGCCTACGAAAGAACAAGCTCGTTGGGATGTAAAGAAAGCGCAGGCTCATGTGTTGATTGCATTGTCTGTGAAGCGCACCATTACTCCTCACATTCGTTCAACAAAATCTACAAAACAGGCTTGGGATATTCTAGCAGGACATTATGCAAGCCGCCATTAGGCTAAAATTGCTTTGCTGCATAAAGAGCTGGAATTGAAGATTATGCATGAGGAAGTGATAAGGACACTTTCCTTGCTGGTGTTAAGGATCTCAATGAGCAACTTATTTCTACAAATGAAGTCATTGCGGACAGTTCCTTTGTGCCGACTGTTCTTGATGCCTTACCAGATTCCTACCAGACTTTTGCTAGTACTTGGAGACTTATGACCCAATGAAATCCTGAAGTTGTCAAGCTTGATGCATTATGCACATTGATATTGCAAGAGTCACTTTCCAGAAAAAATAGGACTAGACAGCGTGCAGTTGAACAGGCTTTTATTGCTGCTCAAAGAAAGGGTGGTAACAACAATGTAGCCACTTCTTATGATTCTTCTGCAAGTGGAAAATCACATGTTCCTAATGCTTATGCTGGCAATAATTCATATGGAAATTTTGGTGATAAAGGAAAAAAGAAGATGCATTGCCATTATTGTAAACCTAATGATCACTTGGTTAAGCAGTGTCCTAAGTTGAAGGCCAAACAGGCTAAGAAGAAAGAGGGTGGTTCCACTGCAAATGCTGGTTCCACTACACATGCAGCCATTGTTGAGTCTTTTGTGAAAGGATACCGTGATGCTAATGTTGATGTAGAATGGTCTTTTAGTGTAGAGTGCACTTACAATCACGCTGTCCATGATGCATGCATGTCAGTTGTTGTAGATTCACATGTGTGGTATTTCAAAAGTGGTGCTACAAAGCACATTACCTCACATCGTGAATTGTTCACCTCTCTTTAGTCTGTCCCTCATCGGAATTCAGTCACTTGTGCCAACAATGCTTCTTCTCCTGTTTAGGGAGTTGGAAAGATTGTGCTTACTGCTGCAAATGGTAGTTCTTTCACACTTGTTGATGCACTTTATGTACCTGGGATCAAGAAGAATATTTTTTCTATATCTGCACTTGCTAGACTTGGACTTGTAGTCAAGTTTGTGGATGAAAAATGTACAGTACATGATCTCAGTTTTGGTGATGAAATTGTTGCATCTGGCATATTATGTCGTGGGTTCTATAAGCTCACTTTGTATGACAAGTGTGGACACAATTTTACAAATATAGTTGTGGATTCTAAGGCAATTTCATGCAAAACTTTGGCATGCACGTTTTGGGCATCTGAATTTTGTCAGTTTGCTGCGTTTGCAGAAATATGATATGGTTGCTTCTTTGCCACCTCTTGAAGCACCTCTCAAACATGTTTGTGAAGGCTGTATTTTGGGTAAAATGCAGCGTTCAAAGTTTCCAAAGGATAGGGCCACATGTAGGTTGCAGCTTGTGCATAGTGATGCTTGTGGGCCCATGCAAAATTCGTTCTTGGGCAATTACCTGTACTTTGTGACTTTCATTGATGATTACTCCAGGCATGCATGTGTATTTCCGCTTAAAGCAAAGTCCGAAGTTTTTATGTGCTTCAAACATTTTTTGGCTATGGTTGAAAATGTCTCGAAATGTACTATGGGCACCCTCCATTCCAATCAAGGGGGGGAGTATATGTCTCATGAATTTAATGCATTTATGGCTAGTCATGGGATAAAACACCAATGTATAGTGCCTTATACACCTCAAGAAAATGGTGTTGCTGAGAGGAAAAACATGTCACTTACAAAAATGGCATGATGTATGGTCAAAATTCAAGCTCTACCGCATTCCTTTTGGCTTGACTCCATCATGTATGCCACTTATGTACTAAACAAGTGTCCTACAAAAGCTTTGCAATCTATAACTCCATATGAAGCATGGCATGATAGAAAGACTTCTATTGAGCACAAAAAATTAAATGATAAGGCTGTCAAATGTATTTTTGTTGGTTATATTGCTGAGAGCAAAGGTTACAGGTTGTATCATCCACAAACAAAGCATATTCTGGTTTCATGGGATGTTGTGTTTGTGGAAGATTCTGTTCAGCCCTTGCTGTCATGTACTAGAGACAGTAATGTAAGCTCACAGGATATTCATGACACCTTGTTGCCTCTTTCGGTGGTGGAACTACAAATGTAAATTCCAATGAGACAAATGTACAACCTATGGGGGTTTCTGAAAATGTTATAGATCAGCCTATTACTGATGAATATATATGATGTACTTGATAAGGAAAGGGCTGAAAATGAGCAGGCTAGAGGTATGCCAAAATGGCTAGTGCACACTTTGCATGATAGTAAATTGGATGCACCTTTGTCTAGTCGTACTCGTTCAAGTTCTTGCCATGCATCTTATGCATCAAATTGTTATGCTTTGGCTATGTCTAGCTTACATGATGTTGAGTAACTCTATCTTTTGATGAAGCACTTCAAAAAATTAGATGGCTGCCATGCAATCAGAATATGATGCACTTATAGAAAATGACACATGGACTTTATGTGATTTGCCTCCTAGCAAAAAGGCCATTGGTACAAAGTGGGTTTACAAAGTTGAAACACAATCCGGATGGTGAGGTTGATTGCCATAAGGCTTGACTTGCTGCAAAAGGCTATGCGCAGCAAAAAGGCATAGATTATGAAGAAAATTTTGCTCCCACTTGTCGTATGACTACTGTTCGTTTTCTATGTGCATTGGCAATTCATTTTGGTTGGGATGCACATCAGTCAGACATTGTTACTGATTTCTTGAATGGTGACATATTTGAGGAAGTTTATGTAACACAACCTTGCGGTTTTGTCAAGAAAGGACAAGAGGACAAAGTGTGCAGATGTAAGAAGGCTTTGTATGGGTTGGAGCATTCTCCTCGTGCTTGGTATGAGAAAGTTGACACTCATTTGGTCAAAGGAGGCTTTCATATAGCACTCCAACAGAAAGCACATTGTATGTCAAGCATGAGGGCGCTGTACTTCTCATTGTTGTTCTTTATGTGGATGATTTGCTGATCGGTAGTCCCAATGAGTTTAAGGATGATTTGAATGCTACTTTCAAGATAAAGATTTGGGGATGTTGCATCATTACTTGGGCATACAGTTTAAGTAGTGTGATGGTGGTATTGCCTTGTGTCAGAAAAGTTACATAGAGACAGTTCTATGTAAGTTTGGACTTGAGGGTTGCAACCCAATTGCAACTCCCATGGAAACAGGTTTGAAGATGAGTCTACATGATGCTGGTGATCTTACTGATGTCACTCTTTACCAAACTGCTGTTGGATGCCTCATTTATGTATGCAACATGTAGCCGGATATTCAATTTGCAATCTCACACGTCAGCAGATTTATGCATAGCCCAGGGTCTAAGCATTGGCAAGCTGTCAAGAGGATTTTCCGCTACCTTAGTGGCACTTTACATCTTGGCTTGTTTTATCCCAAGGGGGGATCATTGCCGTCAGAATTACATGCTTTTTCAGAATCAGATTGGGTTGGTTGTTTTGACACGCGAATGTCCACAAATGGTTTTTGTTTCATGCTTGGTAGCTCATGCATATCATGGTTGAGCAAGAAGGAACCTACTGTGGGAAATTCCAATTGTAAGCCTGAGTACAGGGCATCTTCATAGCTACGGTTTAGTGTGTATGGCTCATACGCCTTATGGTTGATTTGAGTGTTGGACAGGACACTGCCAACACAATCTACACTGACAGTCAGAGTGGATTGGCAGTTGCAAGGAACCCAGTTTTTGATGCTCGCACAAAGCACATTGAGGTGCATTAGCACTATGTTAGGGAGAGGCTCTGAGTAGGAGAGATGAGCTTGGCTTATGTGCCAACACAGGACAACCTTGCAGATCTTTTCACAAAGGCATTGTCTCGTGAGAAGTTTGAAGTTTTCCACAAAGCTTTGGGATTACTCCCCTTTGTGGATCGATCATGTTCTTAGTGCATGGCACTTCCCTTTACTCATGTGTTAGCTCTCGTTCACCGCATCACTCCAGGGGGGATTTGTTACCATATACATGTGGTAGTGATGTGTGTGAACACACTTAGGACCGTCGGGGCATTTTTTCCCTCTTTAGGAGGTTTTTCCCCCCGTGCATTGTATATAGGCCCATTCATTCTAGGGCTATTGATCTTTGCATTGCACACTAAGTAAGACACTCTCTGTTGTGTGCCTTGAGATTCCTTCATCTTCTCCAAGCTGTGTGTGTTTTCTTGCAGCCCTAATTTCAAATGGATCTAGCTCTATTTGCTCCTTGTTTGATGGAATTATTGGTGCTGGTGGAACAAGGATCACATCCTCAGGTTTCCCAACAAGAGATTCTGGTGAGGCTTGGGTGATTTGAATCATTTTCTGGCACATTTCAAGCCTTTTCTTTTCTAGCTCCGCCTATGGATATGTCATCCACCTTTGCTCTTCAATTTGTTTTTGAGCTGTGGTTTGTAGGCTTTAAGGAGGGCATCTAATGTTCATTGACCTTTTCTACCAATATGGACCCTCTTGAACTAGTACTCTTGGGTTTCTTAACTATGCTTGGCTCTGGTACTACCTAAAGGGCTCCCTTTTTCTCGTTTGTTTCTCCTTCTAATTTCTTAAGTTTTCCCTTGGTTTGTTTCAACTCGTTGGCTAAGGAAGTTCTTTCACATTCTTTCCTAGCTCTCATTCTAGCTTTCCTAGATTTCCATGTGTTTCGCTGACTTTTTCGCTCAATGTTAGGTGCATCGATTTTTGGTTCTTTGATGATGGGTTCGTCTATCGCTTTTTGGGCTTGGGCTCTTGTAATCACCTGGATTAGTTGTTACCATATACATGTGGTAGTGATGTGTGTGAACACACTAGGATCGTTGGGGCATTTTTTCCCTCTTTAGGAGGTTTTTCCCCCCATGCATTTTATATATGCCCATCACTCTAGGGCTATCTATATTTTCATTGCACACTAAGTAACACACTCTCAGTTGTGTGCCTTGAGCTTCCTTCGTCTTCTCCAAGCTGTGTGCGTTTCTCTGCAATCCTAATTCCAACAATTGGTATTAGAGGAGGTTGTGTCCTCCTTGGCTTAGTCGCCAGCAGCTCTAGCACACGCCTGCTCACTTTCTCTGATTTCTTTGAGCTTTGGCGAGCATTCGCAGGTCGAAAAAAATTTCAAGAGAGCTCCTAGAGCTTAGTCTACTCAAATTTTTGATTCGGGCTCATTTTGACCTCTGTTTCCACTACAGCCACGTCTGCACAGGAAATTTCATCATTTTGTTCAAAATTTTTGTCAGTGCCAATTACTGCATAACAGGTCCCATACAATCAATTGCGGGTTGTGTTATGGGATTGATATTTTACTATTTATTGTACTTTACAGGTGGAAAAGGCTTGACCGATCTAGGCCTATGCGAACAAACATATATATTGTACATTTTATTATTCAAGTGCTCTTTTATGAGCTTTGGCCATTTATGACCGGCCGGCCAGTTTGTACTCAATTTGACCATTCAAGAAATCTATAAATGAAATACGTGCAAGAGGGAAATGGTCACTCTTGCACGGGAGGAGAGGAGAGAAGAAAGACACGAACACTGGGTGCAATCGCTACAGCCGGAGGCGTGGAGTTCCCTGCAAAATAGCAAAATAACACGTCGCAACCATAAAACCGACAAATCCACATACCTGACGAGTCTCGTAGCATAGAATCAAAGCCATACGCACAGAGAGAGAGAGAGACTGTGCGCAAGAGAGTGCCAATCACTGATCTGCTCATGCAACACCCAACAAGTGATCATATTCCACAATTCAAATCAACATTGCAATGCTTCATCAAAATATCAAATATTTCATAAATATATCATCAAAATACCAATTCCATTACATACCCTGGGGTTGAAAGACAATTGTCCTCAATTGTTACCAAAACCAAACTAGTGGGAGTGGTGCCACTGGTAGAGTGGTCAAGTAAGTGGTCTTGCCATTTTTATTAAAGATTTCTTCAAAGGATGGATCATGCAAGAGGCACTTTGTTTACATTTTAGAGTATTTGGCATAGGTTGATCCCTCAATGCCTTGCATGTGGTAAGATGAGGAGGATGCAAGGATGACTTCACACCTACCAAGTGGAAAAGGAGAAATTATTTAGCATGGATATGGATCTACGCCAAGTCGTCAACAACTTTTGCATCCTCAATGCAAAGGTTATGACCAAGTGGGTGGACTTGTGGAAAATGGCAAAGGCAAGGCATTTGCAAGAGAGGGAAGCATGGAAGCAGGCTCATGGAGGTAGGAGGACACCCCAAACTCCTCAACACCTTGCATGTTTCCCATATCTCATTAGTGCCAAGTGGATCCATGAGAGAATGACCAAAGCAAAGGCATGCAAAGAGAACATCACCGACAAAGAATGGGAGTATGTACGAGGTTGTGTACCAAAGGTATATAGCTAATCTATATACTCATTTTCTTTCATTTTATCTTTATAATTAATTGTATAATTTTTTCTCTTGTATATTTCCTTTCCTTTAACTCTATGTGGTCAAAGGGGAAACACTTGTGTACATGCCACATTGAGGAAGAGTATCAAACCACCATGGATTGTGATGTCATGGGCAACTTTGACACAAATGGTGATGAAGCCAGGTACTGTGGGACTGTTGAAAGGATACTAAAGGTCAATTTTAGAACTTTCGTACCTTCATCTTCAAGTGCAAGTGTTTTACAAATGTGTCTAGATGACATGATAATGGGCTCTACATTTTGGAGTCTTGTGTGTATCACACGGGGAGGTATGACAACTTAGTTTTACCACACAATTGTTAGCAAGTGAGTGTAAACCTTCTTTACACTTATTTTCTTGTAGCATAATATCAATGTCACTCATTTCTCTTTTCTTTTCTATAGGTCATCTATACACCTTGAGGAAGAACCATTTTTGCTACTAATGAAGTGGAGACCGTCTTCGACCCTCTTCCACCTACTACTTTGGATAAGGGTGAGATAGGGGATAGAGAGATCAATGATTCGAGTCCCAGTGTTGCCAATCTTAGCTAGAATGATTTCCATGATGACGATGATGAGATGCAAGATGATGAGTTTGAGAATGCTGAAGCCAGCGGATCCACAAACAATAATTTAATTTCTCTCTTTATTGATTTGGGAGCCATGGGTTTATATTTAGATCAAGCTACTTGTAGGGATATTTTGGAAGATGATTTATAAACATTTTGTATACTTTATATTTTTTTTTGCTGTTGTCACCCATTCATGGCTTTCATTCAATCTCTCTCTCTCTCTCTCTCTCTCTCTCTCTCTCTCTCTCTCTCTCTCTAATTTTGTCAAGCGTGCTTCCTCCCATTTGCAAGAGAATGAGCAAGGTTCTTGCAAAAGTGCAGGCCACTTGCACATTGCTGCAAGATAGAGCTTGAAGAAACTAACATAGGTTCTAGCATCTTGTAAAATGTGGGTACACTTCACTCTATCATGATGAAAATTGAAAAACGTGGGCTCCAAAGGGGCACTAAGAAAACAGTGCCACGACTACCTTCAAGGTGAGGATGTTTTGTTGAACAAGAGGATTTTTTTGAGGACATATTGAACGGGCGCCCAATTGGTCAAACACATAGC
This sequence comes from Adiantum capillus-veneris, assembly GCF_014529385.1. Taxonomy (NCBI): domain Eukaryota; kingdom Viridiplantae; phylum Streptophyta; class Polypodiopsida; order Polypodiales; family Pteridaceae; genus Adiantum; species Adiantum capillus-veneris. The sequence goes on from NC_140946.1 coordinate 139,788,496, forward strand.
CGAACACCACATTTGTATTCTATTAGTTTTCTGAGCTACTCTAGTAATACTCTGTGTAATCCTGATTCCAGAGTAGTGGATCAACTCCCTGAGTTGTAATGCTGTAATGATAGTTGTAAAAGTCCATGTAAAATGACCACTGGCCATTTAGAAATCCCTAGGTATAAAGGTCAATAACTTTAATGTAAAAGGAGGCTTATCTTTAGAGAAGAAGGGAGCTCTAAAAACGTACACTCAAGCTACGAGAAACTCCAACTTGTAATCATCGCAACTAATGAATGGGTAATCAATTTTTAATTCCAAAACTTGTATTGTGTTCCTCTTTCTTTGCTCTTTCATTCTAGTGTTCAGGACCTTTTTCATGATGGATTGTGATTTTGGTACCTTGTTGGATTGCAACCAAACTTGGTAGGATAATGTCCCTAGGTGTCCTAGACCTCCTCCTAAAGTTTCGTTGCATTTCGAGTCTGTTCGAGTGCCAAAATGACGTTATGACCTAGAGCTGTGAGAAAGAACATAGGAAGATTTTCCTGATCTTTGAGTGTCGGTTTGCTTGTTAAGGTTCACTTCGTGAGATTGACGATCTCATAGAGTCTCCATGCCCCATCCGAGTCACTTTCCCTGAGTATTGACATTATGTTAGTACTAAAAAGCTATGCTACAGGCATTCATCGCGGCGACTCGCTAACATTGTCGCTGTTTTTGGGGATATGATCCTTAGATGGTGAGTGACCTAGTGTGTATTTAGAGCGTCATTTTCTGAAGATTTGTCCTTCCATTCCATTTACACCTTAGCAGTGAAGCAGCTAGACATGGGGTTTAGTGCTTGATAGAGTCTAGAAGTCGAGGACTTGCTAGATCTATTCTTGAGAAATAAAGAGGGTTGTGAGTAAGATAGCCAGAAGCATTTCATTCTCCGATTTTCTCTATGCTTTCAGAGTGCTGTACCGTTTTTCGTTTCGACTTTATTTTGTACCGTTGTGTTTGTTTTTGTTTCATTTTTCATTTCAGTACTTAGGAGTAGGGTAAGTAGAAACTACCACCATCAAATTTGGGCTAAAAGATTGAGAGGAAAAAAGGACAAAAACCATATTTTGGCCGAAATGACCATAACTCTAAAATTCTAAAAATTTGATGGTAGAAACCTCAAAAGTGATCCAAATTCAAAAATTTGTGGATCAAAGGCATCAACATACTCTCTAGAAGCAATCTAGAAAGTTTGACAAGAATCTGTGGAGGAACATGGATCGCGATCCATGTACCCCAGCGACCATTTTTGGTGAAAAGTGACCTGCTACATTGAGCATCAGGGGGATATTGCTATGATCAAGTCTGCTTGAAAGAAAAATTCAAAGATCACATTAGAATTGGCTGTTAGGACAAAAACAACAAAACAAGCATTGCTGACACAAAATTGGGCAAATCTTGAGATTTTGGGATCCAAATTCAAAAAGGGGTGAGATTTGGCTTCTACAGGGCATAAAGAACCAACTGAACAAAATTTATGAAAAAATGTTGCCAAACATGGATTGCGATCCATGTACCTTTTGACATTTTGGGTTGATATTTGACAAGTACATCCTTGATAACTAGTGGAACAACTTTGCCAAAAGGGACCATGTTAAAAAATTGAAAAAAGTTGGTTAAAATATCCAAATACAGAAACTAGTCAAAAACCACAGGGTAGACATAAAAACTCACTTTTGACTATAAAAAAGTTGGCCAAATTTTTTTTTTTTTGGGGAAGAGTATCACCATAACATGGACTATAAGATGACCAAGTTTCATGTCAAAATTAGGTCAAACATGGATCGCGATCCACGTACCCCATGAAAAAACTTTGAATTTTTTTTTCCTGAGATTTAAGCAGTAGCTAGCTGGTATCATTTGGAACAACTTTCCCAAAAGAAGCCTTTGCAAAAAAGTTGTAAAAAGTGGTCAAAAGAGAAAAAAATAGAACATTGTCAAAACTGCCACATAAGACTGTAGAAGTCAATTTTGGTAGGTCAAAACTGGTCCAAATTCAAAAATATTTGTGGAGCAAGCTAAAAACATCACAAGCTATCAGCACACCAAAGATTCAAGTCCAAAAGTGGTGGAACATGGATCGCGATCCATGTACCCTTGAGAAATTTTTGGACAAAAACTTTTCCAGCCTGTAGGTGAGACCATTGTGAACAAAAAATCCCCAAAGAAGCATTGTCAAAAAAGTTCAAAAAGTAGGTGAAAAGAGCCAAAATCTATTCAAGGTGAAAAACCCTAAAACAGATCTAGGGATTGACTTTTGCGTGGCCTAAACAAGTCCAAATCACACAAAAACCACATAGCTAGCATCAAGAGACCAAGGGGAAGCTGTGTGCCAAGTTTCAGTGCATCTGACACATAGGTACATGGATCGCGATCCAGGTTCTTTTGTCACAAACTGATACCATATTTGCACCATAGCTAGAGGACATCACAAGGAATCTAGTGGTCTTCTCAAAACTGAATTTGGATATCAGAAGCCAAACCAAAAGCCCTGAACTACCAAGTACTCTGACAGAGTGCTAGAATTGACCTAACTTTCAATCCAAAGGTCTATTTTCACAAATTTTGATACCATAGGACTTACTGATCATGCTGAATCTGATGGTACCAAGAGAAGTCAATTTGGGCTCCAAACATGGATTGCGATCCATGTACCCACACTGACAGCTTGACCTAAAACTTTTCAGATCAATAGTGCATACACAAGGAAACATATTTCCAAGTACAATTCTGGAAAAATTTGAGCAAATCTAGGTCAAAAGGGAGCAAAATAGGTGACAGACTGAAAATCGTTGTGCAGACCTTGTACTGGGCATTTGACCTGTCAAAACAAGTCCAAATCCAAAAAGTTTTGACATTTAGCTTGTGGACATAGAGTGTAACAAGCTGCCAAGAGATCAAGTCCAGATGTGGTTGAACATGGATTGCCCATGTACCTCAGCCTCACAATTTGATGAAAATTGGTATATAGCATGCACAGGACCTTGTCTACACACTGTCAAAATTTGAGAAAATTTGGAGAAAAAAATTTGACAGAGGAACATGGATTGCGATCCGTGTACCTCAACATAGTGGGGGCATTTGACTTGGTGATCTTGTAAACATACTTGAGGACATTCCAAATCTCAAGTTTGAGCTAAAAATACCTTTAGGAGGCCAAGATACAAGCCAAAGTTCCTATGTTCTGGTCTTGAGACTGTTTTGAGTGTTGTTTAAGTGCAGTTCATTAAAAGTGCTCTAACTTTTGATAGACAACCCCAAATTGAGTTAGGTATAGCCAGGAAGAAAGCTTGTGGGCAATAGAAATATTAAATAATAATTCATGGCAAGCGTAACTTGTTTACGACATATGGGTATAGCAAAAAGATAGGAAAAAAAGGGAAGGGGAGGGGGAGTAAAGGAAGGAGGGAGAGGGCGAGAGAGGAACAACAAATGTCTACACCAAACGCGTTTCGCTATATTAGCTCATCAGTGGTTTCCTAAATCCAAAATTTTAGGGTACCGAGAACCAGTTTCCAGAGACCAAAAATTCACAAATTCCTGAATTTTGAGAGACCTTACGAGGGGAAAAAAGGGATAAGTTGCAATAAGCCAAAGTGGGCTTGTCAAGGCCTGCCTTGAGAGTTTTGAGTGATCTTTTTTATGAGAAATCATCCACCACCAAGGTTTTCTACTCCACTAAGAGACATGAAAAACGTAACAAACGCTACAATGCCTTCAACTGTGGGATTGGGAGAATACATAAAGGAGAGGCATTTTCTGATTAACAAACCAAACGTGAGATTCATCAAAACCAACAAAGCCATAAGAGTTTTAACGGATTACGCTCATGATGGCTTATATAGGTTCACAAACGGGGATCCATACATCTTCTACAGATGTGTAGAACCCAATGCTAGAGAGTTGACATTCCACAAGAACCTCTATGCATTCACATATACAGATGCCCATGGAGTGCAAGCTTTGATGGTAGATAAGTATGGACATGAGTATATACTTGTTGATCCAATTGACTTAGAACGGTACACATACAAGGGTACTCCGATCTCTACTTACTTTCAACCAAAAACGATGCCAGAGTACACATCAGAGAGGATTCCACCAGGGTTCTTTCCAAAACAAGACAAGAGCACGAGATCCGACTTTTCCAGAGACCACTAATTGGTTAGATTAGTGATTGAACCACAACAGTTAAGACCATATCAAGTGGCTCAATGTATCAAGACAAAGTACAGTGGGTCAGGGGATCCATACGCTCATGTCTCACTCTTCAAAAAAGTTTTGAGAGCTGAAAAGATCGTGGATTTCCATATTCAGTATGAGGGATTTGGATTGACATTAGAAGGAAGGGATTTGACTTGGTTCCAACCACTAAATAGAGATGAATTCCCAAACATAGCACAACTCTTACAAGAGTTTGTACAGGAGTTCTCAAAAAGGCGGATCAAACACAACATAGTGTCCCAAATCTATGCTTTCAAACAAAAAGCAAATGAAAGAGTGAGGAAGCTTTGCTTCACTTCAAACAATACATAGAGAGATGTCCTATGAGAGAGCTACAACAAAATGAGAAATTATTAGTTCTCTTTGTAGAGGGATTAAGAAACGAAACTCTCACAAAGGAACTACATTTGAAAGGATGCACGGCATTCGATCAAGTCACTAGAGAAGCTCTATATCTAGTTGACAATTGCAAGGCCTACGGAGAGGTGAGTGAAGATACAGACAACACGACTAGTAGTACTTCATCTCCAAAGAGCGAATTAACAACAAAGAGAGATGTCAAACTCCTTGGGAACCAATCATTGATCAAGTGGTCGAGGGGTGATTAAAAGAATAAACCAAGGCTACATACAAAACCCGATTCTACGACAACCTCAAGTGAGGAGATGTAATACTTGTGGAGGGGATCACCCCACTCCATGGTGTAGCACTCAGCCAAAGCCACAACATGTGCTAGGGCAACAACCACATCTTATGAACGATGGGAGAGTGATAGTCAACTACATCCAATCAATGTATGTACCACAACCCATGAAAAACCAGTACTCCATGGATGCGAATACGCTCAGGTTCATAGCCAATCAGGGGTATGGTTCAAAGAACATCCTCAAAAGGCAAGAACAACTATTGGCTGGATCACCAGCTATGAAACAAGAAGATCCATGTTATGAGTGTGGAGGTGATCATTGGGCACAAAGTTGTCCAAACAAGGGTCCACAGATACAATTATTTGTATTCTGTGAACATTGTGGGACAAACCATCTATGCCAAAACTGTGCTAAAAATCCAAACTACAGGGGAAAAGCAACAATGAACATTGTAGGCGTGATGCCTTCCTCAAGCAGACCCGAGGTAGAGCCTGCAATTCTTTTGAAGTTGATGACTTGAGCTCAAGCTCAAGAAGCTGCTAAAAATGCAATCATTGAAGAGGAAGCCACATTGCCTATTCAAACAGAAATCGAGAACATGTCGATGAGAACTGCAAGAAAATCATGGAAATCCAAACGAGACAAAATGAAAGCAAAGAGGCTGTAGGAGAAAGTTGCTTTGGTAACTAAATTGAATCAAACAAGAGAGTAGCTTAGACAAGAGCAAGAAAGGAACAAAAATGAAAAGGGACCTAAAGAGTCAAAGACTAACTCGGGAGGTTCAGTCTTGGTCAATAAAGTCTTTGAACCTTTGGATGCGATCTTGAAAGCTTATGATGCTAGGTTAAAGACCAACCAAACCCAGAGGATAGATGGCTAACGTAATCTCACCTGAGGTATGAAAAAGAGAGGTTGCCAATGTGCAAGGAGCTCATCCAGAAGGCCCAAGCTCTTATGGAACCAATTCCAGAGGCTCCAAAAACAGAGGTGCTAGTCAGCAAAAAAAATCCATGAATTGGAAAGTCGTGGTATTGTAAACAAAAAGGAAGAGCCAGGAGTTGAGGCACCTTTAGATACAAGGGAAGTAGCCAATACCACAGATGGGGTGGGCACACAAGTAGTGATGCCTATTCTGGAGGTAGAAGAACCGTGGCCACAATCCTTATGGGAATCAATCGAAAACCAAAAAGATGATAGTGCTACTTTAAAGTCAGCACCTATCCCTGCGATAAACATGGATCACAAATTTCCCCTAGGAGATATAAGATCTTTATATGTAAGGACTTTTCCATCTTTCATAGGAGAACTTGAAATAAAATTGGAGGTTAAAATAGTACCTTCTCAGTGGAAAGCCACACCAAAAATGATGGATACCAAGAGCTTGCATGAATTGATGTCGTCTCCTATACAATGTACACTTTATCTCTCAAACTTACTAAAAATTAGAACGCATCTATGGGGCCAAATGGGCAAAAACCTGGAAAAGATGGGCTTGAAAATCCCTTCACATGACCAACTTGCAGACAAAAACATGGATGACACCTTGCCTAAGAAGCCATAGACAAAGCCACTACCAGTAAATAAGGTGGGCGACTACTGTGAGGAAGAAGAAGGAAACACCACCTTACCACTTGAGTACAAAGGAGTAAAGACAGTTGCTATATTAGATAGTGGGACAGGAATTGCCATTGCAACCAAAGAAATATGGAGAAAATGGGGAAAGCTTGCTCTTACGAAAACTCGAATGAATTGAGAGACCGTAGGAATATGAGAACAAATCATTGTATCCTCGTGTGGCATAGAGTATAAGCACACCTTTGCCATAATGAATTTTGACAAGAGTAGCAACTTTAACATCATATTGGGCAGACCGTTCATGCGTAAGCTCAAAATTGTACAAGATTGGGGCTATGACTATATCTACCTGAGACACAAAGAGGTCACTAAAAAAATTAGTGTCAAAGATCATAGTTATAGAGATGTAGAGCAAACCTCGGGGGAAGAATTAAACTCCACAAGTGATTTCAAAAGCAAAGCGCTTATTTGGATGTACAAAGCTCATGATAGTGTAAGTTTGAGGAAGGAGGATTGTATTGTCGACGATTGACCTATGGAGGACACACACTATATTCCAGAACCATTTCCAAAAAAATTATTCGAACCCTTTCGATGGGATAAAATACTGGCCACTCTTGATGTGTGTGTGAATGAGGTAACCCTGACTAAATTTTGTGATGAGGAAGGATATGATATAATTCCCTTGTTTACAATAAAGGTGTTGAAGGAAGCTAACAAAGTTTGTGAGTATGAAAGCAAAAAAGTTGAGACAGATAGCTACATCATGGACCGCGGTGCCAAAGTGCAAACAAAGAAAGCAGAGCAACCACAAGAATATGTCATCATTGACATACCTGAAGAATCAACAAAAGCTGTTTCAAAAAAGCCGACTCCGAAAAAAGTGCAAATGAAAGTAGATGAAGGAGAAAAGATTCCAAGTTCAACGGCAAATCTTCAACAAACACAAGATCAATAGAAGAACAGGGATAAGGACGAAGATCGATTGTCTCCTATGATGATCAAATTTAGCATATGTGGAGAAACAGGACTCAAAATCACATGTTCAGCTGTGATAGATCCAAAAGCAACAAAGAATCTAATGACTTATGGAACGTGGATCATGATGGGAAAGCCACCAATCACCGAGCTAGCGAATATTGTGTACACAAGTTAAAAAATGCTGATTCCTAGCTTCGGAGTGGCAGAAGCTGTACTCAAGTTGAGTACCAAGGAGTATAAGGATATTTTTCACATAATCAATTCCCATCACATCAAAGAGAGTTTGGTCCTGACAAAAAGATGGAGGAACATCTTCTTTTGACAACAATCAAAAGTTTCACAACAAAGACAACGGTAAGACTCCATGAAGCTTCTCAAATCCATGCGGAGAAGAAATCACCAACCATCACGGAAAAAGGTAAAGCAAAGGTAAACACTGAAGTATATCAACCTCGCAAGACGACTTTACCTTCAATGAGCCTACATCAAACTTCCAATGAAGCTTCTACATCAAGAGCCAAACCATCAACAATGCAATGGAAACCAAAGCACAAAGTCTACCAACCAAAGTTTCCATCACAAAAAAGCATCCACAAGAAGCCAAAGAATGTCAACCAAGTGTTGGTATCCAAAGAGCACATTAAAGTCAAAGACCCAATTTGGATACATGAAGCACAAGTTCAACCACAACAACAGAAGGTGGCAGGGTGGGTAGCATCAAATGAGTCAATCACTGCTCAGGGCTACTTCCAAGGAAATACTAATATTTGGGCCAAAAAGCCTAAAGTAACAGCCTGGATCTACCCACCTCAACCAACGAGTTCTACAAACAAAAAATGCACTATCAACAAAAAGCAAACAACTCAAGAAGGAGAAAGAACAATGACAGAAGGCATCAAAAGAGAAGATCAAAGAAGCAAACAATGCGACAAGTTTGGGTACCAAAGTCAATCGCTAGTCAAATTACCCAAGAAAGACAGGTGAAGCAGCGGATGGTTCCAGTCAAGCTACTCGAAGCACAAGGATTTTATGAAGGTAACACTCAAATATGGTTACCAAATGTTGTAGCTCAATCTGGGACAATTAAGAGAAATCAGGAAGCACAAGCTTTTATCCAAAGGCAAGCAATGACAACCAAAAGCCAACAAAAGCCAATTGCAACCAAGGCTATGACAACCTCCAGATGGATACCTCGTCTTCAACTACAAACGCAAGGCTTTTACAACGGAAATCATCAGGTCTGGATACCAAATCCTAGTGTCCATCACATTATAGAAGAAGGTAAAATGCCAAACAGAGTCACACAAGGATAAAAAACAAGATGGGTTCCAAAATCGCTAGTGGAAACTCAAACACAAAGAACCCACACACAGATTCAACCGCTTCTCATGGAAATTAAATCAAAGGATACATTAGTTCCTCAACAAGCAAGTCAAGAGGAGCCAAAGTATGCCAGCCTACTTGAAAAAATGGTGGCATATAATGACCAAAACAATGGAAGAGGCCTAAATTTCTAGAACTTATGGAATTGGGTTTATGGCCTTGAACAGGTAAGTCCAAGTCACCATTAGAAATACATGGCATAAATGTCAGAGTCGGGAAGCTAAGCCACTGAATGAGTGAGACATTAGTCCCAAACCTTCATGTAATATTTTGTGTGGTCTAAGCATCTTAGTTATTCTAGGTACTACTCAAGTTGGAAGAGTTGAGCATAATTACGTTGTGTCACTCATGCTGGTATAGGTGATCATAAGAGTTGAAGTCATTGTAGTATAGTGGTAAGTGAAGGAGGAAGTTCAAAAGACACTCACGCACTCAGCACAGTGAGGTATGAGTGAAGAAGCTTCTACATCAAAAACCCTCTTGGAAATGTGGAAGCTATTGAGACGACCTTTGATGTCACATGTGCTACATTTGTTCCTTGAAGCACCCATCAACTCCATCTCTTACACTACATACTTTTGTTTGACAAATTTCTCGTATGCATATAGAGTGTCCCATAATTGACACTTGCATTAGGTACTCTTCCTTTGTTTCTCCCAAGAATTCACCTTGCATGACAGGTCCTTCGAGTCCAAATGCTCAACTCCAATAAGAGCGTATACCAAAGGCACTTTTTTCCCACCGGGTTTTTTCCCTTTGGTCATCCAGGTTTTAAGACCCTAATCTAGAAACCCTCATGATCGACTTCTTGTATATTCTCCTTCTACATCAGCAAATAAAGAAATGGCTACCCAAATCAATCGGCAATGACTTGGAGCAAAAACTGCAGGTCTCCATATGATTATCAAGAAAATCTTTTATCTCCAAGGTCAACAACAATGTCCATCAAACAATGGAAAGTCAAAGAATGGCCTACAACGACAAGCAATGACGAATTCCGCAAGAGAGTCCTCAACAACAATCAAAAGTAGCTCACACAATGCTTCAACACTACCTATCTATTTTGGAAAGCTCAAATTGCAGTGGACCTTGAAAGCAAATCCATCATAAAGTCTACGCAACAAAGAGGATCAATTCTACAAGCTTAAACACATCAATTTCCATCTTTACAGCGCCTAATATTGGCAACAAAGAGGCAAATGCACAACAAGAAGAAAAGTTGCCTCCACAATGCTTCAACACTACCTATCTATTCTGCAAGAGAGTCCTCAACAACAATCAAAAGTAGCTCACACAATGCTTCAACACTACCTATCTATTTTGGAAAGCTCAAATTGCAGTGGACCTTGAAAGAAAATCCATCATAAATTACACGCAACAAAGAAGATCAATTCTACAAGCTTAAACACATAAATTTCCATCTTTACAGCGGCTAATATTGGCAACAAAGAGGCGAATGCACAACAAGAAGAAAAGTAGCCTCCACAATCAAAGCTCAAATCATGTGTCGATAACATGGCAGATATGAATCACTCAAGGAAGGGGGGAGCATCATCAATGACAAAGCACTTCCCATGCTGAAGACCAACCTTGAAGACAAAGCTGAAGACAACAAAGCTGAAGACAACCCTATGACAAGACTGCACAAGGTCGTGTCAAGGGATGACACAATTTAGGAAGGGGGGAATGTTTGAGGATAGATCGAACATGCGCCCAATTGGTTGAACACATAGCCAGACACCACATTTGTATTCTATTAGTTTATCAAGCTAGTGTAGTAATATCTGTGTAATCCTGATTCTAGAGTAGTGGATCAACTCCCTGAGTTGTAATGCTATAATGATAGTTGTAAAAGTCCATGTGAAATGGCCACTGGCCATTTAGAAAGCCCTAGGTATAAAGGTCAATAACTTTAATGTGAAAGGAGGCTTATCTTTAGAGAAGAAGTGAGCTCTAAACACGTATGCTCAAGCTACGAGCAACTTCAACTTGTAATCATCGCAACTAATGAATGAGTAATCAATTTTCAATTCCAAAACTTGCATTGTGTCCTCTTTCTTTGCTCTTTCATTCTAATGTAAGCATTGTCAATTTTGCTGTGGTTTGCGACTACGCATCTGTGAGCCTTAACTGCAGGTTTGAGTGCTTAAATCACTGTTTATAGTTGTTTTGACCATAGGAGACTATCCTTAGACCATCGAGCGACATTTTTGGTATGTTTTGTTGCAGTTTTGAGGACCTTTTTCATGATGGATTGTGATTTTGGTACCTTGTTGGATTGCAACCAAACTTGGTAGGATAGTGCCCCTAGGTGTCCTAGACCTCCTCCTAAAGTTTTGTTGCATTTCGAGTTTGTTCAAGTGCCAAAATGGCGTGATGACCTAGAGCTGTGAGAAAGGACATAGGCAGATTTCCCCGGCCTTTGAGTGTTGCTTTGCTTGTTGAGCTAGGGTATTTGCTTGTTAAGGTTCACTTCGTGAGATTGCTAATCTCATAGAGTCTCCGTGCCCCATCCAAGTCACTTTCCCTGAGTATTGACATTATTTTAGTACCAAAAAACTATGCTGCAGACGTCCGTCACGACGACCCGCTAACAGGCTTTCTAGCTCATCACAAGAGCAGGCCATCCCCAAGTTAGGAGGGTGTAGGTAGAAGACGAGGGTCCCACTTGTAAAACATGCTTGTCTGTGTTTTGCTCTAGCGGGATGAATTGGCGGCCTTTGTTTGTGAGAGCCAATCCAAAACACGATGGATGTATGCCGTAGAGGTTGCTCCTATGGGCATATGCGAAGTCCAATAAAGTAGTGTCCAAGCCTTGGCAGCAGATGTCCACCATGTTTGGCTTCTCATCTTTGATGGTGCTTGCTTTACATGGAGGTACATGCATAACTCTAGGATGGAGCTTCCTCTTCCTAGTTTCATGTTTATCCACATAGCCATTGTTTCATGTTTTAATATCGTTTTTTTTTCATTTTTTAAAATTTTAAATATTGTTTTAAAAATACCAAAATTTGAATGTTTAAGCGCTAAAGCAAGGTTTGATAATAAGCGCGGCAATTCTAGTGGCAATAATTGCCGTAATATACGCGGTAATATTTGAATTACAAAAAATTGTCCTTTCGCACCCCTCTCTCTTCTTTGGCCAACCCATTTTGGACTCTCTCTCTACAAAACGCGGTAAAAGATCATGATAAACGTTTTGAGATTCTCATAGTGTCTACAATAATTGCAGAGACTAAGTGTACTCGAGTTTCCCAATACTGCTTGCATGCACCGCTGCCAATTATTCTTGATCTAGCTTGCCAATAATGGATTGATTACGATTGCATTGAGTTTGGAAAACTTGACTAGGAGCCATGTCCTAACAAATCCAAAACTCCAACCGGAAAGAAAGATGCATGCCAAATTCTTGAATAACAATAAATGGTCAGCTCTATCAAATACCTCTACCTTATAAGTCATAGGTTTACCTTACAAGCCACATTCCTTGCCTATACTTACGTTACTGCAATTGGATACCTTACCAATTGTTGCCTTTGATTCTTGTCCGCTTTGGAGCAAGATCCTTTTCTTGAATTTTTAAAACCCTACTTGTCATCCTTGCATGAGGACATAATTTTTTGGCGACTGCATTTTTGGAATTCAGCGAGTAGATTCCAAAAAGACTCTCTCTCTCTCTCTCTCTCTCTCTCTCTCTCTCTCTCAAGTGTGTGTGTGTGCCTTGCTGGTGGTAGTATGTGTGTTAAAAAAAAGGGAAAAATTGTTCAACTATTCTATCACCCAAGCTTGGTAGATGGGTTTAAGTTATTTCCATCTTGAATAACCTGTCTTGAGTTCAACTCTCCTCGTTGGTCTCGAAGGTCTCTTGGGACATTTTCCTACAATGCTTGATCAATCTATTTCTTCTTCTTCTTCATCATCTACCTCTGTGTGTGTGTGTGTGTCTCTCTCTCTCTCTCTCACACACACACACACACACACACACACACACACACACACACACACACACACACACACACACACACACACACACACACACACACACACTCTCTCTCTCTCTCTCTCTCTCTCTAGTATAGCTAGGAGAAGTACTATTTATCATGAACACATACACACATAGATCTAAACGGGCCTTGATTTAATTTTGTAATATATAAACCGAGCTTCTTCTTCTTTCAATATATAGTGGCTGCATTCTCTCAGCAAACATAAATCATTCAAAGGGTATGAAGACCCTGGACAATGTCTTGTGAGTTAGACCAGTAACCCCACAAGGGTATGGGCATGTATGCACACTTACTTTGATGTTAATAATGAGGACATGCCTAAATGCAGTAAGCAGTGCTTAGCGGCTTTCCTTCCCTCAACTCCACTCTAAGTCCACTTTATGCATGCACCAAGGCTTCCCTCTCCCCATAGTAGCCAATTCATGTGCCAAAAATAGGTATGGTGTACATACCTTTTTGGTCGAGTAGCTCTGTCACCTAAAAACTACCTACCTTGTTTAAAGCTAGGTAAACCCTCCTAGTCTATTATTAGCTCGCATTCCGACTAACATGTTTGCCATCATTATTGCTAGCATGAGCAGTAGACGTGTACTTAACCTGGTATTGCCCTCTTGCGAGGAGTGTCAAAACATAAACACATGTGCTCGCACACACAAACCTATGATCTTCTCTTGCATACACCCCTTCTTGGAATTGCTCTTGCCACAAGTCTTCTCCCTTGCTTGATAAACCCTAGAACCCTAAGGGAACACACCTCACAGCTGGTCTCTTTTGGTTTAGTTGGAGCTTTGAACTGGCAGGGTGGACTTGAATGAGATAACTCACATAATGTGGAGGTTCATAATGAAGTCAACAACTGTAGGTATGGGTGCATAAAAACGACCCCTCTATTTCTGGAATCGAGATGTGCTTATTATTCTGCATCGCCACACGCCCTTCTTGCTCTATACTTCCCCGCGAGCTAACACATGCAAGCACGCCCACACACACCCGTGATCTCTCTCTCTCTCTCTCTCTCTCTCTCTCTCTCTCTCTCACACACACACACACACACACACACACACACACACACACACACACACACACACACACACAAATTTGCATGGAATTGTCCTGCAAAGTTACTCAAGCGCAGGCACTTTTGTTGATACCTCGGTGAATCTCCCTCTTCTCCTATTGTTATGCTGCGGGTTGCTGCTCGTGATAGACAAACTATGGCGCTCTGGTTGTAAAGCATTGGACCTTATGCAATCTGCCTCACATGCCCATGATGTTTTTGGCAATTTGTCACACAACATGGCAGCATGGATCTCGTCAGTTGACTCCTTCTCCATGTTGGCTTTCATCGCCACTCAAACACACAACAAGATTGACGGAATGTATGTCTATGGGGGCAATCCACATCCAACATTTTTCACCTAAACCTTGTCTATTTTGGAAAGGAAAAAGATCAACATACAGGTAGGTGCAATTGCACCTACTGAGTATATTTTGGGTTTTTGATAAATAACAAGTTCTTAGAATGTTTGCCGGAAAGAAAAACATTTGAAAACTGCAAGTAGTAGTGTCCCTTTGCAGGTTTTTATACTTAGAATAATTTAAATTTTCTGGCTTTTCTATGCACCGATGATAATCAATGAGTTCGCCTTTCAACTTGACAGCCATTTCTATCAGGCTGCATATTGTTATTGCTAGGTCGTTGGGACATAAAGTCCTTGGCCTTCTGCACCCACTTAGTACATAGTTAGATTTTCTTTAAACATTGATTTTTCTGCTCAAGATTTGGAGAAAGTGTATAAGAGTTGTGTCTAGACATCTAATCAGCTGGAACTTAATGATAAATGGGGGTTTTTTCTCATGTCATGCAATTCATATAGAGATCGGGTGGTAAACCAGACTAATTCATTGACTTGAATGTATCAAGGCTGGATAGAACAAAAAGAAAAAACAACCTTTGTCTGTGGAAATGATTGTCATTATCTGTTTTATATACAACATCATGTGAGGGTCTCATGGGAGATGACATTGATTGGATTTTCTTGAGATGACTGAGCATATACAATGGAAATGCTGCCAAAATTTTTGCGTACATAGCTTAGCTTATGAATGTTTATTAGCTTTAAAATACTGAGGATGATTGGACGTTCATCATGTGGATTCTATATGAGTGATGGTTGTTGAGAGGACCATCCTATACGCATGTCCTATTCTCAAGTATATGAAAGAAGCAGATCCGGAGTGCAGGAAGGCATTGTTATGACTCATGAATATTTTTTCGTTGAGTTTTCTGATGGTCTTTTTTGTGGCTGAGCTATGAAACCTATGTCAAGCTGTACATTCATTTTAATTACATAGACTAAAAGTTGGAATCTTAGGATTTTTATACAACAAATTCATAATGTTTAACTATTCCAAAAATTGGATTTTCTTGAGGTGGAAAAAGACTAGCTTTTTGGGTGGTTATTTGGATCCACATACATGTCTCTTTTGATAAAAGATATGGTAAAGTATTGGTTTCTTGCTTTGTTATTGATACTGATATATAACTAAAGCAAACTCACGATGATATTTATGGCATATTGGTATTGATGAAATGTTTGCAGGGCATTCTTGTGAATTGGGATGATTGGGGTTTGGAAAACTGAACCTTAGTAAACAACTTGAAAAAACATATTGACTAGCTAAACTTACTATGCATAATGGTTAACTTTAGCAATTTGAATTGAGGCTTAGCTTGATGGTTTTTGACATGAAAATAACACATTTACTGCCTTTTACTAATTTACCTTTGGATTGGTTGCTAGAAGCCTTAAACCTCATGTGAGGGTCTCAACAGAAATGGCATCGACTGGATATTTGAGAAATTGTCCATTTTACAAAGGAAATGCTGCCCAAATTTTTACCTTTTCTTTTCATAAAATTTTAATCTCTGCTAGGCTGTTAGTTTCTTTGTAATTTTGAACAACAATAACAAGGGGAAGGGGTCATTGACACCTGTTTTCACAAGTACTGCTAGTACTGACATGTTTGTGTTCTTGGATGGTGGCAGGTAAGAGGTTCCTTCCTTGGTATTACAAAGGGAATTGCAGTAATAGTTGGAGATCATCCAGTGTTTGGTTTTATACTTGTAAACACTTCCCTGATAAGTATATATATACAATACATCCAGTCTAAAATGTTGTCATTTGTACAATCTTGTCTCTGTCATTTTTTTCTAAAAAGATGTATTTTTTCATGCAAACCTTGTCGGGTCTCTAGTCCCATTGTATGGTTCAATAGTTTGCTAAATCAAACTATTGTTAGATAATCAAACATAAACACACACACACACACACACACACACACACACACACACACACACATAAAAAAAAACTCTCCTCGATCAAACATTCATCATTTATAAATCTCTCTCTCTCTCTCTCTTGCCTCTCTCATGTGTACTCATACAAGCACACAGTCTTCTCAAGTGTT
Organism: Adiantum capillus-veneris; assembly: GCF_014529385.1. Lineage (NCBI taxonomy): Eukaryota > Viridiplantae > Streptophyta > Polypodiopsida > Polypodiales > Pteridaceae > Adiantum > Adiantum capillus-veneris. Next base: position 139,804,811 of record NC_140946.1, read on the forward strand.
GTGATATATGTTGGGCAACAAGCTTAAACACCAACATGAAGTGCCATTCTATTTTGTAACACTTGTGCGCACTTGTACACAATCACATCTGTATACAAACACGGAAAATATACCCATATTAGGGCACACAAACTCTTTTCAAACATCATGATATACACAATGCAACATGATTAGCCATCAACCGGACAGTGATACATGCACAAAAAAAGTTTGCAACAAGCCAATTTCAACGACTAACACTCCATAAAAATCAAATTTGATTTTGAACAACATTTAAAGACTGTAACAAAAAACCACAGACTAGTATTAAAAGGGTTTAAAGTACACAAATCAAAACAACAACTACAATAAGACAGATATGGACCAAAACAAAACATTACAATATACTAATATGGTGTCAAGGGCTTATTTCTCCAACATTATCGAGGAAATGTGAAATCTAGTTGTCCTCATCGCTAGTGTCATTGTTGGCTTTGTTGTTGTTGCTGGCTTCATTGGCTTGTCCTTGCGCAACAATGTATGTCATCCACCCTTCTACACAAGACTCTACATGTTGTTCAAAGGCTACACACTCATGTGGGGTGCAAAAATCATGTTCCCTCCAAATCATGATTGCATTGTTGACTAGAGCGGAAACTTGCTCAATGTCCTCTTTGGTTGGATGTGCATTGATATCAAGGTCTTGCATGGCATTGAATATGACACCTATGGCCTCGTTGACTGCACAAAGAGCATCCATGTAGTTGTGTGCACTTTGTGCTATGCATACAACATTCATAGCATATACATTGTTGAGAATGTAATTAGCAGGCAATTGTTGATGGGTTCAACATGGGGGGGGGGTGGTTGGACACGCTGACCGCGTTGTCTGCAATTTCCCCTAGGCATGACAAATATGTGAACAAGAAAAAACTAAAGGAATAGCTTTTGAAAATAGATACTTAGAGAAACTTGAGAATGAATGAATGAATGAAACTAGTGTTTTCTGGGCTATTTATAAAGAACCCTGAGTGTTTTTATTTCAAAGATCATTCGCACCATGTCCTCCGTAATATTTTCACATAAAATAAAGCAGAAAAAAAATCTCACTAGCCATCTTCGATTGATTTGCCTTCAAACATTAAACATAGTTGCAAAACACCAAAGATAGTGGCAAGCACATAGCACATGATGCTCATCAAAAATTAAAACATAGTATGACCAACGAATAAGTTTTGGTGTGGCATTGCATAGAGAATAAGTTCATATGGAGTAATCAATACAAATTGGGATTTAGGTTCCCAGTGGCCACAAATCGTGTGGCGATTGCACTACTTGGGCGTGTACAGCTGGGGGACCCATGGGCAGTGTGGGAAATAGTGGCCAATAGAACGGTTGACCATGGCTTGTTGGCCAACCTAGAACTATAACTGGAGGTCTACTCAGAGGAGGAGCAAATGACACACTCAACTCTTGGTCATGTTGTAAAGGAGACGGAGGTGACTATGACTGTGCTAAATGTATACCTTGTCCACATAAAGAGTCAATCCTAGACCACTAGGAAGCAGATGCTGCAGTTGAACACATGCCAAAAACAATTTGCAATCTCGGTCAATGATGATGTGATGTAATTGTAGATGCTCACACTTCAAAGCCAAGCCACCACAATCTGCAAGACAATCCAAAACTGCATCTCCAACCTTTGTGAAGGCTGTTTACGATAGCACAAACATTATCAAACATTTCAATGGCCAAAACCAAGCAAGGAGGTTTCCTCCTTGACTTATAGAGCAAAGAACTGCTCTTCTCCACTCCAAGCCAAAATGGTGCTCCAAAGGCATCTAGCATCCATGGAAAGTCTCGTAGTGGCTCTCGAATCATGTCACTATCACACTCAAACCCATCGTTGTCAACTGCCACATCTCCTGCCTGACGATCATATAATGGAATCAATGGGATGCCTTCAATTTTATGTATTAACATGACCAATGTCTCGACCTGCAATATGGTTATTGTTTAAAACAAAAACACACCAATGTCTACCAACCATGAAATTTGTGGAGGAATGATTGAGAACTTACTAAATGTGTGAAGTCATCTATAACAACATATGTGCGTGACACCATTTGGAGGAAAATGGTGCAAAGATAGTGAAAATTGCACAAGCGTGCCTTCTTCGTGATGAGTGCCAAGTGATCTGCTTGGCATGCCATGACTACTACGCCATTCGGTAGTAAAAACTCTACAGCTAGGGTGAACACATTGGCAATGAGCTCTGTAGGGAATGCATTGGTATGCCACCAATGCCGACATCAAGTTTGCAATGTGTGGGAAGGTCTACCCACACAAGTTGCACCCCTCCAAGCCCTTGACCAGGCTCCATTTTGCCGGAGTGTGAGAGAGATCCAATCAAATGTTGGATCACTCAAAGGCTCTTGCATTGTACAAAACCATGCAAAGGAAGATTGATTGAGTGTTTCTCAAGTTCAAAATTGAAAATAGATGCCAAAGTGTCATAAACTCACTCATAAGAGTTTTTTGGATACATGAGAGCTTTCTGTAGATGGTGTAGATTAGAAAGTACTACAAGATGTAATGGGACTTCTCCAACACTTATAATTTTTTCCATTTTTGCATAAGGGTGAGCCAAAACCGTGTCAAACACAAAATCTAATCAAATGTTAAGAACCACCAGTTCTTTCAAAAAACAAAGCCTTGATTTGTTGTTTCTTTTCTCACCTAGTGGAAAGGAGGCAAGTGGTTTGAGTGGCCAAACCAAAATTGGGTAGTTGCCCTCGCTTTACCCACCAGTAGCAATGGATATGGTTCTCTTGGGACCCCGAGATCTTGAAGCCTGGGAAGGACTAGATCTCCCTGACTCCAAATGATGTTCGGAGTCACCCTGCTCATAATCTGACTTGCCACCTTGATGCTCACTCCTTTCACTCGAAAAATCCTCCAGGAACTACAAAAAATCACTGATGACTGGTCGTCCTCTCTATTTAGATTGTTTGGGTCCATCCATTGTAGTTTTTGGGCTTTGACATCCCTTGACTGTGCTAGGGGAAATGGCATCGGTGGGAGACTGATTGATGGTGACACTTCCGCTTTTGCCCTTTCCCTTAACCTTCTTCTGCAATGCTGCAAGTCCAAGGGGAAGTGAGGACACTATAGCAAATCAAACACATTAGTTGAACAAGGAAACTCGCCATCCACATAGTCCAAAAACCATTGATAGTCTCTCCACATTTCCTTACCATAGAGATTCTCTATTCAATTGTCGAGGTAGAGATCTCTCTCCTCTCTCTCAGACTCCACCCATGCGTTGATGGGATGCTTGGGGTATGGATTGCGGAGACCTATTTTAAGGAAGTCCAACCACCATCTAAAAATAACAAGAGGAATAAATCCATCATTAAAAACACGTGATCTTAATATTGCATTGTGATAAAACTGTACAATTCAAAAACCTATATAGTAAGCATCATACAATGCATGCAAAATGCAACTGTTCCTCTGCACTGTGTGGCTTGTATGGCTTGCTTCCACCACACAAAAGCCTTGCCAAAGGGAGTTTGTCAAAAATCCTGTAGTGCCTTGCCAAGAGACATGCCACAATCGCGTGTAGTGCGTGCATGTAGCTTCTTCAACGTGGAGTTCTTGGCCTCCATCTTCTCCACCACACTCAAAACACCCTTGCACTTTAAGTTTTAGTAATGTGGAAATACTAGATAAGACCCTATACTCTAATGTTACTATGCTCACCTTTCAAGCTGCCACCAATATACGTGGATTCTCAACCATTGCAAAAAGGGCTTCTCCTGCGTCAAAATAGATACCTCCACTAACAACACATTGCCCTTGGCCAATATATATTGATCATGCAACATTTTTAGTATTTTACCATTGGATAGTATTTTTAATAAATTAAGGAGACTAAACAGTGCTTTCAAAAGCAGATAGTACTTACTCCGTGTTGGAATTAGGGTTGCAGAGAAACGCACACAGCTTAGAGAAGATGAAGGAAACTCAAGGCACACAATAGAGAGTTACTTATGTTGGGGTATAGGGGTCTGTGCCTTGCCCGGCCGCCCAGAGTTTGGGCGCCCAGTGACTTGTATACCTTATACATAGCATAAGTGTATAGGGGGCTGCTCACTCTTTTGAGTCTCCCCACCCACATCGTGCGTGTCTCTCCTTCTCTCTCTCTCACTCTCCGTCTGTGGTGCTCCCCGATCCCCTTCAATTGGTATCAGAGCGTAGGTGCGGAGGGAGCGCGTGTGTGCACAGTCACGACGACAGCGAAGAGCTAGTTTCATTCCCGAAATCGCGTCCGCGTGCGCACGCACTTTCAAGAGTGCAAACAGGGTTTCGACTTCGGCATCGGCAAATTCAGCTTTCTGAGAGCGTTTCCACCAGGCGTATTGCCGTTTTACCCCCATTTTGAAGCCATTTGAGCCATCAAAAACTTCATTCGAGCTACGGTTGAGGAGCTGCATTTTTCAGCCCTCTTTTGGCAGTTTATGCTGCGTTTTTGGGTCGAAACGGAGGTTTTTGGCATAGCTTTCACACCCGGACTCGGATACATGTGATCCAGGAGTCTACCTTGGGGTTTTGGTACGCTCTGGACGCGCTCGTCATATCAGAATTTTAAAATTCTGAACGCTGAATTTTTTGCAGTAGCAGTTGTTTATTGTGTGTCGAGGATTCCACACATGGTTTGCTCTCAAATGTGAGAGTGATATTTGCTGCAAGTTTCCTCACAGATGGGAGGATACGATGTATGCCTTATGTGGTTTGATGCTCAAGGAGACTAATGTAATTGCATTTTGAGCTCAACAATGTATGCCTTGAGCATGTTTTTTGGCAGTCACAGGTAGAACAGATATTTGTGTACTAGATTTGCAGGTGTTTGTAATGATGTATGCAAAGTGTGGAGATTGGTGCATGCATTTGGAGTGCGGTTTGATGCGCTTTGGTTGCTCATGGTTTTGAGCGTGCAGTCAGTTTGGTTACTGGTTTTGTGGCGTTTTACCGATGAAACTCTGGCGAAATTTTCCTAGGAGTTTTATGCGTATCATTTATGCGATCTAGGTAGAGATTGCGGGTTGCACTCAGCATTTGCGTGCGGTGTTCTCTGCAGGTGGGAGATTTATGCGTGTGTATGTATCGATACCGCACAGTGTGGGCTTGGTGATTTGCTCACGGTTTGACAGGTGTACAGTTATCTTGGCACACTCACAGGAGTGAGTATTGTGATGTATGCTTGCGTGGCTACGAGCTAGGTAGCCGGATTCGAGCACTAATAGCTTGAGGTTTTTCATCAGGTTTCAGCTACAGGTTTACAAGTTTACAGGTAGGTTTGAGGGCTTATTTGGGCGCTGAATTTTCAACCATTGTTTCCTCTTTGCAGGTGTCCATGTATGACTCAGTTGTAGGCTGATCTGGGACACGTTTGTGACTTGTTTATGCAGCTGTTTAAGAGCTGAATTTTGGAGCTAATTTGCAGCCATATCTTACAGCCATATTTGCAGACTTTTGTTGATGCGATTCGAGCCAGTTTAGGGCTGATTTGGTTGACATTTGCTACTCATTGTTGATTGCTCTTTTGCAAGCATTATGGCTGATTTTTCATTTGACTTCCAACGTTATGGTCTGACACAGTTTGATGGTGTAGATTTTGTTGCTTGGAAGGAACATATGCTTGTTGCATTGGCGGATTTGGGGCAGGATAAACCCTTGCGTGGTTTATCGGCGAAGCCCAATTCTATGCGTGATGATGATTGGCAGGATCTTGATGAGTTAGCCATGTCTACGATTTATTTGCATCTGGTTGAGTCTGTTTACTGGCAGGTCTCGAGGGAGACTACAACTCATGCTTTATGGCAGAGTTTACATGCTATGTACGCGACATCCATGTCTACAGGAGAGTCTAGTCCCACTTCTATGTCCATGGGAGAGATTGGTCCCACACGCAAGTCTCGATGGCATAGAGACTTGACATGTTGGCATTGTGGACATAGAGGGCACATTAGGCGTCGATGTTTCAGGCGTTTGAGACAACGGAGGCGACAGATGCGTGATGTAGATTTGGGCATGACAGATGCTAGTGAGATCAGTACGGTGGTTACTGAGTATGCTTGTGACGGCGATGTCACATTTACATCTAGCTTGTCTTCAGACGATCTTATGTCTACGGATTGCATATCGGATTGCACATTGTCTTCACAGTGGTTACTAGATTCAGATGCTACTTTCCATGTCACGTCGCATCGTGAGTGGTTTAGCACGTTTTCTAGTGGGAGACTTGGTTGTGTGCACATGGTTGATGGTGTTGTGTATGACATTGAGGGTGCAGGAGACGTATATTTGTCCTTGCCCAGTGGTATGAGATTTACCCTGCGTCATGTGCATTATGTGCCAGATCTGAGACGGGATTTGATCTCAGTCAGACAGTTACGGGATAGTGGATGTCAGATTTCGCTACGAGAGCGAGATTTTGAGATGCATTTGGGTTCGCTAGTGATTGCGAGAGGTGCCAGGAGTGGTACAGGTTACCCATTGAATGTGGATCACGCGAGAGACGGTGTTGTCTCTGTGATCATGCAGCCAGGTAGACAGCGAGAGAGCAGGCGAGTCTCTTTTGCTTGTGGGTTGCAGGATGCTTTGCATGGAGTGCAGAGTAGTGAGCTCGTTGTGCACACAGTAGGGGCACGACTTGAGCAGTCACACAGAGAGGTGACAGAGTCAGACCTGCATGCTTTGCTAGTGACTGAGCAAAGGAGAGAGTCAGTTGTGCGAGATACTTCTATGCAGGATAGACAGGTAGAGCGGTCTTGCTCTAGTGAGTCACAACAGGAGGACGTTGTGCAAGAGTCTATGCATACGGAGTTAGAGCATGAGAGCTCTAGTGAGTCACAACAGATTGAGTGGTCATGTTTACAGTGGATGATTGCAGAGGAGACTGAGATGTCAACGATTATGCAGTCATTCCTTTCTATGCTCGACAGTGAGCATGGGGATATAGTTGTGCAGGATATGTCTTCCAGTAGACACCTAGAGCAGCTGGTTTGCTCTGAGGTTGCACGACAGGTTGATGCGTCTTTTGCGGGCAGTCAGGAGATGCATGTGGCTGACACGCCTTGTCAGTCAGAGATGCCTATTGCCAGGGATATATATGTTGATGCATGCTCCATAGAGCTAGCAGGACCCGCTAGCATTGCATCGGCATTCGGTGGTCTCATGTATGAGATGTTGATCTTGAGACCGGATATCGCAGCTGCAGTGGGAGCATTTGTAGTTGGGGTTTTCAGTCGTCTGTTGACTGATGATGGCATAGTGCACGAGGGAGATATGCAGGTATTGCGTACATACTTGCAGTACGTGTGCGGTACGTCTGGTGGTGTATGGACTTACACGGGAGCAGGATAGCCGGATGCACACGATCACAGCCAGCCAGTGGGCATCGGTTGAGAGCGGTTTTCTCTCACCTTTTGTAGTCTTTAGACTAGGTTCTTTTGCTTAAAGGCACAGTCGCCTTTAAGTGGGAGGTTGTTGGGGTATAGGCGTCTGTGCCTTGCCCGGCCGCCCAGAGTCTGGGCGCCCACTGACTTGTATACCTTATACATAGCATAAGTGTATAGGGGGCTGCTCACTCTTTTGAGTCCCCACCCAAATCGTGCGTGTGTCTCCTTCTCTCTCTCTCTCACTCTCCGTCTGTGGTGCTCCCCGATTCCCTTCGACTTAGTGTGCAATGGAAAGATAGATAGCCCTAAAGTGATGGGAGTATATATAATGCTCGGGGGAAAAAACCTCCTAAAGAAGGAAAAGTTCCCCGGCGGTCCTAGTGTGTTCACACACATCACTACCACATGTATATGGTAACAAATCCCCCCTGGAGTGATGCGGTGAATGAGAGCTGGCACATGAGTAAAGGGAAGTGCCATGATCTGAGGACATGATCAGTCCACAAAGGGGAGTAAGCTCAAAGCTTTGCGGAAAGCTTCAAGCTTCTCATGAGACAATGCCTTTGTGAAAAGATCTGCAAGGTTGTCCTGTGTTGGCACATAAGCCAAGCTGATCTCTCCTGCTGAGAGCCTCCCCCTGACATAGTGGTAATGCACCTCAATGTGCTTTGTGCGAGCATGAAAAAATGGGTTCCTCGCAACTGCCAATGCACTCTGAATGTCAGTGTAGACAGTGTTGGCAGTGTCCTGTCCAACACCCAAATCAGCCATAAGGCGTCTGATCCATACACACTCAACTATAGCTGTGAAGACTGCCCTGTACTCGGCCTCACAACTCGAAGTGGCCACAGTAGGTTGCTTCTTGCTCAACCATGATATACATGAACTGCCAAACATGAAACAAAAACCACTTGTGGACACTCGCGTGTCAAAACAACCAGCCCAATTTGAGTCCGAAAAAGCATGTAAGTCTGGCGGAAATGATCCCCCCTTGGGATAAAACAAGCCAAGACGTAAAGTGCCAATAAGGTAGCGGAAAATCCTCTTGACAGCCTACCAATGCTTAGACCCTGGGCTATGCATAAATTTGCTGACCTATGAGACTGCAAACTGAATATCCGGCCTCATGTTGCATACATAAATGAGGCATCCAACAATAGTTTGATAAAGAGTGACATCAGCAGGATCGCCAGCATCATGGAGACTCAACTTCAAACCTGTTTCCATGGGAGTGGCAATAGGTTTGCAATCCTCAAGTCCAAACTTACATAGCAATGTCTCTATGTAAACTTTTTTGACACAAGGAAATACCACCATCACACTGCTTAAACTGTATGCCCAAATAATGATGCAACAACCCCAAATCTTTCATCTTGAAAGTAGCATTCAAATCAGCCTTAAATTCAGCAATATGTCCCTCATTTGGCCCAGTGATCAACAAATCATCGACATAAATAACCACAATGAGTATATCACCCTCACACTCTACATACAATGTGCTTTCTGTTGGACTGTTACGAAAGCCTCGTTTGACCAAATGAGTGTCAACTTTCTCATACCAAGCACGAGGAGATTGCTTCAACCCATACAAAGCCTTCTTACATCTGCACACCTTGTCCTTTTATGACAAAACCGCGAGGCTGCGTTACATAAACTTCCTCAAATATGTCACCATTCAAGAAAGCAGTAACAATGTCTCATTGATGTACATCCCAACCAAAATGAGCTGTCAATGCACATAGAAAACGCACAGTAGTCATACGACAAGTGGGAGAAAAAGTCTCTTCATAATCTATGCCTTTTTGTTTTGCATAACCCTTTGCAACAAGTCGAGCCTTATGGCGATCGATCTCACCATCTGGCTTGTGTTTCAACTTGTAAACCCACTTCGTACCAATGGCCTTTTTACAAGGAGGCAAATCGCATAAAGTCCATGTGTCATTTTCTATAAATGCATCATATTCTGATTGCATGACAGCCATCCAATGTTTTGAATTCTGTGCTTCATCAAAAGACAGAGGCTCCTCAACATCATGTAAGCTAGACGCAACCAAAGCATAACAATTTGATGCATAAGATGCATAGTGAGAGCTTGCACAAGTACGACTAGACAAAGGTGCATCCAATTTACTGTCACGCAAAGTGTGCACCAATCATTTTGGCATACCTCTAGCCTACTCATTTTCAGCCCTTTTCTCATCAAGTACATCATGTACATCTGCATCAGTAATAGGCTGATCTGTAATATTTTCAAAAACCCCCATAGGCTGTACATTTGCCTCATTGGAAATTACATTCGTATTTCCACCATTGAAAAGAGGCAACAAAGTGTCATAAATGTCCTGTGAGCTTACATTACTGTCTCTAGTACATGACAACAAGGGCTAAACAGAATCTTCCACAAACACTACATCTCGTGAAACTAGAATACAATTTGTTTGCGGATGATACAACCTATAACCTTTGCTTTCTGCACTATAACCAACAAAAATACATTTGACAGCCTTTTCTGCGCTGTGTTTGTGGCACCAAAGCATATGCCAAACAACCAAAAACACGCATGTGCTCAATAGAAGGCTTTCTATCATGCCATGATTCATATGGAGTAATAGACTGAAAAGATTTTGTAGGACACGTGTTTAGTACATAAGTGGCACACATGATGGCCTCAAGCCAAAAGGAATGCGGAAAAGCGTGACGTTTGACCATACATTGTGTCATTTTCGTAAGTGACCTGTTTTTCCTCTCAGCAACACCATTTTTATGAGGTGTATAAGGCACTGTACATTGGTGTTTTATCCCACGACTAGCCAGAAATGCATTGAATTCATGAGACATATACCCCCCCCTCGATCGGTACGGAGGGTGCCCATAGTACATTTCGAGACATTTTCAGCCATAGCTAGAAATTGTTTGAAGCACATAAAAACTATGGACTTCGCTGTAAGCAGAAATACCCATGCATGCCTGGAGTAATCATCAAGGAAGTCGCGAAGTACAGGTAATTGCCCAAGGACGGAGTTTGCATGGACCCACAAACGTCCCTATGTACAAGCTGCAACCTGCATGTGGCCCAAACTGAACCATCCTTTGGAAACTTAGAACGCTGCATCTTACCCAAAATATAGCCTTCACAAACATGTCGACAGGTGCTTCGAGAGGCAGCAAAGAAGCAACCATAATCAGATTTTTGCAAACGCAGCAAACTGGAAAAATTTAGATGACCAAAACGTGCATGTCAAAGTTTTGCATCTGAAATAGCCCTTGAATCTGCAACAGCATTTGCAAAATTTTGTCCACACTTGTCATACAAAGTGAGCTTATACAGCCCATGACACAAAAGGCCAGATGCAACAATTTCATCACCAAAACTGAGATCATGAAGTGTACATCTGTCATCCATAGATTTGACTACAAGTCCAAGTCTAGCAAGTGCGGATACAGACAAGAGATTCTTCTTGATCCCAGGTACATAAAGTGCATCAACAAGTGTGAAGGAACTACCATTTGCAGCAGTAAGCACAATATTTCCAACTCCCTGAATCGGATAAGAGGCATTGTTGGCACAAGTGACTGAATTCCCATTAGGGACAGACTCGAGAGAGGTGAACAATTCATGATGTGAGGTAATGTGCTTTGTAGCACCACTGTCGAAATACCACACATGTGAATCTGCAGCAAGTAACAAGCATGCATCATGGACAACAGGATTGTAAGTGCACTCTGCGCTAAAAGCCCATTATGCATCAACATCAGCATTACAATCTCCTTTTACAGAAGACTCAACAATGGCTGCATTCGTAGTGGAACCAGCCTCTTTCTTCTTAGCCTCTTTGGCCTTCAACTTAGCACACAACTTGATGAAGTGATTATTAACTTTACAATAATGGCAACGCATCTTCTTTTTTCCCTTATCACCAAAATTTCCAGACGAATTGCTGCCAGCAGAAGTTTTAGGAACATGCGATTTTCCACTCGCAGAAGAACCATAAGAAGTGGTTGCATTGTTGTTACCATGCTTTTTTTGAGAAGCAATAAAAGCATGTTCAACTACAAGCTGTCTAGTCCTGTTTTTTCTAGAAAATGACACTTGCAACAACAATGTGCACAATCCATCAAACTTAACAACTTCAGGATTTCCTTGGGTCATAAGTCTCCAAGTACTAGCAAAAGTCTGGTAAGAATCTGGCAAGGCATCAAGAACAGTCTACACAAGGGAACTGTCTGAAATGACTTCACCTGCAGAAATAAGTTGCTCATTGATATCCATGACATCAGCAAGAAAAGTGTCCATATCATCTTCCTCATGCATAATCTTTGACTCTAGCTCTTTACGCAGCAAAGCAATTTTAGCCTCATTGTGGCTTGCATAAAGACCTGCTAGAATATCCCAAGCCTGTTTTGCAGATTTTGCTGAAACGAATGTGAGGAACAATGGTGCACTTCACAGACAACCCAATCAATGCATGAGCCTGCGCATCCTTTACATCCCAATGAGATTGTTCTGCCATAGGCAAAACAACTCTAATAGCACCAATCCTTGCAGCAAGACCTGCAACATCCTCAACATCGCCTGCATCCTTAGAACCAGGACGTACATCAATGCCCTGCACAATATTCCAGATGCCCTTTGACACAAGAACATGTTGCATCATATAAGCCCACATAGGGTAGTTGTTCCCATTCAACCTGTCCTCAGCAGCAAACATCTTAAACACATCTACGTTGTTGTCAGCCATGGTAAATGCTGCACCTGATGTGAAAACTTCCCGAAAATAGGAGAATTGGAACGAGAACAACACGTGCTATATAGCACAAACCATAGAAGACTATGAGGCACCTGTTATGGAGAAAACGGCACTGACAAAAATTTTGCACAAAATGACGAAATAGCTTGTGCAGTACTGCCTGTAATGGAAACGAAGGCTGAAATGAGCTCGAATAAAAAATCTGAGCATACTAAGCTCTATGAGCTCACCCGAAATTTTTGTCGACCTGTGAACGCTCGCCAAACCTCACTGTAATCGAAGAAAGTGAGCAGGCGTGTGCTAGAGCGGCTGGCGACTAAGCCCGGGAGGACACAAGCTGCTCTGATACCAATTGTTGGAATTAGGGTTGCAGAGAAACGCACACAACTTGGAGAAGATGAAGGAAGCTCAAGGCATACAAGAGATAGTGTGTTACTTAGTGTGCAATGGAAAGATAGATAGCCCTAGAGTGATGGGCGTATATACAATGCTCGGGGGGAAAAACCTCCTAAAGAGGGAAAAAATTCCCCTGGCAGTCCTAGTGTGTTCACACTAGGACCGCCAGGGAAAAACCTCTTAAAGAGGGAAAAAATGCCCCTAGCGGTCCTAGTGTGTTTAAATGTGGTAGTGATGTGTTCACACACATCACTACCACATGTATATGGTAACACTCCGCAGGACGAATGCGTGCCCGTGAAACCTCAAAGACTCTGAAGGGGGTCATTTTGCAACCCTTCTCTCCCCAACCCACAAAAGAGATGCATATTTGAAAAAAATCTGTTCCATTCTCGGGATTGGCTATGACTACTCTCTCTAGTCACTTTTGTACAAAAAAGTTCTCGATCTCTTTCATAGCCAAATCATAGCTTTCCTTGTAATCATCTTCGTGCATGTGGTATTCTCTACTCTCCTGGACTGTCAAATTTTGTGTTTTCAGTTGATACATTGCATTGAACTCTTTCTGCAATACAAATTCCCAAACCAAAGTGATTTCAAGGAAAATGTACTTACCTAATGCATGTGTATTATAAATTTAAAAATTTACCTCCACAGTAGTTGCGCTAGCAAAGACATAGGTATTCTAATCCATTTTGAACGGTTCATTGCCGTCCCACGAGGTGTCCTCTCAACTTTTGCCCTATCTTCTTCATTGAATTTGTCCAATAAGGACTGTGGGTCGACAAGTGCTAATTTTTGCATCATAAATATGTCGTGCGCAGGGGTGTGAAGCACATGGGCTTGTGTCACCCTATTTTTTAATATAACATTATATTAACAATTAATAACTCAAGTGCACCAATAGAAGTGTGAAGCATCTTACTTGTTGATCATGCCGAGCACCGATAGAAATTCCGGTATCTTCATAGGGTCGCACTTCACAATCGTGCACTCAACCTTTGGTGTAGAGAATTCATCCAACCGCTTCTGTAATGCCCAGTCGTTCCACACATGAAGCCAATGGTTACCGTCCCATACAATGAAAATTTTCTCCTCCATGTGAGAGAGCTCTAGAATGTCTCTAATTTGGTCATCAAATGTGACCGACATCACTAACTCTCTCCCATAAGTGCCACGCCTATAAAATGGTATAGGATCTTGTCCAGAAAAGCTTGAGACACAATGAGGCGAGCCATAGTGGACTGTACCTCTTTCGGCTATAGAGGTTGTTAGTTCTGCCACACAATCATCTTTCGTTCTAATGGCCGGGTTGACCAAAAGACGACAAAGGAGGATGCGATGCAATGAGTCATTGTGTGCACAACATGTGCATCAATCTAGCATGATGAGATGTCGCTATCAACCACGAACCCAAAGAGATGAGTAAGAGGATCATTACCCGTGTTTTTCACGAGGTTCGTTGTTGACATGACTGCATCCATAAAAGGAGACACTTGCACCGAGGTCAACAAAGATGCTCTTACCACGGAACCGCTCTCTTGAGTTGTGTGCATAGAAATTTCCTCTCGAGTGGTGTGAATCATCATTTCTTGTTGGCATCCACGTCTTTGGACTGTTTTTTTGTTTAAATTGGCATTTTGTTTGTTAATTAGGGTGCTTATGGATTCCGAGGGAAAGATGAAAGGTGACAGTAAGAGAAGAGGTTCGAAGGTGGGTGTAGAAGGTTTGATAGAAATGAAATGAGAGAGGGTGGGAGGTAATGAAATAAACAAGTGATAAATCACCAGGCCTGCCCCTTGGATGTATGAGTGCTAGAGCTCAACCTACATTGATCTGTTCATGTCTTTGTTGAATTCACAATGACAATCCTCAAAATCTAGCTATATAATTAAATATTCTTCTATTGAAAGTTAGCTTTAGACTAGATAATTTAAAATCTTTTACAAGAATGCATGGCATTTGTAGGCAGTCAAAATTTTTATCCTCTTACATATAGGGCATTGTTAAAATATAAAATCATGCATGGTATCTTTGCCACATGGTCTCCTCCTTTAATTTCCCTTTTACGAGCCTTACCAAAACAACATGGTGATGGCTTTCTAACCCTATCATCATTTTTGCTTGGAAAAATGACCAAATTACTCCTGTAATTTGTGGAATTTCCCAAAATACCCCTCAAATTTCAAAAATTCCAAAATGTCTCCAATATGTTGTCATAAATTTCTAAAATGCCCTTCAAATTTTCCAATTAATTCCCAAAATACCCGATTGTGAGAGTAAATTTCTCCAAGATTTTTTTTTTTTTTTTGTAGCTTTTCACATAAAAACTGATTGTCTATCAATACAAGATGCTAAAACTAGAATTTGAGCTGGTTATGTAGGCATTGGAGATGAGTTGCGACGTAAATGTTTTTTTTGTAAGATAAGTTGTGACAAATTACATGCTAAGTACTCAAAAACAGGTCTCAATTGTCAAAAAAGAATTAAGATTAGGAAATCTTGACCACTGCAACCAAAAGAGATACAAAGGCATTTTAAGTTTTTTAAAATTTAAGAGGTATTTTTGAAATTTCCACAAATTAGAGGGGATTTTGCTAATCTTCCCTTTATTCTTTATCAAAGTTGAGGACTTCATAGTGGTTAAAGATCAAAAGTAAATACTTTCACCACTTTTTAAGTGCTAGGTTTTTTGGGAGAGAGAGAGAGAGAGAGAGAGAGAGAGAGAGAGAGAGAGAGAGAGAGAGAGAGAGAGAGAGAGAGAGAGAGAGAGAGAGAGAGAGAGAGAGAGAGAGAGAGAGAGAGAGAGAGAGAGGTCTAGTGTAGTAGTGGCAAAGGAAATGCCCATTTCATTACACATGACACTTGGGATGTTGAGCCAATGTAGACTCTAGAGATAGAGATTGCATAGGGACAAGCTTCACAATTCTTGCATGGATTTCAACAATAATGTAAAGATGCAAAGCAAGAATGGAATTTCGATGAAATCACCTTCTTGACTCGGTGCTGTTGCCAAGATCATTAAAAGAAAATTTTCTTTCCAAAGCATAGTGCATTTGACATTCATGTTGATCAGCAAATTGAAAAGATTTTGGCCTTTCCAATAATCCTTAGCTAGCAATATGATTATGCTTTTATTTTCCCCTTGCCTTCAAGATGCCATACCGATTTAAACACCACATGGCCTTACCCTTATTTGGAATATCATACAATTGATGCACCCCAGTTAAGTACATGCTAAATGTATACATGTAACCAGCTATCATCAATATCGCAATAGAGAAAAGACACTCACAATGAATGAGTCAATGATGACAGAGGGCCATCATTGAGTAACAACCTTCAAAATAAGGTCCAATAAGGATCCAACAAACTTATCATACAAATGTTATATTTTGATCAACTAGTAAAATAGTCAGACTAAGTGTATGCACAAGCAATATGCACGCGTGTGTGTAAGTGGGTCACTGTGTGTGTGTGTGTGTGTGTGTGTGTGAGAGAGAGAGAGAGAGAGAGAGAGAGAGAGAGAGAGAGAGAGAGAGAGAGAGAGAGAGAGAGATTTTATTATCATCCTCGGAGGTCAAATATGACCTATGGGACCAAAGCTACATGTGATGTAATATGTGTATGGCTGATGAGTGACTCTCGATGCTCCAAAATTGTGGTGATGAGAGTCGCAATGGGGAGCCCACACTGTGGCTGGGAGAGGAAAGTGTGTAGGTCTAAGTCATGGCTGAAAATGTGAGAGAAGCAAGTTTGAATGTGACCAAAAGCTGAGCACTCTAGTGGTGTGTGGTATTGAGACTCCCAAACTTGCAGTGAGCATAATGTGCACAATCAATTTGACTCTTCTCCAACGCCCCAACGCCCTGTCTCACATCATCGAAGGGAATGGGAGCTAAGCCGAACGGCGGTGATAGTGCGTATCGCAGACAAGGGGATAGGCTCAAGCATGTAAGTGTGAGTACGGTTTCCTCTTTCAGCGAAGAACATGGTTTGGTAGTTGGGGGCAATACGGGTGGTGTAATGTATGAATCCTAACCCACCAAATTTCTCCCAAGCCGTAATACATTGGCGTTGTAGAAAAGCTTCATTCACTTGGGAGTCAATTGAAGCATCATGTAGCAAGTGTAATGCATCCCATCTCCCAAACCACTTTTTTATGTCTTGCATCCATCCCGTGCTCAAGATATTTCTTTTATGCGTCTTTTAAACTTTTTTGCTTGCTTCCCACACAACTGTAGGAAGTCGATGTGAGGGATTTTGATGCATCTTTATGAGGTACTCCACAACCATTTCCACGGTCATAACCTCAATTGGAAGAGATCCCGACTGAAGAAGTAGGAGCATATATGGTGTTTGTGTCTTAACTTAAAGACAGTTTGCAAGGAAACACTTTTGGACATTCTCAAACTCTTTCCAAGTAGACTTTGAGATGCTCCCGCCCCACACTTCAACTCCATAAAGAAGAACCACTGTCACCAATGCATCAAAAAGTTACTTCTTGAGAATCCAACACTTGATGTTCCCTACATTGCACATGTTCTCAAATACATAATATGCTCTCTTTCCTGCTTCCAATGACGCATAGCACATTCATGCAACTTGTGATTGGACGGAACCGCAAGGCCAAGGTACTTAAAGCTCCCAACAACTTCAAGTGTCTCATTGTTGTACACAATACACGGTTTCTCCTTATGGTGGGTTTCACAAGCATAATGTTTGTTTTGGATTCATTCACAATCAACCCACTATGCAAGCAAAAGTTCTCGAGGACAACCATAAGCTTTTGTGCATCTTCTAAAGTGTGTGCTAGAAGCACTACATCATCCGCATACAACAAAAGCATGATTTCCGCATTGCAAATAGTGATTTCTTCAATGCCTTCTTGCATAAAGTCAAGTACCATTTGTTCCAATTGATCAATGCTTAGACCAAAGAGAGTTGGTGACAACGGACCCAATAGTGCTTACAAAAATCTCTGAAATTCCTTTTTCCATGCGCAATTGACACATTACCTTCTCATAGATTTGAGAAACCGCAAGCATAAACTCACTTGGCACTCAGAGTTCTTCCATCCTTCTCCACACATTGTTCCCTGGAATCATATCAAAGGCTTTCTTAAAGTCCACAAAACAACAATACAATTTCTTGCCTTTCAATTGAATTTCCTCCATGAGAACGCGAAGAATGTAGATGATCAATGGTGCTATGGCATTGACAAAAATCCTCTTGTCCTTTTGCATGTTTGTCATTCTGTTCAACCCAATCACTCAATTTCATCTCCATTATGCACCCAAACAACTTTGCCATAAGAGATCCAATCATTATAGTCTGATAGTTGTTTACATTCTTTACATCCCCTCCTTCATGCAAAGGATTAACCCAATTAGTACTCCAATCATAAGACATACCATGTTGAAGTGCAAGGTTGAACATATCACACATCCACTCATGGGTAAAATCTCCCGTCCATTTGATCATCTCCAGCTTGATACCTTGAAGATCTCCCGCTTTGCGAGTGGCCAACTTCTCAACTTCACTGCATACATCCTCAATAGTAAAAAAAAGAGGGCATACATGGGAGTGAACCATAAAATAGAATTTTTCAGCATTTGGTTACTCATATAATTTCCTACAATGTGTGTACATATCCACAAGACTCAAATTACCAAAATTCTCAATCCGCTTGCCCCTCAAGTTTCTCCAAAATCTTCCACATGCATGTGCCTTTTCTTGGACTTGAGAAAGTTGTTGCTTTACTTCCCATCTTCTTCTCTTCTTTTGAATCAATGCCTTGTATGTATGCAAATGACTTTGGTAGTTGTCTTTGTCCATATTTGCATCAAGCTTTATCAAGGACTTTTGAGCATCATGACATTCTTTATCAAGGACTTTATCAAAGACTTTTGAGCATCATGACATTCTTTATCAAACCACCTTTTGCGTGATCTATCTTTGTTGATACCATGGAGATGCTTTATGGCAAAGCATTGTTCAACACAAGAACAAATAACTTTCTTGAAAGCTTTCCATTTAGTTTTCAATGGTGCGTCATATTGAAGCTTTGTCATCCACAACTTTTGCTCAACCCTTTCAATGTACATTGGTATTCGTTTGAAATCCATACATAGTGATAACTTCTCTTCCCTTTGGCTGAGATTATCATGCTTAGTTTCTTCTCTACATGCAAGGTCAATACATAAGGTCCAATGATCTGATTCAGGGGTCCATTGGCCAAACATAAAACTCTTTATGCGAGACATGATGGCTTTGGAGAGTAGAATATAGTCAATCACACTATCTCCATTATGTTTTCTACATGTAAATCCATTGGTTCCACTCCATAAAGATACACCATTGGTAATGAGCATACCTGTGCTATTACACATGTGCAAAAGTAACTTTCCATAATGATCCGACTCTTTCTCATCTATTGAAGTACGATCATACAAATGAACTTACTGCAACTCCCTTGAAATGTATGTCATATCAAATTGTTGAGTATCATGTTTCAATGTTTTTGTGCGAGCATTCATTTCCCCAAATACAATAACATCACCTTCACCTTTGAAACAAGAAATGAACTCTTCTAAATCATCTAATGCCTGATCTCTATCCACGCAAGCATGAAAGGGGGAATCATGATGAGGAATGTAGAAACCGGATATAAAAATGTGTGCTCTTTTTAGTGTGATAATTTTCAGCCATACATAGCATTTTACTTGTCATCTTTCACAATTGATACAAAATCTTCCAATTATTTCTTACCATACATGCTACCCCTCCTTGCCCTTTGTGTATTATGCTCCCAAGTTTCAACAAGAAGTACAACATCGGCTTTGTTTGTTAGTTCATCAATGCAAAATCCCACATTCCATGGATATCCATTGCAAATCCAAAAGCATATTTTCAATTGTAACTTGGCCTCATAGGTTGCATATTCCTATTTGCTTGAGAGAATTGCCTCCTCCTTGGGCACATTTTCTTCGTGAGAGATCTCCTTGTTTTTCTTATTCTTTTCCTCATGTCTTACGATGCATATTTTGTTACTTAATAGTGCGATGTTCACATATAAAACATTTTGTATCTCTCAAATAGATCCAGCTATTATCAAGGATAATCTTTCATTTGGTCTCATCCGGCATGGTGCATGCAATTGATCGTTCTCCCGAGCGAGGAGCTCCTTGCTTACCCACTCTATGTGCTCCATAGATCATAACTCCAGACATGCAAAAGTGGGTTTTGAAGAAATCTTTGATAACAATGGCAAGAGAAGGAGACGTCTCTAACTTCTCTTTGGGAATTCCACGAATAATAATGTTCTTGGAGGGTAGATCTCATTCCTTCAACTCCTCCACATCCACATTCTCAACATTCTTTTTTTGAGCCATAGCTTGCACGAGTGAGGAATTAGAAACCACATTATTACCACATTCATCAGCCCAAGAATCGTTTGTGCATACATTTTTCATGTCGCATACATCCCGGCTCAGGGTGTCAAATTTTTCCTCTTTCAATACATGGTCATGCTCTACCTTGCTCATGCGCTCCTTCAAAGCATTCAAGTCCACAAGAGAGAGTTTACATTCCTTGACTTCCTCTTCCGTTGCATCAAACGTGTTGTTTGCATCTCAAGTGTCCTCTTGAGATTTTCATTCTTAAACACAAGTACCCTTAGCATGCCATTATCCATTGCAAGTGCTTGTAATTATTCGTCTTGTTTGTTTACGATCTCTTGCAACAATACCAAGTATGCCATAATCATGGTTTTTGAGGTTGTTGGTTGAGTGGTTGTGTTGCTATCTCCACACTTAGGAGATTTTGGATCAATTTCTGCAATGGTTGTGGAGCTTGTTGAAGAAGAAGAACCCTTGTGAGTGCTGGAAGACATTGTATGTAAAATAAGAGATGAATCTTCTTGAACCTGTTTACTTCAAAAATGCTGTTGCAAAAACTCTTTTCATAACTTTGACATTTTTTGTTTTTACATCAGTACGTGAGGGCATTGTGCTCTTTGATTGAGGCTATAGATCACCCAAATCGGAGTTTGGATAAAGAAGTTATGATCAAAAGAGTGAGCTACTGTCTACTAAGGCAAAGAATGGCTGCACTAGAGAGAGAGAGAGAGAGAGAGAGAGAGAGAGAGAGAGAGAGAGAGAGAGAGAGAGAGAGAGAGAGAGAGAGAGAGAGTTTTAACTATTAACAATATTCATAACACATGAGATATTCTACAAAGACCTTGGCCTACAAATAAAGTACAAAGTCATGTATTTTTTTCGACAGTTTATCCAAAGCAAATACATCATAGTAACATGCCATTAAAGGGTAGGGTGGTCCTGTTATAGTCCAATAGTTACAAGTACAACACTTCATCTTCTAAATCAATAGCCAAGAAGAGGACACCCTTACCTACATCCACAGTAAGAAAACAAACTTTCAATTAGTTTTCAAACAGCATAACAGGTAACTGGGGTGACCTGGTTGTCATCCATGTCACCCAGGTATTAACAAAAAAGAAAATCATGCTGCTAAAAATTATAGTGATGTGTAACAGCTTTTCTCAAAGATCCTGAGTTCCATAAACTTGAATCAAACCCACATAATGTTAGGTCCAAATCTGAGCACTTGTTATTTGTACCCTCCGCACCCTAATGCGAAGTTTTAAAGCAACATTCCTTTATTCTAATGCGAAGTTAAGCCTCAAATTAGATCAATTTGACATATAATATCGACTGAAAAAAGCTCTATCCCAAAAAATATTTCGCCATCTAAAAATTCATTTGAAAGCGTATTTTAGTGAGTTAATGTAATACTGAAGTCCCAGTACACCTTAAACCATCACCTGATCTGCAAAAATCAAGATTAGAGATAGTAGTTGGCATTCCTATCATGGCAATAGCTTTGGAGGGCCAACCGGGCCATTCCAGTTATATCGTATATCAGGCCGAAAAGAGCCCGTATAGACCAGATAAAGAGAGATACATAAGGCTAAGAAATATCGTATAGACGAGATACAAGGCTATGCTATACTGTATCTAAGGCCGCATATAGCGCGTGTAAACCAGATAATTCAATTCCTAGTATCCAAGAAAAAGCTTCAAATATTTTGTGAGTTTTAACAGAGTCTATGGTTGATAAAATCATCATAAGTTATGATCAATCAGTAAGGGAATACCACCTGATCTGCAAAAAAACATGATAAGATTTAGTCGTTGGCATTCTATCATGGCTATATTAATGGAAGTCCAACATCCTTTAATAGAGTTATACCATATCCCAGGCCTAAAAACAGCCCGTATAGACCATATAAAGGAGACATGAATATAGATATAAGGCTAAAATATCCAAATAGATCAGATAAAAGGCCAAAACCATACCGTATATAGGGCCAAATACAGTCCATATACCCCAAATAATGAAAATTCCAGTAACCAAGATAAAGCTTAAACCAATCTATGAGTTTAAGAAAGTCTATTGCGGTAAAACTAGCAACATGAATGATCAACAGCAAAGAACATCTCGTTAGTTGTAGAACTACTAATCCCATCTAAGTTTTCAGTACATCTCGGCCCATCATCTGATATGAAGAAAACAACCATGATTAGGGTGAGTAGTTGGCATCCCCAACTTGGTATTTATCATTGGAAGGCCAACCTGTGCTAAATAAAGAATACACATAGTACAGCTAAGTAAACCTATACAAGGCTGAAATAGAGCCCGTATATACCAGATATTCCAATTTCCGGCACCCAAAATCTATCCATGATTATTTTGTGAGTTAGCATAGTCTCTTGTCGTTTATCCCCGCAAAAGGGAAGATCAACAATAAGGGATAAGCCAGCATCAGGGCTTCAAAGTCAAACCATATTATGAGTTATTGCTACTGACTACAAATTACTTATTAGTTTGTAGTACACTTCGGCCCATCAGCCGATCAAGTAAAAACCTTGATGAAGGTCGGTAGTAGGCATTCCCAATCTGGCATTTATCATTGAAAGGCCAACTGATGCTTTAATATAGTTTATACATAGAGTACAACAAAGTACACTTATATAAGGCCGAAAAACAGCCCGTTTAGCCCAGATACACCAATAACCCATATCCAAGATTTATCCTTGATCGTTCTGTGAGTTTAGCAAAGTGTCCTATCGGTAAAACCAGCAACCAAAGAAAGAACAATAGTAAGGGATAAGCCAGCATCAAGGTCTCATGTCAAACCCATAGTATGTGTTACTGCTAATGACTTCAAATAACATTTGAAAAAGCTCTTATGAAGACAAAATACTCTCATAGATCATAACGTAAATCCATTGTTTGAGCAGAATCCCAACATGGCTTATTGAAAAAGGCCATAGTTTTAAAGTTTGTTGAAGCATTCCTTTAATAAGCAGAATACCTCTGTAGATTCCACTACAGTTTTCTTGTTGGGGGCCATCACTTTGAAGACAACCAAGTACCAGCTCGTACAGAAATATCTATGTAGAGCATGCACAAAAGGAAAAAAACACACACACCCCTGCTGAATGAAAAGTAAGTGAGCATAGAGCTCACCTTATATAACAATGCCAACTCCATGTATCCCATTCATGGCTGGATGTGGAGCCCACATAGGGAAGGAAAGGTCATGGCAGCTAGGTGGAATTGAATATCCCACCGCATCAGCCCAGTATAGTACAGCATTACCAGACTCATGAACCCCCAAAAACAGTGCGTAGGGGGGATGCATTCACCCCAGTATCGTTTCGTCAGACCCCTTTAGTAGCCCTCACTGAACAGAGCATTGGAACATAAGTCTAAAATCGGTTTATTCTCTCGTTTCTCTTATGGCAGTGGTTTAGAGTCCGCCCAAAATATAGAGAAATCGAAATGGCAGCACATGTTAATCCTCACGGCTCACGGACACCCCATCACCTACGACGGACGTGTATTATGTATTTGGTAGAGTCAGGTACCGGGCTTGTCGGACCAATAGGAAAAGGGTAAGAGTGATCACCGATGAGAGGCGCACTCTAACTGGGACATTCAAGGGATTAGTTGGCTAAGCATGGGCGCCCAAGTGTGAATGGGGTGAGCTCATATAAAAGCCAACTAAACCTAAAATTCACTTATTCTCTCATTTGTGCAATAGAAGAGTGCTCTTGCTCCATCTCCATCTTCTTCTTCTTCACCTCCTCGTGTGTGTGTGCATGTGAGAGAGAGAGAGAGGGAGAGTGTGTGTGCGATCGAGCATTACGAAGGCACGACGGCGGCGAAGCGGTTGAGCGCGGCACGACTGTAGCTTCTTCTTCATCGCGGCGAGGAATCCACCACGAAGGCGAGCGTAGAGCGGTGAGTGACACACCCTTTGCTCTCTTGAGCTTGCTAGTTTAGGCTTGTTGTGTGCTTGGAGCCATTTGTGGCTCGCACACGGTGTATCGGCAAGTCCCTTGCTTCGACAGTGCGGCAAGGAGCGCACATTTTTGGCGCCGCTGTCGGGGAATCGCCCTGCACTTAGCCCAAGAGGCACTTTGTGCTTCTCCTATGAGTTGTTTGTAGTAGGAAAGAAGAGGAAGAGGAAGAGGAATGAGTTGTTTTTCTGCAAGTTGTTAATTTCTGTATTGTCTGCAAGTTCTGTGATTTCTGCATAATGTTGTGTTTTCTGTTTGCACACAGTCTTTGCACAATTAGTAGTCATTAGGTTGTTTGCAGTGAATGAATAAGTAGGAAGGCAGTTAGCAATTTCTGCTTGCACACAGTCTGCACACAGTTTTTGTCAAGGTTTGCCTGCACACAGTTTTTGCACAGTAAGGTAGTGAGAAAGGAAGTAGGTGGACAGTTAGCTCACTGTCAGTAGGCAGTTAACAGATTAGTTAGTGGTTAGCAGCACTGTTAGTAAGTGGATAAGGTAGTGAGCTGTTTGTGAGTTGTTGACTAGGAGGTTAGGTAGGTGACAGTGTGTGTGCCCAAGAAAGGGTCACCTAAACCGCGCGCGGTCATCGCAAAAAAAAAAAAAAAAAAGTAAAAAAAAACCGAAAACGTGAGTGACAAAAAAAAATAATAATAAAAGAATTTTAAGCGTGAGTGACTGGGGGGCTACACTAAAATTTTGATCAGGATCGGCATCATAAGCCCAAGCCCAAGCCCAAGCCCAGGCCCAGGCCCAGGCCCAGGCCTGAGTCCTCAATCTTATGATATATACTAGACTCACTCTTATATATATACCCTACTCCCTCAAGAGGGAATGAGAGCATGTGGGGCAAGTCCTCCACTCTCCTCCCTTCTCTTCCCACTTGCACCCTTAGACTTTCTAATTTGGGCCTAGTTCCCTACTAGAAATTGACGGTTTTAGGGATTCCGAGGGCATAAAGTGACCAAACGGAGGGCTGTAAAGCACGGTGTGTCCCTCTGACCGAGACGCTCGTTTTGAGCTATCATACGTTCTATTTTATAGCTGGGTCAGAAAAAAAGGACCAAAAAATCAAAAAATAAGAAAAGACTTGGGTTGCAAAACACCCAAAATTACTAGGTGAGCAGCCTTCATGGGCCCTCACTGACACTTCTAGGGGATCCAAGTCATATGAACCTACGCTCTGGACGAGTGTTAGAGCACGAGCATATTGGTAGTGCCTCCATTTACACGGGCACCCATTATTCCTCCACCCTAGGTTCTGGACCTTCGGCCGGGACTCGAGGTAGCGCGACCCAAGATCCTCATATCGCGTCTAGTGATTCTTCCTCTGACTACGAAGTCATGGAGGGGTATCCTACACCACACCCTGATAGTTCAAGTCAAGACATGCATGCCATGGGCCCACGGCCCGGGTCTAGCGTGTTTAGCCGCTTAAAAGAGACCCTTAGTAGAGCTACTCGCTCCGAACATGCGGTTAATGAAATAAATGAAGGGAGTGGGGAAGTAAATTCGTCATTCATGCCTAAAATGGACCCTATGCTTCTTGAGAGTGTGCATGTGAATGTTCCATCCACTGCATCTCCTGATCCTTTAGGACTATCTCCCTCTGAGGTTTTACTACCCGATGGTAGGAGTCTTGCCGAAGTACAAGAGATCGAACGCTATATGCAAGCAACAAGGGAGAGGGAAATTGAGAACCTACGAAGGCTAGAACAAAGTCGAGCCCTGATAGCAAAGGCTCCTATGACAACAATCATGCCAGCCGAGCAACCGACTGCTCCCAAGGTAGCAGTCATGGAGGGGCAAGCTATGGGGAGCAATAATGCTTCCACTTCAAGGGAAACCTCCAGCACGCCGGGCCTAGATGGGATATTCCTAAACGAAAATTGGGAGTATGACCTACAAGCAGAAGCTTTAACTGATCGGTACATAGGACACACCTATCATGTGGGTTGGTTAGATGTTCTACAATCCACATCGGGTGCTACTAGCATAGATGAGCAACAAACAGAAAGTCTGTGATGTCCTCCATAGGATTGTCGAGTTAGAAAGACAGAACACAGGGATCAACATGCCTTCAACAGGCCTAATGAGATTCTTGGATATGGGAAAGGCCAACCAACCAACCCTATCACAAATGGAGACTCCCTCAGTGAGCCCCATTGATCCTCCATATGTTGTTTCACCAGGAGCCTCAGTACAATCTGAGCCCACAAGTGGCAGCTTTACCTTCCCAGATCTAGCTCATCTTTCTCTTAATGACACTACGGCTACCATGCATATCCCAATGGTGAGCATGACAAGAAGTACACCATGGAGTTCATTTGTTAACACGGCGCCGATGCCTAGCAGCACAGTGCCCCTAACTATACCTACATGTATGTATCAATCATGTGCACCTGTCGTACCTCAGCCTCATGTAGCTCCTACACCTCCGATTATTCCAAGAGCTTACAATCCACAATGGAATTATCCAAGCTCTTATACAAGTGGAGCCATGCCATTTAATAATAACATGCCATATCAGGCACCCCCTATGCCTAGGGCCACGCCTGTAAACTTTGGACCACCGTCTGGTACACCACCATACGAAATATGGGACCCAAGAGCCGCACGTATGCCAAGGCCAAGGCCAACTCCCATCTCACATGTGGTTCCAAGAGCACATACACCCATTATACCTGCTCAAATAGGAGATTTGGCAGCATTTGCTCAAACTATCGGTCGCTCTATTGCGGAAAACATGCGTAGTGCATCTGATAAAGAGCCTAGGAGCAAGGCAGTTCAAGTAGCTAAGCTCACACAGAAATTCAGTGGAGACGGAGATGCTAGAAAGCATATGGAATTCTTTGAACATGTGTGCGATTCCTTGGAAGAGCACAATGAGCTACATAAGTGTAAGGCTTTGAGTTTGACCCTAAGCGAAAAGGCTGGAGATTGGTATAGAACCTTAAGAGTAGAAGAGAAAACAATCTACTCTACTCTTAGGAGACTGTTCTTAAAAGAATACATACGAGAGGGAGTACTTTGGGGTGTAGCCTCTCAGCTCCAGAAAGCCCAACGAGAAGAAGGTGAATCCGTGAGAGACTTCATTAGTCGCCTAAAGAATTTGAATTCTCGATGCAATCCAAACGAGCGATTCAACAACAACCAATTGCTCGATAGATTCATTAGGGGACTACGACATGAAAGTATTTATAATGGCCTAGTCATTAGAGGTATCACTACTTGGGAAGCAGTCACCATGAATGCAATCCAATTGGAGGATAATTTAATGATTGCAGGAGAAAGAGTGTCTGCCGAGCCGAAGTCAAGTAGCTCGCAAGCGTCAGGGCATGAGCCAATGAAGATAAAGCCAATCGTGAAAGAGCAAACGATATCTGAGATGACTTTGGCAGATCTCACAAAGGCCATCCAAGAAAGCCTTAGGGGTAATCGTGCTCCACAAAACACTCATATGTATCCAAGAAGGGAGCAACAATGGTGCTCAATTTGCTTGGGCCCGCATACTACGAGTGAATGCCCTACTTTCAGAGTAAAGTTTAACGGGACTTGTAACGCGTGTGGTAGGTATGGCCATCAAGCGAAGGATTGCCTAATGCTTAAACGCATCATGGAAAATAGACCGCCTATAGCTTGGGCAGACTCACCTCGAGTTCCTGCATTGATGCCTACCCCACCCATGGAGCAACAGTTGCCATTACAACACATGGTCCCTAGAACCCAAAATGTGGTCCAAACCACACCGTTGCCACCTCCAGTGCTAGGACCGCAACCCCCTCATCCAAGAGTTACACCTATGAACCAAATAGGTTGCGAGTCATCTAATACTTATGTAGATTGCGAAGAGGACATAGACTCTAGTATCACCTATGGAGTCGACATGCTTGAGGAGTGTCCCATGTACTATATGGAAGACCATTGGGGACAAATAAAACCGGTATATCAAGCTACTGCGCTAGCAGCAAGAGGCCAAAACATTAATAGTTTTACCAAGAGACCACCTCTTCAGTGCTACGAATGTGGTGGACCACATCGAGTAGCTGAGTGCCCCATTAGAATGCAAAAGAATGCCGCACTAATGCAAACAAGTCAAGGGAGTGCATTGGCAATGCCAATACTCACTTGTAATCGTTGTGGCATAGATCATTTGATCGCACAGTGTCTTAACAATCCAAACGCACCGAAAATCACACCATTGAACATAATAGAGATTGTTGATGGGACACCACCAACTATAAACATAGCACCAGTGAATGCACTCACACGGTCGATGCTCCAAAAGCAAAATTACATCCTCGAAGAGAGAGATGCTGCATCCATTGGCCGAGCGAGAAAGAAGAAAACACGAAGAAAGAAATCCCTTAATGCTTCTAGCTCAAAACCTAGTTCAAAGACTAACATAGGGATAGGAGAGGATCCCGTGTATATGAATGACCCTGAGGATGACTCAGATTCGATAGAGACCACGGAGACCAAAACTGTTACTACAAAGGAAAAAGCTAGTGAGGAGGATCACGAGAGGGAATTACGACGAACACCAAAAGAGTATTCAAAGTTAAACTACCCAGTTGCGAAGCCCCAAGATAAGCCACGAGAGACAAAAAATGAGGATTGCAAGAGAAAGATTGGAACCTATCCAAACCCAACAGTGGAAATTGAACAAGTCCAACAACTGAGGGGTTTGGTGGAAGAAACTCAACAAAAATTAGAACCTGAACCCAAACATATCCAGATGTCGGACACAGTGTTCCCCACACAAGTTCAACCTCACAAGAACTACAGGCCGTTAGCTATACCCAGTATCATTCGGGAAGAGAGTGAGGGTAGGACATCTGAAAGTGGACACACACCTTTCCTACTAGAGAGAATGTTTGGTGAGGGAATACCCGACCCCCTTGAGGAAGTAGAGATTCCATCTTCACCATTCTCTTGTCAGGGTCCTACGTCCCACAAGATGCCATTAAATGTTGCCAAATTGATGGATTTCATGTCTTCAGAAGTTAGAACCACCATCATGTCCAAACTATATAAAGACCCCGAGCTAGTCTCAGCTCTTCGAGCCTTCCTCAATGGAGAATTACAGGCCGGATTACCACAGTTTGCACATATGAACAAACCTGACTCGGTAATGAATGATGAGGAACATTTAGCACCACCATCTGACCTAGCGGGACATGAATCTGTAATTGAAGTACCCGTTAACAAGTTGGGGCAATACTTTGAAGGTGATGAATCTAATGCTACTCTACCAATCACTACTAAAAGATTAACTGTAAAGGGGGTCCTTGACGGTGGTGCGGGAGTCAGCATGGTGACAAAGAGTTGTTGGGAGTCTATGGGGCGACCTCACCTTGAAGCCACAAGCGTAGTGGTAAAAATGGCTAATGGATCTATTGTTACGCCTATTGGAATGCTAAAGGATCTCAGAATCAAGGTCTTGGGACACAAGGTAAGGAAAACTTTCATTGTTATGGATTTTTCCAAGCATCCTATGTCATTTGAGATGATCTTAGGGAGTCCATTCATGAGGGAAGCAAAAATGGTGCATGACTGGTCCAAAAACCACGTCTACTTACAGTTCCAAGACTCTGTCATTCGAGTTGATCTTTTAAGTGGTCGAACGCATCCTCTAGGAAATAAATTCATCATTGATAATCGATCAGACACAACAATTCACTCAGCTCCATTACAGTATTGTTACACGTGTAACGAAGACACGGATATTGGGGAGAACTCTCCTTATATGGATATCCTACCGGGAATGGCTGAGTCAGACAATGTCGATTGGGTACACCTAGCGGAAACTATAGATACATGGGGAGCTAGAGGAACAGCCTGGGTAACACCAGATGGGGATGAAATGCCTGTACCCTTAAATATGCTACAAGCAATGCATATCGCTTCTGACAAGACTCATCCTAATGTAACGAAGAAAACATACAAGTGGGTCCCTAAAGCTTCTTTAGTGACCATAGCTAGTGCTAAAAAACAGAAGCCTTGTAAGAAACGTACCACTCGCTCCAAGAAAAGTAAGAAAATGTTGCGATGGATCCCTAAACGACTATTGGAAGCCCAAGGATACTATCAAGGAAATGATCAAATCTGGGTGCCAAAACGTAGATTGTGCTCTTACCTATCACCTGACCCATGTGAACCCAATCCAGTAGCTCCAAAACGAATCAATGATCGTGGAAAGAAAAAAATCATAGAATGCTACACACCCGCTCCCGAGCTAGTTTAGGTACCAAAGAAAGAACGATTTGTTCCACCTAGCTCAGGAAGGGGGGAGTCCCATGAAGCTTCTAGCTCCTCATGTAATGCATCCGTAGAGGTAAAACCTTCTCCACAGCCTCCACCTACAATAGTGGACCTCCATAAAGCTACAAAGGAATCCACACCTCCCAGTGTTCAAGAATCACCTGATGAACTACTTCAAGTTCGATCTTGGGAGAGTACCTTACCACCCTTGCAACTCGACGAGGCGCCTAAGGTAATAGAAAACTACTGGCAAAAATCTCCAGCTATTACCAATTGGAACAATTGGTTTCAAAGGGTGACAAGCTCATTTCAAACGGTATGATCTACCCAAGGAAGGGGGGAGTGTTGGCTGACAGTCATCATTCGTTTGTTTCCCTCTCAACCTTTTTCCCTGACCTCTCAATCACCAATCTTAGGGAATGTACATATAAAGCTTTATACTCACAAAAAACAAAAAAATAAAGAGCAAGAGCAATTAGCAAACGAGTATGCACAATAAAAGTCAAAACATTGACCCAGGCCTACACATTTACATCCGGTACACTGAAACAGAAACCTATGTCCTGAAACACCTTTGATCCTCATCACTTGAGTGATGGAGGGTAGGTAAGATTAGTACGATAGGAGTGTTTTTGTTTTAGAGTTGAATGATTAGCAAAGTTCTCTTTTCCCACTAATGTGCCTCCTGGAGGTATTCCTTTTGTTTCCTAGTGTGTACAAGAGCGTGTTGCTATTGATAGGATTTGGACCTTCATGGAATCTTTATCTCGACTCACTCTTCAAATCAAGCGCGACCATCGACACAAACAAGTGTTTCTTGTCCATTAGCATTGCCCCTTATCTTTTTTGCATCTATGATTGTCAGCTTTGATTGTGATTGGTAGCCTAATATTCATCGCATTTGCTTAGTATCAAACATTTAATTCAATGTAATTTTTTGTCATAATCACTTGTCTAGGTTTAAAAATCAAGCAGTCCGATAAGCTAGTTTGACCAAGTTAGGTGTTAGAAATCTTCTCTTAATACAATGGGGAATGCCTTCCTAATAATCAATGGTGACTTAGGTTCTTAATCCGATTTAGGCAGCATTGTGTGAAATGTACTAGGGATTTCTAGTGGGCTTGACCCTATTGACCTTTAGCTTAAGTATTATAAAGGGAGTTTACTAGTGTGATGAGCCTGGGGAGGTGTATCAATGTTATATGACCCCCCAAAGTTACAAAATTAAAATGCTGAAAATGAACAAACAAAAAATCAAAGTGCCACACTGTAAAATCTTAAGCTGGAAGAGAAATCTCAGCTTGATTTGGTACTTCACTCACATGTATTGCCTATGGTACTAGAGCCCTAGAGGTTCCCAGTATGGGCGGTTTTACTTGAAAAGCAAAAGACCCAAGGCATACAATATAAGCACACACATCAAAATTGAATCACTGTGAAAAGACTTTGGGGGGTCAAAGAAAAAGTAATCAGTCAAGCGATGATTTCATGAGAAATTCCTTTTATGGTAGCTTAACTACAAGGTCTTCTAGATATAGCCTCTAGTCAGCCCTCGAACATGAATACTTGGCTCTCGCGATTAAACAACTTAATTGACCACAGAAAATTAAGAAGCTTACCCATGGTATTAATATTCGATCTCTAGTGCCTTTCGACCGTCAAATTAGCGACCCCAGACTTGTTTAATTTTTTACCTTAACATCTGTTTATGCATTTGATTACATTGCAATTTAATGTTCATTGCTGACAAATTGTTTGAAATTCTTTTACCAATCAATTTGTCTACCTAAAATTGCATATGCTTTTTAATCACTTATGAGAATGCAATTACTGTGCCAATGTTGTTTGATTTTGCAGTGACTGAAGAAGGCTAAGGACATTCATCTCAAATGCTCTTCCACCTCGACGAACGAGCTTCAACTCAATAGCTTCCGAGGACGGAATCTACATCAGGAAGGGGGGCATGTTAACCCTCACGACGCACGGACACCCCATAACCTACGACGGACGTGTATTATGTATTTGGTAGAGTCAGGTACCGGGCTTGTCGGACCAATAGGAAAAGGGTAAGAGTGATCGCCGATGAGAGGCGCACTCTGACTGGGACATTCAAGGGATTAGTTGGCTAAGCATGGGCGCCCAAGTGTGAATGGGGTGAGCTCATATAAAAGCCAACTAAACCTAAAATTCACTTATTCTCTCATTTGTGCAATAGAAGAGTGCTCTTGCTCCATCTCCATCTCCTTCTTCTTCTTCTTCACCACCTCGTGTGTGTGTGCATGTGTATGTGTGTGTGTGTGTGTGTGTGTGTGTGTGTGTGAGAGAGAGAGAGAGAGAGAGAGAGAGAGAGAGAGAGAGAGAGAGAGAGAGAGAGAGAGAGAGGGAGAGTGTGCGTGCGATCGAGCATTACGAAGGCCCGACGGCGGCGAAGCGGTTGAGCGCGGCACGACTGCAGCTTCTTCTTCATCGCGGCGAGGAATCCTCCACGGCAGGAGCATAGAGCGGTGAGTGACACACCATTTCCCTCTTTTGAGCTTGCTAGATTAGTCTTGTTGTGTGCTTGGAGCCATTTGCGGCTCGGACACGGTGTATCGGCAAGTCCCTTGCTTCGACAGTGCGGCAAGGAGCGCGCAGCGCATCAATACACCCACGTGGTGGGGTATGGTAGAGAGTACACATACTAAGTTCAGTGGTAATATTCTCCTTTTTATAAAAGCATGGCATAATTTCCATCATATGAAGGATGATAGAGTAATGAAACAATATATCAATGCTTTAAAAGGGTCAAAGTA
Source organism: Adiantum capillus-veneris (assembly GCF_014529385.1). NCBI lineage: Eukaryota > Viridiplantae > Streptophyta > Polypodiopsida > Polypodiales > Pteridaceae > Adiantum > Adiantum capillus-veneris. Next base: position 139,837,845 of record NC_140946.1, read on the forward strand.
AACCAGAGAGTTACAATATAGTAGATATGATATCCAGGCCAATCTAGGCTAGTGTTAGACCAAGCCAAAGGTAGGATGTGGTAGATCAAATCCTATTGATACAAAGTATAGAGAGAGAGAGAGAGAGAGAGAGAGAGAGAGAGAGAGAGAGAGAGAGAGAGAGAGAGAGAGAGAGAGAGAGAGTTTTAACTATTAACAATATTCATAACACATGAGATATTCTACAAAGACCTTGGCCTACATATAAAGTACAAAGTCATGTATTTCTTTCGACAGTTTATCCAAAGCAAATACATGATAGTAATAGGCCACTAAAGGGTAGGATGGTCCTGTTATAGTCCAATAGTTACAAGTACAACACTTCATCTTCTAAATCAATAGCCAAGGAGAGGACACCCTTACCTGCATCCACAATAAGAAAACAAACTTTCGATTAGTTTTCAAACAGCATAACAGGTAACTGGGGTGACCTAGTTGTCATCCATGTCACCCAGGTAGTAACAAAAAAGAAAATCATGCTGCTAAAAATTATAGTGATGTGTAATAGCTTTTCTCAAAGATCCTGAGTTCCATAAACTAGAATCAAACCCACATAATGTTAGGTCCAAATTTGAGCACTTGTTATTTGTACCCTCCTCACCCTTATGTGAAGTTTTAAAGCAACATTCCTTTATTCTAATGCGAAGTTAAGCCTCAAATTAGATCAATTTGACATATAATATCGATTGAAAAAAGCTCTCAATCCCAAAAAATATTTTGCCATCTAAAAATTCATTTGAAAGCGTATTTTAGTGAGTTAATGTAATACTGAAGTCCCAGTACACCTTAAACCATCACCTGATCTACAAAAATCAAGATTAGAGATAGTATTTGGCATTCCTATCATGGCAATAACTTTGGAGGGCCAACCGGGTCATATTCCAGTTATATCGTATATCAGGCCGAAAAGAGCCCGTATAGACCAGATAAAGAGAGATACATAAGGCTAAGAAATATTGTATAGACGAGATACAAGGCTACGCTATATTGTATCCAAGGCCGCATATAGCACGTATAAACCAGATAATTCAATTCCTAGTATCCAAGAAAAAGCTTCAAATATTTTGTGAGTTTTAACAGAGTCTATGGTTGATAAAATCATCATAAGGTATGATCAATCAGTAAGGGAATACCACCTGATCTACAAAAAAACATGATAAGATTTAGTCGTTGGATTTCTGTCATGGCTATATTAATGGAAGGCCAACCTCCTTTAATAGAGTTATACCATATCCCATGCCTAAAAACAGCCCGTATAGACCATATAAAGGAGACATGAATATAGATATAAGGCTAAAATATCCAAATAGATCAGATAAAAGGCCAAAACCATACCGTATATAGGGCCGAATACAGTCTATATAACCCAGATAATGAAAATTCCAGTAAGCAAGATAAAGCTTAAACCAATCTATGAGTTTAACAAAGTCTATTGCGGTAAAACTAGCAACATGAATGATCAACATCAAAGAACATCTCGTTAGTTGTAGAACTACTAATCCCATCTAAGTTTTCAGTACATCTCGGCCCATCATCTAATCTGAAAAAAACAACCATGATTAGGGTGAGTAGTTGGCATCCCCAACTTGGTATTTATCATTGGAAGGCCAACCTGTGCTAAATAAAGAATACACATAGTATAGCTAAGTAAACCTATACAAGGCCGAAATAGAGCCCGTATATACCAGATATCCCAATTTCCAGCAGCCAAAATCTATCCATGACTATTTTGTGAGTTAGCATAGTCTCCTGTCGTTAATCCCAGCAAAAGGGAAGATCAACAATAAGGGATAAGCCAGCATCAAGGCTTCAAGGTCAAAACCATATTATGAGTTACTGCTACTGACTACAAATTACTTATTAGTTTGTATTACACTTCGGCCCATCAGGCGATCAAGTCAAAACCTTGATTAAGGTCAGTAGTAGGCATTCCCAATCTGGCATTTATCATTGAAAGGCCAACTGATGCTTTAATACAGTTTATACATAGAGTACAACAAAAGTACACTTATATAAGGCCAAAAAACAGCCCGTATAGCCCAGATACACCAATAACCCGTATCCAAGATTTATCCCTGATCGTTCTGTGAGTTTAGCAAAGTGTCCTATCGGTAAAACCAACAACCAGAGAAAGAACAATAGTAAGGGATAAGCCAACATCAAGGCCTCATGTCAAACCCATAGTATGTGTTACTACTAATGACTACAAATAACATTTGAAATAGCTCTTAAGAAGACAAAATACTCTCATAGGTCATAACCTAAATCCATTGTTTGAGCAGAATCCCAACACGGCTTATTGAAAAAGACCATAGTTTTAAAGTCTGTTGAAGCATTCCTTTAATAAGCAGAATTACCTCTGTAGATTCCACTGCAATTTTCTTGTTGGGGGCCATCACTTTGAAGACGACCAAGTAGCAGCTCGTATATAAATATCTATCTAGAGCATGCATAAAAGGAAAAAAACACACACACCCCTGCTGAATGAAAACTAAGTGAGCATAGAGCTCACCTTATATAACAATGCCAACTCCATGTATCCCATTCATAGATGGCGGTGGAGCCCACATAGGGAAGGAAAGGTCGCGGCAACTGGGTGGTATTGAATATCTCACCGCATCAGCCCAGTATAGTGCGGCGTTACCAGACTCATGAACCCCCAAAAACAACGCTTAGGGAGGATGCATTCACCCTAGTATCGTTTCGTCAGACCTCTTTAGTCGCCCTCCCCGAACAAAGCAATGCAAAATAAGTCTAAAATTGGTTTATTCTCTCAGTTCTCTTATGACAGTAGTTTGGAATCCGCCCAAAATATAGAGAAATCAAAATCGCAATGCACCAATACACCCATGTGGTGGGGTATGGTAGAGAGTACACATACAAAGGTCAGTGGTAATATTCTCCTTTTTATGAAAGCATGGAATATTTCCCATCAGATGAAAAATGATAGAGTAATGAAAGAATATATCAATGCTTTAAAAGGGTCAATGTAAACTAGAGAGTTACAATGTAGTAGATATGATATCCAGTTTAATCTAGGCTAGTGTTAGACCAAGCCAGAGGTAGGATGTGGTAGATCAAATCCTGTTGAGACCAAGTATATATATATATATATATATATATATATATATATATATATATATATATATATATAGAGAGAGAGAGAGAGAGAGAGAGAGAGAGAGAAGAAGAGAATTTCAAGAGGGAAATGGCATAACCAATCTAACACACTTGGGTGATAGAAAGAGGGCAGTTCCCATGGGGGAGGGACGAGAGAGAAGGAGGGGGGGCCATTCCCACGGGGAGGGGGGAGGGGGGGGGAGAGAGAGAGAGAGAGAGAGAGAGAGAGAGAGAGAGAGAGAGAGAGAGAGAGAGAGAGAGAGAGAGAAGAGAGAGAGAGAGAGAGAGAGAGAGAGAGAGAGAGAGAGAGAGAGAGAGAGAGAGAGAGAGTTCTATTATCATCTTCGGAGGTGAATTATGACCTAAGGGACCAAATTAACATGTCACGTGGTGTGAGTGGAGGTCAGAAGTGATTCTTGATGCTCAAAAATGGCAAAAAATGAGCATCCCAATAGAGAGTCCACATCGTGCTTGGGAGAGGAAGGTATGTAGGGAGAGCTCATTGATGAATATATGGGAAAAGAGGACCTAATGTGGTCAAAAGATGAGCACTCAAGTAGTGTGTGGTACTCACTCTCATGCACTTGACGAGACCATAAGGTGCAAAGTCAATGAAACTCCTTGCCAGTGCCCCAAGATCCTATCTTCTTGCAACATAGAGAATGGGAGCGGATTGCACTCAACAGGATGGGATCAAGGATGTAGGGATGGGTTCGGCTACCTCAATCGGAGAAGAAGAGAGATTTGTAGTTTGGGGCAATGTGTGTGGTGTAATGGCTGAAGCGAGAACCTCTGGATTTCTCCCAAGCCGTTGAAGAGGGGGAATGAGGAGCACACCCGACACATGGTACAATGCCTCCCTATAGCTCAGGGTATCCACATCACCCCTAACCTTTCAGACAACACCTTCAAATTGGCTATTTTGCACTAATAGAACAACATTGGCACACAAAATAATAATCTCCTGCCCTACAAGATCACAACTTACCTCGTATGCATCCGAATAGCTCAACTCACCCTTCTTGACTCACATAACACCCCAATTATTCCCTCTTTGCAACACCCTATACGCTGTGGGCACACACCTCCGCTAGCACTGACATGCACACAAAGAACAAGAGAAGAGGAAGGGGATGGGGAGAAGCGACACAAGGAAGTGGGGCAATGGCTTAGTATTATTAAGTAGAGGGATAGTACAATAGATCCAAAGATTCAATGGCAAGCTTCCATCCAAAACATCTCCCAGAGCACAGTCTACAAAATTTCGCAGTGCAAAACCAATCCTTCAATTGGCAAAAAAGCCCCCTCAACATCACATACATCTCCTTTTATAGGGATGGCTAAACCCAAAAAAGGGAAAAATAGAGCTTCCCAGCTTGTGCACCTAAACGTGAGTTTCTTTTGGTTTTTTTTTACATCACTTACACCTGCTCTATTCCTTTTAGAAACCTTTGCATGGGCTTGCCACCCCTACAAGCTTCAAACTCAAATATCTTGGGCTTCCTAGCTCTGTTTGATGAGCCGTTTGGACATGATTCTTCAGCAACAGAAGCTCTACATTTCCAAGCAAAGAGACCGCTACTTGAACCTCTTTCATATGCCAACCAAATTAGTCCCTCGTGGAGTCCTTCTTGGCTTATAAGTCATATTAGCCATACACATCCATTGCTACTTGTCTACCCAGGAACTTTGTAGCTGCTCTAGCCCTTTGCCATGCTCTTGCTAGCCTTCACATACCTGCCCATGCCATCCACTTTGGTTGCACCATCATTGCCCACCCCCTAGTTGAACATTTATGTTCAACCATAAGAGAATGTTATTCCACTACAAACGCAAACACTGAGCACACTAGGAGAAAATCGAAAAGAACTCAACTGTATGTACATAGTTTTACTCCTAGCATACTATAAGCCTGCTTAGGTTGGTTGCCCAACCCCCTCCATTAGAACCTAATGCACCACTGACGCCAGCTCCCTCTCAAAATAAAGCTTGAGAGACACACCATTCACCCTGTTTTTGAGCGAGAGACCATCCATCCTCATCAATGAATATGTACCATTGAGAAAAGCATGGTGGAACTTATAAGGCCATGTCCACTTCTTTTTGAACTTCTTCTGAAAGGTGAAGTCGAGATAACTCTCATACTTCATCACTAGAGCGCCCTTCTCGATTAGATTTTTTGACAAATGTTGGTTGAACTTTGCTACTCTTCTGTCGCGTTGCTTAACCTAGAACCGTGATGCCGCCTCATGATCCATCTTCAAAGTTTCAAGAATCATAATCTTATCCTGCAAAACATCTTGATGAGCTTTATCAATCCGCCACAAACCTTTGAGTGCTCCTAACTACACACGCACAAGCAACAGTACTTCCTTGCCATAGACCAACTCATAAGGAGTAAAGTTGGTAGCCACTTTGTAAGAAGTCTTGTAAGCCCACAAACATTTATCAAGGTTAGACTCCCACTCTTCAACCTGCTTGTAGATGTACTTAGTAAGCATCCTGACTATCTATCCATTGGCACTTTCCACCAAACCATTGCAATGTGGATGGTATGGAGATGAAAACACAACACCCCGAACCTCTCAGATAACACCTTCAAATTGGCTAATTTGCACTAACACAATAACCTTGGCACCCAAAACAATAATCTCCCGCCCTGCAAAATCATAACTTAGCTCGTATGCACCCCAATAGCTCAACTCACCCTTCCCGACTCACACAACACCCCAATTCTTCCCTCTTTGCAACACCCTATAGCTGCGGGCTAACACCTCCACTAGCACTGACATGCACACAAAGAACGAGAGAAGAGGAAGGGGATGTGGAGAAGCGACACAAGGAAGTGGGGAGTGGCTTAGTATTATTTAGCAAATGGATAATGCAATGGCTCTAGAGCTTCAATGGCAAGCTTCCATCCAGAACATCTCCCAGAGCACAGTCTATAAACTTTCACAATGCAAAACCAATCCTTCATATGGCAAAAGAGCCCCCTCAACATCATGTACATCTCCTTTTATAGGTATGGCTTAACCCAAAAAAGGAAAAAATGAAGCTTCCAAGCTGATGCACCTCAACTTGAGCTTCTTTTGATATTTTTTTACATCACTTACACTTGCTCTATTCCTTTTAGAAACCTTTGCATGGGCTTGTCACCCCTACAAGCTTCTATTTCCACTCTCCCTCCCTCTCACATGATATCTTGGTCACCTTGCCCGTCTTGGGTTTGGATTACCCTTGGAACCACCCCTTGAACTACCTTTATTTGCTCCTCTTTATCCGGCCAATTTGGAGTCCCTTGGACCATTCTGCCCGGTTTGGACCTGTTTGCTTTGATCGGCCACCCTCTTTCTCTCTCACCTCATGGGATTTATCTCTCATCCCTAGGCCCCTAGCACTAGTGATATTGCTAGTGTGTGGGGGGGGGGGGGGGGGGGGGTGTGCTCGCTTTGTCCTCAAAAAACTTGGCGGAGCTGCAGCCCGTGTGAACCGGGCCATGGTGGGTGAAACTACCACATCATCACTGCTTGCCTACCCTCCATCCAGAGCCATCGGCAACAGGCTAGGCACCGCCCATTGGGCAAAACACCACCAGTTACCTCGTGAGAGCCGCCCACACAGCGTCGGATAGTATCTCCAGCTGTCCTGCTCGTCGAGGAACTGCAATGCACTATGCCTTCAAACTCAAATATCTTAGGCTTCATAGCTATGTTTGATGAGCCGTCTAGACTTGCTTCTTCAACAACACAAGCTCTACATTTCTAGACAAAGAAACTGCTCCTTTAACCTTGTTCATCTGCCACCCAAATTAGTCCCTCATGGAGTCCTTCTTGGCCTATAAGCCACATCAGTCACACACATCCACTGCTACATGTGTTCCTAGGAATGCTCCTGCTAGCTTGCACATACCTACCCATGCCATCTTCTATAGTCAACCAACGTTGGCTGCACCACGTTGATACATTGGCATTGTAAGAAGGCCTCATTAGCTTGAGAGTCAATTGATGCATCCTTGACCAAGTGACATGCATCCCATCTTTCAAACCATTTCTTGATGTTAAGCATCCACCCCAAACTTAGTATTTTTATCTTGCATTTCTTTTGGACCATTTGACTTGCTTCATATGCGATTCTAGGAAGTTGATACAAAGGTCTACGTTGTGTCTTAAGCATGTACTCCACAACCCGTTGCATGCTAAAGATCTCAATGGGAAGCGATCCGGACTCAAAAAGTAAGAGCATGTATGGTGTTTGTGTCTTGAATTGGAGAAAGTTGGTGAGAAAACGCTTTTGGACATTCTCAAACTCTTTCCAAGTAGACTTTCCAATGCTACCACCCCACACCTCCACTCCATAAACAAGCACCAGTGTCACCAACGTGCCAAAGAGGTACTTTTTGAGATCCTAGCACTTGATCTCTCCAACATTGCACATGTTCTCAAATGCCTAATAAGCCCTCTTTCCGGCTTCCAAGTGACGCATTGCACAATCCTTCCATTTATGATTGGATGGAACCTCAGGGCCAAGGTACTTGAAGCTATCTACCATTTCAAGTTGCTCATTGTTGTATGCAATGCTTCAATTTTTGTCATTGAGGGGTCTTTACAAGCATAACCTTGGTTTTGGATCCATTCACAAATAGCCTGCTATGTAGGCAAAAGCGTTCGAAGACACTACTATTGCACACATGTAGAAGTGACTTTCTGTAGTGATCCAATTCTTTTACATCATTAGAACTTTGATTATACATGTATGAGTCATCCATTCTTCTTAAAACATGGGGCATGTCGACTTGTTGTGTGTCGTGTTGTAACGTATTTGTGTGAGCATTCATGTCTCCAAAGACAATGACTTCAGCCTCGTTCTTGTAATGAGAAATTTCTTCCTCTAGTTCAATAAAGGGCTGATTCTATCCATATCCAAGCGAGCATAAAAGTTGGAGTCATAGTTAGGAATGTAGCAACCAGCCAGAAACATGAGTTGACCATTTGGTGGGCTGATTTTTGGCCATAAGTAGCATTTATACTTATCTTCTTTGAAAATGGAAACATCTTTCAAACCCTTTTTGATCATACATGCTACACCTCCTTGGCGTCTACGTTGCTTTGCATTTTTGGCCCACATCAAAGAATGCACATTGTATTTGTCAAATCCAAGAATTTGCTGCACATCATGCTCCCATGTTTTGACAAGAAGCATCACATCGGAGTCATTGGTAACCTCATCAATGCCAATTCTCACAATCCATGGATACCCGTTTCAATTCCAAAAAACTTATTTGCAAGCATGAGTTGGTCTCATAGATCACGTGTCCCTATTTGTTGGGTGGACTTGCATCCTCCTCAAGTGACTTTTTTTCTTAAGATGACACCGTAACCTTCTTACTTCTTTCCTCATATGCTTTGTGACGTGAATTTTATTGCATAAGAGTGTGATCCTCATATACATTACAACCCGTTCCTTTGAGGTAGATCCAACTATTATCAAGGATGATATTTCTCTTTACCTCATCAGCCATGTTACATACAATAGGTCTTTCTCTCAAGCGAGGGACTCCTTGTTTTCCACCTCGATGTACACCATAAGGCATGATTCCAAACATGCCAAAGGATGTAGCAAAAAACTCTTCAATAGCAACTGCAAGAAATTGAGGTGTTTCCATGCTTTCCTCCTTGATTCCACAAATGAAGATGTTCTTTGAGCATTTTTTCCGTTCTTGCAATTCTTGAGTGTCCACATTTTCTACATTCTTTGCTTGGACAACAGCTTCCGTGATAGGAGATGTAGAAACCACAAATGTTATCCTTACATATATCAGCCCATGATCTGGATGCATTTCTCATCTCGCATACATCATGTCATATTGTATGTATCATTTCCTCTTTCAATACATGATCACTTTCAACTTTGCTCAAGCACTGTTTCAATACATTCATGTCAATAAGAGAGCGCTTACATTATTAAACTTCATTCTCAAGATGCATCAAGCATGTTGTTTGCATTTCAAGTACCTTTTTGAGGTGCTCATTCTCCACAACAAGAACTCTTAAAGTGCAATTCTCCATTGCAAGTGTGTGCAACTCTTCACTTTGCTTGTCGATGGTGGTGCAACCATCGATGGTGGTGCAACCAAAGTTGGTCTAAGATGGAAAGTGGTATGCTAGGAAAAGGTTGCAGGCAGGTGCAATGCAGAAGGCTAGAGCAAGTATGGAGTCCCTCGGCAGCCAAAGGGTAGTGGAAATGTATTTCTAAGGCGGTTTTTCGGCCAAAAGGCTCAGAGGATGGTCCAGATGGGATAGCAAGTGAAGGTGTTCAAAGTGCCAAGTCAGTGCTCTAGAATGTAATGTTTGATGTGCTCTAGAAGCTAGTCCACACGGCTCATCAAACGGAGCCCCGGTACTTAAGATACTAAAGTTCAAAGTTAGAAGGTTTAGCATATCCTTGACGGGTAGGCAGATGGCCTAGGTAGGTGTAAGCAGATATATGTGTAGTGCTAAAATTATGGAGCATGCCTGTCTTCTTGGATTGCGGATCAGAACTTGAGATAGCAAGTTATGATCAGTTGAAGTTTTGTCAGGGGTCGGGATTGAGCCCACTTGACCGCATTGGAAATCATGCCATCTGGTATCTTTTTGGCCTCAACAAGGCTTTGGAAGGTGGAGTGCATCATGTGAAGGTAGCACAAATGGACGGTAATCAATCGGATGCTCGGTCAGCAAGATACAACGGGATGAAGTCGAGAGCTAATATTAAGGAGGGGAGTGGTATATTGTTTAAACTTTTTTTATGGCCTCGATTTGCGGCCTTGCAAGCCCCAAAGTGAAGTGGAGTCTTCATGATTTAAAGTTGATGATGCAAGCTTTTAGTTGGGGGTGGTGGCTTGGCCGCCCGGTGTGTGAGCAGAGAATTGTGAGCCATGCAAGGCCGGGGAAAAAGAGCAAAGGAGCAATGTTTTTCTTGAGGGGTTTTAGATGCCCTTGAGGGGTGAGGTCCTTCACAGGCTGCCACGTGGCCATGTAGTAGTCCCGTATGCAGAGAAGGAGGGCAATTGTGCGGGCTATATAGGCCACAAGCTCCCTCACTTGGGGTATAAGCTGGAGAAAGGGAGCTTGGAGCCCCTGTTGGCTATGGCATAATTTGTTGGGCGCTGTGTGCGCGCAGTTAGGTGGTGGTTGGTGCCATTTTGGGCAAGGCCGGTGGCAAGTGGCGGAAAACTGGTGGTTGGAGGAGCCCACTTGCGGTGGCTGTTGGCATGATGATGTGGTAGGCACCCGCTGCAGGTCGGTTCACACGTCGCCATGCTTTTTGAAGGAAAGGGCTCGGCACCACTAGCGATGTCGCTAGTGGTCTTGTGCATAGATAGAGGGCAGTCCCATGGGGTTCAAGCAAGAGGGGGAGAGTACGGGTGGAAAAAGCAACCGGGCCCAAGGGTCCAATACTAGGGGAGGTGTCCCATGTGAAATAAGGGAGAGAGAGAGCTCAAGGGCCACCCAAGAGGGCCGCCAAATGCAAGGGTAGGCAGGCCCATTCCAAGGCCGCCGGCCAACCAAAGGCAGTCCAAGGCAAAGGGAAGGGCAAGGAGGAGATGGCCGGGCACGGCAAGAAGAAGAAGAGGGAGAGAGAAAGAGAGAGAGAAAAGGCTGGAGGAGGGTGGATGAAGCAAGCAACCGGACAAAGATGGTCAAAGGGGAAGTCAAAGGAGCAGTGCAAGGCTAGGCCTCCCAAAGGGCACTAGCGATGTCGCTAGTGCACCCCCCCCTTTAAGAGCACAAAGCCAAGGAGAGAAAAAGGGAGTAGATAGAAGCAAAGTGGATACTCTTTCCAAAGTTTTCAAATAGGGGTGCCAGATGAGCCAATGAGAGGGCATATTGTAAAGTTGAAGAGCCTCCACTATAAAAGTCATTTTTAAAGCAAATTAGGGGCTTTCTGGTGCCGTTTGAAGCCTATAAAGGACAGTTCTTTGGCAGAGGAGTGTCTTGTGAAATCCCTTTGTAATTTTTCATATGCGTTGTGTGGTGGACTTGTGGAGTGTGTGAGCAGTGGAAAAAGAGCAGGCAGTGGTTTGCTAGTGAGAAGTGTGTTTTGAAGGTGTTTTCTGAGAGGATAGGGGTGCTCGAGATACCCTGAGCTATAGAGAGGCCTTTGTTGTTCTGTTGGGTGTGTTCCCCCATTCCCCCTCTCCATCTTCTGGTGCCCCCATTGAGGAGCAGTATGATGCTCCTAGTTGATGTCCAAGCAGTGATTTTGGTGATGTCAAAGGTTTGGCCTTTGAAGAGCAGGTGCTGCTAGTGATGGCTTGGGTGAGATTTCCCATTTTCACTGGGGTCAAAGATGCAAAAACCTGGCTTCAAGTGTTGGAAAGTGGTTTGTCGAGGGAAGATGGTGCGGTACACGTGCTCCAACTCCTAGTTCCTGGTAAAGCGAGGTTATGGTTCGATGGCCTGTGTGATGAAGAAAAGGCAAATTGTGAAGCCCTGGAGGCAGCTTTTCAAAGAAGATTTGTAGTGGGATGGGCAGCTGGATGAAGTAAAGCGGAAGCTGGATGGGTTGAAGCAAATCTTGGAGGGTGATTTTCAAGCTTTTGAGTGGGAGTTTGAAGCCCTTTGGGGGAAAATTGATCAAGGTAATTGCTACAGAAAATGCCATTTTTCTAAAGTTGAGTAAATTCATGGATTGCTTGCATGAGTAAGTGCGCGACAAGGTGGAGATAGATGGCCCGATGTCATATGAAGAGGTGGTAGCTCTAGCGAAAGGGCGGACCAAAAAGATGTTGAAGAAGCGTGAAGCTAGGCAGGGTTTGTCAGGTGCTATGATGCCACGGCAATGTGATGCGGTGGTAGCCGAGCCATAGGTGGTGCAAAGAGAAGTGCAAGTGTGAGAAGAACCAAGGGTTCTTTGGATACAAAGAGACAGGGTGGTTCCTATGCCGAAGATGCCGGGTAGAGCGGCTTCAATTGTGAAGGAAGTGCAGGTAATTCCAAAATAGACAAAGGAGGTGCTGCCAAGTTCTTGTGCGGCTATAGAAGCTCCATTGAAGTGTAGCAAAGGCCAAAGGGTGCGGTTTGTAGACGAGGTCAAAACGGTGAAGCTAGAGGAGATTCTTGAGCTTGAAACAGAAGAGGAGATTGAGTCGAGTGATAGTAGCTCTATGGATGCAGACACGAGTTGGGAGACCGAGTCGTCTCAATCCAGGTATGATGAGTTTGACCTTTTGCATGTAAATGGAGAAGCAGTAAATGTGTGCGAGGAGCAGCAGGAAGTGCAAGCCGAGGTGCCTAGTGGAGACCAAGTGGAGTGGCCCAGACCTACAAGCAAGGATAAGCAGGTAAAAATGATGTGTGGTGCCATGCTAATGGCCATGTTGGTGAAAGTGGCAGTGGAATGTGCCATAGTGGTACAATAGGTGCATAGTTTTTCCAGGAGGGATAGGGAAGTCTTGCCTATGGTAGTGGAGCATGAGGCAATGGTAGAAGAGGAGGTGATTAAAGTCGACAAGCAAGTGGTGCTTATCGACCTTGAAGGGTGAGTTGACGAGGAGGAGCTCAACGATGTTGGAATTAATTGCATGGCAGGTGAGAAGGGCAGTATGGAGTCAAAGATAGAGGTGCTTCATATGTATTCAGTGCACTCTATGATAGGTGGTGCGGCTTCCAAGGTGGTGTCTAAGCTTTCCAAAGAGCTTTGTTAGTGGTGGTTGAAGGGAATGGTGATAAAAGAGGCCGTGCAGTGGGCCTTTGAGAAAGTGTAGGATGTACTACATGAGGATCTAGCTTTACATGGATAGGAGGATGGGTCAGGTAGTGTTGGTTGAACAGGATGATGAGCACGAGGGTGCTCTTTTTGGTTTTCTTGGAGGTGCTTTGTTGAGAGTGGGTAGTAGGACATTTGGTGCATGGAGTGGTAGAAGTATACTGCTGGCGGTTTGGATATGCAGTTGGCTATGGGCCTTGGTGTGGCACTATGCAAGGGTGTTACAAGTGGGTGGAGGAGACCAATGGAAGGTGTTTGACCTTGGCGGTTGAGGACAGGTAAAGCAAGGGGTTGGGCAACCCGCATGAACAAAGGCAGTGGGTAGCAGGTGCCAATTTTTGTACATATGCTAAGTGCTTTGTGGTGTACAGAGAGTTTGTTTTGGGTGGCAGTTTTTTAGTGCAATAAGCCTGTATGTGGTTGAACATAAATGTTCAACGAGGGGGTGGGCAATGATGGTGCAACCAAAGTTGGTCTGAGCTGGAAAGTGGTATATGCTAGGCAAAGGTTGCAGGCAAGTGCAATGCAGAAGGCTAGAGCAGGTATGGAGTCCCTGGGTAGCCAAAGGGTAGTGGAAATGTATGTCTAAAGTAGTTTTTAGGCCAAAAGGCTGAGAGGATGGTCCAGATGGGATAGCAGGTTAAGGTGTTCAAAGTGCCGAATCAATGCTCTAGAATGTAGTGTTTGATGTGCTCTAGAATCCAATCCAGACGGCTCATCAAACGAGCCCCGGTGCTCAAGATACTGAAGTTCAAAATTAGAAGGTTTAGCAGATCCCCGATGGGCAGGGCAGATGGGGACAGATGGCCCAAGAATGTGTAAGTAGATAGATGTGTAGTGCTCAAATTATGGAGCATGCGTGTCTTCTTGAATTGCGGATTGGAGCTCAAGATAGCAAGTTATGATCAAATTGAAGTTTTGTTGAGCGCCAGGTTTGAGCCCACCTGACTGCATTGGAAATCATGCCATCTGGCATCTTTTTGGCCTCGACAAGACTCTGTAAGGTGGAGTACATCATGTGAAGGTATCACAAATCGATGGTTTGTCAATCGGATGCTCGGTCAATAGGAAACAACGGGATGAAGTCGGTAGCTAATGTTAAGGAGGGGAGTGGCATATGTTTTTAACCTTGTTTACGGCCTCGGTTTGCGGTCCTGGGAGCCCCAGACTGAAGTGGAGTCTTTATGATTTAAAGTTGACGATGGGAGCTTTTAGTTGGGGGTGGTGGCTTGGCCGTCGAGTGTGTGAGCATGGAATTATGAGCCATGCAAGGCCGGGAAAAAAGAGCAAAGGAGCAATATTTTCTTTGAGGGGTTTTACATGCCCTTGAGGGGTAAGGTCTCCCATAGGCTTCCATGTGGCCATGTAGTGGTCCCGTACGCGAAGAAGGAGAGCAATTGTGCGGGCTATATAGGCCACAAGCACCCTCACTTGGGGTATAAGTTGGAGAGAGGGGAGCTTGGAGCCCCCGTTGGCTATGGCAGAATTTGTTGGGCGCTGTGCGCGCGCAGTCAAGTGGTGGTTGGTGTTGTTTTGGCCAAGGCCGGTGGCAAGCGGCGGACAGCAGGTGGTTGGGGGAACTTGCCGGCGGTTGATGTCGGCATGATGAGATGGCAGGCGCCTGCTGCGGGCTGGTTCACACGCCACCATGCTTTTTGAAGGAAATGGCTCGGCATCACTAGCGATATCGCTAGTGGTCATGTGCATAGATAAAGGGCAGTCCCATGGGGTTCAAGCGAGAGGGGGAGAGTACGGGTGGATAAAGCAACTGGGCCCGAGGGTCAAATTCTAGGGGAGGCATCCCATGTGAAATAAGGGAGAGAGAGAGATCAAGGGCCACCAAAGAGGGACGCGAAATGCAAGGGTAGGCATGCCCATTCCAAGGCCGGCCAAGCAAAGGTAGTCCGAGGCAAAGGGAAGGGCGAGGAGGAGATGGCCAGTCATGGCAAGACCAAGAAGAGAGAGGGAGAGGGAGAGAGAGAGAGAGAGAGAGAGAGAGAGAGAGAGAGAGAGAGAGAGAGAGAGAGAGAGAGAGAGAGAGAGAAAGAGAGAGAGAGAGAGAAGGCTGGAGGAGGGTGGATGAAGGAAGCAGCCGGACAAAGATGGTCAAAGGGGAAGTCAAAGGAGCAGTGCAAGGAAGGCCTCCCAAAGGGTAAAAAAATAAAAAAAAGGAAAAAAATAAAAAATGCATGGGGGCACTAGCGATGTCGCTAGTGCACCCCCCCTTTAAGAGCACAAGCCAAGTAGAGAAAAAGAGAGCAGATAGAAGCAAAGTGGCTACTTTTTCCAAAGTTTCCAAATAGGGGTGCCAGATGGGCCAATGAGAGGGCAGATTCTAAAGTTGAAGACGCTTCACTATAAAAGTCATTTTTAAATTTGTAATTTTTCATGAAAATGGCCATGGTGATGGTAGTGCAAGCCTTGTACATGCCTTTTGAAGTGTAATCAAGCCACTGTTGCCCCGATTTACCGTTGTTTCCCTTCCCCCCTTCTCTTTCTCCTGCTTTGGTGTCTCTCCTTGGTGCTGGCAGTGTGGATGTGTCTGCCCCCCCGGACCGATGGTGCTTTGTGTGAGAGAGTGAGATTGAGCGGCTATGTGTGTGTAAGGGTGGAGACCGACTATGGCAACAGGTGTGGGTTGCATGGTAGACTTGTGGAGTGTGTGAGAAGTGGAAAATGAGCACGTAGTGGTCTGCTAGTGAGAAGTGTGTTTTGAAGGTGTTTTCTGAGAGGATAGGGGTGCTCTGGATAGCTTGAGCTATAGAGAGGCCTTTGTTGTTGTGATGGGTGTGTTCCCGTATTCCCCCACTCCAACGGTTTCTTCCAATGAGACCAAGTAAGCCATGATCATTGCTTCCATTGTTGTAGACGATCTAGATTACCATCCAAATTCCTTGGAGAGTTTGCATCATTCTCCATGGTGAGTGTGGATTTTCCCAGAGAGAGAGAGAGAGAGAGAGAGAGAGAGAGAGAGAGAGAGAGAGAGAGAGAGAGAGAGAGAGAGAGAGAGAGAGAGAGAGAGAGAGAGAGAGAGAGAGAGAGAGAGAGAGAGAGACCCACCCTTACCCAGTGGAAGATCTTCCACTTGGTGAGGGGGGTCATCACCAAGTGGCGAGACCTCCCCTACAACCAATGTATCAGTGTATGAGTGTTAGAAGTTCAATAATAGTCTCCTTGTCAGCCAAGCATAAGGGCCAAGAGTTTTTAGCGAGAAACTTCCTAACCATGCCTTGTAGTTCTTTCATGGAAAAACCATTCGCCTTATATTTCCTCATAAGGTGACAAATTGCCTGAAAGGCTAAGAATGAGTCCGAGGATGAGTACATAATCAAATACACCATGCCGAGACAGGTTTTTACAGCTATCTTATGTGGACGATTACGATTCCTTTTGACGTATTCGATCAAGCTCAGGTGCAGATTGTCTCTTTTCCAGGAGAATTTTGTGACAAACCTCCCAGTTAATGGAGAAAGAAGTGAATATTTTTTAGTAATGATATTCAGCTCGGTATCGTTCACACAATCCAACGAGGTAGGTTCAATTTGAAGTGTGTCGGGATATATTAGTGGTAATTACTTTGCAAAATTGGGATTGTTTAGACTCAATAAGTCATCCATATACCTGTAGGTATGCCGAAAGAGTGTTAAGTCAATAGTGGTGTCCGTTGTCTCTAGTTGTTTCATTATCCATCTATACTAAAAAAAAGCAAGGTAGAGATTGCACATAACACGTGAACATGAGAATCCCATAGGGATACCATGAATCTGCCGAAAGCATTGATTCCCTAACAAAACAAAGCAATTCTGAAATAGCCATTCAATAACCATAATCAGACTACACCGATTATAGTGAGTGGGTGGTCCCTTACGTGCGTTTTTTACCCATTTGGGACTCCGGGTAAGTGAAATAGTGTGGTAACCTATCAAACTTCTTTTTTCAAACACCCATTTAATCATTTGTGTAGGACAGAAAATAGCCCCAAAGGTTCAAATAGTGATATGTTTTCATAGCATTGCGTGATATCTGCTGAAAACATGAAAAAGATGCATTGTGGTAGATTAATGAACACCTCAGTCGCGTTTTTTACTAGCCAAAAGTTATTCACTTGAAGCCTTGTGAAGGTCCTAGCTGCTATAAATTTTTCTTCGCAGATGTTGGTAAAGTCAGTGAGAATGAGATTGAGACACACAGTAATTACGTCTATGGCATGTAACATAATGCAATTAGAGGCATTTGAAATCCACCTAAACTTGTGTTTGTGACTCTTATACATGGGAAATAGTAAAGATAGTTTCGAACTATGAGTGTCTAGTTTTAAGTTATTTAGTGAAATACCAAGGTATCGTGTGGTTTCTTCTGGACACATTTCAGATATTAGGAACTCTGGTCCTTTAAGCCTAGCCTCAGCTGCTACTTTGGCTAGGTGCTTGCAGATAAGAGTAGGTATATGCGGGGCTTTGTCAAGTCCTACCACAATCCAATCCTGTTTTAGTTTATTTATCATATACAACAGTGAAGGAGATAGCCAAGTTGTTTCTTGGCTTAACCATGTAGGTGGGATTGCTCCAATACATGTTTGAAAATATGAGAAAATAAAATCAGAAAGTCTATCATGTTGTAGAATTTCTAAATTCAATACCTTGGCTATGTTAGCCAAGCAGGTGAGTAGTGCGGCCAATGCCAAGTGCGGGTTCAAAGGTTGTAAGGGGATATGATTTAGACCTTTACTCAATAGGTCTTTGATTTCCTTTGAACCAATTAGAGATAGATCTGTAGTACAAACGTGTTGTCCAAACTCACCAAAATCCAAACAGTAGTCTCTGAAAAGAGGACATGTACATGATGGTTGTTTGTCAGAAGTCAAAAAAATTTGACAAGAGCAGCAACTTTGATATCATATTGGGCAGACCATTCATGCATCAGCTCAAAATGGTGATGGGGCTATGACTATATCTACTTGAGACACAAAGATGTCACTACAAAAATTAGTGTCAAAGATCATAGTTATAAAGATGTAGAGCAAACCCTAGGGGAAGAACTACACTCCACAACTGAAGAGGAAAAGGAGGTACCTACTTGGTTGCAAAGCAAAGTGCATATTTGGATGTGCGGAGCTTCAGAGTGTGGAAGTCTTAGAAAGGAAGATTGCATCCTAGAGCGTTCAATAGAAGATGGAGCTTACATTAAGGAACCATTTCCAGAGGATTTTTTTGAACCCTTTGGATGGGATCAAATACTGGCGACTCTTGATGTTTGTTTAAGTGAGGCAACCAACACCAAATTTTGCGATGAAGATGTCTATGATATAACTCCATTATTTATGATAAAGGTGTCGAAGGAAGCTAATGAGGTTTGTGAGTGTGAAAGAAAAAAATCTTAGACAGATGGCTATGTCATGGAGCATGACGGCAATATGCAAACAAAGGAAGCAGAGCGGAGAATATGTTATCATTGACATACCTGAAGAATTGACAAAAGCTATTTCAAAGAAGCAGGCTCAAGATAAAGTGAAAATGAAAGCAGATGAAGGAGCAAAGTTTCCAAGTTTAATGTCAAATGTTAAACAAACACAAGATAAAGAGAAAAACAGGGATAAGGAAGAAGATCAACTATCTCCTATGATGATCAAATTCAGCATATGCAAAGAAACAAGACTCAAAATCACATGTTTAGCTGTGATAGATCCAAAAGAAACAAAGAATCTAATGTCTTATGAAACATGGATAATGATGGGGAAGCCTCCAATCACTGAGCTAGAGGAGATAGTGTACACAAGTTCTAAAATGGAGATTCATAGCTTTGGCATGGCAGAAGCCGTACTCAAGTCAAGTACCGAGGAGTACAAGGATATTTTCCACATAATTGAATCCCATCACATCAAGGAGAGTTTAGTCTTGACAGATAGCTAGAGGAACATCTTCTTTCAACAACAATCAAAAGCTTTAACAACAACAAGACTCCATGAAGCTTCTCAAATCCATGCGGAGAAGAAATTGCCAACCATCATGGAAAAAGGTAAAGCAAATGTAAACACTGAAGTATATCAACCTCGCAAGATGACTTTACCCTCAACGAGCTTCCATCAAACTTCCCGCAAAACCTCTACATCAAGATCCAAACCATCAACAATGCAACGGAAACCGAAAAAAAAGTCTATCAACCAAAGTTTCCATCACAAAAAAGCATCCAAAAGAAGCCAAAGAGAATCAATAAAATGCTAGTATCTAAAGAGCACATCCAAGTCAAAGACCCAGTCTGGATACATGAAGCACAAGTTCAAACACAACAACAAAAAAGGTGACAGGGTGGGTAGCATCCAATGAGTCAATCATTGCTCAGGGCTACTTCCAAGGAAGCACGAGTGTTTGGGTCAAAAATCCTAAAGTAATAGCCTGAATCTATCCACCTCAATCAACGAGTCCTACAAAGAACAAGACGTGCCATCAATAGAATAGAAACAACTCTAACGGGAGAAAGAACAACCACAATAGGCAAAAGACCAGATCAAATAAACAAGCAATGTGACAAGTATGGATGCCAAAGTGAGACTTCAATGAAGCTACCCAACACAAACAGATGCAGCAGCGGATGATTCCAATCAAGCTACTCAAAGCACAAGGATTTTATGAAGGTAACACACAAGTATGGTTACCAAAATTTGTAGCTCAATCTAGAACAACCAAGAGAAATCATGCACCACAAGCTTCTACCCAAAGGCAAGCAATGATAACCAACAGCCAATAGAAGCCAATTGCAACCAAGGTTGCTACAATCTCTAGATGGATACTTTGTCATCTACTCTAAAATCAAGTATTTTACAAAGAAAATCATCAGATCTGGCTATCAATGCCTAGTGTCCATCAAGTCATCGAGCAAAAGGAGCAAATGCAAAAGACAGTCACACACAGACCAAAGACAAGGTGGGTTCCAAAATTGCTAGTGGAACTCAATCATAAAGAACCCACACCTCTCGACAACTTCTCATGGAAAATAATGGAAAGGTTACATCAATCCCTACAAGTGTTGAAGGACTTGTTTCACAAAGCAGTGTGAATATACGACAAGGAAGTCAACAGGAGCCAAAATTTTCCAACCTACTCAACAAAATGGTGGCATCCAAAGACCAACACAATGGAAGAGACCTAAATTTCTAGAACTTATGGAATTAGGTTTTTGACCTTGAATAGGTAAGTGCAAGTTGCCATTTAATATGCATGGCATAGAAGTCAGACGGGCAGCTAAGCCACTAAATGAGCGAGGCGTTAGTCCCAAATCTTCAGGTAATATTCTCTATGGTCTAAGCATCTAGTTATTCTAGGTACTTCTCAATTTGGAAGAGTTGAGCATAATTATGTTGTGTCACTCATGATGGTATTGGTGAGCATAAGAGTCAAAGTCATTGTAGTATAGTGATGAAGTGAAGGAGGAAGTCCAAAAGACACTCATGCACTTAGCACAGTGAGGTATGAGTGTAGAAGCTTCTACATCAAAAAACCCTTCTTGGAAACATGGAAGCTACATCCTTTGATGTCACATGTGCTACATTTGTTCCTTGAAGCACCAATCAACTCCATCTTCCACATTGCATGATTTTGTTCAACAAATTTCTCGTATGCATATAGAGTGTCACATAATTGGCACTTGCATTAGACACTCTTCCTTTGTTTCTCCCAAGCACTCACCTTGCATGACAAGTACTTCAAGTGGAATTGCTCTAATAAGAGCGTATGCCAAAGGAACTTTTTTCCCACCAGGTTTTTTACCTTTGGTCATCCAGGTTCCATACCCTAATCTAGAAACCCCCATCACCACACTCTTGTATATATTCCTTCTACATCAGCAAACTAAGTAAATGGGTACCCGAGTCATTTGTAAAAGAGAGCAACAACTACAGGTCTCTATATGCTTATCAAGAGTATCTTTTATCTTCAAGGGTGACAATAAAGCTCCATCGCCACACTCTTGTATATATTCCTTCTACATAAACAATAAGTAAATGGGTACCCAAATCATTTGTGAAAGAGAGCAACAACTGCAAGTCTCTATATGCTTATCAAGAGTATCTTTTATCTTCAAGGGCGACAACAAAGCTCCATCAAAAAATGGCAAGTTAACGAATGGCCTACAATGACAAGCAATGACAACATCAACAAGAGATCTCTCAACAACAAAACATAAGGAGATCAACAATGTTGAAGCTAATGATGTATTTCAAGTCAACCACAAGGGTAGACACATCAAGAGAAATCTTCCGCCTTGAAGAATGAGAAACATATTCAAAATTCCCTCGACAATTGAATTCCAACACATGCATAAAAAAGAACACAATAGATATAAATAACTCAAGGAAGGGGTCATCAATGACAAAGCACTTCCCAAACAAAAGATGAACCTTGAGGACAAAGTTGAAGGAAACCCTTTGACAAGACTGCACAAGGTCGTGTCAAGGGACGACACGAGCTAGGAAGGGGGGAATTTTTGAGGATTGACCTTAAATGAAAGATAAAAGAGAGAGAGAGAGGAACACAATGCAAGTTTTGGAATTGAAAACTGATTACCCAATCTTGTCAGGAAAGTTGATTTACAAGTTGGAGCATCTTCGTAGTTTGAGCATACGTTTTCAGAGCTCCTTTCTTCTTCTAAAGATAAGCCTTCTTTCACATGAAAGTTATTGACCTTTATACCTAGGGCATTCTAAATGGCCAGTGTCCGATTCACATGGACCTTTACAATCATCATGACAGAATTACATCTCAGGGAATTGACATGCTACTATGGAATCAAGATTCACACAAATTATCACTACACTAGCTCGGCAAAATAATAGATTATAAATATGGTGTCCGGCTACGTGTCCAGCCAAGTGGGTGCTCGTTTGGTCAATCCTCAAACACACTCCCGCATTGTAGAGGTCAAGGATACCAAACATCAAGCCGCTATAGTAGCTGAACGAAGAGGTAGAGCGCTTGTGGGCCGAGAGCAAGCGCCAAGAGCAAACAAACTTCGATCAAGCTTATGAAGAGGGAGAGAATGCAAGATTTTTATGGAGAGGAAGAGAAGTTTTTGATTGCAGAAGCAAAGTGGACTTACAAGATGCTCCAAGAGTGATGATACCCACACGAGAAGATTGCTAAGGTATTGAGCATAGGGGTCACTACAAAGTACAAGAGACGTTAGGACCAAAGGTCTAACACATATTCACAACTACTCATGGATGAGCAGGTGGTCGATCTCATAGAGAAGTTTTGTAATATCACAATTCAATAAGTCTACAAGAAGTCCTTGAGCAACACAAGGAGGATGGAAGAGTCAAGCTGCCTTGCAATGGAGAGATAAGAAGAAAAAAAGAGAGTGAAGGACAAAAGGGCCAAGAAGGCCACACAAAAAAATCCCCAAAAAAAATCCCAAAACCCACCCCAAAAGAGTCCAAATAAGGCCAAACAACCCACAACTAAAGCAACGGGTGAAAATAGTCATGCACCAAAAGATAAGATGGTGAAGAAGAGAAAGAACCCTCCACAAAATTTAGAGGAGGCCAACCAGTGTGATGAGAGATGCAAGAGTACTACACCAATCATTCCCCCATGGCTCGCACTGCCCAGCCTCCACCATCACCACCACCTCTCAAGAAGAAGCATCGTTGGAGACCTAACACATGTGCATTGTGTGAAATCCGCAAGTACTAGAAGAGCACACAACTTATCATCCTTAAGGACCCATTTTCTCATCTCATGAAAGATATTATGGATGAGTACTTAGACAGTGTAACAAAGGTGGAAGCAGTGGCACTAGGTGCATTGCAGCAAGCAGTGGAGTATATCACTGTATCCCTCTTTCAAGACACCGTTTTGGTAATGGCCCATGCTAAGCGTGTGACTTTTAAGCCCTCATATATGAAATTAGTACTTCGTCTACGTGGTAATGATTGGTGACTAGATATGACTGAGACCTATTTTCTTTTTTTAAAAGTGCAAATATGTATTTTCAGGCCTATGCCATTAGCTTGGTCAAACCTTCATTGGCATTTTAAGCACTTCACTAAGTCTCGAATTTAAAGGGCCCAAGAAGACCCCAAACAAGTCCCCAATGTGAAGAACAAGATTATCATTAAAAAATACTTTCAGAGTAGGATTTCGCTCCAAAAAGTCCGGCCCTCAACTGGTGTTGAATTCTTCTCTCTCTCTTTCTTGCAGTTTTGGTACATGTGTGTAATTTGTGATTGAATCTAAGTTAATGCATGCTCTGCAATTGTCATTCTCAAATATGCTCAATGTTACATATTTGATTGATTTCTCTAGTTGATCTATAGTTTCTGCTACACTTTCATTCCAATTTTGTAATAGATCAAATCCCTAGCAATGGCACCAATGTTAGTGGATTTCTACGGCAATTGTTTATAGCATAGCTATCTAGCACTAACACACTATGTCAATACTGAAGGAAGTAGCCAAGATGGGGCATGGAGGACCATTGATTTTGTCGGACCCAACGGACCTACTCTGAATAGAGAATTACTATAACAGAATCACCAAATCAAGTGAGATAGTCCATAACTAACACACGCTAAACCCTTGCGCCTACCATATAATTGATGTTTCCTTCATTCAAATGAGATTTAGGAGACTATAGACAAGGACTAATAGAACCTATATGGACCCTATAACTCATTTTTGAGAGGTACATAAATCACATTTTATGGATTTGTAGGTTTGAAAAATGTGAACTTATAGCATCACTTATAACCCTACGGATGGCCTCCCATAAAAAAACCAACAGTTACATTTGATTATAGCATCAAAATAGCAAGGTTACAATCACATAGTGTATTCATCAGTAGATCACCTAGGCATTGATGTTGTTGTTGGCGACAACTGGCAACTATCATTAGCTATCGAGATCTCAATCTGCCTCTAGCCTTATTGTTGTTGGTATGAGTCAATCAAGGGAACTGATGTTGTTTTTGCTCACTTTTGCTAATGCTATGTGTTTCAAGGTCAGATGCATAGCTAACAAGGCAAATATGCCTTTGATAAGAAAACATTTGGTTTAAGTGTCTTAATAAGCTATCATGTGAAGCTTGGGTTTATTCTCATGGGTGGCTATCGTAGGGGATATGTGCTTTTGACAGTAAGAGGCTCAAGGTTCATTGGAAAGATTAAGGTCACTAAGGGATGGTTCATATTGAAAACCCGTTATGTGCTCATATCCTTAGGTTTCTATGTCTCAATTTTGTGTGCTCTTTCTCTTCAAAACTCAAATATCTTTTCAAAGGTCTCTCAATATTTTCCCTAAGATGCTAAAACCTCTCCAATCATGCTTCTTTTTCCATTGCATTGTAAAACATCTTCCAATTCTTCTTCATATTCTTAGTGTTTCTTCTTCCTCTAGATCTTTTGTTCCCTTTCAAGCTTAATTCCTACATCCTTAAAAAACCCCTTTTCAAATCCTTCTCCATAATTTTGTGCTCATATACAAGGAATTCAGATGTCTATCTGGTCAAAACACTCATCCATCCAAGTAATATATATATATATATATATATATATATATATATTACTTGAAATTTGAGCTCTTTGATTATCATGCATGCAATCAAGATTCTTTATTTTTTTGAGGGCACCAATATAAGTATATATTGCATCATGAATTGATTGTGTTTGTTGCATATAGCCAACCTTAATGGTTTAGTGATAAAGGAAAAACAACCATTTATCTCAAGATTAGAGAAACTTATTTAAATAAGAAAATAAAATTGAATTTCAAGATTATAGAAGTACATTTATTGTTCATGCATGATTTGGTCTTTACGTTTGCAAATCAAATAATGTACTTTGCTCCAATTGATTCAAGTATGCTTTATGATTGTTGCATTAGCAAGAGTGTAGCCAAGAGATTTGATACCACTACTACAACTAGATGCATGACATCTCAGAAAAGATACAAAATTACATACAATGAGCAATAAAATCAGCAGTCTACATACCTAAAATATCATATAGACACATAATCAAAGACAAGGCTAATCTGAGAGAGATAGAGGGAGATAAAGTAGGAGATTGAATAGATGGGTACCTCCTAGAAGGGAGTACTCAACTATCACAAAAAAGAAGAGCATGAAGATAAAAGAAGAGGAGAGACATGAACATTGGGTACAATGCCCCCCCCCCCCCCCCCCCGACGCAAGATTAGCATTTCTCTATTACACGTATTTATTTAAGGATTTCCTTCAATGCTTAAAAATGATCAGAAAAGTCCATCCGAACATAGAATGACCATTGTTTATAGAGAGCTTTTGATTAATAAAATGTCCATAAACTAACTATCATTTTCATGCCCGTAACTTAGGACCATGATTTTTCCACCTATCGGCTGCAATAAATAAATATCTATTTCCATTAAATCAAGAACAAACAAAAGATAAGTTGATAGAACATTTTGTACATTAGTGCAATACCACTTGCAATTTTCTGTGTGTAGAGGAAGATTGAAGCTCCCAACATAAAGGTGAAGCTCTTCGTGCATATAGACATGTTTCACCAAGGCTTCCTTGCCTATATTTTACCTCTAGAATCCTAAGGTAAGGCCGGGTAGGCCAAGGGACATGATAGACATGCCGTAAAGGGGATCCAATAAATTGTATGGCCAAGGGACTATCTAGGGCATGGCTAGGAGGTGATTGCATGTGCTAGTCCCTAGAGTCTTAGCTTGGTATCAGAGCTCAAGGGAGAATGGTGATGGTGGAGGAGGGGGAAGAAGCATGGAGGCAAGTCTTTCTCTATCCAAGGCTCTCCCTCTCCCTCTCTCTCTCTCTCTCTCTCTCTCTCTCTCTCTCTCTCTCTCTCTCTCTCTCTCTCTCTCTCTCTCTCTCTCTCTCTCTCTCTCTCTCTCTCTCTCTCTCTCTCTCTCGCCATGGAGGGCAAGCCAAGGAATCTTGAAAGGAGTGTGAGATAGGCTGTTTTGCAAATCTTTGAAGGTAAACAAAGAAACGTCTACGGGAAATGGGGCTTGTAGGTAGGATCTCGGCGTAAAGAGGTAGGAATGACCACTTAGGAGGAAAAAGAGGACAGGGTTGATTAGCACCAAATTACATGCACGTCGGCTCATCATACATGCTGCATTAGGGCAATTTTCTCATTTCTTGAGCAGGTGCGTTCGATATATGTGGGGTTCCGGTGTGAAAGGACACCTTATCTCTTAGGGTTTCATATAAGCTTTGTAGCTCTGAGTTTGTAGATACTCTATTATTCTAATATAGAGAGACAGACTACAGAGATCTCGTACTCAAGCTCTGTGTCTTCTCCTTCTCCATCTTCTTCCTACTCTGATTTGCTGTCTTCCTTCTGTTTCCTGTTTCATCATCTTCAACAATTGGTATCAGAGCAAGGTGATTTCCAGAGCCTCTACTTGCGTTTTCGCGTCCGCGCGCGCAATCGCAGTTTTCAGGCAGTTTTCAGAAAATTTGCTGGTGGGAGCATCCTCGACGTTCCGGGAGTATTTTGACCAGGCGACCCATGGATTTACCCCCCTTTCGAAGCCGTTCGAGCCCTCAGAATTTTGTTCTGAGCAGCGTAGCAGAAGTTACTTTTCGGAGGCGTTTAGATCAAGAGGGTGTGCTTTTTGACAGATTTTCTTCAGGTAAACAGTTCTTTTGGGAAGCAGCTTGTCTTAGCTTTGTGCTGAGATTTTGTGTAGAGTTTTTCTTGGATTGGAGAGGAGATTTGTGAATATCTTGGAGGTTCTTTTGCTCTCTTGTGTGCATCCACAGTATGACTCAATCTATGGAGAAAGAGATTTTTGGTGCGTTTACATCCGAAGACACATTCGATGGTACCAACTATTCTCTTTGGTCTTTTATGGCTAAAAATGTTTTTGTTGGTAAAGGATTGTGGGATTATGTATCTGGAGATGAAGTTCATCTAGGTAGCATTGCACCTGCCACGCCTGGTCATGGTGCAGCTGTTGGTGCAGGACCCTCACAAGTCACTCGAGAGCAAAAGAGATGGCATACTAAAGATGCACAGGCTATGGCTGTGATTGCCTTAACCATAAAGAGGACAATCACACCACATATCAGATCTTGCAGAACTTCTGAGGATGCTTGGAACACTCTGCAAGCTATGTTTGGAGGAAGAAACGCTGCCACAATAGAGTTTTTGAAGAAACAACTTGACAAAATACAGATGGACGAAGGTGACGATATTGTCGAGCATCTTACAAAAATCAGGGATCTTAAAGAGCAATTGCTTAGCATTGATGAAGTGATTCCAGAGAAGGACTTGGTTTCCAAAACACTCAATTCACTACCACCATCTTATCTGACTTTTCAGACTTCTTTGACTCTGTCTTTGTGAGCTAATCCTGAGCCTCTTCATTTTGAAGAGTTAGTGTCTTTGCTATTGCAGGAGGATCAATCACATAAGAACAATTCTTTACAGGTGGATGGTATGGATCATGCTCTTGTTGTACAGAAAAAAAACAAGGGTAAAGAGAGTGCTCCTTACTCCAAGTCTAGTGCAGGACAATCTTCAGAGAAGTCTAAAGGTGATTCCGACAAGTCCAAGAAGAAAGGTAAATGTCACTACTGCAAGAAACCTAGTCACTACATTAGTGAGTGTAAAAAGCGAATTGCTAAAGAAAAGAAGAAAGAGTCAAGTTTGGTTGTTTCAGCTTCTGGTGATTCTTCTACAGCTAAAGAAGAGTCTGCAAACTTTGTGCAGGATTCTTATGCTTTCTTAGTATGTTCATATTTTTCTGCTTACAGTGTTGACAAGACACAAATGATTTGGTACTTTGATAGTGGTGCATCCAGGCATATTACTTCAAGGAAGGATTTGTTTTGTTCATTGGATGCAGCTCCAGCAGGAAAGAAGGTGACATGTGCAAATAATGCTTCTTATCCAATCAAAGGCGTTGGTAAGATTTTGATTACCATTTCAGATGGTTCAGATTTATGCTTGCCAGATGTCTTATATGTTCCAGGGATCAAGAAGAATTTGTTGTCTGTATCCTCTCTTGCAAAAAATGGTCTTCGGGTCATTTTTGAGGATGACAGATGTGTTGTACGAGATCGAGAGAATGGTTATTCTCTTATCACTACAGGTACGCTGGAAAATGGACTATTTGTGCTAGATCGTTATGAAAAGCAGATTCAGGTATGTATCGCAAAAACAAAGACTCGGGCCATGCAGGATGCTGAGTTGTGGCATGCTAGATTTGGGCATGTTGGTTATGGCAGTTTGATGACTTTACAACATCATAATATGGTGCATGATTTGTCTTTATTGGAGATGCCACCAAGACATGTATGTGAAGGTTGCGTTCTTGGAAAGATGCACAGATTTGCATTTTCGTTGGATGGTTCAGTTAAAGGGACACGAAAGTTGCAGCTTGTACACAGTGATGTATGTGGTCCTATGAGGACGCCATCTTTGGGAAACAGCCTTTATTTTGTGACCTTCATTGATGACTTTTCCAGGTTTTGTTGGGTGTATCCACTCAAAGCAAAGTCAGATGTGTTTGCAGTTTTTCAACATTATGTCGCCATGGTTGAAAATGAAACAGGTTGCAAAGTACAGACTCTTCGTACTGATCAAGGAGGTGAATACATGTCAGGTGCATTTAAGGATTTTTTGGGAAAGAAAGGCATAGATTATGATGAAACCTTTGCTCCTACTTCTCGCGCGTCCACAATTAGATCACTAGTTGCAATTGCTGCTCATCATGGTTGGAAAGTGCATCAGTTGGATATCAAAACTGCTTTTTTGAATGGTGATTTGCAGGAATAAGTTTATGTAATTCAACCAAGTGGTTTTGTTGTAAAAGGTCAAGAGCAAAAGGTATGTAGATTGCGTAAAGGTTTGTATGGTCTCAAACAGGCTCCAAGAGCATGGTATGAGAAGATACATACTTATTTGATTGGCCAGGGATTTCAGAATAGTCCAACAGAAAGTACTTTGTATGTCAAAAAGAGAGATGGAGTTCTCATTATGCTAACACTTTATGTGGATGATATGCTTCTTACAGGCAATAACGCAAATGAAATTGAAGCGTTTAAAGATGCTTTGAGAAAAAACCTTTGAGATGTCTGATCTTGGTTTGCTACATTATTACTTGG
The DNA here is from genome assembly GCF_014529385.1 of Adiantum capillus-veneris. Classification (NCBI taxonomy): domain Eukaryota; kingdom Viridiplantae; phylum Streptophyta; class Polypodiopsida; order Polypodiales; family Pteridaceae; genus Adiantum; species Adiantum capillus-veneris. The sequence continues at coordinate 139,866,868 of NC_140946.1, forward strand.
GTATTCAGTTTGTGCAATCAGAGGATGGCATATACATGTTGCAGGAAAAATATTTGCATAAAATTTTGGACAAGTTTGGTATGCAAAATTGTAAACCAATCTCTACACTCGTAGAAACTGGATCAAAGTTGAGAGCATGCACGATGCTGGAGAACCTTTTGATGTACATACTTATGCAGCAGCGGTTGGTTGCTTGATATATTTGGCAGGCAACACTCGTCCAGACATTCAATTTGGGGTTTCACAAGCAAGCAGATTTATGCACAGCCCAGGTATGCATCATTGGCGGGCTGTGAAGCGCATACTTCCTAACCTTTCAGGTACCCCTAATCTTGCCATGTTCTTTCCAAGGGGGGATATGTATGGAAAGCACAGTTCTATGTAGCTTCTTGGTTACAGCAATTCAGATTGGGCTGGTGATTTTGACACACGACATTCCACAAGTGGCAATTGTTTTTTCTTGGGAAATGCATGTATATCTTGGCTAAGCAAGAAGCAACCCACAGTGGATACATCAACTTGTGAAGCTGAGTACAGGGCAGCTTTCACGGCAACAGTTGATTGTGTATGGATACGCAGGTTATTGGCAGATCTTTGTGAGTGTCAACAGGCACCCACTACCATTTTCACTGACAATCAGAGTACTATGGCAGTTGCAAGGAATCCAGTATTTCATGCAAGAGCAAAGCACATAGAGGTTCACTACCACTATGTCAGGGAAAGGCTACATGCAGGGGAGATCACACTAAATTACTGTCCTACACAGGATAACATTGCCGATCTATTTACGAAGGCGTTATCACGAGAAAAGTTTGAAGCTTTTCAAAAAGCTTTGGGCTTACTCTCATACACATGATGATCTGCTACCTTGTACGGATTCACACTATCACTGCAGGGGGGATTTGTAGACATGTAGTAGTGTTAGTGTGTATACGCGCTTCACCAGGGGCACTTTTCTCCCACTGGGTTTTTCCCCCTGGACATCCGGTGTGAAAGGACACCTTATCTCTTAGGGTTTCATATAAGCTTTGTAGATCTGAGTTTGTAGATACTCTATTATTCTAATACAGAGAGATATACTACAGAGATCTCGTACGCAAGCTCTGTGTCTTCTCCTTCTCCATCTTCTTCCTACTCTGAGTTGCTGTCTTCCTTCTGTTTCCTGTTTCATCATCTTCAACATTTATTGCATAGCCTCTTTCTTTCTTTGCAAAGTTGGTGTGCGTGCCATAGCTCAAAAGCCTCTTTTTCACATGCGACCACCCAAGGGGAGGGTTTTTTAGGTTAAAAATCTACATAAGGGAGCATGCCCATATGGGGCACACCCCCCTCATGCCTTCTTCTAGTGGAGATGATGGTGGTTGGAGAATTTTTGGCAAAGACAACGATGTACATTGAAGTTCTAATGTAGAATGTTTGCAATTTTTGAAATTACGGTATGTTGATATGTACAAAAATCCAAAACTCCTCGACCGTAGCTTGTACAACATGTTGATATTGCAAATCGGACATATCAACCAGGTGGCCAACAAGGCAAGTGGATGCGAGTAATTAAGAAGATACGTAGTAGCTTTTGAAATTTTTTGACAAATTATTCAAGAATATGCTGAGTGGCTATGGTATACAATGGGTATGTGTGATGCCATGAAAGTTTTATATACTTGTGCAATTTAAGCGATCAGCTTGTGAAAGTCACTATAAACAATAAATGTTTGACAACAAACACTATCAGTAGTAAAGAGAAAAGACGGGGTTAAAGACCACAATTATGCAAGGGGGAATATTTTTTGGCGAGCGCTTTTTTAGAATTCAACGAGTAGATTCCAAAAAGATTCTTTTCCTATCTTCTCAACTTTATTGTCTCTCTCTCTCTCTCTCTCTCACACACACACACACACACACACACACACACACACACACACACACACACACACACACACACACACACACACACACACACACACACACACAAGGAGGAATATAGACCTAAATCAATTTACAACAAGATTAATGCTAACAATAGGAGAGAGAAAATGATTTATAAGCAAGGATAATCCAAAACATCTTTTCCAAAGGTCGAATTCCTACCCAATGCATATCAACTTTGCTAGCTACAATACATGGCAAAAAATGTGTCACAAAAAGGTACAATCATAGGGCTTTACTCTAAGTTTGGATATGTGCGTTCATGGCTAAGAGAATTGTAAACATGTACTTTGCTTAACACAAGTTGACGTATAAACATGTTTTCATTTTGGCTCAATCCAAGAACTCTCAAGAAAATGAAGTACAAGTGCTTGCAAGCCAAATAAGAGTTTTTCTTGGCCTCCCTGTCGGTGAAATCACGGAATGTGTAGTAGGGCTCATCCTTGATGTACACCTCATACACCCCCACATGTCCGTCTATTGCATGATGCTCAACCTTGAATCCTTCATGTGCTTTGTCTACAATGCATTTCTCTTCAATCACCTTAGCCTTTAAACAAAGAGCAAGGCCAATTTTCTTAGCTGCCTGAAATGGAAGTCCAAAATTTGAATCTTATGCCATTTCTTAGTATTGAACCACTGCTACCTGCTTTTGTTGAATCAAAATAGGAATCACCTCCAACCCTAGGAGGAGTTTGCATTGTTGTTTCACTCTCTCAATATTTTCCAATTGTCTCCACTTAAAATCCTCCTTCAAGCAATACCTCAACTTCTTCATTGGTGAGATTTGTTCCTAGATCAACCAGCCAAATTGTTGGAGGAGGAGCTGGCCTTGGTTCTATATTATGATCCACCACATAGCAATGAATAAAATGTCTAGGACAAAACCAAAACCACTATCTAAGTAGCCCATTTGGATGTTTTTAATACCCCTCAAAGGATGGTATAGGAATCCCTTTACTACATGCCACTATATTTTGTCCACACCTTTTTCCACCACTGGGGGTGCCACTGCATGTCACACAACTGTCGAGCGTGGTTCTTCTGATTTCCCACATAGCTTCATTGATCTTTCCAAAACACAAAAATTCATCTTCTCTTTGGAATTCTCACTCCCATCTGCTATCCATGAATCTTCTGTATAAACGATCTTCCTTGTCCTTCTGTGTGTTGTGGGGTCACGTGTTTTTCCATTGTACTCTGGTCTATGTGTCGATTCATCTTCAACATCAATCACAATCGATGGTCCTCTATTTTACCGAATGATTTGTTTGTCTCCTTCAAGAGGGGTGCGATCCTTATACATGGGTGTTCCAGATGTAGCCTCATTTACTACTCTTATCACTTGTGCTGGACTAGAGGAAACTCTTTCCTTGAGTTTCTCTAGTGAAGGACTCTTTCCAATATGTTTACCTTGAGAGTAAGAAACTGCCTTCGTTCTTTGTAGTATTGCATTTTCCACATCTGAAGTACATGCGTTATACAATGAGAATTTTTTTTGAACCCTTCACCTGCAAGCCAACTACCATGCTTGCTCTCGAGGCCAAGCTAGTTCTTGGAGTGTTTGCCCCATCATCAGCACTTATCTCTATTGTTGTCATGATGCTCCCCCAATGTGCAATAAGCACCTCCTACCAACTCAACCAAGAGTCCATTGCAGGGATGTTTTTATCTATGAAATTTTCACTTCTCCACCATTGTCGAAGGAGACGAGACTCCACTGCAAGTACCTCTTTGGAAGGGGGCTAACGTCACTTTTTGCACATGTCTTTGTGAGTTTGTTGAGATGAAGAGACAATGTACCTTGTGGTGTGTGCCACCATGCTTTGTTTCCAATGAAAAAGGTAAGATCACTCTCAATGTTGTAGAACATTGTCTTTACCACCATTGAACACGGTGCGAACAACATTCCAATTGGCTTGAGCTTTGTCAACCATGAATCCATGGAAATACACTCTCTCACTTTCATGACCCTCCATAACTTCATTTATGCACTTCAAAAAAAGAATTTGTGCTTCCATGTCTTCCTCTTTCATCTCACAACTTGCAATAGTGAGGAGGTCTTGTAATGTGCGATATGTTGCCCACCCCACCCTGTAAGGTAAGCCTTCTTCCAATCCAGCAAGGCTGCTTGAAATGATGTGAGCTTACTTTGGTCCCAAGAATGCTGCTGAACGTAGTGGAAAATTTTATCTAGTGATTTCCACACGTTCGCCTTGTGATTTTGGATTATCCCACCACTAGCATTGTCTTTAACCACTTTATGTAACTATTTCCATTTGTTGAACATGCTTCTCCTCTCTTCTCTATCTGAATCTTTGAGGCTAAACCCAAGAAACCTTCTGGCCTTCACACCACCTATCGATGCTTTCCTAGGTACCTTGTAATGACTTTGAGACATTTTAGGGTCCTCTTCAATTTTGACATTACCTCCATGCAAACTAATGTTTGAGAGCACTCCCTCTAATGCTTTGATAACTCTTTTCGACTCACTCTCTGGCTTTAATGTCCATGCAAAACATATGTACAAATGAACCACCATTTCAATTATTTGACAGAGTGCATGAAGTGTACAAATGTGAACTCTACTCAAAGGAATATCAAGTACTGGCCTAAAAGTTTTATCTTGAAGATGTCTGCTGGGAGCTCTATTCCATTGCACACTCTCAAGAGATTGTGCATCAGCCATGCAATATAAGCATGGATTTGCCACAGCTGCACCGTGTGTTATGTTGTACATACACTTAAGAGTCTTTAAGTCACCTGCCATGTGCCATTCCACTGTATAGTCACCAAATCCTTCCACTGAAAGAACGACTCCGTTTCTTTGTTCACTGGTGATAGAAGGAATTTGGGTTTGACTAAAAACCCAATCGAGGATTTCAACAATTTCCTTATCAACCTGCAGTGAAAAAAGAAAATGCAAAATCAACAACCAAATAATGAATATTCTTCTTATTTTAGAGTGAGCTAAGTATACTTGAAATGATCCTAGAGTTAGAATGTTGTTTTTGGATTGCACGCTGAAGTATCATGGATCCTCTTTTGTTATTGATGGATCCAGAGCTCTGTTCATGACGATAATGGTGACTCTCTCAAGATTCTTGTTCTTCAAGACCTCGCACTCGTCGAGCTTCAAAACAAACTTGAGAACCCCACCACACTCCTCTAGACTGATGTCAAAGAAGTGAACTGCATACCTTTGCAATGCTTCAAGATCAACGAAGAGGTTGTTGTGCTCATTAAAAACTGTACCTCTTTGCCACCCTTGCCTAAGAACGTTGCTTCAATATGGAATGATGACCCAAGTTTCTCAAACACCTCATTGTTTACGTGCCTGCGAGCAGCCTTTACATGTGATGGCTTTGGCAGCAATGATCCTCTCTGTAGTTTATTTTGAGACTTTTTAGCTAATGCTTTGAAGACTGCATGGTATCCCATCTGCGAGATGGCACTCTCATCAAGTATTGCTTGCGCTTCCATTGGTTCCAACTGATTCTCGTTCATGAAGGAGGTAACGAGCCTCCCTTTCAACCTACGAAATTTTTTCTGAGTTATCATCTCTTCAACTACTTTTTTTGGAACTACAAGGCTGTAATGTACTTCGGCATTGAAGCCTACACCGTTCGAGTTTGGATGAAGTAAAGACCTACCATAAAAGCACTGAAGCGGTCCGGGGCGGGCAACAAGAAGAGCAACCTCTAAACACTCTTCAAGGCTCCCGTGCTGCTCAATGGGGCTGGGGCACAACACAACACAAACCAAAACAACAAACCCCCAGCCAAATCCCAACTACACAAGGGGCACCACCTAGTTTAAGAGCGAACTAGGACGCAAAAGAGGAGAATCGTTAGAGCAACCCACAAACAAGCAAGGAGTTTACACTAACCCTAACACCAATGGAACACTCTCACACACTAAAACACGAGAGAGAGAGAGAGAGAGAGAGAGAGAGAGAGAGAGAGAGAGAGAGAGAGAGAGAGAGAGAGAGAGAGATGGTGCTCGGGCTGCTTTGAAGTGTATCGTTAATAAACAAGCAAACATAAATATATATATGTAAGAAAGAGAGAGAAGGGGGAAGGGGTGCTTATTGCACTAATGCCTTCTTACAAATCTGTCATGACCAATCAAAGTGAGATTAGTATTTGTTCGACATGGCCTGAGTAAATTACACCACAACACATCACAAGAAAAAAGCCACCCCAATCACTGTCTTAAGGCCAGGGGAGTCCTCTCCACCCTGTCGCCCTCTTACAGCATGTGGGATTTATGGCTAAATTCATAACAATACCCGGAGACAAGCTATCAAGAACTTAAATAAAACACCAAGACACTTACACATCATTATTGTCCATGACTTCACGTTGGAGGGGAGACAAGGTATCCATGCTTAGTCCAAATTCACCCTCCTTGATTCAGCAAATGTTGGGCTTACTCTAGTAGGAGAAATGATAGATTTCCTACTCTCAAATTAATGATCACTCTCTCTTACAATGGCATAGAGTTCCCTTGCTAATCACCCCTAATACAACACATACATATGCCTAATGCCAATGAGATTCCACTCAAGAGCTCCTTCTCAAGAGGTTGAGCTTGGCTTCTCAAGCTATAGCATAGTGCTCTTTCTTCTCCCCCCTTTTTGTGCTAGCTACACCCTCCTTTTATAGCAATTTTGAAGGCTAGGGTTACTCCTCTAACCATGGTTGGGTTAGATTTTCAGCAATTTATCTAATTTCTTTTGCTTGGAATTATCAAGAAGTTGGTGGGGAAAGAGAGAGGAGAGAAATGGAGGTGATAGGACTTTTCATAGTGGGTTAGTGCTAGTAGAGTTAGTATTAATTTACAAATGGAATTGAATATTTACAATGGGAGTATCCATGTAGGATACAAATAAGGAAGAAAAACTCTTAAGAGGTAAGAAAAGGTGGATTTCTTACAAGGTTGATGCTCCAAGTGTCTTGAGTAGGGCCAATTTTGACGCTTGTTGACGGTCCACTAGCTTTGACGGTACATTTTTTCTCCACTCTTGACCTTCCTTGAGAGACAAGGTAATTGAAGCTGAGTAATCAACCACCATGATGCTGTCTTTTAAGAGAAGAGGCTGAATTTTGTGGTTTTTTTGATAGATATGGGTAATTTGGAGGAGGAAAAATGAGACTAGGTGGTCAATTTTGGAATGGAATTGTGTGTGGGAGGTATGAGTTCACCATGGTTTCTCTTATTCTTCAAGGTTGAGGAGAAGGTGAGTAGGGTGCAGAGAGGAGTGGTGAGAGAGGTGGGGATGATGAGTGGAGAAGTGTGTGTGAAAGAGGAAAATGATAAAGTGGAAGAGAGAGTGTGGCTGCATAGCATGGAAAAACTGGGGTCCACTAATAAAATCATAGCTCACAGCTCGTAGCTCAAAAAAATATGAAAAAATTTGAGGCAAAAGTGCAGCCCACGAGCTACAACTTTTGTTTGTATCACCTTTTCAAATTCGGAGAGCAAGTGAACTTTAAAAATTCAGCAAAACCGACCGTTTTTTTCCACTGCACAAGGTCCTTGTGGGGTCCTTCTTTGGATGATTCTTTTGAATACCTCCAAGAGTGAGCCCTCCATAGTGCATGTATGCATGCCACCTACCCTTGACCTTATTTGGTAGGTCTATAATTGAAGATATTGTTGAGATCATGATATAAGTGAATAGTACAACTAAAAAAATCAAATATTGAGGGGTCTAAAAAATATGTACATGTCAAATATAAATAATATAAGTGGAAAAAATATAAAGGGGTCAAAAGAAATCTCTCTCATTATGAGGCTACCATAAAAAGATAAATATTTTTGGTGTTCTAATTTTTTAGAAAAAAAAACAAAATAGATGTAGGAAGGGAAAAATCACAATAGTGAAAAAATATACACATAAATAAAACTAGTTTTTTTGGATTTTTGTTGGGGTGGAGTTACACCAAATATAAGAGAAGCTTACATGAAAATATTTCTATATGGAATAAAGAGTATGAAAAATGGTAAGAAAAATTGTAGTACTGGTGAGGTAATGTACAAAGCATAAATAACACACACCTAGGTAGAAATATTTAAATAAATACCAAAATAATTATGAAAAAATCTTTTATTTAGGCCCTATATACAAAGAAATATTTACATACGCATGGGCCATAATATACTTATATTTTTTATATTTTTTATTTTTTTGGCTCAACTAGCCCAATGCTAGCTAATTGAGGGTTTTTTATTTCAGTAAGGAGATATGGGAAAAGTCCCCTAACTCACACACACCTATATACAGTGAAAGGGTGAGGGTAACCACAGTGTTTGAGTGATTTGATAGGGGGGGATAACTCACTATGGCAATCACAGAGAGCCGAAAAACGGCTATCAGCACCATGTGTTATGATCATGTATAGGAAAGTGTATCCGTTTCTTAGTGAAGCACATTGAAGATACAAAAGCAGAAACAAACTTTGAGTTACCTTAACACTAGGTTGGTAACCTAACAGGACATAAAAGTGTCCTTTCAGGGTTTTGAAAAAAAACTCCAAAACCATAGTAGATCCACTCATTTTGTAAAATCCTTTCATGAGGTTATAGTTCAAGGCCTACTACTCATGGAAAAAATAAGAAACTTGTAAAATTTCTCATCTTTTGGTCACACCAAGCCTCCAAAGTTGATGGACCAGTACATTTTCATCAAAACAGTCATTTCTTACATTTTGTTGCATAAAAATAAGATAAGGGATTTTTGTAGGACTCGAGATAAATTCCCTAGTTAACTTCAGTGGGTTGGTGATCAAAACATATGATTGCTTCTCACTCACTATTTTTTGTTTTGCCAAAAGAAATAGGTACAAAAAAGTTGAATTTTTACCATTCTGCAAACCTATCATCAAAGTTTCTATAGCCACGCTCAATACAAATAATATATGCATGTTTTCTTAGTTCCCTATTGTCCTTTAGGTTCATAAGGAGCCATGGAGAATGTCAAAAGAACAACACATCTCTTACCAAGGGGAATCTTGCGGACAAAGATGAAGTACTAAATACAGCAAACATGAAAAAACTGGGTTCAACATTATGAGTTGTAGAATCCCATAGAAACTATTCAATATCTAGCCAAATTTGATCCTTATGACTAGATATGGTTACTACCTACAAAATGCATGTAGTTGTCACGAGAAACTAACAATATTGAAAAAGCTATACTTGATATACTAGAATGTTTCGTTTTCTTCTATAATTGGAAAAATCAACCATCGTTGTTTACTATGCAAAATAGGGTATTAGGTGCCCCAAAACTCAAGGAATATTAGCTTTATGTTACAATATGTGACATAGAAAATCAAAACTACATTTGGATATCATGAAAGCCACCAAAAAAATAATAGAAGAGCTAAAATTGGCTAAAAAACAGGATTTGACAATTTTTGTAATTTGGTCATAACTTACAGCTTTAACATTTATTTCTCCCTAGACGCATCAGGACATGTTGAGGACTACTAAAGATAGTTCTCTAGCATTATAGACCTCACAAACATGAATTCTAGAGTGGTATAGTTGCAAAAAGTTGAAAAAAGCCAAAAACAGGACTCGGTTTTTCACACAGTTTAGGTTGTGAAATGTTGTGCAAGGACAAGGTTAAAGATGGAATTGATATTCCAAAAAAATGTGGAGTTTTTTTCAGCTCATGAGACAACTTTCTAGACAGATAGCACCTCAAAATCCATTTTGAAACTCTTGATATAATTCAAGGAAAATGGTCACTTAACAGGACATAAAAGTGTCCCAGGACATAAAAGTGTCCCATTACCAACCTAGTGTTAAAGCTCGTATTTTTTAGGCCACCACTACCAATCTCCATGTTCTCAGTGTTGCACAGATCTCATTTTCTTTTCCAACTACCAAGCACGGTGTCTTTCTCTCGCAAACTTGTGATCTTCTTCTCAAGGCTTTGAATTGTCTCTTTCTTTGATGAAATCTTCCGAGAGCATGCTTCATTAAGTTACTTCAACTGCATGTTCTCCATCGCCAGGAAGTTTCTTTGCCTTTTCACATTCAATCCTCTCATTTCCAAATGTACGTTGTATCGCAATAGCCCATCCTTGCCATCGCCTGTGAAATGTAAGAGGTTAGTGATATTAGCAAATGGAGGTGGTGCATTTGTCGTAGGATCCTTTGGATAAATAGACCTATTGGTCCAAAAATCCAAATGATGTTCCTTGTTTGTCATTCTAAGTTCTTTCTCCTATTGAGATAAGAAAGACTCCCTCCTACATTTTTGCAAAGGTGCGTACTCTTGTAATACATCAACATGAAGATGATGTGTGTTCTTTTTTTGGGTAAGTGTTAAAGATGAAGGGGTTGAGGATTGCAAGTTCAAATTGGTGTTTTCATAAAAAAAAGAAGTGTTCTCCATTCCTAGACTTGATAGAGAAATAGACAGACACTTGAAACTCATGAAATATCTCAGGTTTTGGGAGGGAAGGCCATATTCTCATGTTTAGAGTTGATAGAGTTTGTGTGGCTTATGTTTTTGGAGGGAACGCTTGTAAGTTGGCATTTCAAATCATTAGTCATACGATTAATTGGAAACTTGACAAGAGAACAAAGGATAAGAATGATAAAGACGGCGGCTACCTACTTAAGAATTTCATTTTGGCTTTTTGTTGGCGCAAAAAAGTATCACATAAAATGCACAATTTAACATTTTCATTTTCTCTCTCTAAGCTAACGTGAAACTTCTTACAGGGCCCAAAAGTGAGTCCAGCTTTCTCCTAATATGATTTTGGGGACGTGAAAATTTTGGTTTCCTGCGAGTGATTTTTATTCAGGCACGATGGCTTCTCCTTATAATGGGAGTCTTACAAATGTGCGTTTTTAATACAAAAAATTACAAGGGATAAATCAGGTTCCATACTTAACACAACTCTGGGATCTCATCTTCAACATCCTCCCCTTCTAGGTCTTGGTCAACTTCTTCCAAAGGAGGTTCGTCTTAAAGACATATGAGGGACAACGAAGCCTCTACCTAGCTAGACATCTTCTCCTGTTTGGGATCCACCTCCTTTACAAGCATCCTCGGAGATGGTTTGTTACAGTCACTTGCTTTACCTTTTGTCTTGCTGTTTTCAATTGCCACCATGTCCCACCTCATAAATCCTGTTTCGATGTTCCCCATGCCCACATCAATAAGGTTGTCATCCTCTTCCTCTCTGTAGTGTTCCTTGGTGATCCCTTTGATCACCCTACCCAAATCTAAAGCAAAAACTATTGTCTTCTTTGAAGGTGTACTTGAGGAGATCAATTGGCACCCACAAATTGAATTCATCTTCAAAATTGATGGAGTACTTTGTTGTATGTGTCTCCATGTAGGATGTAAGCGCTTCAAATGCATCAGCATGTAGTTCAATGGTAGTCTCCATGTCGATGGATAACTACAACACGATGCTAAGTTTCTCCATCATGTGTCCTAGGTCACGTGCAAGGAGTTGGTCAACGAGGGCTTGATTAGCAGCAACCATTCTTATTGGCGGAGTGCAAGGGACAATGGCACATGCTTGGGGATGGATAGAGCAAGGAAGCAATGGAGAAGATGAGAGAAGCTCAAAAACAAGAAAGTGACGTTAAAATGGACCTTGCAAGTCACTTATAGAGGAGATAATTATAAACAAGACACTTTTATAAAACTAAAAATTCAACGATGATTAAAATTTGAATGTTCTCTTCCGCAGAAAGTCCGGGCTATAATGCACAGTATTGCCATCCAAACACCACAATTTGAAACCTTGTAGCTTCATCACCCACCACGACTCTAAAGTCACTTAACTCTTCTAAAATTGAAAATTAGACATTCTTCGATCACAGAATTAGACAAAAATGTATCATGTTAATATGAGAGTATTACATTGCAACGGCAATTTCTTTCTTGATATGGATACATTTAGGGAAGGGGATGCTCTTACAAAGAAATACCCTATCCTTTCTCTTACATAGAGGATTTCCACTGATTATAAACTAGTAGTCCATCTTGAGCTCAAACCTAAGCACCAAGTACTCCCTTAGATTTTCCATATTCCAATCATCATTGATGGCCACGTCCACACTTCCTTATGCTTGCACACATGAACTTCAACTTGCTCCATATCAGTGATGTCTAAATTGAGTGCTTGCCATTCACCTCGCGTCTCCTTCCACCACCGGTAAGGGAATATAATGGAGATTTGTTGCTTCACAAGTGTATCAGATGATCATTTTTTGTGTTACAACCATGCACTTTATGGTATCCCCATTGTGTTGAACAATCTTTGAGTCCCAAGCAGATGGAAGGAAGGCATTCAATGATGTTCCTCCCTTAGCAATTCACATGGTAGGCGTGCAATGAACATTGTCTACCTTGAACAAAGAACAAAATGATGCAGGTATAAAAGATGTTAGTGTTCCTCGATGTGATCCCTACGTGCACTTCATTGCATTGAAGTTTTCATTTTCAATGCACCGCCTGGTTAATAAAAAAGAGGTATAATTTGCTAATCACCATCCATCAGAGTTGGTGGACTAAGTGTTTTGAAGGTCCCGTAGACATTGTTTGTCATTGGGACTACATACTCTGCATCAAAGAAGAAAATGGACCGTTCTGCAAGCTTCGATGCAGTGCATCCAGAATATAGCAATGACACGAACTCAAAGTGGTGAGACTCAAAAGTTTCAAAGAGCATCTCTAGAGGCTCCCATTCCATAAATGTTGATAGAAAAATATATGCACAATCCAAACACCATGCCCACAGAGTTTCATTATTAGAAACTTCATGTGAAAGCATAGCTTTTGCTACAAACAACACTAGGAATACTTACGATTAGCAGCAAAGCACTTGCGATTGGCATTGTTGATCCTTAGTTGAGAAGCTTTGTAGACATTTTGTATCTTCACTTGCTTGCTTCAATTGACTTCTTGCTTCATCTTTGATATACAACCCTTCCAATGATGGGACTTCAGTCTGATGAATCGACGAGAGACCTTGTGGGCTCCCTTTGTGCTTGGTTGCATTGTCACCCACATGCCTGTCATAAAGGTTGTGGTTACCCAATGGACATTGTTGTCTTGCTCGTTGCTGTAGTAGAATGAGTCTACCCTTGAATGAGGTCTATGACTCATGCTATCCAAGCTTCTTGCACTATGCAAGCTGAATCTCCCTTGCCCCTAAATATTTGCAAGTTGAAGGTTCCTAAAGCCTAAATCCTTTTAAGTTGAATCTCTCTAACCCTAAAGCTTTGCAAACTGAAGGTCCCTAGACCCTAAACTTGGGTAATTGAATTGTTAACCCTCACGGCACACGGACACCCATCACCTACGATGGACGTGTATAATGTATTTGGTAGAGTCAGGTACCGGGCTTGTCGGACCAATAGGGAAAGGTAGAGTGATCGTCGATGAGAGGCGCACTTTAACTTGGACATTCAAGGGATTAGTTGGTTAAGCATGGGCGCCCAAGTGTGAATGGGGTGAGCTCCTATAAAAGCCAACTAAACCTAATTTTTACTCATTCTCTCATTTGTGCAATTGAAGAGTGCTCTTGCTCCATCTCCATCTTCTTCTTCTTCACCTCCTTGTGTGTGTGTGTGTGAGAGAGAGAGAGAGGGAGAGTGTGTGTGCGATCGAGCATTACGAAGGCACGACGGCGGCGAAGCGGTTGAGCGCGGCACGACTGCAGCTTCTTCTTCATCGCGGCGAGGAATCCACCACGAAGGCGAGCGTAGAGCAGTGAGTGACACACCCTTTGTTTTCTTGAGCTTGCTAGTTTAGGCTTGTTGTGTGCTTCGAGCCGTTTGTGGCTCACACACGGTGTATTGGCAAGTCCCTTGCTTCGACAGTGCGGCAAGGAGCGCACATTTTTGGCGCCGCTGCCGGGGATATGCCCTACACTAAGCTCGGTTAGCACTTTACGCTTCCTTGTGGTGCAATTTCTATCATAGGAAAGGCAGGGAAGGAGTGTGTGGAAGGTATTTTTCGCGAGCGAGTGGGCGGCGGTATTTTTCAAAAATAAAAAACGTGACTTTTAAAACGGACGGGTTGGTTTGTATAAAAGATAGATCGGGATCGGGATCATTTGCCCAAGCCCAAGCCCAAGCTCAGGCCCAGGCCTCAGTCCTCAGTCTTATGATGTATACTAGACTCACTCTTATATATATACCCTACTCCCTCAAGAGAGAATGAGAGCATGTGGGACAAGTCCTCCACTCTCCTCCTTTCTCTTCCCACTTGCACCCTTAGACTTTCTAGTTTGGGCCTAGTTCCCTACTGGAAATTGACAGTTTTAGGGATTCCGAGAGCATAGAGTGACCAAACGGAGGGCTGTAAAGCACGGCACGACCCTCTGACCGATACGCTCGTTTTGAGCTATCACACGGCCCATTCCACGACACGCTCTAAAAAATCTAGCAAAAAAACAAACAAAAACACGCTAAAAACTAGTCACAAGGCCTCCTAGAGCAGCTTTTTGACACCTTAGGGTATCAAAAGCACATGCACTTACGCTCTGGGTGGGTGCTAGAACACGATCATATTGAGGGTGCCTCTGTTCATACGGACACCAATTACCCATCCACGATAAGCTCTAGACCCTCAGCGGGGACACAAGGTAGCACCACCCAAGACCCTAACATAGCCGCTAGTGATTCCTCCTCCGACTCAGAAATCATGGAAGCATACCCTACCCAAAACACTGAGAGAGAAGGCCATGCACCTCCCGAAGCTCCACAGCCTAGTACTAGTATATTTAGCCGTTTCATGGAAACATTAGGTAGAGCTACTCGCTCGGAACCTGATGCAAATGAAGCACACGAAGAGGATGGGTTGGACTCTGACACACCTCTACGATACCCCATTGAGTTAAATAGTGCCTATGGAAAAGTGCTATATAACGCCTTATTGGACACGGGTGCTAAATACAATCTGCTATCCTATGGGGTGTGGTGTCAGTTAGGGAAGCCACCTCTATCTGAGAGTATTATCCAAGTCAAGGGTGTCAACAAGAAAAAAACTACGGTTTTTGGAATCTGGCACACTTCTGTCAGTTATGACAATGGGGTGGTAGCTCAAGACTTTTTGGTCATGCCTACTGGAACTATGGAGGGTAATATAAACCTAGGCCGCACGTGGATGATAGCCACCAAATGCACTATTGATTGGGGGACTAGGGGTGTTACAACGCAAAAACCAACTCTTAGCCCTACCACTCAAGCCATAGTCCCTGAGATATTGCCCAAGGAAATAAAACCCAAGACATTGCATGTCCAGGAGGTTGAACCATACGTCCCCATAGCCCAACTCTCTAGAGCTTCAACTAATGTAGTTGAAAGAAAGCTTGAGACACACAAGAACCATCCTAATATAACAGAGAAAACATACAAGTGGGTCCCTAAAGCTTCTTTAGTGACCATAGCTAGTGCTAAAAAACAGAAGCCTTGTAAGAAACGTACCACTCGCTCCAAGAAAAGTCAGAAAATGTTGCGATGGATCCCTAAACGACTATTGGAAGCCCAAGGCTACTATCAAGGAAATGATCAAATCTGGGTGCCCAAACGTAGATTGTGCTCTTACCCATCACCTGACCCAAGTGAGCCCAATCCTGTGGCTCCAAAACAAATTGAAAATCGCGGAAAGAAAAAGATCACAGAATGCTACACACCCGCTCCCGAGCTAGTTTGGGTACCAAAGAAAGAACGATTTGTTCCACCTAGCTCAGGAAGGGGGGAGTCCCATGAAGATTCTAGCTCCTCATGTAATACATCCATAGAGGTAAAAGCTTCTACACCGCCTCCATCTATAGTAGTGGACCTCCATGAAGCTACAAAAGAATCCACACCTCCCAGTGTTCAAGAATCACCTGATGAACCACTTCAAGTTCGATTCTGGGAGAGTACCTTACCACCCTTACAACTTGACGAGGCACCTAGGGTAATAGAAAACTACTGGCAAAAATCCTCACCTATTACCAACTGGAACAATTGGTTTCAAAGGGTGACAAGCTCATTTCAAACGGTATGATCTACCCAAGGAAGGGGGGAGTGTTTGCTGACAGTCATCATTCATTTGTTTCCCTCTCAACCTTTTTCCCTGACCTCTCAATTCCAATCTTAGGGAATGTACATATAAAGCTTTATACTCACAAAAAAGAAAAAAGAAAAAGAGCAAGAGCAATTAGCAAACGAGTATGCACATTAAAGTCAAAACATTGACTCAGACCTACACATGTCACATCTGGTACAATGAAACAGAAACCTATGCCATAAAACACCTTTCCTCATCACTTGAGTGATGGAGGGTAGGTAAGATTAGTACGATAGGAGTGTTTCTGTTTTAGAGTTGAGTGATTAGCAAAGATCTCTTTTCCCACTGATGTGCCTCCTAGAGGTATTGTTTGTATTTCATAGTGTGTACATGAGCGTGTTGCTATTGATAGATTTTGGACCTTCATGGAACCTTCAAATCAAGCGCGACCATTGACACAAACAGGTGTTTCTTGTCCATTAGCATTGCCCTTATCTTTTTTGCATCCATGTTTGTCTGCTTTGATTGTGATTGGTAGCATAATATTCAGCGCATTTGCTTAGTATCAAACATTTAATTCAATGTAATGTTTTGTCATAATCACTTGTTTAGGTGTAAACATCAAGCAGTCCGACTAAGCTAGTCTGACCAAGCTAGGTATTAGAAATCTTCTCTTAATACCATGGGGAATGCCTTCCTAATAAGCAATGGTTACTTAGGTTCTTAATCCGATTTAGGCAGCATTGTATGAAATGTACTAGGGCTTTCTAGTGGGCTTGACCCTATTGACCTTTAGCTTAAGTATTATAAAGGGAGTTTACTAATGTGATGAGCCTGGGGAGTGTAACAGTGTTATATGACCCCCCAAAGTTACAAAATTAAAATGCTGAAAATGAACAAGCAAAAAATCAAAGTGCCACAATGTAACATTTTAAGCTGGAAGAGAAATCTCAGCTTGATTTGGTACTTCACTCACATGTATCGCCTATGGTACTAGAGCCCTAGAGGTTCCCAGTGTGGGCGCTTTTCCTTGAAAAGCAAAAAACCCAAGGCATACAAAATAAGCACACACATCATAATTGAATCAATGTGAAAAGACTTTGGGGAGTCAAAGAAAAAGTAATCAGTCAGGCGATGATTTCATGAGAAATTCCTTTTATGGTAGCTTAACTACAAGGTTTTCTAGATATAGCCTCTAGTCAGCCCTTGAACATGAATACTTGGCTCTCGCGATTAAACAACTTAATTGACCACAGAAAATTAAGAAGCTTACCCATGGTATTAATATTCGATCTCTAGTGCTTTTCGACCGTCAAATTAGCGACCCCAGACTTGTTTAATTTTTTGCCTTTACATCTGTTTATGCATTTGATTACATTGCAATTTAATGTTCATTGCTAACAAATTGTTTGAAATTCTTTTACCAATCAATGTGTCTACCTAAAACTGCATATGCTTTTTAAGAGAATGCAATTACTGTGCCAATGTTGTTTGATTTTGCAGTGACTGAAGAAGGCTAAGGACATTAATCTCAAATGCTCTTCCACCTCGACGAACCAGCTTCGACTCAATAGCTTCCGAGGACGGAATCTACATCAGGAAGGGGGGCATGTTAACCCTCACGGCACACGGACACCCATCACCTACGATGGACGTGTATAATGTATTTGGTAGAGTCAGGTACCGGGCTTGTCGGACCAATAGGGAAAGGTAGAGTGATCGTCGATGAGAGGCGCACTTTAACTTGGACATTCAAGGGATTAGTTGGTTAAGCATGGGCGCCCAAGTGTGAATGGGGTGAGCTCCTATAAAAGCCAACTAAACCTAATTTTTACTCATTCTCTCATTTGTGCAATTGAAGAGTGCTCTTGCTCCATCTCCATCTTCTTCTTCTTCACCTCCTTGTGTGTGTGTGTGAGAGAGAGAGAGAGAGGGAGAGTGTGTGTGCGATCGAGCATTACGAAGGCACGACGGCGGCGAAGCGGTTGAGCGCGGCACGACTGCAGCTTCTTCTTCATCGCGGCGAGGAATCCACCACGAAGGCGAGCGTAGAGCGGTGAGTGACACACCCTTTGTTTTCTTGAGCTTGCTAGTTTAGGCTTGTTGTGTGCTTCGAGCCGTTTGTGGCTCGCACACGGTGTATTGGCAAGTCCCTTGCTTCGACAGTGCGGCAAGGAGCGCACATGAATCTACTAAGCTCTACAAGATGTATGTGATCCCCCAAGATGAGAGTGGAGAATGGGTGCAAGCATGAGAGGAAGGCATCTAGGAAGGGGAAAATTGACTGTATCACAAGCTCTCGATAGCCAAAAAGGAGCCAAAACTTAGAACTAAGCTTGGGAGAGAAGGGGAAGGTAGATTGGAGAGAGAGGAGGCCAAAAAGATACTCTTTCAATAGGAGAGAGAGTAAAAACCGAGAGTTTTGGTTCTAGAGAGAGGAGGGGTCAAATCTGGTATGTAGAGAGAGAAGGAAAGAGTGGAGGGAGGAAAAAGTAGACTTGAATGTCAAATTAATGATAAGGGGGCATTTTTGGGGCTAGCCCATTTACTCCAGCCAACACAATTTAGAATAAAAAATAGGCCCAAAAGTTTTATCTTTGAAGATTTTTTAATTTTCATGTCCCATTTACAAAAAGAAAATCCTACACTCCAAGATTGACCCCTAGAAATTAGGGAGTGACAAACCCAACATTTTCATCCACATGGCTTCTTCCTATTGCTCCACTACTTAATCACTGTCATCAGGCTCGGGGCAGATTAAAGGTCCCATGGAGATCCCCCAAACAAGTCCTAATGGAAGAGGTTCTATTAGCTTTTCTTTTACTGAATTTTGCATGGAGCTTCATGAGACAGGAAGACAAAAGTTTCCTTGCTCTCTCTAGCATAGCCCTGCAAGAAAATGAAGAAAACTCCCTCTTGCAGTCCTCAAATGAAAAAACTCTAAATGACAAAGTTGTTCATCTCATCGTTTCTGACAAGGCCTTTTTACACGCATTCCTTCTTTTTTGAGTTATTCCAAAAATACTTACCCTAGGTCTAAAAAAGTAGTTTTCTATTTTTAGAGATACTCCTCTCACCTTCTATTTTGCATGGAAGGCTTGTGGACCACATCCCTTATCTCCACATAGCTTTAGGTTGGCAAGGGTGGATAATAGCACCTTGGTTCCCCTTCCCACTTTTTGGTTATCCTTCTCACTTTCAAAGGCTTTCTGGGTCCATTTTGGACTCTTTTGGACTTGCTAATATCCCATCTTCACCCCATAGGATCCTGATTGATTCCTTATCAAACTCTATTGGCACTTGTGAAGAATGCATTCAAATTTTGGAACTCTCTAGTTCATAAACACATTCCTCTACCCATTGTACATAGTTGGTCCTTCTACTTATTTTTAATTTCTCTCAATAGAATGACCAATTCTAGCAAGATAAAATTCATTTGAGTAGACCAAAAATGATATTTGGTGACACTACTCCACCCTTGAAATCATAGTCATCCTTGACTATGCTTCTATTCAAGAGAGGTATCTTTGGTCCATCGGCTTTTTGCTCAAGATCGACTTTTAGCACATTCGATATCGTTTCAAAGTAAATGACCAATCTACTTGGCACTCAGGAGAAAAACTACTACAAGTATGTCCCCCTATTAGCACTAGCACCTTCCTGTTGTAGACTGCAAGTCTACTCGGTACTTGGGAGAAACTCTGTTGTTGCGAGTGTCCAACATTTGATATGCATACACATTACACTTAAACATTAATTAAGATCTTGAGAAAAAAAGGTTCAAATGTGAGAATCATGTTTTTACTTATTGCATTTTCATTGAATACATCGATGTAAAAACATTAGGGCTTTTTGCATGAAATTCATTGTAGGTAGCTACAAGTATCATACTATCCTTCAATTGTGGCTCTTGCATCCATTTAGCATCTTCGAAAGGGTAGTTTTTAAACTTAATGAGATAGATAGTACCTTACCATTGCATAGCACCTTGTCTTTGTGGTGGATGAAATGCTCGGGTTGCAATATCTCTTCGGCCTCTTCAAATTTTGGAGGATCTTTTGCTTCTGGCTCTTGTGGTGGATCACCTTTGTAGCCCTTTAGTAGAATTATGTGGAATGCATTATGGATTGGCCAATGAGAGGGTAGCATAATTATATAAACCGTTTCATTGATTGCCATAGAACCTGGGTCCATAATACCTGCGTGCTAATTTTGCATAGTACTTTTGATGACTTGTGTGTTCTCCATGCCATCAATGTGGAGAAAAATTTATGAGGATCACTCTCACTCAGATCTTTGAGTGTTTATAGCTACCACACCATACACAAGTACAACTCGTACTTGATGGATGCAATTTTTTTGGACATCCTTATCTCGATCCTTATATGAGACATGTTTTAGATGTGGAGAATATGAGTCTCCGGAACTTACATTGGTGCCCGTTATTTAAATTATGTGTCGCAACAGTTTCCCTAGGTGTTGGTCGGATCCATTTGGTAGACCATTCTTAGCACATCATATTAAGAATGTTTTCAATGGCCAAAAAATTTTGGATACCTGGTAAGACTTGTTAAAGGTTACAAGAATTGTTGAACAACTTTAACGATTGTTGTTTACACATGTAGCCATGTTATGTTCTGTTCATGAACATGTTGTATTGTTGGCACCTAGATGTGATATTTCCCGGTGGACTGTGAGCATAAAATTAACCATAAGCATTAGCAAGTGTAGTCATGGATATACAAGTTTGGATCTGTTTTCTTTAAATGCATGCACACTAGGTGTCATGGGCCCTAATGTTTGACAAAGGCTGATTTGGAGTGGCATGAACATTTGTGACATTAGTAGAATCTAAAGCATTTTTCACTATATGTGCGGTATCCTTGTGAAATTAATTGTGGGTCTATCAATCACTAACAAAGGTCATGGTTCGGTTTGGGCACTTGTAGATAGGTTGACTAAACTTTGTACAATTTATTCAATCTAGTTTTCCAATCTCTAAAGTTAACCAAGTTGATTGTTCGTAATATTTTTGATTAATCAGCAATGTTGCAAGGAATTGTGATCCTTGTTTACCAATTATTTTGGAGGACTGTCTGTAAATAGTGGAGAAGCACACCTCAATATGCCCAGTCATCCAAAGGAATAGGCAAATTACAAGTGTAAATCTTGTGCTAAAGGATGTGATAAGTGCATATGTTAGCGCCAATCAATCCAATTGGAAAGGTTATCTCTCTTGTTGGAGTTTTCTTATCATGCAGCAAAGCATGTTGCGGCTAAGTTTAGTCCCTTCATGTTTTGATCAGGTTCTCAACCTTGATCACCAGTTATGGTGGGGCTATTTACTGATAGAGAATGATAACAAGTCAAGGACTTCATCTTGACTTATAAGTTATGTTAGCAAGTTACTTGCATAGAAAGTGAGAAGAGGTATCCTTTTGGACACCAATTAGTTGTGGTAACTCGTTTAGCATACTCTAGGTAGTTATAAATAGAGTTTTACACACTATGTTGAATATAGGCCGGTTATATAAAACAATTGCAAAGGGACAAGACTTTGGAAAATCAAGATGTTCTTGCAATTGATTTTATTGAATCTCCTATTGAACCATGTTCTAGTTGAATGGATAGCTGGATCCATGAAGGATGCCACTGTGGAAAACATTTGTGTTCTTATGAGGATATTAGGGTGAAAGCATGTTAACGTGTCGTGTTTTTTGTGCTAGTTAACATATGCCAACAAACACATCTTGTAAGCATAACACATGGATAGGACAATCATGTTTTTTGAAGTGTGTGGGCCACCATCATGAAGTATACAAATTGTAATACTTGGACTTCAAAAAAGTGAATCATAATATTTTTAATATCTCTAATGGTTAAGCTCAGTCCGTTATATTGAGGTAGTGGAGTAGTCATGAAGCATGGAGGGAAGCACAGTGTAGGGGCCATAGGTCAGAGAGAGGGAGGAAAGTGATTGTGAGCTGCAAGAAGGTCTATAGTAAGAGGCCAACAGTCAACCCAAGTGGAGGATAGCTCACCACTGGAGCCAGCCACCTCCGACAGCAATCTTGACAGTACTCCACCGAAAAGGAAGTCGAGGGGCAAAGATTCTGTTGGTTCTCCTCTGCCCTGCAAAAGATTGAATGGTTCTAATTCCCAAGGATCCCCAATGTCAAAGTACATGCATGCAGGGAAGGGGAAGCAGGCCTCAAGTACTCTCTCTCTCTCTCTCTCTCTCTCTCTCTCTCTCTCTCTCTCTGTGTCTCTCTCTCTCCCTCCCTTTTCAATGAGGGGGCCACATTTGGAAGTTGTAAATCAAGCAAAGCATGAAACATTTCTCCAGCATGCCCCGACTACTAATCTGTTAGTGAATCCTCTCACCCATGAGAAAATTGTGTTGCTAAGCATATGCTGTAATGAACACAGCGGGCTATGCATTCAGCTTATATGCTTGTTTTTGCAGTAGCCACTGATTGCAATCTAGTTGTGGATTCTCTCACACTAATCAGGTGCTTGTGCATTGCCTTATGCATTCAAGGTGCATGCTTAGATCATTGCATCTAAGGAGAGCCCGCACAATTGCATGTGTAGAAATTACTTGACAGCCCTATTCTAGTGGGGTTCTGCAAGGTTTTAATCTTATAATCCTGTGTGGTGTGCAAGCCAATGGAAAGCTCCCAAGCTGAACATCCCACTGCAGGAAAAGTTTTGTGTAACAGTAGAAGAGTTTAATGTTGTCCATGGCCTTTCCATAGACGGTGTCGACCCCAAATTGGTGAAGTGGGAGCAGATTACAGATCTGGAGTGGTTCACTATATTCAGAGAGGTCAAGGATCACAACAAATATCGCTTCAAATGCAGTAGCATTCGTAGCGACATGTACGACCAAGTACTTTTGCTGCACTACAGGGTGTACCAGAAGGCCCCCACCAACATGGAAATTAATTCAGCTTTTGTGAAGGGTTGTGTAAAACAATTATGTCCATTGGCAATTGCAAGTAGCTCAATCATGCGGTTCAATTGAGCTGAGTTTGTTGTCTAGCATTTGCAAGACCTTCGAGAAAAAGGATACTACGATGCCCATGTTGAAAAGTGGAGGGTGCGTAATACCCACCCCTCAAGTCAAAAAATAGAAGAGGGCTCTATGGAAACAAAGGACGATTTCACTGGCTAAGTAGCTCCGAACATTGTTTCTGCTACCAGGGCAACACCCCTCTCTATTAACAACTCTCACAAAGTGACAACAAGCCTATCATATTTCGGGCTCTCTGATTTGCAACACATCATGAGTGCAAATGACCATCTCAGAAATTGACTGCAGGATGTCAACAGCAGCTCAAGAATGTGGGTCGGGAGCTTGAAGCTGCAAGGGTTCTAAAAGCAAGCCATGATATGGTCAGCCCTGTAGTACTTGCTATGAGACATAAGCTTCATGATGCTGAGAATGAATTGCGGTTGTTTAGGCCTCATTGACAGTGTGGATGCAAGGAGAGAAATAGAGCTCAAGGTAAAGATCGAGACACTGGATGGTTTGGGGTTTCCTCACAGTGAGGACACCCCCACTACTATTGATATTGACATAACCTGTCTTCATGTAAGTGCCGATGGTTTTTGTGATTGAACCTTATGTTTTGAATATGTGCACAAATATCCTATGTACTTACCATGTCTTGTAGATTAATGTGGAGGTGCAGGAAGTGAAAATGCACGCCTACAATAGTCAATTGCAATTGCAATTTCTCATGCAGATAAGTATGATGATACAAGGCTCCTTCATTCCCACTACCCTATGCAAGATAGCTATGGACACTTTTATAGAGTGTATAGGAGGGGTACACGATGGGACAACAAGCAACGTGTGTACTGACTTTGGTCTACCACTAGAAGTACACGAAATCAGTGCAATGGTCAAAATGCCATGTGAGCATACCTATCACCTAATTTGCTTTGTTGCTGGATGCTCCTTGGGGACCGAATGTAGAGCTTCCACCTACCAGTAGAGGGTACCAGCTGAATGGCGTGGCAAGGTCACAGGGCA
The DNA here is from genome assembly GCF_014529385.1 of Adiantum capillus-veneris. NCBI lineage: Eukaryota > Viridiplantae > Streptophyta > Polypodiopsida > Polypodiales > Pteridaceae > Adiantum > Adiantum capillus-veneris. Next base: position 139,890,879 of record NC_140946.1, read on the forward strand.
AGGACCTCCAATCACACAGATTTTTGGTAAGATAATGTTAAGGAACATTTATCCAGCCTTGATTCCTACACTAGCCCTGTGTATGCTAGTTAGCATAGAAGGTATGCTAGTTAGCTTAGTGGGTATGGTGTCTAGCATATTGTGTATGGTAGTTGTCAAACCTAGTTATGCTAGTTAGCATAGAAGGTATGCTAGTTAGCTTAGTGAGTATGGTGTTTAGCATATTGTGTGTGTATGGTGTCTAGCATATTGTGTATGGTAGTTGTCAAACCTAGCTATGCTAGCTAGCATAGAAGGTATGCTAGTTAGCTTTGTGAGTATGGTGTCTAGCATATTGTGTATGGTAGTTTTCAAACCTAGGTATGCTAGTTAGCATACTATGAGATATAGCTAGCATACATTGTCATGGTGGTAAGCATACTGTGTATGCTAGTTAGCACAGCTAGTTATCCTAGCTAACATATTGTGAATACTAGTCGGCATTTTTTGTATGCTAGTTAGCATACTGTGTTTTCTAACAAGCATACCTTCTACGCTAGTTAACAAAATATGCATGCTAAAAAGCATAGAGAGTTTCCCAATTAGACACAAAGTATGCTAATCAGCATGTTAAATAAGCTAATTAGTGCACAATGTGCTAACTAGCAAACAAGGTATGCTAATTAGCATACCCTGTTAGCACACACAGTGTGCTAACTAACATACAGGGTATGCTAATTAGCATATTTAATATGTTAATTAGCATACTTTTTATGATAATTATAACACTATGTATGATGGCTAGCATGCAAGTATGCTAATTAGAAAAAATGTATGCTAATTAGCATGCATAAGCATATATTCTTTTATAGTTATCATACTTGCATGCTAGCCATCATACACAATGTTCTAATTAGCACAAAAAGTATGCTAATTAGCATATTATATATGATAATTAGCATACTTTGTTAACTAGTTAGCACACATGGCTATACACAATGTTCTAATCAGCATAAAAAGTATGCTAATTATCATTTTATATATATATTAGGGCCAAAAACAACTTAAAAAGGGTTCTTTGTTAATCTAAGGATTAAGGAATAGTCCAATAGTCATTTGACACGCATACAAAAGTATGGCACACTTGCCTCCTCTATTTTGGGTTTTGGTTGTCCTATTTTGATGGAGAACGGCTAAATGTCTTGATCATAAGGCTGAAACTACTATATTTAGGTGCTTTTGGCGAGTGAGCTCATTAAATTTGCGGCCCAAAGTAATGAAGTCTCATCTTTTACTCTATTTTATATTTCACAAAAGCGTTATCAAAAGATACGAAATCTATGTCAGAAGGCTCTCAAAACAAGGCCATTAAGGACAAACCACGTACTTTTCTCAAACGTATACCTTTTTCACTCTCTCTCTATTTTGTGAGAGGTTTAAGTCTTTCCGCCTCTATATTTTCTTTCTTCTTCTCTAATCTCTAAGTTTCCATGGTGTCTTTTGCACGTCGCCCTTCACATAACATAACTTCTTGTGACTTTCATAACGTTAGAGAGGATTTCGTGTGAATGATTGGGCAATGCTTCCTTCATGCAAAGGTGTACACAGAGTGAAGAGAACTAAACGTGATAAAGTAAAAAATCATTGGAAAGGTCGTGTTCTTGCTTTCAAAGTGACCGACAATGGCTGGCTAGCTAAGGTTCAACATGTGTACATGGCCAAGGATATGGTGTTAGACTGGGAAGAACATCCCACACTGCATTCTTACTATAAGTAAAAAAAAAACCATCTATTTGATACAATGAATTATTCATTTTTCCATTTTTTTTCTCATTTTTTGATTCCATTCTAGATATATTTCCTTCAACATTTGTGGAATGGCAACCTGTGGAGAGTCGGACGTTCAAAGAAATTCATAAAGGGATTGCAGATGCTATGTATGCTGACAAGCCACCTTCCTTGTACAAAACAATGGATTTGTTTGTCTATTTTGCAGAATACAAGGTTCCATCACGAGAAGGTGTATATGGAGAACTACATCAGTATCCCGTTCCCACCATAAGTTCACTTGACTAGGAAGATCCTGATGCATGTACTATATCAAGCTTCAAATCCAAGATCAAAGAAGACATCCTTAAAGCTATGTCTCTGGGCAGGATATCAAGAAGGATTAAAGTTCAATGGTTCTTGTCTATACATGTCTTTGTGGCATGTTTCAAAACAATGGACTTGCAGAGGACAAAGACGATGTGGCTTAATAGAAGACTTTCTATGACTGAACTGGATAATTCACTTGGAGACGGATGGAGTACCAAAGAAACTTTCCATATTGGCGATAATATTAGTAGTTGCCCAAATTCTAGTCTATCTCATATCAACTATGTTGTTAATCATTAGTTCTGGGCTACGACTATAGGAGATGGAGAAGCAAATTAGGTAGCTGGGTTCCTCTCGACTCTGAGGAAAATTGTCCAGAGCTTGAACTAAAGGTCACAGTCCATCCACACACCGAGTATAGAAGCCTTATAGTAGCAACAAATTGGAGACTACATGATGTTAGAGAATATCTTGAGTTTCTTGATGAAACATCTCCTAAGTATAGTTCAAAGTGGATGGAATTGTGGTGATCACAAGGATGGAGAATTCAACCTCTTGCATCACATGCCTTCCCCCAAAAAGAGTTGTATTTGAGCCACTTGCAAGGACTTGAAAAAACAAGTTCAATATTGTAATCATTGCATTTTGCAAATACATTTATCTTTTCTATACCTTATTGTGATCATTATTTATGTTGTTTTAAATTTACATGACACCATGATACACATTTAGGAATCAATAGTTGGTATTAAGTATTTGAAGTACAAAATTTTGAATCACCAAAGGGTATATGTTCATATGGACAAAATGAACAAAAGTGTACATAACTTTTGTGGAGTAATCAATCATGAAACTCCACTTTTCTTTTTTCCTGAGAGGATTCTGCATCCTCAGAGACCCTTTTTCTTTTGTGTTTAGGAGGGGGTGAAAGTTCAGGAGTGGGTGGTGGTGACTTGGGCCCCTCAGGGCTTGGCACAGGGGACTTGGTAGGGGTTGGTGCTTTGGGCTCCTGAGGAGTGGTTGGCTTGGGTGACTTGGCAACCTTCTTTGGCAACATGAATGGTAGCTTGAAAGGTGAGCTAGGTGCCTCCCCCTTATTGTTCTTAGCTGTACGACACTTTTGAACCTTGAATTTCAATGGTGAGTGGAATTGATGGCCCTTTGTATCTGCTCTTCTTTTTGCAGAGCTCTTCTTTTTGGTGGGACTCTTCCCCTTGACAGGACTCTTCTTGGCATGGCTCTTCTTTGTAGGACTCTTCTAATCATGATCCCTTTTCTTTGTATGGAGCTTCTTTGCAGGACTCTTCTTCTTGTGATCCATATTCTTTGCATCCAAACCCTTAGTGGCTCTACCTTTCTTTGGTGGCAAAGGAGATTCTGGATCACTTGGGTTTATTGATCTTTCCAAAACCATAGAAACAACCTTCTCTCTCACCCACGTGACCCAAGACTCTGGATAGTCATGCAACTGAAACAAATAGAAAAAGAAAGTAAAGGGCATGAGTACATACATACATAGTTAAGAAATCAGAATAAATCAATGGCACATGAGATACACACTTACAATGAGTGTAGTCATCCTGCACCTTGACTCAGGATATCTCCATGCATTGGCAAGCACCCTCCATCCACAAGATGTTGAGTCTGTTTGTAAAGGTACTTTTTGACTATAGTACTTGAAACCTTCTATATTGTAATCCTTATTTGTGATACTCAGGTGACCAACAATAAGTTTGGCAGCACTGCGAGAAGACATCAATCAAAAAGCTACTAATAGAAAACAATGGGCCATCAAGCATAGATCATACTTCATACTTACAGTTTAATTCTCCCATGGATACTTGACAACAAATTCATAAATATAATATCTTTCTCCAAAAGATTGAAGATAATAAGACTCCAATGTCCTCTACAAAAAATAACAATTAGCTAGGAATACCACAAAAAGTTATAAATAACATGTTAGGAGTTAAGACTTACCCTTCAACATAGGGGTATATTATGTAATTGCAGGTAAGCATGTTAAAATCTTCAAAAAAACTTGAAAGGCTTCCTTGCTTGTTAAAAAGGCACTGTGTCACTAGAGGATCAAGTATGGAAATTTGCATAGCTATAGCCTTTGGAAGATCCCTCATAAGACACCTGAAAAAGAAAACACATCCCCCAATGAGGCCCTTGTGCCTGCACATGCACTAATAATTAGTAAAGGAGCAACACATACCTGAGACAGATAAAGAGCACAGTATCACCAAGCTCAATGTTGGGGTTTACAAGCATACGTGTGTCTTGAGGGAATATGTCACAGTACACCTCATCATCCCCACACAAGGAGACATCCACCACCATTTGGCCTATAACTTTTTCATAAAGGAGAGAGTTGGATGCTCTTAAAATTTTTGCTTGCTTTGTAAGGATAGCATCCTCTGACATCATGTCTTGCTCCCTCTCAAGCTCCTTGCCTGCTTTGATATCCTGGGCCTTTCTTGTCTCATACTGATGTGTAACATCTTCAATGACAACCCCTTAATTTTTCTGCTGCCTAGAAGGGGGGATATTTAAAATTTGGAAGGCTTTAAGATCCTCATTAGGAATAAGCTCAAGAGCCTTATCAAACTTGTACCTCAGCCTTGACACAAGCACAAAATCTTTGGTCGTAAGTGTGACCCTGTGAGAAAATGCAGCTGCAATGTAGCTATCATTCATAAAGTCTATAAGAAAATCCTCAGTAGCCTCCTGAAGGCACATCAAGGCTTGAGATTTTGATATTCATCATGCTGACAAGTCTATCTGATATCTCTTTGACAACTCTCATGAAAGGTATCTTTGGAATGAGAAGACAAGTAGACTTTTGTGCTTTCCTTATTTCCCTTAGAGATTTGACTTGATGATTCAATCTTTTTTTAGCAGTAGGCCTCTGACGAGGTTGTGTAGGTGGTTTCTCTGAATCATCATCTTTCTCTAGATCTTTTGGGGCTTGGTAAAATTTTCTTGCAGTTTCTTTTGTCCTCGCCATTTGATAGTTGAAAACTTCTGTCTTTTGTCACAAAATACTTTGAAACAAGACCCGTAGAGAGGTCCAAGCGCTTTCTAAAGTATCCAGAACAATGCGAAAAGAGATCCTCCCACAATCTGGAAGAGCTTGGTATAGCTTGGCTCGGGGATAAGAAAAGATACCTTAGGACGTGATAGGAGGTCCTCCCAAAATTTGGAAGAGCTCGCTATCGCGTCGTACGGGAAGATGATGAGCACGATATTGCGTGGCCCGGAAAAAATCAAAAGACACCACACGACGTGATAGGGGAGACACCCATAGTCTAGAATAACTCGCTATTGCGTCGTGCGTGAAGATGATGAGCTCGATAGCGCTTGGCCCAAAAACATGAAAGGACACCGCAGGACGTGATAGGAGGGACACCCACAGTCTAGAATACCTTGCTATCGCGTCGTAGACGCGATTAGATGCACTCCGAAAGTGTGGAAGTACTTGCTATCGCGTCGTGCGGTAAATCGGACAGAAAGGGGGTGTGCGAGTGGATGAAATAATGCAAAAGAGGGTGTGCGGGTCGACGAAAGAAGAGATGTCGGAGGATGCTTGACAAAATGACCCGAACGTGTTGTTTGGGGGAAGGTGAAAAATGAGCACGTGACTCAAGCTTTTTATACAACCGACCGTCCGTACAATGACCATTGGAAGCATGCCACATGGCACGTAAGCATGGATGACACGTGTCCATGATGGTCATTTTTGACCTCCTTATATAAAGCTTGATCTCGTCTTTTGTGGTGTTGTACTTTTTTTGGTGCCGCACGACGCGAGAATCTTGTAGTTTTAACATCAAGCTCTCAACTCTATCACGTCTTCTCTCTCAACTCTATCACGTCTTCTCTCTCAACTCCATCACTTTGGTCCCGCACAACACGAGGGTAAACCTTTGCAAACTCTGGAACATGCCTCTATCGCTTCATTCGGGCTTCTTTTGGCGCGTTCTTTGCAACATGCACGATGCGATAGACGAAGGCCACAGATTGTGCCTGGGGCTTCTATCGCGCCGTTTGGGTTCTTCGGCTTTACTTTCTCCATTTTGGTCTAGCTTCTTCGATTTGTTTTTTTTTTCAACCAAACCATGAACGAAGGTTGTGAAGAGATTTTAGAGGAGAGTCCAAGTGAGAAGCTCTTGGTTGCTGTCATGGATGGTGGTGACATGGAAGTGTACACCAAGGCATATGAAATATTCAACCCTTTGTTTGATCTTGCAGTTATGCTAGACTATTTGAAGGACTTTTTGTCAGAAGAATTCAAAGAGTTTGAAGAGGCAGTTGAAGGCAAGTGTTTGGGTTTAGATGTTAAGACTTATTTCCATCTAACTGATTTTACTACCAACTCAATTGAGAAAGGCAAAGTAACAAAGAGATTTGGAAGATTTTCTAAGAAGACTTCATTTATTTGTCCACTTACCATTTCTTGTCAATTACATTCAAAGCCTTGCAACCCTGTTCCAAAAGAAGTTGCCTTTCTTTTCTTTTTGTTCCTTAAAGTTGATATGCAAGGCAAAATTGATGAAGTGAAAGATACAGATGAAGAGGGAACAAATACAAATGTTTCCACTGTTCCAAACTTGAGAAAAGTGAAATTCTAGAAGAGGAGAAAATTGATGTTGCAACTGAGGAGCAGGAGAGTGTAGCTTTTGATGTGGCTCAATTTAGAGCTAGTACTATCATTGATGAGCCAACACAGGAGGTACAGCTGTCTAAGGCTTCCCTTACTGTTCCAAACCTTCCCTACTTCTATATCAATGGAAAAGAGTATATCCCTCTGCATCATACCCAATGTCTGCTTAATATGAGGGAGGACTACTATATTGCAACCAATTCTGAAGCTTCTGAGGTGGCCAAAGACTTTATTGACATAGAAGAAGAGTCAAAAGAGGATTTTTTGGCACTTGATCTTCAGACATCCAATACAAATTTTCTTCCTGCTCTTGATGCATTTGCTCTATGCATGAAAAGAGTGGAAGAGGAGAAACCTTCCCTCAAAGATGAGGATTTTGAGAAGAGACTTGTTGAGCTTGGCATCCAATCTTTTGGCAGAGACTTTAAGCTGAAAAAATTTGAAAGGACGTTGACATAAGAGAGATGACTGGATCATGCAATCTCCTTCAAGAAAAAGTCATTGCCGAGGATGAGTTGCAAAAAGTAGATTTAGTTTCACCTTGATCTCCCTTTTGAAATCTTCCTTTTTTTTCAAGTTTGTCTTAATTACTCATTATGTCTTGTTTTGCAGATTGAACTCCTTGACAAAGACAATTTTCTTGGGAGAGCTAAAGGCTCAAGAGGGAAAGCAATAGAGGACACTTCGAAAAGGGATGCCTCCTCTCTCATGCACTACATGCCTACATTGGATAGTGCCACCTTCTGTGCTTTTCACATGAAGTATTTTCCTTGAAGATATTGTCATGGTTTTTGGGGTACACTCCCCTTCAAATCAATGCAAACAAGATCACGCTACTTGAGAGAGCTGCAACACTTAGAATATTTGGGTATGCTGCAGGATTCAATGCCTCAAGAGTAGGATACTATCTTTGCTACTCTAGCTATGCAGCAGCAGCTGAGGAGACAAATGTCAACCTTCTTGGGGGCTATAAAAGAAGAAGGTTTTTGAGATATAGAGGTGACATGCCTAGAGATATCAAAAAAATCAAAAACTGATGTAAATTTGATAATTTTTCTTTTTTGAATTTGGATCTCTTTAGAAAGATTCGGTACAAAGTTTCAAAGTGAAGCATTAATCTCCATACCTGTAACCCCTTCTACTCACCCCCACTGTGTCACAAACTTTTTGCATTTGAGAAGGTTTGGACCAGTAAACCCATATCTTTCAGTAAATTTTGAGATACCAATTTCTTCTGAGTTTGATTTTCAGGAAGTTTCAAAAGTTTCAAAATATCACTTTGTTCATTACCTCATTCAAAAATCTCACCCTTTCTTGAACATTGGACATATCAAATCCTAAAAGACTAGTCACATGTTTTCTAGTAATATTTAATCTTTTTTTTCTTTCTCCAGAACCTTCTGTTAATTTTACTACATTTCTCATTCATTTTACTCGTGCTCTTAATCCTATTGGAGTTTCTTTTAAACTCTGAAGCTGATGATTTTCTTGTATAGAGATGCTATTTGGTTTTCAAGTTCTAAAATTCTTGTCGAATTTGAAGACAAAGCAGTTTTGAGATATTGAATGTAATGTGTATGATCAATGTGTAAATGAGATAGCCTAGAACTATATCATGGTAAGGCATCAACCCCATCACCAACAAATCTCATCAAATCATGAGGTGTGTGAAAAGATGGATACCTTCTAGTGCTAGGATCCACTGGATACAAGCTCCCATCTGTCCATATATAAATGTGTTTCTTTCTCTCGTTGCGAAGTTGTTGTGCTTCATTTGCTGTTGTAACTAGTCTTTGATAAACACTCCGCGTAGTAGCATATTGTTGGCTTAGCTTAATGTTCAAGTGAAACTTGTGGTTATCACTAATGGAAGATGTATTACTCATTGTAAGTAATGAGCGTACATAAAGTATAATGGAAACAACGTAGTAGCAGAACAAGGTGCATCAGAGAAGAAGAGATAAAGCTCGCAAAAGGTGAGAGAAAAAAGAGAGATTGAGTGATTCAAAAGTGGAAACAACTATTTTCCGCCAAGTGAAGTAAATGAGAACAAATTTCGAGGTGAGCCGCAAAGGAATGTGAAGAAAACGATATCTTTTTTAATATTTAGAGATATGTACCTAGATACGCTTTAGGTTGCATAGATATGCTTTAAATGACCAAAATAGACAAATTTGGAGCCGTATTGACCATAAACGACTCTGCTAATTAGTAAGTTAATCAATTCCTTACACAATCATTTTTGAGTCGTTTTTGACCCTAATGCTAATTAGCATACCTTGTTATACATGTGTGATCACATTATATATGCTAATTAGCATACCTTGTTAGCCATGTGTGCTAACTAGCTAACAAGGTATGCTAATTAGCAAATATAATATGCTAATTAGCATACTTTTTATGCTAATTAGGACATTGTGTATGATGGCTAGCATGCAAGTATGATAACTATAAAAAAGGTACGATAACTAGCATACTCAGTACACTAACTAGCGTACCTTGTATGCTAGCTAGCATTTGGTGCATGCTAACAAGCATTCAAAGTTTAGTTAGCATACCTTCTTTGCTAGCTAGCATAATGTGTATGCTTGTTAGCATACCTCTACGCTAGTTAGCATACATTTTGAGCTAGCTAGCATAATTTGTATACTAGTTAATGATACCTCTTTGCTAGTTATCGTACTGTATATTTTTAACTGTAAAACTTCCTGATAGATACTTTGAGCAACTGGCTGTTCCTATGGCTGCAATCAGAGGATTTTGCAGCATATACAGCTGAAAATGCGTTTGATACTGCCCCATAATTTTTTTCACAACAAGTGATCAAGAAGCTGGAATCAGAAAATGCACCGACGCAACGAGGCCCAGTGTAATGAAGCCATGTGTAGGAGACAAAGGGAGGCTGATGAAGAAGCTGAAAGACATAAGAGAGAGAGGCTACATAGGGAAAAATTAGAGAAGCAACCGCAAGAAGAAGAAGAAGAAAGAGAGTTGTAAGAACCAAAAGCTCAGCAAGACGAAGAAAGAGAGAAAGACCCAAAAGTTCAACAAACAAAGAAGAAAACGGACACTGGGCAAAAACGAGTGTACAAGCGCGCTAAACCACGATCTTATCCAGAGTAGGAGGCTCTCTGCAGTTTTGTAACATTATGAGGGAAATTTGTAAATTGCCTTTCCAATGGTTGTAACTATTCCGGCATTCACTTCAGATAGTAATGATCCTGTACTATTCTTTTTTTGAAGACAATACTATGTGTACTGTTGGCGTCTTGTAAACATTGAATTTGTATACATTCTCATTGGAAATTAGCAAAGGTATGCTAATTAGCATAATGTTTATGCTAACACAACCAAAACAGTATGCTAATTAGCAGATTGAGCATTTTTGTTTGTGCTAACTTCCACTCACAACATACCATAGTACTCTAACTAGCATATATAGTATATAGGAAGCTGCCATGTTTTCTTAGAGTGACAATGCATTGACTGAATCTCATTTTGTTCCTTGAAGGCACAATTCTTTGCAAAATCAACAATTGACACGATGATCGTCCGAAAATCGAAGAAGGCAATCCTTGAATTGTTGTCCTTGCCACCAAGCCACATAGTTATGAGTGATAAAGAGCTCCAACTTGGTCTTCAAGAGTTGAAGAAACTCCCAGCACTACATTTCTTTGTGCAAAAGATCTTTTCTTTTGTTACTATTTCCATGCTTGTCTTGAGCTTGTACATATGTAGATACTTTCACATTAATACTATTACCTTGCTTTGCTGTCTCCAAGCAGCATAATCCAACCTATTCACTCCACATGTCAAACACTCTCCCATCAGGCATTCCCTTCTATGGAAAACTGCATCTGCGGGCTTTGGACAAAGAACAGACTCCCATATATGTGTGACACCTTTGAATGTGTGATGTGAAGCCAAGCAACCCTTGCTAATGTTCTCACTTGGGACACAGATATTGCATATACAGTCACAACCTGCTCTATGCAGCCAAAAGCATGAAAGCGCATGTGGATGAGTGTGTCCTTCAAAAAAGACATTTACACATGGTATTCGCAACAGCATGTGCATCTATCCTTCAACCGCCTACAAAAGAATGGCTTCAATATCTCAAACATTCTCATGCCAATCTTGCAGTCTGGATGTTTTTCCTTGAATCTATGAAAGAACTCAACCTACAACATCCAAATGATGATCAGTATTCAGATTGATAACTAGGACATCCAATTTCATGAAAACAAATCATAGTGTTAAATAGCACAATTAACATCCTAATGTCCATGCAACAGCGTATGTTAACTAGCATAAAGATTGTTAGTTAGCATATATCTTGTGTTTACCAGGTAACTCTGTATGCTAGGTAGAGCACAAGGCATGCTAACTAGCACATACCATATGCTAACTAGCAAACTCATTAGGACACCCATCATGCTGTTGAGCATACGAGGTGTTAACTAGCAGAAAGTATGTTAATTAGCATACATCTTCTACTGACTAGCTGACTCTATATGCTAGGTAGAACACAAGGCATGCTAACTAGCATACCCATCCCAACTGCTAGTTCTAACTAGCATAACCCTTGTCTTAAATAGCATACCCATCATGTCAGTGAGCATACTAGTTGTTAACTAGCATAAGTGGTGTTAACTTGCATACTTTTTGTGTTGACCGACTAACTCTGTATGCTTTCTAGAACTCAAGGCCTGGTAACTAGCATACTCCATATGCTACCTAGAAAACTCCATGTGCTAACTAGCATAATCACTTTCTGTTAGATAGCGTACTTATCATGCTATTGAGCATACTAGGTATGTAACTAGCATACCAGGTATGTTAATTAGCATACAGATTGTGTTAACCAACTAGCTATGTATGCTATTTAGGACCCAAGGCATGCTAACTAGCATACTCCATATGCTAACTAGCACAGTCCATATGCTAACCAACACAGTCCATATGCTAACTAGCATACTCCATATGCTAACTATCATACTCACTATGCTAACTAGTCTACACATTAGGACACCCATCATGCTATTGAGCATACTAGGTGCTAACTAGCATAACTGATGTTAATTAGCATACATCTTGTGCTGACTAGCTAACTTTATATGCTAGGTAGAACACAAGGCATGTTAACTAGCATACTCCTTATGCCAACCAACATACTCCATATGCTAACTAGCATACCCAACCCAACTACTAGTTCAATAGGCATGTTTTCCTTTGAATTCAACATCATTTGCAATGCTGCATTCTTCAAAAACAACTCCTCATTGGAACCTGGTTGCTTGACGGTAGCTAGTGTGCTGCGGACATTGGAGACAATTGCGGTCTGTACAGCAGCCTCCTCCTCGAAAGACTCATCATGCATCGCCCAAACATGCGGATGTTGAGCAAAAAGATTCCAGACTTCCCACTTTGCTTCTGTACTAAAACCTTCAGTCCTACTCTTGAAAGCTCTCACAATCTTGGAGGAGATTTTCCTTTTCTTCTCATCGTTGAGGGCATGATGTTGTCGCTCAAATTTCATTTGTTTCTGCTCCCGTTGTTTCCTCTTTCTTACTCTCTCATATTCCCTGATTACAGAAAGAGCTGGATCTTGGGAGTTGTAATTCATTGTTTCTGCTTTTTCCTGAGAACTATAGACATACATAATATGTTACTTGCTTAAAATCACTTAAATGTATAGCTGTCAACACTTGATGTTGTAATACACACATACTATGAACAAATGCCCTCACAAAACTATAGATGTGACCAATAAAACCAATGACTTAATTCATTTGGAGTGGGTGGGCTACACATAAGATTTGCTTACCATCACAATACAGTACGGCTCCATTTCTAGCGTTAGAGCTAGTGGCAATAATGTTGGCTACTGGTTCTCCATTTCTGTAGGTCTGTGTCAGAACGAGAGAAAGAGCTCAGCTTTGACAACTCATCTCTCAGGCAAGATTTTCGGCGCAAAGAACGAAAAAGAGAGAGAGAGAGAGAGAGAGAGAGAGAGAGAGAGACTCCCCACGTCGTCTTCAGTACTGAAAACAGAAGCACATGAGGAGGAAAAACAATTTTTATATGGAACATTTAAATTTCAAAGGACTTGCCCATCCGTTTTTAGTATATGATAACAAGCACAAGTAACTAGCACAATCCGGGACAACATATTTAGTGACACATTAACATGCTTCCACCCATTACCACTTTTGGTTTTGAGGATAAAAATGCTTCTTTAAGGGGGGAGTAATGTAAAGCGTAAGATAAGGCCGAGCAAGCCAAGCGCCATAATAGACATGCAGTAAAGGGAGTCCTATAAATACCATGACCAAGGGCATATATAGGACATGGTTGGATGATGATTTTTGTGTGCTATTCCCCAAAGTTTTAGTTTGAGATTCTTTACTATAAACCTTTCTAGTATGACAAAAATGAACCATGATTATACAACTCCCCTTAGGTAGTGAGATTGGGATAGTATACCATAGGTGGTGATGGATTCAAGCGATGTGCTAAGCCATTTAGGCTAGGTTTATTCCATTGCTTGAAGAAGATGGCACACAAAGAAAGAGATAAGAGAAGAAAAGGGAAGCAAGGACGAAAAACAAGAAGGTGAGAATAGAAGGAAACATGAGAATAGAAGGAAACAGAGGACAGTGGAAAGATTCAAAATCCCTTTTTGTTAGTGAAAGAGACTTTCTTGAGCTAAACAACCACTTAATTGAAAATTACCTTTGATTGTTTCTAAAACAAATATCAATTTTCAAAATAAAGGTTCTGTAACTAAAACCCTCCACTTATTGTGAAGTAAATAAATCATTCTCTTTAAATGCTAAAAGACAAATAAAGGTCTCGAACTCTCCCTATAGTGTGTCACGTGTGTGTGTGTGAGAGAGAGAGAGAGAGAGAGAGAAGGGTGAGAAATGTAATGATGAGAGCTAACCACAAGGGCTCCTTGTGGTTTGGGAGGTCAATGATTGTTTGACTCAAAGTAGCAACCACAATTAGGCAATGGCATGTGATTTGCATAAAAGTCAGATTCTCCAATTGAAAATACACATTCTATCATGAAGCCAAGTACTTTGGGATGTCACCACGTATTGAACCCTCTCAGAATATGAACAGCAGAGATGTTGGAATAAATTGTCATGTAATTTTCCCGGTTGACATTGAAAAATCCCAGCTGCAATTTCGTTGGACCCTAATTTACAAGGTCTAAAACTCTCCATGTAGAAGGAACGCTGAGATAATGTGCAGTATATTGAAATTCAAATCTAAGATCTTGCGCGAAGAGAGAAGAAGAAGAAGAAGAGAATTTTGAACGTCGTGGGGGGAGAGAGAGAGAGAGAGAGAGAGAGAGAGAGATTCAACAACACCACATTTCGACCGGTCAACTTCAAGAATACGTGAATATCGACCTCTTCTCTCGCTCTCGTGTGTGTGTGTGTGTGTTGAGAGAGAGAGAGAGAGAGAGAGAGAGAGAAAGAGAGAGGCCCAAGACGGATAATAGGATTTGTAGGTGAGTATACTACAAGCGGCTGGTCACAAAAGACATGGCGATTACTAATCATTTTGCAAATTTAGCAGAGGAGACAGGTTGAGGGAGAGGGAGACAGCAGCTGGCTTGGGCTTTTTAGAAGGGGGCGATTGATGAGAGTAGAAGGGCGAATAGCAGGTAGACGTGGTGGTGTCAATAAAGGCACCGCATCGGGGGCACTTGGGAGAGCCACTGTGGGGCAGCATCACAAACATTAAGCAATTGGCGCATCCTGCAGTCATCATCATCATATTGTTATTACTGCTCTGATTATCTGAATTATTAGAGTAGTCAGCAACCATGCTAAGATTTAGCAGGTCCTCCAGCTTCCTCTGTTGTGCCCTCATTGGCACGAGTGTGGAGTGCTTTCCCACGCTTCCACCTAAAGCAGCCATCGTCTCCTGCGAGGTGTAGGCTGGCGCAGTCGCGGGGCCAGGGAGTGTCGAGGCAATCACACCCTGCTCAATCAAACTAAAATCACCTTGCCAGGATTTATTGACACTACGGCATGGGTTCTCGCGAGACACGGCTTGTAGTGAGGGTACCGGTGTAGTAATGTCGAGCTGAGAAGGAAGGCGAGGCCTCTTCTTAGAAGCTGTAGAAGGCCGCAGGCTGAGGCTGAGGTCTAGCTCAAGCTCTGACGGAGAGCCGGAAGAGGTGGCAACTTCAGCTTGCGGTGCAGGCGGCGCAGTACTGCAGGTGGGAGGCTGCGGGTTATGCGAGCAGTTGGAGGATGCAGGCCGAGGTGGGACGCCTTCGAAGGTGAGATCAGAGGAGGAGGAGGGGGATGTGGGCGCCCATGAGTTCATGAGATGGCGATGACGAGGCTGCTGATGTTGAGCAGCAGGAGAGGCTATCAATGTCGATGTGGCCGCGGAGGGCAACTTCATCCTGGGGTCGCCAAATGTGGTGAAGCCGGTGCTACGGTTGAGGTAGTACATGCTCCCGGTCTGCAAGAGAAACGTAATAATGAGAGAGAGAGAGAGAGAGAGAGAGAGAGAGAGAGAGAGAGAGAGAGAGGCAGGCGCACATACAGACGTTACCTGTAGATCGAGGCACTTCTCCCACCCCGATGGAAGCGGCTCGTTGCCCTGCGAGTCCAGCTCCAACGCCGGGCTGCTGCTGCTGCTGGTACACATGTCGGCGATTGACTGGATGTCCCACAGGCTAGAACCCCCGACGTTCAGCGCCTGGAGGCCCAACGTAGAGCTCCGTTGCGCAAGCTCTTCCAATAGCAAAGGCGCTGAGCTGACTGGTGGCGGCCTGTCCATCGGACCCATCATTAGCTGCAGTATCCGGTCATCCTCCCTAGTATAACTGATTGCAGCCGCCTCGCAGCTTCGTCGCTTCTGCAGCATACTCGTCCATGCGCCTCTTTTCCTACCCACCCCTTCATATGCATCTTCTACCAGCCCTTGCAACCCTAGCTCCAATTCAGCAGCCATGGAGCAGATACAGAGAGAGAGAGAGAGAGAGAGAGAGAGAGAGAGAAAGAGAGAGAAGGGGGGGAAGCTCCTCTCAAAGTCAGCTCCAAGCACGTTAAATACACACGGAAGGCCTACCCACAGCTAGAGAGACAAACTTGCAGAGCAGAACGCACGCATACGTGTGTGTATATATATAAGAAGAGAGAGAAACTCTATGTGGGTGTGAGAGAAGTGAGTGCGCGCCCCCTTCAAGGAAACCAATCGTGCTTAAGAAACGTCGTGTGTGCCATTCGCACCACGGGCATTGGGCGCGCGCAAGCAAGAGAGAGGAGAGCGACCACGGTGGTTGGCTTGCAATAAAAGAAAAACTCGACCCTCTTACGTAGATTGTGCTATATTTAGGGCTTGGACCATCTGCGCATTCATTTTCTGTCAAACTTTTATCATTTTCTTTTTCGTGCCTCTAAATGTCTTTTTAGACGCAGTAATGATTTGCGCTGTGCGGTACTTCATATTCTTTTAATGAAAAGTCAGTTTTCAAGACTTCTTTATTGCCCTCTCCATCTTGCTCCAAATCCTTACGCCTTTGACAGTTTAGAGGTTTTTTAACGAAATCCAGCAAGGGCCTATTAGGAACTCGTTCTCACAGCTGGTATCCCATGAAACACTTCTTTATGCCCAATCCACAATGGATACAAAGGTGGGACAGCACAGGTAGGAGAGGCAATTATAGCCCAAGGAGTGTTGAAGAAACACAAGTCTGCTCAGCTATCTAAAGTTTGCAATAAAGTCTTCTCATCTAGACTAAGTCTCAACCAAGAGCTTTGTCAGAAGCTAACTAGTAAATGGAATATATATTGGAACAAGAAAGAATGGATGTACATGTTTAAGACTACTTGGGCTTTCCCAATGTAAGCCAAACACAGTTTTCTCAAATGGCTCGTCTTGCATCAAGGTGTCCGGAGAGCTGAGACAATTATGAAGATTGGAAAGGATGCATCAAAGCAAAGGAGATAGTCATTTAGTTAAGGAGAATTATTGGTCCTATTGGCCTCATCAATGCAGTAAGAGCTAAAATATAATTAGTTCTAGAATACAAAGCTAGGTAGATGTCCTTCAAGGTGGCAGGCAATGGCTCTCTAAAGAGGCAATAAGTCCAAATTTTTCCGCATCCTCTTTTTTACAAATCTAGTCCTTTCAAGAGTGAAAACAAATCAACCCTCTTTTGTATTTCAATCTATCTTCCCATCCCATTGATTCCTCAATCTATTGCAGCTACTATATAAGATCAAGCACATATGTACGCCCCCATGAAGGTGTAATCAAGAAAAGAGGCTAAGCTGATAATTGGGCATAATCTGATCGTAGGACTTCTACTCTAATGCTAAGCATGCTTTTATGCTACCAAGTTAGTGCTTAATTAGCTTCACAAGACACTTTAGACTACCTCCAAAACCCCCTC
Source organism: Adiantum capillus-veneris (assembly GCF_014529385.1). NCBI lineage: Eukaryota > Viridiplantae > Streptophyta > Polypodiopsida > Polypodiales > Pteridaceae > Adiantum > Adiantum capillus-veneris. The sequence goes on from NC_140946.1 coordinate 139,908,053, forward strand.
AAAGCCAAACAATTAGGTATTGGCAATGTTTTTATGTACTTAGAACATAGGTATTCTATCATATTCTAAGTATGATTATCATAAAGTAAACCCTTCTTTTGTCACTTGGAAAGATTTCATTTTAGGGAAATGCAAGGACTTGGATATTCCCCTTTTCCATTCTTCTAGAGATTGGATTTTGAGGGCCATTTGGAAATAGAGAAATGCATACCACTTCTTAGGGGACCCAGTTATGTCGACATAGAAGAGAATAAACTTGCTAGATAGTCATCGTATAGAGTTAGCATTCAAAAACACTATGGAAGGTGTGTTCTAACAAGACTATTTTTCTTTGAGATGGATAGATATTTGCATTTAATGTCTTGTAAGAATTCCTTTTTTCTCTCTTTGATTTCTTCATAATTTGGAACCTCCCTATTGTAGTTGAAGGATACCCTAAGTTCTATTTTTGCCTATCTTTGAGGCTATTGTATCTTCATTCTTGTTATAAGTCTAGTGCTCTTTTTTACCAAAAACACACACATATGTAATGCATGTGCCATGGGACATATAAGAGGAGGACACTAAAGATGGTGATAATCCCTTGGCATAGGTAAAGAGGTGAAATATCCCATTTATTGTTTGATATATTACAAAGTTTTCAAAGAAACCATACCTCTCCGCTTTCATGCTCTTCTTCTTAACTCTCCATTTGATAGGATACATGTCTCCTTTTGAAAAAAATTTCTTTTCTTTCTTACCATACTCACAATTGTGAGTGGAGATGTTATATTAACCCAGTGAAGAATGTGCAAGGAACTTCAGGCACTACATGTGCCTTGAGGAGACAACAATTCCAATAAGGGGTTGTACAATTTATAGCTAGCACATTCCGATTTTTCCTTATCTAGGAGATGTGTTAAAGATCAGCGGTTTGCTCTCCCCTAAAGGGCATAACCCGAGCAACTGGTGCAGCTTAGTGCATATTTCCATTCTTCAGCTTGCGTAGCTCCTACTCTTGGATGGAGCTATATAGAATTCATCAAGATACTATCTAATATAAACCCTTTCCAATCACGCGATATTGAGGCCCCATTGCTCTTTGCTCTATGTATTGCTCCTTGGCTCAAAATGGAGGTAGTTGCCTCTTCCTCAAATGCGAAAATCTACATCTTTTTCGTATTAGGAGATGAATGTTGTGAAATAGGAAGAGAAAGCCTGGAGACTTTCCTTGAATAGCCGGGAAGAGTTTTATCTCAAGGGTTTCACCTTTAAGAAATCAAGAAAGCAGCCATGTAATGTGCATTCAAATGGTTATAAAAAACCTCTACACGCATGCTCTGTGTGTGTGTGTGTGTGTGTGTGTGCATCATAAGTTGTGATGTAACCGAAATGAAAAATGTATGCACAACGAATTCTTGGGTGTATGTATGTGATAGCAATGTGGCTTCCAATTCCTCTCTCATGCAAGTTACAACCCAAACAAACAATGTTGAGAATGCAGATGTAGAGGAGTTAAAGGAACTGGAGCGACCTTCCAAGAACATTGTTATTCATGGAATTCTCAAAGAGAAGTCAGATATGCCTCCTTCTCTTGACATTGTTATTGAAGGTTTCTTCAAAACCTCTTTGGTATGTCCAAGAGTTATGGTTTATGTGGCACACATAGTGGGTAAGCAAAGAGCTCCTTGCTTGGGAGAGTGACCAGTCATATGTACCTTGCTAGATGAGACGAAGCAAAAGATTATCCTTCATAATAGTTGAATTTATTTGACAGAAACAAACTATTTTTTAAGTGAAGATCTTACTATTATGCAACAAAATGTGTTTTTCAAGGCATATCAAGATAGGAATAAGAAGAATAAGGGCATGTCTCATGAAGAAAACAAGTCCAAGGAGGAGACAAGTTCATTGAGCAAAATAAGAGCACATGATGATAAGCTTTGGGAATGGAAATGGATACCCATGCAATGCGGGTATTCACATAGATGATCACCTAGAAAAGCCGATGTTCTACTTCTTGTTGAAACTTGGGAGCATGATGCACAAAGGATTAATGGGCTAGAGAGATACAATGTACATTGATTGATGTGGTCAAAGAATCTCAAGCAAAAAAGGGGGCAAAGAGCGATACCATATATGATTAAAAAAGGGTTGAAAGATTTTGTACCAATTGTAAAGCACAAACATAAGGTATGCCTGAAAATCATGACACCAAAAAGAGCACCCATTTTTGTAGCTGGTTGCTACATTTCTCATCACTCATGATTCCCACTTTTATGCTTGCATTGATAGACATCATCCATTTTTTAATTTAGGGGAGGACAATTGCTTATTTTTAAGGCAAAGATAATGCTATTGTCTTTGGGGATATGAAGGCCTACACAAAAAACATTGCAACATGATATACAACAATCTGATGTGCCATACATTTCAAGAGAGTTGGAGGAAGTTCACTTGCATGATCATACTTCAATGGATGAGAAAGAGCTATATCGTTATGAAAAGCTACCTCTACACATGTGCACAAGTATGGGTATGCTCATTGAAAATGGTGTATCTTTATAAAGTGGAACCAATGGATTTACATGTAGAAAACACAATGGGGATAGTGTGATTGACTATATGCTACTCAGTGAAGCCATCATGTATCACATAAAGAATTTTATGCTTGGACAATGGAGCCTAGAATCAGACCATTGAACCTTATGTATTGACCTTACATGTGGAGAAACTACTAAGCATGAAAATATCAGCCAAAGTGAAGAAGGGTTGTTTCTTTGTATGAGCAAAAGTTATGGATGGCAAAGTTTCAACATGATGCACCATTAGAAACTAAATGGGAAGCTTTCAAGAAAGTTTTTTTTCTTGTGCCAAAGAATGCTTTTCCATTAAGCGGTATCAACAAAGGTAGATCACGCAAAAAGTGGTTTGATAAAGAGTGTCAAGATGCTCAAAAGTCCTTGATAAGGCTAGATGCAATTATGGACAAATATAACTCTGAACACCATTTGCATGTATACAAGGCACTGATTCAAAAGAAGAGAAGAGCATGGGAAGTCAACTGTCAATATTTTCAAGTCCAAGAAAAGGCATGTGCATGTGAAGCAGGTAGAGAGTTTTGGTAACTTGAGTCTTATGGATGTGTGCAACCAAATGCGAGAAAGATTTATGGTTCACTCCCATGTATGCCCTCTTCTTTTAGCATTGAACATGTGTGTGATGGGCTTAAATATTGGCCACTTGCAAAGAGAGAGATCTTCAAGGTATCAAGCTAAAAATGATTGAATGATCGGGAGCTTCATCATATCATTGGATGTGCGATATATTTAGCCTTGCACTTCAACATGGTATGCCTTACAATTGGCACACTAATTGGGTCAAGCATTTTCATAAAGGAGGGGATGTAAAGAATGTAAATAACTACCGGACTATAATGATTGGGTCCCTCATGGAAAAGTTGTTTGGGTGCATAATGAAGATGAGATGAATATAAAGCTGAGTGGTTGGGCTGGAACCCGGGGGATTCACCATAAGAAAGTTATTGTACCACATAAGTGCAAGGGAAGGGTGTTCTTTGGGAATTGAGATAAGGGTATAAGTTAGGGGTAGGCCCCTAATAACGCACCAAAGGATAATGCAAAGGTCTTGCACTATCCTTTGGAGGTAAGTCTTGCCGATGACCTAGTTAAATCTAAGGTAAGTCTATGGTTTTTAATTAGTGCAAGAGAAAAATAAAAGACTAAGGTTAGATCAGCCCTTCCATATTTAGAAAGTTAAATCTAGTCCTTTTCTTCCAAGTTTGGCTAGGCCAGAGAGTCCAAAGTAGCTCACATATGCTTAATGGGGTAGTAGACAAGCGTGTGCATGTGTTCCTTAGTTGAAGACAAGTCCAGAAAGAAGGGGGGGGGGGGGGGGGGGGGGGGGGGGGGGGGGGGGGGGGGGGGGGGGGAACCTGTGTAAGCTCATGCATCTAGTTGCACTCTAAGTCTTCACTTTTGATTGGTCCCTAAAAGTGTGAAAATATAAAAAAGGAGGGGGCGTGTGGGGATTATTTCACATTCTCTCTCACACTCTCATGTGCCAAGATTGGCCAAGAAAAAACCCAGCTGGTCTTAGGCCAAAAGTCATTACAATGTCATAGCCACTCTATGGGCACTGTTTAGACAGAGAGAAACATTAAAAGCATCAAGTTGGGCTGAGGGATTGTTTTGCTTTCCACTATCAAGGTGGGTAAGTACATTGCTTTAAAAATCCCTTTTGTTTTTCTCTTGAGGCATCGACATGCACTTTAAGAGCCGTTTAGAAGTATGACACATGGAGAAGATGTCCATTTTATTCCAGGGAGGGGGATTAGTAGATATGCATTTTGGGGTGGCCCTTGGAAAATATATCTCGACCTGCTTTGTAGTTTCTAATTGCAAGTTGCGGAGAGGAGGAAAGCATGCCATTGTTTTGGTCTTTGTACATGACCCCCAATTCACAATGCTTGCATAGACCCCCTTTTGTCCAAAATGAAGCATCATCTTACTGGAGTGCAGGTCATTGTGGAGATAGTCGTGCGCATGTAGACACTTCAAGGTCTAAAGAAGAGCGTTAATTATCTACAAAATGTTATTTTGGAAAAGCTCTATTGTTCCTTCAGTGGTCACATAATTGCGAATGGCATGTTGACTGCCATCTGCATTGCACTCTTTTATCCACTGCTATACATGGCCACCTTTCCAAAAACGTGAAATGAGCATTGGACGCCGCAAGTGGATAAATAATGCAGCGATGAGCGATGTCCAAAACTGTGGCTTCGTCTTTAACTTGCCGATCCACTGTGGGTCCATCGAAGTGGACTTTGAAGATCTTCGCCACAGACAATGGATCTTTAAATGCAGGATGGGTGACACCTACATGCTTTATGTGTGTCAATCTCCCTTCTCCCAGTTGTGGAGCTTGCATGTTGAAGATTACAGTTTCTGGTAAAAGATGCAATACAGGGGGGAGCTGAGACTGATCCAGAGCGAGAGCGGCACTAGCAGCAAGCTCTATTCTAATGGTAGCTCCTGGCTCTTCAGCAACATCGAAAGAGATGGCTTCCACTCTTGTTTGCTTTGCTACTCTTTCTAGCTTCTCGTTGCTCTTGAACTCAGTGTACAAATGTTGCACAAGTTGTATGCTAGTAGCTATGCCTGACAAAGTAACAATTTTGGAAATTTTTTAGGTCCTAAAAAATCTTTGTGATCTGCCCAATAAACTGCTTGACCATGTTCAATAATGAACCTTATGTCATTAGAGATATGTCAAAAGCAGCGGGCATAAATAAGATGGAGCTACTCAAATACAGATTTCGTTAAGGCCTCTATGAAACTGGTAATAATGCTCCGGAGCTGAAGGGTTTAGGTAGCAATGACGAAGCTCAAGCTCTGACATGTGATGAAAATGGCATACAATAACTTTGAAGGCAAACTTTTGTTGATGTTTCGCCATCTTGGTGTCCGCCATATATGTAAGATATATCAATTTTAAAACATAAACATTATAAGATGAGAGGGAAAACTATCAAATTGTGTCATGACCCTAAACCATAAACAACTTACATAATTTGTAGCAAAAGGCAATTTATCATGACTGCAAACCATACACTATACAATAAATGATTGAAAGATTCAGAAAAAACAAAGCACACACAGAGAGAGATATAGAGAGAGGTGAACAGACCAGGAGTGTGAGGGACGCTCATCACAAGAACTGGACCCTGTTATGTGAGTTACAGAATACACGTAAATGATCGGAGTGTACATGTGAACAACCCAGCTTATGTGAGGTACGCTCACGTCACAAGTATTGGATGTTGTTGTAACGTTGATTGATAGTTTAATCAATATTATCCCCAATGAAGTGTGTGGAACACACAACACAACCATCAGCGAACAGTTTTACAATCTCATATTGTGGCCAAACCGTTCGTATGTATCTACAAAGACAACACCAAGCCATCTAGTGATGAGTGGCGTATCTACGGATCAAAAAGTACAAGGACAAGGTGCGTCATGTTAAGATGAAGAGGGCATAGGTATGCATCTCTCCATTCTTAGGTAGACGAACGTAACCCTCATATTTTCATGTAGTAAGAATGATGATGTGATCTAATCTAATCTTTGATGAAGTGTGTGGAACTCACAAAACAAACATCAGCAGACAAATTAACAATCTGAGATGTAGGCCAAATATCGTATGTATCTACTTTTGAGACAACACCAAGTCATCCAGTGATGAACAATGGCGTGTCGTTGGAGTTTCAAGCTCAAGGGTAAACAATGCATCACATAAAGATGAAGAGGGCATGAAGTATACATCTCTCCACTCTCTGTTTGACGAGCAATACTCTTGCATTTGTATGTGCTACAAACAATGATGTTTCCTGATCTAAAATTGAGAAACCTATAGGTCACTTTGAAGTGAGAGGTGTAGAATCATGTCTAATACACTCCACGAGTCGACCACTAAATTTTAACTCAGCTCTATGTAAGAGATATACTACTGCACCACACGAGTGAGAATCTAAGTCTGTCCTAGAACTCTTCCCTGCAGTGAGCCAAGTGGCTGCACAACACGAGAAGAGCGACTAGATTCTACTCACTTGATGAGTGAGCTGGATGGCTACACAACACAAAGTGGCCTATAACCTGCAAGCCAACTCTATGGTGAGAGAAAAATTGCTACACCACACGAGTTTGACACAACACAGAAAAACAAGTTAGTACACGTAAGCAAGTGAAAAATTGTACCTGGTAAATGCACTGGAACTCTCCAACTCGGTAGTCTCTCAAACCTCTGGAATCCAAATGACAGTTGCTGATTTTGATCGAAATCAGCGATTGCCTTTAAATATAGACAGTTTTTTGATCGAAAGATCTTTCGATCGAAACGAAAAAATATGGGTATTTGGTGATTATTTCGGATTTTGACGTATAATAGCATTTTATACATATAAGCGTATATATGCAACCTAGCTGAAAGATGCCTTCAAGATTCCCTATGTCCTCATCGCCTAACCCTCACCTCCTGCTTGTGTCACAAAAAACTTCTCTCGCCTGCGTGTTGCTCTTCCCTACCTCTCGATGCGTCCCTAGAAGCTTGCAAATCTGCCTTCCCTATGTGCTTGCACCTAAGCTTTGCCCACCATGCATGGACTTGCACCTATGGAGGAATCCCCATACATCATCTCCACTATGCCTATGTTGAGGAAGGACGCAAGAGCTATACAAAGAGCAATAGAGAGAGAGAGGGAGAGAGGGGGGGAGATTCTATTTGCCTTTGCCTTATGAAGCATCCCTACCTCTGCTCTATGACGAGAGAGAGAGAGAGAGAGAGAGAGAGAGAGAGAGAGAGAGAGAGAGAGAGAGAGAGAGAGAGAGAGAGATGCCTCTGCTTTGTAATGTATGCATGAGAGGGGGAGAGAGAGAGAGGGGAGGAGGAAGATATCCCTAATTGGGAGGCATGTCCTTCACGTGGCTTGCCTCTCCCTTCTCACTCCTCTACCTCTAAATGTCCTCAGGCATCTTCTTGTTATCTCCACTAATGGACCATTTTTTGTTTTTGTTCCAGTGAGTACCCTACTCACAAATGGTTTATATATTATGAATGGCACCACTTAAATAATAAGGTAAAAGGTCATTGCACATCAACATTTTGAAACAAAATAAAATAAAACAAAAGTAAAATAAAAAGACACATTAAAAACTAAAGCAAAATTTTTTTTAATGCTTTCATATTATTAAAAAATGATAGATTTAATAAACATAGAAAATAATAAAACAATTTAGTTAAATGATTTTTTTTTGAAATCCTTAAATAAAAGGACCCTTTATCAACATCTCACACAGCGCTTGAAAAAATATTTTTGCGTAAGCGGCGAGTTTCCTTCTTGTATACAAATGCAAACTAAAAATACTAGCAAAAATTTCCAAATTTGCAAGATGTTTGAACTATTTTCTAAGATATTTTATTGGGGTTTTTTTCCTTTACCATCCTTTACAACTGGTTAATCTTGATTTTCAATCGGCTCAAGGCTAAGCTGAGGCACACCTTTGTCGAACACTGAGGTCCTCACATCATAGGATCAAACTCTTATAAATATATTGCTTAATGTTACCTTCTTTAGATTCTTTTCAAGCATGACAAAAATAGTAAATGCATCTATGGAGGATAGCTTTCTATTCACGAGACTTTTGAGCCCCTTAAGTACAATTGTCTTACCAAAAGACAATTGAACGACCTTCACCCTTTGGGGACTTTGGCCTTTAACCGGAAAAAAAAACTCCGTCAAGCTCATACGAGAACGATTCAACAAAGTGAAGGGTCACGTTGGCATTCCAAAACACGAGAATGAAAAAAAAAAAGTCAATGCTTCATATGCAAAAGTCAAATGTATGCCAGCCATTAATTGATAATTTGGTATATGATATAGACCTATCAAAACAAGGTATTTTAAAACAAAAGATTGAAAAATAAAATAAAATCAGAGGCTCTTTTTTGAGATGCTTCATATCATCAAGTTTTATGGGATTGCGCCCACACACCTACACTTGCATGTCTCAAACATTGAACCATAGCGAAAACCTCTCTCCTTTACCGGTAGGCCAACTCCCAAGAAGTAGAAAAAGTCATAAGTTTTTTTTTTTCCGGCCATACTCACAATTGTGAGTGGAGATGTTATATTAACTTTGAAAAGAAGATACAATCAACCTCAACCTCAAGTATTACAATAGCATTTAGGGGACATTGTTTCTAAAAACAAGTGAAGGAGTCACGATGGCTTTCTAAAACAATTAGAAAGTGATTAAATCATTAGACTGAGTCCAATTATAATTATATAAAGTGGAGCATTGTTTGAGAATGTCTCTTTTATTGAGCGATCAAGTTTTCTCCTCGCAAAGAAGCAAACTAAAAATACTAGCATAAATATAGAAATTTGCAATTTTTTTGAACTAAGCTCTCACATATTCCACCAAATTTTCTTCCCTTTATCATGGTTTGCTCATATGTGTGTATAAACATAAGCATTAATATAAATATAAATAAATATGTATGTGTATGTATAAAATTTACCAGAATTATGTAAAGTGAAGCTTCACTTTAGCATTCTGAAAGAATAGAATACAAGAGAAGTCAAGCCATGTGAGGATGCGAAATGAAAGGTGAAATAAAAATATCTATTTAATATTATAAAATTAAAATAACATTTAACGTAAATCTCAATGATCATTGAAAACATTGAAAGTATGCCTAACTCAACTCTCCTCTAAGGCTTCTCTTAGAAAGCCAAAAATCTTGAGCAAAAATGGAATCGAAGACTAACACAAAGCTTCTAAGTATTACCACGCGGGTAGCTGATGCAACTAAGTGTATGTTTCCATTCTTTTCAAGGTCATTTTGCACGGACAAAAAAAGTAAATAAGGAAAAATCGGACGACGTTTGAACTTCGCACGAAACGAACTTCACTTCAACACCGTGAAATCCACCGCTTACACTTCATTCAGTTAACGTGTCAAATAATCCTGAGATAAACAAACTCACCTTTTCTCAAATTTTCCAACATCTCAAATTTTCGTGGGCTATATTGCTTAAATGAAGCAAGTATGTGTACAAGTGTCCTATTAATGATGGAAGTTGGTCCTTCACATCCAATCATAGTCATGGAGAGTATCAAAAGCATTAAAAAATGTCACAATAGGAGAAGGACACAATTCATGAAGTACTAAAAGTGCAAGTGCAAGTGTCCACTTTACCTTTACATTCCCTTGGAAAATTTGTTGATGGAAGAATAGAATAATTGAAACCTATCACTACATTTTGATAAAAGGTATAACATGCACTCCTCATGAGGTAGCCACATATTTATTTGGGAAAATTACCAAAATACCCCTAAAATTTGGTAAAATTCTCATAAAACCCTTCAAATTTCAAAAAATTTCCAAATATATTATTGTATCAATTTTGGATGGATTGCTCCAAATATTTCACAATTTAAGCTTTTGGTCGATATAAATTTTATTTCTAAATGTCATATATACAAAATTTTCACCAACGACATTTGCGTCTACTAATAATAAGCCATTTCAACTTGAGAGCCCACGATACCATAAAAAATTCTACTATCATCTTTTGTTCAAGTGGACCTAATCTTGAAATGAAACTTGCAAGAAGGAAAGTGTTTGAAGATATTTGCGAGAATATCCAAGGGTATTTTGAAAATTTTGAAAACATTTAAGGAAATTTAAGGAAATTTCAAGGGTATTCTTTGAGAGGGTGCACTTCCTTATGGTCCTTCGAAAATATTTTAGGAATTTCCTTAAATTTTCCCTATTTACTTCTGTGAGACTCTATCGGAGATGCATTTTAAGGGGGTAAAGTGAATGGAAAGGAAATTCTAATGGGATTTGGAGGTTTTTTGGATCTTCTTTAGGCTGTGTCTTCTCTCCCATAATATTCTCCCTTTGTGTCTCTTGTTGGCTTTCTAGAGCATGCTTAGAGTTAAGCCTACATTTGAAATTTTACTATCTCTTAGGCTTATTGTATTTACTTTTTCATGTGAAGCATTAAATCTTTTTTGTTTATCAATGTGTCCAATTTGTATGAAGGTCCTACTGGGTTGTCCTCATTTGATTAGGCCAAATCTCACCAGATGCTCTTTCCTCACTCCTCTTCACAAAAAGAAAACTATTCAATACACTGTCAGTTCGCTCTATCTCCATGGCCTCTTTCTGCGCCCCGATCCCCGGTCACGCCCTGGCTGTCCTTGCGTCTGGCTCCCATGCTCTCCATTCGCGTTTGCAGACATAGATCTTTCACGCTGAGGCTTGCAGGTTTATGTTAGGCACACATTGCCATAACAAATAACCAATGCAGTAAACATACAATTCATATCAAACAGGAAGTAGGAAACTGCATACTTCAAACATCATACTGCAAAGGAAACAGGTACATAACATCATAGATAGAGGGAAAATAGTGTGCCATTCATCATCATTATTCAGTAATACAACAGAAAACACAGAACTAATGCAGGAGAGAGCCAACTGCATCAACAGGCATAGACATAACTGCTCCTCATCCTGAGAATTCACGAGACACACAACTAACTTCCCCAAAATATAAAATACCCATGTTCACTTATCCCTAAGGTTCAAAGATAAAGGTTTTAGTTACAGTTCAAAAAGTAATAGCCTGACTGCCCTGAAAGCCCTGATAAATCAGGCACTAACACCTCGCACACTTGGTGGGCAATGTTTCTCAAACATTGTGAGAACCCACAATATCCCTTGATCAAAAAATTCATCCACCAGCTGATCCTTGAATTCAGTTTGTTGTGAAACTGCTGCTGTAGTTGGAGTTTCCTTGTCAAATTCTTCAACCTCTGCATCCACTTGAACTGTAACTGCCTCCTTAGTACTTTCAATGTCCTGACAGAGTTTCTCATCCACAATCATTTGCACTGGATCATTTAAGTTGTGAATTCCTCTTGCAACTTCTATATCCTCCTCTGCAACATCTTTAGCCTGTCTTGCAACTGCACTTGTCCCTGCTGCTTCAGTCATATGCTCCTGAACTCCTGCTAGCACATCAGTTCCTGCAAACACTTCATTTTTTTTTTTAAAAACAAACACCTGCTCAGATTGTTGGCCTTCTTGTTGCTACAGCTGCATCTTCAGGTTCTCCAACTGCCCTTTCAGGTCAGTATACTGCTGCTTCAGTTTAGCATTCTGCTTCTCCATAAACAAGTTTTCCTCCTTCATCTCCTCCTCTGCAAACATCTGATATGGTTTACTCACCACATCATACACCATGACTTTCATTTTCTCCCAAACTCCCTTCATGTAGTCCATCACTTCAGTCTTCATTTTCTCCACAACTGTTGAATTGAGATACCTTCTACAAAATAGAAAAATCTCCTCTTCTTCAAGTGATTTCAGGTCTTTAGGCCCATTTTCATATTCAAGTGAATATCCAAATTCAGTAGTAGGGTTAGGTTTAGGTTCAGGTTTCCCTTCAAGAAGAATGAAGAAAGATTCAAGGTAGGATGCAAACTTTGCAACCATTAGACACTGTCTCTTGAACACATCCAATATCTCTGCATGTAGATGCAACACTCGAAGACCCGATTTAGACTCTGCATGCCAAATCAATTGATTTCCCTGAAAATGTTGATTCAAGAAAAACCATAATCATCAGTCAAAACCATCTCCTCAGCATCAACAAAACCATTGACATCAGAAATTTGGTATAAATCATCAAGAACATCATCAAGAAAGTGAACTTCCTTGAAAACAGATGAACTTCCAATATCCTTGACTGAATTTGTAAAAGAACCAACATCATACAGATCATTGATAACAACATCATCATTCAAGAAACCTTCTGTAACATCAAGATTTGAAGAAAACTCCACATTCTTGATTTAAGTAAGTTGAAGCTTCAAGTCCTCAATTTGATTATCCTTGTTCAAAACAACTTTCTGAAGAGCATCATGAGCTTCACAACAGTAAGAAATATGCAAGTCAACTTCAGTTTGAACCTGAGAAATCTCCTCCATCAATGATGTCTTCTCTTCTTGAAGTTGATTGATTTTGGAAAGCGCTTCATTTGCCGCAACCATACTTGAATGCCTCTCATTCTCTAGCTCGAATGAGAGATTATTGATCATCTTCACTTGAGAAAGAAAAAGACTTTGAAATTCAGCAAGTTCAGGTACATAACTTCTCTGCAAATCAAGAATCTGCGGATCAGGGACCTGAATTCTAAAACTCTGCAAATCAAGAACCTTTGGTATCAAAACTGGTAATTCAGGGATTTGAAATCGAAGATCCTTGTCTTCACAACCTGAATAATTCATATCCGCTTTCGAAAATTGGCTTTCACTCTTCAAAACTCCAAAAAACTCTTCTCCATCAACACAAACACCTTCCAGACTGTCACCTGTCAAATACTCCTCATCAAGATTCAACAAAAACTGATTCATCACATCATCCTCATCAGTAGCACACATTATGTCTTTATGTATCTTCGGATCTTCCACTGCATTACACTGAAATCTGATGTCTCCCTGAATTTCAACATCTTCAAGATTGATGTCAAATGTTGGTATATGGGTTTGTATGGGATATTGGTGGCTTCTCTCGCACACTCCCACTTGTATTCCCTTCTTCTCAACCAATAATTCTTCTTTTGGGAAACTGTCCTTCTCTTCCTGCAAAGAGGTGAGTCTCTTCGATGTGAGGTTTGGGGATAGCTGGCAATCCTCTTGGCTCCTTTGGCTCATGAGTTGCTCCTGGCTTCCTCATTCTTCCTTCACCATCTTTTGGACTATATCTCCCTTGCATTGAACAAACTCTCCTTCCTGAATCAACTTCTTCTCTTCAATAATCTGAGTATCTACAACTTTGATCCCATATTCAAGAACATCAAAATTAGGTTGAAAAACTTCAGGTGCTGAAAATTCAAATTCAGGCTTTGAAACTTCAGTTTTTGAAACTGCAGGTCCCTGAAAAACTGTTGGAACATCAACATTGTGCAAACCCTTGAGTTTATTTGGAGTGTGGTTTCTTTGGCTTCTTTGGCTCCTTTTGGCTGAAACTGCTTAAACTGCATTGGCTCCAAATAAACTCAAGGATTTGCACAATGTTGATGTTCCAACAGTTTTTCAAGGATGGCTTCTTTTGGCTCCTTTTGGCTTCTTTGGCTCTCAGGATGCTCCTTTTCTTCTGCCCTTTCCAACATCACCTTCTTGACTTCTTCAGGTTGGCTTTGTGCTTGAGCTTCTTTCATTGATTTGAGACTTGCAACAAGTGCATTTGGAGAAGTTAAACATGATTGTACCTGATTGTTCCCAACCAAGGGGAACATTGGTGTTGTAACTCCCCAGTCATTATCACTTTCGTCTTCCTCCTGAAACTAATCTTCATACTTCTCTGTCAAGCCTTCAATTGCTTCTTGTAACACCTGTATCCTACGCATACTAGAGCACGACTTTCTTCTTTTTCCTTCACGACCTTCATGCCAGTCTTCTTCCTTGTCAAGAAGATTAGAAAAATCATCCAAATCCTCTTGTGCATCACATAGTTCCTCATGATCTGATGCATCTCGAAAAGATCTGACAATTCGATACAACTTCTTGCATAGTTTATGCATACAGTATTTGACACATACATTTTCCTTTTGACATGGCTTGCACACATAAGGACATTGCTTTGCACAGTGCCCATCTTTTTGACAAATAGCACACTTTTTCTTCTTCTTCTTTGCCATTAATCACCCATCAAAAGACTAGAGAGCATTTATACCTCTTTAAACCCTGAAACTGCTGAAACTGCTTAAACTGCATTGCAAACTGAAATACCTGAAACTGTAGTATGTAAACTGAAAGACTGAAACTGCATTCTACAAACTGAAAAATTGAAACTGCATTCTGCAACAAACTGCACATAATTTGCACAGAAACTGCACAGAGACTTCAAAACTGTTTGGGCTAACAATACATTGACCAATGGTCCCAAAAGTGGGTCTGATGTGGGATGAGTTGTTTGTTGGCCTTCTTGGTTTGCAGGTAGGGTTTCCTGCAGCCTGTTTTCAGGTTCATGCAGTTCAGTCCTCTCCCCAACAATATCTGCCCTTGCAGCAAGTTCTCCTACTGGTTCTTGTTGATCATCACCATCTAACTCATCTCCTTGTCTCCCCCTTGTAGATAATTCCCTTCTAAGTCTAAACCTTGTTCCATATGAATGTTGTGGAACATTGGACCCCTGCCCTGATTCACTCATGCATTGCTGCTTCTCCCATGTCTAGAATACTGTACTAGCATTCTTTTATTATGCACATTGTAGTTTGAAGGTAAATTACAGGCTCCAAAGGGTAACAATTTTGTAACTACCTTTTCGAGAATGAGAATTCTGACTTCGCTGGGCAGTTGTGGGTAGAATGCTTTTAAGAATTCTGTTGCATACTCCTCAGACTCTTCCCCCGGTGTTTTCCAGTTCGCAAAATCCCGCAAATGGTCACTATCAGGGAACAGTTTGCCGCTGTGATTCATTCCTTAGCACCCATATGGTTTTAGGCGAAATTCGAACCAATTGCAGGATCGCCAAATGTTAGGCACACATTGCCATAACAAATAACCAATGCAGTAAACATACAATTCATATCAAACAGGAAGTAGGAAACTGCATACTTCAAACACCATACTGCAAAGGAAACAGGTACATAACATCATAGATAGAGGGAAAATAGTGTGCCATTCATCATCATTATTCAGTAATACAACAGAAAACACAGAACTAATGCAGGAGAGAGCCAACTACATCAACAGGCATAGACATGACTGCTCCTCGTCCTGAGAATTCACGAGACACACAACTAACTTCCCCAAAATATAAAATACCCATGTTCACTTATCCCTAAGGTTCAAAGATAAAGGTTTTAGTTACAGTTCAAAAAGTAATAGCCTGACTGCCCTGAAAGCCCTGATAAATCAGGCACTAACAGTTTAACGTCCATCAAGCAAGCTCTGTACACAACGACTCTCCCTCTCTCTCTCTCTCTCTCTCTCTCTCTCTCTCTCTCTCTCTCTCTCTCTCTCTCTCCCCCCCCCCCCCCCCCCCCCCCCCCCCAAAGCAATGCCAGCTCTCAAGACTCTGCGCATGAGCTCCAAGGCTGCCATCCCGAGCTGTCTACTGCAATGGCGATAGCATGAATATCACCGCGTCCTATCGAGCCATACAAAATTAAATCTTCTCTCTCTCTCTCTCTCTCTCTCTCTCTCTCTCTCTCTCTCTCTCTCTCTCTCTCTCTCTCTCTCTCTCTCTCTCTTGCGTGAGGTTCGACCCAAGCAGTAGGCTGCCTACCTCCAACACCTGCCGCATCGCATCTGTGTATGCATGTCGTGCGTGCAGAAGTGCCGTCATTTTTTCAAGCACTCCAAGACAGAGACTGAATGCCCTTCTTCCATGCGTCAAAAACATACAAATCACATGCTGACCACTCAAAAATAGATACATGTTTCTTATTCAAACTTTTACATCCTTTTAAACAAAAGTATCTCCGCAGATACCCATTAATGAACCTGCTTCAAAATTGGGGAGACATACAATGTGTCCAATTTGTATGAAGGTCCTACTTGGCACGTTTTTTGGAGCCGTTTCTTTGGATGGAATCTAGCAAGATGCCCATTGAACTTTGAAGGAAAACTAACGGTAGGATATTTGAAAGCATGAAGCCATTGACGTGTGTGTGTGTGTGTGTGTGTGTGTTTTGGGAGGGGGGGGGGGGGGGGGGGGGGGGAGGTGGGTAGGGACCTATAGACACACACGTGGTGACACACTGAGAAGGTCATGCATCATCATGTGGACAGGGCAGGTACATGTGGAGTTGGATAGGAGGTGAAATTGCTGCCTTTTTTAAAAGCACTAGTAAAACGACGCCGCCTTCGGCGGCGGCATGGCCCTCAAGCTCCTCACTCTTGACAAATTTCACAAAAGAAGATCAAGAAAATTACTCTCTCTCTCTCTCAATCACACCCAACCACGTCAATCAACTTCAAAATCTAAAGCAATCTCGTGTGCTTAGTGAGAACAAAATAGATGAAGCTAACATGTAGTTACCGGCTTGGTTCTCTCTCTCTCTCTAGCGTACGCTCATGGCTCGCCCGCTTGCCTCGAAGTTGCTAAGTTGGCCTAGGCTAGATTGGAGCTAGTCTACAACGGGGGCAATGCTCTTTGCTCAATGCATGTGCACTGTTGAAAGGACGTTGGCGATGAGGGTGCCAATGTCTAGTGTCCACACCTCTCAATGGCCCGATCGCACCCCTTCACTCACACTCACGATTCCATAGTGGACCATGCAGATGCACTCACAACACAATCGCGACTCTCTTACGGTCTCACACAATCCGGACAAATCAGTTTTCAAGCATACAAAATTCTTTCCCTTGAATTTTCCAAGAGGAAACTTTATAAAATTACGTTATTCTTTTTGGGTTTTTGCACTGTTTTTCTCTATTTCGAGATGGAATTTCTCCTTCTTTCCTTGCTTTGAAGCGACGAAAACGGCACGATATAAAGCTCAGGCATGGAGCTTTGGGAGATGCACTCTATGCAAAACCTCTGGAACCCGCTTTGAGAGATGCACTCTATGAAAATCATGCCATCTGTGAAAATCATGCCATCTGTGAAGACATTAATATACGATGAATTTGCTGGTGCAGCGGTTATTGACAATGTGTCGTACGTGCATCACTCGAGACCGTCCCGACTTCTTAGCAACTTTGACTTTACCCCATCCCTACTTCCCTCCCTCCGCTCGTCTTGCCCAATTTAGCCGGCACAAATATATTGGGGGAGCAAGATGCAGAGGTGTAGAGGAGCTTGAATTTAATGGAGGCAATGGAGGACATGCATGCACCAATGTCAAGAACTATCTTCGATTGATCATCTCAACATCTTATTTTTTAAAAGTTTTGATCTCATATGTCATTTGGCTCAAGGCTAAGCTGAGGCACACTTTTCTCGAACACTGGCCCGGACTCACACTGTTTAGTATTTCCCGATGCGTCCACTGCGGTTCAGTCCTCTCTCTCTCTCTCTTTCTCTCTCTCTCTCTCTCTCTCTCTCTCTCTCTCTCTCTCTCTCTCTCTCTCTCTCTCTCTCTCTCTCTCTCTCTCTCTCTCTCTCTCTCTCTCTCTACCGTATGCTCGTGGCTCACCTGCTTGCCTCGAAGTTGCTAAGTTGGCCTAGGCTATATTGGAGCTAGTCTACAACGGGGGCAGTGCTCTTTGCTCAATGCATGTGCATTGTTGAAAGGACGTTGGCGATGAGGGTGCCAATGTCCAGTGTCCACACCTCTCAATGGCCCAATCACACCCCTTCACTCACACTCACGATTCCATAGTGGACCATACATACGAACTCACAACACAGTCGCGACTCGCTTACGGTCTCACACAGTCCGGACCAATCAGTTTTCAAGCATACAAAATTCTTTCCCTTGATTTTTCAAGAGGAAACTTTATAAAATTATGTTATTTTTTTGGGGTTTTTGCACTGTTTTTCTCTATTTCGAGATGGAATTTCTCCTTCTTTCCTTGCTTTGAAGCGACGAAAACGGCACGGTATAAAGCTCAGGCATGGAGCTTTGGGAGATGCACTCTATGCAAAACCTCTGGAACTGGCTTTGAGAGATGCACTCTATGAAAAGCATGCCATTTGATATCGAACCCGACATGCACTCACTTTCAAATCAAAAACTTTAAAGACTTAAAGGGTCCAGAGTTGCCAAAGATGTTGAACTAAACTCTTAAGTAATTGCAACGTTAACATTAGGAACTCTTTACGGTACTTACCATTAAAAAATTTTCCCGAACGTTGTGGGACCGACTCCAAGCCTGAGCGCCTCTCTCTCTCGTCATGAAATTGAAATTTAAACCAGCATGATATTAAGTTGAGACGCATTGACTCCAGGAAATTGAAACCGGCATGGTATTAAGCTGAGACACGACTCCCAATAGGACGCCGGAGACGGGACTCCAGAGACTGTGTGACGCGACAGAGAGAGAGGCTCAAACTCAGCCTGGCGGTCAGCGCCGGAGTGTACATGTGCCTATGCTTATTCTATATTTCGCATGCAGTGTGCACGCAGGTGCTAAGGCTCTCTCTCTCTCTCTCTCTCTCTCTCTCTCTCTCTCTCTCTCTCTCTCTCTCTCTCTCTCTCTCTCTCTCTCTCCCTCCTGCACGTCGTGCGCACTGTGCATTGTCTCTTTGCTTGCACTCTCCGTTTTTCTTAGTGCACACCAACCGGATGAGTCTCCTTCAAACACGTGTCCGGAGGAGGGTGCCAGAATTCCCTCCCCTTTTATCTATTAGTATAGATAAACATCACCATATACATAGTAGGCCCAGGTGGGCGAGATGGTTAACATGGATGATTTTTGTGGGCATCTGTGTGCACAAGCTTAAATCCCATGCATACATTGGAGGTTGAAGTGCGTGGTCTCAACAATGTAGAAGATCAAGAGGGAATTTGGTGAGATTTCACATAATGAAAGTGGGTAGACCCATTAAATGTGTCCATTTTCAAAGCTTGACATGATTTGACATCCTTTCATTTTATTGTTTTAGAATGCTAAGGTGAATCTTAGAAGTGTACCGTGTTCTTTCTCTATCCTTTGTATTGCCCTATCCTTTGTACATACTTGCCCTATGCTTCCTTCTCTCTGACCTTCCAAGGAAGGTAGGCTCATGAGGTCCATGTATTTCCTACTCTCCATACGTCCTAGGCTACCTCTCTTGTGGTTTGTCTCACGGTTGTAGACTATGAGTGTCTTTTGTGGTTTATCTTAGGAGCACATACCGTGTTGGATCTGAGGATGTAGTAATAGTGAAAGGTCTCTCCAATAGAGAGAATGCTTGCAATTTAGCTTCTTGTAAAGCTTAGTAGCAATGAACGGTATGGAAGAGAGAACTTACATGATGACCAAGCAACGATGCATTTGGCTAGTAAGGGAGGAGACTAGGAGGGCACGAGCAACACAAAAGGGAGTTCTATTCATTTGTCATGATGAGAGGAAAAAAAGGGTCAATTTTTGGTCTTATGTGAATTGATCTAGCGGAAGAGAGAGTGAGATTGAATACTTTAGGCTTGGTTTTGATTCTTGAAAACCCAGGTTGGTGTATTTTGCAAAAATTAAAGCCAAGACTAATGACACAAACACGAGAGACTTAAAAATAGAAATGCCTATAATGAGTACCTTTAAGAAATCATTTGCACAAAAAGATTTACTTACGTCCACCCCTCCATGGTTGTATGTTAGTGAAGTGCGCGTGCAAGAGCGTGTGTGTGTCTGTGCAACAATGGAGAAGAGAGAAGAAGAGAGGACACACGCGTTTGGTTGGACTCCAAACACAAATGGTGTTAGGGTTATGAGTTCTTATTGTTTTATGTATAATGAATGGTCAATGTTAGTTCCCTATTAGTCTTCGGCCACACAACACTGAGGCGTGGCACATTGGGCTTTACCACCCCAACAACCTCCCACTTAAAGGAAAATGTGCCTTTAAGCTGGGGTGACAATGTATATATACATACAATACAGGTAGACAATGACCATGATCATCTACCCAATGCCCATGAGTATCCGACAATGTGCAAACCGCTCTGAAGGTAATCCCTTTGTTAGAAGATCAGCTGAATTCTCAGTGGTGTGAATCTTGGCAAGCTGCAATCGCTTGTCCTCAAGCACCTCACAAATGAAGTAATACTTTACATCCACATGCTTTGTCTTTTCATGAAACACTAGATTCTTTGCCAATTGTATAGCACTTTGGCTATCAGAATGTAACACAGGCATCTCACCATTGATTCCCAAGTCTCCCACCAACCGACCAAGCCATATATCTGAAGCTACAACATATTCAACGTCTATAGTAGACAAGGTAACACAATCTTGCAAACGAGATCACCATGAAATTGCATCTCCAATGAATTCAAAAACATAGCCTAAAGTGGACCTTCTCTTGTCCAAGTCTCTTGCATAATCTGCATCCGTGTAAGCCATTACACATGCTTCCTTTCTTCCAAAGCACATGCACATGTCTTTGGTACTATTCAAATATCACATAACCCCTTTCATTGCCTCCCAATGTTTATTGCTTGGATTTGACATATATTTGCTAACAACTCCCATTGCAAAAGAAATATCACGGCGTGTATCAATCATAGCATACATCAAACTCCCAACTGCAGATGAATAAGCCACTTGTGCCATTTCAGCCTTTTCCTCTTCAGACTTAGGGCAATCATTTTTAGAAAGTTTCACATATGGAGGCAAGGGAGTACTCAATGCCTTCTCCCTCTCCATATCAAAATGCTTGAGCACTTTAGCAATGTACTCAGATTGTGACAGATAGACCAATTTCTTGCATTTGTCTTGCCTAATGTGCATGCCAAGGATATGGCTTGCTTCACCCATGTATTTCATGTCAAAGTTTGCATGTAACTCTGACTGCAAGGCTGAAATCTCATCCCTGCATTTCCTGGCAATTAACATGTCATCCACATAAAGGACCAAAATCAGCAAACTACCATCTTTAGCTCGCTTAGTGTTGAGGCAATGGTCCATATTGCTACGTTTGTAGCCTTGAGAGAGCATGAACAAGTAGAATTTATGATACCACACCCTTGATGATTGTTTTAGACCATAACGAGTCTTTTCTAACTTACACACCAAGTCTTCATTGCGCTTCTCAACAAAACCTTATGGCTATTGCATAAAAAGTTTTTCTTGAAGATCACCATGCAAGAACGTCGTCTTGACATCCATCTAGTCAAGTTCCATGTCCTCTTTAACAAC
Source organism: Adiantum capillus-veneris (assembly GCF_014529385.1). Taxonomy (NCBI): domain Eukaryota; kingdom Viridiplantae; phylum Streptophyta; class Polypodiopsida; order Polypodiales; family Pteridaceae; genus Adiantum; species Adiantum capillus-veneris. Next base: position 139,929,421 of record NC_140946.1, read on the forward strand.
CGATGCAAGTACACACAATAAAGTAGTCATCTTGACAACCGGAGAAAAGATCTCATCAAAGTCAATACCCTACTACTGCTTAAATCCTTTAGCAACAAGTCGTGCCTTGTACTTGGGTTTATTATCTGTTGAGATGTCGAGCTCTACACCTTGAGCTGGCATCCACTACGGGTCTTGGCCGCTTACGGCATTTACTCACTGACGCGTTAGGTGACCGACACAGAGGATCTCTGCCAGTGATTCTACAGCTGGACTACACTTATAGTGCCAGCCTAGTACGCTTCTAGCGAGTTCACACTTAGTGACCGCATGTACATATGTGCTACTTTTCAGCTTTAGCACTTAGTCATTTTGTACTCTCTTTTCTGTGAAGAAGAAGAAGAAGCTTTCCATCTCTGTGTGCTTTGTGCTTGTCTTGTGTAGCTCTCTTGCATCCTCATTCTTTACATGGTATTAGAGCCTGGTGCAGGCAAGAGAGGCTAAGAGAGCAAGAGCATCACAATCCCTTCGTTCGCAATCCACGACCAGATGCAGTATACAGAGATTTACTGTACAAGTACAGGTCTCCAAAGTGCAGTATACAGAGATTTACTGTACAAGTACAGTGGTTGTATGTACGCTTGATTGTGGACACTCGTTGAGTGTAGAAAGCGTTACAGGAACCACGATAGCAGGTTCAGCAGATTTGCAGGTTTTTGCAGGTTGCAGCTATTTTGTCTTAGTGCTTCAAGATGTCTGACGGTTTCAGTCAGATTGTTACTGAGAAGCTTGAGAAAAATAACTACCCTGCATGGAAGTTCAGAATAACAAATTTCCTAAAAGGAAAAGGTTATTGGGACTATGTAGAAGGAGACAATGAAAAGGAACCAGAGATTCCCGAGGCAAATGCTACAGCAGAACAAAGGAAAGCTTTGAGGGACTGGCAACAAGGCCAGAGCAAAGTGATGTATTGGCTTTCTATGAGCATCACAGATGGCATGATGGGCTATCTACAGGATGCTGAAACCCCCGCCATTGCATGGAGAAACTTAGGCAGAGTGTTCGAGGTGAACACCAAGGCCAGGAAGCTTCAACTAAAGTCGGAGCTAAATCAGGTTAAGAGGAACAACCTCTCAATCAATGATTATGCCTTGAAGATCAAGAGTATCATTGAGGCTCTTGGATCTATTAAAGTCTCAGTGGAAGACGATGACATTGTCCGTGCATGCTTGGATGGTCTAGGAGATGAGTATGTACATTTTAGGTCTTCCATGAATACAAGAGACGACATCCCCGTGTTCCAAGATTTGATTTCTATGCTTATTCTTGAGGAGAAGAACCTTGACACATCTTCTTCTCATGGCAGAAATAATTCTGAACAGGCCTTCTATTCTAACTCCAACAGAGGTAGAGGTAGAGGTCGTGGTCGAGGCCCAAGGGGTTGCAGGGGCCAATTTCTGGAAGGTCAATCAAATCAAAACAATACAGGTGGCAGGGGAAACCAGTCTCAAGGCAGGGGGAGTCAAAGAGGTCGTGGTGCAGGATCAAGCAGGCATCAACATACTCCAGATAGTAGAGAATGTTGGACTTGTGGTGAAAGAGGTCACATGTCACGTGACTGTCCAAAGGAAAAAGCAAGTAGAAAGAGAGAACAGGGCAACTATGCATCTACTAGCAGAGATGCAGATGACAACAAAAACGAGCGCATGTTTGTTATGCAGCATGTAATGAATACAATGACTGCAGAGAATTCCACCCAAGATGATGTTTGGTATGTGGATTCAGGTGCCTCTAATCACATGACGTCTCGTGGAGAGTGGTTTAGAGATATGCGCAAACCAGATGTGTCAGGCTATGTGCAGACAGGAGATGACACAGCTCACCCCATTGCTCATGTAGGGGACATACCTCTAAATACGAAGAGTGGGAAATCAAAGTACTTAGCAGATGTATTTCATGTCCCAAACATTACAAAGAATCTTGTTTCTGTTGGACAAATGGTTGAGCAGGGTTTGCAGGTTCGCTTCAATCCAAATGGCTGTTATGTAGAAGATTTCCAGAATGGCTGTAAGCTGATCACAGAGGGCAAATGTGTGGGCAGAATGTTTACGCTGAATGTAGACATGCCTGAGGTAAAAGCTGCATTATTTGCACAGGGCACAGGTGTTGTGGCTGATGTTGACATTTGGCACAAACGCATTGGCCATGTCAATGAGCAGAGATTGCGCAGCATGCAATCAAAACAGATTGTAAAAGGTTTGCCCAAATTCAAGGTGGATGGTATGCATAAAGTGTGTGCAGCATGCCAGTTTGGAAAACAGTCAAAGGGCTCATTTCCACATGAGTGCAATGTATGTAAAAAGCCACTTGAGGTGGTGCACACAGATGTTTGGGGTCCAACCGATACTGCAAGTATACATGGTTGCAGGTATTATGTCTCTTTCATTGATGACCATACAAGGAAAGTATGGGTCTACTTCATGCGTAACAAAAGTGAAGTGTTTGGTCACTTTCAAGACTTCAAAGTCATGATTGAGAAGGAGACAGATATGCAAATCAAGACATTGAGGTCAGATGGAGGGAGAGTACTTCTCCAATGATTTTTCAGATTTTCTGCGAATGCATGGTATACACAGGCAGTTTACATGCAGATATACTCCACAGCAGAATGGGGTCGCAGAAAGGAAAAACAGGCACATTGCAGAGGTTGCACGTGCATTGATGAATGAGAAGAACATGCCTCATCATTTCTGGGCTGAAGCTGTAAATACAGCTGTGTACATTATGAACAGGACACCTACAGCTGCGGTGCATGATGTAACACCTGAGGAAAAGTTTACAGGTACAAAGCCTGATTTGGCACACTTGAAAGTGTTTGGCTGCATAGCTTACGTGCATGTACCAGATGAGTTGCGTAGGAAATTGGATCCTAAAGCAGAGAAATGTATTCTTGTGGGATATTCCCTTGAACAAAAGGGGTACAGGTGCTACAATCCTACTACACGAGAATTACGAGTGAGCAGAGATGTAGTCTTTGATGAGATGAGCAGCTGGTACAGTAATGCACATGGCACTATTGGGGCTGATGTAAAAGATGATGTGGTTGTACAAAATGTGAGGCCACAGTCACAGGTTTTGAGTGGACCACAAGAGTCCTCTTCTCGTGGCTCTGTTGAGAAACCATGGAATGGTAGACTACGTACGCAGGTTACTCCACCAACAGGTACAGGGAATGTATCACGAAAAGGAAAGGAAAAGGTTGATGAACCTCCCTTTATGGTTGATGCATCATCAGGTTTTTCACATGTAGACATGGATTCAGATGGTTCTGAACAAAGTCTTGATGAGGAATTTGGAATTCCGGTTGTCAGGACACCTGGTGTAAGGAAAGTACAAGAAGATGCTAGAGGGCAAAGGAGTGACCAAGGACTTCGCAGATCTAATAGAGTCAGAAATCCAGTTCAGAAATTGACTTATGGTGGGTATCTAGCGCATCACCAAGCCTACATGGCTAAGGTGATACAGGATGTGGAGCCCACATGTTTTGAGGATGCAGTTGGAAATGTGCATTGGGATGATGCAATGAATGAAGAGATGGCTGCATTGGAAGCAAATGACACATGGGAGTTGGTGCCATTGCCAAGTGGCAAGAAAGCTATTGGCTGTAAATGGGTGTATAAAACCAAGCATAAGGCTAATGGTAACATTGAGCGTCACAAGGCAAGGCTGGTCGCAAAGGGTTATGCACAGACGTATGGCATAGACTATGAGGAGACCTTTGCTCCAGTGGCAAAGATGACGACTGTGAGAGCTGTCATAGCAGTGGTTGCATCTAGAGGATGGATTATGCATCAAATGGATGTAAAGAATGCCTTCTTGAATGGTGAGTTGCAAGAGGAAGTGTATATGGATCAGCCACCTGGTTATGTCGATCCAGGTTACCCAGATTATGTATGCACACTTCTCAAAGCTTTGTATGGTTTGAAGCAGGGCTCTAGAGCATGGTATGACAGGATTGCCAAGTATCTTGTCAGTATTGGTTTTAGGAGAGCTCATGCTGATCATTCACTCTATGTACGTGAGAGTGATGTGGGGATTGTGGTCATTACCATATATGTAGATGACCTTATTATTGTTGGTGACAATGCTATCGAGATTGACCATGTGAAGGGTCTTCTCAAACAGGAGTTTGAAATGAAAGATTTGGGCGAGTTGCGCTACTTTCTTGGCATTGAGGTGATCAGGACTCCAGAGGGTGTATGGCTGTCACAGAGACAATATGCTTTGGACATGTTGTCAAAGTATGGTATGGCTGATTGTAAGCCGATTTCCATTCCCTTGGATGTGAATGCAAAGCTGAGTGCAGAGAAGGGTGATGTTGTTGAGGATGTCAATATGTACAGGAAGATGGTGGGTAGTCTAATCTACTTGACTATCACAAGGCCAGACTTGAGCTACACAGTAGGCTTGGAGAGTCAGTTCATGCAGCTTTCGAGGAAGCCACATTTGGATGGAGTACGACGCACACTTAGGTATGTGCAAGGGACTCTTGACTACGCATTGTTCTATGCAGCAGATGCACCATTAGCATTGTATGGGTATACAGATGCAGATTGGGCAGGTAGCATTGTTGATAGGAGATCTACGAGTGGCTTCATGTTCTCTTTTGGGAGTGCTGCTGTTACTTGGAGTAGCAAAAAGCAGCCTACGGTTGCTTTATCGAGCACAGAGGCCGAGTACAGAGGTGCAGCAGTTGCGGCGTGCGAGGTAGCTTGGCTACGCACATTACTTGAGGACTTGGGAGTGCAGGTGGACCAGCAGATTGTCATTCATTGTGACAACCTCAGCAGCATGCAGTTGGCTAGGAACCCAGTGTTCCATGCTAGGACCAAACACATAGAGGTCCATTACCACTACGTTCGAGAGCGAGTGTTGGCGGGCGACATCGACTTGGTCTACGTCAGCACAGAGGAGCAGATAGTGGATATCTTTACCAAGGCCCTAGGAGCTGAGAAGCTTCGACGTTTTCAGACTATGCTTGGACTCTGCGACATGCAGAGCTCGAGGGGGAGTGTTGAGATGTCGAGCTCTACACCTTGAGCTGGCATCCACTACGGGTCTTGGCCGCTTACGGCATTTACTCACTGGCGCGTTAGGTGACCGACACAGAGGATCTCTACCAGTGATTCTACAGCTGGACTACACTTATAGTGCCAGCCTAGTACGCTTCTAGCGAGTTCACACTTAGTGACCGCATGTACATATGTGCTACTTTTCAGCTTTAGCACTTAGTCATTTTGTACTCTCTTTTCTGTGAAGAAGAAGAAGAAGCTTTCCATCTCTGTGTGCTTTGTGCTTGTCTTGTGTAGCTCTCTTGCATCCTCATTCTTTACATTATCTTGAGGTGTAATTTTTTGCTTATACACCCACTTGCATGGTAATGCCTTTTTACTTTTAGGCAACCAAACCAGCTTCCAAGTTTGATTCTTATGCAATGAGTCCATTTATGATTGCATAACTTTCTCCCACTTCGCCTTGTCATCCATTGACATGGCTTCCTTATAGCAAGAAGGCTCTCCGCAATCTGGCAACATAATGTAGTCCAATGAGGGAGTAAATCTATCTGGAGGCCTTGAAACTCTTGTAGACCTTCTAATAATCGCTTGAGCCAGTTGTCCCTCAACAACATCTTGTACTATATGTTGTACTTGTTGTATGGCATTAGTCACTTCAGCCCTATTGTGGACAATTCCATCTTCTTGGAAGAGATAACTCTCCTGAAATCCGCTATATGCAAAGGCTTCTTATGTATTTTTCTTCATTGAAGTATATGTCATTGCTACGAACTATCTTGTTAGCGTCAAGATCCCATAACCAAAATCCCATCTCGCAAGGATTTCCATAACTAAGAAATATGCATTTCTTTGACTTAGGAGCCAACTTTCTTCGAAACTCCTTTGGAACATGGCAATACGCTTCACAACCAAAGACTCTAAGATGCTTGTAAGAAGGTGGCCAAACCTCTTCAGGTACCTTCTCATTTAAAGCCTTGTTATAGGAAATCTATTAATAAGATGGACATCAATTGCTAATGCTTCCACCCAAAATCCATTAGGCAACTCTGCATTAGACAACATGCTACATAACTTCTCTTGTATAGTACAATTCATCCTCTCAGCAACACCATTTGTGGAGGGTTATATGGACTATTCAACTCTCTTTTGATGCATTTGGAATCACAAATTTTTGAAAGGCTTTAGTGACATACTCATCACCATTGTTTGACCCTAAGCACTTGACTTTCTTGACAAACTGATTCTCCACTAATGCCACAAAATTCTAAAATTTTGAAAGAGCTTCATCCTGCTTCCTGAGAGGATATACCCATGCTTTCCATGAGAAGTCATCTATGAATGTAACAAAGTATAATGAACCTCCCATGGATATGTTAGGCATAGGTCCACACACATCACTATGCACTACCTCTAATGGCTCACTTTTTCGAGTGCTTCCCCTTTTGTGTGGTGACTGTGTTTGTCCATAAAGACAATGCTCACAAACTGAAAAGTCTGAGAAATTGAAGCCATGAACATAACTAAAATGAGACAATCTTTTCATTCCTATTTGAGAAATATGTCCTAATTGGCGATGCCACAAAGAACACTTGGCTGCTCGGTTACACAAATTACATGGTTTTTAACATTGGTGGATACATGTAGCATGTACAAAGTCTTAGACTTTGAACCATGTGCTACCATTAAAGGACCTTTGGTAATCTTCCACGAATTATCCCCAAATGTGTAGTAACACTACAACACGTCGTGTAGAAATCGGTGCACATACCGACGAAATAAAGTTAGTTTTAAAACTAAAAAACACTAAAATAGGCCTCAGAAGAGATGGTGGTTTCGTGACATCGGTATAAGTATCGATATTCTCAACATCAGAATAAGCTATGAAAAGAGCATCGAAATGAACTATGAAATAAGCGCCGGTATTTCTATAGCATATTCCGACGCTTCTTTCAAAGTCTATACCAACGCCTATACCGTATTTTGTACCAACAACCAAACCTACAAAATGTTTTTGGGCAGAGAGGGCTGGGAACTAATGCTGCATGAACTACAACAAAAGAAAACAACCCTCTCTGCCCAAAGGAAGAGTGCACAGGCAATCGCACTCCACCTACAAGCTGACGCTAAAGAGCGAGTGCATGGCAATTAGCAAAATTGTAAGAATAACATAACCACAAAATCAAAATCTTGATCAATAGAGTTCCTAGCAAAAACCATTAGTTAATCTCTCATACTCTATGAGATCTGATGCACCAAAGATGTCTATCTCAATTTGTACTTCTGCACTTGTCATCGAACTCTACTTCTTCGTCGCTCTCCACATCGGTTCAGTATTTGATACCTCATCTCTAGGTTCAGACAATCGCTCACTGCTGACATCCACCTCAAAATCTAAACTTAAAGTTTTCGTCGGTCATGCGCTTTGTTCATGAATCACCTCTTCGACCTCCACGTCCAATCTTCACACACTTGCTTGCTACGTGGAGCAACTTGAACGACATAGAGCCAACAGGGTTTGGAGAGATCATTCTCATCATTTTCTGTCCATAGTAGATCGTGTATGAACACAACTCGTTCACAATGCTGCGGAAGTACGAATGTATACTACGCATCTGTCCACATTCTCCTAGAGTTGACTTGAATCAATCCACTCTTGCCTTTATGCACAGTTGCATTAGGGCCACTGGTAATAACTTTGAACCACTCGACATCAAAGATAAACATATCAAACTTTCTAAATCTAATCTTCAAGATGTCTTAGGTGTAGCTAAAGTATTCAAGTTGGCTAGTCTTTGTGTTCTCATCCCTGGCACTACTTCTACTTTCTTGGACGAAGCTTGCCCTAACACCACTATTGAAAGTGACCCTTTGTTCATTGTTCCGTTGCACTCTGAAGTGTTTCCCATGTGACCACAAAGCTCCATATTTGTGATACTGTAGCCACAAAATTGAAACATATTAAAATTTATTAAAGCAATGTGATCATGTGGAGCTCAAAAAGAAAGTTGTGAAATATACATGCCAATCGCAACCCCTTGAGATCTCCTCTTCCTCTTCAGTAATCAACACTCCATTCCTCTTTGCTTTTGAGATTGTCGCATCTAACCACCACCAAGTTGGAAAGTCAGGCAATTTTTGAAGATGATCTGGAAAAGAAAGGTTTCTACTGGCACGATTGCGCTTGATTGAAGGTGATCTCTCAAGCGTTGTTGCTTTTTCCCTTCGTACCTCTCTAGCCACTTTTGCATGATGTCGGAGTTGAGAAGGAAAAATCTCATAACCTTTTCTTGCATTGTGATTTCCATCTTCTTAATGATGCCTTGTCCCTGCGACTCATCCCCTGTCACCTTGACGTTGACCTCAGTAATCCACATTCATGGCATCTCTGGATCAATTGAGACCAAAAATTCACTGATGAGGAGAAGAGACTCTTGTACAAGCCATCCTTCGGCCATGCTACCCTCGGGGTGAGCCCTTTGATGAACAAACCCCTTTAAAGTCTTCATAAATCTGTCCAAGAAGAACATCCACTTGCTATGGACCACCCCAGCAACTGCAACTTCATCGACCACATGCACAAGTACATGCATTTGGATGCTAAGAATGTTTGTTGCAAAGTAATTCTCCACCATGCACACTACACACTTTGTCGTCTTCCATGTTTTCAATGATGGGATCCATGTCAAAGAACGCATCCAATATCTGCTCCATCTCTACTTCTTGAAATGCCACATCAGGTATTGGTTGGGAGGACTCATTCGATGGTTGCTCGTTTGAAAATCGTATTCTCTGGGATGAAGTTGGAGCAATATCTACTTGCTGAGTTTGACCTTCAGTCTCTAGACCATCCGATTGATAATGCAGGTCTTGTAGTTGCTTAATTGGAAAGAGACCGTGATTGCGTATGTGTTGGTCGTAGATTTTTTGTTTTCGAAAGATCTGATGCTTACAATGCGCACAAGGACATGCCATCCTATCATCCATACTTTATCTACCAATGATGCAACAAATAATTAAAACACTCTAGTTGTATAACTACACACTACTAAGTACATGACAATGTAAAGTGTGAGCTTTGTCCTAAGGTGTGAGTCAAGGAGAGGAGAGTGGATTTATCCCACATACTGTGGAGGAAGGCTGTAGAGCTACTTAAAGCTCATTTCTTGAATCAATAAACAACAACTCATTTTGCACTACATGCTTGTCTATGGTGAGCTTGTGCTAAGCTAATCCAATACTCAAGATTGTGTTTATGAGTCCAAGCTACTCCTATCTTGGAACCTAATTCACTTGAGTGATAAGCTTGCTTACACACACTCACACACTTGCACCATGTTTCTCTTTCATCCACCATAGCTAGCACGATCCAAATCCTAACATTTGGTATCAGAGCTATGGTGTGCTAGCTAGGATTTTCATTATGCATTAGTGTGTGTTAATCATTAGCATCTCCATTAGATCGATTTGCACTTCATTATCACGGCCCATTAACATTCTTCATAATTAGTTGCATCTCACTAATTAGGCCTTAATCTAGTTATGTGTGGGCATGTCCTTGGCACACCCAAGAGGCCACTACCCTCCATGGCTAGATAGGTTTGATTAGGGAGAAGATTAGCATCCAATTTTTTGCGTTCCTAAGCCACTTTTGTGTCAATTTTCTAGTGATTTGCACCTTCAATTAATCTGCCCGATCTTGCACTTATCAAGCTTCAATAATCCCATCTTGAAGCCTTCCTTGCAAGCTTCGCATAGAGCTTTCAACCTCTGCAAACTGAGCCCGAAAACTTCTTAAACTCTATCCCTCAAAATTGCCTATATTTAGGTGTGTGTGTGTGTGTGTGTTTGTGTGGGATAGTGCCTGCCAAGGAAAGCTTAAGATTTACTTTTTCGGAGTGTTTCCACAAGCAAGCCCGTGAGGCTTGGTGGCTAGCTCAAAGTGGAAAAGCTATTCTTGGCATTGAGGTTGCGTGGTCAAAACCGTTGTGACTAAATTGGGGAGAGCGGGCGGATGTCAAAATTTCATGAAAAAGAGCTTTTGACTGTAGGCGGATTGTAGGCGGGTCCGCTGGGGAATATTCACGTGCAGAAAATCTTTTTTGAAGCTCATTGCCCGGCTCTCTACCCCTGCCTGCCCGGATAAATTGCCCGCTTCCCGACGAGCTGCCCTGCTTCCCGGCCGTGCCCATGCTTGCTCTTTTCTACCCGACTTGCCCGAGCCCTGTTGGGCCCCCCTTCCCACGGCAAGCTTCAAGCACTTCAAAAAGCCCACCCCCCTCACAGGGGCACATTCCCACAGCGCGCTGCCTCAAAGCCTCAAGGGCCTCAAATTTCCAAGGGTTCCCACGCCGACTCCCGGCCTTAAAACTCCAAGGTATTCAAGGCTTTTGTAAGCCGCCCTTCCCACGCTGCTGAAGGTTGACCAAGCCACTGCTTGGGACCGCTTCCCGCGTTGCTCCAAGGCAAATTTCCGAGGACCAACTTCCAATTCCCACAAGGGGATGCTCCCACCCTACAAGCAAACGGGGACTACAAGGCAACCTCAAGATCCAAGTTCATCCTTCAAGCATCAAGGCAAAAGCTTCAAAAGGATTCATTGAAGATTGCTCAAAGGCATCAAAGAACCCGACCAAAGGTAACTTTTGTGAAGAGGGGCTTCACCGACGGTGAAGAGGAGCTTCACAAAGTTCAAAGGAATTTTCTCTTACTCTCTTTCTCATCTTTTCAAATCTTGCAACCAAGCACAATAACCTGCAAATAAATAATCATCTTTCTTTATTTGTGCGCCGTGTAAAGAGGCAGACACTGTCTAGGAGAGTCTCCTAAGCTAAGACCCCTCTATTGGCACAAATGGGGGACAAGGGAATAGAGAAATTCAATGGGGAGGGATTTGACACTTGGCTATCTTATGAAAAAATGTTTTTGGTCTGTCATTAGCACTGCCCTCGAGCAACAAGCCGAACCCGATGGAGTGCACACTAGGGCATCTACACTCATAGCAAGTGCACAAAATTTGGCCAAAGACGAACAAGCATTGGGAATTATCATCACTTCCTTGCATGATAACTGTGTGCATTTCATAGATGAATGTAAGCATGCACATGAAGCCTGGCATGTCCTAGAAAGTAATTTTGGAGCTCGAGCCAAAAGAAGCAAAGTTAGTCTTAAAAGACAGCTTTACAAAGTGACTATGCTTCAAGGGGAGGACATTGCTAGCCTAGTGAACAGGCTTAAGAGCATTGTCACGCAGCTCACTTACATCCAAGTTGAAGTACCAGAAGATGACAAAGTGGCTATACTTTTAAGTGCACTTCCACCTTCTTATGACCCCTTAGTCACAATTCTTGAAGAAAAAGAACCGGCACCACCATTTCAAGATGTAATCAACTCGGTCCAAGCAGAAGAAAGAAAGCAAAGATGTTCACTTACCCCATCAGGAGGAGTTTTCATCGCAACATCTTCACAGGGAAGATATTCGCCATCAACATCGACAAACGGACGAAAGTGTTATGAATGTGGAAGAATGGGACACGTAGCGAAAGATTGCTACACAAACAAACCTTGCAACAAATATGGTAGGAAAGGACACCCTCCTTCTCGGTGCTCCTCAAGTGGAGGCAGTAGCAGTGGAGAAAGCAGTAGCAGTAGAAGCAACAGTAGAAGCAACGAAGGCAAGAGACCTGACAGAGGATCTGATCACATAGTAGAAGACAAAAAGGACGAAGAGGAAGGTAGCGTTTGGGAAGACCCATTTTGAAGATGCAGACTCTCTACTTGTAGGGGAGGACTTTTTTCTGTGTGGATACCAGCTTATCATCTTGTGTAGACATCACCATCCTTTGTGGATCTTTCTTGTGTGGATTTTACCATCCTGTGTGGATATCACCATCCTTTGTGGACTTTATTTTCCTGTGTGGATATCACCATCCTGTGTGGATTTTGTTAGCCTGTGTGGATCATGCATCTTCAGTATCTTGTCTTAGTCCAAACCTCAAGGGGAGGATTGTAAAGTGTGAGCTTTTTCCTAAGGTGTGAGTCAAGGAGAGGAGAGTGGATTTATCCCACATACTGTGGAGCAAGGCTGTAGAGCTACTTAAAGGTCATTTCTTGAATCAATAAACAACAACTCATTTTGCACTACATGCTTGTCTATGGTGAGCTTGTGCTAAGCTAAGCCAATACTCAAGATTGTGTTTATGAGTCCAAGCTAATCCTATCTTGGAACCTAATTCACTTGAGTGATAAGCTTGCTTACACACACTCACACACTTGCACCATGTTTCTCTTTTTTCCACCATAGCTAGCACAATCCAAATCCTAACAGACAATACATGACAAACTCACTTTCTCTAGCCAGGCCCGATCCCGGTACACCTTGGTCTAGAGGTGCACGGAGATTAGGAACACATGGTAATAATCTCATCTTTATTGGTCAATGACTATATATTAAGGTTCTTGAAGTCTGTGTGCACTTTGGAAGTCTGATTGCGTTTTTCAACTATTTGATGCTAGCTCTAACAACCTCACATTCTCTAGCCAGGCCCAATCCCCGCACACCTCAGTCTAGAGTGCACGGAGATTAGGACCACATGGTAATAATCTTGTCTTTATTGGTCAATGACTATATATTAAGGTTCTTGAAGTCTGTGTGCACTTTGGAAGTTCGATTTGCTGCTAGCTCAAGCTCTAACAATCTCACACTCAACTATTTGCTGCTAGCTCGAGCTCTAACAATCTCACATCTGATCCCCTCACACCTCGATCTAGAGGTGCATGGAGATTAGGACCACATGGTCAATGACTATATATTAGTGTTTTTGAAGTTTGTGTGCGCCTAGCCTAACATATAACCTAAACTATAACCTAACCTATAACCAAATTAAACCTAAACTATAACTTCACTAATAACAGAACCTAACCTAAGTTCGTTTGCGTTTTTTGAAGTATACGAGTCATTCTTGAAGTCCGTTTGCATTTTTTCTACTATTTGCCACTAGCTCTAACCTAACTTATAATCTACCCTAGCCTATAAGCTAAACCTAACCTAACGTAACATAAACTAACCTATAACCTAAACCTAATCTATAACCTAACCTAACTGAAGTCCGTTTGCATGTTTAGAAGTACACGAGTCATCTTCGAAGTCCATTTGTATTTTCTCTACTATTCATTTGCCGCTAGCTCTAACCCTAAACCTATAATCTCACCTAACCTATAACCTAAACCTAACCTATAACCTAAACCTAACCTAACCTAACATAACCTATGACCTAAACCTGATCTATAGGCTAACCTAACCAAGGTCCGTTTGTGTTTTTTGAAGTACACGAGTCATCTTCAAAGTCCGTTTGCATTTTTTCTACTTTTTGTCGCTAACTCTTTCCTAATCTATACCATAAACCTAACCTAACCTAACCTATAACCTAAACCTAACCTAACCTAACATATCCTATAACTTAAACCTAACCTATAGGCTAACCTAACCGAAGTCCGTTGCATTTTTTGAAGTACGCGAGTCATCTCCGAAGTCCGTTTGCATTTTTCCTACTATTTGTCGCTAGCTTTAACCTAACCTACAATCTAACCTAGCCTATAATCTAAACCTAACCTAACCTAACCTAACCTATAACCTAAACCTAACCTATAGCCTAACCTAATCGAAGTTCGTTTGCATTTTTAGAAGTACACAAGCCATCTTCTTTTGGACGCTAATAGATGGACGTTGTGTTCGGACAGTTAGAACTTATGGTATGGTGTGAAATCGCTTAGGTTAGGTTGCTCCAAATTGGATTAGGATAGCATTAGCCATTTCAATCCGCTTAGGGCTGGCCACCTAGGGTTAACGTCTTACGACTAGTGTTGGTTTAGCTGCTAATAGATAGCCGTATTTTGGAGTGTTAGGGTGCGGTATGTAAAGTTGCCTAGGTTTGGCCGCTCCAAATTGGATTAGTGTAGCGTTTTTCCATTTCAATTGGCTTAGGGCTAGCCGCTTAAGGTTCTATGGATTCTGGTTTGGCCGCTAATAGATGGCGCCCCGTGTTTGGATGTTGCATTAGGGCACACTATGTAAAGCCGCTAAGGTAAATCGTTCTAAAACATATTAGGGTATCGTTAAGCCAGTTAGTATACTAAGGGTTATCGGCTTTAGATTAGCAACTTTTGATTTGGTCACTCCAAATCCAATTAGTACTGTAGCGCTTGGCCATTTTAGTCTGCTAATAGGGTTAGAGGGTTATGGTTTAGACATAAGTTCTAACTGTTCGAACACAACGTCCATCTATAATCTAAACATGAGTTAACTTAACATATAACCTAACCTAACTTTTTACATACAACCTATAACCTAACTTTTTGCCTAAACCTGACCTATATAACCTAACTTATAACTTAATTTAACCTTTAATTTAAACCTAACTTAGAACCTAACCTATAAGCTAACCTAACCTAACATGACTTAACGTATAAGCTAACTTATAGCTTAACACATAACCTATATATACCCTAACCTAACATATAACCCAAAATAAACCTAATCAAAACATAAAACCTAAATCTTATCAAGCACATAATTTCAAAAACGACATAATTAAAAGCAAAATTTCATCAAAACAAGGTTTTTTCATAAACCAAAACAAAATTTCTTCCTATTTCAAAAGGAAATTTCACAACACAAACCATAATTTCTTTTAAAGCATTGAAAGTTTAAGGCATGACATTTTCTTTTGTCAATATACAAATAAATTTAAATAAATTTAATATGCATTAAAAGTTAAAGCACCCACATGCGGCCTATTTGAGCGAGAAAAGGTGTTGTAAACATCCTCGAACCTGCAAAACAAATACACACGCACACACACCATGTTAAATCCTAAACCCTAAATCTATAAGTAAACTTGAAAACAATCTTACCTTAGTGCTATGGAGTAGTCCACGAGCAAGATTAGCACCTCCGACAACTTATTTCGCATTAGATCTGCAAGAGGTAAGCAGGAAGAGAGCAAGAGAAAAGGCGCAAGAATAAGTGAAATGCGCAGGGAAAGCCCGCGGGTTCATTTTTTGCAGGGTCCGACGATATAGAAATCGGTATAGGCGTCGGAACAGGTATCAGGTCACGTGTCGAAAAGTACTATGGAACAGGCATCGGAAGATACATCGAAAGAGCCGTCAGAAATTTAAAAATGATATTTTTGTAACTGCATCTCCCTCCATACTTAGCTACACATATACCGACGCCCGCCATTGGCGCCGATAATTTGACACCGGAATTTAAGTGACCTCTTGTAGTGTATTATCCTGCATCATCCAATTGTCCTGTATTAATCAAGCTTTTGATAAGCTTCAGCACATGTCTCACATTCTTAAGCATGAATGAAGTACCGTTCGAAAATTTTAGCTGCACATTGCCAACACCAACTATGTCGCAAGCAAAATCATTGCCAAGACGAACACGACCTTTATGGGTTGCATCATATGTACTGAACCACTCTCTGTGAGGAGTCACATGAAATGATACACCTGAGTCAAGAACCCAATCCTGTAAACCATAGTCATCAGTGGCAACCAAAAATCATAAATCCATGGCAGATGTGAGATAAATGTCTCCATCAAAATCTCCAGAAAAAACACTGTTGATCTTTTCAATCTTTATACTGCTTTCCTTAGTCTTGCCTCTTCTTGCTTCTTGTTACCATATACATGTGGTAGTGATGTGTGTGAATACACTTAGGACCACCGGGGCATTTTTTCCCTCTTTCAGAGGTCCCCCCCCCCCCCCCCCCCCCCCTCTGCATTATATATACACCCATCACTCTAGGGCTATCTATCTTTCCATTGCACACTACGTAATATACTCTCCATTGTGTGTCTTGAGCTTCCTTCGTCTTCTCCAAGCTGTGTCTGTTTTCTTGCAACCCTAATTCCAACATTTGGTATCAAAGCAGGTTGCATCCTCTCGGGCTTAGTCGCTAGGCAGCTCCAGCACACGCCTGCTCACTTTCTCTAATTTCAATGAGCTTTGGCGAGCGTTTGCAGGTTGACAAATTTTTTGGATATGCTTGTAGAGCGCAGCCTGCTCAGATTTTTGATTTGGGCTCATTTTGGCCTCCGTTTTCACTACATGCAGTATTGCACAAGCTATAAAATCGATCGTAAAGCGTATAACCAATGCAAATAGTGAGCAAACTAGCTCAAAATGCATTAGAGTCAAACACTCGACCACTAAACCATCAAAGAGAAAAACTACATATATGCATAAAACATGGCAAGAATTTGGGAAAAATCCTGTAGAGTTTCCCCTATAAACTAAGTAAAAACACGACATCTTAGCCATAAACAATCAGTAACACAAGCAATGCATAAAATGCATCAATGAAGCCGTTTTGGTAATGCGCAAAATAGAGACTCAAACTCTCATCCACAGATGTCATACACCAAGTCAAAAGTGGCTAAACACTCTACAACCATGATGGAGCGAAGCAAGAAAAAACTTGTGGACCGTAATCAAGAAGCACATAAACCTTTTCGAGACCAATTTGTCTCAATCAAAAATCCACATATGGCATACATGTACCATAAGCATGGCAATCAAGCCCACTCCTGCACGAGTAGATCTGTGGACAACTCCGCCTGTCTGAAACACCTGTATATCTATGAACCTGGTACATGCGAGCTATACCTAGCTCAAGCTGTATCCGCAAATGCATACATAGCATAAATTGCACAAAATCATGCTAAAACCACTCTCTGGAACGCCCCACACAGTCATATAATGCGTGCAAAAGTGCATCCGGATGTGTAACAATCCAAAAGTCACATATCAAAGCATCACTTGTATTCAAAAAATCAAGGTGAATACCCTCTCAATTAGCACTGCAGTGTTCCA
This sequence comes from Adiantum capillus-veneris, assembly GCF_014529385.1. Classification (NCBI taxonomy): domain Eukaryota; kingdom Viridiplantae; phylum Streptophyta; class Polypodiopsida; order Polypodiales; family Pteridaceae; genus Adiantum; species Adiantum capillus-veneris. The sequence continues at coordinate 139,946,356 of NC_140946.1, forward strand.
TACACATCCATAGATGCAAACCGAACAATGCTTTGCAATGTAGGAATCAAACTACCAAGCTTCAATATGTCAAGGTTGTTGCAGGCTGGTGCAAAAAATTCTCTCAAAATTCTAATACAACCAATGCATTTGGAACGTACCAAAAGCTCATGATAGACTCCTGAATCACATATATCCGAGTCCAAGTGTGAGAGATATGCCAAAAACATACATTTCGATCCAAAAACGCAGCACAAACTTGCTACTATTGTACCTACTGTAATTTTGATCAGAATTTCAAAAAGTGGACATCACCATCACATTTTAAATGTGCCAAAACCCCAACCTAGACTCCCGGATCATATCTGTCCGACGTCGTATGACGGAGATATGCAAAAAACACTATTTCGAGAGTCGAAAACAACAAAAACGAGCTGCAACACTTCCTGCTCCTACTTCTTCTCTGCAAAATTCAGATATGGCTTGCTATACAACCTCTATACAAGCTGAATATACATGCTTAATCTTAGATCTGCAATCTTGTCTTCTCTTGCACTGCAATTTGTGTGCACACAATGCCGGCGTAGAAGCTTTCGTGTACACGAGAAAAATCGCTCGCAAACCTATGATGTACACATGTTGCCAAACTTCTCCCTTCTCCCTTCTCTTCAATCTACTACTATCAATACACTTGTTGTTTTGAATCCGTTGACTCAATCATTGCACTACACCCGAGCAATGCTCAAGCTCTGATACCACTTGTGAGAGCGCTAAGTGCGGAAGCGATGTGCGGTGCATGCGGAGTGTGAGGGAGGGAGATTAGAGCAGGGAGGAGAAGAGTACAAGACACACTATGTGGGTGGATCAACCTCCAAGAATGTGGTGAGGAGCTCCTTATTATTTGTGTATATGAAGAACAAGGACTATGTATGTACATACAGTGGACGGTCGGAGATCGAACATCCGGCCCCAGGCAAAGGTGCAATGCCTTTACCCCAACATCTCTAATCTCCCATGGTAATAAAAACATTGGCAATCCATCAAGAAGTGAGATTATTTGCAATTTGGGGGAGGTTGAAATTTGAGAGCGTAACGGGTGACCTCCATTTTTTCTTGAGAAAAGTAGAATTTTAATTACTGAAAGTAAAAAGGAAAATACAAAGACCCTCAAGTAGGAAGAGGGTGGCCCCAATGTACATGATTAAATCATATACAATGCATCTTTCATTCTACATCTTATGTATGAGTGAAAAATAGGGATCCTCACCCTCCATTGCTACCACCTGGTAGATTTTGCATGTCATCCACATAATTACCTGCGTTAAATGCTTCACAAGTTCCCCTATAGAGAGCCTCAACTTCTTTTTAAGTTCAAGGTAGAGATAGTCAGGGTGTCGAAGAAGGAGTTGTATACAATAGCATTGTTGTTGAAGCAGATGAACCACAAAATTATTCCTCTTCATATGTTCCAAAGAGGAACATCAAAACCTTTACAATTTCCTTGGTGAAGATCTTTGGCCTCAATAGGCATGAGTTTCCATAGAATTCCACACTTTTGAACATTGGACAGAATTGCCTTACTGAATTTGTAGGTGAAGAAGAGGTGGGGAATGTCTTCTACATCTTACTTACATCTTAAGCATGTCCCATAAAAAATTCCCAACTTGAGAGACTTGTTGCCACACCATACCCCCCGATGCAAAATTAACTATAGAAGAGTAATGTGCTTGACTGTAATTGGATAAGCCCAAACACATAGACATCTATAAGTCCATTGTCTGTAGCTCCATTGTTGCATTTCTTGTTGAGAATTTATCTACACCATACTCTATTCCAGTCTTTGGCCTGAATTGTTGATAAATTTTCTTGGAAATCCTACCAATTTCAGCTTCGTGGGGACCACCTCTAGGAAGGAGGTGTAGATATGAGCTAAAGACTCATGAAATCTTGCCAAGCACCAAGTTGAATCGCTCTGAGATAGGTGATATTGAGCTTGGATAAGGGACTCCTCTTTGATGCAAAATCCAATAAAAATATCTCCCCATGAGTGTATTCCTACTGTGTAGGTGTCCTCTCCATAAGAAGGATTTGAATAGAGAAAAAGCCTGGGGGATTCACCATGGAAAACTTACTGCACCACGTAAGTGCAAGGGAGGGGGGTTTTTTTACATGTTACATAAGCGTATAAGTTAGGGGCAGGCCCCCAATAATCTATCTACCAAGCTTAAAAATAAAGGAGGGGGGTATCATATTTGTTTTGGGGGGGGGGGGGGGGGGAGGGGTGAGAAAAGGGAGAATGAGAGGAAGTTTTTGTGTTTCAAAATCATGGCTTCCCAAAAGATTCTAACCTCAAACTTGTGAGTCAGTAGCTACAAAAATACATGCAAAAACTAACAATCCTTTGTATCAATTGCTTGTTTTGTGATTATAGTACATTTTTTGAGGGAGGAAAGCTATAAAGAGTTTGTATAGATGCAAATTTACACGGAGAGCCTAAAACAATCTCAGAACCATGTTTTTTGAGTAATTTAGATGGGTTAGAATTGGACAAGTAGCCAAAGTGTAGGTTGATCAGGCACATAGTTTGAAAGTCAAACTAAGACACATTGAGGGTACATCTAGTTATCAAAAGAAGTTGTTCCTTAGTACGTTGCCAGTCACTATGCTACACACTCTTTGACTAGTTTTACTTAGTTAGATCATGTGAGACCTATATTTTATATGTAAGATAGGGGTATCATAGTTTTCTTCATTGATTGTCGTATAAGCGTAGAAAGGGGGGTCATATTTCCTAGTATGAGTCGTATATAGGGGTTTTATCCAAGTTTTCCGCTCGCAGGTGGCGTCCCGTTTTGTATATAGAGTGAATTCCCCGGGAGAAAAAGCCTGCTGCATTTGATAATTTGTAGGCTGCTAGTATGACAAAAGATAGATTAGAGAGGGCACTGTGTCTTGATGATGTGCAAAATCTCTACTAGACAAGGAGGATTCGTAATTTTTCCCATCTGAACATCTTTTGCCTGAGTTTATTGAGAACCCACTCCCATCTCTGCTTGAGGGTCAACTGTGTTACCATATACATATGGTAGTGATGTGTGTGAACACACTAGGACCGTCGGGGCATTTTTTCCCTCTTTAGGAGGTCTTTTCCCCCGAGCATTGTATATACGTCCATCACTCTAGGGCTATCTATCTTTCCATTGCACACTAAGTAACACACTCTCTATTGTGTGCCTTGAGCTTCCTTCGTCTTCTCCAAGCTGTGTGCGTTTCTCTGCAACCCTAATTCCAACAATTGGTATCAAAGCAGGTTACGTCCTCCCGCGCTTAGTCGTCAGCTGCTCAACACATGCCTGCTCACTTTTCTCCGATTTTAGTGAGGTTTGGCAAGCGTTCGCAGGTCAACAAAAATTTTGGGCAAGCTCGTAGAGCTCAGTCTGTTCATACTTTTGATTCGGCTCATTTCGGCCTCCGTTTCCACTACAGGTAGGTCTGCACAGGCTATTTCATCATTTTGTGCAGAATTTCTATCAGTGCCATTTTTTGCATAATAGGTGCCTTATAGTCTTCTACGGTTTGTGCTCTATAGCAGGTGTTGTTCCCGCTTTGTTTCTCCTCTTTTCGGGTAGTTTTCACATCAGGTGCAGCATTTACCATGGCTGACACTGAACACAGATGTGTTCAAGATGTTTGCTAATGAGGACAAGTTGGATGGGGACACTTACCCTATGTGGGCTTACATGATGAAACATGTTCTTGTGTCAAAGGGCATCTGGAATATTATGCAGGGCATTGATGTATGTCCTGGTTCTGAGGATGCAGGCGATGTTGAGGATGTTGCAGGTCTTGCTGCAAGGATTGCTACTATTAGAGTTGTTTTGCCTACAACAGAACGAGCTCGTTGGGATGTAAAGGATGCGCAGGCTCATGCATTGATTGTGTTGTCTGTGAAGCGCACCATTGTTCCTCACATCCGTTCAGCAAAATCTGCAAAACAGGCTTGGGATATTTTGGCTGGTCTTTATGCAAGCCGCAATGAGGCTAAAATTGCTTTGTTGCGTAAAGAGCTGGAGTCGAAGATTATGCATGAGGAAGATGATATGGACACTTTCCTTGCTGGTGTCAAGGATCTCACTGAGCAACTTATTTCTGCAGGTGAAGTCATTTCAGACAGTTTCCTTGTGCAGACTGTTCTTGATGCCTTACCAGATTCCTACCAGACTTTTGCTAGTACTTGGAGACTGATGACCCAAGGAAATCCTGAAGTTGTCAAGTTTGATGCATTATGAAAATTGCTATTGAAAGAGTCACTTTCCAGAAAAAACAGGACTAGGCAACGTGAAGTTGAACAGGCTTTTATTGCTTCTCAAAGAAAGGATGGTAACAGTAATGCAGCCACTTATTATGGTTATGCTGCTGCGAGTGGCAAAATTTTTGTTCCTAATGCTTCCGCTGGCAGCAATTCGTCTGGAAATTATGGTGATAAAGGGAAAGAAGAAGATGTGTTGCCATTATTGTAAAGCTAATGATCACTTGATCAAGTCGTGTCCTAAGTTGAAGGCCAAAGAGGCTAAGAAGAAAGAGGGTGGTTCCACTACAAATGCAGCCATTGTTGAGTCTTCTGTGAAAGGAGACTGTGATGGTGATGTTGATGCAGAATGGGCTTTTAGCCCAGAGTGCACTTACAATCCTGTTGTCCATGATGCATGCTTATCAGTTGCTGTAGATTCACATGTGTGGTATTTCAACAGTGGTGCTACAAAGCACATTACCTCACATCGTGAATTATTCACCTCTCTTGAGTCTGTCCCTCATGGGAATTCAGTCACTTGTGCCAATAATGCCTCTTATCTGGTTCAGGGAGTTGGAAAGATTGTGCTTACTGCTACAAATGGCAGTTCCTTTACACTTGTTGATGCACTTTATGGGATCAAGAAGAATCTCTTGTCTATATCTGCACTTGCTAGACTTGGACTTGTAGTCAAATTTGTGGATGACAGATATACAGTCCATGATCTTAGTTTTGGTGATGAAATTGTTGCATCTGGCCTTTTGTGCCGTGGGCTGTGTAAGCTCACTTTGTATGACAAGTGTGGACAAAATTTTGCAAATGCTGTTGCAGATTCAAGGGCTATTTCAGATGCAAACCTTTGGCATGCACGTTTTGGTCATCTGAATTTTGCCAGTTTGCTGTGTTTGTAGAAATTTGATATGGTTGCTTCTTTGCCGCCTCTTGAAGCACCTGTCAAACTTGTTTGTGAAGGTTGTATTCTGGGTAAGATGCGGCGTTCTAAGTTTCCAAAGGATGGTTCAGTTCGGGCCACATGCAGGTTGCAGCTTGTGCATAGTGATGTTTGTGGGCCCATGCAAACTCCGTCCTTGGGCAATTACCTTTACTTCGTGACTTTCATTGATGATTACTCTAGGCATGCATGGGTATTTCCGCTTAAAGCGAAGTCCGAAGTTTTTATGTGCTTCAAACAATTTCTGGCTATGGCGGAAAATGTCTCAAAATGTACTATGGGCACCCTCCGTTCCGATCGAGGGGGGGAGTATATGTCTCATGAATTTAATGAATTTCTGGCTAGTCGTGGGATAAAACACCAATGTACAATGCCTTATACACCTCAGCAAAATGGTGTTGCTGAGAGGAAAAACAGGTCACTGAAGGAAATGACACGATGTATGGTCAAAAGTCAAGCTTTGCCGCATTCTTTTTGGCTTGAAGCCATCACGTGTGCCACTTATGTACTTAACAGGTGTCCTACGAAAGCTTTGTAGTCTATTACTCCATATGAAGCATGGCATGATAGAAAGCCTTCTATTGAGCACATGCGTGTTTTTGGCTATTTGGCATATGCTTTGGTGCCACAAACACAGCGTAGAAAATTGGATGATAAGGCTGTCAAATGTATTTTTGTTGGTTATAGTGCTGAAAGAAAAGGTTACAGGTTATATCATCCTCAAACAAAGCGTATTCTGGTTTCACGAGATGTAGTGTTTGTGGAAGATTCTGTTCAGCCCTTGCTGTCATGTACTAGAGACAGTAATGTAAGCTCACATGACATTTATGACACTTTGTTGCCTCTTTTCAGTGGTGGAAATACGAATGTAATTTCCAATGAGGCAAATGTACAGCCTATGGGAGTGTCTGAAAATGTTACAGATCAACATATTACTAATGCAGATGTACATGATGTACTTGATGAGGAAAGGGTTGAAAATGAGCAGACTAGAGGTATGCCAAAATGGCTGGTGCACACTTTGCGTGACAATAAATTGGATGCACCTTTGTCTAGTCGTACTCGTTCAGGCTCTCGCCATGCATCTTATGCATCAGATTGTTATGCTTTGGCTGTGTCTAGCTTACATGATGTTGAGGAGCCTTTGTCTTTTGACGAAGCACAAAATTCAAAAAATTGGATGGCTGCCATGTAATCAGAATATGATGCACTTATAGAAAATGACACATGGACTTTATGGGATTTTCCTCCTGGCAAAAAGGCCATTGGTACGATGTGGGTTTACACGTTGAAATGCAAGCCAGATGGTGAGATCGATCGCCATAAGGCTCAACTTGTTACAAAGGGTTATGCACAGCAAAAAGGCATAGATTATGAAGAGACTTTTGCTCCCACTTGTCGTATGACAACTGTGCGTTTTCTATGTGCATTGGCAGCTCATTTTCGTTGGGATGTACATCAATCAGACATTGTTACTGCTTTCTTGAATGGTGACATATTTGAGGAAGTTTATGTAACGCAGCCTCGCGGTTTTGTCATATAAGGACAAGAGGACAAAGTGTGCAGATGTAAGAAGGCTTTGTATGGGTTGAAGCAATCTCCTCGTGCTTGGTATGAGAAAGCTGACACTCATTTGGTCAAACAAGGTTTTCGTAATAGTCCAACAGAAAGCACATTGTATGTAAAGCGTGAGGGGATGTACTTCTCATTGTGGTTCTTTATGTCGATGATTTGCTGATCACTGGATCAAATGAGAGACATATTGATGAATTTAAGGCTGATTTGAATGCTACTTTCAAGATGAAATATTTGGGGCTGTTGCATCATTACTTGGGTATACAGTTTAAGCAGTGTGATGGTGGTATTGCCTTGTGTCAGAAAAGTTACATAGAGACATTGCTATGTAAATTTGGACTTGAGGATTGCAAACCTATTGCCCTTCCCATGGAAACATGTTTGAAGTTGAGTCTACATGATGCTGGCGATCCTGCTGATGTCACTCTTTACCAAACTGCTATTGGCTGCCTCATTTATGTATGCAACACGAGGCCAGATATTCAGTTTCTAGTCTCACAGGTTAGCAGATTTATGCATAGCCCAGGGTCTAAGCATTGGCAGGCTGTCAAGAGGATTTTCCGCTACCTTAGTGGCACTTTACATCTTGGCTTGTTTTATCCCAAGGGGGATCATTGCCGCCAGACTTACATGCTTTTTCGGACTCAGATTGGGCTGGTTTTTTTGACACGCGAGTGTCCACAAGTGGTTTTGTTTCATGCTTGGCAATTCATGTATATCATGGTTGAGCAAGAAGCAACCTTTTGTGGCCACTTCGAGTTGTGAGGCTGAGTACAGGGCAATCTTCACAGCTACGGTTGAGTGTGTATGGCTCAGACCCTTATGGCTGATTTGGGTGTTGGATAGGACACTGCCAACACTATCTACACTGATAGTCAGAGAGCATTGGCAGTTGTGAGGAACACAATTTTTCATGCTCACACAAAGCACATTGAGGTGCATTACCACTATGTCAGGGAGAGGCTCTCAGCAGGAGAGATCAGCTTGGCTTATGTGCCAACACAGAACAACCTTGCAGATCTTTTCACAAAGGCATTGTCTCGTGAGAAGCTTGAAGCTTTCCGCAAAGCTTTGGGCTTACTCCCCTTTGTGGACTGATCATGTCCTAGGACATGGCACTTCCCTTTACTCATGTGCCAGCTCTTGTTCACCGCATCACTCCAAGGGGGATTTGTTACCATATACATGTGGTAGTGATGTGTGTGAACACACTAGGACCACCGGGGCATTTTTTCCCTCTTTAGGAGGTTTTTCCCCCGAGCATTGTATATACGCCCATCACTCTAGGGCTATCTATCTTTCCGTTGCACACTAAGTAACACACTCTCTATTGTGTGCCTTGAGCTTCCTTCATCTTCTCCAAGCTGTGTGCATTTCTCTGCAACCCTAATTCCAACACTTTGAATCCCATTGAAATCCCAACAATCCAAAAATCTACCCATCATGAATCATTGTACATCTTGAATCAATAACTAACTATAGTAGGGAAGTTACTAGAGGAGGCTTTGAACCCTGTTTTGTAGTGATTAATGATTGATAGACTGGCATCACAAAAAGTATTGAGGCATGAACAAAAAGCTTCAACTATTTGCAAATAATTAGTATCATTACAAATTGTTGCAAGTATAAGTTTTTACATGTCCCAGGAATTTCTATGCCTTTCATTCTACCTACCAACATAGCATCATTGACTAACTATCCCAAAGAATTTGAACATATTGCATACAACAATGGGGCAATATTCTTAACAAGAATATGAGGAGGTTGAGAACTGGGGATTCATTCTTCTTCAGACTCAGAGGAGGAAGTGGATGACATACCCCTAGTTCTCTCTCCATGGCTTGAAGGGGGGTCTTCTCTTGAATATTCTTCTTTTTGAGGAAGATTCTGGTTAGGAGTCTCCTTAGAGGATTGCCTCTGGGAAGTTTCTTTTGGATTTAGGGTTAGGTTTTTTTTCATTTCCTCTAGAAGTTCCAAATCATAGTTAAAGGGGTCAAAAACATTTTCCAGCAAAGGGCTGAACTTAATTCTGGAGGCTTTCAGGTAGGAATAGGTTTTAGATCATGGCTTGATAGGAGCTTAAAACTTTAAGTATTTACCAATGTCCCATCTTCTTGGAAAAACTGTTTGAAGACTTCAAAAGCTACATGAGATAAGTTAATGGTCGCTTGGCTAGAACTCTAATTGCATCCAAGAGTCTTTTAGCTCTTTCTTGACACTAGTTTGGAAGTGAAAGAGGGATGTCAAACTCTCTATGAAGAGAAAAAGCTGATTTCAATTTGCCATGGTGTATTAGATCAGGCCAAGCCTCTGATGCCAGCTTTAAAGCACTTGTGGGATTTTTTGCATAGCTGACTTTGCTTTGCCTCCAAAAACCCCAAACCAAAAAGAATTTTGCATAAAAGTCAGATGATTAGATTTTTTTTTTTGGAAGGTTTCCAATTTGCTTTGATTGAGTCCCAAGCCTCCCCTCCATTTTGGCACTCAAAGGATCTTGGGAATGGGGATGTTGGGGTACTGGGAAGTCTTGGGAGTGCCTATGTGGCCCCCCGTTCCTCTAGACACTTACCCCATTCATGTTTTCAAGTCATCAATGGAAGTTGTATGGATGATATTTTAACTCTTCAATTGTGGAATACACACACACACACACACACACACACACACACACACACACACATATATGGTGCAGTTCACGTGAGGGGCTGGTTGGCAACATGTGCGCAACCAGTTGCCAGTTTATTGTGTTTCCATGGTGGGTTACTTGCTTGATTGCTGGTTCTTGGTTGTAAATTGGTTGCCCTCTTGCTCCACCTCTTGGAGGTGAAGCGAGAGTGCAACTATGAAAAAGACAAACAATTGTGCAGTAAACACACGCCTATTTTGGTTATCGGGCCGAGTTTTCAAAAAAAAAAGTTCCTTTTTGCCTATTTTTTTGCGACCATGTGAACTAAATAGCACGCAGTTTCCAATGGAAACCAGTTTGCAACTGGTTGCGAATTTGCAGCTCACGTGAACTGGCTCTCTCTCTCTCTCTCTCTCTCTCTCTCTCTCTCTATATATATATATATATATATATATATATATATATATATATATATATATATACGCACACATATATATACACGAGTACTGTCGGTCGCCTTCGGCGGCCTCTCTCTCTCTCTTCCGCTCCCCTTCATCTCACTTGGCATTTAGTCTTCATCTCGCAGAGCGAAAGGGTTATGTACTCTGCCATATTATGTGGATGGGTTTTGATTTGTGAAAAGGAATGGGCCCATGAAGATGGAAAAGGCAAGAAAGTAAATTTGAATGATGCAACGTCAAGGGCACTGAACTTCTGAAGAGAAGTGGAATCGGGCTGAACAGATGGAAGCTTCAACTTTGAAAGTGAGGGACGAGAGAGTTTGTCGCAGATGGCATTCCCGATATAATATCAAAGAAAGCGAACGTTGACATGGGGTAGCATCATCAGCAGCAGAGCAGGCGTCAAATCATGAGCAGGCAGGGCCCAGAGGGGCTGGTGGCAGGGCAACGGTGCATTGATGAAGGCCTCACACACCACGCATTAAAGAGCGGATGAGGTCAAGTGTGCTTCTCATTCGTAGGAGCACTCAATGCTCTGTTTGCCTTCCCCACCTCGATGCCTCCTCCAGTACACGTGTCTGACCGTAGAAAATCGCAGAATGATGTAGAAAGTTTTGTAGAGAGAGAAGAGAGAGCTGGAGACGACCTGCACTATCACGCCAATGACGATGCAATGACCAATCACTTGCATGCACCTCAGCAGAGGAGACTTTGGAGGTTTTGAGTCTCTACTTTTGGCCTTTGGGTGACTCGTCGTAGAGCCTGGTCGCCTTCAAAGGACCGACGGCGGCAGGGCAATCATCGATGGGGCGGTGTGATTTGGGACGTTGAATCTCCGTAGCGCGCGGGGTGGGGTTTTGTGGGGGGGGGGGGGGGTTCATACATGTGGCCTCGCCTACATTGCATCAGCTTGCAGTAGATCGAACCCCCATCGTCGATCCCTCCACTTTCACTGTGTCACATATAGTCGAGGGTCGTAGAGGGGAGGGAGAGAGGGAATTTTTTTTTTCCAATCAAAACTTTGGGAGTTTGATTAGAAAGAACCAAAAGGTGAGACTTTACCCCCCGGGAAAGCACTTATGACTTCCTGCAAGTGGGTAATTAGTCTTATCCCATTTTCGAACTGTCTCTTCAGCTTCTCTCCATCAGCTTTGCATTCGTCAATCATTTTTCGTAGATGCGAATACGAGCCATCCAGTAGCACCTCCTGTGTGTAGCCATGTCCTTGACAATAGCCAATGTAATTTTATGAAAGATTTTGTAAAAAGTCTCTATTAGCTAGGAGTTACCATGGGAAGATACATTGGTGCAATGTAATTTTGTTCTCTACCTAATATAAAATTTCTCTCGCCCTTGATGGCAAAACCAAAAGGTGAGACTTTGTCATGCCTTATTGCCATGTATGAATCTAATGTTTGACTAGGGCTCATTTTTGTCAACAATCAACATAGAAGAAGAAAATTGGAACTCCTCTCTCTCTCGCTCTCTCTCTCTCTCTCTCTCTCTGCCATTTGGTGTTATTTCAAAGAACTCAAGATTTGTTCATGACTAAGATAAGGGGCTTCACACAACGACGCACACATGGTATTTCTTCATTGTTGTACATGAAAACCTTAAGTAGGCCTGTTGATGAGCATATCAATAGTTAATAGAGGACATTGATCTCAAGATCCATGTCATCGAGACTTTGTTAGCTGATGGTCATATATCAAGAATGCCAAGTCCTCTTTGTCCTTTGATAAAGTATAGGTTTGATATGCCTCTTTAGCCGCCTCGACTTTGAGAGAGAGAGAGAGAGAGAGAGAGAGAGAGAGAGAGAGAATATACACAATGATAAAGTTTAAAGTGCAATTGATTGATTAGAAAGTAACCTCTATGTAAGCTTGGTGCTTTACAATCATTTGCTAGAGAGGTTGCATCCTCTTGCTATTGGACAATGTCATCAATTATCTCTTCCTAGGGGGCTAGAGGGCTTTCCCACATGGTGCCACAAGTTGGGCTTACCTAACAAATGCCCCTTTAAGCCAAACTTGGGGGTTTTCAAAGATTTGATCTGTTTTCTGGTTTATGTGTTCATATATGGGCATCATTTTTGGTGAGTACATTAAAAATACATTAGGTGAAATTGGACTCACAAAGCGGCCCTTTAAGGAGTTTGACTTTACCTCTCTCTACCAAAATGGGTGTATGGATAAATTTTTGCAAACAAACTCCAAAATTGGCGGAGGTTTGACAATTAGAATGTCCTCTTCAAGCTCTATCTACTGATATATAACATGCCATGAGATTCTTCATATTGTAGAAGATTCTTTTTTTTATTCACCTATGATGTGACAACTCTATCGGAATCTAAGTGAATCCAAAGAAAGAATCTTCTAAACATGAGGAATCTCATGGCGTGCTATATACCACTAGATAGAGCTTGAAGAGGACATTCTAACTGTCAAACCTCCGCCAACTTTGGAGTTTGTTTGCAAAAATTTATCCATGCGCCCGTTTTGGTAGAGAGAGGAAAAGTCAAACTGCTTAGAGGGCCCCTTTGTGAGTCCAAATTTCACCTAATGCAAAGGTGTCTTCCCAGAGAATTGTCAACTGGGTAAATCACAATATCCTCCTGACAGAATTGTCAACTGGGTGTAGGATCAAAGGGCATCTCCCCTAGAGATTTGTAGGCAACTAGGTGGTAGGTCAAAATACAAATTTGGTGCTTTCAAATGTTTTTGTGTGTGTGGCCCCGATGTCGGAAGGCCAATTATGTTGTTGATGCCATCTTCAAATTTGCAAAGTTGTTTGGTGTCGTCAAATTTTGCTCCATCTTCATTTTGTTGGCTTTATGTGTTGTCGTCTTCATGTTGTCATTTGTAGTGTCATTTTGTTGATGTTGTTCATTGGTTTGATTTGTGGAGAATGTGGCCTTCATAGCCAATGGTGCAAAACACACATATATTTCATTTTGTGCTCTTGTGTGTGCTTGGAACAAAAAAAGGGATTTATAATTAGGTCTATTTACTTAATAAAGTACTTATAAAAAGGGTTTTTAATTGAGAAAGTGAAAATTTTCATACATAAGGGCTAGTTTTTGTACAAAAATGCGTAATTCTTCTAGTGTTGCAAGGTATGTTTTAACTTCGAACGTGCAGTAAACCACACACAAACACCTAATTTTGGGTGGTGAGATTAGGGGGCCTAATCTTGAACAATTGGAATGATTAAGTGTTGTATGGAAACCTGAAAACAAGGGTATCCTGGAGAGGATAGCCAAATTATATGCGTTTTTGGCCTTTAAGAGCTCTATGGAACGGTGTTGATGAGCACTTTGCACACACATAAAATGCAAAAGAAATTGAATAACACGGTGATAGCTATGCTAATGCAAAATGGCATGAAAGTGAACACAAAACCACACGAATTGAAAAATTGCACACATGCACGTGATTATTAGAACACCATGAATCAAAAGCTTGCTAAAAGAAGGGCAATGGCTCATTGGTATTGCCAAGAACATGCCCAAGCTTAATTAGCCATGCTATTTGCAATGGAAATGGCCTATGAACTTTGAGAGTAGCAAAATTAGGAAAATTAGAGAAAGCACTTTTGTGAGATTACTTTGAGAACATAGAGGGTGAACTTAATTGATGGTAGCAACATAAACATAATACCTAGTTAACTTGGCATGAACAATACTTCTGCAAGAAGAGAGAGAGTTTGAAGAACATGACAACAATTGAGGACCGGTAGGGATTTGTATTATAGTTTCTCCTATCAAGAGAGACTTGGTAAAAAGCATTAACTATCCCAAGCCTCAGTCCCAAGGCTTCAAACACCTTCGAAGGTGGAGAGAGCTAGCGGGGAATGAGGGCAGGGAAGAGGAAGAAGAAACATTCCATAGGAGAAAGAAATAGTTCCTCACTTATCATCACTCTTCTTGCTAGCATACATAATAGCATAGTAATGAAGAAGATGAAAATCTTAAGCATTGAAGGATGGCTCTTGGTTGGATTTGCATTCCATAGCCAAGAGTGTTGGTGTAGGCTCTCAACTTCTCTACTAGCTTGGAGAAGGAGATGGAGCTCTTGCACTTTGCACTTCACACAATGAGAGTGTGTGTGAGTGATTATACCCCCAAGATAGCTCCCTTCTTGCTTTGGTTAAGGCCCCCTTGTAGCTCATGCTTGAAGCTCATTGGACCCTTTGAGGCCTAGCCAAATAAGAAGCATATCAAGCAACAACGGTAGGCTTGGGACAAGTGTCCCCCCTTCCCCTTTGAGAGAGAGGACTTGATAAATGCAAAAACAATTAATTAGATTAACTAATTTATCATTGGACCCCTTGGAAAGTTAACCAAAGGGTTTAGGCACACCATGAGGGAAACATGAGGAGGAGCTTGACAAGTGTCCTATTTGCTTTCTTTGTACCAAGATTGCCTTGTGTGAGGGTGTGTGTGTTCTCTCTCACCCCCCTAGCTTTAGGGCTTGCCCCCTCTCTTGTAGGGATGGGATTTGAATTTTTGAACACCTTACCTTCAAGCATCTTAGTTGGCAAGCACCTTAGTCATCAAGCACGACAAGCACCTCAAGCTTGGGACGGGTTCCCAACTCAAGCTGAACCTAGCTTACATAAGGTCAAATGACTTTTAACAATAACCTTTGGAGGTCTTTGATGAAGCTAACCCTAAGGTATTTTAAGCTCCATTGGCTAGCCTTTCTCTTTGACATACCATCTCTCATTTGGGCCCCTTTACCATTGGCCCTGTGTCGAGACCCGTAAGCACATGTCTATTTTCTAATCCTTGTTCCCATCTATTCTCCCATATTAAATGATCACGTTTAATATGAGAAAATCATTTGGGTTGGTTAGATATTAGATTTGTATGACATTACCTCTCTCTTGAAATCATAGTCTTCCTCGACTATGAGGTGGAAGAGATAAAGCCTTAGTCATTAGTCAATTTTCTTAGCGGGTAGAGGATCCCTTTTTACCCTACGACATCTTTCCAAGATGGATGACTAATACATTTGGTGCTTGGGAGACATAACTGCCGCAAGCATGTCTACTCTTTAGTCCATTTCATTCTCCCAAGTAGAGTGACAAATTCTCCTTGGTGTTTGAGAGACATCGTCATCACAAACATGATTCTAAGCATGCATACTATTTGAATTTGTGCACAGTTAAAAAAAAAAATCTTATAAGACAAAAACATTGGTCATTTAAAAGAAATTTGTACATTTGCTTACTCTAATGTAGCATTGTAAGCATTGACAAGGTTCATACTATCCTTAAGATGTATTCCTTACATCCATCTAGCATCTTCAAAAGGATAATTTTTGAATTTAATAAGATACCGTCGAATAATCTTACCATGTTGTAGTACCTTGTCTTCATGCCAAAGGATAGCTTCGGGTTGTAGCATCTCTTCTTAGTCTTCTATTTCGGGAGGGTCTTCAATGATTAGTTCACTTGGTGGATCTCCTTTGTAGGGCTTAATTAGGCTCACATGAAAAGCATTGTGTATGAGCCAATGGTTGGGCAACTTGAGTTGATAAGCCATCTCATTGATTGGCTTCAAGATTTGAAAAGGACCATAGTATCTTTTTGCTAGTTTAATATAATACTTTTGATGGCCCGTAGGATTTTTGCACGTCGATTGCCTTAATTGAGCCTTGGGAAACTTAAGTAAGACCAAATCGTTTTCTTTGAACGTTAAGGCCCTTCTATGCTTGTCAACAACAGCCTTTTGCCTTTGTTGAGAGATGGATATAGCCTCCTTAATCTTTTGAAAAGATTCTTCTAGGTCACGACTATACTCATCGACAACGAAGATCTTCTCATGTACCATAAGTAGCAAGTGACTTTTAGGTCTTCCCTCAAGGATTTCAAAAGGTTCTTTTCCTGTAGAAGTATGGACAATATTATTGTTTGTATACTCTACAAGAGGTAAGTACTTTTCCCATTGTGAGCGTTGATCTACTTCTGTAACATAAGTCTTTAGTAGATCGAGAATCATAAGATTGGCTATCTCACTTTGGCCATCCGTTTGTGGGTGATAGGCCGAAGAGAAATTCAATCTTGTACCTAGATTTTCAAAGAGACCTTTCCAAAAATTACTAGTCATTCTATGATCTCTATATGACACGATGGATGTTGGCAATCCATGGTGTTTGAAAATTTGAGATATTAAGAGAGTTGCCATTTGGTGTTCCTTAATAGTCTTTTTGACAGGAATAAAGTGTGCTTGCTTGCTAAACTTGTCGATTGTTGTCCTTATTCTTGTAATCCCATGGATAGACGGGTAATCCAAAGATGAAAATCCATGGATATACTTTCTTATGGTGAATTTGGGATAGGCAATGACTGGAGTAATCAAGGTTGCTTCTCTCTATCATAATTGGTCTTTTGGCATAAAACACATTTTGAAACGTATCTTGTATGTCCACTTTCATGGTAGACCAATAGAAGTACGTTTCTACTCCTCGAAGAGTAGGTTGAATGCTTATATTCGCCACCTCGGGGGGTTCACTATGTGTAAAACTACCATATCACGTGCATTCAAGACATGTTTGTAAAACCCCTTATTTGTGAATTTTGTTAAGAATATAATGTACCCTTTTCTTTTAAAATATGTAAGTTTTTTTCAAATTGAAAAAATAATGCTATATATATTTGTGTAAGTTTCAAGAACTTTAAATACCCTTCTATTGAATTCACGTGATAGGTTACATTTTTAATAGGTGACCTCCCCGGGTGTGCCGCATAGGGAGGGGCACGGGATTCATACATAACTATCTCACGAAGGGAGTGGGTAACACATAGCCTATTTCCGTGGAGACGATAACCATCCTGCAAGGTAAATGGTTCCCTTTCTTACCCAAAACAAGGGTAGACATTATGTCTCTAAAGTCAGGGTCAATAGCATACTCGTCTATCATAGAAGATAGATCATTGTGAGTAGCTATAGACACCGCATTAACTTTTGGTCTTCGTGAAAGTGCATAGGCCACTTGATTGTGCTTAGCAGCAATGTGAGAAATATGAAAATTAAATTGCAAAAGAAAATTTGCTCACCTCGTTTGTTTGTCGGAAAGCTTTGTTTGCGTCATAAAGTACTTGAGACTTTGATGGTGTGTTTGTAAAATGAATGGAGTGCCCAATAAATAGTGCTTCCATGTGTCTAGGGCATGTAGAACAGCTAAAAGCTCTTTCTCATAAATGCCGAAGACCCGTTCATCCGTATTGAGCCTTCGGCTCTTATATTCTATGACATGTCCTTCTTGAAGCAAGACTGCTCCAAGGCAATCACCACAAGTATCACATTGAACCTCAAATGGCTTTGAGAGATTCAGAAGCATGAGGACTAATTGGGAGGTAAGATTATCTTTGAGCTTGTCAAAATCATTTTGCTCCTTAGCAGTCCATGAATACTTAACGTTTTTATTTGTTAAGTAATGTAATGGTCCTTCTATTTGAGACAATTTTGCTATGAAGTGTCTATAGTATGCACACATACCAATAAGGCTTCTTAGCTCATGTAGATTCCTTGGATTAGGACATGCTTTTATTACCTCTAACTTCAAGGGATCCATACGGATACTATCTTGAGAAATAATATGACCGAAGTATGGAATCTCTTGAAGGAAAATTCACTTTTCTTTTGGTTGAGAAAAAGCTTGTTTCTCCCTCAATGCTTGAAAAATCACTTGGAGATGTTGATTGTGTTCCTTCAAGGACTTGGAGTAGATGATGATATCATCAAAGAACACTCCAACGAATTTGCGGTAGGGTCTAAAGAGTTTCTCCATTAGACGATTGAACGTGGCTGGTGCATTAGTAAGGCCAAAAGGCATGACTAGATATTCATAAAGACCAAACGTTATACGAAACGTGATCTTTAGGATATCTTCATCCACTATCTTTATTTGATGATAGTTACTTCTACGGTCAATCCTATTGAAGTAGGTAGAGCCTTGTAGCTTATCAAACAGATCTTCTACCCTGGGTACGGGAAATCTTTTTTTGATAGTGATATGGTTTAGTGCTCGATAGTCCACACACATACTGTATGTACCAGCTTTCTTTTGCACTAAAAGGACTAGAGGACAAAAGGGAGAGGAGCTAGGCCTCACCATCCCTTTGTCAACCAATTCTTGTACTTGCCTCATTACTGAGCTTGGGAAACTCGACAAGGAGGCTTGTTAGGAGGTGAGCTTCTTGATAGGAGCTCAATTTGATGGTCATTATCCCCTCGTTTTGGAGGTAAGTCCATAGGGATATCATCGATGAACACATCTTGGAATCCTTTTAGAAATTAGACAAGTCTAAATCTTCTTATTCCTACCATTTACATTTGATGGAACATTAGGATCTTTTAGGGACTCTTTGACGAAAATCATGCACGCGAAAACTGAGCTCTTCATTGATTTATCAAAAGCAGGAGGATTTACAAGTGGTATAGTTAGACCAGACTCACTAGCATCTATATACATGCTCTTTCCTCTATAGGTGAACTAGATTCTCCTTTCAAGGAACTTCGTGTTGGCATCCATGCAACCGAACCATGGCGCCCCTAGGATAGCATCCTCATGTTGGAGAGGAAAGATAAAAAAGTCTTCTTTGTCGACATAGCTTTGGACATGAAGCCTCAGCATCCCAATCAAGGGAGTAATGGAGGCTTGTTGTCCCTCGTTACAATGTCTCCATCTCAAAAGCTTGAATGCCCAACTTGGTGGCCAACTTCGTTGATATGAAGTTGTGAGTTGATCAAGGGTCAAACAAGATGAAGGCATCATGCTCACCTTTCCCCAAGCATAGGAGAGAGGTGATCCTTTGCAATGAGCATCCTCTTTTGGAGCTTTGATGGTGGAAGCTCTAGGAGTCTCATTGCAAGCATTTCTCTTGGGGCAAGAAAAATAGCCATGTCCTTGCTCCCCACACATAAAACATTTATGGTCCTTGCGAAAAGATCTTCAGGAGAGAGTTTTTTTTAACCTTTGTAAACTCTCTTCTCCTTGGACTGATTGTTGTTGTTGGAATCACCTTGGAAAAAATTTTGGGCATTCATTTTTCCCTTTGCATCATTTTTGTCTTTGTTTTCCAAGGGCTTGACATCGCGTCTAGCCCCTTATTGGAAATTGATGTGCGAAGCAACCATGGTGTGGTGGATTACTTTGGTGATAGAGCTAGACCATTGAGAGTTGACATACTCGGCCATCTCTTCAGGCAATCCCACACAAAATTGTTGCTTTTGCTCAGCGATGTCTATCTTTTGAAAAATAATAGACTTGAGATGTAAGTCCCAAAACTTTTCTACATATTTGTGGATAGACTCATGAGAGAGAAGCTTCAAACTGTTCCATTTGGTAAGCACTTTTTCCTTTGCATTGCTTGCAAGGAATTGCTTCATGATGGAAACTCGTAGAGTTTTCCATGTCTTGGGGCTTCACCGTTGCCACAAAGGCTAGCCCACCATTGATGAGCCAATTTTTGTAAATGCATAGCTACATGGAGGAGCTTGGAGAATCTCCAAAGTCTGCATCAAAATGCTGGATGAAGGCCTCGATGGCACCAAAGGTTGCATCATAGGTGAGAATAGAGATATTCTTTCCTCCCTCTTTGAAATTTTTGAGCTTTTGTGACCTTTGCCATGCAGGGTAAGATTTGCGATGTCCTCCCCTCTTGTATTCTCTAGGAGAATAGCCATAGCTTTTGTCGGAAGAGGAGGAAGGTGAAGAGGGTGACCTCTTTCTTTCCCTTTTCTTCCATTGTTTCCTCTCTTTTCTTTTGCAGTGACAAGGAGAAGGACTATGGGTTGCTCGTTTCCTCTTGGGAGGAGTTGATTGTCTAGACCGCCATCTTCATGGAACCACATCTTTAGAGGAACTTAAAGATTCATCACTTTCACGTTCTTTGGATTCCTCCTCTCGTATGTGAGAGAGTCTTGTTTTGGGGGTCTCATCAAGAGGCCTCCTAAGCTCTCTCTCCTCGTAAAGAGGAATGGAAATCCCATAAGCGCAAAGCTGTTGAGTAACTTCGGCTTGCAAAGCAGGGTTGCCCATAGCTTGCTGCAACCTAGTAACAAGATAATTGACAAACATGGAGGCATCATTTGCACCTTCATGTGAAAAATCAAATTTATCAATGTTTATTCTACTCTCTTGGCTATTGTCAGCCATGCTAACAAAATTTGAGTACTTACTTAGTGTATACTTTGGGAATTCAAAACCTTAGTTGCTACTCCTCTTAGCCTTTGAAAATCGGCACTTAAGTATCTACACCCACGGCTCGAATTGGTTAATTATAGAGAGTAGTGAAGTGGATCTAATATTGCAGAGTTACCGAGGGATAGCTCCTTCAAGACTTCTTATGGCTCAATAATGGTAAAGCCGTAGGCAAGTCTAAAAAGATTCCATTATTAAGACCAAAGATCCCGAGGTGTGCACCATATCCCACATAGTGGGCTCAACACAATCGATAATAGATCCCAGTCCCACTTACCCTATTATAATTAACAAATTCAACCATTAATAGTCTACTTAAGGACCTTTCTTTGTAAGCAAGAAAAGAGAAACAAAATGCTCTGATACCAATATAATGGAAATGGCCTATGAACTTTAAGAGTAGCAGAATTAAGAAAATTAGATAAAGCAAAAGTTTGGATTTTGGAAACCTGGGAAAATTCAACTCTAAAACTTGGGAAAATCCTATTGCCCGCAAGCTTTCTTCCTGGCTATACTTGACTCAATTTGGAGTTGTCTATCAGAACTTAGAGCAATTTTAGTGAACTACACTTGAAACATCACTCAAAACAATCTCAAGACCAAAACACAGGAACTTTGACTTGTATATTGGTCTCCAAACGTATTTTTAGATCAAATTTGAGATTTGGGATGTTCTCAAGTACGTCTATAAGATCACCAAGTCAGATAGCCCAACTATGCTGAGGTACATCCTTTGTCAAATATTTTTCTTCAAATTTTGACTATGTGTAGACAAGGTCATATGTGTAGACAAGGTACATCCTCTGTCAAATTTTTTTCTTCAAATTTTGATTATGTGTAGACAAGGTCATATGCAGGTTCTGTACCAATTTTCATTAAATTCTAAGGTTGAGGTATATGGATTGCGATCCATGTTCAACCACATTTGGACTTGATCTCTTAGGAGTGTGTTCATGACTATGTCCACAAGCTAAATCGAATATCTTTTTGGATTTGGACTTGGTTGACAGGCCTAATGGCCAATACTAAGGTCTGCACATCGGTTTTTAATATGTCACCTGTTTTGCTCCCTTTTGACCCAACTTTGCTCAATTTTTTTCAAAATTAGACTTGGGGATATGTTTCCTTGTGTATGCACTATTGATCTAGAAAGTTTTAGGTCAAGCTATCACTATGGGTACATGGATCACGATCCATGTTTGGAGCCCAAATTAACTTTTTTTGGTACCATCAGAATCAACATGATTAGTAGGTCCTATGGTATCATTTTTTTTGAAAATGGACCTCTCGATTGAAAATTAGGTCAGTTCTGGCACTTTGTCAAAGTACTTGGTAGTTCAGGGCTTTTGGTTTGGTTTTTGATATCCAAATTCAGTTTTGAAAAGACCATTAGACTCCTTGTGATGTGCTCTAGCTATGGTGCAAGTTTGGTGTCAGACTGTGTGACAGAGGAACATGGATCGCGATCCATGTACCTATGTGTCAGATTGCACTGAAACTTAGCACACAGCTTCCCCTTGGTCCATTGATCTCTGCTATATGGTTTTTGCATGATTTGGACTTGTTTAAGTCAAGAAAAAGTCAATCCCTAGGTTTGTTTTAGGGTTTTTCTCTTTGAACAATTTTTTGCTCTTTTGACCCACTTTTTGAACTTTTTTGCAAAATTTCCTTGGGGACTTTTGTTCACCAATGGTCTCTGCTAGGCTAGAAAAGTTTCTATCCAAACATTTCTCAGGGGTACATGGATCACGATCCATGTTCCACCACTTTTGGATCTGAATTTTTGGTGTGCTGGTAGCTTATGATCTTTGTAGTTTGCTCCAAAAAGAATTTTTGGATTCGGATCAGTTTTGCCCAACCTAAACTGACTTCTACAGTCTGTTGTGACAGTTTTGATAATGTTATATTTTTGGCTCCTTTGACCACTTTTTGCAACTTTTTTGCATATAGTTCTTTTGAGAATGTTGTTCCAAATGATACCAACTACATGTTGCTCAAATCTCAGTCAAAATTTTTGATGAGGTACATGGATCGCGACCTCATTTTGACATGAAACTTGGTCATCTTATAGTCCATGTTATGATGATACTCTTTCCCAAATCTTTTTGAATTTGGCCAACTTTCTCCTAGTCAAAAGTGAGTTTTTTTGTCTGCCTTGCGGTTTTTGGCTATCTAGCAAAATTTTGGTGTTTTGATCAACTTTTTGCAATTTTTTGCTATGGTCCCTTTTGACAAAGTTGTTCCGCTAGTTATCAGGGATGTATCTGTCAAATATTTGTTGGGTATTCAAGCCCTTTGCAGTGATGTCTAGCCTGTGGGAACACCTCTTCACACATGCAGAGGCTTAGTGGAGTCTGCATGAGTCAAAGAGTGGTCGATATCACTTCACAAAGTTATATATAGACATTTTAATGCAATTCAATTGTGCGTGTTTTTTTGTTTTGTCGATCTCTCTCTCTCTTCCTCGTCTGCTGCACCACACGTGCACGCCATGCTTCAAAGGCTGTTGTACCCGCCATAGCCTAGCTTCCTATCATATGGTATCAGAGCTAGGTGCTTGGCCTCGAATCAGCACGCGGGAGCGGCTACTAGAAGAGGAAAGAGAAGGCGTCGTCATCTGCAAAAAATCACCCAAAATCGGCCTCAATCAGAGCGCCCTGGCCTGAGCAGTGTTTTTCGACACATCAAGTGCTCCTAAATCGGCCTATACAGCCCGCCCTGAGTGTATTGTAGCTCGGACTTGTCGCTTGTGCCATTGATGTGTTACAGAGCTTTTTTTGTGTTGATTTTCACACTGAAAGCAAGTGTCCACCCATTTTGGTCTTGTACTCCCTAAGCCAGTGGGCATTCCCACCCTTAGGTACACTCTGATTCCGCACTCGGTGATCGGACAGGAAATTGGTAATTTCTTGAAGGTTTAAACTGAGAATTTTCCGACCAGCGGCAATAACATCAACCCATTGACAGACTTGGCTCCGACCTCCAGAATATTACTGCCTCTCAAAACACTACAAGCTTCTAAAGACTTCAACATGGCATCGAAAGTCGAAAAATATAATGGATCCGGTTTCCGCACTTGGCAAATCAAGGTAATAGGCTATTTGATGTGGAAAAACCTATGGAACATGGTCAAGCCTGTTGCACTCGACGAAGCAGGCACTACAGTTGCAATAACTCGAGCCCTCTCTACCGAGCAACAAAGGAAAGACGAACAAGCTTTTGGTATCATTCTAACTTCCTTAGAAGACGACTTTATTCATTATTTGGATGATGTTGATTCTTCAACTGCTGCCTGGATAAAATTAGAGAAGCTTTTTGGTGCCAAAGCTAAGTATTCCAAAATGAGTTTAAAAATGGAATTATATTCTCTTCGCATGCATGAAAATGAAAACATTGTAGCTTTAGGTATTAGATTGAAGAGCATCAAAACACAGCTAGTTTATGTTGAAGCCCCTGTGCCAGATGAAGATCTGATAGCCGTTTTTGAATAGTCTTCCGATAGAATTTCATAAAATTGTCACTATTTTAAAGGAGAAGGATCCTCTGCCTTCTTTGGATGATATTGTTAACTCATTGTAGGAAGAAGAGAAACGAGTACCACGAATCAACTCTTTCGTACCAACTGCATATGTAGCCCGTGGTTGCACTTCAACTGCAAATTCAAACAGGTCTACTACTAGCACTAGACCTTGTGCGATATGTGGATGTAGCAATCATCAAACCAAGGATTGTTTCAGGAAAAATCCTTGCACCCATTGTGGAAAGACTAATCATCCTTCGGACAAATTATTTAAGAAGAATAAGCGGTAGATCAATATGGTTGAAGGTGATGATGAGGATGCAACACCAATGCTTTTCGTAGAAAGTGATGTCCTATAGTTTGCTTTTCTTTAGTCTGTCTTTATGTTTCCTTTATGTCAATTATTTCTCAATAATTGTATGGGTTATAGACACTGCCATAAAAATATAATGGTAAGACCACCCTTTCTTGTTTGGTCGGGTTCTGGTATGTCTCACACTGATGGTTGTTTGAGGAAAGTACACACACACACACACACACACACACACACCTATGCTATAGTCAAGGGGGGGCCTTCTACTCATGGTTTCAAGTGATTGGACTCTGCCATGGTCTCTCTGTCTCGAGTCCATTGTCAGTGGTTTGGGCTTGAGGGGGGGGGGGGGGGTGTTGGGTATTCAAGCCCTTTCCAGTGATGTCTAGCCTGTGGGAACACCTCTTCACACATATAGAGGCTTAGTGGAGTTTGCATGAGTCAAAAAGTGGTCGATATCACTTCACAAAGTTATATATAGAAATTTTAATGCAATTCAATTGTGCATGTTTTTTTGTTCTCTCTCTCTCTCTCTCTCTCTCTCTCTCTCTCTCTCTCTCTCTTCCTCGTCTGCTGCACCACACCCGCACGCCATGCTCCAAAGGCTGCTGTATCCGCCATGGCCTAGCTTCCTATCAATATCATCCACAAATGTCAAAAGGTACATGGATCGCGATCCATATTTGACAACCTTTAGAAGCGAAATTTCATTCCTTTTTTATTTTCAATCCCAAAAAGTTAAAAAAACCCAACTTCTATGTCTACACTACCTGTTTCACTGTTTTTGCCCTAACAATAAATTTTGATGTGATTTTTGAGTTTTTCTTTCAAAAAAACTTGATGAAAAGAAGTGTCCCACTAATGTACACTATAACTGGTCACTTTCCTGCAAAACTGGTCTCTGGGTTACATGGATCGCGATCCATGTTCTTCCACAGAATCTAGCCAGACTTTCAGATTGCTTCTAGAGAGTCTGTTGATACCCTTGATCCACAAATTTTTGAATTTGGATCACTCTTGAGGTCTCTACCATCAAATTTTCATAATTTTTGAGTTATGGTAATTTCGGCCAAAATATGATTTTCACCCTTTTTTTGCTCAAGCTTTCAGCCCAAATTTGATGGTGGTAGTTTCTACTTACCCTACTCCTAAGTACTGAAATAAAACATGCAACAAAAACAAACCAAACGGTACAAAATAAAGTCAAAAAAAAAAATGATATAACACTCTAAAAGCATAGAGAAAATCAAAGAATGAAATGCTTTTGGCTATCTCACTCACGATCGTCTTTACTTCTCAAGAATAGATCAAGCAAGTCCTCGACTTCTAGACTCTACCAAGCACTAAACCTCGTGTCTAGCTGGTTCACTGTTAACGTGTAAATGGAATGGAAGAAACATCTTAAAAAAAGAATGCTCTAAATATGCACTAGCTCACTCACCATCTAAGGATCATATCCCTGGAAGTGAGTCGGATGGGGCATAGAGACTCTTTGAGGTTGTCAATCTCCTCATAGCTCTAGGTCATCATGCCAATTCGGTACTCGAATGGACTCGAAATGCAACGAAACTTTAGGAGGGGGTCTAGGACACCTAGGGGCACTATCCTACAAAGTTTGGTTGCAATCCAACAAGGTACCAAAATCACGATCCATCATGAAAAAGGTCCTAAAAATTACAGCAAAACTATCCACAATGTCACCCTATGGTCTAGGAACACTCTCCTATAGTCAAAAAGACTATAAACAGTGATTTACGCACTCAAACATGAAGATTAGGCTCACTAATGTGTAGTCGCGAATCTCAACAAAACTAACAATGCTTACACGTGAATGAAAGAGCAAAGAGAGAGAAACACAATGCGAGTTTCAAAAATAAAATTCGATTACCCATTCATTAGTTGCACTGATTGCAAGTTGGAGCAACTTGAGTGTATGTACAACAGAGCTCTTTCTTTTCTAAAGATAAGCCTCCTTTCACATTAAGGTTATTGACCTTTATACTTAGGACATTCTAAATGGCCACTGGCCAGTTCACATGGATTTTTACAATTGCCATGACATAATTACAATTCAAGGAATTGACCTGCTACTCTAGAATCAGGATTTACATAATTACAATTCAAGGAATTGACCTGCTACTCTAGAATCAGGATTTACATAGAGTATCACTACACTAGCTCGGCAAAATAATAATCTACAAATGTGGTGTTTAGCTACGTGTCCAACGAGATGGCCGCCCCTTTGATCTGTCTTGTAACACATGGAGACGATAACAATTAAGGAGTCTCGTAGAAGAGACCCAAAAGGATCTAGAGCCAGACCTAGGCAGATCCAGACAACCGACACTGTTAAGTATGGAGCCTAATTTACCCTTGTAATTTTCTATGGTAAAAGCGCACATTTGTAAGGCCCCCATTATGAGGAGAAGCCATCGTGCGTGAAGGAAAATCACTCACCGGAAACCAAAATTTTCACGGACAAGAATCAGGGGCAACTTTAGAATCGCCGGAATATTCCTTTTCTCCGGAATATTATGGCCGGACGACGGCCGAAAAGTGGTCGGAAAACAACCGGTCAGTTGGCCGGTGGCCGGTAGTCAATGGCCGATGGCCGGTGGTCGGAAGTCAATGGCCGGTGGCCTGTGGTAGGACGTCAATGGCCGGTGGCCGGTGGCCAAATTCAAAAGCGGACTTGTCTTCTCAAGGGCGGCCACACATGGGTGGATTGGAGGGTCCGATTTGGACTTATTCGCACAAGGGCGGCTACACATGGCTGTCTCTCATTAGAGAGGGCAGCCCTTTTGACCTATAAAAGGAGGCCATTTCTACACACATTTCATAGTGTGAAGTTGATGCAACAAGGTGAGTGTGAGGTGGTGAGAGTGAAGCAAGGCGGGAGCTCTATCAAGGGTTTAATCCCTTTGTAAACTACTTCTTCTTTTGAAGAGCTAAAGCCATTGAGTGGCTGCTTTCCCGTTGACGTAGCCCACATTGGGTGAACCATGTATATCGTGTGTACTCTCTCTCTCTCTCTCTCTCTACTCTATAATCTTTTGTGTGTGAAATCTATCTCTCTCCATTAAGTAATCTACTCAAAAATCTATTTAGCTACGTCTTATTTTCTTACAACTGGTATCAGAGTAAGGTTTTCTCGTAGCTAAATTATCTCAAGGAAAGGATTCCTTGAATTGAGTGGGAGTTATAGCGGAGGAAGGGAAGCTCAAGATTGATAAGTTCAACGGCAAAAACTACCAACATTGGAAGATGCAGATTGAAGACTATCTCTACCAGAAGGACCTCTATTTGTCACTAGGCGGTCTTGCGAAGAAGCCCGCAACAATGGCAGATGAAGCATGGATTGTCCTTGATCGAAAGGCACTGGGAACAATCCGGTTAAGCTTGGCGTCAACGGTGGCCTTCAATGTTTCGGAGATGAAGACCACGGAGGACTTGATGAAGTCACTTGACGACTTCTACGAGAAACCATCGGCATCCAATAAGGTATTTCTTATGAAGCGCTTGTTCAATCTAAAGATGACAGAGAATGGTTCAGTTGCAGAACACCTAAATGACTTTAACACAAACATAAGTCAACTTCGATCAGTGAAAATCAATTTCGATGACGAAGTGCGAGCTCTCCTTATACTATCATCTCTACCGGATAGTTGGGACAGCCTTCTGATGGCTGTAAGTAATTCTATCTCTGGCACAAATACTCTTGAGTTTGATGATGTTGTGGGTGTTCTCCTAAGCGAGGAAATGCGAAGGAGAAGCACAGGAGAATCATCAAGTGCTGCACTATCAGTGGAAACAAGAGGAAGGCTTAAGGAGAGGTTCAAAAACCAAAAGGGTCGTGATCGCTCAAGGCGGAGCAAGTCACGCACAAAGTCAGTTCTTGAATGTTGGAACTGCGGCAAGAAGGGCCACGTCAAGAAGGATTGCTGGTCCAAGAAGAAGAAGGAGACAGAGTCTCAAGACAACAAGCCAACATCGGAGGCCAATGTGGCAGGTAAAGTAGAGCAAGATGCTCTAATTCTCTCATTAGACAATGTGTCTAATTCTTGAATAGTAGATTCCGGGGCTTCATTCCATGCGACACCACACAAGCAACATTTCCAAGACTACACCAAAGGTAATTTTGGGTATGTATACTTGGGAGATGATGAAGCTTGTGAGATTATCGGCAAAGGTACAGTTTCTGTCAAAACTGCTAACGGAAATGAATGGAAGCTTAAAGATGTTAGGCATGTTCCTTCTCTTCGCAAAAAATTGATCTCTACAGGACAATTGGACGATGAAGGTCACAACATTGCATTCGGAAACAAACGGTGGAAGATCTCAAAGGGATATTTGGTGGTCGCCAAGGGAGAAAAATTCGGTACACTTTACTTGTGTACTGTTAGCATGCAACCTTCAGCTTGTGCAGCAACTACACAAGTTGACAGTGCGGTGTGGCACTACCGACTTGGGCATATGAGTGCCAAAGGAATGCAAATCCTTCAAACAAAGAAGCTTCTACCAGGTTTGAAAGAAGTGGACTTAGAGTTCTGTGAAGATTGTGTTTATGGTAAACAAAAGAGGGTAAAATTTCAAAAATCAGGAAATGAAAGAAAAAATAAAAAACTTGAGTTGGTTCATTCTGATGTTTGGGGTCCTGCAAGTACACCATCACTTGGTGGCTCATTGTACTATGTAACATTCATAGACGATGCGAGTAGAAAAACATGGGTTTATGTCATGAAGAATAAATCCGATGTATTTTCCATATTTCAAAGGTGGAAAGCCTTTGTGGAAAATGAAACAGGTACCAAGGTTAAATGCCTCATATCCGACAATGGAGGCGAATATTGCAGCCAAGCTTTTGAAAGCTTTTGTGCTAGCAATGGCATTCGGAGGCAAAGGACAACCCCAAGGACACCTCAACAAAATGGGATTTCGGAAAGGATGAAGAGGACAATCATGGAACGAGCACGAAGCATGCGGCTACATGCAGGCCTACCGCTTGAGCTTTGGGCGGAAGCTGTAAGTACGTCTGTGTACTTAATCAATCGGTCACCCTCAATGGCATTGGATGGGGGAGTTCCAGAAGAGGCATGGACAGGTAAACCGGTGAATTATGCATTTCTCAAAGTGTTTGGGTGTGAGGCTTTCATGCACATAGATAGAAGCCTAAGATCAAAGCTAGATGCAAAGTCCAAAAACTGTTTCTTCATTG
Organism: Adiantum capillus-veneris; assembly: GCF_014529385.1. NCBI lineage: Eukaryota > Viridiplantae > Streptophyta > Polypodiopsida > Polypodiales > Pteridaceae > Adiantum > Adiantum capillus-veneris. The sequence continues at coordinate 139,975,499 of NC_140946.1, forward strand.
GCTATGGAGAAGGAGACTTTGGGTATCACCTATGGAATCCTGAAGATGGTAAAATCTTAAGGAGTAGGGATGTAATTTTTAACGAACAAAATATGTACAAAGATTACTTGGAAAGAAAACAAACAAAAGAAACAGGTGATGAGTACATGGAGCTTGAGGACGGTGAAGACTCAAGGACTGCAAACGGTGACAATGTCCAACAAGGTCAACCAAATGAGGAGCCTCAACCTATTCCCCGAAGATCTACAAGAGCAAGTAGACCTCCAGAAAGGTTTGTTCCTTCCTTCAACCATCTCTTGATCTCAGATTCTGGAGAGCCGGAATCATACGAAGAAGCTATGCAACATGAATCCAAAGAACAATGGACGAAGAGCATGCAAGTGGAGATGGACTCACTACATCGCAACCAAACATGGGAGTTGGTTGAGTTGGCTAAAGGTAAGCGGGCACTTCAAAACAAATGGGTGTACAAGCTGAAGGAAGAAGAAGGTGGGAAGAAAAGGTACAAGTCTAGGCTTGTGGTAAAAGGTTTTTCTCAAAAGAAAGGTATTGACTTGAATGAAATATTTTCTCCTGTTGTAAAAATGAACTCAATTAGGCTTGTCTTAAGCCTTGTGGCTGCTCATGATCTAAATCTCGAGCAAATGGATGTAAATACGGCATTCCCTCACGGTGACTTAGAGGAGGAAATCTACATGCTTCAACCAAAGGGGTATGAAGTAAAAGGTAAGGAGAAAATGGTTTGCAGATTAAAGAAGAGCTTGTATGGTTTAAAGCAAGCATCAAGACAATGGTACTTGAAGTTTGATCGATGGATGTTGGATCATGGATTCACAAGATGCAACTCGGATCACTGCGTCTACACGAAGAATTTGGGAGATGGGAAATTCATCATCCTAATGTTGTATGTTGATGACATGTTGATTGCAAGTGCTAACATGCAGGACATCAAAGACCTAAAAGAGGAGCTGTCCAAATCGTTTTCAATGAAAGATTTAGGTGCTGCAAAGAGGATACTTGGTATGAGAATATCAAGGGACAGGATGAAGAAGACAATAAAGCTATCTCAAGAAGATTACATCAAGAAGGTACTAGAAAGGTTTGCAATGAAAAATGAAAAACCAGTTTCTACACCTTTGGCTGGTCATTTTAAACTAACAAAGGATATGTGTCCGAAGACACAAGAGGAGATAGCCTATATGTCTAAAGTTCCATATGCTGTAGCGGTAGGTTCTCTAATGTATGCTATGGTTTGGACAAGGCCAGACATTGCACATGCAGTGGGAGTTGTGAGTAGGTTCATGTAAAACCCAGGTAAAGAGCATTGGCAAGCTATGAAGTGGATACTTAGGTATCTAAAAGGGACAACAACAAATGCTTTGTATTTTGGAGGAACTCATATTTTTCTAGAAGGGTATGCTGATGCAGATATGGCAGGTGACAAAGATACTCGAAGGAGCACTACTGGCTATGTGTTCACGGTTGGAGGCACAACAGTAAGCTGGGCTTCAAAGCTGTAGAAAGTGGTTTCACTTTCTACCACGGAAGCAGAGTATGTAGCAATGACGGAGGCAAGCAAAGAAATTCTGTGGCTTCACAGATTCTTAGAAGAGCTTGGATTCAAACAAGACAATTGTGTCTTGTACAGTGATAGCCAAAGCGCTATCCATCTTGCGAAGAACTCAGACTTTCATTCAAGGACAAAGCACATTGAGGTGAGATATCACTTCATACGCACTCTTTTGGAAGAGGGACAACTCAAGCTAGGAAAGGAGCATACAAGTGAAAATCCTGCAGACATGTTTACAAAGGTGGTAAACAAGGAGAAGTTAAGCTTTTGCTCATCTTCAATCGGCATTCAAGGATAAGAAGCTAGAATGGAAAGCAGTCACAGGTTTGGTTTGGAGATTGTTAAGTATGGAGCCTGATTTACCCTTGTAATTTTCTATGGTAAAAGCGCACATTTGTAAGGCCCCCATTATGAGGAGAAGCCATCGTGCGTGAAGGAAAATCACTCACCGAAAACCAAAATTTTCACAGACAAGAATCAGGGGCAACTTTTTTTTGCCAGAATATTCCTTTTCACCGGAATATTATGGCCGGACGGCGGCCGAAAAGCGGTCGGAAAACAATCGGTCAGTTGGCCAGTGGCCGGTAGTCAATGGCCGATGGCTGGTGGTCGGAAGTCAATGGCCGGTGGCCTGTGGTCGGAAGTCAATGGTCGGTGGCCGAATTCAAAAGCGGACTTGTCTTCTCAAGGGCGGCCACACATGGGCGGATTGGAGGGTCCGATTTGGACTTATTCTCACAAGGGCGGCTACACATGGCTGTCTCTCATTAGAGAGGGCAGCCCTTTTGGCCTATAAAAGGAGGCCATTTCTACACACATTTCATAGTGTGAAGTTGATGCAACAAGGTGAGTGTGAGGTGGTGAGAGTGAAGCAAGGCGGGAGCTCTATCAAGGGTTTAATTCCTTTGTAAACTACTTCTTCTTTTGAAGTGCTAAAGCCATTGAGTGGCTGCTTTCCCGTGGACGTAGCCCACATTGGGTGAACCACGTATATCGTGTGTACTCTCTCTCTCTCTCTACTCTATAATCTCTTGTGTGTGAAATCTATCTCTCTCCATTAAGTAATCTACTCAAAAATCTATATAGCTACGTCTTATTTTCTTACAGACACAATGTTCCCAAAGTCCATAGACCCCTAGCCATACCTAGTGTTATCCAAGAAGAAAGTGACTTTAAGTCATGGGAAAGTGGACGTACTCCCTTCTTGTTGGAGAGAATGTTTGCAGAGGGATTACCTGACCCTATCTAAGAAATGGAGATCCCATCCTCCACACGTCAAGGGACTGAAGCCCAAAAGCTACCATTAGATATTGCCAAGTTGATGGATTTCATGGCTTTAGAAGTTAGAAGCACCATCATGTCCAAACTGTATGGAGCCCCCGAGCTATTCTTAACTCTTCGAGCTTTCCTCAATGGAGAACTGAAAGTTGGGCTACCACAATTTGCATAGATGGATGGAGCTAGAGAGATGCCAATAGAGGAGGAACACTTAGATCCCCCACAACCCAACCTAGATGAGAACTCTATTGTTGAAATACATGTTAACAAGTTGGGACAATAATTTGAAGGCTATGAATCCAATGCGACCATACCAGTCACTACCAAGGGATTAACTGTGAAGGGAATCCTTGATGGTGGCACTAGGTTTAGCATTGTGACTAAAAATTTCTCGAAAACTTTGGGAATACCTCACCTTGTGATCACAAACATAGTGGTAAAGATGGCCAAAGGGACTACTGTTAAGCCTATTGGGATGCTAGAAGATCTCAAGATCAAGGTCTTTGGACAGAAAATAAAGAATACCTTCATTGTTATGGATTTCTCCAAGCACACTATGTCATCTGAGATGATCTTAGGACATCCTTTCATGGGGGGGGGGGGGGGGGTGTGTATGTGTGTGTGTGTGTGTGTGTGTGAGAGAGAGAGAGAGAGAGAGAGAGAGAGAGAGAGAGAGAGAGAGAGAGAGAGAGAGAGAACTTTGCTAATTGCTAATGTAGGTTAACATGGGTCATGATGTATTGGCTATTCTCCTAATACATATAAAGATGCTAAGTTCAGGATGAGTAAATTTTTCAAAGAAATGGTACATGGTACTGATGGCATCATTGGGTGTATTCATATGCACATGGGTGGTATGGAAATTGTGGACGCTTAAGCATTTCACTTTACAAAGTGTCACAAGTATTGAGTGAGATAAAATTGATGAGAGTCGTACAATAACTACATATGGTCGATACATATTATGTCAATGTTTGTGGTTGTGATATTCAGTTGATATACCACGATCATAAATCTTATATTTCAGATGAAGAGTTTGAAGTTTTGTAATTAATTGTGAAGTTTACCAATGGGATATATTGGAGTGATCCTCAGCCGCCCAATTATAGAGTAGAATATGAGTTGTTGTAAACAAAAACATTGAGGTTGTTGTAAAGACTTTGACCTAATGGATCTCTTGGAAATGCAGCTCTATTTTGGCATGACTTTGAGTAATTGAAGTGCTGGTATTGCGTTTATACCTTTTTAAAGTGTTTAAGTGTACATTCAACAAGTGGCCATGTTGATCATCTCTCTCTCTCTCTCTCTCTCTCTCTCTCTCTCTCTCCATAATTTTAAGCTTTGAGTACTAATGTTGCCCTGTTTTCTTGTAGCCAAATAAATGGCCCACGAATTTGTGAATATTTTTCAAGTGTAAAAAGTCTTATTGTTGATGCCTTTGAAGAAAGTTTGCTACCTACCGAATGGGGATGGCAATGGGCATGGAAAGTGATCGAGAAAAACTACACTGTTTGGGGGTCATATGTAGATGAAGAGTTGGACACATTTACATCAGGTTGCTTGATCCCTATTTCTTTCCCAAGCTTAGGCTCATGCTCTTAAAGCAAGAGCTTGGGTTGATTCGTCATTACAAGATTTACTTAGCTGGGTTCAAAAAATAGATTTAAAAGAAGTTGTAGAGCTCCAACTCAATATCTTGATCCTGTTGAAATAGCACAATGAGAGTGCTAATGTAGATATATTCTTGAGCTTTTTTGGGAATAAAGTAAACATTTTTTTTAAAAATATGTCTCTTTAGTGATGTGGTTTTATGTAATGTGTGTGTGTGTGTGTGTGCGCGCGCGCGCGCAAAAGGGGGAAGGAGAAGAGAAAGATGCAAAAAGGTTAAATGTAACATGTGTAGTCTAAAAGGGGCCAAAGACAGAGTGAGACAAAAACCTGCATTTGAACAATGGGTAAATAAGTATCTGTAGGTTATTGGTGATAGTGTTGATCGTGTGTGTGTGTCATGGAAAGATGTGTAAGGATACACACAAACACATATAGAGTGAGGTGGTAAGATCGAGTGAGACCCACCGGTAGGCCGGTCGGCGAGCTAGTAAGAAAAATAGCTTTCAATATCTATTTTGTCAAATTTTGATTTAAGATGCTTAATTGATAGTATTGGAAGGTTCTAAAGTAAAAAAGTAAGGCCGTTTTCATGTTTCAATAGGTTAGACGTAAATTTGGTTCAATTTTGAAAAAATCCGTTATTTTTAGTCTTTTCATGCTTTTTATGCTTTTAGATGTTTTTTTACAAAAAGTAAGGCCGGATCCTTGATCTACATGTTTTAGGGAAGCTATGGTTCAATTTTGTAAAAATGTATTTTTCAACTGCTTTTTACGCTATTTGTAGCTTTTCATGATTTTTAGTGCTTTTTAGTGAAAAGCGAGTCCGCTTTCTTATTCGAGTGGAGAGAGGGAACGCGTGGTTTCATTTTAGAAAATTTTAGTTTTGTTTTTCTTTTTACGCTATTTTTAGCTTTTCGTGTTTTTGAAAAAGCAATGTGCTTTTTACGATGACCTAAACATAAAAATATTAATTTTAGTCTCCATCGGATTTAAAAATGATCACTCGGAGCAAAAACGAGACCAAACGGGAAATTTTTATATAAAAAGCGGTACCGTAAATACGCCAGGGCAGTACGAAAAATTCATAATTATGTCGGGACATCACAGTGCAGCATACTCTAGCCAAGGTTCCATTAGTTGGTCGGACAGGACAAGGATATACCAAAGACAGGATTTAATACTCATTTTGGACATTATGAATTTACAGTTATGCCTTTTGGACTTACCAATGCTCCTGCAACTTTTAATCGTCTCATGACTAATGTGTTTCTAGAGAATCTTGATGATTTTGTTCTTGTCTTCTTTGATGATATCTTGGTTTACCCAAGAAACAGAGAAGAACACGAACAACATGTGCGACAAGTACTTGAACTTCTCCATTAAAATCAACTTTATGCCAAATGTAGGAAATGCACCTTCTTCACTGACAAAGTGGAATATTTTGGATTTATTGTATCCAAGGATGGTGTTTCTACTGACCCCAGTAATATCGAAGCTGTTATAGCTTGGCGTACACCAAAATCAGTACGAGAAGTATGTGGTTTTCTTGGTTTAATAGGATGGTATCGTACATTTATTCAAGGCTATGCTAAGATTGCATCTCCATTGACTAATACACTTAAGAAGGATAAAGTGTTTACTTGGAGCGAACGTGCTTAAGCTAGTTTTGAGAAACTCAAAGAAGCTTTGGTGAATGCTCCAATACTACAGCTTCTACACTTCTCAAAGACATTCACTGTGCTCACTGATGCAAGGGGACAAGCAATCGATGGCGTTCTGTCTCAAGAAGAGAAACCAATTGATGACCTTTGCTTTTGTAACCATCTTTTTATTCCAAATCAAGGTGAAATCAAACTTCAGATATTACACGAAGCTCATGATATACCTATAGCAGGACATCCAAGATACATTAAGACTTACTCTATTGTAAGGAAGAGATTCTTTTGGCCAGGACTAAAGCGTGATGAGTTGAACTATGTTACAAGATGCTTAATATGTCAATGTATTAAAGCTGAACGAATTTGATACCCCGGTAAGCTTCAACCTATTGATGCTCCACAAATGAAATGGGAACACATTTCCATGGATTTTATTACAGGACTTCCTAAATCTCTGGGATATGATTTAGGAATGTCTCCTTTTTAAGCATTGTATAGGACTTCCTAAAGCTCAATTGGAATGTCTCCCTTTTAAGCATTGTACAGACAGGAGTGTCTTACTTCACTCAAATGGACAGACCTCTCTTACGAATTCAAGCATCAAAAAGAAATGTTGAATGAAATGCAACTACAAACTGATCTTATACGGTAGGATATTAAGACTGCTCAAGATAGACAGAAGAGTTAAAATGATCCAAAACGATCTGTCAAACTTTTTGAAGAGGGCGATATGGTATTTCTGAGAGTAAAACCCAAACATAACTCTTTATCAATGGGTACGTGTAAGAAGCTAAGTGCTAGATATTGTGGACCTTTTGTAATCACAGAGCGGATCGATGATCAAGCTTACCAACTCTTGTTACCACCACACATAGAAGTACATGATGTTTTTTTATGTCACCTTACTCAAGAGGTATGTACCTGATCCGCAAATATTCTTGACGATTCTCTATTAACTACCTCTACCGATGGAACTTTTGAAGTATATCCCGAAACTTTTGAAGTATATCCCAAAGAGATATTTCAGAGTAGAACTAAGCCTCTACGAAATCCAACCATTATTGAACACCTTCTCAAATGGTCAACGTATCCTTAGGAAGATGCCACTTGGGAACGTGATGATGATATGAGATTAAATTATCGAGATTTCATGTCGAGGTGAGGACACCTCAATTTTTTCAAGTGTGGGAGGATGTAAGATCCCCAAATTTTGGGTCTCTTTTAAAAATAAGAAAAATATCTTTTAATATCTATTTTGTTGTAATTTTGATTTAAGATGCTTAATTGACAGTATTGGAAGGTTCTAAAGTAAAAAAGTAAGGCTGTTTCCATGTCCCAATAGATTACATGGACGTTTGGTTCACTTTTGGATAAATCCGCTATTTTTAGTTTATTCATGCTTTTTATGCTTTTAGGTGCTTTTTGGCAAAAAGGAAGATCGGCTCCTTAATCTACGTGTTCCAAGGAAGCTATGGTTCAATTTTGTAAAAATCTGTTTTTTGAGTGCTTTTCACGCTATTTTTAGCTTTTCATGTTTTTAAGTGCTTTTTAGTGAAAAGCGAGTCCGCTTTCTTATTCTAGTTGGACGAGGGGAACCCATGATTCAATTTTAGAAATTTTTTTCTTGCTTTTTACGCTATTTTTAGCTATTTTTTGCTTTTTAATATTTTTGAAAAGCAATGTGCTTTTTAGGATGACCTAAACCTAAAAATATTCATTTTAGTCTTCGTCAGATTTAAAAATGATCACCTGGAGCAGAAACAGGATTAAACGGGATTTTTATGGAAATTATTTATAAAAAGCGTTATCGTAAATATGCCAAGGCAATACAAAAAAGTCATAATTATGTCGGGACATCAGGTGCGGCATAGTCTAGCCAAGGTTTCATTAGTTGGCCAGATATTGTTCAATTGGTCAATTTTACTGTAAAAAATTGGATGGTAAGTGGAAACGTTGACTACCAAAAGCAAAGGCATGTTTTTAGCAAAGTGCACAAAAAGATGAAGCTATTCCTGGCTGAAAATCTAGTGCTAGTTTTTGGCTTGGGCATCACTCTAGCGTGCTGCACTTGCCTATAAATTGCCAATTAGTGCTCAATTTTCAGTGCCGTCTGTTGCGTCTACTACCGCAAGGATATTACGTATCTATTATACGGAGTGGTGCAAGCTCTTTATCACCATCTCCATAAGAACTTCTCTCTCATATATGGGAAGAAGAAGAAGAAGAAGAAGAAGAAGAAGAAGAAGAAGGATATTCTCTCTACTTGCTTACTATCTCCTCTCTCGTTTCATGGTGTACGCGCTCTCCGGAAGCTCTCTTGGCATGATACCTCTATGTAGCTCTCATCGTTGCTCTCTTGTGGCAAAGCAAGAAGAATTTCAACATCCCGTAATCGATTCTGAAGCATGGTGAGAAGCTCTAAACTCCATAGCCATCATCATCTCTCTCTCTATGTCGTTTTTCTGAGTAGTCACCCTCTCGGTGATTGTTTTTTCGTATACAAGTGCATGTATGGATTAACCAAGTACGTATGAAGTTGCCCCATAATTATTTCATCATGTTTAACACGCTGATTTATGCACATAAATGTGTTTATGATCACGTGCGTGCATAAAAAGCACTTTTTTGTTTCATGTCATAGAGACGGCTGGAACATTGTTTTGGCCATAACTCACAAACCGTTATGAATCAGCCCAAACCCTTTATACCAGAGATAAAACATCATTTAGAACATTTTCTCTCTCAAGTGTCATATGAAAATCATGCACGAGCTAAGAGATATGGTCAAAAAACAACTTGCTGCCCATTGCACTTTGAACCAATTTTTTTGACTCCACGCTCCTTGGAGTACCAATATATAGATTCACCGGATGGACGAACCCACATAACCAATTGAAAATCTTGATGAAACATGATGATAAATGTATTTAGGTCTCCATTATCACCTCACGAATGTGAGGTATTAATCGTTCCATAATCGGGTTTACCCACGCGTGTAGGGGTGCTACCAAGGGGGAGTATTATATGATGTTGTGAGTTAATCGAGCTGTTTATGTATGATTTATGGTTTTTTTTGGTGAGCTGATTTTAGTTATTAGATGCCCATAAACTTATGTGAGGGTATATGGTTAGGCAACCTGAACCGCATAGCAGATATGATTAAAGTGGCTTTCTTTTTGGGTTATCGTTTGTTGTGTAAGTACCATATGGGTAAAGTGATGTAATAGGTGCTAGTCTATATTATGGAGCTGATCTTGAAGCATTGCTTTGAGGTCAAATACTTTCATTCTTATATACACTCTCGAAAATGTCAAAAAGTTGTTTTTTGTACATGTATGAAGTTATGGTTTATTGTTGACCTAAAGGTCTGAGCTATTTTGCATCATATTTATGGTGATGGAATGTTATCATATGATGTATGGAAACTTATGGATTGATGTGGATGTCTCATATGCATGGTTATGATTGATTACCATCTTTCTAGGTCAAAACTAGCCCTATGGATAGAGAGGTGAAGTGCAGATGTGATGTATCAACTTTGCATGGTTGGATGTTGTCAAAACTGGATTTTTATATCATGATTATTTGCTGGTCAGAATACTTTTTTATGCATGAAGGCTCATGTATTAAGGGTCATATGTGTGTGAACTCCGATTGACTGCAGGGGATATGTCAAACTCCAAGTGTGGGAGTTGGTTCAGTATGATTATGATTTGTGGTTAAGGGCTGAGATTCCCTCATGGATTATGGTTGTGATTTTATGGTGGAAGCCGGTGTGGCTCATGGATTTCTTTTCTGGATATGGTTATGCTGTCGAAATTTTTCTAGCCATGTTATGTTCTAAAGTGGTTATGCAGGATCGGGTGTGCCTCACCCAACTTGGGTGGAGGGTGTTGAGATAGGCATGTCCTTTTTTATCGACTATGGAAAACACCTCTACATGTGTACACCTTTTTGCTATTGGGATTTGGAATATGTGTTGTATGGCTATGTGTAAGCTAAGTAGAAAGGGAGTGCCACCTGAATATCTATCCCGGGCTTATAAATAAAGCCTTTCATGTACATATTTTGGACTAAGGGTGTATGTACTTTAATATAACTATATTTGAGTTTGAATTAGGAGTACTCTCTCTCTCTCTCTCTAATTGTGTGAGCTATGTCTGCATATACACACAAGCCAGATTGAGCCCATTGCCACCATCCCCTATAACTGGTATCAGAGCCACGGTCGGCTTCCCGCTTCCCGCTCCCATCCCACGTGTGCAACCCTCCTTGAACCTTTGAAGCTCTTGAGATTGAAGCTGCAACAGAAAATTGAGCGAAAGCATCTCGGCAAGACAAGCCATTGAGCTTAAGGGATTGCAAGTCAAATTTGAGCAGCAAATAGAATCAAAAGCTTGGAAAGAGCAAAGTCAGAGTATCAAGCACTGCAAAGTTGAGCAGTTTAGTAGTGGAATCCAGAAGCGAGGTTGGCAGTTTGAGTAGATAGAGTTGAGTAGATGAATCAAAGGCAAACTTGAAGTTAAATCAAACCCAAATCGGGTTTGTGCTGGCAAACTGGGAAAATCTGGGCAGGGCTGGGAGCATTGAGCAGCAACATTCGTCTACATTAAAACGAGCAAGGCGTGCTCTGTAGAAGAAACTCAGAGCCTTGAAAGCATGTAGGCAAGGGAATTGGACAATGCTGTAGGACAGAATTAATAAGCTTGCGAGATTGTGTGTACTTCATAAACACACACACACACACACAAACACACACACAAGCGCATCATCATCATGCTCAACAAGCCCTTGATCAACCCCCATGGATTCAATCAAGAGGCCAAGGTGATCCATTTTGCATCTTGACTTCACACAGAATGCTAGGAGTCCATCACTACGAGATTGGATGACTTCTGCTTGTTTTGGCAATCGATAGAGTTCGCGAGTTTTTTTTTCCTTTGCTTTGTAACCTTTATGATAAAAAAGCCTTGTTCCCACACTAAGTTGTTGGCAACCGTCCCAAATAGGCCCTTTCCCGCGTGGTAAAAATCTTCCACAACTTCAAGAAAGCCCTTAGCTGATTACCAGAGCAGCTCATCAAAGAGGGAATTCTACTTCAAACCTTCATCTTGAGCTTCAACAAAGAGCTTCAAAGTTTTTTCAAAGCCTTTTGACTTCGTGCATTCTCTCAAGTTTCAATCATTTTGAAAGATATCAAGTCATTGCACAAGCTTATTTTGCATTTGTACAAAAGCATTGCATACTTCTTGTTTCATTATGCATTTATTTTTCCTTGCACTCGAGGCATGATAATGAATCCTTGCTTTACATTATGTCTGCCAAATCTATCTTCAAAGGATGTGAGAAGACTAAACACTGCCCCAGTTATATCTGAAGATAAGACCTTCCTCGAAATAAACCTTTGTGCAATCATTCGCACACTATTATGTATGCCACATATCTTTGTCAAAGAAGAAAACAAAATGTGAAACTATCGTCGACAAAATATGCATAGGTTGTAGCAATGGAGGCAACAAACCATATTAGATGATGGAGACGACTAGGAGTAAGGGGAGGTGCTACTAAGAGTAGACACTAAGAGTTATAGATATGGTTATCTTTTGCCTTTCATGTTTAAGGGGAGGAATCCTTAAGTCTGTGTGACACCATGTCTATTTGAGACCATGATTTAGTTTGTGTGACTGCCATAGTCTGTGTGACTACCCCACCTTGTGTGACTGCTTGCTTGTGTGGCATTGAGTCTCAACCCAGCTTGCTTTAGTATAGTCCATGCCTAAGGGGAGGATTGTTGATATAGGCATATCCTTTTTTATTGACTATGGAAAACACCTCTACATGTGTACAAATTTTTGCTATTGACATTTGGCATATGTGTTGTATGGCTATGTGTAAGCTAAGTAGAAAGGGAGTGCCAACCGGATATCTATCTAGGATTATAAATAAAGCCTTCCATGTTATGGTATACCCAGATTTTGTCATTGCATTAATACATGGTTGCTCTTTCATTTAGATGGGGCATTTAAAGATTCTCTGTTGTCATTTTCTCACGTCTCTGTACACTCTGCTTCATCCTCCACTATATTCTCTCTCTCTCTTTTCCCGCAACGTGGTGTACACATATATTCACCCTCCACAATGTTATGTTTTTCTTGAGTATGCTTTCGTTCATAACACCCATTCAAAGGTAGCACTAGTTTCTAGGTGCCTTGGATGCAGTCGAGCTCATGGCCTAAACTCCATGCTTGGTTGGGCACTGAGAGTTCGTCCACTATGCAAACACTTTTGGAACTCTCATGTATATTGAAAATTGTATAAAGGTGTAAAATGTATATTTTGTGCATAGACCCCCGGGGAGGGGTATTTCTCAAATCTGAATAGCACCCAAAGCACCAGTCTTGGTAGTGTAGGATGGCTTGGGTACTATCTCTAAGTACCAAGTCCATGGGACTGGTATTATCATGTCTCTTTGTAGTATTCTTTGTTTGGTTATCTTAACTTGAGAGTGCCGAGAGTTCCCAAGTTGGCACTTTACAATGTTGTTGCTAGTATTTTCACAGTACCAATTCATTGAGACTTTGGAACTTTGGTACTTCATCAAATGATTCTTCAAAACTTAGAGAGAAACATCACCCAAACCACGAGTCTTGGTAGTGTAGGATGACTTGGGTACCATCTCTCAGTACCAAGTCCATGCGACTGGTATTATCATGTCTCTTTGTAGTATTCTTTGTTTGGTTATCTTAACTTTAAAGTGTCGTGAGTTTCCAACTTGGTACTTTACAATTTTGTTGCCAATCTTTGCACAGTACCAAGTCATGGAGACTTTGGAACTTTGGTACTTCATCAAATGATTCTTCAAAACTTAGAGCTAACCAGCACCCAAAGCACCACTCTTGGTACTTATGGCTTGGGTACTATCTCTCAGTACCAAGTCCATGGGACTGCTATTATCATGTCTCTTTGTAGTATTCTTTGTTTGGTTATCTTAACTTTAGAGTACCTAGAGTTCCCAACCTGGTACTTCACAATGCTGTGTGTAGTATTTGCACAGTACCAAGTCATTGAGGCTTTGGAACTTTGGTAGTTCATCAATGATTCTTCAAAACTTAGAGTTGTACAACACCCAAACCACCAATCCTGGTATTCTACAATTTGCATAGTAGCATGTAAGGTTTCTAGTTTCTGAAACCTTAAAAATTATACAAAGCTCATAAAATTAACTTGAAAACCACTGCTGAATGATTCAATCATGGCTGATATTGGTATTTTTGGAATCATAACCAGAGCTTTACTATGGTTAGTAATTTTCAAAATCACAATCCGATAAAATCTCAAAAAATTACGGGCCCTGAAAGGTTACACTAGGAATTCAATTAGTTAATAAAATCTGGATGGTTTTAGTAATTATTATTAACAAAGACTTTCTTATCCTAAGGTTCTAGAATTAACTGATATCCCAATTTTCATCATTAAAAATCAGTAAAATCAACCAAAATCGATTCTGGAAGCTGGGGGGTAGTGTGGAGCTGTGGGGAACCTACCAGAGACAGAAATAGCAGCAGTTGGCACTACCTTGAAGCTGGGGGCCTGCTTGAGGTGTCAAAACTTGCCAGGAACAGCCCGGGCCCCAGAAAAACTATAAAAAGACCCCCTTTCCTTCATAAAAATTTAGACTCGGAGCCTTGACACACTCTCTCTCATCTAGAGAGACCTCTACGCAGAAATCACTAGAGATCAAGCTCTAGTTGGTTAAATTAGATGGTAATTAGCATAATCCTTCTTAATTAGCAAAGCTAGGTCAACCTATTTTCTTAATAAATTAAAGATTAATCCTATGTATACTTAAAAATCCTCTCTTAATTAAATATTCTTTGTTGATTGTTGTAATTAATCTTAGGGATATTAAGCTAATTAATTATTATATCATATTAGGGCTGAAATTATACATATTAACCATAAATTAATGGGAATTATATTAATTAAGTTTAGATTAAGTTGAGATAATTATCAGAGCTGTGTTAGACTGTCATTAAGCTAGGAAAATTATCTTATAGCTTTCTGAGTAGTTTTCATAATTAATTAAGCAAAATTACATTGTTTTTTAGAGAAAAATAAACGGAAAAATAAGAAAATTGATTCAAAATGTTTTAAGATAATTATTAGAGGTTAATTAAATCTTAAAAAATCCATGATAATTATGTTAACCTCAGATAATTAATTTACTTAATTATTGTAGTAAAATTACACTGTTTTCAGGACAAATTAAAAGGGAAAAATTAGTAAATTGATTCAAAATGCTTTGAGTTATTTATCAAAGGTTAATCACATCTTGGGGAACTCGTGATAATTATGTTAATCTCATATAATTAAGTTACTTAATTATCTTAGCAGAATTACACTGTTTTTAGGACAACTTAAAAAGGAGAAATTAACAAATTGATTCAAAATGCTTTGAGTTATTTATCAGAAGTTAATCACATCTTAGGAAACCTGTGATAATTATGTTAAACTCAGATAATTAATTTACTTAATTATTTTAGAAGAACTACATTGTTTTTATGACAAATTAATTATGTTAAACTCAGATAATTAATTTACCTAATTATCTTAGCAAAATTACAATGTTTTTAGGAAAAATTAAAAGGGGGAAATTAGCAAATTGATTCAAAATGCTTTGAGTTATTTATCAGAGGTTAATCACGTCTTGGGGAACTCGTGATAATTATGTTAATTTCAGATAATTAATTTACCAATTATCTTAGAAAAATACATTATTTTTAGGAAAAAATAAAAGGGGAAAATAGTAAATTAATCCAAAAACCTTTGATATAATTATCAGAGGTAGAACACACCTTGAAGAATTTGTGATAAATACCCCAGCCTCAGATAAATAGTTTAAATACTTATCTTCATTGAAAGTAACCGATTTTGCGTATAAAATAGAGAAAGGAAATTAGTAAATGAATCTATCTAATTACCAAAAAAATACTTGAGGTCCAAAATCACTATTGAAGGTTAGGAAAATTACCTCAGCATAAATGGTTGGTATAACAAATTACTATCAACCAAATTTTGCCTAAATTAGACCATAAGTATAGGAGGGAAAGGTTATAAATCAAATTTATGAAAATTCCTAAAGATAGAACATATCAAATTACATTTTAGGGTGAGTAATCCATTAGCCGATAGGAATTATAATTTACTAAGGCTAAATATAAAATATTTAACCTAGTTAAATGGCTTCTCTAATTAAATGGTAGTTATTGGAAATTACTTATAGTACAAGGAAGCTATAGGAGGAATATCTCATCCAATTAACTATCAAGGATAGCTACTTACTCCAAAAATCCTTATTTTTGGGTTTAAAAAAAAAGAAGAGATTATTCAATTAAACTTCTAATCGATTAAGTCTTTTTATAAGGCTGTCGTTATGGCTCCAAAGAGAACCAAAGGAAATCCTCTTACCGAGGAAGAGGATATTAGCAACAAAAGAAATAAAGCCACTAATGACCATGAGACTGGGCCTAGCCATAGGCCAACGGAGGAAAGTCTACAGGCTTCAGCTCAGTAGCACATGGACGAGCAGTCCCATGTGGATTTCTATTTTGTTCACTTAAAATCTTTTAAAGTTCATTTTAAAGCTAGCATTGCATACGTAAGGTTAGGAAGGATAAACTGGCTGTAAATGGAAGGTAACTTTCACAAGACCAACGAGCAATGATTGTAAATAGGAAAGAAATGATTGGGTTATGACAGATTGACCTAGGAAAGAAATGTTTGACCATCCTTAAGACAGCTTGTCTCAAGACACCTCTGATTCCTTGGAAATAGTTTACTCCAGGTAATGAGTAATGATGGTGATTCCGCCATGAATGAGTTGGTTTTCTCAGCGTGCGTGGAGTCTTTACCCCGTGCTTGTTTGTGTTTGTGGATATTAGTTAAGATTTCAAGTTTATCCTAGAGGAACCGCCCGGTTGTATGGACAGCCGGTTGGCGTATGGGCGCCCGGACTTTGGGTGATGGCTTTTTCCACCCCGGTTTTTATAAATAAGGAATGGGTGCCGTTTTTTCACCCCTGTATAGGTGATCTTGAGACAAGCCAGTACTGGTCAGACATACTTCAAAATGATAGTACCTTGTCTTAAGTCTAAAGATGTTTGTTTGCTGAAATAATGTCTTCAATACTGTTTTCAAAGGTTGTCTTAATGAAATTCAGTTGTGAAAGATAAAAGAAATCATTGTTTTAATTGTGAAAAGAATGTAGTAGTAATTAAACAACATAGAAATCATGTGTGAGTGCGGGGTGGTAAGTGGGGATTGACTAAGGTTGTCAATCATGGACGGGTGGACCTGATTAGTTAGGTAACTATCCATTCCCGTGAACTAAAACGTTTAGAAACTTCTTCACTTGGAAGAGGAATCCACCAACGGCTGTGCCCTCACATATGTTAGGGGGAAAAAAGCGTTGGCTAAGGAAACCATAATCTGAATGATGAAGTTATAGGGCCGGAATAAGAAATTTTTTTGTAGTCCCGTTTCCACTGCGAGGTAGGACTAGGTCTCTTTCTAGGGCTATAAACCTAAACCATTGTCAATGGCAAGGGTGAATTCCCTGGAATTGTTCTTGTTTAAGGACTCTAACTTTAGTAGGCCTAGAGACCTGTCAATGGTCCCATCCCGTTTTTGGTGTGGGTGGTTAGGGGACCTTACATACCAACTCCCTTGGACTAGTACCCAGATTTCCAAACCTGGCACTTTACAATGTTGTGGGTAGTATTTACACATTACTAGGACATTAATACTTTGTACTTTGGTACTTCATCCGATGACCTTACAAAAGTTAAGGCTAATCAGTACCCAAAGAACTCATTTTGGAACTTTACAATGGCTTGGGTACTATTTTCATAGTACCAAGTCTTTGAGGCTGTATTCTCTGCTAGCTGAATTCTCAGTTTCAAATTTGGTACTTTACTATCAACTTTTGGGTCTGGTTATTGTAACTTTTGAAGCTTGCATCTCTGTGTCATCTTCAAGTATTCTAACCTACATTGTTTTTGTATCTAAAGTGGAATTGAATAAGTGATTCAAACAAATGCACCCTACGATCAAGCTATCTCTTAGGTCTTTTGAGGCCTTGAAGACATTCTTTGTTTGAAAGCTAAAAGAACACTATACTTGTTGATGTGTGTATCATGTGCAGATGTTATTCCTCAAGGAGGCTTTCAATCACATGCCGAAAAGTAAGTTTAGATATCATGGAAAAGCTCATACCTATAGATGGTTCGTGTGTTGTAGCAATAATGATGCAAATTAGTGCTCTGCAAACCAGGTAGTATAGCATCACACAAGTAGTTTGTGGGAATCCATTTTGTATCCAAAGCCGGTTGACAATGAGTTCCACGCAAAAGAAATGCTTGGTCGGGGAATGTTCTCAATGTGGCATAACCACGTTGCCCTTCTGCTCAGATGAGATTTCCAATTAGTGCAAGGAGGTGTCTGTTAAGGTGTTCATGGACGTTAACAGTAGACATGTGGCTGATGATGGAAGTGAAAAGAAAAGAAAGGACTTGGTTCTACAAACAATGTCAAATGCTTCTTTCCATGGAATTTTTGCAAATCATTTGAAACATTTCATCAAGCACAACTTCATCTTTTTGTGGCAAGCACAACATTTTAAAGAAAGCGTGCTTAGATTTCCTAACATTGGTTTTGTATCCGTAATTGACTTTGTGGAGAATTATTCATTCAAAGTATATAATAAAATATAATCGATGCATTGGTGGTCAACAGAAGTAACAATCCTTGTGCATATTACATATGTTAGAAATTTGGAAGATGTCGTACAGAAGACACTGCATTTCTTCATATATGATAATAAGTAGCATGATACTTTATTTCTGCAACATTGCTTATGCTTCATGACAAGTGGCTGAAAGATCAAGGTCACCGTTTGGAATGTCATTGGGTGTGGTTAGATGGTGCAACATTGCAATTCAAGGCATGGCGACCTTTTTACTATGTTGCTAGGTACCATCAATTAATAGGCATGCACATGATATCGAACTTCTCAAATTCAGAGAGTAGGTGGTCACACAAGGGAAGAGATTCATGAAGTAGGATCAGTTACACATTTGCCACCAATTCTTGAAGGGACAAGATCTGGAGAGTCCAACAACACAAGTGGAGATCAACAACAGGAATCATGTGAAACTTCTTCACCTAGGCCAACAGAGCAAGGAAGAAACCCAACTCCTGAAAGGGTCATCCACTAGTTGGTTGGTATTCAGGCAGTTCATCAATTTTTGAGGGTGAAGAGGCAAGTGTAGTTTCCAACATCACCACCTTTACCATTGTTGAATTTTAATCCTTTGGGAGGTCAACAAATTCAACAAGTACCCATTATGGCACAACCACCACTCAACCCTAAAGTAGGGGCATCAAAATTAAGTGGGAAAGAATCCCTGGATGCTGACAGTCATGGGGGACAATTTGAGACAAGATGGTCTGCTAGTGGGTATGATGTACTTTATAACGATTCTATCAAGAAGGAGCATTTTGCAGCAACATTGCAGGGAAAATCCATGTCCTGGGTCATGAAATATGGTACTACTGCATTCCCTAATTATGATAATTTAAAAATAAGATTTTGGCCAAATTCATGATAGAGAAGACCCTTAAAGATGTTTTGAAGAAAATCAAACGAATTAAGCAAAAAGATGTGTTGGTAGAGGATTATGCCCAATAGTTTAGAACCTTGATGAACAGGTTGCAAGCCAATCAAAGACCCTCTTGGGAGCAATTGGGCGGCTACTTTTGTAGAGGTTTGAGGAAGTTGTTGAAAAGTGAAATATCAGGTCATGCTCCTCTTACTCAGTCTCAAGATTTTGAAAATATACTGGATGCAACCATGAGAGCTGAGAGAAGATATGGCACTAGTGAACAAAAGAAAAGTAAGAAGAATAAATCAAATCAGGAACCAGACTCAAAGGAAGAAGATTCAGATTCAAAGTCAGATGATGATGAAGAATCAGATTCAGATTCAGATTAGGAGAGATAGATTCTGAGGATGATGAAGAGGACACATGGAGTGCCAAGAGGAAGAAGAAGAAATCCAAAAAGAAAGAATCAAAGACAAAGAAACAAAAAAGCAAAGGCAAAGCCAAGAATGGTAAGTCTGAAGCTAAGGAGCCAAATAATATCAGTGAACAGATTTTGGAAAAATTGAAGAATATGCATCCACAATCATTTTCAAGTCCTATCAAATCACCATTTTGTCAAGTATGTCAAAGACCTGGACATGATTATGATAATTGCTACTATAACCCTAACTTTAGGGGAAGAAGACCAACACATATTTTGACCAAAATGGAATTAGGTGCAAATGTGGTTGCACCACAACCCTTCAGGGGTAGAATTTAGATTTCAAATCAACCAAGGCCATTTCAACAAGGGAATTGGAAAAATGTGCCAAGGTTTCAACAATCAAACAATCCAGTGCAACCATGTACTTATTGTGGTACAATGGGGCATAGGCAAGGACCTTTTTGTGAGCTTCAACTCTCCAAATGCAAGCACTGATTCTTCTAATGATGGAAGAATGAAACCATTACCTCAGGTTAATGAAGTCTTTTTGGAAGAATTTGATACCTTAATAGAAAAATAGGGCACTCAACTAGGAGAAACTGATTGCAAACAGTTTACTGAGGAAACAGGGGGAAAATTCACAAACTCATACACTGATTACATTCTTCTCAATGTGATTGTTACCAGTTCATTGAAATTGAAGAAGTGCTGGAGAAACCATTAGAAGCGTAGAGTTTAGTTATTACTAGATCAAAAGAGAAGTTGCCACCATAGGAAAAGGAATAGGGGAAAGATCCTGAGGATCCTATTAATTGAAAATCTCAGGATAAAATCAAAAGAGAAAATCAAATTCAATTAGAAAACTAAAGAATTAAAAAAAAAGGCCAACAGGTTCAATGCAAAAAATCTGGGAGAATTTGGGCAGTAAACAATCAGATTTTGAAGAATTATAGCATCACTTGAAGACAAATAATTCAGTACAGTCTCCTGCTAAGGGGCTATCAGATGATCTTTTTGAACCATTAATGGATGTCCCTATTTCAATGAAGGTGGGACAACTGTTGAAACTGGTTCCTGACTTCAGTCAGGTATTCCTCAGGAAACTTACAAATCAGATTAGAGAAAAGGATTTGCAACAGAAGGGGAAATGAGTCACATCCATCTGGCACATATAGAATCTGGAAATGTAGCACCACTAGATGTGAACTACAAGGTTCCAATAATCAATATTTCCATTGGGAACGTATATTTGTCAAATGTGTTGGTGGATGGAGGATCAAGATTAAACATCTCTCCTGAATCAGTTTGTAAGAAACTGAATTTAACCAAATGGAAACTTACACCTTTTCAAGTGAAGATGGTAGATCACAGAAGAGGGCAACCTTTGAAAATTTTGAGGGATTAGACTATCAATGTTGCAGGATTAATCTTTGTTGTGAATTTTGTGATTCTAAGATTGGAAGAAAAAACATGTTCCTATCCAATGATCCTCGGAAGACCATGGTTAAGGGCAGCCAAAGTTAAACAACTTTAGGGTGCAGACACCATTGTTATTAAATAGGGCAAGAAGAATTCCTCAATATATTCCTATGAAGCCAAAAACAAAGTTTACAGGGAACATTAGGCAAAATTTGGACTCACAAAGGGGCCCTTTAAGGAGTTTGACTTTACCTCTCTCTACCAAAACGGGTGCATGGATAAATTTTTGCAAACAAACTCCAAAGTTGGCAGAGGTTTGACAGTTAGAATGTCCTCTTCAAGCTCTATCTACTGATATATAGCACGCCATGAGATTCCTCATATTTTAGAAGATTCTTTTTTTGATTCACCTATGATGTGACAACTCTGTCGAAATCTAAGTGAATCAAAAAAAGAATCTTCTAAAATATGAGGAATCTCATGGCGTGCTATATATGAGTAGATAGAGTTTGAAGAGGACATTCTAACTATCAAACCTCTGCCAACTTTAGAGTTTGTTTGCAAAAATTTATCCATGCGCTCGTTTTGGTAGAGAGAGGTAAAGTCAAACTCCTTAAAGGGCCCCTTTGTGAGTCCAAATTTTTCCTAATGCAAATATATTCGTGTGGCAACAGACTATTGTACCAAGTGGGTAGAAGCACATGCCATGAAAGATAACATAGTAGAGAGTGTGGCTAAATTTATTTACAAAAATATAATGACTAGGTTTGGATGTCTAATGGAATTGGTTTTAGATCAAGGAGGAAACTTTATCAATAAACTAATCAGGAAGCTTACTGAATATCACCTGATTATCCATAAGAATTCCACAGTCTACTATCCACAGGCTAATGGTCAGCCAGAATCCACTAACAAAACTCTGGTAAGAATTTTGAGAAGAATTGTTTCAGAGAACAAGAAAGACTGGGATACAAAATTAGATTTCAGCACTATGGGCATTCAAGACAACATTCAAAGTAAGTACAGGGATGACACCATTCAAGATGGTGTATGGTTTGGAAGCAACTGTTCCAATGGAATTTGTTGTTCCTAGTTTGAGAATTGCAATTCAATATAAATTGTTAGGAGATGAGTCATCAGTTTTTTGTAGACATGAGCAACTACTAAAATTGAAAGAAAGCAGAATTTAGGTTGCTTATGTAACTGAAGCTATCCAAAGGAGAAGACAGGCTTGGGTAGATGCCATCCACCTCATTCACATACCATCCTCGATCGAGAAGCTTATCATAGAAGGAAGAATCAAGGGATTTGCAGACTAACATAGTCTTAGCGACATGTACATGACAGATGTGATAAAGCTCAACAAATTTACTAATATGACAAAAAATTGCAAGATTCACCAATGTTGTGAATACAAAGTTTTGGAGAGACCTTTGTACATCCCTATACAACTTACATTGCAATGACTCACTCAATGTTGTGTCCAAAACTAGGCAGTCCGCTGAGTTTCACTTGGGTGGTAGAGAAACCTTTATCAATTTTCTTCTTTTATTTCTTTGGTTTTGGTAGAAATGGTCGTAGAAGAATATACCTTTATCTACAAGGTTTCCTTTTTTTCACCTTTTGCATTTTGCTTCTCTGTGTAGCCATGTCTAAAAAACCTCTCACCATTGATGTCTCTTCTGTTGTACCTTCTCAAAAGACTGATGACCAAGGTGCTATGGGGACAAGAAGGTCAACAAGGAAAGCTTTGCATACTGCTTAGGCCATTGCTACTGCGGATGTACTGATTATTGAAGATTTGTCTACACCTCTGGAAGAGTCACCACTTGACATGGAAATTGGTCTTGTCAATTACACATTCCTTGACATGTGTCAAGAGTTGGATTTTTAGGTAGAAGCACACAAGGAATGGCTCAAGAGGATAGGTCTCCTTCAATACGCTATGTTGCCCTCGAAGCATTGGAAGAATAATCATTCTCTGATGACCTTGTTAAGTCATGTTCAAAACGCTAAGGGTAACATATTTGGCAGCTTTTGGTTAAGCCCAAAGTTAATCTCTTTAGTGTTTTAGCTACATTTGGAGGAAGATAACTCTGTTGGTAGGGGTTCAGATGCTCTGATGGAATCAAAGTTTGGGCAGCCTCAAGGTGATAGAGGCTACTACCTAGTGAGAAAATTGTAGAACCCTTTCAGATTTCAGGAAATCAATATTTGACGAAGGTATGTGTTTCGGTCAAACTTGAGTATATCTCTAAAGAAAATTATACACTTCTTCATGCTACTAAAGGTGGAAGAAAGATAGGTTGGGCCAACCTACTCTTTCAAACGATCATATCAGAAGTTTTTAGAAGAAGAAGAGAAAGGAAAGATCCACAAAGATTGGAGCTTTTCTTATTTCTCTACAGGTTGATGCAATAAGCATGACAACTTTGGGGGTAAAAACCTTAAGTACTATAGAATTTGGGGGTTTACCGAACAAAGCTTATTTTGGTTATGGGGGTCAGGTTGAGAGCAGCAAGGATACAAAAGTGGGTAGTACTCAGGAAGAGAACAAAAGGAAAAAGCTGTGGGATCCTCAAAGACAAAACAAGGACCCATCAAAAATTGAGCAGAGAGAAGAAGACATGTGGAAAAGCTTGGGGGATCAGTTTGATACTGATCTAGACACTTTAATGGAGACTCCAAAACCCACTATCAATGTTTAAGCAGGTAGCATTTTCTCTCCTAAACCATCCTTCAAATTGAAGAGGAAGAAAATAAGCAGCCTTGCAACAAAAGCCAAATAGGATTTGGGGCAAGGAGTGTTGTTTAGTAAATTTGGAGATCAAATTACTATTTCACAAATTTATAAGGCTCCCTGACCTTGTCAAAAACTTTACCTCACTGAACAGTTTCGGTCTTGCAAAGAGAAAAGTATCAGTTGGAAAATCAGATTGTCCAGCTGTAGACTGTTTCCATAAGGCCTGAAGAAAATGCCAAGTTGATTTCAGATTAAGAAGACATAATTGTTAAACTGAAGGATGATTTACTCATTGCTAATAGTACTGTTGAGTTTTATAGGTCTCAGTTGTACAAAAGGGAAAGAACATCAAAAATCATTCAGTCATGGAAGGAACAATGGCTGCCAACTTTAGATACCCAATTGAAAGTATCAAAAATTGATTGTTCTAAGTTACAATCTAAGAATAGTGTGCTTTTGAGCAGGGTACATGCTTGCCAGGAACTAGAAGCAAAACTAAGGAAACTGTTTGATGAAGAATTAGATTTGGATGGGTGGTATTTACTACCACATGATGTTGAAGTACTGAAGACTGAGGTCAAAAAACAGGGAGAGAATGTGTGGTTCGAATTAAGGAGGAGAATGGTTTCTCTAGTTAGGATTCCATACCAAAATTTTGCTAGGGAGGAGCAAACTGATGAATACATGCTTCTTCAAAAGCAATATGAGGACCTCAAAAAGGAGTTTGATGATTTCAAAGTGCAGAAGCCTTTAGATTTCTTTCACGAATAGAAAACTGAACAGGGGAAACTAGATCAATTAGCTATGGAACCTGCACATGGCCCTGAGGGAACAACGGATTTCCATACGTTTGTAGATGTAGTAGAGACAAATGAGGCTATGAATCTGGATGTACCAGCACTTGTCTCACTGAGCATGTTACTGATCAGAACCTGAGGCAGTCGAAGGCAAGCACAGGTGTTGTAGCAGAGGTTGTTCAAGAGATTTTGAGCCAGGAAGATATAAAGGGGGAGTTTCCAGGATTTCATCAAGAAGAATCCTTGAAAAGCACTAAGGAGGGGGTTGCAATACCCAACAAAGATGAAATAGTACCTCCAGCATTAGCACAATCATCAATTTCCTTGGGGGAGCTTGTGAAGGAGTTACCAAGGAATTTTGATATTTAGTCATTAAAATAGTGTTTTTTTAACACTAATGGGATGGGGGGTGTCTTATTGGTATAATATTATGTATTTGTACAACTTGGATTCAGTTCCAGGCGCTCTGTACTTTGCATGGTATTATCTAGTAACCACTCAGATTTTTTTTGGAACAAGGGATTGGGTGTCAAGTCAAAAAAAATTTGGTCCAAAAAAACTTTTTTCCACCGGGTTGTGCCAAGTGTTAACCTTAGATATATTTTCAGTTAAGTGTTGGTAGAACCTTAGCCTTTACTTTCAGTCTTTTGTAAGTAAAATGGCTTATACCTCTTCAATTCTGAATGTAAGTTATTTCATGCCCCTTGTAACGCGATAAAGGAGAAGGATGAAGAACTTTGGCTATGGAGAATTCTATGTCTATCTCTTTTCTGTATTCAGTTTTTGTTCTGCTCCCCTGATTTCTTACTGCATACTGAAAAGGTACTGAATCATGTGTCAACTCTGTGTTGAAGTACTGTGATGCTTTGTTTGGTAATCCAATGAAATTCCCCATCCCCTAATGCCTCAATAACAGAGGGCAACCCACAAACAATATGTGGAATGTTGTCCATTGGGGAAAACTTTGCAGTGAAGGCAACTGAAGGCGGTGAGGAATTTTATCTTTTGAATTGCACCAAAGCCATGTACCAGGCACACAAATCACAAAGGGATAAGTGACACAACAATATTTTTAGACGTGGAATTGTGGTTGAAGGCTTGTACTATGGCCAAGTGGATGGGAAATGTGATACATACAACCTTCTTGATCATACACCACTAGTCATGATCTATTCCCACCTTGTGAGAGCCATACAAATTCCGATGGAGCCTATGTATGTTTTTACAAGGAGAACTCCGAAAAATGGTGTCGACGTTAGCTTGCTGCTAACATTCCCCCCCCTCCTTGCCCGTGTCGTCCTTTGACACAGCTTTATGGGCTGAAGTAATCTTCGAGTTGACGGCGGGCGAGGCGGTCCTTCAGTGCTTCCAGTGCTTTTTCATATCTGATTTTGCGTTCTTTGTGTGGCACTTGCAAAAACTGGATGGTGACTTTGTTTTTGAGTTCTACTACCGAGTAGCCTACAAATCTGGCTGTGAGGTTGCTTATCACCAGCGCAAATATCTTCGTACGCCAGGTGAAAAAGCCAGTGTAGAAGGCCTCCTCAAAAGCTAGCATATTGTGCGAGGACAGAAACATGCATCGGGCGTAAAAGCCATAAAGAACTTCCTCTGAGGGCTGCCCACTTAGATCATAGCAAAGGCCTTTCTTTCTTTCCAAAAATTAGAGCCATGGGGCTCCTGTCTGCTCAGGATCATTGAAGACTTCTATGCAAGTAAGTAGCATCCTGTAGATTTTGTAAAGCATTGCGCAGGAGAGACTTGGCAGACTTTTGAAGAATGTCATGGCGCCCGTTAGGGTTTTCACCATGTATTCTTCTTTTGCTTGACCTCTCTCGGGAGCTGGTAGCCGAGGAAAGTTTAGCCATGTTGGCCTCTTCTTCTGCAGTGCTTCGTGTGTTTGCCATGTCCTTACTCAAGGTACATGACAAAATGTTGGATCTTTCTGTATGGCCGCATGTGCTCTCGTGAACAGAATCAAGTATCTTGGATTCTTGTTTAACCAGCTTAGCCGCCACTTCGGGTGGTCTTGATCTGCGCCATCTTCTTGCATATCTCGGATAATCTTTCCTTTACCTGTAAGAGTTCAACCTTGATGAGAGGGTATGGTAGGGATTGTTGGTGCCATTGAGCATTGATTTGATTGGGAGTGAGCTGTGTGACGTTGACAGAGTGTAAAACTCTCAACTCCCAATCCATAGCTGCCTTCCACCGCTCATCTACCTCCAAGGAAATCTTCTCCTTTAGTGCATCTTCTTCAGCCTTTGACAGCTGGACCATCGGCACTGTGTCTTCCTCTGTGACTTGGATTTGAAAATCTTCTCGCCCACTTGGCTCTGTTGTAGACTGCATCTCAAAGTCAGCAAATGAGACCGAGGGGATTTCCACTTAGGGCGGCTTTGAAGTGCCTGCCTCCTCCTGTATATCTAGCTTTACATCTCTAAGGAGTTGCTTTACTCTTTTCAATTTTGCAATCTCTTTAAGGATCTCCTCCTCTCTTTGGATCCGCATGAGCGCCAGGTCTCTGCGTTGTGACTGCTCCAACTTCAACTCCAGCTCTAAATCTCTGTTTTTCTTTTCAAGTGCTTTATACACCTCATCTGTTCCCTTGATCGAGGCCACGGCTGGATTTTTTCTTAATTGCCGCAAGAAAGTGGCCTGATCATTAATCCTTTGTTCCGAATACTGCAGTGATGCGTTTGCTACATCCAATTGTACTTGAATCTTTTGAGCGGACAGAGAGGTGGTGAGAAGTTCATTTGTCACTTCTGTCAATTGCTCATCTTTCACTTTGTAGGCATCAGATAGCTAAGTCAGGAGGTCACTCAACTCCTCCATTTCCTTCTGTTGGCTGTCTCGTGCTATTTGATGATATTCTACTTCAGTCTTGAGCTCTTGTACTTGCCTTTGGAGATCTGTAATAGTAGCCATTCTGTCGTTGAGCTCACCTTGAAGAGCATTGATGACCATTTCTAATTCTTTGGCTTTAGAACTGCAATTAAAGGCTGTTGAGTAGACTTTCTCCGTCATGATTTTCATTTGCCTTGCATACTCGTTCACTTGTAGAATGACTTCATCATTGGACTGCCACTCCTCTTGTCTTGCTAGTTCGGATGTGCCGGTAGCCTCTTGGGTTGCTTCTTGCTGTGTTGTTATTGCTGGTGTTTCTATAGAGGTGGTTGCTTCTCCTTTGCCATCCTGAGGTTTTGAAACCTCGGCAGTTTCTCGCTGAGTGGAAACAACTTGTGTGGTCTCAACCCTTTTTGTTTCCACGGTTGCAGGCCTTTCCACCTTCTCAGTTTTGGTTACTTCCTCATGTGTAGTGGTTTGCTCTTTTTCTATATTCTTCTCTTTATCAGTTTCATCCGCCTCTTTGTGAGTGTCCTCGATTGTCTGTTCTGGTGGCGGTTCAGTTTCCTTTTGGTGGGTGAACTCAGACTCTTTTTCCTTGTCAGTCTCGGCCTCTTCAATGGTCTCTTGGCCTGGCGGTGATGATGGTGGAGTGGGCATGGGCTGGTCCTGTTGTTTCGGTAGTGGTGAGGTGGGTTGGGGAGATGCCTGGACTTGCTCTTGAGTTGCTGCTTCCTCAGATTTCTTGGTCGCTTCTTCCTCCTCTTTCAGCTTCAAGGCCTCTGCCTCTTGGTACATTCTTTCTAAATGATCCTTGGGATCCTCGGCCTCTTTCCTTAAATGATGTTTCGTTCGAAGTCCCTTCAAGCTGGTAGGTACCCACTTTTCTGGGTCTTTTCCCTGCGCTTGCCTAGTGTGCTGATACTCCTGTTTTTCTCTTTCAAATCTCGCTTGTTTTTGAGATGGCTCCTCTTGGTGGGTAGCCACTTCTTTCCTCTTCATCTCTTCCCTCGTAGCTCTTTTTTCTTCGTTGTCAGAGCTTTCACTGCTATGCTGCTCGGATGAACTGTCATCGGAATTATCACCTGATTTAAATGATCGCTTACCAGATCTTGTAGATCTTGGAGAGGGTGGAGCTACCAAGATCCATGTGTTCTGATCCGGGGCAGGTGGTAGGTTGTTGGCCATGCCAATGGCATGATAGGCTATTCTGGTCAAGACTTCAGGTGCGCCCAAGTAGGTTTTCTTTCCCTCCTTCTTGGTGGCCTGTAAGGTTGTTAACACATATTGCGCGTGGTCCACAGGTTGTTTGGTGGTTGACTTCAGAACTTGTGTAAAAGTTGTGGCCACGGCATGATTTGGTGTCGTGTACCTGGTGACCTTTTTGCCAGGAAATGGAAATGTTGGTGGCACAGATGGGCTGGCTCTTCCACCTGCTTGTGGATGAGATCGACAAATGTAGCCACAATTGTTTCCTTTGTAAATGTGTCCGCTGTTTTCCTATCTCTTGCCCACATGGTCATCCCTTCAGTGGGCAATCTGAGTGCCTCTACCACTATTTCCTTTGTAATCACAACCTCTACCTTGTTTCCTTGGTTGTCTGAGATTTGGGCTGTTGCGTCTTCCTTGATGGTGGACAGAAGCTCGTAAGCCTTCTGAAAGTCTACTACGTAGGACTCTTGTTCATAGAAGTGTCGGAGTCCCAACCTGCAATTAGCCTCTTTGGTTTCTGGCTTTGCTGCAATATCATAAACCTCTTTGGGCAAGAGCTGCAACTCCACCGGATGCCCTTCTTCACTCTTAAATCTTCTCGTGAATACTGTGGTGTGGTGTTCTTCTAACTACTTTTTAGAAAGATAAGATGCCTTTGCTGCCTTTACTGACTCGGGGTCCAGTTGATACAGGGGCAGTTCTCGCAGTTTCTCCTTTTGGTTTAACTTCTTCTTGGCCTTCTCCGTGGCTTGCATTGCTCTGGTTCAGTGAATAGAGTGCAAAGTTAGCGGAGTTGGCAGATTTTTCTCCAGAATGTCCTTTTAGACTGAAATGTTGATAATCTGGTCCAAATTGCTTCAAATCAATTTTTGAATAAGCAAAGATGCATAAAATCATGCAAGGAACAAAATTGTATGGTCAAAACAAAAATTTGCAACCAAAGTAAATAATCGCGATTATTTACAGCTAGGAAAATTTTCAATTTTTTTGCAATTTTGTCTTTATAGGCTTGAAGTATGTGCCAATTACATGCTCTGAGGGAAATTTGGGCTCATTTGGATGTACAGGGTGAAAATGGTACCAGATTTTGGCTTTAGGTCTTTGACATAGTAGATATAAAGGAAATTTGAGATTTTGAAATCCAAATTGACTCAAAATTGGCTAGTGGGCTTATCACATCATGTACTTTGGATGTATGATGACAAATTTTCAAAATTGCCCCATTTTGGCCAAAAAGTAAATAATCGCGATTATTAACTTTTCTTCCCAAAATGGCATTTTTTGGCATAGACTGGTTCTAGGCATGGTATAGACCTTGGGTATGAATTATGAGGTGATTTGGATCAAGAAAAGATGTTCATAACCCAAATTTTGGCTTTCACAGACTTCTTTGCGTTTTTTGGCAATTTTGCAAGTAAAGGGTGGTCATTTTAGCTCATACTTGATTTTTGGCATGTAATAGGTGTGTACACATGATAGGTGAGGTGAATTTACAATTTCCATGCAAAAATGTTGCAAAAGTAAATAATCGCGATTATTTACAACAATGACAAAAACTTTGCATTTCACATAAATTTTGACCTAAACATGTTTCATACACCTAATACAAGTCCTAAATTGAATTTGGTCAAGTTTGGTCATGCCGTCATCACTTTGTGCTCCGTTGACTCTGAAATCAGCGTCTTTTGTGACTACTCTGTCTGTTGGGTTGGTCTGTCAACTTTGAGGCTTTGGACTTGTACGTAACATCATCGTAAAGCTACCTGTCCAATTCTGGCTCATTTGGAGTCAGTTTGGCCTCGTGTGTCGAATTTGACGCTTTGTATCCTTCGAGCCATTTTCCGCTTTTCGAGGGCTTTACTTGATGGATTTCTCCAAACCAATTATATACATTGTATATGAACCTCATTAGCAAAACACCTGTGGAGTGAGGTCGAAATTCTAGCCTTTCCCAAAAAACCCTAATTCTCTACTGAGGACCCCCTTGATCCTAGCCGAATGATCATTTGATGGTATGGAATGGTTCTATCATGTTAGGGCATGCTATGGTTCAAATCCCATCCGATTTGGTCAAGCTGGCAGGGCGCTATGGTCACTTTAGGTCGTAGGTCTTCGTGCACTGCTCGGCTTCTAGGGTTTTTTCTAGGGCTTTAGACTAGCTACCGGCCGTACAAAATGGATCATTGATTAGTAAGGAACTTACTCCTCATGTCTCGTGTGAGATAGCGCTGAAAAAGGTCAACTGTAGGCTCCAGAAATGACGCGTGAAAGAAGCCGAAATGCTCTCTCTGCAAAGGTCCAAGTGGAAACGAGGTGGTTTTAGCCTACTCTGGCTATCTATACCCGGACTTCCCGAACCAAATTTCCCTAGATTCCCCCGTTAGTCCTATTAGGCCGTGAAATCTATGTTAGGCTCAAAAATTTCCCAAATCGAATTCCTATAGCTCATTCTGCAAAAAATTTGCAGAAGTAGGCCTGATCGCCTAATTTTGCAGAAGTTTCTCGCTTCCATCTTCTGATTTTGTTGAAAATTTTTATGCTTGTCCGCCTTGTCTTTTTTATCGCCATCGTGTCTTCCGTTTTTCCATGTGAGCTTTCCTGCTAATTATTATTAAATTTTGACCTTTTTATTGAAAAAATCAAAGAAAATAAAAAAATGCACTAAAAAGGCAAAGTGAAAATCCAATAATTAAGAAAATCCCTTGAAAAACACAGCTTTATTGTTTTTTTTTGTCGGATTTCTCCATTTTAAGCCTTCCTATAGTGAAAATGATGAAAAATACCCAAAAAGGACTAATTTAAATGATTTTCTGATAGTATATACACTGTTTACAGTCATCAGGAAGATATCATCAGTGACTTTTCCCCAGTTGATGAATTATAAGGAAATTATTAGGTAATTTTGCAAAAATCACACGTTAACATGAAACGTTTTCCTCCCTCTTCAAACATTGCCCCTAATTACTTAGTATTTAGTAGTACCCTTCCACTCCTCCTAGATGGCGTTCTCCAGGACGACTGTGTGCATGGGTTGAACAATTGTTTCTATGCATAGCCGTGATTGGCTCTACCATGATATGAAGATCAATGCAATTCAACTCAATATGCTGTGCAAGAGTTGGGTCTTGAGTAAATAACTCAAGGGTTTCCGATGTCGAGGTTTGCTGTTGGTTTCTTCCAAAGAGAAAATCCTATAGCCTTTGTGCTCTCTGCTTGATAGTACCACAAGGGTGTTTAAGCATGTTGGTTGTCTGAGCTGTTGATAGCACTTTAGACGGTTGTCGACCTTTTTTTTTACCATTGGTAGCTCGATTTACTTGGTGCATGGTGGTTGAGAGTCTGTTGAGACTTGACTCGCCACTGTTTGGTTGATTTCACGGTTTGTGGAGAAGATAAGCGCTCCTTTTTCATCCAAACCTTTTTTATGTTAGGTTCCATGATCATAGATGCTCGATTCTGTGCGAATCCTTGGAACCATCTTCTGCTTCTTTGGTGAAGTTTTAGGCACCCAAATCTGGTTTGGTTTATCCACAAGTTGTGCTTTTGGAACCCAAATTTTCCTGACTCCTTGCATGCTACTTGTAGCATTTGTTTGTCGAGGGGATGGAGAAGATTTGCTTTGTGGATTGGTCCTGTGATTGCATCTTTTCCATTCCTCTTTGCTTGGTGCAATGGGAACAATGAGTTGCCCTCCTTTAAGTGATAGCTTTAGCTGATTCGTATCCCAATCTGGTACTGCTTTGTATGTTCGCATCCAAGGAATACCAAGAATCATCGTCTCATTCATGTGTTCATCTGGCAAGCATACAAATTGATGCGGACATGAACATCCACGTACTACCACGTTCAAGTTGACCACTCCCAATGTTGGAGTTGGATTCTTGTTGCATCCTTTGATTGTCGTTATTCCTGCAGTCAATGCTTGACTTGTTTCTTTCTTGTATGTGGAATAACTGACTACATTCACTCTAGCTCCTGTGTCTACCAAAGCATTGGTGCTATGATTATTGAGCTGTACTTTGATGCACAGATCCATTCCATCTAGCCAGTCGTCATCTGTTGAAACATTGTCTTTAGGTAATTCCCATTGTCGATCATCTAGTTCCAAAGTGTTGATGGGAATCGGTATCTGCTGATTCTTGAGAGCAGCTTTACGCTTGAGCACCCAATGTTTAGCTTCCTCTTGGGCTTCATCAATAACCTGTTGTTGCTTCATCTTCCTTTGTTTGGCTGCATGCATTATCTCTAGCAATTCATTGGTTAGTGGCAAATTGTATTTCTTTAAACGACATCCACTAATCCAATTAGCCATTGGTCCATCTATGGTTGACAATTTCACTGCTCCACTTGGGGATACATATTCAATGATAAATGTTCCATTTCCCTTTTTCTTAAACTTGGGAATGTGTTGCTTAAGGGAATAGACTAGAACTAAGTCCCCTTTCCTGAAAATTTTGGTGATTAAGTGGGAATCAAAAAACTGTTTTTGTTTCCTCTTTTGTCCATAGATATGAGCTACAGCAGTTAGCCTTTGCTCGTCTAGCTTTTCCAAATCTTCTAGTCTTTCTGACAATTCATGTCCAGTCCACTCAAGAGTTTGTGCTACCCTTAAGGTTGGCAATAGAAATTCTATTGGCAGTATGGCATCAAGACCATAAACAAGGTTAAAGGGTGCAGCATTTAAAGCCGTTTTGAATGAAACTCGATAAGCCCATAGAGAAGCATGGAGATTCATTTCCCAGTCTGTCCTTCCTGAACTAACCACTTTGGTCAGTACCGAGCTAAGAATTTTATTCGTATGCTCAGCTTGTCCGTTTGCTTGTGGGTGATAGGGAGTTGATTTGTTTTGGAGAACCATAAACTCATTGAGCAAATACTCTATTACCTCGTTGAGGAAATTAGTTCCCCGATCACTGCCAATCTCTATTGGCAGTCCATACCTTACGAATACATACTCATATAAGAATGCAGTAGTGGTTCTAGCATCATTCCTTTGAGTCGCTTTAGCCTCGGCCCATTTGGTCAAATAGTCCGTAGCTACAATGATATATTGAGCTTGGGTTCTATAAGCAGGTGGCTGTATCGGTCCAACAAAATCTATACCCCATTTTGTGAAGGCTCTAGCCTCCATCATTGGTCTTAAGGGCATGCTGTCTACCAGTGTTGGCATTTTTGCTCGGTAACAAGCATCACACCTTCGAACATATTCTTTGGCATCTACAAAATGTGTTGGCCACCATATGCCTGCCATCAAGATTGCTCTTGCGGTGGTCTCACTAGAAAAGTGACCTCCAGCTAATCGAGCATGTGCTTGTTCTATAGTCGGAATATACTCGTTTTCATTTGCACAAAGACGCAAATGTTGATCCTTACCTCTCTGATACAATTGGTTCATAGTAAGAGCATAGTCTCTTGCTTCCGTTTCAATTGCTCTTTGACGGCGTCCTGGGGGATTCACTCTATATACAAATTGGGATGCCACCTGCGAGCGGACAACTTTGATAAAACCCCTATATACGACTTATATTAGGGAATATGACCCCCCTCTCTACGCTTATACGACAATCAATGAAGAAAACTATCATACCCCTATCTTACATATAAAATTTAGGTGTCACATGATCTAACTTAATAAAACTAGTCAAAGAGTGTGTAGCATAGTGACTGGCAACATATTAAGAAACCTTTTTTGTTGATAACTAGACGTATCCTCAATGTATCTTAGTTTGAATTTCAAACTATGTGCCCGATCAGCCTACACTTTGGCTACTCATCCATTTCTCACCCATCCAAAGCTGGTGTAAATCAACCCTTGGCCTACTCCAAATCAGCCCTTATCTATGACCAACTTGATGCAAAATTTGATGTGTGACCGATAAAAAGCTTCCCCAAAACTTATCCAAGTTCTAGTGCACACCAGTGACCAATCATTACAAGTAATCAACCCGGGTCACATCGCCCCCCCCCCCCCCCCCAAAATTTGACACCCCCCTTCCTTATTTTTATGCTTGGGAGATAAATTATTGGGGTCCTGCCCCTAAATTATACGCTTATGTAGCTTGTAGAAAAACCCCCCTCCCCTGCACTTATGTGGTGCGGTAAGTTTTCCATGGCGAATCTCCCGGGGACAGCGTTTTCTCATATCCTCAGGAAATGTTCGGCTCGATAAGTAAGTAACCAGATAGTTACTCCACTTAGGAATAGGTGACATTTGAAACAATGTTACATGAGGAATGGGTTGTTGTTTTTGAAATTGAGTGAAATCTCTTACAAAATATCGAACATCTCTCCTCATAGTCGGCCAAAATACTCCAAGTCTTAAGATTTGTTGCATAGTTTAGTCTTCCGCAAAGTGAAGTCCTACTATGGTAACATGTGCTTGACTTAAGTATTGATCTCTTTCTTCAGGATTAATGCATAAATTCAATATTCCGTCTCGATTTCTTTTATATAGCCTCCCAGATAGCAATTGATACATAGCCGATTGTTTGATTAAATCAATTGTGATAGGGAGCGGTGAATCCACTTGAGCTATCGTCATTAATGACACAATTTTTTCCACCCATCTATGTATCATTTCCACGGAGAACAAATAGGCATCTAGTAGATCATCATCTACCCCTTTAGGTGATTCCCTTGAAACAATCCTGGACAAATGATTTGCTCGTTGATGTGTAGTGCCTTTTTTAACAACCATAGTGAAATCAAATTTGAGAAGAATGATGAACCATCTCACTATTCTTCCTGTGCTACATGGCTTGTTGACCAAATATAACAAGGCTTGGTGGTCCACAAAGAACACAAACTTGTTGGCCAGTAGGTAATGTCTATACTTTTTAACGGCATAGATCATTCCTATTCCTTCTCTTTCAGTGGTGGTGTAATTCTTTTCTGCCATATTCAATTGTCGGCTAGCATAAGAAATAGGAAAGTCAATTTTCCCACTCCTAGTTGGGCTAGTATACAATCAATAACAAATTTTGAAGCATCTACATGTACGTGGAATACCTTATCCCAATCGGGTGCTTTCAATATTGGAGCTGAGTTAAGAGCTTGCTTAAGCTTCATGAAGGATTATTCACATGTCTCGGTCCATTCAAAGTACGTAATCAAGCTATACATGGGTTTTGCAATTATAGCATACATGTAGATGAACCGTCGGTAATATCCACAATGTCCCATGAAGGCTTGTACCCCTTTGACTGTCAATATCGGTAGCTATGCCATTTTTAGACACTATATATCCAAGAAATTTTCCTTGTCTTCCCATGAATGTGCACTTTTCCAGGTTTAAGCAAATCCTGTAAAGTCTACACTTCTCAAATACTTTTTTGAGGTGTTCAAAATGATCAGATCGGATTGGCGAATGTACGCATAAATCATCCATGTATACTTCCAAGAATTTTCGAAGATACTCTTTGAAAGCATGACTCATCAATCTTTGGAATGTGGTTGGAGCATTAGTTAACCCGAATGGCATAACCCAATAGGCAAATATACCCCATTCTGTTGCAAAAGCAGTTTTGTGCTGATCTTTTGGGTCAACCAAAAGTTGATTGTATCCCGAAAAGCCATCTAAGAAGCTGTAAGCTTCTTTTCCTGCCACTCGTTCTAAAAAGTGCTTAGTTATAAGAAGAGGAAAGTTGTGTCTAATGGTAGCTGCATTCACTTTTTTGAGATTAACGCACACTCGTAATTTCCCATTCTTTGATCTTTCTGGCAAATGTTTCATTATAAGTGTATGGTCTCTGTCTACTTGGTTTCACATCATCTCTCATGGGTCTGGTATGTTGGAAGAATTCTGGATCAACACCCTTGAGATCCTTGTAAGACCAAGCAAAGATATCCCGATATTCCTTTAGCAAACTTAACAAAAGCTTTTCTTCTTCTTCTGTTAGGTCATTTGCAATGTAGGTTGGTCTAGGCTCTTCTCCTGGTTCAGCCAAGTCTACCCCTTTTAGCGTTTTCAGGTCCTTTGTAAGACTCGTCTTGTTTCCGTAGTTCCCTAACAGGTTGTTCGATTATGATTTTCCGATCTTGGAGAGTATACTTTTTGTAATGGGATGGAACATGCATTACATCCTTACCATCCTCTTCCGTGGTTTCCATTTCGGTGGTGTATATCTCCTTTAGAGCGTTTTTCAACTCTTGATATTTCTTTTCCCGCTCGACTCTGGTCATGAGTGGTTTTTTATCCTGATGTTCTTCTTGAGTACCCTTCCTTGTTTTTCTCGATGTCTGAGACATTTTTGAGTTTCTGTTCGAAGGATATCTGCTAGTTATTTTGTCCTTGACATAATCTTTAGCATCTATCTGTATCAAGAATTGTGTTTTACTGGAGACTGATGGCATAGGTCGTGCTTTCACAATTTTAGTGTACCTCTTTCTTCTATACCATTTTTGTCTTCTTAATTTCTGGTTTGGAAAGTCAAAAAAAAATTCCTCCCTAGTAGTTGAGCTCTCGTATATTCTTTTTCGGATCCCGAATCTCCGGAGGTAGCTGAGTGTTCATCCAACTCATCAGTTGCATCGTGATAGAGATCAGAAAAGACTTGCTGAGCTTTCATCAAGTCCTCTGTTTCCTCATCCTTATTTTCAATGTTAAGGACTGACATCATTTGGATGGGAATTATGTCGTAGCCATCCTCATTGCAAAATTGAGTAGGTATAGACGTATTCACACATACATCCATTGTCGCTAAGATTTGAGTCCACTCGAATGGTTCAAATAAATGCTCTGGAAAGGGTTCAGGTATGTAGGCTTCGTCTGTAGTCTCTTTCTAAGATACATTCCTCTCGTCTTAAGCTTCCGTTTTTGAAGCTCCGCACATCCAAATAGGAGTGTCTTTGTTTAGCCAAGATGGAAGTTTAGTTTCAGCCAAAGAGACTCAATCAAACTCTTGGATGGGTGTTTCAAGACGTTTGTATAGGTGTGGTCCTTTAGATTGACCCTTGTTATAGACCCCACCTGCTTTAAGAACAGATAGTCGTTTCCCCAATCTTGGATAAGCTGTACCTGTCGCATGAAAGGTCTTCCCAATATGATTTCATAGTTGAGTTTTTTCCCAAAGTCTACTATGGCAAAAGTGTGTTGATATTCAATTCCACAGGAGTTGACTATCACTTTTTGTAGTAGCCTTAGCGGTCTTTCAATGTGTTCATCAACCAACTGCAATTTCAGTCGCGTTTGTCTAATGGCTCGCTGTCCCCAGGATCCCCATACTGCTTTAGTGGCTATGGCTATGCCCGCTCCACTATCCAGTATTGCCATGGTTTCAATGTCATTATATTTCACTGGGAGGGTAGTGTTTCCTTCTTCCCCTTCATAATATTCTCCAACCTTGTTTATAGTAACTGATCGTATCTCTTTGTTTCCGTTTCATTTTTCAAGTTTCCCAGATTCTTAGAGATTAACCCCGTTATACCCACCTTCTCTAGGGTTTTCTGTGAATCATTCCATAAGTATGGCCTGAGTTTCAACAGTTCTCCCAAAGTAAGAGTGCATTGGATAGGTGTAGACATGATTGAGTAAATGTTGTCCACTTCTAGGGTCTGTTTGGCTCTTTTTACTTGAGTGGTCTTGCAAATGATGGATTCATCTTCGTTATCTCCCAAGTAAGAAGGTAATTTTTTTAATGTCAAAGGTTTAGATATTCCTGAAGCCTCTGATCCACAATCCCCATACAAAGACTGTAAATCCATGTTCATATCAGATGGTAGGTTATCTAACCAGACTTCCTCTATAGGAGCTGACTTTAAAGTTAGGCTCCCATCATTGATCTCCCTTACCTTTTCCCATAAGTGTCCTAGCTAGTCTTCCTCCACAAATGGAATTCCGTCTAAGGCATCTTCACTATACCGGCACTACGAGCTCTGCTTCATTTGTTTCAAGGTGGGGTTCTGCCACCACATCGGATTTTGCTTTCGTTTCTTCTACCACAAGCTCTTCCGATTTTGCAATACTTTGAAGCTTGGGTTTCTGTTTATCTAGCATTTCCTGCGTGATTCTTATCAAATTTTGATAAGCTTCCAGCTTAGCTGCTTCCATGTCTTAAGATGGATACTTTTTCCATTTGTTTTCCATGTTTTGGCCTGCTCTAAGTCTTACTTGGTAGGCTTCCAAGGCGGCATTGATAGGCTCAAAAATTTTATCAACCAGAATGGATCCTCCAGATTTCACGGTTGTTTCCTTAAATTCACTGCCAGTTTCTTTCAACTTGTCCTGGGCTAGAATTTTTGCTTTCTCTTCGTTTTCAACCCGTTGTTTTTGTTTTCTCATCTCATATCTTTTGCCTCTGCTCCTTTTGATTCTTTGAGAAGAAACTTTTGTGTTCCCTGAATCATCAGAGGAATTGTGTTTCTTTTTCCTTGCCTGGGCTCTAGTGATTACCTTGATTGGAACAATCGGTTCGCTCTCTTATGAGCTACTAGGCATTACTTGGACTACGTTGACTACAATTTTTCCCTTGTTCAAAGGATTCTTAGGACAATCTTCTAGAAAGTGTCCTCCCTTTTTGCAACATTGTATGCAATAGGGTTCAATTAGTTTGAGGTTTTTGTCAGGCTCTGGACATTCGTTCTTCCAATGGTCATCAACACCACAGTTATGAAAGTTTCCTGTTCTGGGCTTCATCATGGGTCTTCCCATAGGAGGTCTGACACCTTGATTAGCTACATAATACATTGGTGCGAGCTCTAGTGGAGCATAAGTCATGGTTTCCTCCACTGGTGGTGGGTGTGGACTATACCAATCTCCCTCTACCATTACTGTAGATGTACTAGGCTCTGCATAGGGTGTAACAGGCACTAATGCTTGTTCATCTATGACTCCTTCTGAGTGCATGTACTTTACAGGCATCGCATTATGTCCTAGATAAGGAGGTTGTTGTCCCAACACAGGTTGAGGTCTCTCTATACCCATTGGTGGTCTTTGAACTTGAGCCATATTAGACTGATATCTGTACATGGGTTGTCCTTGTGGGCACGTACTAAACATTCCCATCATACTTTGGTCTGAAGTAGCACTCATGGGTCTCGTGGTTGATCCATTTTCCCTCGATTGCACACTATTTGTGTGGCCTAATTGGTTGTCCCTGTGGGGATATCCCCTGTCTTGGTCCTCTCATAGGTGCTTTTTGCATATTGTTCATCATGTCATTCATCCTTTTTCGCATATCTTCTATGGCTGAGAGTGATGCCGCAGCAGCTGTTCCCACTTGTGCTGGTTTTGTGGATGCAGTCATCTCGCTTTGGTTATCCTTAGGGACATCCTCTTCATTAAAGATCTCACAATTGTCTCCTAGGTCTATAGCATCAGACACACACGTCTCTAGGGTTGTATGCTTTTTACTATAGAGTATAGCATGAAGTTCTTTGTTTAGCAGTCTCTGCAAAAACAATGAAACAAGTCGCTCCTCTGCAGGTATCTCCATCTATGGGCATCTGGCAATGTATTGTTTCATTCGAGTTGCACAATCCCTAACAGAATCACCATGTTTCTGTTTAAAGCTATAGATTTGAGCTACCGTATTATGTTTAATCCCCGTTTTAGAACAAGCAGCTACAAATCCTTGAGCTAATGTATTCAAATCCATGATTGACCTTGGTGGAATGTTTTGGAACCATGTCAAAGCTTTTCCTTCTAATGTCATTCCAAACCCTTCGAATTGAGTATGGAAATCGAATATACGCTCCGCTCTTAGCACTTGCTTGAAGCTTGCTAAGTGGTCATATGGATCCCCTGATCCACTGTATTTTCTGACCCAGTTTTGGAAATCAGCTGTTCTGACACGTCTATTTGGTTCAACTCCAGGTCTTCTAAGAGTTGGTCCTGTTCCGAGTCCTTCAAACTAGTCTATTGGAAATAGTGACTCATGTAGCCCTACACTGGCCTCAATGTCACCCGTTTTTCTACGTGATGAGGTGGTTTCTGGTCTCTTCACATTACTCTCAGATGATCTCTCACGATGTTTGTCTCTTGGAGTGGTTTTTGGTCCTTGACCCAATATCCAATCCTGTATGGAATACCCTTGGTATTTGGTTTGTTCTACCTCCTCATGAGTCATCATAACAAAGTTGTTGTTATAACAATCCCTAAACAAGTAATTGGTAGATCCGCAGATCCCTTATCTTTGATTTTGAAGATATAGATGATCTTCATGGTCGTTAATTGTCCTGGTCTAGCATGAGAAGTCTACAAAAGATCTTGTATGTTTCTATCTTCCCAACAATAGACTCCGATCCTAGGATTATCCATACTAAGCCGTTTCAAGGGCTTCAAGTCTACATGATGGTATCCCTCGAATTCCAAAGTTGGTGGTCCTTCTTTTGCTGACATATCTGGGATTATAGTGTTCACTTCTAAGCCCCATTTGTCTACCATATTAGGATTTTCAACCTGTACATATTGAGTTCCATTTCTATCCATGTACATTTTTCTTTGTTTGTTTGCCCTAACATCTTCTTCAAACTCAACACCATGATCATCAATGCGAATAGCATACTCTTTGTTAGAATCCAAGTAAACTTGGGCTTCATGACGATTAGTCTTGTAAAAAGAGAGTATATTCTTATAGCGCATTGTAGTTCCGGTTTCACAGTGAGTCGAGTAAGAAGAAATTTTGGATGTTGAATCTGAAAAAGTTCTTCAGGAATTTTGTGCAAGGAATTTCCTTGATTCACGCTTTCTTCAGAGGATACTCTACTGGTGTTTTCCCCGAATAGGCCTTGATTTCCTATTACACGACCGGATCTAAGGTTCATATAGACGTATGAAGCCTTGGATAGAGTACTCACCTGGGATTGACTTGTTTTCAATTTCCACTTGACTCAATTGCAACTTTCTGTCAAGCCACTGATTCCTCATCTGCAACCTGATTCCTGTACAAAATTTGTCAAATTAGCTATTTTTCTATAAGGACAGTAGAGCTCTTGAGAACTCCAGTGATTGGTCTCTGTATATCACTCCAATTCGCGCTATGGAAGTCAAAATTTTGACTTTCAGATTTAGGTTAGCAAAATCGAAGGTTTAATCTGCAATCTATAAACTGAGTGTATCTGTACCAATTTTGATCCAATTGAACCCAATATTTCCCAGTGGCCTTATTTTATGCTGGTCTAACACTGTATAAGACCAAAAGTCAAATTTGAAGTCTCTGGATAGCAGAAGTAAATAATCGCAATTATTTACTTTTGTCACTTTTTTGCACTTTCTGGATTGGTTTGGCAAGTATACAACTTGTTAAAGCCCTTGGGCAAGTTTCAACAAGTTTGGACAAATTTGATCAAGTTTACCCACTATTCCGTGTCTGCAAACTCTGATTTCGACAATCTAGCTTAGGTTTCACTTTTGTGGTCCAAATTTCACCTGTGGGGTCCAATTGATGTGCCTGACCTTTTGGTATACTTAAATCTGCAAAATCACCAAGTTTTGAAGCAAATGTAAATAATCGCGATTATTTCCTTTTGATACTTTTTTACAAATTTTTGTCCCAACTTTGACACAGATCTATTAAGCACCTTATATTAAGGTCACTAGCCAATTTTCATCAAGTTTGGACAATTTTTGGTCAAGTAGTCATCAATTATCTTTCCGCAGACTAACTTTGCAATTTTTGCCACAGTTTTCACCCCAGTGATCCAAATCTTACCAAATTTGGTTTGTAGACTTATTACAACATGGTAAAGCTAGTGGTATGCCAACTTGGTCAAAAAAGTTCAAAAACAGGGCAGATGGAAATAATCGCGATTATTTACTTTTGTCAAATTTTTGCAAGTTTTTGGTCAACTGAGCATATACACATGTTTATCACATCGATATAAGCCTATGAATCAATTTTCAACAAGTTTGGATAAATGTTTCCTCTATTCACACTCAAGATTCAAAAGTCAGTACAAACTTTAGTTTTCACCCAGTTTTTTGTTAGTTTAGTGATCCAAATCTCTTGGGCCTTTACAAAAGTTGTTTGTACACATGCAATGAGTCAATGATATGAGACTTGGTCAAATTAGAGCAAAAATTTAATAATCGTGATTATTAACTTGAGGCTTGAAATGAGCACTTTTTTTATTTTTTCTTAAGGACAGTCCTTTTATGATGTGTTTTAAGCCTATGAATCAAGTCAAAGTTTAGTTTGGCCTAAAAGGTCAAGAAAAAGTATATAATCTGAGTTCTGGTCAAATGCTTGAAGTTTTTACCTCGAAGTATCCTTGAGCTTACCCACTGGTTCAGACAGCTCTTAGGCTTACTCCCCAGTTAGATTGAGTGAATTCAAGTCTTTTCGTGCTATTTCTAGCCGTAGACCTGAAATTTTGCAACCTTACATAACAACTCACACTTGATTATTTCAGAGAGAGCAATGCTATGAAATCCACCTCGGATCTTACTTACCCTACTCCTAGTTTCTCATGCAATGGGATTGTGGAAAGT
Organism: Adiantum capillus-veneris; assembly: GCF_014529385.1. Lineage (NCBI taxonomy): Eukaryota > Viridiplantae > Streptophyta > Polypodiopsida > Polypodiales > Pteridaceae > Adiantum > Adiantum capillus-veneris. The sequence continues at coordinate 140,018,151 of NC_140946.1, forward strand.
GTCCACAAACACTCATTTTCTTGTGTTTTCTTATGTTTTTCAGAGTCTTGATCTTAAGACTTGTTTCATCTACCAATCATTCTCCAAATCCTAATCTAAATCTACAATCCTACAATCTTAAAAGTACTCAGCAAGTATGATTACTTCCAAGCTACCTCTACACATCAAAAAAAGACAATCTTAAGCTATGTGGTTTCTAAAAGAGAGTTTTGAACTCTAAGCGAACCTAGAGGAAGTTAAAGGACAATTACACAAGATGCTCGTGTTTTTTTCTAGTTTAGGTCTTTTCGATCCCCGACAAGGGTGCCAAATGTGGGACGCGTGTCTAACCTCACCATCCTATCTTATTGCAATATTAGCGAGAACCACGATTAATTTGTCAAACCATGGGACGAAGCTGACTCGACTAGTGCATAGAGGCTACAAGAGGTTGTCAATCTCTTGGAAAACAACTAACAACTCACATCTAACTCAAGATACACTCAAGTGACTGAAATCACCAAAAGCCAATCGCTCATCGGCAAGCAAATCACATTCGTTACAACATCAAATGACATCCAAACGCAACGAAACTTCTAGGAAAAGTTTATAAGACCTAAAAACACATGCCTATGGCCTCAAACCCCACTTTAGGTCAAGTTCCAAAATTGCGATTATTAACAGCAGTGGATTTTTGACCTAGTTGTTTTCGACCCAGAATGCATCTAAATGCTTAGCAATGATGCCCCAATACCCTGCCTATGCTTAGTTTTCGTTTTCAAAGTGTAAATTCCTAGTTATGATGAAATTAGGCCGCGGGTCGGCGACGCCAAAAGCTACGAAATACTGTGAACTGTTTACGTCAATGTGTAGAGCTCTTACCTGTGGTTGCAATGTAACAAATGCATTCGCAATGTGACAACCGGAGAGGGAGTAGGAAGCACGAGAAGGAGAGAAGTGAGCGCCGTTAGCTCACGCTGTGTATTTCTTATCCAAAAACCTGTAAAAACGTACAAAAATTGGCTTTTATACCTTAGCCAAGGTTTTTGGGTGGTCAAAAGTAATAATCTGGAGTTCTACCAAAGCTGGGAATTGAATGGCTGATACAATCTGGAAGCTTGTAGCCCCGGCTCATTAATTACAAGGTTTATCAAGAAAACAGGAGTTACAATATTCCCGATTTATTAAAATAATAATTGTTTTTATAAGTAGAACTCTCAAAAACGGTGTCCACGTTAGCTTGCTGCTAACAAACCTTCTTGATCATACACCACTAGTCTTGATCTATTCCCACCTTGTAAGAGTCATATGAATTTCGATGGAGCCTATGACCGGACTCCAAAACATGTTTATGATAACCAATGAGGTCTATGAAAAGATATACAATAGTATGTCATACGATGACGATGGAGAAGAGGATGAGGGCATTTGAGCCATCCCCACCTCTTCCATTCGGGAGATTGAGTAATTTGTACTTGGTCTGCCATTCAAGATTGAATAATTCGTCCTTTCCCTCCCTATCTCCACTATGTATGCACATCACATGCTACACTATTGAGGTTAGTAATATAACATAATTTACAAGAACTTGAAAAATAGTGAGTTACAATCGTCTTACAATGAGAAGACCATTGCCAAATTTGGAACTTACAAGTACTGGTAATTGTAACTTCCCGAGCTCACAATGTTGTTAAAAAACCTTCTTGATCATACACCACTAGTCTTGATCTATTCCCACCTTGTAAGAGTCATATGAATTTCGATGGAGCCTATGACCGGACTCCAAAACATGTTTATGATAACCAATGAGGTCTATGAAAAGATATACAATAGTATGTCATACGATGACGATGGAGAAGAGGATGAGGGCATTTGAGCCATCCCCACCTCTTCCATTCGGGAGATTGAGTAATTTGTACTTGGTCTGCCATTCAAGATTGAATAATTCGTCCTTTCCCTCCCTATCTCCACTATGTATGCACATCACATGCTACACTATTGAGGTTAGTAATATAACATAATTTACAAGAACTTGAAAAATAGTGAGTTACAATCGTCTTACAATGAGAATGTTGTTTAAAAAAAAAAGGCTATCTCTGCTATAAAGTTTGTATAATCGACTTCCAGGACGTAGAATCACCCTACAATGGGAAGACCAGTACCAAATTTGGTACTTACCAGTACCAGTACTTCAAGTCTCAAAAGCTTCAAATTTGGTATTGTTATTAAAACTTCCCCACCCCATAAAAGTTTTTCTTTAAAATAAGCATTCTTCTACAATCAGTCTATAGTGAGATGTTCAACACCAAATTTGACACTTTACACTACCAAATTTGGAAGTCTCCAATGCGAGTATCAAAAGCACCGAATTTTGTACTAGTATACCTAACTTCCCCAACATATGTTTTTTTTTCCAAAATAAGCTTTCTTTTTACAATCACCTTGTAGTGAGATGACCATCACCAAATTTGGTACTTTACAAACTAAATTTGGTAGATGCCAATGCCAGTATCAAAAGCACCAAGTTTTGTATTGGTATACCTAACTACCCCAACCCATAATATTGTTTTTTTGCAAAATAAGCTATCTTCAACAATCACAATGGAGTGAGGTGAACAACACCCAATATGGTTCTTTACAGTACCAAATTTGGTAGTTTCCAATGCTAGTATCACAGGCACCAAATTCTGTACTAGTATACCTAACTTCCCCAACCCATAATTTTTTTTTCAAACTAAGCTATCTTCAACAATCACCCTGTAGTGAGATGAACAACACCCAATTTGTACTTTACAGTGCCAAATTTGGTAGTTGCCAATGCCAGTATCACAAGCACCAAATTTTGTATTGGTGTACCTAACTTCCCCAGCTCGTAATATTGTTCTTTCTCAAAATTCTACAATCACCCTGTAGTGAGATGAGCAGCACCAATTTTGGTACTTTACAGAACCCAATTTACCAGTACCAAAGCTAGAAAGTTGTCAGCCCCAATACCAAAATGCTTCAAATTTGATAGTGGTAATTATAATTTCTCAAGCCCATAATGGTCAATTTTTCCAAAAAAATTGCTCTACTATAAAGTTATTACAATGGAGCTTCCATGAGTTACAATCACCCTACAATGAGAAGACCAGTACCAAATTTGGTACTTACCAGTACCAAATCTAAAGATCAAGACAAAATGACCATAGAAGCATACTGTAAGAAAAATGACTAAATGGACAATAGTGGATTTTCATTTTCACATAAAGAGGAATACATGGCAGACTGCACCAAGAAAATTTTCTTTCTTTGTTTCACAAATCATGGGTTGACAAGGGGGTCAAAGCGATAAGCGTATCCCTCTCACTGAATGAAATAATCAGCAATGAGAGGGCTAACATTGTCTTCTACATCAAAGAGGGGGTGTTGAAAACTATATGATGCTAGCGAGGGAGCAAAAATCTAGTCCTCTAGCCAGGGCTTTTTGACCAAGTTCGTGAAATACAAGGGATAGTAGGGATCAAGGTAAGAAGGCTCATATGAACAAATGGCCGGACAATTCTCATGGTCATTTCTAAGAGACTTATCTACAATCATCTACAAGTATGGTAGTGCTGGCATTATACGGCGGGTGTTTTGCTGTAACATTTAATGGCCTAAAAACTTGTGTGTAGCAGAAATTAGCATGAACATAGTGGGCATTTCATTAGAATAGATTCCTAATGAGAATTACAAGAGTGCTTGGGTAGAGAGAGCAACAAAAAGCATAACACCTAGTTAGATATCATGAACAATACTTTCAAAAGAGAGAGAAATTAAGCTATTGACAACAGTTGAGGACCGGATTTACATGGAGCCAGTCCCCCCTCCAAAAGGCTTTGTATTATGGTTTTTCCCATCAAGAGAGACATTGTACAATACAATTCTTTGTGTTCCTTCAAGACTAGCTAGTGCAATGAAGATGAAAGCTTCATGCACTAAGCAGAACACTTAGCAAACACAACATCAATTATCCCCGGTCTCAGACCCAAGACCTCACACACCTTCGAAGATGGTGAGAGCTAGCAGGGTATGAGAGTAGATTGAGAGGAAGAAGGAGTAGTCTTACGAGAAAGATGTACATCTCCTCACATAATCACTCATATTAGCATAGCTTAGCTTAGTAATTAGCTTGGTAGAGGAGATGAGCATGCATTGGAGCTTGGCTCTTGGTTGGATTTTTGCATCCACATGCCAAGAGTGTGTCGATGTAGGATTCTATCTCACAAGCTTGGAGTAGGTGATGAGCTCTCCATTAAAGCTTGGGAAGAGATAGTCTTTTTCTTGCTTCTCACATAGACTGTGTGTGTGATAATGCCTTGCAAAAATCAGCCCCCTCTCTCTCTTGGGAGAGCCCTCTTGCTATTTGCTCTTGCTGTCCTCTCATTGGACCTCCCTAGGGCTAGCCAATGACAATTAAGCAGCATAAGTGATAGCCTTCTGACATGTGTCCCCCTTTTCCCTTTTGTGAGAGCTTTAGGTAATTTAATAATTCAACTTAACTCTCATTGGACCCCTTTGCCTCCTGGCCAATAGGAATTAGGCAAGCCATTGGGCTGCTGAATGCTCATTGGACCCCTTGGGAGACTGTCCAATAGTCTTCTAGAGGACTTAATTCTAATTGGTTCTTTTATTAAATGTTTTTAAATTAATTAAACTAGATTTACTCTAGCCTAGTTCTCATTGGTCCACCTCCAAGGCCATCCAATAGGAATTGGGTACACCTTGTGGGCATCTGGCCTAGGGAGTTGACATGTGTCCCTCATTCCCTTTGTGTAAAGGGAGCTTGTGTGTGTGTGTGTGTGGATTTCTCTCTCATCCCCTACATGCAAGGCTTGCCCCCTCCTAAGTAGGGATTGTAAAGACTTTTTGTACACACACAAAGCATCCAATTCCCCTATGGTTGACCTTTGGACACAACCTTTGAATTTTGGAACCTTAGCATTTTGGAAGTCTTAATGGGCTGAACCTTAGGGTCTTTTTAGCCCATTGTTGCACATGGATCTTTTGTAGATGGGCCCCATTTTGGATCCCTATTTTCCCTCCTCTGGATCCCTACTGTGGCCGGTTTGCTAGCTTAACCAATATTCTAGCTTTTTCTCCCCTGGCACTTCCCCATATTAAATGATCAGTTTAACATGAGAAAATCATTTAGGAGAATTAGATATTGATTATTATGACATTTGCCCACACTAATCTCAGTAGCTTTAGGAAGACATGCTTATCACCAACATCTTGTGGCACACACGGGACATCAAGGATGTTGGATAGCCACATATCAAAATCTTCTTGGTTGAACACACCTGTAAGAGTACGGGAAAGTTGCAAAATTAATGACAGTACAGATTGGTAATCAACATGAGGCAAGAAGAGGGTCATAGGTATACCTTTGAACACTTGTTTACTACAATAGTGTGGCAAGCATGTTCCTAGAAAATGTATTATATTTTCTCAATAGGACCATATCATAATATCTGCTTGCTTGGACCACTTTATAAGCACATCCTTCCTCTGCATCTGGCCTAACAACACACCATAACTCTCAACCAAGATGATATAAAAATGGTCTCACCTCCGCTGGGAGGTGCAAAAATTGCATATGTGGTGGTGGCTGGTTGTAGATCTTTAAGAGCACACTATTCACATCAAATACAATCACCCACCGGCCTATAGCCATAACATCTTTTGGCAGCTCTATGTCAGCTTATTTTTCCTTTAGCCACCACGGATCAATTTATATAGTGCCAATAATATTTGAGTCAATTAGCACACAATGAAGATCCTACAATAAATTACTTACAGGGTCAATTGAAAGATCAAAGGTTCAAAGTATACCACAAGAGAGCACAATATAAGAAGGAAAATGTAACCTATACTTAGAAAATATGGTAATAGATGGAGACCAAAATATAATCTTAGCGCATTACATCAAGACATAGACAGTCAATTACAGGTAGGCATAAGCTAAAATTTGGAAGCACGGGACATGTTGGCATGTCCACAGACTCACTTTCTTCCTATTGTAGACAAAAAGTCTGACAAAGTGAAATCACCTTGAAAATCGGCATCGCACCACGGCCACCTTCTCTGGATTAGTAGCATCTTTGTTCACATCAATCAGATCAGTCACCTTATCCTAAAATTTTCCCTTGTTTACATTTTTCTCAGTAGTCCCACCTTTAGCATTATCCTCACTACTATCTTCTTTCTATACACCATCGGCCGCTCCCTTGACATTCTCTTCAACAACACCTTGCCCTGCCACGGCCACAGCTGTAGTTGGTTTGCTCGTCATGTGGCTTGTTGACATCCATTGCAGAGGCCTCTACAATATTCATTCGAGCACTATCCTAGCCTTCAGCAACATCTCTCTTCTCCATAGAAGTATCCACCCCTTGGATTTCACCCCTTGTGTACACATCCTGCCCCTCCACTCTCTCCTTCCTAGGACATCTTGAACCCATTCCATACTGGCAAGGTCCTCCACATCCTTAACAGAAACCTTTGTTGGTCTAGGCCCACCATTCTTCACACCCATTGTGTCTATTCCTTGCACATCTTGCAGGTGTCACATCTTCCTTATCTTCACAATCACAAATGACTGAGTCAATCAACATCTTAATCCAAAAGCAGAAAGCCTCAACCTTATTAAAAAAATGTCAAATTACCCTTTATAGATAATGCCCACTAATATACACTTTTTCCACTACAGGAGTTACCATGACACACCCCTCTTTCACACATGTGCCGCTAGCGTGCAAAAGTGCATTGAAGTAGAGAGGTGTTGATGCCTGCACTCTAACATGAAGTTGCCCACAACATACTCCACCTCTAGATACTCCTCGCATGCAGCACACATGCCAAACACATGGATTGTTTTGTTAAAAATTTCAAAGGGTGGCTGGGAAGAGGGTGAACCTCTTTCCCTGCTTCACTTCCTTGAGCATCCCATTTGCAAATCGGCAATGGACTTGTCCCTCCTTCCAGGAGGCCTCCAGCTTGTCATGCCATGTTTGTTACACAACAAAAGAAAAATTAATCAATCTCACAAAACATGTTGTGTATATTACACAAAAAAAGAAAAATTAATCAATCTCACAAAACATGTTGTGTCTATTACACAAAAAAAAGAAAAATTGGTCTGTTACACAACAAAAGAAAAATTAATCAATCTCACAGAACATGTTGTGTCTATTACACAAAAATAGAAAAATTAATCGATCTCATAGAACATGCCATGCGCTGGACATTGCACACCAAATATCAATCATTGAACTAGCAGTACCCATGAAAATTTGGACTTGCTACCTAGATTTAGAACCACTAAGACTACCAAGCAAAGTACCAAGATAGTAATTAGGCACTAGTACAGTAAGTAGCTGGAGACATTACCAAGAATAGCAGCAAGCAGGAGTTGAAAACCACCCAATAGACTATGAAAAGGTACCAAGATTAAATGATTGGCACTATGCCAAGGAAGTACCAAGGTAGTCCAATCCTACAATGATAAGGTCCAAGGCGATACCAAAACAAAGCAAAGAACCAAAACTACCAACAAAGACTACCAAGAACTATACCTAAGAGTCCAAGGGTACTATAGGCACCAAAGAGATCAAGAACATACAAAGGCATCTTCTAGTCAAAGGTAGATTTGGTACTATAATAGGGAACCACCAAGGCAATTCTATCCTAGATGTCTAAGTACCCAGGCACTTCTAAGACAAAGTAAACATACCAAAGCTAGCTAGAAGCAATACCAAATATAGTTGGAGGTAGTTCTTATAAATCCCAAAGAGACCATGGAAAAGTACCCGAGACAACCCTACAATTATTAAAAGTACCAAACAGTATTGTATGAACCAATGACCAAGGAGATGCCAAGGCAGTCGTAGAGAAATCTATGATTGGTGGTATATCAAGGGAGCAACAAGGCAGGTAGAGACAATACCAAAAATACTAGAAGGTAGGAATTAAAACTACCACAAAGAGACTATGGAAAAGTTCCAAGATTAAACGATCAGCACTATGCCAAGGAGGTACCAAAGCGGTCCTATCCTATAATGATAAGGACCAAGGCACTACCAAAACAATGCAAAGGACCAAAACTACCTCAAAAAATACAAAAAAGAGTACCAAAGTGTCCAAGGGTACTTATGCACCAAAGAGATCAATAACATACCAAGGCATATTCTAGTCAAAGCTAGATTTAAAACTATAGCAAGGAAGCCCCAAGGTAGTACTGTCCTAGATGTCTAAGTACCCAGGTACTTCCAAGACAAAATAAACATACCAAAGCTATCTAGAAGCAATACCAAATATAGCTGGAGGCAATACTTATAAATCACAAAGAGACCATGGAAAAGTACCCAAGATAGCCCAATCATTAAAAGTACCAAACAATATTGTATGCACCAAATACCAAGGAGATGCCAAGGATGTCTTAGAGAAATATTTGACTGGTGGTACATCAAGGGAGTACCAATGCAGCTAATACAATACCAAAAATACTAGAAGGCAAGAATTAAAAACTACCAAAGAAACTATGGAAAGGTACCAAGACTGAACTATTGGCACTATGCCAAGGAGGTGCCAAAGCGGTCCCATCCTACAATGATAAGGTCCAAGTCTCTACCAAAACACTGTAAAGGACCAAAACTACCTATAAAAACAAAAGAGTACCAAAGAGTCCAAGGGTACTTATGCACCAAAGAGACCAAGAACATACCAAGGCATCTTCTAGTCAAAGCTAGATTGGTACTATAACAAGGGAGCATCAAGGCCGTAACATCCTAGATGTCTAAGTACCCAGGCACTTTCAAGACAAAGTAAACATACCAAAGCTAGCTAGAAGCAATACCAAATACAGTGGGAGGTATTACCGACAAATAGCAAAGAGACCATGGAAAACTACCTTAGACAACGCTACAATCATTAAAAGTACCAAACAATATTGTATGCACCAAAGACCAGGGAGATGCCAATGCAGTCCCAAAGAAAGCTATAATTGGTGGTATATCAAGGAAGCCTCAAGGCATTACCAAGAGAAAGCAAACTACCAAATTTAGTTAGAAGTCGTACCAAAATTAGCTAGGGTAGTGTTTATTAATACCAAGGAGACCATGGAAAGGTACCAAAACCAATCCTACATTAGTCAATAGTGCCAAAGAGTATTGTATGCACCAAAGACCAAGGATGTTGATGTACAAGGGAAACCTTTGATTGTATGCACAATTCAAAGTTGTAAGATGTATTACCAAAATGCATTACACAACTACCAATGAAGTATCAAATGTACATAAATGCCCTAATGTAAAACATAGGAGTCACTAATCAGATAGACAAACTAGGACCAAGGGAGCATTTACCATACTTGCCTCTGCTCAAGCTCCATTTGGAGCTTTTTTATGTCCTCAGTGACCCCTAGACGTTGTAGCATGCATTGGTTTGTTTCAAGATCAGCTTCCACCTCCTTCTTTTCATCATTAATTGGAATTTGGTTTTGGAGCTCTTGCAGTCATGCTGTATACAATTCGATGTCCGCCTTTATCTGTTTGGCCACATCACTGGACCCTCACACTTAAGTAGTGCCTACTTTTTTTAGCTAGATCGAGGTCCTCATATCAAAGAGACTATCCATAGTGTGATTGCTCTTGGCCGGAATCCACTCCACCAATAACTCCAACTTAGTGACATAGTCACAAATCGAAAGATTATGCCAATAAGCCGCAACTGGTGACTTAGTCTACGTGCACAAGTTGATGCCAAACTGTGTAATGCGAGGATTTTTCTTGCTGTGATGGGTTTGAATTTCTTGAAGCACATCCATCCCATAGGCAATATTAGGATCTATATCTTTCTCACAGCCTTCCAAACAAGAAATAGATGACTCACAACCCACTTGATTCACATAAGTGATTCTCGGATGTGGTGGTTGCGGTCCTAGTAGTGAAGGTGGTAAGGGTGTTGTTTCAACAACATTTTGGGCCCTAGGGACCATGTGTTGTGCTGTTTGTTCAAGAGGTGGGGCCGGCATCAATGCAGGCACTCGAGGTGTGTCTGTCCATGCTAAGGTTGGTCTATTGGCCATCACGTGCTTAAATACTATGCAATCCTTAGCTTGATGACCATACCTCCCATATAGGGATTGCAGTTCCCATTGAATTTTACTCTAAAAGTAGGGCATTCACTGGTACTATGCGGTCCATAGCATACTGAGCACCATTGTTGCTCCCTTCTTGGATACATATGATTGTTTTGCGGAGCACAATTGTCTCTAAGACTCTCTTGAATAGCCTTGGTGAGATCTGCTAAAGTCATCTCGGATATCTTTGGCTCCTTAGCAATAGGCTTTAGGGTCATTGGTTGATGCCCTGATGCTTGCGAGCTAATAGATTTAGGCTCAATAGACACTCTTTCTCCTTGAATCATTAAATTATCCTCCAATTGGATCGCATTGGTGGTGACTGCTTCCCAAGTGGTGATACCTCTAATGACTAGGCCATTGTAGATATCCTCATGTCGTAACCCCCTAATGAATCTATCAAGCAATTGGTTATCGTTGAAGCGCTCATTTGGATTACAATGAGAATTCAAATGTTTCAAGTGACTTATAAAGTCTCTCACTGACTCTCCTTCCTCTCGTTGTGCTTTCTGGAGCTCAGAGGCTACACCCCAAAGCACTCCCTCTCGTATGTATTCTTTCAAGAACAGCATCCTAAGATTAGGGTAAATCGTTTTTTTCTTCCACCCTTAGGGTTCTATACCAATCCCCTGCCTTCCCACTTAAGGTTAGGCTTAAAGCATTACTCTTATGCAAGTCATTGTGTTCTCCTAGAGAATCGCATATTTGTTGAAACACTTCGATATGCTTTCTCACATCCCCGTCTCCACTAAATTTTTGTGTGAGCTTGGCTATTTGTACTGCCTTACTTCTAGGCTCTCTATTAGGTGCATATTCTCAGCAATAGATCGACCAATAGCTTGAGCAAATGTTGCCAAGTCACCTAAGTGAGCAGGCACTGTGGGTGAAGCGCTCCAGAGACTACATGTGGAGTAGGTATTGGCATTGGGCTTGGCGCATAGGAAGCCCTTGGGTTCCACATTTGGTATGATGTTGTGCCATGTGGTGGCCCAAAGTTCATATGTGTAGCCCTAGGCATAGCAGACGTCGGATGTGACATGCTAATGCTAGCTGGTATAGTCCCATGGAAATAAGAGCTTGGGTGTTGTGGTTGTGGAGCATAGGTAGTTGAGACAATGGGAGGGGTAGGTACTACATGAGTGTGATGACCCATAGGTGCATACGATTGGTACACACTTGTAGGTACTGTTGCAGGCATTGAGCTACCATGTAGTGGTTCTTTACTAACAAATGAGGTCCATGGCGTGTTTCTCGGCATGCCCATCATTGGGGTAGGCATGGTAGCCATGGTGTCATCAAGGGAAAGATGAGATAGACTTGGAAAGGTGAAGCTATCACTTGTGGGCTCAGATTGCACTGAGAACCCTGGAGAAACAACATATGGAGGATCCATCGGACTTATCGAGGGATTCTCCATTTGCGATAAGGTCGGTTGTTTAGCCTTTTCCCGTATCTAAGAATCTCATGAGACCCGTTGAAGGCATGTTGATCCCCTTGTTCTGTCTCTCTAACTCAATGACCCTATGGATGACCTCACAAACTCTTTGTTGTTGATCCTCCACACTAGTAGCACCCATTGTGGATTGTAGGACATCTAACCAACCCACGTGATAGGTGTGAACTATGTATAGGTCGGTCAGAGTTTCTGTTTGTAGTTCGTACTCCCAGTTCTCATTTAGGAACACTCCATCTAGGATTGAGGTGCTAGGGGTGTCCTTTGAGCTAGATGCAATGTTGCTTTCTAGGGGTTGGCCCTTAGCGGTTGCTAAGTCAGGATCACTCGATTGCTCTCTTAGCAAGGACATTGACATAGGGGCTTTTGCTTTTAACTCTCTTTGTTGCTCCGCCTTGCGTAAGCTCTCGACTTCCTTTTCCCTCGCTGCAAGGATATACCACTCAACCTCTTGCACTTCGGCAAGGCTTCTACCATCAGGTAATATGACCTCGGAGGAAAATAACTCTGAAGAGTCAGGAGATGCAGTGAATGAAGTATTCACGTACACATTCTCTAAGGGTATAGGGTCTACGTTGGTCACGAATGGAGAATTTACTTCCCCACCCCCCTCATTTACATCATTAGCTCCATGTTCGGAGCGAGTGGCTCTACTAAAGGTTTCCTTCAGGCGACTAAGCACGCTCGGCCCGAACGCGGGCCCATGGCATGCATGTCTTGGCTTGAGCTATTGGGATTAGGCATTGGGAAACCCTCCATGATGTCGTAGTCAAAGGAAGAGTCACTAGCCGCCGCTATGTTCGGGTCTTGGTTTGTACTACCTTGGGTCCCCGCCGAGGGCCCAGAACCTAAAGTAGGTGGATATTAAGAACTCGCGTAAGTCGAAATTTTCTCTAGTTACTCCATCTCTAGCACATGACCAGAGAGCAGATTCATGTGCCGTTGGCACCCTACAAGCGTCGGCGAATAACCTCAAAGGTTAACCGCTTACTTTTTTAAGCGTCCATTTTCACTCGTGTTTTTTACGTTTTTAATGTTTTTTAATGATCGATTTTTTTTATTAAAGTGTGTGATAGCTCAAAATGAGCGTATCACTCAGAGGGTCGCGGTGTGCTTTACAGGACAACGTTCGGTCACTTGAAACTGGGTTGGTCCTCAAAAAAGTCGATTTTTAGTTGCGTGTGAAGCTAAAATTCATACTTTTAAAGGGTGATAGATGCCTAAGCCTGAGTGTGAGCTTGGGGTTGGGTCTGGACTTGGGTATGGGATATATTCCCGATCTCGGTCCTACCTTTAATTGTTTTTTATTTTTTATTTTTTTCTTAAGGATAAGGTCACCGCGGCATGTGCGAGAGCACACACACACTCTACCTACCTACTTCCAACTAATACACCTACTGTTACACACTAACACACTCTATTAGCTCTCACAGATGTACTTCCTACTTACTGTACATTACATTACACAAAACAAACAACCTTAATACTAACACCTTACACAGAGAAAAAACACAGTACCTTTGAAAACTCCATTAACAAAAAAAATACATAGTAGTAACACAAAATCCTTCTTCTGAACACACACACCCTCCTTCCTTACCTTTCCTACAATTGAAATTGCACCCCAAAAAAAGCACAGAGTGCCATTCAAGCTTAGTGTATGACATGCCTGGGAAACGGCGCCAAAAATGTGCGCGTATGTCGCACGTGTCAATGCAAGGAACTTGCCGATACACTGTGCGCGAGCCAAAAATGGCTCCAAGAATACAACAAGCCTAAACTAGTAAGCTCAAAGATGGCGTTGGTATGTCACTCACCGCTATACGCTTCCTGTCGTGGAGGATTCCTCGCCGCGAAGAAGAGGGAGACGCCGCTACGCCGCGCTTAACCGCCTCGGGCCGTCGTGCCGCCGCAATGCTCGATCGCACTCTCTCTCTCTCTCTCTCATGCATACACACACACACACAAGGAGATGAAGAAGAAGAAGATGGAGATGGAGCAAAAGCACTCTTCAATTTCACAAATGAGAGAATGAGTGAATTTTAGGTTTAGTTGACTTTTATATGAGCTCTCCCCATTCACACTTGGGCGCCCATGCTTAGCCAACTAATCCCTTGAATGTTCCAGTTAGAGTGCACCTCTCATCGGCGATCACTCTTACCCTTTTCCTATTGGACTGACAAGCCCGATACCTGACTCTACCAAATAAATAATACGACGTCTGTCGTAGGTGATAGGAATGTGCGTGAGGGTTAACATGGAAAAACCATGAAACCCAAGAATGTTTCTATAATTGGAACTATGTTAGAGAGAGATAATACAAACCACATAGAGGGCAACAATTTCCAGCTCCTCCAAGGTACCAAGTAGGGCCATAACGCAATCCTAGGACAAGAAAAACCTCAACCTGTGTTGGGACATCAACCTCCATTACCCCAAGAAAATAGGGATATGGTAAGGATTTCTCAACCCATAGAACCACTTTCTGATCAGACAATACCTATGAGAGGGGATTTGATGGGAATGCATATCTCCGGAGGGACACGATCCATGGATAATTCCTGAAGAGATGTACGAGCCCTCATACATAGGACAGCCAACTAAAAACCATTACTTGATCGATGAAAATATGCTTATGTTCATGGCAAACCAGGTCTACAAATCTAGGGGGTATTCTCCTAGAGCAGGACAACCAATGGGGGCTCCACAAGCGTCTCCACCACTTGGAGGACCATGCTATGAATTTGGTGGTAATCATTGGACAAGAGTCTGTCCAAACAAAGGAGAATGGGTAAATTTTTTTGGATTCTGTGATGGATGTACCACGGATCATCTCATTCCACACTGTCCAAAAAACCCTGACAACAAAGGGAACGCAACCATGAAGAAGATGGAGATTGTACCAAGCTCAAGTGGATCAGAAACAGAACCAAACCTTTCGATAAACGCGGTATCTAGAACTCAAGCACATGAGGCTACAAGTAATGCCCAGCTAGTCAAATCGAGATAAAAAATTTGTCTGTCCGAACCCCTAGGAAATCCTGAAAGGCAGAACGAGACAAGATGAAAGCCAAAAGAGAAAAATAAAAAAATACATTGGAGACCAAATTACTACGAACAGAGGAACAATTGCAAAGGGAAAAAGACCTTAAGGGAAACAACGAGATAAAAAAACCATCGATGATACCATCGGGAGGATCTGTCTTGGTAGACAAGGTTTTTGAACCTTTGGATGCAATTTTAAAAGCTTACGATGCAAGGCTAAAGCCTAGCCAAATCCAAGAGGATAGGTGGTTAATGTACCCTTATCCGGACTATGAGAAAGAGAGATTAAAGATGTGTAAGGAGATCATCCAAGCCGCTCAAGCGCTTATGGAACCATTAGTTGGTACTGCTCCAAAAATTGAGGTATTAATCCGAGAAAAAACTCAAGAGTTAGGGGGGCGGGGAATTGAAAAGGAAGACCAACCAGATTCCATAAACAAAACACCATTGGATATGAGGGTGGCAGCCAATACAACAGATGGAATGTGTTCTCCAGCACCACTGCCAATTTCGGAAGTAGAAGGGAGATGGCCTCAGGAAATATGGGAACAGATCAAGAATAGAAAGGATGGAAGTGCTACACTTTTGTCAGCTCCCATCATGGGGATCCACTTGGATCAGGAGCTCTACCCAAATGAAATCAGATCACTATATGGCGATGCAAGTACAACGATATCGAAAGATCGTAAACGACAATCATTGAAGACTTTACCTTCATTTATTGGTAACCATGAAACCCGATCGGAGGTGAAGAAAGTACCATCTCAATGGAAGGCCAATCCTAAGATAATGGATACCAAAACTCTTTATGAGTTGATGTCATCCCCTATCCGTTGTACACTAACTCTATCAGAGTTATTGCAAATCAGACCACAACTTTGGGAGGAGGTCGGGAAAATTTTGAGAAAACTAGGGCTGATAATTTCGCATCCAATGATTCTCCAAACACACTGAAGACACAACCCTCAAAACAAACTAAAACATAAGCCAATACCCGTGAACAAGGTAGGGGATTGTTGTGAAGGTGAAGGAAATACTACCCTGCTGGTGGAGTACAAAGAGGTTAAGTTGATAGCAACATTGGATAGTGGGGCTGGAATAGCCATAGCTACCAAACCAATGTGGAAAAAATGGGAGAAACCTGCTCTCCAAAAGACTAGAATGAAACTTCAATTAGCAGATGGGTATCTGGAAAGACCAATTGGCATCCTAGAGTAGATTGTGGTAACCTCTTGCGGAATTGCATATAAGCACACGTTTGCTATTATGAATTTCGATGAGAGCATCAATTTTGACATCATATTGGGCAGACCATTCATGCGTCAGGTCAAAATGGTGCAAGAGTGGGGTTACGACTAATCTATCTAAGTAACAAGGATGTCACTACAAGAATTAGTGTCACAGATCATAGCTATAGAGATGTAGAACGAACCCCAGGAGGAGTCTTACCAAACGGCGAGCGAACATTCTCAAGCAAAGAAAAAATCGAGCTACTTTCTCACAAACATTGAGCTTTGTTATAAGAAACATCTCATGTGGCATTCTATCAGTATTGCAGTCACAAAATATTTTATTTGAGTTTTTTGGGCTTTTTTCCCTTGGAGAATTCATAAAAATAGAGTTAAATTGTAAAAAATGCCGATTAGTGGGAAAACTTTCCTAGGTTTGAATTTACGATAAAGGGAAATTTGTATGATTTTCCCTGGGAACATTGATGCCAACTCTCTAGACCAATCAAGTGGATGGATCTACTTCCATACCAAAATAGTTATTTGTACCAATTATGACCGCTATATCAACAATCGAGTGGATGGATCCCCTTCCATACCATAATATAAAACCTTATAGCATTAGGGACGTCTCCAAAAGACATTAGAACTACCATGGAATCTAACCATGACCCCAAACCACCTATCTTACCATGAAGCTCTCGGCTTTCTATAGTACAAAGTCACAACAAAGTAAAAAAAAATTCATTATTTGCATGAGACCAGACACAGGTTCTTTATCATCACTCCACAGCTCTGACTTGTCTTCATTCCCATGAAGATATTGCCAGGTGCCCTTCTCCCGCTTCTTCAAAATAATGTTAATCCGAGTAGGCCTAACAATGACACTACATTTCTCAGGTACGATAGCTTTACACAGACACAACACACCCACACGATAATCACCTAGGCGATAGTACTTGCCATCAATATTATGGACCTTCAACTCCAAGGATCTTGCCTTAAAATCCACATCAACGTCAATTTTCTCCTTGGAGGCCCCCTTGAAGAGAGAAATCTACGTTTTTTACTTTTCAACATCCTGATCCTAGCTAAAACTAGACAAGCTTTGTAACGAGTTCATGATCTTTGACTTTTTGAGGTGTGAAGTAATGTGGCCTTCCCTTGATATTGCGCAGACAAGGCTGCTACCATTTCTAATGTCTATATCTCAAAGGATATAAGACTCTACACATGAGGTCCCCGACGACGTCGTGTAGCTTGGTCAAGCAGAGCTTTGAGCTCTACCACGTTTTCTGAAATATCGGCAGCCATTGCAAGCTCCACAAGTCTCTCTCTCTCTCTCTCTCTCTCTCTCTCTCTCTCTCTCTCTCTCAACCAAAAAAAAACTATCGAAAATAGTCCGCGCTGGCGCGGACTATTTTTAATAGTTTCTCTCTCTCTCTCTCTCTCTCTCTCTCTCTCTCTCTCTCTCTCTCTCTCTCTCTCTCTCTCTCTCTCTCTGCGCCGGCATAGGCCAAGAAGGGCGGACACACTGGAGCTCTTGAGCGTAGAGCCCAAAGATGCGAATAGCTACTTGATACAGCCGCTGCAGGCGGTGACGCGGTTCGCCCTCACACCCTTGGTGAGGGAGTACAACGACTTCACCCCGCCACAGCACGTCGATGTCGATGAAGGCGTCGATGTGGTTCCTGTAAGGTAGCCTGGACACGAAAACAGCTTGCTTCGCACTGTCCCGCACGAGATTGCCGCCTCCTCCTTCTTCGCAAGATTGCCCGCCACCACCAAACATTTCCAAAAAAATATTCATGCACAGATGGCAATAGGTACAACACTCTCAACCTTAGAGCATATATCAAGCAGTTGAACTAAATAAACCCTTGACTAGCTGTAGCTGTTGAAGCCGATCACACAATTGCATTTGCAGCACTTGCAATCCCTGGCCACAAGTCTGCGCACTCCTTACCAATAGGACCAGTAATTGGAGATCCTTTCATCTCTTCCTTAGGGTTTACTAGTATGGCAGCTCAAATTTGAGAAAACAGTGAATTAGAGGGAAAGACCCGTTCTCTCTTTAGAATTTTTTGCTAGTGGTGCATGTGTCTTCTCTTTATCGATAGTGCAGGTGGCACCCTCTCGCGCCCTCTCATTAACTCCTCACACACGTGGTTTTATAGCAAAACGAGCGAGGGCAAGCCTCCTCTCCCATTGCAAGACCACAGAGGCTGCGTGTATGTGTGTGAGAGACGCTTTGCTGAACAGCATCTCTCTCTCTCTCTCTCTCTCTCTCTCTCTCTCTCTCTCTCTCAGGGTGCGCACATGCACCAGCCACCACAGCATCCCGGCCGATGGAAATTCCATGCTGGCCCACCACTGTTTTGGACTGTAGCAGATCGTTTCTCTATCGCGTTCATCGAAAAGTGCGTGCCCTCCCCTAGCCGTTTGCAACTGTAGCAAAGCGGTGGCTGCCTAAACATGGTAGATGACGCCCGCACCATGAGTCCAAACTC
This sequence comes from Adiantum capillus-veneris, assembly GCF_014529385.1. Lineage (NCBI taxonomy): Eukaryota > Viridiplantae > Streptophyta > Polypodiopsida > Polypodiales > Pteridaceae > Adiantum > Adiantum capillus-veneris. The sequence continues at coordinate 140,036,529 of NC_140946.1, forward strand.
TGCACAATGGTCTGCGCCAACGTCATCTAACTCACCGCCTGTTGCTTAGCCTCCATGTGTGCACAATAACGACCAATGGCAGGCCGGTGATGCTGTTGCCGCCATGGCATGTGCGCAAAGTGGGTGATATCGGTCGGTGGTTGGCTGCGGCTGTTGAGACTGGCCTTGACCCTGCATGTGCGCAGGCTCTCTCTCTCTCTCACTCTCTCTCTCTCAATGCGTGTCAACAGTGCCATGCTTTTGGCACCTTGGTAGTGCTGTAGAGTTGAAAAGGAGCGAGCCAAAAGCTCACATATCTTCTCCTTGTAGACCGCCCATGCAAAGATTCCTCGAACAAGCTCTTGTCTGGCTTGCTTCAAGCTTGCCATCAGAAAGAGGAAGCTTTGCACGTCTTCATGGCATGAGAGGCTCTATTCTTCTAGTTGAAGGGGAGCAAGGGTGCAAGAAGGCAGTGGGGGAAGCAGGTGGACACGCGTACGCTCGCGACAGTCAAGTCTGGGAGGGATAGGAGTCCGGGAATAAAGGGGAGGAATTGACTTTCTTTTTGAGTGAACTAGTATGACGGCAAGCATCACTTTCTTAAGGAGATCAGGCTTTCCTTTCTTAACAGTGGCCATCACCATGTCTCCCACACGCCCTTGACGGAGATAACGTACAAGTTCTTGGCTACTGTGTTGTCTGCACAGTTGCAACTACTCCTACAGGAAGACCGACGAATTGAGCTGGGTGGCAAGCACACTCTATTGCACAAACTTGTTTCCTGACGACCCTCTACGCCCTCGCTTCGACATGGAACAAGAGACTCTCTCTCTCTCTCTCTCTCTCTCTATATATATATATATATACACCAAAAGCTTTAAAAAAAAGCAGTTGAAACCAGTCCGCGCCGGCACGGACTGGTTTCAGCAGCTTTTTTTTAAAGCGTTTGGGAGAGAGAGAGAGAGAGAGAACTTTCTTGACGACCCTCTGCGCCCTCGCTTTGACATGGTTGCTGCGGCACCAGAAAGAACAAGAGAGTCGACGACCCTCCGCGCCCTTGCTTCGACATGGTGGTCACTGCGGCACCAGAAAGAAGTCTCTCTCTCTCTCTTTCTCTCTCTTCCCTAAAAGTTTAAAAAAAGCTGCCGAAAGAGAAAGCCCTAAAGGTTTAAAAAAAGCTGCCGAAAGAGAGAGAGAGAGAGAGAGAGAGAGAGAGAGAGAGACGTGATGAGCGTCGGCATGGTAGGTAGAGACGTAGCCTATTATCAAGAGGATGCATGCTGGAACAAGTCCGCGCTGGCGCGGACTGGTTCTGACATGTTTTGCAAGGGCAGAGACTATTGAGAGAGCGAGCCAGATGGAGCCACAACGCGTCATACAAATATAAGTAGTGTCCTACAGTTGTTACCGTCAGGCGGCTACCCCTTGCAAGGACCACGAGGTCATGAGACAGTGTGCGGGAAAAATCATTTTTTCAAATATACAAAATTCCTTTCCTTGTTTATTGCAAGAGGAAATTTCAAAAAATTAGGGTATCTTTTTAGATTTTTACACTATTTTTTTCTATTCTGGGGCGGCATTTTTCCTTTTTCCCATGCCCTCAACGGGCATTTTTGAAATTGAAAACTGCACGATATTAAGCTGAGACACATTTTTCCCGAACACTGTTCAGTCAGAGAGAGAGAGAGAGAGAGAGAGAGAGAGAGAGAGAGAGAGAGAGAGAGAGAGAGAAAACCTATACCCATGATATGCCATTAGCCTTTTGATTAATGAACGTAGCCCATGATCAGGATGGGAGGATGCATGCTGGAACAAGTGATCCGCGTAGGCGAGATGGGTTTTGGCACATTCCACAACGGTGGAGACACGGGAAGGGGGGTGGCTACATCCCATGCTACACAGTAGAGGATAACTTGGAAGCAGTTATAGCGCATGTCTCTCATTACTTTGCGGTCAAGTAGCATGTGATGTCTCATTACTCCACATTCAAGTATTGATCACTAATATTGTTACTCCATAACGGCTCCATCTAGTTGCTCACTTTCTTTGACCATCTACTCCGAAAGGCATGTGGTATATGCTCCTTTTGTGTCCAAAATTTTGGCTTTGGCGTGATGATGACACTGGTCACCCTTTTTCCATGGAAGCATCTCTCCTTCACAATGCATCATCCCTATCATGCATAGCGCAAGCTTGAGCTCCATCGCCCCATCTCCAACTACCCAATGCATTCTGCTTCCACCCTCGTCACTAGCATTGTATTCTTCTCTTAATGATGGATTGCATGAGCAACGGTTTTCTACTGCACACATAGCTATCATGTCAACATTTGGGTAATGATTGATATCTGCATTGGAGTGTTCATTGTGCTCATCTTTGTCGCTATGTTGTCTCAACTCCAGAAGCAAATCTATGAAAATAGAGAAAACTCTCTCTTGATTCCCATTGTAGGAATACTAGCCGGAAGTCCTCAAACAGGCCTCGTCCATCCATTGACAATTTTGTTCAAAAAAATGGTGGTTCAGGCAAGTCAAAATATTGAAAAGGATGTGGAAGATTGGATACTAGAGTAAATCATGCAATTAGTTGGGCTTCAGAGTCTCCTTTCTTTGGTAGCTTGTTGGTAGAAAGGTAACATGATTGTTGGGATGACTTATCTATGCCATCAAAAATTCAACGAGAAAGCATGAGAGCTCCTAGAAGCCTACATGTCGCAACAAAAAAGAACATGCCTATTAGCCTCATAAGAAGGTCCTTCATGTCAACCCCTAAAGACTTTGCACTTCTATAAGGTTCTAACATGCAATGCTTTTTGTTGGTCTGTATGCACGTTTTTTTTCCACTTAATGCAAGGAAAGAATTTCAAGATTAGCCAAGCGTCGGTTGATGAGGAAAGGAATTTGAAATGAGAGGGTGGGAGACCTTAGCTATCTATGGTAGCACTATTGCTTTGGGCCAAAGACTGGAGACACATTATTGCGAGGTCCTTTCACTTTGTCAAGAGAGCATAAAAAGCTTTGGCACATAGAAAAATAATACGGGAGAGCATGTTTATGCTATTTATCATGAGGTTTCTTAGTTCTACAAGGTTGTTATATCTACTTCTCCAATATAGAGCAATGTTTGTTCCATCAGTATTTATCGAAGAGGATCTCCAAGACAACATCCATCACTAGATAAGTCTAGTTGATATCATTAGATGCCTACCATTGCATACCAACATTACCATCGCGCTTAGTCAACCTCAAGAAATACAAAATTTTTGTGAGCTTCCATTACAATATGATGGATATATTGCTTTTGAGATGCCACCACAATGTAACAACTCAAGCATGTATGGTAAGGAGCAACAATTTGATGGGAACTCTTGGACAAAATATGTGACTTGCAGTAGGGACTTATTTAAAGGTGTGATACGCTTTAATAGGTGTTGGGTAATTTCCTTTTGAGTTGAGGCGTTGGGTGGTGGAGTCCAACAAGTCATGATTATTTTCTTCAATATAGCTTGCGCTTGCATCAATTTTTCAAGGGTGTTTCTCATATTTTCTCAGAAATTAGCTTTGCTCGGTTTTCTTTGCTCGTTGATTGGAAACCCCTCCCAGGAGAAGACTTGAACTCCAAAACTGACCAAGAAGGGGGAATACCGGCTTTGGCTGCAGAACAAAGCTGACCAGTGGATAGAAGAATCTTCCGAAGGTGGAAGTTAAAAAAGGGAAAATTGCATTCTTGATAGGACTACACAAGACGAGGCATATATACCAAATCCTTTTTCAGAAGAGATGTTCAAACCTTTTGGATGGCAACAAATACTAGCCACTGTTGATGTTCGTGTAAACGAGGTGACCCTAACCAAATTCTGCACAATGAGGAAGGATATGATATCATTCCATTACAGATGTTGGGTGTCATCCTAAATTTGAAATTAGGAATGGAAACTGATGAGGAAGGGATTGCCGAGTGCTAACGCATAGTGGATGAGATCTCCGTAAGAGACCTTGACCAAATGGACGAAGATGATTTCCAGGCCTCGACTGATAAGCTGTTAGAGAACAACACAAACCACGAGTTGTCTAGTATCTCAAGTCAAAACATCAAACGGAAGGATCGTCTAGTGATCTACTATGATTTGCCGAACCAAAATACTCAAATACAAAGTAGATATTGGAACCAACGGAAAAACAACCGAAACAAGCCCAACAAAGACTTAGTATCTCTATTAACCAACAAAACACAGTACTTAAGGTTAGTAGAAGCAACTAACTACCTCAAAGAGGTACATGAAACTTGATTCAACCAAACCAAAAACAAAAAGGAAGAACACACAAAAACCAAAAAAAGAGAGCAATTTTGAGAAATCGATGAAGTTGTCCAAAATGGAGCGCAACCTTCATAGTATAAGAATATACTATTCAAAATAGGAAAATTGTGGTGCAGAAACCCAAACGAGATACCAAAGAACCAGGAACTTCATATGATGGGCCTGAAAAAGCCAAAATGCATCAACTTAGCAAAACCAGGCAAGGAGCCTAAACTGGCATACATTTCCACAGACCTTACTGACAAAGAAGAACGACTTCTAGTTGATACAATCAAACAATACAAAGATGCCTTTGCATGGTCATACAAAGATCTAAAAGGGGATAGATCTTGAGATTTGTCAGCACACGATACCCCTTAAGAGTGATGTGCCAAACCATGTAGACAACATCCTTACACATACAATGAGACTTTTGCCAAGAAAATTAAGGAAGAGATAGACAAAGTGAAGAATGCCGAGTTTATCTACGAGATTGAGCACACGGATTGGGTGTCCCCTATTGTGGTAGTACCCAAAAAGAATGGCAAACTGCATGTCTGTGTAAACCTCAAACAGGTAAATGTAGCCACCATCAGGCATAACTATCCACTACCAATAACGGATCATGTTATTGAGAGGGTAGCAGGGAAAGAGGCCTATAGTTTTTTGGATGGGTTCTCAAGCTACAATCAATTGACAATTAAAGCAGAATATCAGCATAAGATAACTTTTGCAACAGAGTGGGTATATTTTCCTACAGGGTAATGCCTTTCGGCCTGACCAATGCCCCTGCTACTTTCCAAAGACTAATGAGTCATGCATTCAAGGAATATCTCAGACGATTTCTAGATATACATGGATGATCTTTGTGTTCATTCTCGTCGAAGAAGTGACCACATAACTCATCTATCAAAAGTTAGGAAAATTCTTTGAAAAGTGTAGAATGTATTGTATTTGGTTAAACCTGGAAAAATGCGTCTTCATGGTAAAACAAGGTAAAATTTTCGGCCACATTGTGTCCAAAATGAAATTTCCACTGATCAAGAGAAGGTACAAATAATTTTTGCACTCCCGAGACCAACGAAGATGAAGGAAGTGCAGGCATTTATGGGGCATTGTGGGTACTACCGACGTCTCATATATATGTATGTTGTAATAGCTAAGGCATTGTACACCCTCATTGCTATGTTCGAATGGATGGAAAAATGCGAGCAGGATTTCCATAAATTGAAGCAATAATTAATTTTTGCTCCAATTTTGCAAGCCCCTGACTAGAGCAAAATCTTTCATGTTCATGTCAATGCATCAACCTATGCCATAGGATGCATACTAGCCCAGCCAAAGGAGAAGAAAATGGATTTCCCATTTTCTACTCTAGTCCACAGCTAAACAATGCAGAGAAAAACTATACCACTACAAAAAGAGAAGGTCAGGGAATGATATATGCTATCAAAAAATTCAGACACTACCTTCTTGCAAACAATTTTGTTTTCTTCGTGGATCACCAAGCACTGCTATATCTAGTAAACAAACCTTGCAACATTGGAAGAATTGTTCGTTGGTTTATCCTATTGTTTGAGTTTGACTTCACAATAGTCGTAAAAAAGGAGACTACACACACACACACAAGCAGATCATCTTTCACTTGTTTCATGGAGAAGCACCTGAAGGTGTTGATGATGATCTTCCCGATTCACATCTATTTAACATCAAAATAATCCCGAGATGGAGCAAAGAGGTCATTACTCTACTCACAATCGGATCATTATAGATATAAAGACAACCATCAATTATACATCAAACACAAAATCTCCAGCTTTTAGCAGGACAACTGTACAAACACGGTAAGAATGGGATATTGAGACTATATGTACAACCCGAAGAATCCACCTGCTACCTCAAACATGCTCATATACAAAATCTGGGATTTCACATTGGAGAAACATAGACAAGCCAATAGCTAAAGAGACTGAGTGTCTATTGGACAAACATGGAATATAGTGTCCATACATATGTAAGATCATGTGATACCTATACAAAACAACCTCCAATGGAACACGCCACCCTATTTTGAGTAGTACAAGCACCCAAATGGAGCACTCACATAGCCGAGTAATTAAAAAACAAGACCTTCCCCGAGGGATGGGGCAAGGCACAAATGAAAACTATAGAAGAAGAGGCCAAACACTATCTGCTCATTGCCAACCAATTGTATAGGCAAGAAAAAGACAAACAACTACGGTTGTGTGCTACAAAAATCAAATATTATGTTATCTTAGAACAAGCACACTCAAGACAGCCAAGGGAGCATTTCCTTGCTGATAAAATGGCAAAGCTCGTGCTACATTCAGGCATATGGTGTCCGACCCTATTTATGGATACAGAGACCTATGTCAAACGATGTGATGAATGTCAACACACAAAACCACCCCTATGGAGAGATGATATGTCACTAAGGCCAATGATGGGGGTAGGTGCTTTCACCAAATGGGGCATTGACTTCATTGATCCCATCATACCGGCAGGATATAGGTCGCATACACAATACATCACTGTAGCAACAGACTACATGACAAAATGGACGGAAGCAAAGGCAACCCAAAAAAATGATGCACAAACTACAACTCAGTTCCTTTTCAAACACATCTTTACGAGATATGGACTACCCATAGAAATAGTGAGTGATGGGGGAACACATTGTTTAAACAACGTCATTGAAAGCCTTCTTGACAAATTCATGGTGGTCCATCGCAATCAACACCCTATCATCCGCAAGATAATGGCCAAGCTGAGAGTACCAACAAAATCTTATGCATTATACTCACCAAAATAGTCAGTGACTCAAGAAATGATTGGGATCAAAATCTACACATAGCATTATGGGCTTACGGAGTAGCTTTCAAAACTTCTATCCGGACGACTCCCTTTAACCTGGTGTTCGGGATTAATGCGATCCTATCATTGGAATTCTTAATCAACACTCTACGAGTGGCGACACAATTAGGATGGATGGGCCATGAGCTATTAGAAAGACTAGACACCGTGGAACAATTAGATGATCTGATTTAGAGCGATAGCTGGGATATATGCTCACAAAAAACAAATGAAAGCTTTCCATGATCAACACATGATTAGCAAGGAGTTCCAAAAAGGGGATTACGTTTTAATGTATACCCTCAAACAACACTCCAAAAAACTCAAAAAGTGAGGGATGGGGCCTTTTGTAATACATGATATATCACAAAGTGGCACCATCAAGCTTGCAACATTAGCAGGCGAGGAGATGCCTAATTCGACGAGTGGCTACACATTAAAGAAATATATTCTTCTGCTGACACGAGAAGAACTCAAAACAATACATGCAGCGGCTCAGTGTAGACGTCAAGCACATGACATTCGGGAACAAGCACAACAGGAAGCCAAAATCAGAATATTAAAGCGCAAGGAGCAAGAAAACTTTCAACAAAAATCACATTAGAACGATAGTATCAATACTACTCAGATAGCATCCATACAAACGGCAGCTACATGGTTAGGAGGAATGGATCTATGCATTAGTTTACAACTTGCTGATGGCACCACCGAGCAAGCATTAGTGGACACTAGGGCCAGAGCTAATGTTGTTAACTACTCCACTTTCAAAAAAATCATGCGGGAACCTCCGACCTCACAAAATTTCCTACAACTTTTGTTGGACAACCTAGGCCAATCCAACACCACCCTCAACTAATCATGAGCCATCGACACAACCTAATACAGGATAAGAATATGTATGAAGGGGAGGTTACATTAATTTTTGGCCAACTAATAATAATTGTAAATGATTTTCTTTTACAAAAAAGCAAAAAATGACAAATAATCAACAAAAATTGATAAGTCGAGCTAGGAAAGTCGGAATTGACTTTAGAAAGAAAACGTCAAAAATTCAAAGCAAGGACTTTGAATATGGCAAATATGGAAAGATTCGGCACAAGATGGATATTGAGCCAACTTCTAAAGGATCAAACTGCATATCAAACGCCATTTGTCAATCGAGTGTCAGAATGAAGAACAGTTCAAACTGCAGGTGATATGAACAACAAGGTATGATCAATGGAGGTAAATATGATCGAGCATTCCGGGTAGACTAGGAACATATAGTCAAATGGGGCAACATAAGCTCATTTGCATTGAGAGAGAGAGAGAGAGAGAGAGAGAGAGAGAGAGAGAGAGAGAGAGAGAGAGAGAGAGAAGCATAGAGTTTTTGAATTTATTTCTGCCTGCTACGACCACTTCGGTAGATCTTACTACACCAGATTTGACAGGTATGATTATTAACCTTGTAAGAATATGTGTGTATGCCCCATACTGCATCAACATTGCCAAAACAATAGATCGGAGTAGTACAAAGTCACAAAATCTACAAACTAACAGGGCCAATGGGGAATTCCAAAACTCATCAAAAACCAAAAACCTTTCACCAGTAGACTCCAAATAGCTGGCAAAATCAAGCATGACAAAACCAACAGCAGAAGGTGTTGGAACATGGATCACAATCCATGTTCTTCAAACCCTAAAATCGAGAAATTTGTATAGGAGCACCCATAGATGGGCAAGAACAAATTCCTATAGCTGGATTTTCAAAATGCATCCCAACATGGATCGCGATCCATGTTCCTTTTTGCCAAAATCAGGGCAGGAGTGGCTCACTAGCTAAGGAATGCAAAAGTATGACTGGTGCTACAAAAATAATCACAAAAATTGCTCTTAAGATCATCAAATCCTCGTGGTTTTCTACCTTCAGTCTCCAAATGATCTTTTGGTCATTTTGAAGGGAAAAAGGGTAGGATTCCAGTAACAACTCAGGGAGAGGACAAATGGTGGGATGCCAGCAAAACTTATGAAGAAGGGCTAAAAGCAGAGTTCTTGATAATTTTTCAAATTGCTGCTTAAGCCAGTTGGGAGACTTCACACTCTCCTCGGAGCCTATCAACAAGGAAATGTGACTTAAGGATGTTTGTAGGATCAAAACCAAGCAAAGGATTACTTGCAAAGTGGTGAAAATTGCCGGAATCAATTTGTCTCCTCAAAAGAATTCAAATTCTGATGGAATTTGACAGGGAGCCAGGCAAAGCTGTGAACTACAAACCCAAATCATTGGGAATCAAGGCAATGACAGATATCAGGCAAAACATGTGCCCAAAAATGGTTACAAGAAACAAATATGGTCGAAACGGAAAAAACATGGCCATAAACTAGAAAATGGGGCAAACTAAGGAAAAACATGTCCAGATTTGAGAATATTTCACCAGTGTACTAGGAATACCTATAGGAACATATCTGCAAAGAAACTATAACAAAATTCTTCCCAACATGGATCGCGATCCATATACCTTTTTGTCTAATCCAAGAAAAACCCATGCCATCTGATCTAGTATGCTGAAAAAAGCCAAGCCATGAAGTTTCAAGTCAATTGAGTTCCAAAATTCACTTCAAAATGCCAAAAATCCCTAAGTCTACAAAGAACTTCCAAAATTTAGTCAAAGTGTCAAACCATTGATCCAAATCCCAAAATTTTTGGACCAAGGCATCAGCTAGATGAACCCTACCAGATGGTATCATCAGATTTCCAAAATGTTGCCCAACGTGGATCGCGATCCATGTACCTCAAACCTAAATCCAAAAAAAATGCACAGTAGCATCTCCATATGCCTAGGAACAACTTCCCCTAGTTGAAATTTCAAAATTCCTCCCACCAAGATTGCGATCCATGTTCCTTTTTGCCAGAAAGCATTTGTTACACTATATCCTTGTGCCTATAGTAACCCTAGATGCACTGGTGAAATTTGGTCAAATTTGAGGTAGTTTTGACAAAGTTATACTCATTTTTTATTTTATGGTCAAGTTTGCAACTTTTTGACAGTTCTGATCAATGTATAAAACCTATTTTCAATGCTAAAATTGACCACAGGATGCCTCAAAGGAAAGCACAAAGGGAGTGGAATGTTGCACCTTATGAGATAACTGATATCTCCTCAAATGAGAAAGCTCATATCACAGAACAAGTACTCGAAGCAATACCGGTTAACATCTTCATCGGAAGGTTTCAAACCGCAAATGGAGAAATAGTAAAGGCCACTATCCTCCCACGGGAAATGTGGAAACTGCACCAAAAGCCAGAAGTGCAAGTAGGGAGAAGATGCCTACAATTAGATAGCTTCCTATGATTACCTTCCTAGGGAACGCACTTCAGACGAACAAGCTCATGAGCTCATAAGTCTAGTTCAGTACAATGGGGAAGCCACTCTGACTGACAAAGATGGGGCAATAGTCAAGGTAAAGATCACAACAGAAATAATCAATGAATCCCTCCACTTGCAGCAAGGAATGCACAATCTATTGCAAAAGACAAAGGCAATAGATAACGATAAATCTTTCCTGAAGCAAAGAGTCCACAAGCTAACATATCAGGATTTGATATACTCGGAAATGAAATTGCCGTTACGCCTCATATTGCAACACTTCAAAGTGCAGAAGCCACCCAAATATACAGAACCGTTGTTGCACATGGTGGTAGTAGTGGAAATGGTCTTGGCAGAGAGAAGAGCGGTTAGATGCGATGTCGGAAATTACCTCCTCGACAACATTGTCGAAGCAAACCTAAAGGGGAACCAAAAAAGCAAGGCCTACATGAATGCTAGACCGATGAAGACGCGGATTGCCTATCAGGCACTAGGGATGATTGATGATGTATCACCCGCAGAAGCGCAGATAGATTTGATTCATAGGTCTAAAAGAGCAGTGAGACTTGTGGCCGGACCTTCCACCAGGCCGAAACCAGAAGCTAAGCAAACAAGGCAAAGCGCAACCATAAGAGATTCTGACAGCAAAAAGACAAGGTCGGATGCTCGGAGTAGCCAAGAAGCTGGGTCCCAACAGAGAGACACTCCTTCGGAGTACCAGTCTTCAGAGGAGGAGTACGACAGCCAGTACTCTCTCGGATATACACGATTGACGAAGAAAACTACGCACGTGGCAGAAGCTATCCCAATTACTCATGCCAAGAGGAGAATGGAAGAAGCGCATGTGTTGAGGGAAAGGCTCCACCAACAAAAACACAAAGAAAAAAGAATCCAAGGAACAGAGGCTGATGATGAAAAAGAGGAAGAAGAAGAGGAAAACATTCCACTTCTACGTAGGCAGACATCTACTCTGGAAAGGATCAAGCAGCAGAAAAGAAAGGAAGCTGAGGAAAAACAAGAGATTGCCAGCGCCACCGCGGCAACGAATCCATAACAAGCTCAAGCAAAAGATGGAGCAAAGGGAGAAAGAAGAAGCAAAGAAACCACGCGTCGATGATCTTGAATCATTTGACGAATCTACTCAAAGTAAAAAAGAGGAAGATAACTCACAAGGGAAGGAACAGAAAGACACTCATGACTAGCAGGGTCAGGAGGTTGATTTTCCCAAGGACACTGGGGTACCTCTAGAGAGTGCAATAAAAGAAAGAAAAAGTTGAAGACTTGCCAGAACAAGGAGCAGAGAAGAGCCAGTCGGAACAAAACACAGACCAGGAAACGGAGGCAACACAACCAAATCCTAGCAAAACTTTCGCAGCTATAGAAGATATGAAACTGAAAGAAAACACGATTGATGAGGCTGAAACATCAGATCAGGGCCAAAAATGCCAGCAGAGGCCAAGATCACCTCGATCACAAGCTGTAATAGAGGAAGGAGTGAAAATAATCGAGTCATTTGACATTGATCAAGCTCCAATTTCAATGCCAAAGGGATCTTTACAATCTACGGGGGCTGGAATTGGACGATACTAAAAGAGACGCATCTAAGGTAGTAGAAGATGCCCTGTAGCTAAAGCAAAGAATAGAGACATTAGAGAAAGAACACCTCCAAGCCCAATTTGAGTTGCAAAGGGAATAAGAAAATGCAGCCTACTATTACAAGGAGGTGCAATAGTTTAACGAGGCAAACTCCGCATTGCAAGTTGAGCAGCAATGCCTCGAGGAGGGACTAACCAAATAAAGGGAACAAAATGAGAAGCTACAAGGCTCATATGTTGTGGTTAGAAGGACTCTGACTCAGCTCCTTGCCATACAAGAGACCCCCGCCTCCTCAACGGTGACTGCAAGATCAGCCTCCTTAAACCAAGAGGTTAAATATTCAAAAGAAGGCTCAAGAAAAGTATGATAGATAGATCATGACAGCAGAACATAGGGCCCTACAACGAGCCAAAGATGAAGAAATTGAAGAATTAAGGAAGTAGTTGGTTTAGGCACGAGGGGACTTAGAGACTCTGAGGGGTGCCAATCAGGCAAAGCATCAACAACCCTAGTAGACTTTGAGCAAGAAGGAGGTTTTGAACATTCCACATTTGAGGCTCATTAAATAGAGGTGCCCACTACCAGAACTGGAAAAGAAACGTAGGAATCTACAGATCTAGCCACGACATCCACTTTGGATTTGGCCAAAGTCGAAATTCAGTGCTGGATCTCAAAAGTCAAGGATCCCTCGCACAAAGCCTATCTGCAGTATGAACTGAAAGTGTTGGAATCGGGTGCCCTCCTCATGATTACTCCAGATGAGGTGGTAAAGAACCTCGATCATGAGATGATTGCCATGCCACTGATGCGGCAAGAGGCTAGATTATGGCAGCAAAGAATGCTACCATAACTTGAACCAAATAGCCAAGGGGATTATAGGGAGGTTTCGGTCATGACATTTCAGATTTAGACGATTCATTGACAATCGACCCCTTTGGCCAAATAAGTGGTTTGAGCAACAACCAATAGATGAAAAATATTACATGAATGCTCCACAGCATCTCAGGATCGACCCAACTTACTATCCCATCAACAGACGGTGATCCTGGGACAGCTTTTACTCTTGGCAAAACAAAAGGTCGGCGGTGCTGAACTATCCAGTTATCACAAAGCCACTTAATAACAACCCACCATCTGAGCAGTATATGGTTTAGACTCTCAAAGGGGTGATTAACATGATGAAGAGGATTCCGGATCTCGCATGCCAGATGCTTGTGAAAATTGCCAAGATGCTAATCACCTGCATCCCAACTTTTAATGACATAGAGGCAGCAGAGCATCCCTGGCAATTTTTTGTGGAAGGCACAAGAGGGATTTGCTGGAATATGGAGACAGAAATCCCAAGCAGGAACGTCATCATGGGATTGTATGCAAGAGTCATGTTCCTGCCCTCTCACTACATGGAGACCTTCAAGGAGGCATTCATGATAGGCTTCTTCAAAGTGGAATCCTCCATATTCAATCCCATGACAAAAGATCTACTGGCACCCCATATCGCATATCAAAATACTCTCAGCAACAACCCTTTCAAAGAGCTAGCCACCAAAGTAGAGATTGAGGCAAGAGCGCAGAAGTTCAGACACCTCATTGCAATGCTCGAGAGAAGACAATAGACTACACTCAGAGACAGATTACACATCATGAGGATGTGCAATGAATAGGAAGGGGGAAATGTTTGGTGGATACAGGTGGATGCACACAAAACCTTGTAAATGCTCACTCAAGTTTTTGAAAGAAGTCATGTAATTTAGCTTATGATGACTTGTAATTGTATTGTAATTTGACATACTCTCTTAGCCTCTCTGAGTCTACACCCTTGTAAGTGGCCGAATGGCCGTGAGAAAGCTCCCTTAACCTTTAAGTCAAAATCCTTAGTTTTGGACAAAAGAGATATCATTAGCATGAAGGATTTTTGAACGTTCACTATGAGAGCTTCTTGCTGCTACAAATTGTAATCCCTTTTCTCCTGGATTGGTATTCAGAATTCATTTTCAAATAGCACATTGTGTTCCTTGTCTCTTGCTCTACAATCTAAGTATAGCCATTTTCAATTCTGTTGTGGTTCACAACGTGTTGCTCGTGAGCTAAATGCATTGATTTGAAGGTTAAAATGGTTGTTTTTTGATGTTTTGACCATGGATAAGTGTTTCTATGCTTAAGGGGGAACTTTTCGAGTAGTTCTATTTCAATTTTCTGCACATTTTTGTTATGGATCGTGATTTATGTGCCTTCCCAGATGGTGGTGGAACTTAGTAGGATTGTGCCCCTAGGTGTTGTAATACCTCTCCTTAAGTTTTGTTGCATTCCGAATTTGTTTGGATGCCAAAACAGCGTGATGACCTAGAGCATGAGGAAGCAACTCGGGATGGGGCACGGAAACTTAATGAGAGTGTGGATCTCACCAAAGTGAACTCAGAGGGCTAATCATACTACGACAAAAGCAAATCTACCACTTCCTAGTCAAAAAATTAGTATGAGTCCAACACTCACATACCCAATGGTGAAGCCCATTAGGTGAAATTTGAACTCATAGAGGGGACCTTTAAGGAGTTTGACTTTACCTCACTCTACTAAAACAGGCGCATGGATAATTTTTTGCAAACAAACTCCAACGTTGACAAAGGTTTGACAGTTAGAATGTCCTCTTCAAGCTCTATCTCTACTGATATATAGCACGCCATGAGATTACTCATATTTTAGAAGATTATTTTTTTGATTCACCTATGATGTGTCAAAATCTAAGCGAATCAAAAAAAGAATCTTCTAAATATGAGGAATCTCATGGCGTGCTATATATCAGTAGATAGAGCTTGAAGAGGAAATTCTAACTATCAAACCTCCGCTAACTTTGGAGTTTGTTTGCAAAAATTTATCCATGCACCTATTTTGGTAGAGAGAGGTAAAGTCAAACTACTTAAAGGGCCCCTTTGTGAGTCCAAATTTCACCTAATGTCTACTGGAGTCGATGATGAATTTCCCGATACTTCCCTATTCCTAGTTCACACTATGCCTGAATGGAGTGAGAAGATTGTGAACTTTCTAGTTAATGGTTTTCTACCCAAAGAGCTTCGTAAGGATATAGCTCAAAAACTGTTAAAAGAATGTGAAACTTATTCTCTAATTATAGGAGCTCTCTACAAGATAGGGAAGGACGATATTCTTAGATGTTGTGCTCGTGAGGATCAATATTTATACACACTGCAAGAAGCACACAATGGGTAAAGCCGGAGGACATTTCTCATGGGAACTAACTGCTAGAAAGGTGTTGCAATCAGCCTATTGGGGGCCTACCTTATTCAAAGATGCATCACTTTTTATTACAAAAGGCTGTGATGAATGCCAACATTACAAGATCACACAACAAAAGGATAAGATGCCCTTACATATCCTGTTAAAGTGACTCAACCATTTGAAAAATGGGTTTTAGACTTTGGTCCAATTAGTCCGGTAGCTTGTAACACTCAATCTCGACATATTATTGTTGCCACTGACTATGTGACAAAGTGGGTGGAAGCCAGGGCGAAATGCAAGGCTGATGCAAGGTCAATAGTCAAGTTTATCTTTGAGAACATTATTAAAATATTTGGTTGTCCCTTTGAAATTGTGAGTGACAATGGTACTCATTTTATAAATGGAGTGATAAAGGAGCTTGCGACAAACTTCATGATAGCCCACCATAAATTCACGCCTTATTATCCACAAGCAAATGGCCAAGCTGAGAGCACTAACAAGACCTTAATTCTATCTTGACCAAAACAGTGGAAGCTCATTTCACAGATTGGGATTTGAAGCTGACATCAACTCTATAGGCTTACCGTACTTCTTACAAAGTGGCTATTAATTGTACACCATTCAAAATGGTATATGGCCAAGAAGCAACTATGCCATGGAGCTTGTAATTCCTAGTCCACACTTAGCTTGACAACAAGGTTGGGATGGTAACCCTTTAGTTGAGCGTTTATATATCCTTGAAAGGTTAGACGAAGAAAGAGAATTGGCTGTGAAAAATACACTTGTGGAGAAAGATAGGAGGAAGAAATGGCTTGCACGTCATCTAAAGAACAAAGATATCAATGTTGGTGATAAAGTCCTTAGGTATGGAGTGCGTAAAAAAAAGAAAAAGTTGAAATATGCGGGAAAAGGACCATATAGAGTATGTAAAATCACCCCACAAGGTATCACTCATGTGGAGACTCTTGATGGAGTTGAAACCATTGGATTCCTCAATGGAGAGAAAATTTAATAGATATTATGATCCTTTAAGCCAAGAGGAGCTATGTGCCATCCATCAAAAAAAGGCATCAAAGACACAAGCAGAATTGAAGAAGATACAAGCTCAAGCTGAGGATAAGGATCAACAACAATGAAATAGACGCCAACGAGAGGCCAACCTTGGAATTACAGATGCATTCCATGTTGAGACAGGGGATGATTGGTTGGACTCTGAATCACCTCTATGATACCCCATTAAACTAAATAGCGTCTATCGAAAAGTGCTATATAACACCTTGCTAGACACGGGTGCTAAATATAATCTGTTTCCATATGGGGTGTGGTGTCAGTTGGGGAAGCCATCTCTATCTGAGAGTACTATCCAAGTCAAGGGTGTCAACAAAAAAAAAACTGCGATTTTTGGAATCTGGCACACAGAGTTGTAGCTCAAGACTTTTTGGTCATGCATGTGGATCTATGGAAGGTAATATAAACCTAGGACGCACGTGGATTATAGCAACCAAATGCACTATTGATTGGGAAACAGGGAGTGTCACAACACAAAAGCCAACTTTTAGCCCTGCCACCCAAGACATAGTCCCTGAGATATTTCCTCTTGAGAAAATAAAACCCGAAACATTGTGTGTCCAGGAGGTTGAACCATATGTCCCTATAGCCCAACTCTCTAGAGCTTCAACTTTTGTAGTTGAAACAAAAAATGAGACTGTGCACTCCTTACCGCACTGTCGAAGCAAGGGACTTGCCGATACACCGTGTGCGAGCCACAAATGGCTCCAAGCACACAACAAGCCTAAACTAGCAAGCTCAAGAGAGCAAAGGGTAGTTCACTCACCGCTCTACGCTCGCCTTCGTGATGGATTCCTCGCCGCGATGAAGAAGAAGCTGCAGTCATGCCGCGCTCAATCGCTTCGCCGCCCTCGTGCCTTCGTAATGCTCGATCGCACACACACTCTCCCCCCCTCTCTCTCTCTCTCACATACACACACACACACACACACACAAAAGGAGGTGAAGAAGAAGAAGATGGAGATGGAGATGGAGCAAGAGCACTCTTCTATTGCACAAATGAGAGAATGAGGTTTAGTTGGCTTTTATATAAGCTCACCCCATTCACACTTGGGCGCCCATGCTTAGCCAACTAATCCCTTGAATGTCCCGATTAGAGTGCGCCTCTCATCGGCGATCACTCTTACCCTTTTCCTATTGGTCCGACAAGCCCGGTACCTGACTCTACCAAATACATAATACACATCCGTCGTAGGTGATGGGGTGTCCGTGAGCCGTGAGGGTTAACATGCCCCCCTTCCTGATGTAGATTCCGTCCTCGGAAGCTATTGAGTTGAAGCTCGTTCGTCGAGGTGGAAGAGCATTTGAGATGAATGTCCTTAGCCTTCTTCAGTCACTGCAAAATCAAACAACATTGGCACAGTAATTGCATTCTCATAAATGAGTAAAAAGCATATGCAGTTTTAGGTAGACAAATTGATTGGTAAAAGAATTTCAAACAATTTGTCAGCAATGAACATTAAATTGCAATGTAATCAAATGCATAAACAGATGTAAAGGTAAAAAATTAAACAAGTCTGGGGTCGCTAATTTGATGGTCTAAAGGCACTAGAGATCGAATATTAATACCATGGGTAAGCTTCTTAGATTTCTATGGTCAATTAAGTTGTTTAATCGCGAGAACCAAGTATTCATGTTCAAGGGCTGACTAGAGGCTATATCTAGAAGACCTTATAGTTAAGCTACCATAAAAGGAATTTCTCATGAAATCATCGCCTGACTGATTACTTTTTCTTTGACCCCCCAAAGTCTTTTCACAGTGATTCAATTTGATGTGTGTGCTTATTTTGTATGCCTTGGGTTTTTTGCTTTTCAAGGAAAAGCGCCCACACTGGGAACCTCTAGGGCTCTAGTACCATAGGAAATACATGTGAGTGAAGTACCAAATCAATCTGAGACATATGGCACTTTGATTTTTTGTTTGTTCATTTTCAACATTTTAATTTTGTAACTTTAGGGGGTCATATAACATTGATACACCTCCCCAGGCTCATCACACTAGTAAACTCCCTTTATAATACTTAAGCTAAAGGTCAATAGGGTCAAGCCCACTAGAAAGCCCTAGTACATTTCACACAATGCTGCCTAAATCGGATTAAGAACCAAAGTAACCATTGATTATTAGGAAGGCATTCCCCATGGTATTAAGAGAAGATCTCTAACACCTAACTTGGTCAAACTAGCTTAGTTGGACTGCTTGATTTTTAAACCTAGACAAGTGATTATGACAAAAAATTACATTGAATTAAATGTTTGTTACTAAGCAAATGTGCTGGATATTATCCTACCAATCACAATTAAAGCAGACAATCATATATGCAAAAAAGATAAGGGGCAATGCTAATGGACAAGAAACACATGTTTGTGTCGATGGTCGCCCTTGATTTGAAGAGTGAGTCGAGATAAAGATTCCATGAAGGTCCAAATCCTATCAATCGCAACACGCTCCTGTACACACTAGGAAACAAAAGGAATACCTCCAGGAGGCACATTAGTGGGAAAATGTACCAACACTTATTGAACACAACAAAAAACATAAGGAACCCTAACCTAATTATTTGCACTCCCCTAGAGAGTCAAGGGAATAGGATATTGTAGAGGTTGGGGGGAAACCCTAAGGCTAAACCCCTATCCTCGTCGTCGAGATAAACAAAGTTATCATCCATGAGACCATATGTGCCATCCGTGTAGTCCTGTAAATTTTCTTCTTCATCATAGGTGCCCATGTTTACTAAGAAGGTCACTAGACGCCTATAGTCATCTTGGTCAAAAGGGTAGGCTTGTGCAATGGGAGAAACGCTCTCTACTAAGTATGGATCAGACGTGGTCAAGAGACGTATCAGCCATTCTAACTCCTCAAAACTCCTCTCACATGCTAGCGTACCTATCAAATCCCATTCACATGCAAGCACTGGAAAGACCATGTGAAATATTTGTGAAAAGTAACGAGGGTACCTCTCACCCAAGGCAGGAGTGGATGACTCTAGCATACTAGCCATATCTGTACACGCAAATAGATGATGGTTAGAGTGCAAATATTACAAGGGTCGTGTTCTTGTGCATAATTTGTTTTTATGATTTGTGTTATGGCTCTTACTCTTTTACTTTTTTATCTTGTTTTTGTGAGTATAAGGCTTTATATATACATTCCCTAAGATTGGAGATTAAGAGGTCAGGGAGAAAGGTTGAGAGGGAAGCAAGTGAATGATGGATGTCCACAAACACTCCCCCCTTCCTTGGGTAGATCATACCGTTTGAAATGATGTCGTCACCCTTTGAAACCAATTGTTCCAATTAGTAATAGGTGAGGATTTTTGCCAGTAGTTTTCTATTACCCTAGGTGCCTCGTCAAGTTGCAAGGGTGGTAAGGTACTCTCCCAGGATCGAACTTGAAGTGGTTCATCGGGTGATTCTTGAACACTGGGAGGTGTGGATTCTTTTGTAGCTTCATGGAGGTCCACTACTATAGATGGAGGCTGTGTAGAAGCTTTTACCTCTATGGATGAATTACATGAGGAGCTAGAAGCTTCAGGGAACTCCCCCCTTCCTGAGCTAGGTGGAATAAATTGGTTTTGCCTTGGAGCCCAAACTAGCTCTGGACTAGGTGTGTAGCATTTTGTGATCTTTCCCTTCCCACGGTCTGCCATTGGTAGTGTTACACTGTTTGACTCATATGGGTTTGTTGTCGATAGGGAAGGACACATTTTACGTTTAGGTACCCAAATTTTCTCATTTCCATCATAGTAGCCTTGGGCTTCTAATAGTTGTTTTGGAATCCATCGTGATTTGGTCTTGACTCTCCTAGGGCGCGCTCTTGGTTTTTCGGGGAAATTTTTTCTTGGAATGGATGGGAGGGTTGAGGTAGTTGGAAGTAAGGCCTTGGGGACCCATTGATATGTACTCTTAGGTCGTGCAGGTTGAGTACTTGCAATATTACTGCTTGTTGCAACTACAAGTGTTGAAGTGCTAGGTTCATGGGTAGCTGGCAAAGACGAGTTAACCACCTTGGCTTGTGAATGTTGGCTATCCTTCAACTTTGCTAGAGTTTGCAACGTAGGTGACTTTGCTTGAATGATAGGGGTAAGAGTCGGTGGTCGCGTCGTGACACTACCAGTATCCCAATCAATAGTGCATTTGGTTGCCAACATCCACGTACATCCCAAGTTTACGTTGCCTTCCATAGCTCCCGCGGGCATGACTAGAAACCTCTGCACTATGCTTCCATTTTCATAGACAATAGGGGTCTGAAGGACTCCAAGAATAGCAGTTTTCTTTTTATTAATGCCCTTGACTTGCATCGTACTCGGGGATAGGGTCGGTTTCCCTAATTGACACCAAACTCCATAGGATAACAAATTGTGTTTAGCTCCCGTATCTAATAAGGCATTGTATAGTACTTTCCCATAGGGGCTATTTAGCTCAATTGGGTATCGTAGGGGTGGCTCAGATTCTAATGAGTCATCATCTGTGTCCTCGAAAAATGCTTGCGTGATTCCTAGATTAGCCTCTCATTGGCATCTAAGACGTTGTTGTCGTTCTCGAGCCTCAACTCTTGCTTGGATTTTTTAAAGCTCTGCTTGTTCCTTGACAGCCTTCTTTTGATGGATGGCTTGCAACTCTTCCTGGCTTAGAGGATCATAATATCTTTTGAATTTACTCCCATTAAGGAATCCAATGGTGTCAACTCCATTTAGAGTCTCCACACGGATGGTCCCTTGCGGGGTAATTTCACACACTCGATATGGTCCCTTACCAACGTATTTCAATTTCTTCTTTTCATTACGTACCCCGTACATAAGAACTTTATCACCAACCTTGATGTCTTTATCCTTTAAATGGCTATCAAACCACTTCTTTCTCCTATCCTTCTCCACTAGAGCATTTCGCACAGCTAATTGCCTTTCTTCATCTAGCCTTTCCAAGATATATAATCGCTCCACTAAGGGTTACCATCCCAACCTTCTTGAGAAGCTACTCGAAGACTGGGAATGAAAAACTCCCATGGCATAACTGCTTCTTTGCCATACACCATCTTAAACGGTGTGCAATTAATAGCAACTTTATACGCAGTACGATAAGCCCATAAAGCTAATGTAAGCTTTAGGTCCCAATCAGTGCGATGAGCCTCAAATGTCTTTGTCAAAATGGAGATGAGAGTTTTGTTGGTACTCTCAGCTTGGCCATTTGCTTGGGGATAATAGGGTGTAGACTTGTGGTGAGATATCATGAAGTTTGATGTGAGTTCTTTTATTACTTCATTTATAAAATGAGTTCCATTGTCACTCACAAGTGCAAAGGGGCATCCAAAACGTGTGATAATGTTCTCAAAGAGGAACTTAGCTGTTGTTTTTGCATCCGCCTTTCGTGTTGCTTTTGCTTCAGCCCATTTGGTTACATAGTCGGTAGCCACAATGATATATCATGATTGTGTGTTACGTACAGCCGGACTAATCGGTCCTACAAAGTCTAAGCCCCACTTTTCAAATGGTTGGGTTATCTTGATGGGATGTAGAGGCATCCTATCCCTTCTTTGTGGCTTCTTGAAGCATTGGCATTCATCACATCCCTTTGCAAAAAGTGATGCATCCTTAAACAGAGTGGGCCACCAATAGCCTGACTGTAAGACTTTCGGGCAGTCAACTTTCCTGAAAAGTGACCACCAACTACGCCCATGTGTGCCTCTTGTAGAATATATAAATACTCATCCTCGCGGGCACAGCGTCTAAGAACATCATCTTTTCCTCTCTTATAGAGAGTTCCCGCCAGTAAGCAATAGGGTTCACATTCCTTGATTAATTTTCGAGCTATATCTTTTCGCAGCTCTTTGGGTGGAAAACCATTAACTAAGAAGTTAACAATCTTTTCACTCCATTCAGGCATTGTCTCAACAATGAACAAAGGAGTATCAGGCAATTCATCATCAACCCCCGTAGGAGCTTCGCCATTAGGGATACGAGATAAATGATCCGCCATGACATGTTTTCTCCCAGGCCTCACAACAACGGTGAAGTCAAACTCAAGAAGAATTAACAACCATCGTGTAATTCGACCTGTGGAACACGGCTTGTTTACCAAATATAGCAATGCTTGATGATCCACATAAAACACAAACTTGGTAGCAAGAAGGTAATAGCGAAATTTCTTTACTGCGTAAATCATAGCTAGACCTTCGCGCTCTGTAGTAGTGTAGTTCATCTCGGCATCATTTAATTGGCGACTTGCAAAGCTAATAGGGTAGTCCAATTTATGTTCTCCTGGTTGAGTTAAAACACACCCAATAGCAAAGTTTGATGCATCAATATGCACATGAAAAGGTACATTCCAATCAGGTGTTCACAGGATTGGAGCACTTGTTAGGGACTTCTTTAATAACTCATAAGATTGATGACATTCTTCCGTCCAGTGAAACTCGATAAGAAGCTTGTACAATGGACGCGCTATCTCAGCAAAGTTTAAAATAAACCTTCGATAATAACCAACATGGCCCATAAATCTTTGAACTCCTTTATAGTTCGTAGGTGGTGGAAAATCGGCAATGGCTTTAATCTTACTCTCATCTGTGGATATCCCGTTCTTGGAAACTATATGCCCTAGAATGACTCCATGCTTAACCCAAAATTGGCATTTGAAAGGGTTCAATGAGATGCGATAAAATCTGCACCTTTCAAATATTTTTCGTAGATATAACAAAATCTTCTCCCAAGAAGAATAAACACAAAGGTCGTCTAGGAAAGCTTCACAAAACTCCCTTAGAAATTCTTTAAACGCAGTGTTTATTAATCGTTGGAATGTAGCCGGGGCATTTGTTAAGCCAAAAGCCATAACACGAAATGCAAACACTCCAAACTCTGTGATAAAAGCAGTTTTAGCTTGGTCCTCTAATGCAATTGTGATTTGATTGTAACCAGAGTACCCATCTAAAAAGCTATAAGCTTCCTTGCCCGCAACTCTTTCAAGCACATGTTCTGAATATGGAAAGGGATAATGATCTCTCCTAGTGGCTGCATTAACTTTCTTGAGGTCCAGGCACACTCTTAGTTTCCCATTCTTTTTTGGCACAATGACTATTGGAGAAACCCATTCTGAGTGCTCAATAGGGTATATGAATCCACATTGGATAAGTTTTTCAATCTCCTCTTGTACAATTTTGGCGTACTTAGGATTCATTGGATAGGGTCGTTGCTGGACGGGTTTAGCCGTGTTGATCATGGGAATTGTATGTTGCACCACAGAAGGTGGAACGCCCTTCATGTCATGATATGTCCAAGAAAACATATCCTTGTATTCCTTGAGGAGCTCCTTAAGTACAGCCTCTTCAGTTTCGGTAAGGTCTTCAGCAATAAAGACTGGTTTAGACTCCTCACCTGGTTCTGCTAATTCTATCTCTTTAACTACCGATGGACCATCATAGACTCCCCTGCTTCCATTGGTAGGTATTCGTTGGGCTTTGGCATACACAACCTTTCGCTCCCCCGTGGTATAAGATTTAAAATGTTCAGGAGCCGTATGTAAGTTAGCAGGCTCTTGTCCTGACAGAGACCTTTCTTTTAGTTCTGCCTCCTTTTGTTGTTGAGCTAACTCTCGGTTTTGACGTCTTCTTATAGTTCGACTCAATTTCCACTCTATAACCTCCAATTGAGCGAGGTCAATGGGTCGCGGGCTGCACCACATGACACTCTGGAGATGTTCACCCGAATTGTCTACTAGCTTTCGATGAGCATCACATGCCCCTAGATAGCTAAGCCATTCTATAGTAGATCTTTCCTTGTTTATCCTATCTCTCACATTTGCTCGATATCGTCGTCTCTTATATGACCTTTGTTTCTTGTTAAGGTTTTGATTTTGGTAAATGTTTGAACTCGACTCGCCTGATAGGTCTTCCCTTGTATCTTCTTCACTCTCATATAAATTACCATAGACGGTCGTACTAGGCCTTGAGTATTTATTTTCTATACTTGTTTCACTCGATGTTTCCTCAGGTTCTGAATCCATTTCTTCCTGAGATTCCATTTTCGATGTGTATTGGCCTGAAGCCTTTGAGGAATCATCAGTTTCACTCTCAGGTAGGTGTGCCTCTTTCTTATCATCGGATGTTACATGCGCTACACCTAACATGTTTACTGGTGCAATGTGTGGTATATCTTCCCCATCTAGTGTTACCCAAGTTGTTTCTCTAGCTCCCCATGTATCTATAGCTGCCGCTAGGTGCACCCAATCGACATTGTCTGACTCAGCCATTCCGGGTAGGATATCCATATAAGGAGAGTTCTCCCCAATATCCGTGTCTTCGTTACATGTGTAACAATACTGTAATGGAGCTGCGTGAATTGTTGTGTCTGATCGATTATCAATGATGAATTTATTTCCTAGAGGATGCGTTTGACCACTTAAAAGATCAACTCGAATGACAGAGTCTTGGAATTGTAAGTAGACGTGGTTTTTGGACTAGTCATGCACCATTTTTGCTTCCCTCATGAATGGACACCCTAAGATCATCTCAAATGACATAGGATGCTTGGAAAAATCCATAACAATGAAAGTCTGCCTTACCTTGTGTCCCAAGACCTTGATCCTAAGATCCTTTAGCATTCCAATAGGCGTAACAATAGATCCATTAGCCATTTTTACCACTACGCTTGTGGCTTCAAGGTGAGGTCTCCCCATAGACTCCCAACAACTCTTTGTCACCATGCTGACTCCCGCACCACCGTCAAGGACCCCCTTTACAATTAATCCTTTAGTAGTGATTGGTAGAGTAGCATTAGATTCATCACCTTCAAAGTATTGCCCCAACTTGTTAACGGGTATTTCAATTACAGATTCATGTCCCGCTAGGTCAGATGGTGGTGCTAAATGTTCCTCATTATCCATCACCGAGTCAGGTTTGTTCATATGTGCAAACTGTGGTAATCCGGCCTATAATTCTCCATTGAGGAAGGCTCGAAGAGCTGAGACTAGCTCGGGGTCTTTATACAGTTTGGACATGATGGTGGTTCTAACTTCTAAAGACATGAAATCCATCAATTTGGCAACATTTAATGGCATCTTGTGGGACGTAGGACCCTGACAAGAGAATGGTGAAGATGGAATCTCCACTTCCTCAAGGGGGTCGGGCATTCCCTCACCAAACATTCTCTCTAGTAGGAAAGGTGTGTGTCCACTTTCAGATGTCCTACCCTCACTCTCTTCCCGAATGATACTGAGTATAGCTAACGGCCTGTAGTTCTTGTGAGGTTGAACTTGTGTGGGAAACACTGTGTCCGACATCTGGATATGTTTCGGTTCAGGTTCTAATGTTCGTTGAGTTTCTTCCACCAAACCCCTCAGTTGTTGGACTCGTTCAATTTCCACTGTTGGGTTTGGATAGGTTCCAATCTTTCTCTTGCAATCGTCATTTTTTGTCTCTCGTGGCTTATCTTGGGGGTTCGCAACTGGGTGGTTTAACTTTGAATACTCTTTTGGTGTTCGTCGTAATTCCCTCTCGTGATCCTCCTCACTGGCTTTTTCCTTTGTAGTAATAGTTTTGGTCTCCGTGGTCTCTATCGAATCTGAGTCATCCTCAGGGTCATTCATATACACGGGATCCTCTCCTGTCCCTATATTAGTCTTTGAACTAGGTTTTGAGCTAGAAGCATTAAGGTATTTCTTTCTTCGTGTTTTCTTCTTTCTCGCTCGGCCAATGGATGCAGCATCTCTCTCTTCGAGGATGTAATTTTGCTTTTGGAGCATCGACCGTGTGAGTGCATTTACTGGTGCTATGTTATAGTTGGTGGTGTCCCATCAACAATCTCTATTAACTTCAATGGTGTGATTTTTGGCGCGTTTGGATTGTTAGGACACTGTGCGATCAAATGATCTATGCCACAACGATTACAAATGAGTATTGGCATTGCCAATGCACTCCCTTGACTTTTTTGCATTAGTGCAACATTTTTTTGCATTCTAATGGGGCACTCAGCTACTCGATGTGGTCCACCACATTCGTAGCACTGAAGAGGTGGTCTCCTGGCAAAACTATTAATAATTTGGCCTCTTGCTGCTAGCTCAGTAGCTTGATATACCGGTTTGATTTGTCCCCAATGGTCTTCCATATAGTACATGGGACACTCCTCAAGCATGTCGACTCCATAGGTGATACTAGAGTCTATGTCCTTTTCGCAATCTACATAAGTACTAGATGACTCGCAACCTATTTGGTTCATAGGTGTAACTCTTGGATGAGGGGGTTGCGGTCCTATCACTGGAGGTGGCAACGGTGTGGTTTGGACCACATTTTGGGTTCTAGGGACCATGTGTTGTAATGGCAACTGTTGCTCCATGGGTGGGGTAGGCATCAATGCAGGAACTCGAGGTGAGTCTGCCCAAGCTATAGGCGGTCTATTTTCCATGATGCGTTTAAGCATTAGGCAATCCTTCGCTTGATGGCCATACCTACCACACGCGTTACAAGTCCCGTTAAACTTTACTCTGAAAGTAGGGCATTCACTCGTAGTATGTGGGCCCAAGCAAATTGAGCACCATTGTTGCTCCCTTCTTGGATACATATGAGTGTTTTGTGGAGCACGATTACCCCTAAGGCTTTCTTGGATGGCCTTGGTGAGATCTGCCAAAGTCATCTCAGATATCGTTTGCTCTTTCACGATTGGCTTTATCTTCATTGGCTCATGCCCTGACGCTTGCGAGCTACTAGACTTCAGCTCGGCGGACACTCTTTCTCCTGCAGTCATTAAATTATCCTCCAATTGGATTGCATTCATGGTGACTGCTTCCCGAGTTGTGATAAGTCTAATGACTAGGCCATTATAGATACTTTCATGTCGTAGTCCCCTAATGAATCTATCGAGCAATTGGTTGTTGTTGAATCGCTCGTTTGGATTGCATCGAGAATTCAAATTCTTTAGGCGACTAATGAAGTCTCTCACGGATTCACCTTCTTCTCGTTGGGCTTTCTGGAGCTGAGAGGCTACACCCCAAAGTACTCCCTCTTGTATGTATTCTTTTAAGAACAGTCTCCTAAGAGTAGAGTAGATCGTTTTCTCTTCTACTCTTAAGGTTCTATACCAATCTCCAGCCTTTCCACTTAGGGTCAAACTCAAAGCCTTACACTTATGTAGCTCATTGTGCTCTTCCAAGGAATCGCACACATGTTCAAAGACTTCCGTATGCTTTCTAGCATCTCCGTCTCCATTGAATTTCTGTGTGAGCTTAGCTACTTGAACTGCCTTGCTCCTAGGCTCTCTATCAGGTGCACTACGCATGTTTTCTGCAATAGAGCGATCGATAGTTTGAGCAAATGCTGCCAAATCTCCTATTTGAGCAGGTATAATGGGTGTATGTGCTCCTGGAACCACATGTGAGATGGGAGTTGGCCTTGGCCTTGGCATACGCGCGGCTCTTGGGTCCCATATTTCGTATGGTGGTGTACCAGATGGTGGTCCAAAGTTTACAGGCGTGGCCCTAGGCATAGGGGGTGCCTGATATGGCATGTTATTATTAAATGGCGTGGCTCCACTTGTATAAGAGCTTGGATAATTCCATTGTGGATTGTAGGCTCTTGGAATAATCGGAGGTGTAGGAGCTACATGAGGCTGAGGTACGACAGGTGCACATGATTGATACATACATGTAGGTATAGTTGGGGGCACTGTGCTACTAGGCATCGGCACAGTATTAACAAATGAACTCCATGGTGTACTTCTTGTCATGCTCACCACTGGGATATGCATGGTAGCCGTAGTGTCATTAAGAGAAAGATGAGCTAGATCTGGGAAGGTAAAGCTGCCACTTGTGGGCTCAGATTGTACTGAGGCTCCTGGCGAAACAACATATGGAGGATCAATGGGGCTCACTGAGGGAGTCTCCATTTGTGATAGGGTTGGTTGGTTGGCCTTTCCCGTATCCAAGAATCTCATTAGGCCTGTTGAAGGCATGTTGATCCCTGTGTTCTGTCTTTCTAACTCGACAATCCTATGGAGGACATCACAGACTTTCAGTTGTTGCTCATCTATGCTAGTAGCACCCGATGTGGATTGTAGAACATCTAACCAACCCACATGATAGGTGTGTCCTGTGTACCGATCAGTTAAAGCTTCTGCTTGTAGGTCATACTCCCAATTTTCATTTAGGAATATCCCATCTAGGCCTGGCGTGCTGGAGGTTTCCCTTGAAGTGGAAGCATTATTGCTCCCCATAGCTTGCCCCTCCGTGACTGCTACCTTGGGAGCACTCGGTTGCTCTGCTGGCATGATTGTTGTCATAGGAGCCTTTGCTTTCAGGGCTTGACTTTGTTCTAGCCCTCGTAGGTTCTCAATTTCCCTCTCCCTTGTTGCTTGCATATAGCGTTCAATCTCTTGCACTTCGGCAAAACTCCTACCATCGGGTAGTAAAACCTCAGAGGGAGATAGTCCTAAAGGATCAGGAGGTGAAGTGGATGGAACATTCACATGCACACTCTCAAGAAGCATAGAGTCTATTTAAGGCATGAATGACGAATTTCCTTCCCCACTCCCTTCATTTATTTCATTAATCGCATGTTCGGAGCGAGTAGCTCTACTAAGGGTCTCTTTTAAACGGCTTAACACGCAGGACCCGCGCCGTGGGCCCATGGCATGCATGTCTTAACTTGAACTATCAGGGTTTGGTGTAGGATACCCCTCCATGACTTCCTAGTCACAGAGGAAGAATCACTAGACGCGATATGAGGATCTTGGGTCACGCTACCTTGAGTCCCGGCCGAAGGTCCAGAACCTAGGGTGGAGGAATAATGGGTGCCCGCGTAAATGGAGGCACTACCAATATGCTCGTGCTCTAACACTCGTCCAGAGCGTAGGTTCATATGACTTCCACACTCTAAGCGCGTTGGTGAGTGCCCGTGAAGGCCGCTCACTTAGTTTTTTTTTTTTTTTTGGTGTTTATAACCCAAGTTTTTCGTTATTCTTGGTTATTTTTTGTAACCAAGCCACAAAATATGGCGTGTAATATCTCAAGACGAGCATTTTGGTTAAAGGAACGTGCCGTGCTTTACAGCTCCCTATTCGGCTACGTGAAGCCCTCAAAATCCTAAAAATAGTCTTTATAGTCCTCGAAATCCTAAAAATAGTTTTTAAATATAAAAAGGTGTATAAACTATATTTTAAAACTGAGGACTGAGGTCTGGGTTTGGGCTTGAGCTTGGGGAATGATCCCCAGCCCGATCCTTCTTTTTAAAATAATTTTTTTTATAGATTTTTTTTATAAATAAGTCGCCGCGCGCACGCGCACACGCACACTTAACCTACACCTAACTTATCTACTTACAGCTAATAGAGATACTGCCACACACACTCTAACACTGTTTACACAGTACTACAATAGCTAGCAGATCTACAAAACTAACCTTACAGAACTAACATTGAACCTTACAGAACTAACATTCCATAGCTAATACCTTAATTCTAACAACACATTGCAAATAAATTGTAACTCCTTCTTTACAGAAAACAAAAAAGACAGTACAGTGTAACAAAAATCTTCTCCACACAACCACACACCTTCCTTCTTCACAAATCCTTCAATTGAAATTGCATCACAAGAAAGCGTAAAGTGCTTAACCGAGCTTAGTGTAGGGAATTTCCCCGACAATGGCGCCAAAAATGTGCACTCCTTGCCGCACTGTCGAAGCAAGGGACTTGCCGATACACCATGTGCGAGCCACAAATGGCTCCAAGCACACAACAAGCCTAAACTAGCAAGCTCAAGAGAGCAAAGGGTGTGTCACTCACCGCTCTACGCTCGCCTTCGTGGTGGATTCCTCGCCGCGATGAAGAAGAAGCTGCAGTCATGCCGCGCTCAACCGCTTTGCCGCCGTCGTGCCTTCGTAATGCTCGATCGCGCACACACTCTCCCTCTCTCTCTCTCTCACATACACACACACACACAAGGAGGTGAAGAAGAAGAAGATGGAGATGGAGATGGAGCAAGAGCACTCTTCTATTGCACAAATGAGAGAATGAGTGAATTTTAGGTTTAGTTGGCTTTTATATGAGCTCACCCCATTCACACTTGGGCGCCCATGCTTAGCCAACTAATCCCTTGAATGTCCCGGTTAGAGTGCGCCTCTCATCGGCGATCACTCTTACCCTTTTTCTATTGGTCCGACAAGCCCGGTACCTGACTCTACCAAATACATAATACACGTCCGTCGTAGGTGATGGGGTGTCCGTGAGCCGTGAGGGTTAACAGAGACACACAAGACCCATCGCAATATAACTAAGAAAACATATAAATGGGTCCCTAAATCTTCTTCAACGATAATTTTTTATGTTGAAAAACATGAGCCTTGTAAGAAGTGCCCCACTCACTCCTAGAAATGTAAGAGAATGTTGTGTTGGATTCCTAAACAACTATTGGAAACCCAAGGCTACTATCAAGGAAATGATCAAATCTAGGTGCCAAAACGTAAAATGTTCTTACCTTTCACGTGAACCATGTGAAATCCTATGACGATAAAGCAGATTGAAGATCGTGGGAAAGGAAAGATCACAGAACAGTTGACACCTGATCCGGAGCTAGTTTAGGTACCCAAGCAAGAAAGGCTACAACAACGTTGCAAATAAAATCATGGAAGAGTACTTGTGGGAAGACTTTTGGGTCTTCCCACAAGCATCCAATATTTCTTAGGTTTTGACCATTGGACCTAACCTTTGCAAGCATTTTGGAAGTCTTAATGGGCTGAAACTTAGGGTCTTTGAAGCCCATTGTTGCACATTGCTCTTTTACAGATGGACCCTCCCTTTGGATCCCTATTTTCCCTCCTTTGGATCCCTGTTGTGGCTGGTCTGCCAGCTTAACCAATATTCTAGCTTTTTCTCCCCTGGTACTTCCCCATATTAAATGATCAGTTTAATATGAGAAAATTATTTAGGAGAATTAGATATTAATTATTATGACATTACCTCTCTCTTGAAATCATAGTCATCGTTGACTATGGGGTAGAGAAGATAAAGCCTATTCATTAATCCTTTTTCGAGCGGGTAGAGGATCCCTATCTTACCCTATGACACGTTCCAGAATAAATGACTAATCCATTTGGCACTTGAGAGCCAAAGATTCCGCAAGCATGTCTGTGCATTAGTCCCATCAATCTTCCATAGTGAGAGTGACAAACTCTACTTGGTGTTTGGGAGACGTCGTCTCCGCAAACTTGATCCTAAGCATGCATACTTCTTAACATTTGTGCAAAAATAAAGAAAAAGAGAGTCTTATAAGACAAAAACTTTGCTCATTTTAAACATTTGTACATCTGATTACTCTAGGGAAGCATTCTAAGCACTGCCAAGGTTTAGGTTATCATTTAATTGTATGCCTTGTATCCATCTAGCATCTTCAAAAGGATAGTTCTTAACTTGATAAGATACCATCATCGGATAATCTTACCACCTCTCAATACCTTGTCTTCATGTCGGAGAATGGACTCAGGCTGCAACACCTCTTCTTGGTCCTTGCTCTCTGGTGGGTCTTCAATAGTTGGTTCGTGAGGTGGCTCTCCTTTGTAAGGCTTTAGTAGGCTCACATGAAAAGCATTGTTTATGAGCCAATGACTGGGCAACTTGAGTTAATAGGCCATCTCACTACAAGAGGTTGTGTGCTCTTGTGACGCTGTTAGCGACGGAAATACACTGGGTTTTTATAACCCCCGGCGTCGCTAAAACCGTCGCTACGAGCGTCGCTACGAGAGCGTCGCTATATGCGTCGCTATATACGTCGCTATAGGCGTCGCTATATACGTCGCTATAAGCGTCGCTAGATAGCGACGCTCATAGCGACGCATATAGCGATGCATATAGCGACGTTTACACAGAAGACTATAGCGACACTCATAGCGACGCTACAGAGCCATAAATAGCGACGCTTATAGCGACGCCCGAGAGAAATTTTTTTTGGCGGCAGGGCATTGAATGCCCTGCCACCCATCAACCATATTGTACTTGATTCACTTTTTTAAAAAAGTGCAAGGGTAGATAATAGAACCAAAATAGTCACCCACAAGACGCATTGTTTGCAAAATTGACAATTGTACACATCATAGGCAAAATGAATTGATTGGCAAATGTAATAATGACAATTGTACAACATCATAGGCATGAAGAATTGATTGGCAAAAGGAACTGCGGTGACAAATGTAATAATATACATGGTTCAAAAAGACGTATAAAATCCGTCTCATGATACATAAGCTATGAGAAACCCTAAACTAATGCTATCTAGCTACGGCTAAACTGATGTCGTCTAGTCAGACGTCTCATCGCGTCCAAGCGGCGTATCTGTCGGATTCTGCAAAAAAAGACAATAAGACAGCTTTCAGTAAGTATAAACATATAACGACATTTATAAAACAATACAAAAAATAAAAAAGAGTAAACCCTAATACTAACCATGCCGTCGCGAGAACTGAGAATGTCCATCAGGGCGTTTAAGCCCTTCCTGCCTGCGTACTCGCGCTTGTACGGTGTGGGATCACGTCCTGTCATCGACCACTGTCAAAACATACAAAGATTTCATTATGTTAGAACTAAAAAACTCATAAACCCTAAACTATCGAACATGCATAAAGAGCAATGTGAAAACACTTACAAAATCGGCCTCAAATGATGCCCATCCACCGCTCCCCAAGTGGTGCGAGCTCCCTGCCTCTACTCGCGCTCTGGCTGCATCCTTTTGTTGGTTCCACTTGTCGGGATTCTCGCGCGCTGCTTTCTTCGCATTCTTCCAATCTTCTTTGGCCAGCCAATCTGGCCTGTTCCACCCATTCTTGATTGCTTTTTGCACTTCGGAACGCTTGTGTTTGCAGTATTCGCGCATTCGAATCTTCATCAGGTCTTCATTGAAGCGCTGATCCGTGTTGGAACGGGAAACTCATCATGAAGTATGCTGATGACTCTGTTTTTTAAATCACTTGGTACTTCACTCCATTTGTTTAGTATGTAGTGTCTAAACAGCTGAGAGCAAAGACCACGCATGCGCGAGATCACCTTCTTGCCGTCATCATCCATGATGATGCCGCCGCTGATGTCGACGGAGTAAGGCAAGCCCTCTGGCCGGTGACGCGTGAACCTGGGTGTCCCGGCAGGGGTCTCTAGCGGCGTGTCGATGGGGGTACGGACGTCAGGTGTCTCCACCGGCGTCTGGGCCCCGAAGCGAGGAGTGTCGAGTGGGGTGGCTCCTGGCGGAGTAGGTAGAGGTGTGTAGCTTCTAGGAACAGTCAGCCGTGCAAAACCTGGCGTAGATGACGATGCTGTGGCTGGTGTGGGGGCGGGCAAAGAAGGGGAGGGTAAAGAGCCTCGTCGAACACGAGGCGGTGTGGAGGCATCGGTGGCGGAATCCCCACAACAACCGCCACCGCCACCACTAGAGCGCTGGTGTCTAGACGAGTGTGAAGCTCGTCTCGTCGACGCCGAAGCTTCGGAGCGCGCCGAATGCTCCGAAAGAGAGGGAGATGCGGATGGAGTAGGAACGCGCGATGATGCGCCAGAGCGATGACGCTCCACGTACCACTGTCTCTGCTGCGGTGACAAAGAAGAAAGAAAATCCTCATCATCCATACCTGCATTAAACACACGAATATTTAAACTTAATATTGAATGAATAGAGTAGACAATGACGCAAAGACCATTAAATACAATGACGTAATGACGCATATAAATACAATGACGCAATGAATTGAGTGATTGAAGAGGCAAGTCGAAAACTCAGAATTTTCAATCAAAAGATGTGAGCGCGTGTAGAAAAGAGCGTTATACACCATGGAAGGTACTTAGAGAGCCAGAGCTTTTACAACACGGAGCAAAATTGTTCAAATACAATATTTGTGGCTTTCAGAGATCTCTCTCTCATCCTCGCATAACTCAGCATAACTTCCTATATCTATATAGAGCTCTCCGTTTAAACACATATCCTCTATTTCATTTTGTAGCTCCTCTGCATGCACCCCATATAGAGTAGTAGCATCTTGATGCTCGTCTGGCACCACCGCAACGGCTTCTGATTGAGCATCTTCTCTGATCTCCTCCATTGATGTCGTTGTGATTGGCACATGGTAGCCTTCATACGTCCTTGCACTACGAGGGGCTACCTCTATGACGTACCACCAGTTTGATGTAGACTTTGTAGGATGAAATATTACCTGCCAGAGCCACATAACTTACATGAGAGCTTTCAAGCACATAACTTGTAAAAGGGGGATGTTAACTATTTACATACTTACTTGTTCACAATGCTCGGGTAGTACGAAAGTGTCTCTTAGGTCAGTCCATTTCTTAGTAGAATCCACCTCAAGAAAACCAGACTCTCCTCTACGCACAGTAGCGTTGCGACCCTCCATGATTATCTTGAACCATTGCACGTCGAACAAGTCGACAAAAAATCCTCTGTAATCGATCCTCAAAATCTCTTGCAGCGTGCCGAAGTAAGTGAGTTCCGCCACCACAGGATCTGCATCAGAGGAACATCGTCGACTAGACTGTTCAAATTTTGCCATGATTCCACAATCTTGAGTAAAACGCTTTTTGTCGATTCGTTCCACCCTAAAATGTCGACCTTTACACCATGCTGCTGTGTATGACTTATACTACAACGAACAAAGATTATAAGTGGCCGTTCAAACGTTTATAAATAAAGTCACTTGCTAGTCGTGCATTGCAAACTTACCTTGGTCGCGCAACCCCGAGAGTACTCCCACTCTTCTTCAGTCACTTCGTCACCAAATTGTTGTGCGCTTTTCAATTGGTTGTGCAACCATCTTAAGCTCATGAAGGTTGGTAGGCTCTCCAGAACCGCTGGATAGTGCACCGGTGGTCGTCTTCCCTGTCTCCACTCGATTCGTGCCCTTTTTCGCTCTTGCTTTGCATCCTCATATTGTGAAATCCGCTTTTGCATCACTGGATTGTGAAGCATGCAAAATCGGTTGATTTTAGCCTCTAGATCTTTCGTCATCTTCTTCTCAACACCGAGATTGCACATGACAATCCCAGATATGCGCTCATCATCTATGGTTCGCCATAGCGTGTCCCGGGATTTATCAAATCCGTCTAGCCACTCTCCAATGTACACTAGGGACTCTGATACCAACCAACCTTCTGCCATGCTACCCTCCGGACGTGCCTTTTGACGCACATATCCCTTAAGCATTTTCATGAAACGCTCTAAGAAGAACATCCATCTGGAATGAACTGTGCCAGCTATTTCCACCTCATCAACTATGTGAACAAGAAGATGCACCTGAATGGTTAGCATTGTAGTAGGAAAATGTTTCTCAAACATGCACACAAGCTCCGCAGCATTTAGTTTGGCGAATGGTATGGAGTCTACGTTGATCTCCTTTTGTGAGATCCATGGCACCAGCTTTGCAAGTTTGTAGATTGTGTTACGGATGTCGAGAGACAAACATCCCTCAATGGCAACCGGTAAAATAAACTGTAAAGTATGTGCAGCAATGATATTAAAGTCCACATTTTATGCAATGATATTAAAGTCCACTATGAACGTACCTGACACATTTTATGCCAATCGTGTGACTTCAAACCGGTAAGCTTTCCTTCTTTAGTAAAACACGTTCGGAGTGAGTGCATTACGCCAGTGGGGGTCCGCAAAGATCGAATGGTCTCTTTTACTTTGCGTTCTTGGGCTCCTGTGAAAATCCATGGTGCTTTAGGGAGTTTTATCGATCCATCAGACGCTGTTTGCGGCCAATATTGCTCCATACGATCCACATTTCTAAGGTCAACTCTGGCTCCCAAAGTATCTTTCTTGCCGGTCAAATGGTCCCATAGTAGATTACCCACATTCTTGAATATGTGCATTGGATCGAGCAAGTGATTGATCATGAGTCGGGGCCAGTATGGTAACTCGTACCATAGAGATAGTCTCTTCATCCCTGGAGGCAATCCGTCATCGCACATCTCCTTCTGCTCTAACCATGCTTGTGCAGACATCCTTGGTGGCTCTCTTCCCAAAAAGCCGTCGCGTAGCACATGATTCTCTGGAAGATACGCTTGATGACCTTCGTAGATTTGCTTCTTCAGTGAGGGTGCCCTACGTGCATTCAGTGTAGGTCCACGTGTGACACATGCTCTGTATCCACTTGTTTGAAGCCCTGCATGTATACACATGATAATAGATCAACTATGGGAAAAAACAAGATTTACAGTGTCTGAGTGAGGAGTGTCAATAGATCACCTGAGCATTCTGTTAGCCCGGGATAGTCATGCATGGTCCACATTAGAATGCCTCTGATCAAAGCATTCCGTCGTCCTGTGTGTCGGCTCATATCCACCACCTCTATGCCAATCCACAATTGTTGTAGCTCTTCCAATAGTGGACGAAGATACACATCCATATTCCCCACTTTATATTGCCCTGGCACAATCAAGCTTAGCCATAGGTGCCCCTTCTTCGTAGTCAACCACGGGGGAATGTTGTAGTTGATGATGACAACGGGCCATACACTGTAAGATGTTGATCTTTGACCAAATGGATTTACGCCATCCATAGCCAGGCCTAAGCGCAAATTTCGAGCTTCCCTGGAAAAATCCGACCATGTTCCATCTATATGTTTCCACGCTACGCAATCTACAGGAATTCGTAGCACACCATCCGAAGATTTATTCTCCTCATGCCATGATGCTAGGGCGGCCATGGACTTA
This sequence comes from Adiantum capillus-veneris, assembly GCF_014529385.1. Lineage (NCBI taxonomy): Eukaryota > Viridiplantae > Streptophyta > Polypodiopsida > Polypodiales > Pteridaceae > Adiantum > Adiantum capillus-veneris. The sequence goes on from NC_140946.1 coordinate 140,073,599, forward strand.
CATTCGAAGAAATGCTTGATGCGAGGAAGCAGAGGGAAATGTCGCAAAACCTTTTGTGGAATTTTGTCCCGTGGAGATCTACTCGATATCTTTCGGAATCACATTTCGGACACTTCTCCATGTCTATGTATTCCCCTCTGAAAAGAATGCAGTCATTAGGACAAGCGTGGATAGAATTGTAATCCATCCCCAAGTTTCGCAAAATCTTTCTTGCTTCATCTCGGGAATCTGGCATCACATTGTCAGCTGGTAGTATGTGCTCTTTCAGCAATCTACACAACATAAAAATATGATACAGTCGTGTAAAAATCTATCAGATCATTATACATTTAGAGTTCTATTAAAGTAAACTAATTGTAATAGATCACCTGAAAAGCGCTGTGACGCTAGTGTCACTCCATCCAAACTTTACCTGCATGTTGAGAAGAACCAGGAGTGCTTTCTATCTAGACATACGTGCTCCATTATACAATGGCGTATCGGCTTCACTTTTCATATCATCATAGATAAGCCTTTCTGAATCCATGATCGTCTCGATCATTTCATCAATCTCGGGCTCAAACATTGCCTCGTTGGGAATGTGCTCTGCATGATCATCCCCCGAGCTGTCAGAGGCTACATCTTGTCGCCTCACATATGCTGCTTGACCAAAGCGCCTGCGAACACGTCTATTGGGTTGCAAGATTGCTGCTTGTTGGCCAGCGTCAGAGTCCGACGAGTTATAATTGGCAACAACTCGATCTATAATAGATGGATCGAACTCGCCAAATTCGCAAACGTGCTGCAAAGAAACACGTCTTGTCCGTCGCACAGCATGCTTGCATTGATTACAAGGACATAAGACCCTCGTTGAGAGATAGGTGTTTCGGTTGGACAGTCCCACATCCTCGTCGCTACTCATAATGAGGATAAAAAACTTATAACCTGGACAACAAATTTAATATTCTATTGGAATTCTTCGTCTTATCTCTCTCTCTCTCTCTCTCTCTCTCTCTCTCTCTCTCTCTCTCTCTCTCTCTCTCTCTCTCTCTCTCTCTCTCTCTCTCTCTCTCTACCTCACATTCTCTAGTCATGTCCAATCCCCGCACACCTCGGTCTAGAGGTGCACGGAGATCAGAACCACCGGGTTATAATCTCGTCTTTATTGGTCAATACCTATATTTGTGGGTACAAGAAATCTACACACCCACATCTACATGATACTGCATGTAGTGGACAAAACCCCTTTGCCTCTTCTCTAGCTGTAGCACTTCACTTCATCTTAACATCTTTTCACAGTAGATCTTTTCACTGTTCGTCTAACTCTAAACCCTAAACCGTAAGTAATTCTTGTGTGGACTCGATCTAACGTAAATAAGCGTAAATCTAAATAAACGTAAATCTAACTAAAAATAAAGCTAAATCTAATTTAACGTAAGTCTAATGACTAGAGGTTGTATAGATGGTCATTGTGTCGGGGATGTAGTGACTCTTGCCGCCCTGAAGATCCACCTTCTTCCCTATCTTCTGAAGACATTTCACCAGTACTTTTGGATCGACGGAGCCCACCATGAGTGAAGGCTGCTAGCAATACCCTATATTCCATTGAGGGCTTTCTTCACCCGCTTCATGCAGGCATCGCAGTCTATGGAGACCTAAATCTAATCTAATATAACGTAAATCTAAATCTAGCTTAAATAAACGTAAATCTAGTTAAAAATAAACCTAAATCTAATTTAATGTAAGTCTACATATAACCTAATCTTTAACGTCTTTTAAGATAGTTTCCTACGATGTTATAACTCTCTTCTTCTTGTGTGTGTGCGCGTGTGTGGATGTGTGTGCCAATAAAAAGAGATAAATGGTATAACCTTTCTATCACCCATGCCAAGTATGATAGATTGATTATGCCATTTCCCTCTTGAATAATAGGTCTTGAGTTCAACTCCTCGTCGGCTAGATCTTTAGGTCTTTTAATTTTAATTAGTTTCCTACGACGTTAAATTAGTTTCTCTCTCTTTATCTCTCAATGTGTGTGCGTTTTTTTGGATCGTATGCATGTTTTCTCTCTCTTTTCCTCTCTCAATGTGTGCGTTTTTTGTTTATGCATGTTCTCTCTCTCTTTTTCTCTCTCAATGCGTGCGTTTTTTGTTTATGCATGCTCTCTCTCTCTTTTTCTCTCTCAATGTGTGTGTGCATTCTTTGTTTATGTATGTGTGTGTGCGTTTTTGTTTTTGTTTGTACTCTCTCTCTCTCTCTCTCAAAAACACTATGTGTGTGTGTGTATGTGTGTGTGTGTGAGAGAGAGAGAGGGAGAGAAAAAGAGGGGAAGGGAACATGAGAATGAGGAGAGGGAAGGAGCATACCTGGCACTCCTTCCTCTCCTCGTGTGTGTGTGTGTGTGTGTGTGTGTGGAGAAGAAAGAGAGAGAGAGAGAGAGAGAGAGAGAGAGAGAGAGAGAGAGTGAGGGAGAGCGTTACCTGCTCCTTGCTTGAGGGCGCCGAAAAACTCAGATCTGAGATCTGAGTTTTTGGGCGCGCTCGGTTATTTTTTTACCCCAGCCGACGTCGCTATGAGCGTCGCTATAAGCGTCACTATAAGCGTCGCAAATTTCTTTGTAAATTTGCGACGCTCATAGCGATGCCGGGAAAAAAAAAATTTGAACGTCGCTGTGTGAGCGTCGCTAATATGAAGAGCCTCTTGTAGTGTCTCATTGATTGGTCTAGGAATCTGGAAGGGACCATAGCACCTTTTTGCTAACTTAGCATAGTACTTTTGGTGTCCCGTAGGATTCTTGCCCGTTGTGCCTTAATTGAGCCTTGGGAAACTTAAGAAAGACCCAATCGTTTTCTTAAAAGGCTTGCGCTCTTTTGTGCTTATCAGCACAGCCTTTTGCCTTTGTTGTGAGATAGAGATATCATCCTTAATCTTTTGGAAAGATTCGTGTAGATCTTGGCTATACTCTTCTGCAGAGAAGATCTTCTCGTGTACCTTAAGTAGCAGGCGACTTTTAGATCTTCCCTCAATTACCTCAAAGGTGCTTTTCCCGTGGAGGCATGTACAGTATTATTGTAGGCATACTCCACTAAGGGCAAGTACTTCTCCCATTGGGACCTTTGATCTACTTCCATTACATAGGATTTTAGTAGATCAAGAATTGTTAGGTTAGCTATTTCACTTTGGCCATCCGTTTGTGGAAGGCCGAAGAGAAGTTTAGCCTTGCTCCTAAATTATCAAAGAGACCCTTCCAAAAATTACTGGTCATTCTAGGATCTCTATCTGATACTATGAACATTGGCAAGCCATGGTATTTGAAAATTTGTGATATAAAGAGGGTTGCATTTGATGGGCTTTGATAGTCTTTTTGACAGGTATAAAATAAGTTTGTTTGTTGAACTTGTCTACTATCATCCATATTCCCGTATTCCCATGGATAGACTTGGTCAAACCAAAGGTAAAATCCATGGATATGCTCTCCCATGGTGAATTAGGAATTGGCAAAGGTCGAAGTAATCCAGGTTGCTTCCCTCTATCAAACTTCGTCTTTTGGCATACCACACATTTAGAAACATACTCTTGTATTTTTTCTTTCATGGCAGGCCAATAGAAATATGTTTCAATCCCTTTTAGGGTAGACTGAATCCCTCTATGCCCCGCATAAGGAGGAGCATGGGATTCATACATTACTTTCTCACGTAGTGAGTTAGTAACACATAGTCTATTGCCATAGAGAAGATAAGCATCTTGTAAAGTAAATGGTTCCTCTTTCTTCCCTAATGCAAGGGCTGAAATCACATCTCTAAAATTGGGATCAATAGCATACTCATCTATCATCAAAGATAGATCATTTTGAGTTGCTATGGAAACCGCATTCACTCTCGGTCATTTTGAGAGAGCATCGGCTACTTGATTATGCTTGCCAGTAATGTGAGCAATATGAAAATGAAATTGAAAAAGGGAAATTTTCCACCTCATTTGTTATGTGTCATGATGTACTTGAGGCTTTGGTGATCCATCCACAAAATGAAAGGAGTCCCAATAAATAGTGATTCCACAAGTCTAAGGCATGTAGAACTGCGAGGAGTATCTTTTCATATATGCCTAGAGCTTGCTCAATAGGGTCAAGCCTTCAACTTTTGTAGGCTATGGCATGCCCTTCTTGGAGCAAAACAGCTCCAAGGCAATCACCACAAGCGTCACATTGGACCTCAAATGGCTTCGAGAGATCCGACAGTGTAAGCACAGGTTGAGAGATAAGCTTTTTGAAAGCATTGTTCTCCTTTGTAGACCATGTATACCTAACATTTTTCTTTGTTAGGTCATGTAATGACCCCGTGATTTGTGAGAAATTTTTTATGAAGCGTCTATACTATGACACATAACTATAAAGATTCTTGGTTCATGAAGATTCCTTGGATTAGGCCATCCTTTTATTACCTCTAGCTTTGATGGATCCATTTGGATGCCATCTTGAGAGATAATGTGACCTAAATACTAAATCTCTTGTAAGCAAAACTTGGTTTTCTTTTTATTAATATAAAGTTTATTCTCTTGTAATACATGAAATATTACCTAGAGGTGTTTCTCGTGTTCGTCTAGTGAATTAGAGTAGATGATTATATCATCAACGAACACTCTAGTAAAGGTTCGGTGAGGCTTGAATAGCTTCTCCATCAAGCAGTTAAATGTGGCTAGTGCATTGGTCAAACTAAAAGGCATGACAATGTATTCGTAAAGAGAAAACGTAGTGCGAAATGCGGTCTTTACAATGTATTAATCAACTATCCTTATTTGATGGTAGCCACTTTTTAGGTCAATCCTATTGAAGTAGGTCGACCCTTGCAGCTTATCAAATAGGTCTTCTACCCGTGGAATAGGAAACCTATTTTTGATAGTGATCCTATTTAGTTCTCTATAATTGACACACATACGATATGTGCCGTCTTTCTTTTGCACTAATAAAACGGGTGAACAAAATGGAGATGAGCTAGGCCTAACCATGCCCTTCTCAACTAACTCATGCACTTGCCGCATAATCTCCTTTTGTTGACCTTGAGAAACTCTATAAGGAGGTTTATTAGGTAGGGAGCTTCCTAGAAGAAGTTCAAAATTGCATGGTCATCATTGCCTCGTTTAGGAGGTAGTTCACAAGGGATGTAGTCAATAAAAATATCCTAAAATACCTTGAGAAAATTGGATAACTCTAATTCCTTGTGATTATGTATATTTTATTTTGCTAAAGCATTAGGTTCATTTTGAGAATCTTTAACAAAAATCATGTACATGGAAATAGAGCTCTTTATTGACTTATTGAAAGCTTGTGTATGTACAATGGATATGGTGTTACCCAACTCCTTAGCATCTATGTACATATCTTTTTCCCTGAACCTAAAGTAGATTTTCCTTTCAGGGAATTTAACATTGTCAACCATGCGATCAAACCATGGTGCCCCTAGGATTACATCCTCTTGCTTGAGAGGAGAGATAAACAAGTCCTCTTTGTCCACATAGCTTTTTTTTCTTTTAAACCATAAAGGGCGCGAGAAGATCTATATTAAAGGTTCGGTGGGAACATTCTATGAAGAGGGAGTTTTCCAGTTTTGGAAAGGACAAAACATGGAAACTTGCTGCATTACCAAAAGATAGGAAAGCATTGCCTTGTAAATGGGTTTACAAGAAGAAGATTGGCAATTATAAAGCTTGTTCAGTGGCCAAAGGTTTCAAGCAAGAATATGGTGTCAATGTTTAGGAAATCTTTTCCCTAGTTGTCAAGATGACCACACTGAGAATGTTGCTTGCTTTGGTTGCCACTGAAGATATGGAGCTTGATCAAATGGATGTCATTACAGCTTTCTTACATGGTGATCTCAAGGAAGAATTTATATGCAGCAACCTGAAGGGTTTGTGCTAAAGGGCAAGGAACATTTGGTCTGTTAGCTTCTGAAAAGTCTCTATGGCTTGAAGCAATCATCCAGACAATGGTATCAAAAGTTTAATGTATTTATGTGTTCCCTAAGCTATAAGTGCAGTAATAAACATCCATGTCTTTATGTGAAAAGGCAACCCAATGGACAACTTATTATGCTTATCCTTTATGTAGATGACATGCTTATTTTTTGTCATTCCAAGAAGGAAATTTTTGACTTGAAAACCAAGCTAAAAAATCAATTTGACATGAAAGATTAGGGTGAAGACAATCACATATAAGAAGAGGTTGTTGTACCTTTCTCAAAAAGAGTATGTGCAAAAGGTTCTTGATCATTTCAACATGCAAAAGGGGAAGGCTTTGAGTACTCCATTGCCTGCATATTTGAAACTTAGCAAGAACGACTGTCCCAAATCTGCCAAAGGAAAAAGATGCAACGGCTAAGATTCCTTATGCTTCAGCTTGTGGTAGTCTCATGTATGCCATAGTGGCTACAAGACCTGACATTGCACATGCAGTGGGAGTTGTCAGCAGATTTATGTCTAACCCTGGTAAAAAGCATTGGGATGTTGTCAAGTCGATTCTCAGATCCTTGAGTGGCACTGCAAATAGACAATTATGTTATGGTCATGGAGAGTCATCCATTCCGGGATTTTTAGACAGTGATTATGCAGGCTATGTTGACAGTCGTAAATCAACAACAGGTTGGATTTACACATTTTTTGGTTCTGTTATTTCTTCAAGATCCGTTCTCAAGACTATACATCCATTTCTACCACAGAGGTAGAGTATGTCGCATTGAGTGAAGCATGCAAAGAAGCTATTTGGCTTACTCGCGTAGTGAAAGATCCACGCTTGGATTGGAGCAGTGTACACCAGTTCTTCATTGTGACAGTCAGAGTGCTACTACCTTGTCTAACACTCCAGTGTTTCATTCCAAAATAAAACACATTGAGGTGTGTTATCACTTCATTCATGAATGCTTGGCAAACAAGAGCCTTGATTTAGTGAAGATTCCTATGTTAGAGAACATAGTGGATGCACTCACTAAAAGTCTCTCTAGCCATCAGTTTTAGCACTATTGTGAGTTGATGGTCATTGGGTGAAGAGTACTTCAGGATTCCATTCTTATGGTCTCCCACATTGGCCATCAAGTGGGAGAATGTTAGGTTTAATGGCCACGTGGCCGACCGCCCATCACTAACTGTTACTAACCCTAAGTGTACATCTATACACTTGTGTGAGCCACTAACACTAAGTACAATATATATTATGCCTTAGTGGATAAGATAGAGAAGAAAGAAAGGGGGCACATAGTGTGTGTGTGTGTGTGTGCGTGTGTGTGTTGGCTCTCCCCCTCCAACCTGTGTGTGTGGATATGGTGGTGTGTGTATGAGTGTGTGTGTGCAATTCATCTTCCGCTTTCACTGTGATCCCGGCTCCTCTCCTTCATATTGTGATCTCTCTCTCTCTCTCTCTCTCTCTCTCTCTCTCTCTCATCTCTCTTGTGTGATGATTTCTCTCTCTCCATTAAGTAAACTACTCATTCGTCTACTTAGCTACATCCTATTTCCTAGCAATTGGTATTAGAGAAAAGTTTTCTCATAGCTAAAGCGTCTCAAGGAAAGGATTCCTTGAATTGAGTGGGAGTAATGGCGGAGGAAGTAAAGCTCAAGATTGAGAAGTTCAATGGCAAAAACTACCAACATTGGAAGATGCAGATTGAAGACTATCTCTACTAGAAGGACCTTTATCTACCACTAGGTGGTCTTGCAAAGAAGCTTGCAACAATGGTAGATGAAGCATGGCTTGTCCTTGACCGAAAGGAATTAGGAAAAATCATGCTAAGCTTGGCATCATACGTGGCCTTCAACGTCTCAGAGATGAAGACCACGGAGGACTTGATGATCACTTGATGGCCTCTACAAGAAACCATCGGCATCCAATAAGGTATTTCTCATGAAGTGCTTGTTCAAACTAAATATGGAAATGAATGGTTCAATTGCAGAACACCTAAATGACTTTAACACCAACATAAGTCAACTTCAGTCGTGAAAATCAATTTCAATGATGAAGTACAAGCTCTCCTTATACTATCATCTCTATTGGATAGTTGGGACAGCCTTGTGATGGCTTTAAGTAATTCTATCTTTGGCCCCAAATACTCTTAGTTTTGATGATTTTATGGGTGTTTTCTTAAGCGAGGAGATGCGAAGGAGAAGCACAAGAGAATCATCAAGTATTGCACTATCAGTGAAAACAAGAGGAAGGCCTAAGGAGAGGTTCAAAAACCAAAAGGGTCGTGATCGCTCAAGGCGGAGCAAATCATGCACAAAGTCAGTTCTTGAATGTTGGAATTGCAACAAGAAGGGCCACGTCAAGAATAATTGTTGGTTTAAGAAGAAGGAGTTGGATTCTCAAGACAACAAGCCAACATCGGAGGCCAATTTGGCAGGTAAAGTAGAGAAAAATGCTCTAATTCTCTCATTAGACAATGTGTCTAATTCTTGGATAGTAGATTATGGGGCTTCATTCCGTGCAACACCACAAAAGCAACATTTTCAAGATTACACCAAAGGTAATTATGGGTATGTATACTTGGGAGATGATGAAGCTTGTGAAATTGTTGGCAAAGGTTCATTTTGTGTCAAAATTGCTAACGGAAATGAATGGAAGCTTAAAGATGTTAGGCATGTTCCTTCTCTTCGCAAAAAAAATATCTCTACAGGGTAATTGGACAATGAAGGTCACAACATTGCATTCGGAAACAAACTATGGAAGATCTCAAAGGGATCTTTGGTGGTTGCCAAGGGAGAAAAGGTCGGTACACTTTACTTGTGTACTGTGAGCATGCAATCTTCAACTTGTGCAATAGCTACAGAATTCGAGAGTGCAGTGTGGCACTATCGGCTAGGGCATATGATTGACAAAGGAATGCAAATTTTTCAATCAAAGAAGCTTCTACCAAGTTTGAAAGAAGTGGACTTAGAATTCTGTGAAGATTGTGTTTATGGTAAACAAAAGAGGGTAAAATTCCTAAAAGCAAGGAATAAAAGAAAAAATAAGAAACTTGAATTGGTTGATTTTGATGTTTGGGGTCCTGCAAGTACACCATCCCTTGGTGGCTCATTGTACGATGTAACATTCATAGATGATGCAACTAGAAAAACATGGGTCTATGTCATGAAGAATAAACTCTATGTGTTTTCTATATTTCAAAGGTGGAAAGCCTTTATGGAGAATGAAGTAGATACCAAGGTTAAATACCTCAGATCCGACAATGGAGGCAAATGTTGTAGCCAATCTTTTGAAAGGTTTTGTACTAGCAATGGAATTTGGAGGCAAAGGACAACCCCAAGGACACCTCAACAAACTGGCATTTCTGAATGGATGAACAAAATAATCATGGAGTGAGCACGAAGCATGCCGCTATGTGCAGGCTTACTGCTTGAGCTTTGGGCAGAAGTAGTAAGTACGTCTATGTACTTAATCAACTGGTCACCCTCAACGGCATTGGATGGGATAGTTCTAGAGGAGGCATGGTCAGGTAAACTGGTGATTTATTTATTCCTCAAAGTGTTTGGGTGTGAGGCTTTCATGCACATAGATAGAAGCTTAAGGTCAAAGCTAGATGCAAAGTCCAAAAAGTGTTTCTTAATTGGCTATGGAGAAGGTGACTTTGGGTATCGCCTATGGAATCTTGAAGATGATAAAATCTTTAGAAGTAGGGATGTAATTTTCAATGAACAAAATATGTACAAAGATTACTTGGAAAGAAAAAAAACAAAAGAAACAGGTGATGAGTACATGGAGCTTGAGGATGGTGAAGAATCAAGGAGTGAAAACGATGACAACGTACAACAACGTCAACCAAATGAGGATCCTCAACCTATTCTCCAAAGATCTACAAGAGCAAGTAGACCTCCATAAAGGTTTATTCCTTCCTTCAACCATCTCTTGATCGCAAATTCTGGGGAGCCAAAATCATATGAGGAAGCTATGCAACATGAATGCAAAGAAGAATGGATAAAGAGCATGCAAGTGGAGATGGACTCATTACATCGCAAACAAATATGGGAGTTGGTTAAGTTTCCTAAAGGTAAGCGGGCACTTTAGAACAAATGGGTGTACAAGCTAAAGGATGAAGAAGGTGGGAAGAAAAGGTACAAGTATAGGCTTGTGGTAAAAGGGTTTTCTACAAGGGATGCTCATGATTTAAATCATGAGCAAATGCATGTAGATGTGGCAGTCCCTCACAGTGACTTAGAGGAGGAGATTTACATGCTTCAACCAAAGGGAAGAAGAGCTTGTATGGTTTAAAACAATCATCAAGACAATGGTACTTAAAGTTTGATTGATGGATGCTGGATCATGGATTCAAAAGGTGCAACTCAGATCATTGCGTCTACATAAAGAATTTTGAAGATGGGAAGTTCATCATCCTAATGTTGTATGTTGATGACATGCTTAGCGCAAGTGCTATCATGCAGGACATCAAAAACTTAAAAGAGAAGATGTGTAAATCTTTTTCAATGAAATATTTCGGTGCTACAAAGAGGATACTTGGTATGAAGATATCAAGGGACATGACGAAGAACACAATAACGCTATCTCAGAGGATTACATCAAGAAGGTATTAGAAAGGTTTGCAATGCAAAATGCAAAAAATGATTTCTACACCTTTGGCTGGTCACTTTAAACTAACCAAGGATATGTGTCCAAAGACACAAGAGGACATTGCACATGCAGTGGGAGTTGTAAGTAGGTTCATGGACAACCCAGGTAAAGAGCACTAGCAAGCTGTGAAGTGGATACTTAGGTATTTGAAAGGGACAACAAAAAATGCTTTGTATTTTGGAGGAACCAAAATTTTTCTTCAAGGGTATGCTGATGCAGATATGGTAGGTAACAAAGATACTCAAAGGAGCACTAATGGCTATGTCTTTATGGTTGGAGGCACAACAATAAGTTGGGCTTCAAAGCTGCAGAAAGTGGTCTCACTTTCTACCACGGAAGTAGAGTATGTAGCAATGACGGAGGCAAGCAAGGAAATTTTGTAGCTTCACAGATTCTTAGAAGAGCTTGGATTCAAACAATACAATTGTGTCTTGTACAATGATAGACAAAGTGCTATCCATATTGAGAAGAACTCAGCCTTTCATTCAAGGAGGAATCACACTGAGGTGAGATATCACTTCATACGTACACTTTTGGAAAAGAGACAGCTAAATCTAGGAAAGGTGCATACAAGTAAAAATCCTGCAGACATGTTTACAAAGGTGGTCAACAAGGAGAAGTTGAGCTTCTGCTCATCCTTAAGGAAAAGAAGCCAGGATAGAAAGAAATCACAGGTTTGGTTTGGAGATCAGTCTCCAAGTGAGAGATTGTTAAGTATGGAGCCTGATTTGTAAATAATGAGGATGCAAGAGAGATACACAAGACAAGCACAAAGCGCACAGAGATGGAAAGCTTCTTCTTCTTCTTCACAGAAAAGAGAGTACAAAATGACTAAGTGCTAAAGCTGAAAAGTAGCACATATGTACATGCGGTCACTAAGTGTGAACTCGCTAGAAGCGTACTAGGCTGGCACTATAAGTGTAGTCCAGCTGTAGAATCACTGGCAGAGATCCTCCGTGTCGGTCACCTAACGCGCCAGTGAGTAAATGCCGTAAGCGGCCAAGACCCGTAGTGGATGCCAGCTCAAGGTGTAGAGCTCGACATCTCAACATGATTTACCCCTTGTAACTTTTTGTATTAAAAGCACACATTTGTAAGGCCCTCGCTATGAAGAGAACCCAGCGTGCGTGAAGAAAAATCACTCACCGAAAACCAAAATTTTCACCACCTGTCTCGAGCAAAGCTCGAGACTGGTTTCGCCATGATATTCCTTTTTGTCGAGATATTATGGCCGGACGGGGGCCGAAAAGTGGTCAGAAAACGGCCGGTCGTTTGGTCGATTAGTCGTAGTCAATGGCCAGTGGCTGGTGGTCGGAAGTCAATGGCCAGTGGCCAATTTCAAAGGCGGACTTTTCTTCTCAAGGGAGGCCACACATGGTTGGATTGGAGGGTCCAATTTGGACTTGTCAACACAAGGGCGGCTACACACGGTTGCCTCTCATGAAAGACGGTAGCCCTTTTGGCCTATAAAAGGAGGCCTCTTCTACAGACAAAGATGGATTTGAAGAGTGTGAAGTTGATGCAACAAGGTGGGGATGAGGTGTTAAGAGTGAAGCAAGGTGGGAGCTCTATTAAGGTTGTAATCCCTTAGTAACCTACTTCTTGTTTGAAGCACTAAAGCCATTGAGTGGCTGCTTTCCCGTAAATGTAGCCCACATTGGGTGAACCATGTATATCATGCTCTCTCTCTCTCTCTCTCTCTCTCTCTCTCTCTCTCTCTCTCTCTCTCTCTCTCTCCTAAACCCTAGCTCCCGTCGCTCTCCTTCATGCCTCCCCCTGGGTGAGGATCTTCCCTGTGGGGGGGCGTCAACATAGCCATGCCCCATCCTTGCCAGTCGACTGTCCAACTCCATAGCTCGCCCTTGCACAACTTCCATGCTCGCGACTGCACAACTTCCAGAGCTCATGACAACTGTAGACCTCTACCCGCCACTGTCGGGTGCTCCCAACTGCCCACAGTTGTTCGACTCTACAGCAGCTCACCACTACAAACCTCTACCTGCCATTGTCGGGTGCAAGATTTGAGAGAAACAAAAATATAAACAAACTCAAATACTTATTTTGAGCACAAGAGGTGGGTTTTTTCTGAGGCATATTTTGAGAAACCATGGCTACTCGAGCCTCATCATCGCAAGGCAAGCCCAACTTTGCCGAGGTCATAGCAACACCCCCAAAGCTGGACAACACCGTCTAGCTTCAAAATGAAGTTGAAAGGCTCCACAATGAGAATGATGAGCTGAAACAGGGACTCGCTTCCATTGAGGCGAGGCTCACCGCAGTGGAGAATGGAAAGATGGAAGAGATGGAACAAATGGACATCAAGTTCAACAAAACAAAGGTGGAAGTAGAGGCCACCCTCACCAAGGCGATCAAGAATCAAGTGCAAGAGGTCATCCTCCACAAGGTTGAAGATTGTGTGGCATCCATGCTACGTGAACGACAACGACAAGAGGATATCGCCCTCAATGTTCGCATCGGCAAGCGACTGGAAAGGGGAAGGGGATCTCAAGTTTCATGAATCCCTTTCTCACATCCAAACAACCACCCACATGATACATTGGGATCTAGCAACAATTGGCTCCCTTACACACGAGCATTGAACTAACGATGTAATCCTGACCTTCAAGACCAAGGTGGATTGAGTCAAACTTCTTCAGCAACCGAAGCTTCTCAATGTGCGCGTATGTCGCACGTGTCAATGCAAGGAACTTGCCGATACACCGCATGTGAGCCACAAATGGCTCCAAGCACACAACAAGCCTAAACTAGTAAGCTCAAAGATGACGATGGTGTGTCACTCACCGCTCTACGCTTGCTTCGTGGAGGATTCCTCGCCACGAAGAAGAGGGAGACGCCGCTACGCCATGCTCAACCGCCTCGCCGTCGTCGTGCCGCCACAATGCTCGATCGCACTCTCTCTCTCTCTCTCTCTCTCTCTCTCTCTCTCTCTCTCTCTCTCTCTCTCTCTCTCTCTCACACACACACACACACACACACACACACACACACACGTATACACACACACACAAGGAGATGAAGAAGAAGAAGATGGAGATGGAGCAAGAGCACTCTTCAATTGCACAAATGAGAGAATGAGTGAATTTTAGGTTTAGTTAACTTTTATATGAGCTCGCCCCATTCACACTTGGGCACCCATGCTTAGCCAACTAATCCCTTGAATGTTCCGGTTAGAGTGCGCCTCTCATCGGCGATCACTCTTACCCTTTTCCTATTGGACCGACAAGCCCGGTACCTGACTCTACCAAGTAAATAATACATCGTCCGTCGTAGGTGATAGGGTGTGCGTGAGCCGTGAGGGTTAACATGCCCCCCTTCCCGATGTAGATTCCGTCGTCGGAAGCTATTGAGTTGAAGCTCCTTTGTCAAGGTGGAAGAGCATTTGAGATGAATGTACTTAGCCTTCTTCAGTCAGTGCAAAATCAAACAATATTGGCACAATAATTGCATTCTCATATAGAATTAAAAAGCATATGCAGTTGTAGGCAGACAATGTGATTGGTAATAGAATTTTAAACCATTTTGCAGCAATAAACATTAAATTGCAATATAATCAAATGCATAAACAGATGTAAAGGTAAAAAATTAAACAAGTCTGGGGTCGCTAATTTAACGGTCGAAAGGCAGTAGAGATCGACTATTAATACCATGGGTAAGCTTCTTAATTTTCTCTGGTCAATTGAGTTGTTTAATCCCGAGAGCCAAGTATTTCATGTTCGAGGGCTGACTAGAGGCTATACCTAGAAGACCTTGTAGTTAAGCTACAATAAAAGGAATTTCTCATGAAATCATCGCCTGACTGCTTACCTTTTCTTTGACCCCCCAAAGTCTTTTCACAGTGATTCAATTTTGATGTGTGTGCTTATTTTGAAAGCCTTGGGTTTTTTCTTTTCAAGGAAAAGCGCCCACAGTGGGAACCTCTAGGGCTCTAGTACCATAGGCGATACATGTGAAGAAGTACCAAATCAAGCTGAGATTTCTCTTCCAGCTTAAGATTTTACATTGTGGCACTTTGATTTTTTATTTTTTATTTTTTTTCGTTTTCAACATTTTAATTTTGTAACTTTTGGGGGTTATATAACACTATTACACCTCCCCAGGCTCATCACACTAGTGAACTCTCTTTATAATACTTAAGCTAAAGGTCAATAAGGACTAAGCCCTAGTGCATTTCACACAAAGATGAAGAACCTAAGTAACCATTGATAATTAGGAAGGCATTCCCCATCATATTAAGAGAAGATCTCTAACGCCTAGCTTGGTCAAACTAGCTTAGTCGGACTGCTTGATTTTTAAGCCTAGACAAGTGATTATGACAAAAAAATTACATTGAATTTAATGTTTGATACTAAGCAAATGCATTGACTATTATGCAACACAATCAAAGCAGACAAACATGGATGCAAAAAAGATAAGGGGCAATGCTAATGGACAAGAAACACCTGTTTGTGTTGATGGTCGCTCTTGATTTGAAAAGTGAATGAGAAAGATTCTATGAAGGTCCAAATCCTAACCACAGCAACACGTTCCTGTACACACAAGGAAACACAAAGAATACCTCTAGGAGGCACATCAGTGGGAAGAAAGAACTTTGCTAATCACTCAACTCTAAAACAGAAAATCTCCTATCGTACTAATCTTACCTACCCTCCATCACTCGAGTGATGAGGATCAAAGGTGTTTTATGACATAGGTTTCTGTTTCATTGTACCGGATGTGAATGTATAGGTCTGGGTCAATGTTTTGACTTTTATTGTCCATACTCGTTTGCTAATTTCTCTTGCTCTTTATTATTATTGTTTTTTGTGAGTATAAGGCTTTATATATACATTCCCTAAGATTGGAGATTAAGAGGTCAGGGAGGAAGGTTGAGAGGGAAGCAATTGAATGATGGATGTCAACAAACACTCCCCCCTTGTTTAGGTAGATCATACCATTTGAAATGAGCTCATCACCCTTTGAAACCAATTGTTCCAGTTGGTAATAGGTGAGGATTTTTGCCATTAGTTTTTTATTACCCTAGGTGCCTCGTCGAGTTGTAAGGGTGGTAAGGTACTCTCGTAGGATCAAACTTGAAGTGGTTTATCAAATGATTCTTGAACACTGGTGTGGATTCCTTTGTAGCTTCATGGAGGTCCACTATTGTAGGTGGAGGCTGTGGAGAAGCTTTTACCTCTATGGATGCATTACATGAGGAGCTAGAAGCTTCATGGGACTCCCCCCTTCCTGAGCTAGGTGGAACAAATCGTTCTTTCTTCGCTACCCAAACTAGCTCTGGAGTGGGTGTGTAGCATTCTGAGATTTTTTTCTTTCCGCGATCTTCGATTCGTTTTTTAGCTACAGGATTGGGCTCACATGGGTCAGGTGATAAGTAAGAACACAATCTACGTTTTGGTACCCAGATTTGATCATTTCCTTGATAGTAGCCTTGGGCTTCCAATAGTCGTTTAGGAATCCAATGCCACGTTTTCTTACATTTCTTGGAGCGAGTGGGACATTTCTTACAAGGCTTCTGTTTTTTAGCGCTAGCTATGGTTGCTAAAGAAGATTTAGGAACCCACTAGTATATTTTCTTCGTTATATTAGGATGAGTCTTGTCAGAAGCTATATGCATTGCTTGTAGTATATTTAAGGATACGAGTGGTGGCATTTCATCTCCCTCAGGTGTTACCCAGGTTGTCCCCCTATTTTCCCAAGTGTCTATGGTTGCTGCTAGGTGGATCCACATTGTCCGACTCAGTCATCCCAGGTAGTACATCCATATAAGGAGAATCTTCCCCAACATCATTGTCCGCTTTACACGTGTAACAATATATTGCAATGGGGCCGAGTGAATTGTGGTGTCAAATCTATGATCAATTATAAAGGTGTTTCTTAGGGGATGTGCTCGACCAGCCACAAGATCCACTCGAATGACAGAATCTTGGAACTGCAAGTAGACATGGTTTTTGAGACCAGTCATGCACCATTTTTTCTTCCCTCATGAAGGACGTCCTAAGATCATCTCCGATGCCATAGTGTGTTTGGAGAAATCCATAACAATGAAGGTAATCCTTATTTTATGTCCAAAGACCTTGATCTTGAGATCTTCTAGCATCCCAATAGGTTTAACGATAGACCCACTGGCCATCTTCACTACTATGGTTGTGGTCGCAAGGTGAGGTCTTCCCATAGTTTCCCATCAATTTTTAGTCACAATGATAACCCTTGCGCCACCATCAAGAATTCCCTTCATAGTTAATCCCTTAGTAGTGATTGGTATGGTCGCATTGGATTCATCACCCTCAAAGTATTGTCCCAACTTGTTAACATATATTTCTATAACAAGGTTCTCATCTAGGTTGGGTTTTGGATCTAAGTGTTCCCCTTTATTGGCATCTCCGTAGCTCCATCCATTTGTGCAAATTGTGGTAGCCCAAACTTTAGTTCTCCATTGAGGAAGGCTCGAAGAGCTGAGACTAGCTCAGGGTTTTTATATAGTTTGGACATGATGGTGGTTCTAACTTCTGAAGACATGAAATCCATCAATTTTGCAATGTTTAACGGCACCTTTTGGACTTCAGTCCCTTGACGTGGGGAAGATGGGATCTCCATATCTTCGATAGGATTAGGTAGTCCCTCTGTAAACGTTCTTTCCATCAAGAAGTGAGTACGCCCACTTTCCCATGACTTTAAGTCACTTTCTTCTTGGATGACACTAGGTATGTCTAAGGGTCTATGGACTTGGTGAGGTTGTTGTTGCGTAGGGAACACGGTGTCTGTAATCTAGATCTTCCTAGGTGCTGGTTCTAGATCCCTTTGGGTATCTTCTACCAAACTCCTTAATTGCTTGACTCGCTCAATCTCCTCTTTAGGGTTTGGAAAAGTTCCTATCTTCTTCTTGGATCCTGGCCATTGTGGCTCATAAAGATCTTCCTTGTTGGTTTCTATCGTAGTGGTCGTTTTGGCCTCCATGGTTTCACCTGAATCAGAATATTCTTCAGCGTCGTTCATATATACGGGGTCATCACCAGTCCATATGTTGGTCTTTGAACTGGGGTCTTCGTTGCTTTTTATGATCTCTTTCTTCATGTTTTCTTCTTTTTTTGAGATTGGGCAATTGATGTCGTGTCTCTTTCCTCAAGAATATAGTTTTGTTTTTGGAGCATCGATCATGTGAGTACGTTTACTGGTACCACAGGTGTACTTTGTGATGGCTCCTCTGTAACTTCAATCAAGTTTAATGGCGTGATCTTCGGTGCATTTGGATTATTTGGACATTGGGCAATCAAATGATCTATGCCACATCGATTACACATGAGTATCGGTATTGTAGACGTGCTCACTTGATTGGTTTGCAAAAGTGTGGCATTCTTTTGTAGCCTAATAGGACACTCGGCTACACAATGTGGACCTCCACACTCATAGCATTGAAGAGGTGGTCTCTTAGCAGTGTAATTGAGATTTTGGCCTCTTGCTACAAGAGCAGCTACTTGATATACAGGTTTGACTTGTCCCCAATAGTCCTCCATGTAGTATTGTGGACTTTCTTCAAGCACATCCATCCCATAGGCAATATTAGGATCTATATCTTCCTCACAGCCTTCCAAACAAGCAATAGATGACTCACAACCCACTTGATTCACAGAAGTGATTCTCGGATGTGGTGGTTGAGGTCCTAGCACTGGAGGTGGTAAAGGTGTTGTTTGAACAACATTCTGGGTCCTAGGTACCATGTGTTGTGTTGTTTGTTCAAGAGGTGGGGCCGGCATCAATGCAAGCACTCGAGGTGTGTCTGTCCATGCTAAGGTTGGTCTATTGGCCATTGCGCACTTAAATACTATGCAATCCTTAGCTTGATGACCATACCTTCCACATGCATTGCAGTTCCCATTGAATTTTACTCTAAAAGTAGGGCATTCTCTTGTACTATGCAGTCCATAGCATACTGAGCACCATTGTTGCTCCCTTCTTTGATACATATGATTGTTCTGCAGAGCACGATTGTCTCTAAGACTCTCTTGAATAGCCTTGGTGAGATCTGCTAAAGACATCTCAGATATCTTTGGCTCCTTAGAAATAGGCTTTAGGGTCATTGGCTGATGCCCCGATCGAGGCCCCGATGCTTGTGAGCTAATAGATTTAGACTCAACAGACACTCTTTCTCCTTGAATCATTAAATTATCCTCCAATTGGATCACATTGGTGGTGACTGCTTCCCAAGTGGTGATACCTCTAATGACTAAGCCATTGTAGATATCCTCATGTCGTAATCCCCTAATGAATCTATCAAGAAATTGGTTATTGTTGAAGCTCTCATTTGGATTACATCGAGAATTCAAATGATTCAAGCGACTAATAAAGTATCTCACCGACTCTCCTTCCTCTCATTGGGCTTTCTGGAGCTGAGAGGCTACACCCCAAAGCACTCCCTCTCGTATGTATTCTTGCAAGAAGAGTCTCCTAAGAGTAGGGTAAATCGTTTTTTCTTCTACCCTTAGGGTTCTATACCAATCCCCATCCCTTCCACTTAAGGTTAGGCTTAAAGCATTGCTCTTATGCGGGTCATTGTGTTCTTCTAGAGAATCACATATTTGTTCAAACACTTCGATATGATTTCTCACATCCCCATCTCCACTAAATTTTTGTGTGAGCTTGGCTATTTGTACTGCCTTACTTCTAGGATCTCTATCAGGTGCGTTACGCATATTCTCAGCAATAGATCAACCAATAGCTTGAGAAAATGTTGCCAAGTCACCTAAGTGAGCAGGCACCGTGGGTGGAGGTGCTCTAGAGACTACATGTGGAGTAGGTATTGGCATCGGGCTTGGTGCATAGGAAGCCCTTGGGTTCCACGTTGGGTATGATGTTGTGCCATGTGGTGGTCCATAGTTCATATGTGTGGCCCTAGGCATAGCAAACGTCAGATGTGACATGCTAATGCTAGCCTGTATAGTCCCATGGAAATAAGAACTTGGGAATTGTGGTTGTGGAGCATAGGTAGTTGAAACAATGGGAGGGGTAGGGACTACATGAGTGTGATGACCCATAGGTGCATACGATTGGTACACACTTGTAGGTACTGTTGAAGGCATTGAGCTACCATGTAGTGGTGCTTTACTAACAAATGAGGTCCATGGCATGTTTCTCGGCATGCCCATCATTGGGGTAGGCATGGTAGCCGTGGTGTCATCAAGGGAAAGATGAGCTAGACTTGGAAAGGTGAAGCTATCACTTGTAGGCTCAGATTTCACTGAGACCCCTGGAGAAACAACATATCGAAGATCCATCGGACTTAGCGAAGGAGTCTCCATTTGCGATAAGGTCGGTTGTTTAGCCTTTCTTGCAGGGATTTCAAAATGACGTGATCACAGTATAATTTCAGGTTAATAACAATAGAAATGAAAAATAACAAATATTTTGTTAATTGACATTCATCTTTTTTGACCTCCAGGGAGACCTAGAGACCGGATCGTAGCCCGCCGGGCTAATTAGTTGGCCCGCCGGGTTAGTGAATTTTCCCAGCGGTCACGCCGGGTAAAGCTATTTGCCCGTCGGGCCCGCCGTGGCTATATAAAGGTGACGCCGGTGCTTGTTTTTCACAAAAGAGGTACATTGAAAAGTCTTCACCAAAATTTCTGGCAACTTTCCACATTCTCAAAGCAGTGTAGCATTAATTTTTTAAACCCTTCCTTATTTTATTGATGTTTTTTTGAGTTTTTTGCGTTAAAACTTAAAGGTTTAAAATTTATTTTATCAAATCATCGTACGTGGATGCACTGGCACATGGTTGCAATTGCGGCTAGGTGTGTCATTGCAAAAGCGTACGATGATTATGTTTTATATTGCTCCCAGTCATTCATGCTTCGGCACATGGTTGCAATTGCGACTAGGTGTGTTGCTGCTAGAATGACAGGAGCATTTGTTTGAAAGAAGTAACCGTGCGTGAATGCACTGGCGCATGGTTGCAATTGCGTCTAGGTGTGTCATTGCAAAAGCTTAGGGTGATTATGTTTTATGTTGCTCCCAGTCATTCATGCTTCGGCACATGGTTGCAATTGCGACTAGGTGTGTTGCTACTAGAATGACAGGAGCATCTGTTTGAAAGAAGTCACCGTACGTGGATGCACTGGCACATGGTTGCAATTGCGGCTAGGTGTGTCATTGCAAAAACTCAAGATGACTATGTTTTATGTTGCTTCCCGTCATTCATGCTTCGGCACATGGTTGCAATTGCGACTAGGTGTGTTGCTGCTAGATTGACATGAGCATCTGTTTGAAATAATTCACCGTGCGTGGATGCACTGGCACATGGTTGCAATTGCGGCTAAGTGTGTCATTGCAAAAGCGTAGGGTGACTATGTTTTATGTTGCTCCCAGTCATTCATGCTTCGGCACATGGTTGCAATTGCGACTAGGTGTGTTGCTTCTAGAATGACAGGAGCATCTGTTTTTAAGTTGTCGTACGGTGAGGCATTGGCACATGGTTGCAATTGCGATTAGGTGTGTCACTACAAAAGCGTACGAGATCTATGGTCTATATTACACTTTTTCTTTCACGTAGAAAAGATCCAAATGCAGTGCCACATAGTTATATTTCACAATGTGTTGTTTGCAATAATACCATTGCAGGCAAAATGGATCCTTCTGCTACTTCAATGATAGAGTTCAAAAGAAAATTAGACAATTGTTGATTACGATCGTCAGTGCACTAGATCTTGACAATATAGCACAGATTGTTGCAGATGAGTCTAGATTGCAATCATTATACAGTGAGATTGCCCGCAAAATGTTGTTGTTATATCCAGACAAAACAATCGAATTAATAAACTCATTAATGAGCAGTTGGGTGGGCAATTTGCCCAAGGTGGCCTCTGATTTTAAAGAGGAATGCCCTCAAGAAGTAGACAAGGGTAAGCTAGAGCATTGGAACACTAGATGGAGAGCTGAAAAGGAGAGGTCAAGGCGAGCATCCCACATAGACACACAGTTTGGCCTAAGCAAGAAAATGCGAATGGCTATCACCAGAGTTGTGGGGAGCATCCAAGTTGGAGAACCGTTTATTGAGGAGGCTGCCATTGAGGGAACATCGGATTCTACTGCTTCTGCCAGTCACCTGGAGAGCAGTATATACAATTCTGAATGTAGTATGACTCTGAGCATTCCAAATAAGTCCATTAAGAAGATCAAGAAACTTGGTTCAGGGGCTTATGGCACAGGGTGGCAAGTTCAAATCAAAGGGATTAGTTTCCTTCCTGCAACGAATACTTATTGTGCCAACGAGTTCAAAGGATAGTCCACGCATCAGTGGAAAATCTTTGCATCAGAAAGTGGGGTAGATCTCAACCATAGAGGGATTGTGAGGAGTATTGCCCACTCTGTAACGTTGCCATGGTTTCTGATATTCCCCTACTTCAATGGGGGAACTTTAGGCGATCTTATGGAGACAGTGCCCCATCCACATGGCTCTTTCACGAAGCTTGTAGCGCATCAAGAGGGGAAAGGAAATATCCATGAAGACTTTAAATGGGAGCAGCCCTCTGAAGACCAGAAAACACGTATCAAGATCCTGTGCAATCATGCTCCCTCGTTGATCCATGCCTTGGTGAAGGCATTGCGATTCGCACATGACGAGGGAGTGATCCACAATGATCTCCATCCATGGAACATCATGTTGGACTTTACCAAGGATCTCACTCCCCGTATTGGAACAATTGATTGGGGATTGGCTCTGCGTGTTGGCTTAGAGACACAAAAGACCAACAATACCGATGAAAACTGGCAAAAGCTTCATCCTTGGTGAGCTCCTGAGTTACTAGATGGCAATCACCCGTGCCCATGGACCAAGGCCACAGATGTGTACGCCATAGGATAGGTGATATGGCAACTTTGTAAGTTTTGTGGAGAGTTCTCTGACTACTACAACACAGATTGGTTCAAACATAAGGTTTCAGTGGAGGTACAATCCAAATCTAGGATTTTTGTGGAAGGTTGGGTGAGGAAGAAATCCACAGAGAGAAAGACCTTGGCACTTTTGGACGAAGAATTAGAAAGATTTGAAGCCCAGCCAGAACGATGCTTACGCCCTCCCTCTGAAATGAGTGTAGCCTTTTTTTGATGGATATATGATGTACTTTATGAAGCACTTTTTTGATGGATATATGATGTACTTTTGACTTATAAAAGCACTTTTAAAATTTGGGTTTTATGCGCCATGGATGATGTATGAGTAATAAAAAAACTTTGTTATATCTCAATAGACAACAAATTTTCTATGAGTTTTGTTTTTTCTCTTAAGTTTCAAGCAATAAGCCACGTGGAATCACTGATTGTCATTCATTGATTTAAAAAATGGTGGTTACTCTTATATCAATTGATTGTCGTAAGATGGTGGTTATTCTTGTATCAATTGATTGTCGTAAAATGGTGGTTACTCTTATATCAATTGATTGTCGTAAAATGGTGGTTACTCTTATAGCAATTGATTATCATTAAGTTTGTATGCCGTAACTGAAGTATAGTGTTTAATCAGGATATGGATAATGATAATCAAAGGGGTAAGCACGCTTTTGAGTGTCTCAGATCCATGTGTCAAGGCGGTGGAGTGAATGACACCGCTCGAATTGCAGCTCGATCCTCCCAGTGGGCCAACCCAGTGGGTACACAATGGAAAGAGGTGAACTCTAGGATTGACCGAGAAATGGTCAAATCCATATGGCCAGGCATTGCAGATGACAACATCAAGAAAGGCCGACTCAAGCTATCACAATGCATTAATGCAGACATACGAGACAATGGAGAGAACATATATCTCGATGTTATGGGTCATCCTATGCATCATATGGATTGTCCATTGTGGTTTTCCAAGATGTTATACATGCATTATGTCTTGGGTGAAGCAGTGGACGTTAGCTCAAGGACACCTCATATGACGGTTGAGGACATTCGCAGCAGTGCAATCACCGTCACACGGCAAGAGATGTCATTGGCACGAGAAGGTGAATCAATGGAAGTGGACCAAGTTAAGGAGGAGCTTCAAACTCAACTCAGGCAAGCATCACAAGCTACACAAGGCTCTCATCCAGAAGCAACCCTAAATAGAGACTTGCAAAGGGAGGTGAAGGTGCTATCTCGCCACGTAAAAGAGTTAGAGGCGACTGTAAAAAAACAAAATGCTGCCACATTGATTGAGCACCCAACACCTATTGAGGCCCCTCCAGCTTCTGGTGAGCACGGTGGTCCTTGCCCCATATGTAGATCATTCTTTCATGAGTGGTGTGGTCACTTCAGCTTGCCATGCGGACATATGTACCATATATCATGCTTGATGCAAAGCATGATGAATAGCTTTCATTGTGCTATATGTGAGTATGAGATATCCAAAAATCTATATGCAATGTTCAAAATGTCTGAAGACTATAATAAGCTTAAAGGTCAGCTTGAATAGGAGAATGAAGATATTCTCACAAATATTTCACTATCACTTGGATAGTTTTTGTAACATTTGCAAGGCTTTCTTGAACACTCCACCAAGCCATCCACACCTTACCTATGTTAGGCAATGCAGAATCCAGTTGCCGTAATGCGAGCATAATTGGCATCATGACATTGTGTACATCCACCACATCATCCCAGAAGTGGCGATTAGCCAGTAGATCTCTAATCACCCCTATTTTGCTTTTTATCTTCTCCCTTTGACCGGCCTCCCATTCTGAAAAAGTGGCACAAACAAATGTCTCCATCATAGCATTCTTATTTTTTATTAGTGATTCTACCGTATAGTAGTTGGTGCAAAATCTAGTTTCGCACGGCAGTTTTAACATAGTAGACATTCTCTGATGGTACATGTCAAGAACCCTCTGACGCTTCAAAACAAACTTGACTATTAAGCGAGCATTGTCTACTATCCATTTGAACCACTCTATGTCATTACTCTTGTACCAATCTTGCAATAACAAGTTCAAGATGTGTGTACTGCAACCAACACTATATAGGTGAGAGAAGCGACTTTCAATTATCCTACCTGCAGCCCTGCAATTTTTGGCATTGTCCATGATTACTTGGACAACATTTTCTTTTCCAAGTTCCTCAACTGCGTCGCCAATTATGTCAGCTATAAAACTGCCAGACTTTATTTGACCAGAGCTATCCACAGCTTTGATAAAACATTCACCACGAGGACATACAAGCATGATGTTGATCAATGGACGCCTTTGAACGTTGGACCAACCATCACTAACTATGGTGTATCCAGATTGTTCTGTTGCATTTAATATTACCCTTTGAATATCTTGTTGTGTGCTTGTGTAACATTTATCCAACAGTTGGTTTCTCATATGGTGATATGTTGGAGGGGTAAATCCAGCACCATACTCCCCAATACGTTTCCAAGCTGACTTCCATGCATCACGGGTGACAATGGCCAATGATCCCCTGGTGAAATAGACGGCTTTAGCTAGTGCAAGTTGTGCCTCTTCTAAGGCAAGCATTTTGAAGCTCGTCTGTAAGCTAACATGTCTACTTTTTGATGATCCTACCTGAAATTCAGGAGATCCATGGTTTGGAGGTGTAGTTCCATCGATATGAGAAGTTGGTTCTCTCCTTTGAGTGCTTCCATTGGTGGGCGTTACACCCAATGATCCCTCGTCCTGGTTTGATCTTATCGATACCGGGGTGTGATGGTCGAAAGTAGAGAGATTTGATCTTTTGCTCGTGGAAATTAGCTTACCAATTAAAGTCTTTAAGTGCATAGCTGCTTCTTCTGCACCTAAGCCCTTGCACTTTCCTCCTTGGATTCTGGTATTGCCACCTAGCAAATGATCCCTTATTCTTGGTGCTCCTCCAGATTTCTCTTCGCCACAAAAGTTACATTTCCAATCTTGATACTTATTTAAATTTGTGGCTAAATTCCACTCGGGTCCTGGACTTTTTCCACCTGCCTTTCGCTTGCCCTGCGAAGTGGTGCCCTGCGAAGCAAGACCTGGCATTGAGGTAGGATGTCTTCTCAAGGAAGCCAGGCTTGAGACACCAACATCACCGCTCACATTCCCGGTGGAAGACATACTTATTGGATGCCTACAATACCAATAAACATAGCTCAGTATGCTATCTCTTCTTCCAAGTATTATTCAAACCAAACATTAGTGTTATAATCAATATCACACACAAGCATAGTAGTGAAGCCTAAAGGGAATAAACCTCAATCTACTCAAACATGAGCAAGCTAATACAACGGTGAATCAAATATGTGATCAGTCCATCTCAAAAGTAGAGATATCGACCCAAAGATTCACCTTCCTACCTCCTTTCATGAATCAATCCAGTCCAAAAAAGAACTAATGACCCATGATTGGAGCTCTAATCGAAATAGCAAGCAAATACAGCGGTGAATCAAACATGTGATCAGTCCATCCCAAAAGTAGAGATATCCACCCAAAGATTCACCTTCCTACCTCCTTTCATGAATCAGTCCAGTCCAAAAAAGAACTAATGACCCATGATTGGAGCTCTAATTGGAATAGCAAGCAAATACAGTGGTGAATCAAACATGTGATCAGTCCATCCCAAAAGTAGAGATATCGACCCAAAGATTCATCTTTCTACCTCCTTTCATGAATCAGTCCAGTCCAAAAAAGAACTAATGACCCATGATTGGAGCTCCAATCGGAATAGCAAGCAAATACAGCGGTGAATCAAACATGTGATCAGTCCATCCCAAAAGTAGAGATATCAACCCAAATATTCACCTTTCTATCTCTTTTCAAGAATCAGTTCAGTCCAAAAAAGAACTAATGACCCATGATAGAAGTTCTAATCAATATAGCAATCAATTTAGCAAATATAACGGTGAACCAAACATGAGATCAGTCCATCCCAAATGTAGAGATGCCGACCCAAAGATTCACCTTTCTACCTCCTTTCAAGAATCAGTTCAGTCCAAAAAGGAACTAATGATCCATGATCAGAGTTACATTAAGTTTTAATTTTTTTTAAAGACTATTCATTTTTTACCTTTAGTTTTTCTTCTAAATTTTAAAGGATGACCAAATTTAGAGGAAGAGGTGATGTGATGTGATGTGATGTCTATGAAAGGGTTATATAGAGCCTCCAAATATGGAGGGGGTACACGACGAGCCCGGTGGGATTCTTGCTTGTCCCGCTGGGCCCGCCGGGTTTCATATTAAACCCGCCAGGCCTGCCGGGATTGTTGGTTGTCCCGCCGGTTCTACGTTTTCTACCGGTTTTCGTAGGTCATGACATTAGATATGTTATTAACATGAAAAAAATAGTGATAATAACAACAATAATTAACATTTAACAAAATGCGTCATCGCATAATTAAAATCCCTGCTTTTCTGTATCCAAGAATCTCATTAGACCCGTTGAAGGCATGTTGATCCCCTTATTCTGTCTCTCTAACTCAATGACCCTATAATTGGGCGGCATCGAGTAGCTCAAATATATAGATCTCGTGTGCAAGAAATCAAGGAAGAAGGTAGAGCTTGAGAATTTGAAACTAGCAAGCAAGCAAACATGGAATCAACTAGGAGCAACCTTGCTGGTTGTGGTGTGTGTGAACACACACACACACACACACTTTGGGCAAGTTTGTAGAGTGAAGGGGCAATTGGACATTATGGTGAAAATCAAAAGCAATCCGAAGGCATTGAGAAATTTGGGGAGTCTTGAGAAAATGGAACGGGTCTGGAGTAGCTAAAAACCATTGCAAGGTAAATTAAGCAGCAAGGAGTAGGGGAATGTGTGTGTAGATATAGACTCACACACACACACACTCTCCAACTGTAGAGTTGGCTCCATTAAGAAATTTTGTGAAGCCCCAATTGAGCAAGGAGTAGGGGAAGGACAGTGTGTGTGATCCACATACATACACACACACACACACACACACACACACACACACACACACACACACACACACACACACACACACACACACACACACACACACAT
Source organism: Adiantum capillus-veneris (assembly GCF_014529385.1). Lineage (NCBI taxonomy): Eukaryota > Viridiplantae > Streptophyta > Polypodiopsida > Polypodiales > Pteridaceae > Adiantum > Adiantum capillus-veneris. Next base: position 140,101,149 of record NC_140946.1, read on the forward strand.
ACACACACACACACATTTGGGTAGCCAGATAGTAGCAATCAAAGACAGTTAACGCAAAAATTGGGGGGAAACACATGACTCAATTCACAGATTGACAAAGGAGCTACATACAGTAAGCAAAGTATTAAATTTTGTACTCTCTCTCTTAGAGTGTTCCGACACACACTAGTTTGGGCACCGTCGAGCAAGAAGAGAGAGGATTTGTGGTGTGTCGCACACACATACATTCTTGCACTTTGGTGAGAGAGAGAGAGAGAGAGAGAGAGAGAGAGAGAGAGAGAGAGAGAGAGAGAGAGAGAGAGAGAGAGAGAGAGAGAGAGAGAGAGAATTTTTACTCTCGCTAAGAGTGCGTTCCCACACACATTAGTTTAGGCCCCATCAAGCGAGAAGAGAGAGGATTTGTGTTGTGTCGCACACACATACATTCTCGCTCTTTGGTGAGAGAGAGAGAGAGAGAGAGAGAGAGAGAGAGAGAGAGAGAGAGAGAGAGAGAGAGAGAGAGAGAATGAGATTCTTGGATTCTCTTTGGATCAATAATTCACAGCCTCACCGGCTACGACTTTGGCAACGTCGGTTCAGTGTGATAGAGAGAAAAAGTGAGATTGGGCATGTATTTGGTTCTCAATTATCCACGTGGGCTTTGGGCTCCTTGCATTGGTGAACCAGGCTCTCAGACTCAGCATTCTTTTCAGATATCAACATCAGTATTTTGCATTGACTCAACATCGGGATTTGCATTAGCAGCTATGAAATCAATGAGCACTTCCATTCGGTAGCAAAAGATGGCACCAACTTTCTTTTCTCCGCTTTGACATAGCGAGAGCAAGGGAGAGTTATTTGGCTCTCCTCCTGCAAAGCTTTGTCATTGGCTCCAACGGACATCCCCGACATCCCAGCTTCAAATTTCCTAGAGATAGATCAAGAGAGAGCCACATCAGCTCTCCCCTAGCCCCCATCCAAAGTGGCTTGGATCCCACGTAGTCTCCATAGTGTTTTGGCTTTGACGGTTCTGCATTTTTCCCCTTCAGCCATACATACCAACACATACGGCTCCAACGGACCATTTCAGAGAGAATTTCACTTGAGCTAGTTTCCAGGCAGTTTCCAGAAGGTTTGCTCATAGTTTTGCATTCTTTCAAGTGCAAAATATGTGGCACATGTAGTGTTCATGTATGATTGTGTGGGGAGTTTGAGAGAGTGGCTTTAGCACAATTTTGTACAATTTATGATATGTATGCATATGCAAATATAGCTTGAGCTAGGTATAGCTTCTAGGTAGTAGGTTCACATGTTTACAACATTTTTTGGACATGTACAGGTCAATAGAGCCATTCATTTAGAAGTGAGCCAGTTTTTGAGGCTTTTGGTAGTGCATGTATACCATTTGTGGATCTATTTATTGAGACACTGAGTGTCTGTTTTCATGAATATTTGGCGATATTTTTTGTGTTTTTACTCAGATTTCAAAGGAAACTTTGCCGGAATTTTTCTAGGTTCTCGTCATGCTTTGGGCACGTCTGCGGTTTTACTCTTTGATGGTTTAGTGGTTGAGTTTGACTCTCGCCTTGACAAGTCTTGTCAGCTTGGACATAGTTAAGTGTTCTTGCATCCACTAGTAGGAGTGAGAATTTCATATGCTGATGGGGCTACAACTTACAGCTAGTCAGTTGGCAGATTTGGGTGGTGCATAACATAAATATCGTGTTAATGGCTATAAACTGAAGAAATATCTAGCACGTTTCACAGGTTTTTACAGTCTTTTTACAGACAATTTTCTTGTGAGATGTGTTTTGAGCATGTTTCTCACTACTTGTGCACTATGTTACTCAGGTAAGATACAATTTGATCTCAATGAGACAATTAGCATATTGTGGGTGTTAGACATTGCTTAGAGAGCAATATTTCCAAATGCATTGCGGATCATTAGTGATTGGCTCTCGCAGTGGCTTAGTATATTCTATGCATGTATCTAAGGTACAAGACAACATAGTCTCAGTTTTATTGATGGCAAGCATTGATCGAGAGATGAGACGTGTCTCCTTGGTAGAGTGGGTATGCTCCCTAAAGACATAGGCAAAGATGATGGACATGGAGTTCTTTGATATGCTCATCCTAGAGGCTCATGATTTGGTGCAAGGACACACAATTCCACCTATGGGTGACAGGGATGTATCCATCCCACTGTTGATGATGACGCATCCATACGTAATGAGTAGTCCGAATGATGTAGTGCATGCAGATAGTGCAGGAGAAGCTAGGACAACCAGGGTTGCAAATTTTTTTTCATCGTTTTGGCATCTCATGTACGACCTACTAGTGTTGAGGCCCAACCTAGAAGCTACAGTGGGAGCATTTGCAACCGGGTTTTCAGTGAATGACACTAGCTAGGACTCAAAGTTCTAGGAAACTATCAAAGCCAATATCTTAGAGCCAAGAGGGGGGGGGGAATCAACTGCTATGCCTAAACTGGGTGATATCAAGATCCTACAATCCCATTCCTAATCTCTAGATGTTTTGGATGGACTATATAGCATTGCACACAAAACTTTTTTATTATGCACAATCAGATTACAATGAAGCAGGTTAAAAGATACAATTACAAATTGCAAGCATGCATCAAGATGAAGGTGCACTTTTTTTCGTGGAGTCTCAGACAACAATTTATAACTATAGATATTGAATTGCAACTTGCTTAAGCTATGGCTAACTCTAAAATGGCTAAGTCCAAGGTTAATGGCAAGGTGTAACAATTGTTAGGAGATAAGATGTAGCTAAGTAGATGAATAAGTAGTATACTTAATGGAGAGAGACAAATTATCACACATGAGATATTATAGAGTAGAGAGAGAGAGAGAGATTGAATTATCATCCACGGAGGTCAGATATGACCTATGGGATCGAAAAACAAAGCAGTACAAAGGATTTTTTCTGGGTGAAGGGATTGTCGAATACATCTCAATTAAGGATTGAGGGTCCAGCTAGGAGTGAACAAAAAGGAAAAGATGAGATGAATAAAACCTAAGGATGGGTGGGTGAGGGGGGAGCCGGTTTGGGAGTTTGAAACTCCTGGATAATGGCTTTACCTCCTCGATAAACTGCTCATTTTCCTATTGTGTGTGCTTCCTGCATCTTTTGTAGTTTTACCTTCTTTTGCTTGAGTTGGCTGGGTGTAAGGTCCTCTAAAAACCAAATTTTAGTGTCCTTGAGTGTTAACCCTCACGGCTCACAGACACTCTATCACCTACGACGGACGCTGTATTATTTACTTGGTAGAGTCAGGTACCGGGCTTGTCGGTCCAATAGGAAAAGGGTAAGAGTGATCACCGATGAGAGGCGCACTCTAACTGGAACATTCAAGGGATTAGTTGGCTAAGCATGGGCGTCCAAGTGTGAATGGTGCGAGCTCATATAAAGTCAACTAAACCTAAAATTCACTCATTCTCTCATTTGTGCAATTGAAGAGTGCTCTTGCTCCATCTCCATCTTCTTCTTCTTCATCTCCTTGTGTGTGTGTATGCATGAGAGAGAGAGAGAGAGTGCGATCGAGCATTGCAGCGGTACGACGGCGGCGAGGCGGTTGAGCACGGCGTAGCGGAGTCTCCCTCTTCTTCGCGGTGAGGAATCCTCCACAAAGCAAGCGTAGAGCTGTGAGTGACACACCATCGTCATCTTTGAGCTTACTAGTTTAGGCTTGTTGTGTGCTTGGAGCCATTTGTGGCTCGCACGCGGTGTCGTTTCCGGGGAATGCCTTATACTAAGCTTGAATGACACACTCTGCTTCTTTTGTGGTGCAATTTCTATTGTAGGTCCCTTGAGCTGGATGCAATGTTGCTTTCTAGGGGTTGGCCCTTAGCGGTTGCTAAGTCAGGAGCACTCGATTGCTCTCTTAGCAAGGATATTGACATAGGGGCTTTCACTTCTAACTCTCTTCGTTGCTCCGCCTTACGTAAGCTCTCGACTTCCTTTTCCCTCGCTGCAAGGATATATCGCTCAACCTCTTGCACTTTAGAGACAATTTTGAAATCACCAATGTCTTAAATATTTGACCATATGGACAAATATAAACATTTGTTTTAAGTCAAATCCTTCCACAAGGTAGTACTTCAAAAGCTCTTTCAAGCCATGCTCTCAAAACTTGGCTAAGATTTGGCTATGTGGTCAAATTTTAAGCTCATTTTGAAAGTAAGAATTGAAAAATTCCAAATTCACTAGTATGGTGTTAGCCCTTCCACTTTTAGAATTATAAAAGTTGTAAACATCATTTGACCGACCACCAAGACTACTACTTGCAAGTCACCACCCCCTAAATTAGGTAGCTAGTGTACAACAAATTCATGCATATGACCCAAGAAAAATGCTTCTATTATGCTCATAATGCATGTTCCTCATTTTGGAATGTAATGTAGGTAGACTTTTTCCTATGACACCTGATGTTGATAAAAGTTCAAGTAAATACATTTATACATACATACATACATATACATACATACATACATATATATATATATATATATATATCACACCATGACATGAGAGGGGTGGCACAAAAAGTCAAGGCCATCCCCTCTCGTGTTGTTGTGAGACAAATCTATTACCCACACACACACACATATGTACAAATATGGACATATATATATATACACTTTGGATATATATATATATATATATATATATATATATATATATATATCACACCATGACATGAGAGGGGTGGCACAAAAAGTCAAGGCCATCCCCTCTCGTGTTGTTGTGAGACAAATCTATTACCCACACACACACACATATGTACAAATATGGACATATATATATATACACTTTGGATATATATATATATATATATATATATATATATATGAATGACACCATGACATGAGAGGGGTGGCACAAAAAGTCAAGGCCATCCCCTCTCGTGTTGTTGTGAGACAAATCTATTACCCACACACACACATATGTACAAATATGGACATATATATATATACACTTTAGATATATATTTATATTTATATTATAGTCTATCACACCACAATGCAAGATGGGTGGTGCAACAAAAAGGTACATCCCCTCTCGTGTCTTTGTGTGACAAGACACACACACTCACTCACTCCTCACTCACACTTACACACATATACAAGATACACACACACACACACACACACACCACAGATGTATCTATGTATGTATACCTAGTCCATTGCACCACAATGCAAGAGGGGTATGCATGAAAAGCATACCCATCATCTTGTGTTTTTCTACAACAATTTATGTGTATATGTATATACATTGCTAAATACTAAACTAGAGCCACCCTATTGTGTTGTGGCATGTTAAAGCATGCATAGAAGGAGATCAATTTTGAAAGATACACATATGGAAAAATGATCATAGAATAAATCATAAAGGCTCATAATTTCATATTGTTTCATAAAAAGGTTACAAACTCCTTACTTCTCCTTTTCCTCTTTCTATTTAATCTTTTGTGGCTTGATGGGGTTTTGTTTGTCTCCTATGGATTTGGATTGCAGTGGCTAGTTTTTAGGAATTTTTTAATTATTTTTTTATCTCTACCATCATTTCTTTAGCCTCTTTTAGCGTTCTCTCTACCTCATTCACTTGGTGCATGACTGTTGAGATAGATTGCCCTTATCTTTTTTGTTATCTACCATTCTTGCCTTGCCAACAAGTCTCTCCAAGAAAACACTTATGCAATGAGGGTGCTTTTTATGCTTGATCTACATAAGTGATTAAAAGGTTTATATTTAAGCTACAATAGCGAGCTCCAATTGGACATGTGGTATGTGCTCGATTAGAAGCTGCATCGGGCTATGTGCAACATTAAATGCACCCCACCTTATGCAATCATGAGAATGTACATCATGTCATCATGGCCCTTTCTTGAGTACCCTATACATATGAACCCCCCATTTACCCATCATCTTGTGTGTGACTATAGTGTACTCTCTATATCTAGCCAGAGCATTCACAGTCAGTGCCTTGCTAGTTTTTTTTTTCCTAGGTTTTTTTGCAATATTTTGCACAGAATAGACCTTTTCTAAATGAAGATTTAAGAGGAGCTCCCTTGCTCTTAGGAGACACCCAATCACATGCTATTTTAATTTTGAATCTTTGCCGTATTGGACTTCATACCTGTGAAGTTGAAATTGAGCCAATGTTCAATGTGGAGAATGGTATACTGCTTTGCATCTCTTTCTTACAAATTTTGAGCATGCTTACCAGCAACATACCGCTAGTGGCACAGTTGAACTAGAGAAAATGTATTTTTCTCATATGAAGTACATAAGCTTAGATCCTTCAAAGAAACATATTGTCTCCGAGAGTTCTTTGAAGCTTCCAATGCATATGCATAGGAACATCAAATTGTTTGTGCATAACTGGAAATATTGGACAACAGAATACTATGAATGTTATGCAGGGTTTATCCTCTATTTACACATAATTATGCAAGAGTATGTGGACAAGGTAGATCAAGCATGGGGCAATGTCAAAGGCGACAATGAGCTGGTGGCTCAACAAGGTTACCTTATAGGTATTAGAGAGAATAAACCTTCTAGAGGGTGCTTTTCAAACCAATTTCTTCCTACCATACCCATTGTTGATATGAAATATATCATTCTCTATTATATCTTGGAGCTTTTTGACCTATGAGGTGACTATTACCTCACCATAATGGCATAGTATCTTGAAGAGGATGATATCATCATTGGCCCTATGCAAGACAAGCATTTGGTGATAGATGTCCATGTGTCAGAGGGAAAGTTTGTAGATCTAGCATGGGCACTTTCAATGATTTGTACAATGTAGACATGTGTGAGGCAACACTTGCAATGGAAGACGAGTTTAGAGTAGTGCAAAAAGGCTAGGAATCACAAATATTAAAAAAATGCCTCCATCAATGTTCTTCATGGCGTCAACATCATCGGCCCCAAACAAAGCAGAAAGCAGTGTTAAATTATAGAATGAGTCCCAATTTGAGGAGGATGAAAATCAAAAGGTATAGTTTCATTTATGGCAATGAAAATTCTTTTGTTTTTTAGCCCTATATTTATTAATAATTTACATTCGTCTTTTAATCTACCAATACTTTGTTTTTATTGCTTGCAGCATGTTGCATGGAACAATAAGTTCATTCCTCATCCCTATGGGAAAGGCAAGGGAAGTTCAAAGAGAATTCCTCCCTTGGATAGTATTTGACAAAGATTGTTTCCATGGAGTGTATTGTGTTCAAACAAGAAATTGACGACCTCTTGGTGTGCCTACATGCCCTAGTTGAGTCACTTGCTCCCTCAGACATTGGCGCCATTACCACGGAATGAGTACCTAGATTAGTGTGAACAAATTCCAATCCGATAGAGTTACCTTAAATAGACTAGTTATATAGAGTAGGATAGGAGAGGAGATCAAGGTATCCTTGGTCTTTGCGTTTTTAGTGGTGTCAGTTTCTTGCCATAAGAGTAGTTGAAAGGTAGAGTAAAGGGTTGAGAATAGGTTTAGATCTTGGTGTGTGGCTTTGTTTGCTATTAGAGTAATGAAGTTCGCACTATGCTAAAAAGAAGAAGAAAAAAAAAACAAATTTCCGAGTTTTTGTAGTAAGTTGTTGTTTTTTAGTGTTATTTTCTTTTGTTTTAGGAGTAGGGTAAGCTCAAAGGGGGTCACTACAATTTAAAAAATGCCTATCGCATGGGTTCAATAGTAGGGATTATTTTATTCTATATTTCCTCACATTTTCACATATAGAAGGGTGTTGAGAAAATGATCTTGAATTTTTTTTTAGCAAATTGAATAGAAAAAGGGTCCCTTTTATCAATAAAAAACTCACAGTTAAGGGGTTTTATAATTAGTCCTTGAACGCATGTGATATATAGGGTATACGTATAGTGACTCCCCCCCCCCCCTCAAGGGGGTAAGTGATGAATCTTTGGATGAGGTTCTGTCCACATTTTGGTTGAGTTTTTGTGTTAGCATGTGCTTCATGTGAAAATCAGCAAAAAGGAGTGAGGAAAGAGGAAAATTCACCTAAGGATTTCACTTTTTTAGTGAAATTTTGACTTTCTTGTGACACTTTGAACCTAAAGTAATAGCCAAAACCTGTGGAAAAATGAAATCTAGAAAAAACTATGATTTTACCTCCAGACATGAGAAAATCACATTTTTTTCCTCAGCTACATGTTATAGAAGGAATATTTGGTCAAGACTTGTTTTAGTTGTAGGCCTTGATTCCAGGACCACTGTTATTAAGTCAAAGTTGAAAAAAGTTATTAGAAGCAGTAATAGAGGATGAAAATCATATTGTTTTTCTAGTTGCCAGCTACAAGAGTCAAAACTTGACAACACTTGGAACAAGGGTTCTATTGGAATTAGGGTTGCAGAGAAACACACACAGCTTGGAGAAGACGAGGGAAGCTCAAGGCACACAATAGAGAGTATGTTACTTAGTGTGCAATGGAAAGATAGATAGCCCTAGAGTGATGGGCGTATATACAATGCACGGGGGAAAAACCTCCTAAAGAGGGAAAAAATGCCCCGGCGGTCCTAGTGTGTTCACACACATCACTACCACATGTATATGGTAACAAATCCCCCTTGGAGTGATGCGGTGAACGAGAGCTGGCACATGAGTAAAGGGAAGTGCCATGCCCTGAGGACAGGATCAGTCCACAAAGGGGAGTAAGCCCAAAGCTTTGCAGAAAGCTTCAAGCTTCTCACGAGACAATGCCTTTGTGAAAAGATCTGCAAGGTTGTCCTGTGTTGGCACATAAGACAAGCTGATCTCTCCTGCTGAGAGCCTCTCCCTGACATAGTGGTAATGCACCTCAATGTGCTTTGTGCGAGCATGAAAAACTGGGTTCCTCGCAACTGCCAATGCGCTCTGACTGTCAGTGTAGATAGTGTTGGCAGTGTCCTGTCCAACACCCAAGTCAGCCATAAGGCGTCTGAGCCATACACACTCAACCGTAGCTGCGAAGACTGCCTTGTACTCAGCCTCACAACTCGAAGTGGACACAGTAGGTTGCTTCTTGCTCAACCATGATATACATGAACTGCCAAGCATGAAACAAAAACCACTTGTGGACACTCGCGTGTCAAAACAACCAGCCCAATCTGAGTCCAAAAAAGCATGTAAGTCTGGCGGCAATGATCCCCCCTTGGGATAAAACAAGCCAAGATGTAAAGTGCCACTAAGGTAGCGGAAAATCCTCTTGACAGCCTGCCAATGCTTAGACCCTGGGCTATGCATAAATCTGCTGACGTGCGAGACTGAAAACTGAATATCTGGCCTCGTGTTGCATACATAAATGAGGCAGCCAACAGCAGTTTGGTAAAGAGTGACATCAGCAGGATTGCCAGCATCATGTAGACTCAACTTCAAACCTGTTTCTATGGGAGTGGCAATAGGTTTGCAATCCTCAAGTCCAAACTTACATAGCAATGTCTCTATGTAACTTTTCTGACACAAGGCAATACCACCATCACACTGCTTAAACTGTATACCCAAGTAATGATGCAGCAGCCCCAAATCTTTCATCTTGAAAGTAGCATTCAAATCAGCCTTAAATTCAGCAATATGTCTCTCATTTGGTCCAGTGATCAGCAAATCATCAACATAAAGAACCACAATGAGAAATACATCATCCTCACGCTTTACATACAATGTGCTTTCTGTTGGACTGTTACGAAAGACTCATTTAACCAAATGAGTGTCAGCTTTCTCATACCAAGCACGAGGAGATTGCTTCAACCCATACAAAGCCTTCTTACATTTGCACACTTTGTCCTCTTGTCCTTTTATGACAAAACCGCGAGGCTGCGTTACATAAACTTCCTCAAATATGTCACCATTCAAGAAAGCAGTAACAATGTCTGATTGATGTACATCCCAACCAAAATGAGCTGCCAATGCACATAGAAAACGCACAGTAGTCATACGACAAGTGGGAGCAAAAGTCTCTTCATAATCTATGCCTTTTTGTTGTGCATAACCCTTTGCAACAAGTCGAGCCTTATGGCGATCGATCTCACCATCCGGCTTGCGTTTCAACTTGTAAACCCACTTCGTACCAATGGCCTTTTTGCCAGGAGGCAAATCACATAAAGTCCATGTGTCATTCTCTATAAGTGCATCATATTCTGATTTCATGGCAGCAATCCAATTTTCTGAATTCTGTGCTTCATCAAAAGACAGAGGCTCCTCAACATCATGTAAACTAGACACAGCCAAAGCATAACAATCTGATGCATAAGATGCATGGCGAGAGCCTGAACGAGTACGACTAGATAAAGGTGCATCCAATTTACTGTCACGCAAAGTGTGCACCAGCCATTTTGGCATACCTCTAGCCTGCTCATTTTCAGCCCTTTCCTCATCAAGTACATCATGTACATCTGCATCAGTAATAGGCTGTTCTAAAACATTTTCAGAAACCCCCATAGACTGTACATTTGCCTCATTGGAACTTACATTCGTATTTCCACCACTGAAAAGAGGCAACAAAGTGTCATAAATGTCTTGTGAGCTTACATTACTGTCTCTAGTACATGACAGCGAGGGCTGAACAGAGTCTTCCACAAACACTACATCCCGTGAAACCAGAATACGTTTTGTTTGCGGATGATACAACCTGTAACCTTTGCTTTCAGCACTATAACCAACAAAAATACATTTGACAGCCTTATCATCCAATTTTCTACGCTGTGTTTGTGGCACCAAAGCATATGCCAAATAGCCAAAAACACGCATGTGCTCAATAGAAGGTTTTCTATCATGCCATGCTTCATATGGAGTAATAGACTGCAAAGCTTTCGTAGGACACCTATTAAGTACATAAGTGGCACACGTGATGGCCTCAAGCCAAAAAGAATGCGGCAAAGCTTGACTTTTGACCATACATTGTGCCATTTCCGTTAGTGACCTGTTTTTCCTCTCAGCAACACCATTTTGCTGAGGTGTATAAGGCACTGTACATTGGTGTGTTATCCCACGACTAGCCAGAAATGCATTAAATTCATGAGACATATACTCCCCCCCTCGATCGGAACGGAGGGTGCCCATAGTACATTTTGAGACATTTTCAGCCATAGCCAAAAATTGTTTGAAGCACATAAAAACTTCGGACTTCTCTTTAAGCGGAAATACCCATGCATGCCTGGAGTAATCATCAATGAAAGTCACGAAGTACAGGTAATTGCCCAAGGACGGAGTTTGCATGGGCCCACAAACATCACTATGCACAAGCTGCAACCTGCATGTGGCCCTAACTTGAACCATCCTTTGGAAACTTAGAACGCTGCATTTTACCCAGAATACAGCCTTCACAAACATGTTTGACAGGTGCTTCAAGAGGCGGCAAAGAAGCAACCATATCAGATTTCTGCAAACGCAGCAAACTGGCAAAATTCAGATGACCAAAACGTGCATGCCAAAGTTTTTCATCTGAAATAGCCCTTGAATTTGCAACAGCATTTGCAAAATTTTGTCCACACTTGTCATACAAAGTGAGCTTATACAGCCCACGGCACAAAAGCCCAGATGCAACAATTTCATCACCAAAAGTGAGATCATGAACTGTACATCTGTCATCCACAAATTTGACTACAAGTCCAAGTCTAGCAAGTGCGGATACAGACAAGAGATTCTTCTTGATCCCAGGTACATAAAGTGCATCAACAAGTGTGAAGGAACTGCCATTAGCAGCAGTGAGCACAATCTTTCCAACTCCCTAAACTGGATAAGAGGCGTTGTTGGCACAAGTGACTGAATTCCCATGAGGGACAGACTCGATAGAGGTAAACAATTCACGATGTGAGGTAATGTGCTTTGTAGCACCACTGTCAAAATACCACACATGTGAATCTGCAGCAACTGACAAGCATGCATCATGGATAGCAGGATTGTAAGTGCACTCCGCGCTAAAAGCCCATTCTGCATCAACATCAGCATCACAATCTCCTTTCATAGAAGACTCAACAATGGCTTCATTTGTAGTGGAACCAGCATTTGCAGTGGAACCACCCTCTTTCTTCTTAGCCTCTTTGGCCTTCAACTTAGGACACGACTTGATCAAGTGATCATTGGCTTTACAATAATGGCAACGCATCTTCTTTTTGCCCTTATCACCAGAATTGCCAGACGAAGTACTGCCAGCAGAAGCATTAGGAACAGAATTTTTGCCACTCGCAGAAGAACCATAAGAAGTGGCTGCATTACTGTTACCACCCTTTCTTTGAGAAGCAATAAAAGCCTGTTCAACTGCACGCTGCCTAGTCCTGTTTTTTCTAGAAAGTGACTCTTGCAACAGCAATGTGCATAATGCATCAAACTTGACAACTTCAGGATTTCCTTGGGTCATCAGTCTCCAAGTACTAGCAAAAGTCTGGTAGGAATCTGGTAAGGCATCAAGAACAGTCTGCACAAGGGAACTGTCCGAAATGACTTCACCTGCAGAAATGAGTTGCTCATTGATATCCTTGACACTAGCAAGGAAAGTGTCCATATCATCTTCCTCATGCATAATCTTCGACTCTAGCTCTTTACGCAGCAAAGCAATTTTAGCCTCATTGCGGCTTGCATAAAGACCTGCTAGAATATCCCAAGCCTGTTTTGCAGATTTTGCTGAACGGATGTGAGGAATAATGGTGCGCTTCACAGACAACGCAATCAATGCATGAGCCTGCGCATCCTTAACATCCCAACGAGCTTGTTCTGCCGTAGGCAAAACAACTCTAACAGCTGCAATCCTTGCAGCAAGACCTGCAACATCCTCAATATCGCCTACATCTTCAGAACCAGGACGTACATCAATGCCCTGCACAATGTTCCAGACACCTTTTGACACAAGAACATGTTGCATCATATAAGGCCACATAGGGTAGTTGTCCCCATCCAACCAGTCCTCAGCAGCAAACATCTTGAACACATCTGTGTTGTTGTTGTCAGCCATGTTAAATGCTGCACCTGATGTGAAAACTGCCCGAAAATAGGAGAAATGGAGCGGGAACAACTTGTGCTATATAGCACAAACCGTAGAAGACTATAAGGCACCTGTTATGCAGAAAACGACACTGACAGAAAATCTACACAAAATGACGAAATAGCCTGTGCAGTACTGCCTGTAGTGGAAACGGAGGTCGAAATGATCCCAAATCGAAATTCTGAGCAGACCGAGCTCGTCGAGCTCGCCCAAAATATTTGTCGACCTGCGAACGCTCGCCAAAGCTCACTGAAATCGGAGAAAGTGAGCAGGCGTGTGCTGGAGCAGCTGGCGACTAAGGCCGGGAGGACGTGACCTGCTCTGATACCAATTGTTGGAATTAGGGTTGCAGAGAACACACACAGCTTGGAGAAGACGAGGGAAGCTCAAGGCACACAATAGAGAGTATGTTACTTAGTGTGCAATGGAAAGATAGATAGCCCTAGAGTGATGGGCGTATTTACAATGCACGGTGGAAAAAACCTCCTAAAGAGGGAAAAAATGCCCCGGAGGTCCTAGTGTGTTCACACACATCACTACCACATGTATATGGTAACAGGTTCTTATTGGCCTAAGAAAGAAAGCCATCAAATCAAAATTTAATTTGGAGACACATAGTGTGAGAGTGAGATCAAATCCCAATTTTCAAAGTGAGAAATTGCTAAAATTGGGATAAAACTCAAACCAATTGACCAAACACTATGAAATTTGGTGAGTGTACTCTTGAAAGAGGGTAAAACACTTGGGAATTGGTAAAAGTTGAAAAGAGTTATCAAAAGCAGTAGCAGAAGAGAAAAATGCAATTTTATCCCCAACCACTAGCTAGAAAAATAATTTTTGGCTAAGATTTGTTTCAGTGGTAGGCTTTGATGCAAGGATCACCACTATCAAGTTAAAGTTGAAAAAAGTTGTCAAAAGTAAGACTAGAGGGAGAAAATAGTGATTTTCTCCCAGCTACCTGAAAGAAGAAGAAGTTTTTTCCAAGTTTTAAACCAAAGGGGGATCTTGATGCAAATATCACATTCATCAAGAAAAAATGAAAATTGGAAATTTGCACATGAGGTTAAACCAAACCCTAGTCAGAAAGTGCCAAAAAATGCTAAAATTGGCTTAAAACATTCAAAACATGTCAAAATTGAACCAAACTTGGTAGGTAAGATCTATAGAGAGTGGGGAACTTAAGAAAATAGAAAAAGCTTCCTTTTATACAAATTTGTATTGACCTAAGGAGAAAATTGAAATTTTATCTTGAAGGTGATTGAAAACAATTAGAATCAGGTGAGATTTGGTGTGCTCGTAGGCCTTGGTGTGAGAAACTCACTAGCCTTTTTAGAATCAAATTTGGACACTCAGATCATAGGTTAGGCTTACAACAATCAAAAAGAGACTCTGAAATTTTGAAAACAGGGTTTAGGGGACCTTTTGAATCTCCAAATGGGACCAAACTTGGTGGGTAGATTATTCATAAGGTAAAGAACCTAGCCAAAGTGAAAAAGTTTGAAAAAGCTATCAAGAAAGCACCTTGAGGGAGAAAATTGTAATTTTTTCCAAGTACTCCAGAAAGTTGTCAAACTGAGCTAAGACCTGATGTCCTTGTAGTCCATGATGTGGTGAGTGCACGGCCATTCCAAGTACTCCAGAAATTTGTCAAACTGAGCTAAGATCTGATGTGCTTGTAGTCCTTGAGTGGTGAGTGCACAGTCAAATGGCCATGCTATTGGAGCAATCCCTCTACAAAAAGGGTGGCCAATTTCATTTGAAAGCAACAAGCTTGATTCAGCACAGCAGAATTATTCTGCTTATGAACGGGAACTCTATGGAATAGTTTCTACCTTGAAAACATGGCGACATTATTTATATGGCGCTCAATTTGAGATTGTGTTTGACCATGAAAGCATTAAATGGTTTACACAACAAACCGACTTGAAGGGTCGAAAGGCGAGGTGGACTGAGATTCTTCAGGAATATGATGCAAAACTCCGGTATCGTAAAGGACGATACAATGTGGTGGCTGATGCTCTTAGTATTATGCTTGAGATCAATTCTCTCTTGTTCACGAAACTTCGCAATGAATTTTTGGACTCTTTGAAGGGCAAATATGAGCAGGATGACGCATATTCCAAAGTGTGGAGCCATGTACAAATGAGGGATCCTTCTCACTCCAATGCTGGTAGTGTATCGTTAACCTCCACACACAGTTCTCCTCTGTCGAGTGATGAACTACAGCGATGGAAGAATTTTACCCTCGACAATGGGCACCTACTCCATAATGGGAGAGTTTGTGTACCTACAAACACAGACATTCGGTGCCAAATTCTTTATGAATGTCATGACAGTCCAAGTGCAAGGCACCCGGGTATTAGAAAGACTTATGCTCTCGTACGACGACAATTTTACTAGCCAGGTTTACATGGCTTTGTTCAAGATTATGTCTTGCATTGCCAAAAATGTCAAGTTAACAAAGCAGAGCGCCTGAAGGCAGGAGGACTCTTACATCCTTTGGAGATTCCCAATGGGAAATGGGAAAGTATCTCTATGGATTTTATTGTGGGTTTACCAACCACTGTCAACGATTAAGACTCCAGAATTATCCAAGTTATTTGTGGACAATCTATACAAGCTGTATGGCTTGCCAAGTACCATCGTGAGTGATCGTGATCCCAAGTTTAACAGTCATTTTTGGAGGGCTGTGTTTAAACGATTGGGTACACAACTCAATCTCAGTACAGTTGATCATCCAGAAACGGATGGTCAGACTGAACGAGTTAACCAAGTGCTAGAGGATATGCTATGTGCATACGTTAGCAAGAAACAAATAGACTGGGAAGAATATCTACCTCTTCTTGAGTTTACTTACAACAGTGCTAAGCATGTCACGACTGGATTTAGTCCTTTCATGCTCATGTATGGTTTTCAACCTAGGTCACCAGTTACGGTGGGGTTGGCAACCGAAAAACTTCATCAGGTTAAAGATTTTCTCCAAGACCATATGGATATGCTAAAACTCGCTCGTCAGAATGTCCGACAAGCGCAGGATCAGTATAAGAAGTACGCTGATGAGAAACATCGACAAGTTACCTTTGAGGAAGGGGAGGAAGTATTCTTACGTGTGCCAAACAAAGCATTCAAAACGTCTGAAAACTGGGCCACACCTAAATTATCTCCAAGATATTGTGGGCCTTTCAAAATACTCAAGCGAGTTGGTGATCGTGCCTACAAACTATCATTACCCACACATTCTCGTATCCATCCGGTGTTTCATGTAAGCCATTTATGTAAGCGATTACATGGGAATGACAATGTCATTGACCAACATATTCTGGTCGATTTTGTTGAACCTCCTACCCTACCACATGAACGTGAAAAAATTCTTGACTATCATGATTTACGTATGCGTCATCATGTACGTCAACAAGCATTAATCAAGTGGAAAGATCGACCTGAGGAAGGTGCCACTTGGGAAAACATTAGTGCTCTTAAGAAGAAGTTGTCCACTTTTGTTTTTGAGGACGATAACTCTTCCTTAAGGGTGGAGTAATGTTATAACAAGGGCAAGGCCAGGGAGTCACGGACTGGGCCCAGATAGGGCCAGGCTAGGCAGTGTGGACAGGGGATCCGTCTAGGGCAAGAGGCTAGGAGCCTGCCTTTATAATGGGAGGTTGGGAGGAGGATCCTATGTCTAGTCACCCAAGTTTTTACATCATCTGTGCGACCATACGTGCCATCCGTGTAATCATGTAACTCTTCCTCATCATTAGAGGCACAAATGTTCACTAAGAAGGTCACTAGATGTCTATAGTCATATTGGTCAAAAGGGTAGGCTTATGCAATGGGAGAGATTCTCTCTACTAAGTATGGATCAGCTGTGGTCAAGATATTTATCAACCATTCTAATTCCTTGAAATTCCTCTCACATGCTAGCGTATCTACCAAGTACCATTCACAGGCAAGCACCGGGTAGACTATGTGAAACACTTGTGAAAAGTAAAGAGGGTACCTCTCACCCAAGGTAGGAGTGGATGACTCTAGCGTACTAGCCATATTTGTACACACAGATAGATGATGATTAGAGTATAGATAGTATAAGGGTCATGTTAAAAGGTCGTGTCCTTGTGCATAATCTGTTTTTATGAATTTGTAGGTTCCAACTTTTTGTTTGGTGGCTCTTGCTCTTTTACTTTTTGAATTTTTGTTTTCTTGAGTATAGGGCTACTTTTTTAATTTTTGTTTTCTTGAGTATAGTGCTATATGTATACATTCCCTAAGATTGGAAGATTGAGAGGTCAGGGAGGAAGGTTAGGAGGGGAGCAAGTGAATGATGGATGTCAGCAAACACTCCCCCCTTCCTTGGATAGATCATAACTTTTGGAATGATGTTGTCACCTTTTGAAACCAATTGTTCCAAGTTGTTATGAGTGAAGACTTTGACCAATATTTTTCAACCACCCTAGGCATTTCATCTAGTTACAAGGGTGGTAAGGTACTCTCCCATGATTTTATTTGCAACATTGTTGTAGGTGGTGAACTTACAACGGGAGGTGTAGATTCTTTCTTGTTTGTATGGATATATACAATGGTAAGTGGAGGTTGTGTCGAAGCTTCTATTTCCTTATATGAACTACATGAAGAGTAAGAAGCTTTTATTTTTTTTTCTATTTTTGAGCTAAGAAAAACAATCCTTTCTCGCTTGGATACCCATACTAGCTCCGGATCCGGTGTATAGTATTCTGTGATCTTTCCCTTCCCATGATCTTCGATCAATTTTATTGTTACAAGATTTGTCTCACATGGGTGAGGTGACAAGTAAGAATACAATTTACGTGTTGGTACCCAGATTTGATCATTTCCTTCATAGTAGCCTTGGGCTTCCAATAGTCATTTAGGAATCCAACGCAATGTTTTCTTACCTTTCTGGGAGCAAGTGGGGCGTTTTGTACCAGGCTTCTGTTTTTTAGCATGAGCGATGGTCGTTAAAATAGCTTTAGGGACCCACTTGTATCTTTTCTTCATTATATTAGGATGGGTCTTGTGTGTCTAAAGCTTTGTTTCAACTGCAGAAGTTGAAGCTCTAGACAGTTGAGCTATAGGGACATATGGTTCAACCTCTTGGACATGCACTGTTTTGGGTTGTATTTTCTCAGAAGGCGATTTGTTAGGGACTATTGCTTGAGTGGTAGGGATAAGAGTTGGTTTTTGTGTTGTGACACTCCTAGTCCCCCAATCAGAAGTGCATTTGATTATTATCATCCACGTGCATCCTAGGTTTATATTGCCTTCCATAGCTCCGTTAGGCATGACCAAAAATTCTTGAGCTACAACCCCAATTTCATAACTGACAAAAGTGTGCTTGATTCCAAAAATCGCAAGTTTTTTCTTGTTGATATCCTTGACTTGGATAGTACTCTCAGATAGAGATGGCTTTCCAACTAACACCACACTCCATATGACAACAGATTATATTTAGCACCTGTGTCCAATAAGATGTTATATACCACCTTCACATAAAACTATTTAGCTCAATAGGGTGTTGTAGAGGTGTGTCAGAGCCCAACCAATTCTGTTTCACCGTGGAAATGCATATGTGACTCCAAGGTTGGCCTCTTGTTGGCTCCTTATACGTTGTTGTTTCTCCTTACCCTCAGCTTGAGCTTGTATCTTTTTTAATTCTGCTTGTGCCTTGACGGATTTTTTTTTATGGATAGCACATAGCTGCTCTTGGCTTAAAGGATCATAATTTTTTTAAATTTTCTCCCATTGAGGAATCCATTGGTTTCAACTCCATCAAGATTTTCCACACGAATAGTACCTTGTAGGGTGATTTTGCATACTCTATATGGTCCTTTCCCGTCATATTTCAACTTTTTCTTCTCGTTACGCACTCCATACATAAGGACTTTATAACCAACATTGATATCGTTGTTCTTTAGATGACAATCAAACCATTTCTTTCTCCACATGTGCATTTTGGATAAGCCAATTGTCTTTCTTCATCTAACCTCTCAAGGATATATAAACGCTCAATTAAAGGGTTACCATCCCAACCTTCTTAAGAAGCTACCCGAATTACAAACTCCCATGGCATAATTTCTTCTTGGTCATAATACCATTTTGAATGGTGTACAATTAATAGCCACTTTGTAAGAAGTATGATAAGCCCATAGAGCTAATGTCAGATTCAAATCCCAATCTGTACGATGAGCTTCCACTATTTTGGTCAAGATAGAAATTAAGGTCTTGTTAGTGCTCTCAGTGTGGCCATTTGCTTATGGTTAATATGGTGTAGACTTATGGTGGGCTATCATGAAGTTGGTAGTGAGTTCCTTTATCACTCCATTTATAAAATGAGTACCATTGTCACTCACAATCTCAAAGGGACAACCAGTGGTGTAGTTCCTCTCAGCATCATTTAGTTGACGAGTTGCAAAGCTAATGGGGTAGTCCAATTTATGTTCTCCTGGTTGAGCTAGAACACACCCAATAGAAAAGTTTGATGCATCAATATGCACATGGGAAATTATATTCCAATTGGGCACTTGAAGAATGGGAGCACTGGTCAAGGTCTTTAAAATAAACTGCCGGTAATAACCAACATCACCTATGAAACTGTGTACTCCTTTATACTTTGTAGGTGGTGGAAAATCAGTAATGGCTTTAATTTTTCTCTCATCTATGGAAATCCCATTTTTGGATACTATATGTCCTAAAATAACTCCATGTTTAACCCAAAATTGGTATTTGAAAGGGTTTAAGGAGATGTGATACAACCTGCACTTCTCAAACACTCATTGTTGAAAACATGACAAATGTTCCTTCCAAGAGGAATAAACACAAAGGTCATCTAAGAAAGCTTCACAAAACTCCCTCAAATATTCTTTAAAATCAGTGTTTGTCAATCTTTGGAAGGTAGCAGGGGCATTGGTTAAGCCGAAAGCCATAGTGCGAAATGTAAACACTCCAGATTCCATTATAAAAACCGTTTTATCTTGGTCCTCTAGTGCAATTGTGATTTAATTGTATCCAGAGTACCCATCTAAAAAGCTATAAGCTTCCTTTCCTGCAACTCTTTCAAGCATATGTTTTGAATATGGCAAGGGGTAATGGTCCCTCGTAGTGGTGGCATTAACCTTCTTGAGATCCACACACACTCTGAGTTTCCCATTATTTTTTGGCACAATAACTATTGGAGACACCCATTTTGAGTGCACAGGGTATATGAATCCACAATTGACAAGCTTTTCAATCTCTTATTGAACAATCTTTGCATACTTAGGATTCATGGATTAGGGTCGTTGTTGGACTGGTTTAGCCATGCTATTCATGGGGATTGTGTGTTGCACCACAGAAGGTGGAACACCTTTCATATCATGATATGTCCAAGCAAATATATCCTTTAATTCCTTGAGAAGCTCCTAAGTACATACTCCTCAGTCTCTGTCAGACCTTGGGCAGACCTTGGGCAATAAAAAGAGGTTTGGACTCCTCACCAGAGTCTGGTAACTCTATTTCTTAACTATCACTGTACCATCATAGACTCCATTACTTCCATCGATAGGTACCCGATGTGCCTTTGTACACACAACCTTACATTCCTCTGTGGTGTAGGATTTGAAATGTTCAGGTGCAAGAGGGTGTAAGTCTGTGGGGTCTTGTTGTTCTATGGACTGTGATCTCACATCCACTTCCTTTTGTTGTTGAGCTAACTCTCGATTTTGTTGTCTCCTTACGGTACGGCTCAACTTTGGCTTCTCTGTAGCCTCTAAGTGTGCAATGTCAATGCGTTGTGGACTGCACCACATGAAGCTTTGAAGGTATTCACCCAGTTATCTACCAGCTTTTGATGAGCATCACACACATGCCCCTATATAATTTAGCCATTTTGCAGTAAATTTCTTTTCATTTATTCTAGCACGCACATTTGCTCGATATTGTCGCCTCTTATATCTCTTAATCTTCTTGTCTAATTTTCAGCTATGGTCAATCTCTAGTGAAGAGTCACTAGATGAATTTCTACTTGTGTCTTTTCCCCTCCTAACAGATTGTCATCTAGGGTACCACTTGGCTTTGATTGGCTTGTCCCCACATTTGCACCAAGATTTAACTCAGATTCTTTGTCTTCAATTTCAATTGATGATTCTGGCTCCAAATTGTGTGGGCTATAGTCTTGTGAGACGCTACTGGTTCCCATGTCAGTCAAGCCTTCATCTTGTAGGTCATCAAAATCTATATGCATTGCTCCTATTTGGCATTTCACCCAGGTAGTCCCCCTATTTCCCCAAGTGTCTATGGTTACTGCTAGGTGGACCCAATCCACATTGTCAGACTCAATCATCCCAGGTAAAACATCCATATAAGGAGAATCTTCCCCAACATCAATGTCCACTTTACACATTGTCAAACTCAGTCATCCCAAGTAGAACATCCATATAAGGAGAATATTCCCCAACATCAATGTCCACTTTACACGTGTAACAATACTGCAATGGGGCCAAGTGAATTGTGTCAGATCTATGATCAATTATAAATCTGTTTCCTAGAGGACGTGTTCGACTAGTTACAAGATCCACTCTAATAAAAAAGTCTTGGAACTGCAAGTAAACATGGTTTTAAGATCAGTCATGCACCATTTTTGCTTCCTGTGATCCAATTTTTTTCACAAAATTGGACCAAACTTATCAGACATGTTGCTCAATGTATATGGAAGCTAACTCCATCAACTGATGTGATTTGGATTTGATTTTCCTTATATCCCAACAATTCTCATATTTCAAAGACTTGTGGTTTTTTTGTTCAAAGTATGGTTTTGATTCTCTCTTACTTTTGCAGCTAGGATTGGTGGTGTTTTGTCCAATTAACATAGTCCTATGAATTTGAAATGAATAAAAGCAAGAAATGAAAAAACTTGAAAAAAAACAACTAATGGTGGTTGAATGCACAACACTCTGAATGCAATGAGAAAAATATTGACTAAAGTGCTTTGTTTTTATTCAATCACAACACTCTTTGCTACCAAATGAAAAAGCTAGCTAGTCCTTGTCGACTCCTAGACTCTATCAAGTGACAAAGCCACATTTTTCCACTATGTTGCTAGTGAAATGGAATGGGTTTTTAAGTTGTAGATGAACACAAGTACCGCTACAAGATCACTTGGCCATTATATAATGAAATCCTTGATAGCAATGCCAATGTTAGAAAATCACCATGATGGGAATCTATAGCTATCGTGCACTAACATACACAACATGTCAATACACAATATGTCATCTTGACCTAGATGGGGCATAGAGATGCATTGGGTTTGTAAGGGTCAACGGAGGATCCTACATAGGAAGATGCACACAAGCAATGATGAATCAACAATCAGTAATCGCTCTCATGAGGCATACAATCAATCCTCATACCAACCAATCACTCAATGGTTTCTCACCTAAACAAGCTTGCAACGCTATGAAACCTAGGAGACTATAGATAATGACTAATAAAACACATCTAAACACTAAAAACCTAAGTTCAAGAGGTACAAAAATCACAATTCATGGAACAAAAAATGAACAAAAGTGATCCAACATCATCTCTTAAGGCTAAGAATAGCCTCGTATGAAAAGATTAGCATTTATGCATGTAAATATCACTAAAATAGTCTCAAAAAGTATAGTCATGAACCTTCACAAAACTAAAGGTGAATACACTCAATTGAAAGAGTAAGAGGAGAGAAACACAATGCACTTAACAAAACTTGAATTGGATCATTGAATCACAAGATATGTGGATTACATAGTCTCTTTTCTCTCTTCCTACTCGCACATACAGGGAGTTATCTAAGCTTCAAAAACTAAGTTTCTCTTTTACATTTAATCTTTATACATAGGGATCCTTAAAGTTGGTCTTAGCCCTAGTTTCCATGGCATTAGACATATACATTGAAAGTAAGTGGGAAAAATCCACTTACATCATAATCTACGAAGACTATTAGTTAAAGTGGGAAAATCCCAATTATTAGGTTGGAAAACTTTTAGCATATCACGTATAAAGTAATGAGATTTTTGTCAAAGATGTCAATTTTCTTAAGGTCTCGTTCCAATTTATGCATGTACATTACACATTGAGAACAAAATTGGACATGAAATTCCATGGTTTTAGTCAATTGAACCATTAAGAGACTAAAATATTCCATCCATTATCATTGTGTATGACTTATTGTCCTACCTATGATTTATCTCAAGGTGAAGATCTTAGTTTCAAGGCCCACCACTTATCCAAGGTAAGGTCAAAGTGAGTACCTAAACTTATTCAAGGCCCACCACTTGTCCAAGCTAGGATCCAATTTGAGCAAAATAACCCACTTTTTTATGACATCAAGCTTGGGGGGTGCACCTTTAAGCAACTATTCATATAATGTGCATTGAAAGGGTAAAAAAAAACCCTTTTATTTACATGGTTAAGGTAATAAAATGACCCCTTTTTCTTCAGAAAATTATGTCTTTTTCATAAAATCAATTAAAAAACCCCTTCATACTATAATCATGTTAAAATATTAAGATTTTGGCACCAATTGAAAAACCCATTCATTTGAACTCACGTGGTAACTTACATGTCTAAGAGGTAAACCCCCTGAACATTCAAGCAAGGTCACTGCTAATCTAGGACTTCTTCATTTGCGGCATGAAGCATACGTAAAACATGTATCATATGCTTGGTTGAATCATAGGAATGTTGGTTTCATGGTGCACTTATCTAAGCTAGGCTCCCTGGACTTATGAAGGAACATAAAGCCCACCACTTGTCCAAGCTAGGTTCCCTTAACCTATGGAGGAATACCAAGTCAACTTCTTGTCCAAGCTACACTCAAAGTGATAAGTTAAAATGAGTACCTACAGATATGTCTAGGTTGTTCTCTACTGAAATAAATAAGTTTTCTAGTGGGAAGAACCCCGTTCCCAAGCTTAATGATCACTTTCAACTTTTATGAATATAGACAATTTGACCATTAGCAAAACAAAAAAATTGAATTTTATTTAAGATATTGCTTTCACTTTGTTTTTTTAGATATTTTTTGAGCTACATCAAGAAGTGTCAAGAACAAATATATTATATTCTAGAATACCAGTGATATGCCACTGTGCACATATATACATTCTTTTGAACATGTTCATGAGGATAAGACATTTAGGTATTCAGCTACAGTTATATTAGGTCCTACTAATTTTATACATTCTATAACAAAGGGGTTTTTAAATCCACCACTTGGCCATTCTAAACTCTTCAATCAATTTCATGTTACTTGTGTCAATGCTATTCTATGCGTATTTACGAGTAAAAAGAAGTTGTTAATAAAGAGAATTTCAATCTATTTGCAACTATATTAAATGTAACGCTCTTGTGTTTATTACGTTCTTCTTATCATTAAACATATTTAGAAAACACAAGTCTTAAGGGAGAAGAATTAAACTAATGTCAATAATGGATTTTATGATAAAGAGTTGTGATTTTGACACTATATTCTAAATGAATTCGTTATAACTATATATTATTCAAAATTCTGATGATTTAGATAAGAAATTTTTTGTTTGTCCATGTATACATGCATATGACTTCCCATGCCAATATCACAACAACATGGCATATTCTTGTATGTTGGAATTAGGGTTGTAGGAAAATACGCACAACTTGGAGAAGATGAAGGAAGATCAAGGCACACAATAGAGAAAGTATTACTTATTGTGCAATGGAAAGATAAGATAGCCCTAGAGTGATGGGCGTATATACAATGCACGGGGAAAAAAACCTCCTAGGGAGGGAAAAAAATACCCCGGCGGTCCTAAGTGTGTTCACACACATCACTACCACATGTATATGGTAACAAATCCCCCCTAAAGTGATGTGATGAACAACAGCTGAGGAAAGTGTCATGCCCTGAGGACATGATCAGTCCACAAAGGGGAGTAGGTCCAAAGCTTTACAGAAATCTTCAAACTTCTCACAAGAGAATGCCTTTGTGAAAAGATATACAAGGTTGTCTTGTGTTGGCACATAAGCCAAACTGGTCTCTCTTGTTGAGAGCCTCCCCCTGACATAGTGGTGATGCACCTCAATGTCCTAACTGTGAGCATGAAAAAATGGATTCCTTGCAAATGCCAATGCGCTCTGACTGTCAGTGTAGATAGTGTTGGCAATGTCCTGTTCAACACCCAAATCAGCCATAAGGCGTCCAAGTCATACACACTCAACCATATCTATGAAGACTTCCATATACTCAATCTCATAGGTGGAAGTGGCCACAATAGGTTTCTTCTTTCTCAACCATGATATGCATGAAACAAAAACCACTTGCGGACACTCGCGTGTCAAAATAGCCAGCCCAATCTGAGTCCGAAAAAGCATGTAAGTCTGGCGGCAATGATCCCTGCTGCTTGGGATGAAACAAGCCAAGATGTAAAGTGCTACTCAAGTAGTAGAAAATCCTCTTTGCACTCTGCCAATGCTTAGACCCTGGGCTATGCATAAATCTGATGATTTGTGAGACTGAAAATTGAATCTATGGCCTATTTTTGCATACAAATGAGGCATCCAACAACAGTTTGGTAAAGAGTGGCATCTGTAGGATCACATGCATCATGAAGACTCAATTTCAAACATGTTTCCATGAGAGTGGAAACAGGTTTGCAATCCTCAAGTCCAAAATTACATAGCAATGTCTCTATGTAACTTTTTTGACACAATGCCCAAATGAAGTCTCTATGTATACTTAAGTAATGATGCAAAAACCCCAAATCTTTCATCTTGAAAGTAGCATTCAAATCAACGTCAAATTCAAAAATATGTCTCTCGTTTGGTATAGTGATCAGTAAATCATCCATATAAAGAACCACAATGAGAAGTACATCACCCTCACGCTTTACATACAATGTGCTTTATATTGGACTATTATGAAAGCCTCGTTTGACCAAAATGAGTGTCAGCCTTCTCTTACAAAGCATGAGGAGATTGCTTCAACCCATACAAATCTTTGTTACATTGGCACACCTTATCCTCTTTTCCTTTCTTGACAAAAACACGAGGCTGTGTTACATAAACTTCCTCAAATATGTCACCATTCAAGAAAGCAGTAACAATGTCTAATGTACATCCCAACCAAAATGAGCTTCCAATGCACATAAATAACACACAATAGTCATATGACAAGTGGGAGAAAAAGTCTCTTTATAATCTATGCCTTTTTGTTGTGCATAGCCCTTTGCAACAAGTCAAGCCTTACAGCGATCAATCTCACCATCCGGTTTGCATTTCAACTTGTAAACCCACTTTGTACCAATGGCCTTTTTTGCTAGTAGGCAAATCACATAAAGTCCATGCATCATTTTCTATAAGTGCATCATATTCTAATTGCATGGCAGCCATCCAATTTTTTGAATTATATGCTTCATCAAAAGATAGAGGTTCCTCAACATCATGTAAGATAGACACAGCCAAAGCATAACAATCTGATGCATAAGATGCATGGCAAGAGCTTGAATGAGTGCAACTAGACAAAGGTGCATCCAATTTACTCTCATGCAATGTATGCACCAGCCATTTTGGCATACCTCTAGCTTGCTCATTTTCAACCATTTCCTCGTCAAGTACATCTTGTACATCTACATTAGTAATAGGCTGATCTGTAACATTTCCAAAAACCCCATAGACTGTATATTTGCCTCATTGGAATTTACATTAGAACTTCCACCACTGAAAAGAGGCAACAAAGTGTCATAAATGTCGTGTGAGCTTATATTACTGTCTCTAGTACATGACAACAAGGGCTGAACAGAAACTTCCACAAACACAACATCCCAAGAAACCAGAATACACTTTTTTTGTGGATGATACAACCTGTAACCTTTTCTTTCAGCACTATAACCAACAAAAATGCATTTGACAGTCTTACCATCCAATTTTATACATTGTGTTTGTGGCACCAAAGCATATGCCAAAACAACCAAAAACACGCATGTGCTCAATAGAAGGCTTGCTATATCATGCCATGCTTTATATGGAGTCATAGATTGCAAAGCTTTTGTAGGACACCTTTTAAGTACATAAGTGCCACACATGATGGCCTCAAGCCAAAACGAATGCGACAAAACTTGACTTTTGACTATACATCATGCCATTTTTGTAAGTGACCTGTTTTTCCTCTCAGCAACACCATTTTGTTGAGGCATATAAGGCACTATACATTGGTGTTTTATCCCACAACTAGCCAGAAATGCATTAAATTCATGAGACATATACTCCCCCCCTCAATTGGAACGGAGGGTGTCCATAGTACATTTCAAGACATTTTTAGCCATAGCTAGAAATTTTTTGAAGCACATAAATACTTCAGGCTTCACTTTAAGCGAAAATACCCATGTATGCCTGGAGTAATCATCAATGAAAGTCACAAAGTAAAGGTAATTTCTCAAGGATGGAGTTTGCATGGGCCCACAAACATCACTATGCATAAGTTCCAACCTGCATGTGGCCTTAACTGAACCATCCTTTAAAAACTTTGAACGTTGCATCTTACCCAAAATACAGCCTTCACAAACATGTTTGAGAGGTGCTTCAAGAGGATGCAAAGAAGCAACCATGTCAGATTTTTGCAAATGCAGCAAACTGGAAAAATTCAGATGTCCAAAACATGCATGCCAAAGTTTTGCATCTGAAATAGCCTTAGAATCCACAACTGGCTCAAAGCATGTTTAGGTGGTACCACTTTTTGCACCTTTTGGTATTACCACTTGCAAAAAGTGGGGACCGGTAAATTTTTCACAAAGTTACTTAAAAATTGGTGCTCCTTACACTTTTAGATTCTCTTTAAGAAGAGTTATCTATTGATATATAATATGATAGGTGATATTTTGTATGAAGTGTGAGAATGGGGGTCCCAAAGTACTAATTGAAGTAGTGTCCAAGACACCCAAAAGTGGTACCACCTATATATGCTTTTGACCCAACTACATGTGCACAATTTTGCCCACACTTGTCATACAAAGTGAGCTTATACAATGTTGGGGTATAGGCGTCTGTGCCTTGCCCGACCGCCCAGAGTCTGGGCACCCACTGACTTGTATACCTTATACATAGCATAAGTGTATAGAGGGCTGCTCACTCTTTGAGTCTCCCCACCCACATCGTGTGTGTGTCTCCTTCTCTCTCTCTCTCTCACTCTCCGTCTGTGGTGCTCCCCGATCCCCTTCAATTGGTATCAGAGCTATGGTGACCGCGGAGAGCACGACGGCTTTGAGAGCTTCGAGGCGATAGCTCGCTCGCTCTCGACGGTGGAGTTCGATCGCGGAGTTTCACGGAGAGCGATTTTAGATTGAGGAGCATTGTCTTTGGAGCTTAGGAGCTTGGTGTGGTCAAGCTTGGTCGAGGAGGCGGTTGCGGCTTCCTTGGTGAGAGGAGCTTTTGAGCTCAATGGAGCTCGTTAGAGAAGTGCTCGGCGGAGGAGAGCTTGACATTCGAGTGCTTGGATGCTGTTGTGGCAGAGCTCTTGTGTTGGAGCTTGCATTGAGAGGACATTGCATCACGCAGAGTAGAGCAGGAGCAGGTTCAAGACTGTGTGCAGCTCGTTTTTGCCATTTTCGGGCTCTAAAACGCAGTTTTTTGCGTAGCTCCGTCATACAGAGTCAGATCTACATGATCCAGGAGTTTAGGTCAGGGTTTTGGCACGCTCCGGACGCGATGGTGATGTCTATTTGCTGAAATTATGCTTTGAATTACAGCAGGTACAGCAGCAAGTTTATTTGTGCACTTTCGGGTCCCAAAAACACTGTTTTTGGCATAGCTTTCACACCCGGACTCGGATACATATGATCCAGGAGTCTACCTTGGGGTTTTGGCACGCTCCGGACGCGCTCGTCATATCAAAATTTTAAAATTCTGAATGCTGAATTTTCTATAGCAGCAGTTGTTTATTGTGTGTCGAAGATTCCACACATGGTTTGCTCTCAGATGTGAGAGTGATATTTGCTGCAAGTTTCCTCAGAGGTGGGAGGATACGATGTATGCCTTATGTGGTTTGATGCTCAGGGAGACTAATGTGATTGCATTTTGAGCTCGGCAATGTATGCCTCGAGCATGTTTTTTGGCAGTCACAGGTAGAGCAGATATTTGTGTACTAGATTTGCAGGTGTTTGCAATGATGTATGCAAAATGTGGAGATTGGTGCATGCATTTGGAGTGCGGTTTGATGCGCTTTGGTTGCTCATGATTTTGAGCGTGCAGTCAGTTTGGTTACTGGTTTTGTGGTCGTTTTACTGACGAAACTCTGGCGAAATTTTTCCATGAGTTTTATGCGTATCATTTATGCGATCTAGGTAGAGATTGCAGGTTGCACTCAGCATTTGTGTGCGGTGTTCTCTGCAGGTGGGAGATTTGTGCGTGTGTATTCATCGATACCGCACAGTGTGGGCTTGGTGATTAGCTCACAGATTGCAGTGTGATACTAGAGCAGGCGAGGCTTGTATTGACATTGCGGGAGCTCTATTTTGGAGTGTGTCTCACAGGTTTTACATTGTGTTTCTGGCCATATTTGTAGACAGTTTCCAGGTGTTGTTGGTGAGGTGGTTTTGCTTTCTAGTTTGCTACATTGTGCTCATGGCAGAGACAGGTGATCGATCTGATTGTGACCTCTCACAGATGCGCGTATTTGATGGGTCAGACTTTGCGGCATGGAGAGAGTGTATGCTTGATGCATTGACACAGCAAGGGTTGCATCGACCATTGAGTGGTGATGTAGGTAGACCTTCAAACATGTCTGACGATCAGTGGCAGGAGCTAGAGGAGATGGCGCTATCTACGCTCTCTTTGCACCTTGCGGAATCTGTATATGCTCTTGTTATGTATGAGACTACTTCGAGAGCACTTTGGCGCAGATTACATGATATGTATGATAGATCTAAGTCATCACGGACTCGTGTGAGACATGTACATTCACGAGCACGCCGACAGGTGACATGTTGGTATTGTGGTCATTCTGGACACGTTAGACGGCTCTGTTTTCGTCGTATGCGACATCGTAGGAGACATGGTAGTCTCAGAGATGTATGTAGTGATGCCATGGACTCAGTTGCTTTGACAGTTGAGGCACATGTAGTGTCGGAGTATACTAGTGATGGGGATGTCACTTTTACCTCGAGCTATGCACGAGATGCTATACATGTGGATAGTGCACTCCCTTCGCAATGGTTGCTAGACGCAGATGCTATGTTTCATGTCACGCCGCATCGTGCATGGTTTTGTAGCTATTCTAGCGGGATGCTTGGCAGTGTACATTTGACCGATGGATCGGTGCATGCGATAGCAGGTGAAGGAGATGTGAGACTATCATTACCGAGTGGTGCATCTTACTTGTTACGACATGTGCGCTATGTACCAGATTTGACAGTGAGTTTGATCTCGATTGGTCAGCTTAGAGATTGTGGATGTCAGATTTCGCTACGAGAGCGAGATTTTGTGATGCATTTGGGTTCGCTAGTGATTGCGAGAGGTGCCAGGAGTGGTACAGGTTACCCATTGCATGTGGATCACGTGAGAGACGGTGTTGTCTCTGTGATCATGCAGCCAGGTAGAGAGCGAGAGAGCAGGCGAGTCTCTTTTGCTTGTGGGTTGCAGGATGCTTTGCATGGAGTGCAGAGTAGTGAGCTCGTTGTGCACACAGTTGGGGCACGACTTGAGCAATCACACAGAGAGGTGACAGAGTCAGACATGCATGCTTTGCTAGTGACTGAGCAAAGCAGAGAGTCAGTTGTGCGAGATACTTCTATGCAGGATAGACAGGTAGAGCGGTCTTGCTCTAGTGAGTCACGACAGGAGGACGTTGTGCAAGAGTCTATGCATATGGAGTTAGAGCATGAGAGCTCTAGTGAGTCACAACAGATTGAGTGGTCATGTTTGCAGTGGATGATTGCAGAGGAGACTGAGACGTCAGCGATTATACAATCATTCCTTTCTATGCTCGACAGTGAGCATGGGGATATAGTTGTGCAGGATATGTCTTCCAGCAGACACCTAGAGCAGCTAGTTTGCTCTGAGGTTGCACGACAGGTTGATGCGTCTTTTGTGGACAGTCAGGAGATGCATGTGGTTGACACGCCTTGTCAGTCAGAGATGCCTATTGCCAGGGATATATATGTTGATGCATGCTCCGTAGAGCTAGTAGGGCCCGCTAGCATTGCATCGGCATTCGGTGGTCTCATGTATGAGATGTTGATCTTGAGACCGGATATCGCAGCTGCAGTGGGAGCATTTGCAGTTGGGGTTGTCAGTCATTTGTTGACTGATGATGGCATAGTGCACGAGGGAGATATGCAGGTATTGCGTACATACTTGCAGTACGTGTGCGGTACGTCTGGTGGTGTATGGACTTACACGGGAGCAGGATAGCCGGATGCACACGATCACAGCCAGCCAGTGGGCATCGGTTGAGAGCGGTTTTCTCTCACCTTTTGTAGTCTTTAGACTAGGTTCCCTTTCTTAAAGGCACAATCGCCTTTAAGTGGGAGGTTGTTGGGGTATAGGCGTCTGTGCCTTGCCCGGCCTCCCAGAGTCTGGGCACCCACTGACTTGTATACCTTATACATAGCATAAGTGTATAGGGGGCTGCTCACTCTTTGAGTCTCCCCACCCACATCGTGTGTGTGTCTCCTTCTCTCTCTCTCTCACTCTCCGTCTGTGGTGCTCCCCGATCCCCTTCATACAACCCATGGCATAAAATGCCAGATGCAATAATTTCATCACTAAAATTGAGATCATGTACCGTACATCTGTCATCCACAAATTTGATGAAAAGACCAAGTCTAGCAGGTGCAGATAAAGACAAAAGATTCTTCTTGATCACATGTACATAAAGTGCATCAACAAGTGTTCAAGAACTGCCATTTGCAGTAATAAGCACCATCTTTCCAACTCCCTGAATCGGATAAGAGGCATTGTTGGCACAAGTAATTGAATTCCCCTGAGAGACAGACTCAAGAAAGGTGAACAAATCACGATGTGAGGTAATGTGCTTTGTAGCACCACTGTCAAAATACCACACATATGAATCTGTAGCAACTGACATGCATGCATCATGGGCTGATCATAAGTGCACTTTGCACTAAAATCCCATTTTGCATCAACATCAGCATCACAATTTTCTTTCACAGAAGACTCAGCAATAACTGCATTTGTAATGGAACCAGCATAAGTAGTGGAACCACCCTCTTTCTTCTTAGTCTCTTTGGCCTTCAACTTAGGACACTGCTTGATTAAGTAATCATTAGCTTTATAATAATGGCAAAACATATTCTTTTTACCCTTATCACTAGGATTCCCAAACGAATTGTTGCCCGCAGAAGCATTAGGAACATATGATTTTCTTTTCACAGAAGAACCATGAGAATTGGTTGCATTATTATTACCACCTTTTCTTTGAGCAGCAATAAAGGCATGTTCAATTGCACGCTCTCTAGTCCTATTTTTTTGGAAAACGACTCTTGCCAACAGGAATGTGCATAATGCATCAAACTTGACAACTTCAGGATTTCCTTGGGTCATAAGTCTCCAAGTACTCACAAAAGTCTGGTAAGAATCTGGCAAGACATCAAGGATAGCCTGCACAAGGGAATTGTCTAGAATGATGTCACCTGCAGAAATAAGTTGCTCATTGATATCCTTGACACCAGAAAGGAAAGTGTCCATGTCATCTTCCTCATGCATAATCTTTGACTCTAGCTCTTTACATAGCAATGTAATTTTTGCCTCATTGTGACTTTCATAAAGAACATCCAGAATATCCCAAGCCTGTTTTGCAGAATTTGTTGAAACAATGTGAGGAGTAATAGTGCACTTCACAAAAAATGTAATCAATGCATGAGCATGTGGCTAAAAGCACGCTTTGTTGGTATAAAAAGGACTGTCCTTGACAGCACCTTTGACAAATCTTTGAGTTCCAATTTCTACATGTCACATGAAAAACTACCTATCATACTATATATCAATGGATAGATCTTCAAAAGAAGAATCTAAAAACACAAGGTCCAAAAAGTTTTGACCTAAACTACGAAAAATTTACAAGTCCCCACTTTTTCATTGGTAGAAGCAAAATAGGTCCTTTTTTTGTACCACCAAACCACGCTTTCATTTATGTGCATCTTTTACACCCCAACGAGCTTGTTCAGTTGTAGGCAAAACAACTCTAACAATAGCAATGAATGCTCGCCAAAGCTCACAAAAATCAAAGAATGTGAGCAAGCATGTGTTGGAGCTGCTAGCGACCAAGCCCGAGAGGAGGCAACCTGCTTTGATACCAATTGTTGGAATTAGGGTTGCAAGAAAACACATGTAGCTTGGAGAAGAAGGAAGCTCAAGCAACACAATAGAGAGATTATTACTTAGTGTGCAATGCAACGATAAGCTAGTCCTAGAGTGATGGACGTATATACAATGCATGGGGGAAAAAAATTTCCTCGTGAGGGAAAAAATGCCATGAGGGTCCTAAGTGTGTTCACACACATCACTACCACATGTATATGGTAACATTGTATGAGTCTCTATGCCAATATGACAACAACATCGTTCAATAAATATTTTTTATTGAATGAGTATAAAAAAAGAGGTCTTCTATTGATACAACATATATCAAGTACAAAATAATATATACCACCCAATGACTAGAAATACCCAGCATAAGAATTTGTACTCATGTCTTGAAGCAAAAAAGATATTGTTCAAGTCGTACTCGTGTCTTGAAGCAAAAAGGGTTCTCTTGAGTAAATCCATTTATACATTGAAACAAAAATAGTGATTACATCCAAAGTAGAAATACAAAGAAAATTTTTCTCCTTAAATGAGAACTCACTCCATCAATAAAGAAGTCCCCTTTCACTAGGATGCACTTCATGGAAAAATCCAATTACAACGAGACCTAAATATTTATAGTAGATCCACTTACACAAGATATGAGAACAATATAGATAATCCACTTACACAAGATATGAGAACAATATAGATAATTCTCTACTCATAGCAAGAAGAAAATGAGCACCCATAAGAAGTATGCACTCCATTAATAAAGAATTCCCCAAATGATAAGGTGCACTCCTGTGAAACACGTTAGATTGATACAGAAGTCCCCTTATAGTAGGGTACACTTCAAGTAGAAAAAAATAAACTGATAAATGGTTGAATGAAAGATAAATGTACAATTTATATTCATATTGTATAACAATTTACAAAGAACCATTTCTAATTGATATGTGGTTTTCTATACAATTGATATCTCTGTTAACCATCCTTGCCAAACAACTTCAACATGCGACTCTCAACACTGTCTTCTTGACAAGTAGAAATTCAATGACATAAGTTATCTCAGGATCCTCTACTTTGTTCACAATTGTATTGGAAGTATAACTCTTCTTGTTTCTTGCACAAAACTATCCCACTAACCATGGAATTATTGTGCCTTCTAAGAACAGTTGAAGCTATTCAAGTGTTTGTTTCCAAAATTTTGGAAATATGAGATAAGTTCTTGGCATATTCCACATCACTTTATATGGAGTATCATAAAAAAAATGTGTTGCTAGCATGTAGATCCTTAAACATCCTCCAAACCGAAGTCAAATTCTTATGATAAACTCTTTTATAGCCAATCACAATATTTGGATTTTGACAATTCTTATTGCTCACAAACATCTTGAACTTTGAATAATGCCTAGGAAATCACATCTCAAGTATATATTGAGCTTTGGTTAGGTTATAGAAACTCCAAGAAAGCTTCTACATCACAGCACTTTACATGATAAACTTCATCTTTGTCATTGAAGATTTGCATGTGCTCGGTCCATGATGGAACAATATCACCATGTCATGTTTCAACTAAATGATTAGTAAACCCTCTATATCTAAGATAATAACCCTCCTTTGTTGCTTCAAGGTAAGTAATAACTGAGTAGGGGGTGGTTGATAGCATTGATGAGGCCCCATAAAAGGTTGAATAGAGCAATTTTCTCTTTCAAATGAATTATTCCACTCTAAAAACAACATAATTCTTTCTTTTGTCTCTAAAAAGAAACACAAAAAGTTTAGTTGATATTCATTTTTAAACCTTAAAACAAAATAGATGATTTTAGCATTCAACATTTGATCACTATAGACATCCAGGGGAATCTTAAATTGGCATCACAATACTAAAAAAACTTGTGAATATGAGAGCGGGGCAATTTTTTAATATACAAGTAAACTTTAAAGATCTCCAAGTCAATTGATACAATTGGTCTAAAAAACAATGATGAAGTACAATTAGGTGACAATTGGTCTAAAAACCAATCGCTAAATATCAAGAAAAACTCAAATACAAAGAATAATCTTTGTTTGAATTGTTTTTAGTTGCAAGTACACAAAATTTTGCAAAGTAACCCATGGTCTTTCTTAGAGGTTTCTTCTTTCATCCTAATGCAATGTTCCAAATCCCCTATGAAATACTCCTTCAAAGAATAATCTGGATGAAATCTATACGAAACCATGATGAAGTGAGTGATTTGAATCAAAATACAAATATCATTTAAAAAACATGTATTGAAAATTCAACATGATTTCTAGTGAGTGGTACCTTAGTGTTTGAGAAGATTGTGCTTATTTAGTAGCTTCTTCACAAAAGCATTGGTTGTTACAGCCTTCAATGATGGTGTGGCACTACCCAACTTCCTTGCTAAAGATATTAGTTGTGCTCCCTTCATCAATATCAATATTGGTCTTATATTTTGCCATTATTTCTATTATTGTGTTCCTTCTAATCTCATTTTCCCTGCTTCGATTAGTTGCCAAAAAGGTCTCCTAGCTCCTCAAAAATTGGTAGCTTATTTGTGGTTATCTCCTTTTGAGACTATCTTGAGTTTCGATCTTTCCATTAGTCCATGAGACCTTTGTATTCATCGTCATTGGAAATTGGGGCTTGTCCATTATGATTAGAGCCAATGAACTCATGCACGTCTTTGCTCTCGTCAAGTTGCAACAAGTATGGCTATGAAAACATTATCAACCATATTTTATTCATTAAACTTTGAAGGAAATATGAAATTATTTATAGGTGAAATATAGCATTTGTATGGAGAGTCATGAACAAGCATTGTTTTGCGTGGACCACATTTAAAGCATACAGATAGTTTTTCCATTGGCTTAAACATAGATGGAACTTGAGGATTGTCTGGTCTAAATAACTTCACACCTTCAGGAACATAGTAAGATTCTTGAGACCGAAGAACAAAAAATGGCAATATTTCCTCCCAATGCTTTAAACCGTTCTCAACATCCGGTAAACATTAGCTTCTCTAGTTGTTGACCAAATCCCAACCTTGAATCTCTTCAATATGGTCTTTAAAAGGTGGATGCACCACCCCGGCCGTAACATAATATGCCTTCGTGAATCATATTGAATAGATTCATGAATTGATAATGGTTGTTGACTTTGTTTCAATAGTAGACCATTCAAGTCCAATATTATTGTCAACATGGATTTGTTGGGATTTGATGAAACCAAAGTAGTTGCATCAACACCACTCTCTTGCACATCTTTTACAGATTGAAAGTTTTCACCCATGGCTTCCTTCAATGAAAGAGGCAACAAATAGGCCTTGGATGTTTTGATTTGAGTATCGATAATTGGATTCAATTCTTCAAGTGAGACCTTTGTGGATACATGTGGAAGGCTCTCATTAATCTTTGTTGGATTGAAGCATTCCTTATCTATTCCACACTCAAACCATGGATCTAAGCAAAAAACAATGAAAGATCACACAATAGCCTCCTAGAGGATGACATATTGATAAGCAAGATTTTTTGACATAATTATTGACATCCACATAATCATCACTTTTTCTCAAACATTACTACTCCATATCTATTATGCAAGAAAAAAATACTTTAAGGGTAAGTCTATCCAAAACCTAAGTATTTTAATTCTGTTACTTACATATCAAGGACATGAAAAGACTAAATCTATAACCCCATAGTCCTAGATATTTGTAGCACTATCCATTCAATAGATACTATTAAGTAAGTTTTGTAAGGATGGGTGCATCTTCAATTCACCACTTGAACAAGTTCTTGGATGAGAGAAAGAAGATTCTCAATCCACAACCAAGACACCTTAAGCAATTTTTGGAAGGGAAAGCTAGTGTTGGACCTAATTTTTGCAAGTGTTGGATCTAAGTTTTCCCTTGATCCACAATAAATGTCCATTTAAAACAACTTGTAGAAGCTTTGTTGCATTTTAGATCTACCACTTGGCCGTTGTAAAAATTTATAGACACATATTGTTTTTTAGATGCATCACTTGGATATTTGAAGTTCAAGTTCTTGTTGAAGAGTAAGGGAATTTTTAATCCACCACCAAGCCACTTTAAGCAAGTTGTGAGAAGAGAAAGTGCATCCTCTATTTAGTATTGGCTTTTTTGAAACAAATTAAGGAAGGTTTGGTGCATCCAAGATCCACCACAAGACCATATTAAACATGGTGTTGTAAGAGGAAAAATGCATCCTAAATTCACTAATTTTCCATTCCACTTGTCCAAGCTATGCTCTATTGAATTATAGAGGACCATAAGATCCACCACTTGTGCAATCTATTGCCTATTGAAACATGAAGATCCATAAGGTTCACCACTTGTCCAAGCTATGTTCCATTCAATCATAGAGGACCATAAGGTCACAATCTATGTTGTATTTAAACATAAATATCCATGAGGTCCACCACTTGTCCAAGTTATGCTCCATTCAAGCATAGAGAGCCACAAGATCTACCACTTTTCCAAGCTAAGATCCATTCAAGCATAGAAAGAAAACAAGATCCACTACTTGTCTAGTTTATGCTTTATTCAAGGGTATAGAGCCATAAGGTCCACCACTTGTCCAAGGTAAGACCCATTCAAGCATACAAAGATACAAGGTCCACCACATGTGAAGTCTATGACCTATTGAATGAAAGAGATCCATAAGGTCCACCACTTGTCTGATCTATGCTCCATTAAATCATAGAGGACAATAAGGTCCACCATTTTCTCTGTTGAATCATAGAGATCCATTAGATTCAACACTTATTCAAGCTATGATCCATTCCACCATAGGTAGGCACAAGGTCCACCATGTGTCCAAGCAAAGTGTCATTCTAGCATAGAGAGCCACAAGGTCCACCACTAAATCTAGGGTCTATTGAAGCATAGATAACCATAAGGTCTACCACTTATCCAAGCTATGATCCATTCAAGCATAGAGGATCATTCAAGCATAAGGTATACCACTTTTCCAAGCTATGATCCAATCAAGCATAGAGAACCATACAGTCACCACACCAATTGTCCAATCTATGATTTACTCAAGCATAGAGAGTCATGAGGTCCACCACTCATCCAAGCTCTACTCTATTCAAGCATGCAGAGACACAAGGTCCACCGATCTAAGCTCTATTGAAACATATAGAGACATAAGTTTCATCATGTGTCCAAGCTATGCTCCATTCGAGCATAGAGGACCATAAGGTTTACCAATTGTCCAATCTATGCTCTATTGAAGCATAGATATCCACAAGGTCCACCACTTGTCCAAGCTAAGTTACATTTGACCATAGAAAGCCAGAAGGTCCACCACTTGTTGAATATATGGCCTATTGAAGCATAGAGATCCATAAGGTCCACCAATTGTCCAAGCTATTCTCCATTCAAGCATAGGGAATCATAAAATCCATCACTTACCGATGTCTTTGACAAAAATCTCATTACTTACCAAATCTATGCTCTATCCCAATTTCATGTATAAAGTAATGAGATTTTTGTCAAAGATGTCAAACTCTAGAATATGATTACGTATGAGTACTTTGGCAAGAAATTGTCTAGATGGGGTAATCTAGTTGGCATCTCTTAAAAAATATACTCAGAGAAATGATTAAGTGGAGGATGAATATATGTGTACACCACATTGCAAGGGAATAAGGAGAGAGAGAGAGAGAGAGAGAGAGAGAGAGAGAGAGAGAGAGAAGTGGAGGGTGAGATAGAATGTATAGGTGACAGAGGAGCACAAACAAGAAATAAGATGTTAGTGGGTCACCACCATGACGGGCGTCTATAGCATAGCTATGTGGCACTAACATACTAATGTCAATACTCAAGAAAGTGACTTGGGGCATGAAGACCCTTTGAGGTTGTCAAGCCTCAAGAAATGAACCTAACAAGAAAACACATCAACTCAACAAGCTAACCACCACTCCCAGATCAAAAAATATGTATATGTCCTATCTCACTGGTCTAGATGGGGTATCCATAGTTGGAATCTCTAAACAACCATACGCAAAGAATCGATTAAATGGAGGGTGAATATATGTGTGCACCACATTGCGAGGAGAGAGAGAGAGAGAGAGAGAGAGAGAGAGAGAGAGAGAGAGAGAGAGAATTGGATGGTGAGATAGAATGTATAGGTGACACAAGAGAATCACAAAAGATAATTTGGATGTTAGTGGGTCACCACCACGACGGACATCTATAGCATAGCCATATGGCACTAACATACTAATGTCAATACTCAGGGAACTGACTCAGATGGGGCACGAGACTCTTTAAAGTTGTCAAACCTCAAGGAATGAACCTAACAAGAAAACACAGCAACTTAACAAGCTAGCCACCACTCCCATATCAAAAACATTGCCTATGTCTTATCTCGCTAATCTAGGTCATCAAGCCACTTTGGTGACTAAACGAACTCGGATCATCACAAAACTTTAAGGGAAGCTATATTAGGTCTAAGGAACAAGTCTACAAATTTTGGTGATCATCTGAAAACAAGGTACCAAAATCACGATCCATAATGTACCATGTCACAAAAACTATAACAAAATAGCGTAAAATAGGTTGCCTTAAGGTCTAGTAACACCCTCCTATGGTCAAAATGTCAAAAAAAAGTGACTTAAGCACTCAAAACTGAAGATAAGAATCACAAATGCATAGTCATGAACCACGATAGAAGTTGAAATGCTTACAATGAAATGAAAGAGTGGGAGACAAGGAACACATTGCAATTCTTGGAATCAAATTTGGATTACCAAGTCATGAGAAAAGTGGATTACAAGTTTGGACATAGTAGTCGCTTGACAGCCATATAGCAAAGTCTCTTTCTTTTTAAAACATAATGATGTATGTTCAAACTAAGGCTTTTGACCTTATACCTAGGGCTTTCAAAATGGCCAACATCCGGCTACTTGGTCTTTGAGTACGTGATCAAAAATTAGAGCTCAGAGTACGTGATCAAATATTGACCTTATACCTAGGGCTTTCAAAATGGCCAACATCCGGCTACTTGGTCTTTGAGTACTTGGTCTTTGAGTATGTGATCAAATATTAGAGCTCAGAGTTTTACAACTCTCGGATGAAAATACATAGTCTCATTTATAAGGTTTCCTGAAAAATAAAAAATTACATCAAAAATGTGGTTTGGGATAATGTGTCCAATTAGGAGGGTGCTCGTCAACTGCATTTTCCAAACATAGAAAAATCATGAATTTATGTTTTCAAAAAATGGTTATATCATAACTTTAAATCCATAAAGGGCTAAGTAGAAGCACAGGACCTTGTGTGGGGTCAATCGGTTTACCCATCCATGAATGCTCCTACTATGGACATAGAGAATTCTACTTTGCTAGGAGCAAGCCAGAACACTTCCAATTTACATGAGCCCGACATAAGTTGAGGTCACTTAGCCTCCCTCCATGAACCCAAGATTTGAAAGGATTCCAAATACCAACAGGTGACAGGGTATCAACACCAACCTTACCAGCTTAGGCACCACATCTCTTTGGTGCCACACCAAGTTCTTAAGCCAAGCCAAGACAAAAAAATTTATGCATTATTCATGTAAGTCATTCAATCCTTGGCATGCTAACTATGTAGATAAGCCTAAAAAGAAAAAAAAAAGATCCAGGTGTTGTTGGGCAAATTTGCTACTCACAA
Source organism: Adiantum capillus-veneris (assembly GCF_014529385.1). Lineage (NCBI taxonomy): Eukaryota > Viridiplantae > Streptophyta > Polypodiopsida > Polypodiales > Pteridaceae > Adiantum > Adiantum capillus-veneris. The sequence goes on from NC_140946.1 coordinate 140,142,124, forward strand.
TTGCTAGCAAAGTAAGAACTAAGCCAAGAAACAAGATGTCAACCAAGGATAGAGCTTGACCCTTCGGCACATGGAAACAAATAGATGTGTGTCAATCATCTACTCAACCTTCTATGGACAATCACTAACAAAGAAAACCAACTCAAAGCTCACTATGTATGCACAAAAGTTATCTTATCTACGATGGCTACAGTCTCCAAAACAAGAGCTAACGTTGTCAAATTGTCACAAAACACAAAGGGTGACCTCTACACACCTAAAGGACACTACCCTAAATTCTCGAGCCCAACTCACTACATGTAAACACTTGGTGCAAAAATTGTGTATGAAGACAAGTTGCCGATTCTAAATGTGTTTAAGCCTAATGTGTAGTTGTACTCACTGGAACACGATGACATATAGCAATCTCTAATCTGATGCATGGTTAGAGAGAAAACTCACCTCAAAGCTCGTGGGAGAGCTCTTTGCAAAGAGACCAAAACCATGCAACTCTCTCTCTCATATAAAACTCACGGCACACTTAGCTGAGCTCAAAAAGTTGATTAATTCAAAATTTCCTCTTAGGGTTACAAACATTGGATTTTATACCTCAACCTTGAGGTTCTAGCTTATCAAATCATCTCCTACTTTCTACCATGGGTTTCGTTAATCCACCTATTTAGTATATTACAATCTAGAAACTCAATAAGGTCTCAAAAAATAATTACATTGAGTTTGACGGAATAAATAATAAAAAATTGGATTTTTTCCGTGTTTAGTGGTTAACACTCTTCCCTTTGCGTCCATGTCATCCCTGACATGGTGGGTCTTTGTGTGAGGTCCCCAAACCCAAGAAGATTGGGACAACTTGATAGATGGCCTTCCTTATTCTCAAGTTTCGTTGACAACACCCTACTCCGTTTCCACAAAGCAAAAATACGGCAACAAAAGAGAGAAAGTATTCTATCCATACTGATCATGGTTGTAAGCGTTATGCACCATACGCCAGGTCGATAAATCAAGGATTTCAATGAAAGCTATTTCCTATAATATAGAGATGAAATCCCATTGATATATTTAGAACCCATAAAAAACGCTTTTTTTCCCACATTTAAGAGGCATGGCCGACATTCATAAACCCTAAATATAATATGAGACATAGTGTAAACTAACTAGTAATCTTGTGAAAAGTACCCAAGCTAAATAGATAATTGAGTAGATTACTTAATGGAGAGAGAGAGATCTACATACACGAGATTATAGAGTAGAGAGAGAGAGAGAGAGAGAGTACACACGATATACGGGCTAGTTTAGGCACTTCGTCCCGGGCAACGGCGCCAATGTTAGCGGGTTTTCCGCGACGGACGATGGAGCACAGCGAGAACACAGACCAACAAACTGTCAATCCGAGGACTCCTTGGTCAGTACCAAGCAAATAAGGTAAGGTCACTTAGTCCGAAGGGCCCTATTCGCTTGGTATTGACCAAAAGAAAAGTTAAGTGATGTATACTAGTACAGAGGTCAATACTAAGCAAATAAGGGGAAGGTAACCCCTGCTTGTGCGGATTTAGGGTTTTCTTTTGCCAAATACGCGTTTTGATTTTATAAGCAATCTGTTCTTAAAATTAACAAAAAAGCCCCCCCCCCCTCCTCCCTATTGGGGTGACTTCTCTATTTTTAACCACTTTTTCCCTCATTGAACAACTTTGTTGCATGCTTGCATGTAAACCATCACACTCCATGGGGAAGAGTCCTCTATCTGTGAGCAATAGCGCCCAACACTACCGGCGGCCGGGGGGGGGGGGGGCAACCCCTTATCCTCAAAAAAAGATAAGGCCTTGAGGGCTCCCATGTAAAAGAGATCTTGCAGGCAACAATGAATCACCAATGACCATCGGCCATGTGCCACGTATGACCAACACCTCCGCCTCGCAGGTGATGAATGCCCACAAATGTTAGATATTACCCATAGGGCTGCACACATGTGCACCTTCCATAGCCAACACAAGGAATCTCCCTCTCCTTCTCCTCATGACTTATGAGATGGCCATATCTCCATATAAACAGCTTGCTCCTTTTGGTAATACTTCCCCATGTGGGATATAGCTACTTCCATGTGGTGGCTCTAGACTCACTGTACCCCTTCTGGGTATAAAAACCATGCAAAGCCCTATGTTTAAAAAATATTATTTGCACCACTTTGTAGGCTTCTTTTCTATTTCTCATTAATCCTTTTCTATCCTATAAAATCACACCCAAATTTAGTGTTACAGGTTTTGATCCCCTATGTTGTCTTTGCATTTTGACATCGTTTTAAGACCTTGAATGACGTTCTCAAAAGTGGCCCCCCCTTTCCTATCTATTTCTCTGGCAAGTGCTGATTGAACTTTGCAGCTCTTTTATCCCACTGTTTCATAGAGATTTGTTGTTTCTTCCCTATCCATCTTCAAAGCTTCCAATCTTGTAATTCTATCCTGTAAACATTTTGCTGAGTTCTATCAATCCTCCATATACCTTTCATTGCACTCAAATGGACATGTATTGGCATCACCACTTATCTACCATAAATCAGCTTAGAAGGGGTAAAGTTGGTAGATACTTTGTAAGAGGTTCTGTATGCCCACAAACACTTGTCAAGGTTAGCTTTCCACTCCTTCATATGCTTGTACATGTACTTTGTAAGCTAATCGTTTCACTATGGATGATGAGGTGGATGATAAGGAGAAGAAAACTTGTGTTGAGTACCCAACTTCTCTACTAGTGCATGCACCAACTTACTCCAAAATCCTTGACCACGATAGAAATGAGCACCCATGACACTCCAAATTGGAAACATATGCAATCAAAAACAAACTGAGCAATTGTGTGAGCATTTACCTATGGCATTACCAAATACATAAAGGCTCCCCACTCAGTAAAAAAAGTGGTCTTCCCCGGGTCCTCAGGAGAAATCTGTAATTGGTTGTAGCCACTATATCCATCCATAAAGCTGTACATTTCATACCCTGCAATCTCATCGAGCAACATATCTGTGAAAGGCAATGGAAATGGATGTTTGGTGGTTTGAGCATTAAGTTTCCTATAATCTACACATAGTCTCAATTTCCCATTCTTTTTAGAAACAACTACAATAGGAAATAGCCAATCACTACTAGCCACTTCAGTGATGAACGTAGCTTTGAGAAGGTTTTCAATCTCTTCCTTGACATTCTTAGGTAATTGGGATTCATTCTATACCGTTGCAGTCTGACTGGCCTAGCGTCTGGTTTCAGTGGTATTCTGTGTTGGCAAACTTCTGAATCCACTCCTTTGACATCAGTATGTTCCCATGCTGGAACATCTTTGTAATTCTGGAACATTTTGCGTGCTTTCTCCTTCGTTGCTGGATTGAGATGTTTGTTCACTTTGATCATTCGAGGATTGTCTTCAGATCCTAGATTCCATTCTTCTATTTCTTGGTCATCTGGGAGAAACTAGTTAGGCCCACCACATTTTCTCTTGGTTGATTCTTTAGTATAATCCCAAGATGGCCCTTTAAACTCCGAATCATTGTTTTGATTTTCCATGTCCTGCTCAGCATGTACTGGCTCCTCTAGTGTACTGAATTCAGTTGATCCTTCCAGCCTTCCAGTTAACTGAACTGATCGTTCTCCTGAATTGAGTTCAGTAAACTGGTCTGGAAACTGGTTCTTCTGTTTATCATCTTGCTCCTTATTGAGTAGAACTACATTGAGGTCAATTTCTGCTAAAGGAAAAATATTCAGAGCTACTAACATCCTTTCAATATTCTTTCTCTTATACTTCTAATCGGGTCCATAGCTTTCTGGGGCACGTATATTTGGAAAATCTCGACTCTTGGCACAATGAGTCTCTAATTTTTCTTCTCTTAATACGAGGGAGTGGAGAGTTTCTCAATTAATCAAAACCACCCATCCTTGACTAGCAACCTGAGCCAACCCCCACTTTCCACCCCACACTCACACTTTTTAGCTTGTTTTATAATTACTATCACATTGTTTTACATATACAAATAGTGTTCTCTAATTAATTCTAGACACAGGTTCTTTTATACAACCCTTCAATCAATACAGAAACAATTTAAACAAATCCTAATGAAGATAATCCTATATTTCAACAAAAAGAACTTTTCCAATTTCTTATGAGTTTGCCACTACCCGCAGACTTTCTCTGTCTAACCAATAGAGTCTTTGCAAAGGATTTATTCGCTAACCGTAAATTTCACAACCTTCCCATCTCGCTACCTGCCAGCCATCTCGCTAATCGCAAGGCATCTTGCTACCCGCGAGGAACAAAAGATAATCTTTCAAAAAAAATTCTCTTTAAATGAGTCTCCAAACATGATAAACCAACTCTTCATATCAACCAATAACAACTTATCAAACAATAACAATTTAACAAATAATGACAATTCATCAAATAGTCCTTTCACTAATCTATGAAAACATATGCTTGTTGCTTGTGATAGAATCACATTTCTTGAACGATTTAAGGGAATCCCTATGCTTAGCTTCCCAGGTCAACATGAATAGCAATGCAGAATTATAGATTTGTCTTATCAAATTAGTGACATGTTTGATTACCTCCCATGTTAGAGGTTGGATGGCTTGAATTTCTTGTGGAGTCAGTACCTTCGCTTGAGTTATGATTGGAGTAGATGATACTTCTTTTGCACCTTCCTTGGAGGTGGAATGACATGAACATGCTTCGAGCTTTGAGTCACTCGTATCGGGGCCATCGTATAGCAAAAGAGAAGGGGGAAGACAAAAAGGTAACTCAAGAATCCAAAGGGTAACACGACGATGGTAGAGAGGGAGTTGGAGATGGAGATGGGTTGAGGGTGAGAGGTTGAGGGAGAGAGGGTAACTCCGGCGTTATGGCAAGAGAGCTTCCACTTTTGAGAACTTTTGTATGTGTGTGTGACTAAAAGTGAGGGAAGAGGGCCCTTTATATAGGCTCTCAAGAGCCAAAATCACAAGCTAAGAATAGCAAAAAGAAGAAAGATAAGTTCGCGCACTTTGCGGTTCAATTTAAGTTTTTTTTAATTTTGTGGTGGCATGAAGCATTCTGATGCACGATTTTGATTCTCTTATTTTAAAAGAAGCTTGGCTTCCAAGCCAAGAACTCTAAACTTGACTCCCTCCTCTTTCTTTTCTTAAAATATTCCTCCTTTCTTAAAAATACTCTTTCTCTCCTCTCTCTTTCCTAAAGATACTCTTTCTTTCTTGAAGGTCAACTCTTATCTTTAGAAATAGAGTTAAGGCTTAAGTTTTTCCATCAACCTATTGTTTTCAAGTCAATAATGTCCATAATTCATAGTATTAGAGTTCGATCCAATTTGTTCCGTTGGGACGCTTTATGACTGAACAAAATTCGAACCTTAAATATTTGCAAAGTAAATGAAATACTTTTATTGAAAAATGTTGGGTACATTACACTTTGTCTTTTGGATCTTATGGTCCTTGTGTCCTTATGTAGCAGTCTTCAGTCTTTTTATAATGGAAACATTGTGGCTTTAGAAACTTTAAGTATGATTCGTATTCGATGTTGGCCAAGGTGACTGTAGGGCCAAAAACCTTGCCTATCATACGTGCAAAAGCCGGTGTAGAAGGATTCCTCAAAGGCTTTCATGTGATAACTTGGAAAGAACACCAACTTTTGATAAAGCAAATGTAACACCTCTGGGGATAGTTGTTTTGACAAATCATATGTCATTTTGGTGATAGTGTCGCCCGTTGATAGTAGTGTGGAGTCCATTGCTTTGGTCGGTGCAAACACTTCAAGGCAAGCCAGAAGGATTTTGCATATTTTCTAGATCATTATACATGTCAAGTCAACAGAGCCAATGAACATCTTAATGGTTCCATTTAATATTTTCACCATATAAGATACACTTATTCTCTCTCCTTCACTGGGCAATAGCATTGATGAGTAGTTAAGCCAGGTAGGATGTTTTTTCAGGAGTTTGGAGTAATTTTCCCATGTGCGTATACGAGGTACTGGACAATACAGAGTTTCATCCCTTATGGATTTTGGGGCTTCCACCAAGTACTTCAAAAATACGAGGTACTTGAGGAGCTACCCTTTTCTCCACTTTGGCTAAGAGTTCACAATCCTCTTTGTAGTTTTTGGGTCCTTGACATCCCCTTCATATATTGGCTTTGTGCTTTCTGTCTCAACTCTTTTCTTTATGGTAAGGACTTCATACTTTAGGAGAGGGTAGGGGAGTGATGCTTGCATCCACTCTTTCCTAACCACACTTGTGGCCCACCCTTGGACTCCAATTGAGTGGATCATCCTCTTTTCCCATTCCAGGGCCGCCTTATGGTCTTCTGTTGTGGCTTGTTCAATCAGAGTTTGGAGGTGTGTCTCCTCTTCTACCATCAGTGTTTGTTCTTCCTCTGCTTGCACGCGTAAGTGCAACTCTAGGTGTTGTAGATCTTTTACCCCTTCAGGGACCTCCATGGGATCATGTTCTGTGTTGATGACCAAGTCACTAGGTTCAGGATCCATCTCATGTGATTTTGCCTCTTCTACTTCTTGTTGGAGCCACAACAACTATTGTTGGGCCAGGTTGTCCTTCCTTGTGGCCTCTTCTGCTTGATCTACTAGCAGCTCTTGCAACTTTTTCAGTAGGAGTTTGAGTTGGTCATTCTCTTTTTGTAGTCCTTGCTGGCTAGCTAACAATATCTCTTTTGTGGCTAGGGAACCTTTTGCCATATGCATTCTTTGTCTTTTTTCCAATTATAATTTCTTTTGGAGTGCGATGACTTGAGCCTCCATGGCTTGTATAGCCTGGCTATCTTCTCATGTACTTGCTCTTGCAACCCTTGGGGTTGCTTTGAGCCTATATATTGTCAAATCCTAGGGCTTTTACTTGGATTTTAGCTCCACTACCTCATGCTTAGATGCCTCCAACTCATCCTCATTTTTTCTTTCTCTTCATGCAAATTCTTGACTTCACGTAACACCTCTATCATGTGCAGTGTAAGAGTGTCTTGTTTGCTCTTAGCATCCTTTAGTGTTTTAGTGAGAGCCTCAAGCTCTCATTCTACCATGTCAGCTCTTTGACTCGTTGTTTGGAGAGTTTTGGTGAGGGTTTCGTACTCTTCTTTCATATTTCCCTCCCTGATGCGTAGCATGCTATTCTCTTTTGTGAGTGTAAGAGATCGCATTCTGATTCTGTCTATTATTTGATGAGAATCTCCTGAATCTTCTTCATTGGCTGCTACTATGTTGCTTGTTGATGGTGTTAGACAAGGGGTACTAGAACCTAGGAGTCCACCTCCCAACCACCCACTATATAGCATCGCTCCTAGCCCTTTTCCCTAGTTGGACTCCCTTTCCACACTGCCTAGCCCGCCCGGCCTTGCCCTTGTTTAGTCCGGCCTTGTCGTTGTCCTGACATTACTCCCCCCTTAAAGAAGAGTTTTTGTCCTCAAAAAGAAAAGTGGGGAACTTCTTCTTAAGAACACTAATGTTTTCCCAAGTGGCACCTTCCTCAAGTCGATCTTTCCACTTGATTAAGGCTTGTTGACGTACATGAAGACGTGTACGTAACTCATGATAGTCGATAACACGTTCAGGTTCATGCGGTAAGGTAGGAGGTTCAACAAAATCAACCAAAATCTGTTGGTCAAGGACATTGTCATCCCCATGTAACCGCTTACGTAACCGGCTTACATGAAACACCGGATGAATATGAGTGCATGATCACCTACTCGCTTAAGTATTTTAAAAGGCCCACAATATTGGGGAGATAATTTAGGTGTTGGCCCAGTTTTCAAACTTTCTGAATGTTCTGGCACACGTAAAAATACTTCCTCCCCTTCCTCAAAGGTAACTTGTCGACGTTTCTCATCAGCATACTTCTTATACCAATCCTACGCTTGTCGGACATTTTAACGAGCGAGTTTCAGCATATCCATGTGGTCTTGGAGAAAATCCTTAACCTGTTGGAGCTTTTTGGTTGCCAACCCCACCGTAATAGGTGACCTAGGTTGAAACCCATACATGATCATGAAAGGACTAAATCCAGTGGTGACATGCTTAGAACTATTGTAGGCAAACTCGAGAATAGGTAAGTATTCTTCCCAGTCTAACTGTTTTTTGCTGACGTGTGCTCTTAGCATATCCTCTAGCACTTGGTTAACTCGTTCAGTCTGAACATCTGTTTTTGGATGATCGGGGTTGTACCGAGGTTCAATTGTGTACCAATTGTTTGAACACAACCCTCCAAAAATGACTGTTAAACTTGGGATCACGATCATTGACAATGTTACTAGGAAACCCATACAACTTGTATAGATTGTCCACAAATAACTTGGCATGTTCTTGTGTCTTAATCGTTGATTTGGTTGGAATAAACTTACATAGATTAGTCAACCGGGCTACGACCACCCATACCGAGTCATGACCTTGTACAGTGGTTGGTAAACCCACAATAAAGTCCATAGAGATACTTTCCCATTTTCCATTGGGAATCTCCAAAGGATGTAAGAGTCCTCCTGCTTTCAGGCGCTTTGCTTTGTTAACTTGACATTTTTGGCAATGCAAGACATAAGCTTGAACAAAGCCATGTATACCTGGCCAGTACAACTGTCGTCGTATGAGAGCATAAGTTTTTCCAATACCCGGGTGCCGTGCACTTGGACTATCATGACATTCATAAAGAACTTGGTGCCGAATGTCTGTGTCCGTCGATACACAAACTCTCCCCTTATGGAGTAGGTACCCATTGTTGATGGTGAATTGCTTCCATTGTCGTAGTTCATCACTCAATAGAGGAGAACTAGGTTGTGGAGGTTAACGTTACACTACCATCATTGGAGTGAGAAGGATCTCTCATTTGTACATGGCTCCACACTTTAGAATATGCTTCATCATGCTCATATTTTCCTTTGAGAGAATCCAAAAATTCACTACGAAGTTCCATGAACAAGAGAGAATTGATCTCCGGCATACGACTTAGAGCGTCAGCCACCACATTGTATCGACCTTTATGATATCAGAGCTTGGCGTCATATTCTTGAAGAATCTTGGCCCACCTAGCTTGCAGACCCTTCAAATCTGTTTGTTGTGTAAACCATTTGATGCTTTCATGGTCAAACACAATCTCAAACTGAGCACCATACAAATAATGCCGCCATGTTTTTAAGGCAGACACTATTGCATAGAGTTCGCGCTCATAAGCAAAGTAGTTCTGCTGAGCTACATCAAGATAATTGCTTTCAAATGAAATTGGTCGTCCATCTTGTAACAGGAATGCTCCAATAGCACGGTCACTAGCATTCGTTTCCAAAACAATGGTTTCAAAGGATCTACAATAGCTAGTATGGGAGCTATAGCTAATGCATGCTTTAGCGTATTAAGATTGTGTTGTTGAGCGGGTCCTCACTAAAAAGCTTTGTCTTTGCCTTTCAGTTGATTCGTCATGGGAACATCAATATTAGAATAGTTTTTAATCAACCTTCGTTAAAAACCTGCAAATCCCAAAAAAAATTATAACTCTTTGAGATTTTTAGGAGAAGGCCATTGCCGGATTGTATCCACTTTGGATTGATCCATATATAGCCCATTAGCTGAAATAACATGCCCCAGACAGTGAATTTCTTCTTCCAGAAAATCACACTTAGATTCCTTGGCATATAATTTATTTGTTCGTAACAACTCAAACACCTACCTAAGATGTTGTAAGTGTTCTTCTCCAGAAGCACTATAAACTAGAATGACATCGAGAAAAACAATGACAAATTTACCCAAGTACAGCTTCAAGACACTATCCATAAGTGTCATGAATGTTGCAAGCGCGTTGGTTAACCCAAAGGGCATCACCAAGAACTGGTAGTGTCCAAACCTTGTTCGGAATGCAGTTTTGGGTATATCAGCAAGTCGAATACGGACTTGGTGATAACCTGACCGCAAGTCTATTTTCATAAAAATGCAAGCATGAGTGAGTTTGTCGAACAACTCATCCACTCGTGGCAATGGGTACTTGTTCTTAACCGTAACCGCATTTAAGCCACGGTAGTCTACGCACATGCGCATAGTGCCATCTTTTTTCTTCACTAATAGGATAGGAGAAGCCCATGGTGAAGAGCTGGGTTGTATAAACCCTCTACTAAGGTAGTTAGCAAGCTAACGTTCCATCTCAGCAGCTTCAGAGTAACTCATACGGTAAGGTAGTTTACTGACAGGTTTACAGCCTGCAACCACATCGATACTATGTTGCACCGATCATGTCGGCGGTAATCCTGGTGGCAAATCATTAGGAAAAACATCTTGAAATTCCTTTAATAATTTTTGTAACTCACTAGCAACGTTTGCTTGTTTGGAAGTAGCCATTGGTGGAAGAGATGAGAGAGAAGCATGGGGCGTTGAGGAATGTTCAACAGATTCAGTGTTAGAGAGAAAATGAGACAATGAGTAACACAAGAAAACTTGATCTATTTCATTATCAGAAACAAGCTGCATAAGCTCAGTTGTACATATCAATGGTGAAGAAGGTACATCCTTCTCTCCTAAAAACAACACATGTGCGCCATGGGATTCGAACATCAAGCTATTGTGCTCATAGCTACGCTTCAGTGATGGTCCTAGGCTATGCAACCATTCCCTACCAAGGACCACGTCTACCCTCTTCATGTTCATAACCTGAAAATTCAAGGATGTGGAGTAACCTTGTACTTCCAACGGAACATCTCGGACTTGAGTATCCCAGATTTTGGTATCATGTCCATTCATCATTGCTACCTTGTAGTGGTGGATACTCAGAGTTTGAGGCAATTGGAGTTTTTTCACCAATCCATAATTGATGAAATTGTAAGTAGCACCGTCATATACCAAGATGTGCACCTTGTGCCCTTGCAGAGATCCGTGCATACGTACTAACTCATGTGGTCCGAAGGTCTGTTGCCACATGGAAGTTGTGAGACAGCATTCATGCACCACCTCGGTGTGTGTTACTTCCACTGTAGAGAATCGTGAGGAAGACTCAAGAGGCAGCAGTTGCACCGTGTGCACTGCTTTCTCCTTGCCATGAGCAGCAGATTTCCCCTTGGGACAATCTTTTTTTCCATGACCACTTCCTAAACATTGAAAACATAATTTCTCTTTCTTAGCTTTATCAAATTCCTCAGGAGAGAGAGGACCTCTGGACCCCTTGAGTTTTTTAGATGCTTTTGAATTGGCTACTATAAATTTCCTTTTATTCTGCCCATACTATGTGCGTGTATTACCATGTGTATTAGCAGATACGTGAGTATTATGTGCTTTCTTTTCATCTAGATCATTGTGAATATGTGCTTTCACTATGGCTTCCTCAAGTGTTTTAGGGTCTTGGGTCTTGACCTGCTTCTTAAGCTCCGGTGTCAGACCTCATATAAATCCCCGTACTTGCTACAAGTTATCTAAGCCTTCCAAATTGAGGATAACATCCCGATAGTGAGATATATATTCAAGTAATGATGGGTATTGGCACATGGAACACGTGTCCCAAGCCGTCCAATTCCGATCTGCCTCATTTGTAGGCAAAAATTCTTTGCGGAACATAGCTTCAAAAGCTGCCCAACTCTGTGGTATGATATTCTTCTCCTTGAGAGACATCCACCATTTGTGGGCCTTGCCTTCCAGAGTTAAGCTCGTTTGTAGTGCTCTGACTGCGTCCGGAGTACGCCATAAGGCGTGAATTCCATCCCACTTGCTGAGAAAGATGTTTACTTCATCCTTATTGCGGTCTTGGTCTTCTCCCTTAAAAGTCAGTGGTTTGGTATTTTTCAACAACTCATCCACCTTTTTGCAGTGAGAGTGTACAAAGTATCAGCAGTTGGACCTTGTCCTTGATTAGAAGGGCCTTGCCCCTGTGTAGCAACGTGCTCATGCATGTGCGTGTCTTGCTGACCCTTGGATTGCTGTTGCATTAATTGAATCACTAATGTGGATAATTTAGTGACATTTTCATTTAAAGATTTAAAATTTCCTTCCATAACTGATATGCGTGTCTGAAGTACACAAAATTCTTCAATGTCGAGCAATTCATAAGTGTCATCCCCTGCCGTAGCGTCGCGGGCACTCTCCTTGAGAGCATCCAGCCGCGGGCCATCATGGGCAGGATCAGGCGTATTTTGCTCAAAATCAAAAGTCATATTGATATCTGAATCCGTGGCGACACAGTGCAGTGAAAGGAATAGTCAAAAAAATACATGAGATTGAGAGCACTTGCAAAGTTTAATTAGCCTTGCTAATCCCGTCAAAGTCGATATTATCCAAGTCAAAATTGATCCAAAATGTCAGCCGTGTAGGGAATTCCTTAATCCCTTGTAGCCGAATTGAGTATGGGTAGTATTGCTTTCAACCGTAATCGATTTTGAGAGATAACGTCACTTTGAACTCCTCTTGAGATGCTTTATGAAATCTCTGAAAGATAATACGCAGAGAATGTGTGTGGTGTATGTACTTATGGCCGTGTCGGGATGTCGAGCTTCACCGAAGCTTCACAAGAGGGCGGGGGGGGCGGGGGCGGGGGGGGGGGGGTACCCACTGTGGGTACCGTCCCTTAGCTTGTGTAAAAAATCGTGGCCACTAACCCCCAATGGGGTTGGGTGCCCGTCGGGTGTGAAAATACCTTGCTCTCCGGCTATGGCAGCCCACAGAAAGCGCGAGGGGGTGATAAAAGCTCCCCCTGCCTTGTAGGATGGTCGAGGCCCATCGCTACAGGCACGTGAAGTGCTCCACACCCCAACGCGATGCCGTAGAGCCCGCAAGGGTGCAATTTTGTGCAGGTCGCCTGTCGGCGGTTTCTCCTCGCAAGGGATGTTGCCGAAGCCTTGAGTCTTGTCGTCCTCCTCATATGGGATGAGCTCCACGCCTCCTTGACCCCGACATGCAAAACAACATGCAAGAATTGTGTGGCTCCCCTCCTCCACGGCTGTGCCTTCCCAAAAAGGAACCTTGCTCTTCATACCAATGTTAGACAAGAGGAACTAGAACCTAGGAGTCCACCTCCCAACCACCCACTATATAGCATGGCTCCTAGCCCTTTGCCCTAGTTGGACTCCCTTTCCACACTGCCTAGCCTGGCCTTGCCCTTGTCTAGTCTGGCCTTGCCATTGTCCTGACAGATGGCTTGGGGAATGGACCTAAAAATGGCTTGGTCTCCAAAGGTTGGCCAAAGTTCTCCATTGTGGTACTAATGGAACATGTACCAACCTTGGTACTCCAAGTGATGGTGACTGCACTTTGGGTGGTCTTCTTTGTGTATCCTAGTCCCTAAGATTTTCTTCATCTCTCTCTTTGTCTTTTGCATCACATGGTGGAATAGAGGTGCCATATACAACTTCATATGGCATCCTCAGGTGAATATCCAGCTTTGAGGAGGTCTTCATAGGTGCATCTTTGTGCTTTTCTTTTTCTTCTGGTGTCAATGCAGCATCTATTTTCTTCTTTGGTAAGTCCCTTTGTTGAGATGTCGGGGGTTTAGGGCATGGAGATAGAGAGGTAGGTCCAGGGGAAGGTTCAAGTAGCAAAGTATTCACTCCTTGCTCACTTTCTTGTTGTCCTTCTCTTGTGTTTCTAGCATCTCTTTCAACTTCTTTTAGATATCTTGGACTTCTTTGACTGTGAAAGGCTCTAAATTTTGTTGTTCGATCACTCTTTCAGGTTCTTCATAGGCTCAAATGTAGTGATCGAACTGATCTTCTAGTGGTCTTGAGGAGTTGCCCTTGATCTTTGCACCATCTATAAAGATAGATTTCTTCTACATGTCAATAAGTCCATCCATCATATGATCACAAAAGCTACTATCACAAGTGGGGCACATATTAGGTTACTCATTTATTGGAATACTTCGGCGTGTTATCATAACACCCGCCTCATTAGCATGAGGTGAAATTCCAAAAGAACCTTAGAGAGGCAAGTCAAAACAGGGATAAAGGTAAATCTTAGAGTGAGAAAGGAGTTGTGCAAGCAAAAAGACTCCCTCAAAGAACCCATGATGCATTGATTAAAGCACGCAATAATATTGAGGACCCAAGCCCATAACTTCGATAACCATAGCCAAGCGAACATTGTTGAGAAAGTGATCCGGACCCCAAAGTGTAACCCTTGTTATGCCTCAAAACGTCCACCATTTGGTTTGTGCTACTGAAGTTCGCAAGTGAGGGAAGAGTAGATGCTCAAAAAACTCCATAAAATTTCTCCTTACATATTCACTTATTTGTTGAAGATGAGGAATGGCCGCAGATAAAACCAGCTCACACTACCAGTCCATAAAGTAATGAAAATGAGCAAAGATGCACCTAAACCTAAGAAGTTCTTGACTTTTATTGTGTCTCTTAAGACGTTCATTGTATTTTAAGATCTGGGTTCTTGTCTTGAGTCCTTCTTTCTCTTCTCTTTACAGGTACAGTCAAATTTGTTCTTGGCTTCCTATATCTAGTACTTGTAGCACTACCTAAGAGAATTACATACATAGCTAATATATCTTTATTTATTTATTTTGCGATTCCTATATCTAGTACTTGTAGCACTACCTAAGAGAATTACATACATAACTAATATCCCTAAACCCTAAACCTAAGAAGTTCTTGACTTTTATTGTGTCTCTTAAGAAGTTCATTGTATTTTAAGATCTGGGTTCTTGTCTTGAGTCCTTCTTTCTCTTCTCTTTACAGGTACAGTCAAATTTTTTCTTGGCTTCCTATATCTAGTACTTGTAGCACTACCTAAGAGAATTACATACATAACTAATATATCTTTATTTATTTATTTTGCGATTCCATACCGCTATCCAAGTTACAAGATTTAAAGAATAACACTAGTCTTGCTATTATTTACCAAAAATAGTCGTATTACAAAAGGTGGCATTACTTGAGTGACACAAAAAGGTAACAAGACAGGGCTTGTATCCATCAATTACATGGGCTAGGGAAGATTGAAAGGATCACAAAAAGGAGAAAACACATTACAAAAGGTGAGGAAACTGAGACGTTCCTACTCCTCCAAGGAAGTATCTTCATTGGGATAGTCCTCCCACTAGACCAAAACCTCTTGAACCATTCTGTGTAGTAGTTTCGGTTCCTTCATGTCTAGAATTTTGTCTAGCCTCATCCTCTGACTCTCCCTTTGTCTTGAGAATGGGAAATTGTTGATTCACGTCACTAAGATCCAAGGTAGCATAGACATTTGCTTGTTCTTCAATCTTATCCTTTACTGAAACAAAATTTTGTGTTGTTGAGCTAGGTGGTTTGGTGGTTGGCCCTTGAGTATGGAAATGAGTTGTAGGGGGGAGTTCTTGCTTGGGTTGGGTTTCTTCCTCTTGCTCCAAGGTTTTTGAATTGTTCTCTTTGATAGGGGCAATTTTTAAAGTTAATAGGGGTAGTCAGAAGATTGGGGTTATTTCCTTTGAGTGACTAGAAGAGTATTCACAAGAACAAAATGTGATGGTGGTTGGGTTAGGGCAGTTGGCTTCGGTATAAATGGCACTTTGGGTGCTCTAGAGGGCTGATTGGGGTAAGGAGGGAGAGAGATCATGTTTCCTATCTGTTGTAGAATCTCCCTTAAAAATACTCTTATGATTTGACTTGGCCCGGATTAGAGCGTCTTTGAGTGAGGCAGGGCAAAGGGACTCTCTATACACATAATTTGAAATCATAATAAGGGTTGACCACCAAATCTTTTATTAGGTGATATCTGATTTCATCTAGAGCAAGAAAACTGAGCCAGTCCAACTGCTTCAGGAGAATACATGAGTAGTCTTAGATACAAAAACTCTTGCATGCATAGCCATCATAATAGCATCGATCTCAGCCGATTACAATCAATCACTAGTTATTGTATGGCACCCTGCTTTTGGGGTTATGATGTGTTGCCTTAGCTAGGTGCACCTATTCAGATTAGGATTTCAAGAACTCATACACAAGTCTTGGAGAAGAAGGAGAAACTCAAGGGCACACAACACACGAACTTATATTACTTTGCATGCAGGTTCAAAGATAAGGGAAGCCCTAGGGATTTTATCATGTATAAAATACAAGGACAAAAACCACTCAATGATGAGAAAAGGGCCACGATGGTCCTAACTGTGTTTGGACACGTCACCACCATATTGTGGTGACAAAGAAACGATGAGAGAAGACTTGTTGCTCGCGTATGGGGGAGTGGAAGACCTTATGAAACTGGCCCTCCTACAAAGAGTCTCTCCATTTACTATGCTTAGTGCAATCATGGAAGAGCATTTTTCTCATGATTACCAATTCCTTATGAAGGTAGATGAATAAGTTAGGTGTGGATTGCAATACACAGAAAAATCTTTAAAATCCATCGAGCCAAATGTAGCTAACCATAGTTAAAAGCTTTGGGTGGTCACTTCCCCAAATATGTATTGTATCTCGTGATGTAATTATACAAGATAACTAATACTCAAAAATGTAAAGTTTATGTATACATTAGAGGGGAGTTTTAAAGCACGCCAATCACACTATAAATATAGCATATATATTGGGGTATCATTAATAATCTCTTGAATGCACATGATACAGGGGAGATTTTGATGAGTGACCACCCCGAGTGTGAAAGCTACACTACACTTGCCTTCACAAATAGAAGTCTTTATAGTAGGCTTCTTATTGCTTAACCACAACATATGTGAGTGGCCCAAAAAGTGAATCAAGACACATGAGCGTCATATGAACCAGCCCTATGTGTCCAAAAAAGCACCCAAGTATGATGAGTGCCTTGGGATAAAACAACCCAAGGTGTATAGTGTGACTTATATCAAAAAAATTTGTTAACAACCTATGAATGCTTCAACCTTGTGTTTGTGTTATGCATGAATTTTCTCACATGTGAGATTGAAATGAATCGCCCGACTTGTAATACATGCACAAACAAAGCATCCAATAGCTTTCGAAGATAAAGTGACATCAAAGTAGTCTCAAGCATCATGAAGACTAAGCGTCAAGCATGCCTCCAGAGGAGTAGTATTAGGTTTGCAATCCTCAAGGCCCAATCAACATAGCAATGTCTCAATGAAGTTTGTCTAAAACATAGAGCAATACCTTTATGACATTGCTTAAACTATATGCTCAAACAGTGATGCAAGAATCCCAAGTCTGACATCTCAAAAGAGACATTCAAATTAGACCTAAAATAAGCAATATGTGCTAGCATGAGATAAGATGGTTAGGGAGACATCATCTTCATGCTTGACGTACGAAGTACTCTTTGGACTACTTTCAAAAAACCATGTGTATCAAATAAGCATGTCTCTTCAAATATTGTCTCTTCTCATACCAAGCGTGAGGATCTTGCTCTAAACCATAAAAGCCCTTCTCAACATGCACACATAGTTATTTTTCCATTTTTGAAGAACACCGTGATGTTTTGTTTCATAGTCTTCCTCATGAAATTTAGGATTCACGTTTCATTGGTGTTGTAGTTGATGCATGTCTGAAACATTATGAGCTATAAATGCTATGAATGGTACTTATTGAAATTAAAACCCTTCTCTTGAGCAAATTTTTTCCATTTCTAGTCTTATATAGCGAGCAAAGCTAATATTTGGTCTATGTTTGGACTTAAAAATCCATTTACTACTGGTGACATTTTTAAAAATCCATTTACTATTGGAGAATCGGAAATGAACGTAGGCTCTTTTTGTGCTTCATATTGATCCACATTTGATTTCCAAAGAGCACTAAAAAGAGGAAATAACCTATCCTGCATGTCCAGTGAGTTAACATTTGTCTCTTTTGGTACATCAAAACAATAGCTAGACAACATTTTCCACAAAGACTACATTTCAATTAATCAAGAAACACTTGTGAGTGAAAGAACCTATAAACGTTTGCTCTCAACTTTATAACCAACAAAATATGCATGACAATCTCATGGTCCACTTTTTTACAATATTTCTCACGTACTAAACCATAGGCCAACGAATCAAAGATATGCAAGAAACCAATAGAAGACTCCTACCAAAATTCATACAAAGTGAGAGTAGTGATTTAGTTTTCCTTTCAAGAACACATTATTTTGAGGAGTATTCGACACAATATGTTGATGTTTTATACCATGATTAGCAAAAAATGCCCTAAAATCTTTTTGTTAGAGTTAATGGTGGGCTAATTAGAGTAGCATTTGTGATTATTAGTAGATTATTCAATGGATAAGAGAATGGAAGCCAAAATGAATTAGAATTACATTGATAAACTTGGAATATCTAGGGTAGTACATGGTATTACAACCCAAAAATCATCCCCTACAAAGGTGGGTCAATTAGAGTAGTATTCATGATGATTAGTAGAGTACTCAATTTATAATAGCTATTATTTGGACTAACCTGTCACACAGCTATCCAAATAACTCCAAACAAAGAGGCCAAGCATCTTCCCATCACTTCTACAAGTGCCATCAATCACCGAGCCATTGTCTTTCTCCTCCTATCGCAATGTGGTACTTCCTTGGTGTTGTTGTTCGTTCAATTGTTTGAGAAACATTTTGAAGAGACATGCTTCTTCTTCCCACAATGCGTACAACTTTTTATTTTGCAAAAATCAGTTATATGCCCTGGTTTTCAACACGCATACCACTTAATTATACCATTATGTAAAATGCAAATACATGAATAGTTGAAGTGTTTTTTTTTTTTGCCTCCTTGATGTTGTGCTCCTCTTCTCTTTTCATTGTGCATATGGAGTGGTCTTTGCACTTGGAGACTCTCTAAGGCTCGTGTCTAGCTCCTCACAATTGCACACATCACAAATATTTCATACAAACCATTAGCAGTTTTGCGTGGATGGATTTCTTTAATGCGTAAGAGAGAGAGAGAGAGAGAGAGAGAGAGAGAGAGAGAGAGAGATAGAGAGAGAGACACACACACACACACACAAATAGAGAGAGAGGAATTTGGTCTAGTTTACGACCTTGCTTCACGTCTGACCACTTTGCCCACCTAAAACAATAAAGGGAACCTTAATCCCATCATGACCAAGAGATTCCCAATATAGTCAAGATACTTAGGCAAGTGGCCCTTATATTGGGGGAAGAGAAGGTGGTTTATCCTCTCCTTGGATAGTGCACCCTGCGTGCACGCGCGCACGCACACACACACACACACACACATTATCTCCAAAATAGCACAAAAATTAGGGCTTGGTAATATGAGCTAGTGCCACCCAAATCGAGAGGTTAGGGGTTCATCTAAACACCCAAATCGAGAGGTTAGGGGTTCATCTAAAAGTGGATGACAGGGGGATTCTCATCACATAGGAAGTGCATCCAAAAGTGATTTAGTAAGAGGAATTAGCGATGCAAAGATGGAGAAATTTGGAAAAATGACGCACATAGCAAAATTGAACAAATGAGGTGCTTAATTGACTAATATAATTAGTACTCCATCAACTTGACCATTAGGTATTGGTGTATACCTAATCAATGACACAATTGAAAGTGTAATGAGTAAGATCATTAATTAAGCTAATGGGTGACTAGGGGATAGATGAAGAGAGTGCTTCATGAAAAAACAAGAATCTAATCTCCAATAATTACATGTTATCTAACTAAGAAAGGCAATGGCTAGCAAGAGCATGCCCAAAACTTGAAGTGTGCTAACTAGTACTACAAAAAGTTGTTTAGGGATCTTAGGGTAAATAGGATACTAACTACCTCCAATATCTTTGATATTACTTGTTAGGGTTTGTGTTTGGTTAATTAGAGTAGGATCCATGATGATTAGTAGAATCCTCAATGCACAAGAGAATGAGAATCAAAATGAAGTATACTACGTTGATAATGGGCTTACAAAGTGTGTACAAGGTATCTCCATATTGTAGGAATAGAGAGAGCATGTAGGGATAGCACAACATGGTGGTACAACACCAAAATTATTCCCTAAAAAGGTGTGTCTACCTAAGGCATGTGGGAGCTCCTTTGGCATTTTTTCCTTCACTTGTCTTCATATAAACCTCATAAATTACACATAACTATCACATTACAAGGTACCACATAACTATCACATTACAAGGTACCACATAGGATTTTTGGTCAAGAGGCGCTACACAAGTACACATAAAGACTCTCAAAAGAGATACAAGGTAGGGTTCTCACAAAGAAAATTTAATGTCATGGGACAAATCCCACACACCTAAAACCATCCCATTTTATGTCTTTTAGGTCATGCATACTCACTCTAACCACTTTTAATTAAAGCTTATTACAAAGTTAATCAGTGAGATCAACTCACATTTTAGTTTTCCTCAAAAATAGGATTTTAGGATACCCCTTGTAGCCATCACCTCAAGCTTACAAGCTTTATCTTCTTAACCACTCAATGCAAGAGGTTGCTCCTCAGCTTAGACCACACTAGCTACATCCCAATGCATCCAATCAATACCACATAGCTTCAATCTTAACTTGTGTTTGACAGGTTGTTTAGTATGCGGCGAGTACAATTAGCTTTAATTCTTGGTGTTATATAAAGCTTCATATTTCAGAAAACCCCTAAATCCATAACACAACCTAAGGTAGGAAACATTGCCTTAAACCACCAGTCACAATTCTAGGAGATCAAGCTTCATCATTGAATTCCTATTCGTGACGTTGAAAACTTTCTCTAGTTTCCATAGACTCATTCTCAATACAAGATCTATTAAAGCAAGCCCCCTTGCATTTACGGTCGCCTACATGTTTTCTTGACACTACCAACTATCAGAGACTTTAGGAGAATTCTATTTAGAGCGATAATCAAAACACTTGGATACTGCCCAATGATTGCAGCAAACCCAAGAATAATTACAAGTTAGTCATAAATAGATTCAAAGGGTGGACAAAGGAGGCACATTGGAGTTGTATTGAAGTATCTTCTCCAACTTTCAAGGCCTATTAAAGCTCTAGGTGGACCGCATTAGCTACAAAGCTCACAAAATGAAGAGTCTTCCTCAACAAAGAGATTTCAAATTTGTTACCATATGCATGTGGTAGTGATGTGTGTGAACACAGTTAGGACCACCGGGGCATTTTTTCCCTCACTAGGAGGTTTTTCCCCCCGTGCATTGTATATACGCTCATCACTCTAGAGCTAACTTATCTTTCCATTGCACACTAAGTAATACACTCTATGTTGTGTGCCTTGAGCTTCCTTCATCTTCTCCAAGATGTGTGTGTTTCTTGCAACCCTAATGCCAACAATTGGTATCAGAGCAGGCTGCGTCCTATAGGGCTTAGTCGCCACCAGCAGCTCCAGCACACAGCTGCTCACTTTCTCCAATTTTTGTGAGCTTTGGCGAGCGTTTGCAGGTCGACAAATATTTTGGGAGCGCTCGTAGAGCTTGATCTGCTCATTTTTTATTTGGGCTCATTTCGGTCTCCGTTTCCACCACAGGCAGTACTACGCATGATATTTTGTCATTTTGTGCATAATTTTTGTCAATGCCATTTTCTGTATAACAGGCCGTGTACAGTCTTCTATGGTTTTCACGTGTTGTTCCCACTCCGTTTTTCCTCTTTTTCGGTAGTTTTCACATTAGGTACAACATTCACCATGGCTGACAACAACACAGATGTGTTCAAGATGTTTGATGCTAAGAATAGGTTGGATGGGGATAATTATCCAATATGGGCTTACATGATGCAGCATGTCCTTGTGTCAAAGGGTGTTTGGAACATTGTGTAGGGCATTGATCTATGTCGTGGTTCTGAGGATGTAGGCGATGTTGACGATGTTGCAGGTTTTGGTGGCAGGGTTGCTGCTGCCATAGTTGTTTTGCCTACGGCTGAGCAAGCTCGTTGGGATGTAAAAGATGCATATGCTCATGCATTTATTGTGTTGTCTGGTGAAGCGCACTATTACTCCTCACATTTGTTCATTGAAATCTGCAAAATAGGCTTGGGATATTCTAGTTGGTCTTTATGCAAGTTGCAATGAGGCAAAAATGCACTGTTGAGTAAAGAGCTAGAGTCGAAGATTATGCATGAGGAAGATGACATGGGCACTTTTCTTGTTGGTGTCAAGGATATCAATGAGAAACTTATTCTGTAGGTGAAGTCATTTCAGACAGTTCTCTTGTGAAGACTGTTCTTGATGCCTTGCAAGATTCTTACCAGACTTTTGCTAGTACTTGGGGACTTATGACCCACGGAAATTCTCAAGTTGTCAAGTTTGATGCATTATGCACATTGTTGTTGTTGCAAGAATCACTTTCCAGAAAAAACTGGACTAGACAGCGTGTAGTTGAACAGGCCTTTATTGCTACTCAAAGAAAAGGTGGTAATAGCAATGTAGCCACTTCTCATGGTTCTTCTGTGAGTGGTAAATTTTCTATTCATAATGCTTCTACTAGCAGCAATTCATCTGGGAATTCTGGTGATGAGGGCAAAAAGAAGGTGAGTTGCCATTATTATAAAGTTAATGATCATTTGATCAAGCAGTCTCCTAAGTTGAAGGCCAAAGAGGCTAAGAAGAAAGAGGCTAGTTCCACTACAAATGCAGCTATTATTGAGTCTTCTATGAAAGAAAACTCTGATGCTGATGTTGATACAAAATGGCATTTAGTGCAAAGTGCACTTATGATCCTTTTGTTCATCATGCATGTTTGTCAGTTGATGCAGATGCTCAAGTGTGGTACTTTGATAGTGGTTTACAAAGCACATTATCTCTCATTGTGACGTAAACCTCTCTCGAGGATGTCCCTCATGGAAATTCAGTCACTTGTGCTATCAATGCCTCTTATCAAGTCAAGGGAGTTGGAAAGATTGTACTTACTACTGTGAATGGCAATTATTTCACACTTGTTGGTGCATTGTATGTACCTGGGATCAAGAAGAATCTTTTGTCTGTATCTGCACTTGCTAGACTTGGTCTTGTAGTCAAATTTGTGGATGACAGATGTAGAGTTCATGATCTCAGTTTTGGTGATCAAATTATTGCATCTGGCATTTTGTGTCATGGACTGTATAAGCTCACTTTGTATGACAAGTGGATAAAATTTTTCAAATGCAGTTGCAAATTCAAGTGTTGTTTCAGATGCAAAATTGTGGCATGTACATTTTGGGCATTTGAATTTCGTCAGTCTGCTGCGTTTGTAGAAGTCTGATATGGTTTCTTCGTTGCCGCCTCTTGAAGTGCCTGTCAAACATGTTTGTGAAGGCTATATTTTGGGTAAGATGCAGCGTTCGAAGTTTCCAAAGGATGGTTTAGTTAGGGCCACATGTAGGTTGCAGCTTGTGCATAGTGATGTTTGTGGGCCCATGCAAAATCCGCCCTTGGGCAATTACCTTTACTTCGTGACTTTCATTGATGATTACTCCAAGCATGCATGGGTATTTCCGCTTAAAACGAAGTCCGAAGTTTTTATGTGCTTCAAACAATTTCTGGCTATGGCTAAAAATGTCTCGAAATGTACTATGGACACCCTCTCTTCCAATCCGGGGGGGAGTATATGTCTCATGAATTTAATGCATTCCTAGCTAGTTGTGGGATAAAACACAAATGTACAGTCCTTATACGCCTCAGCAAAATGGTGTTGCTGAGAGGAAAAACATGTCACTTACAAAAATGGCACGATGTATGGTCAAAAGTCAAGCTTTGCCACATTCTTTTTGGCTTGAGTGTGTCACTTATGTACTAAACAGATGTCCTACGAAAGCTTTGCACTCTATTACTCCATATAAAGCACGGCATGATAGAAAGCCTTCTATTGAGCACATGCGAATTTTTGGCTGTTTGGCATATGTTTTGGTGCCACAAACTCAGCGCAGAAAATTGGATGATAAAACTGTCAAATGTATTTTTGTTAATTAAATTGCTGAAAGAAAAGGTTAACGCTTCTATCATCCACAAACAAAGCGTATCTTGGTCTCACAGGATACTATGTTTGTGGAAGATTCTGTTCAACCCTTGCTGTCATGTACCAGACAATCATATAAGCTCACAGGACATTTACGACACTTTGCGCTTCTTTTCAATGGCGGAAGTTCGAATGTAAATTTCAATGAGACAAATGTACAGCCTATGGGGGTCTTTGGATATGTTAAAGATCAACCTATTACTAATGTAGATGTACATGATGTGCTTGATGACGAAAGGACTGAGAATGAGCAGGCTACAGGTATGCCTAAATGGCTGGTGCATACTTTGCGTGATAGTAAATTAGATGCACCATTGTCTAGTCATACTCGTTCAAGTGCATCTTATGCATGTTATGCTTTGTCTATGTCTACATGATGTTGAGAAACCTGTCTTTTGATGAAGCACATAATCCAAAAAATTGGATGGCTACCATGCAATCAAAATATGATGCACTTATAGAAAATGACACATGGACTTTATGTGATTTGCCTCCTGGCAAAAAGGCCATTGGTACGAAGTGGGTTTACAAGTTGAAACGCAAGCCGGATGGTGAGATTGATCGCTATAAGAATCGACTTGTTGCAAAAGGTTATACACAGCAAAAAGGCATAGATTATGAAGAGACTTTTGCTCCCACTTGTCGTACGACGCATTGGCATCTCATTTTGGTTGGGATGTACATTAGTCAAACATTGTTATTGCTTTCTTGAATGGTGACATTTGAGAAAGTTTATGTAACGTAGCTTAGCAATTTTGTCATTAAAGGGCAAGAAGATAAAGTGTGCAAATGTAAGAAAGCTTTGTATGGGTTGAGGCAATGAATTGTATGGCTTTGTAAGATAAAGAGAAAATTCCTCAAACCAAAAAAACATGGCAATGAATTAGAATATTATACAATGGCAATAAAGTGCTACTTATATACCTACTTGGGGGACCTTAAGCACCCCCCTCAAGATTTTCTCAACCTACTTATATACCTACTTGGGAGACTTTAAGTACCCCCTCAAGATTTTCTCAACCTATTATCATGTGAAATAAGGAAAATAAATACCTCAAGGTTTTCTCAACATATTATCATGTGAAATAAGTAGAATAAATACCTAAAGGTTAAAATAAATAATAGGATCCAATTGGATATTCATTTGAGATGCATAAACCTAAACACCCATCTCTATAGCTCACAATGGACATTTGCAGGAGGACCAAGTGGATGAAGAAGCTACCGTGGACACCCTAGTAGTAGGCCGTCAAATATTGGATATACCTTAGATTTGCAACCACCACCTCTCACAATAAAGAATACCATCTCAAGTATAGGTTACCTCATAGAAAGTTGAATTGTAAACCACATTACATCCAAGGAACCCCATTCACGAACCGTGAAGATATCATGTCAAAGATTTTGAAGATAATGAACTTGGAACACACATTGTACATAATCCCGCTGAAAGAAATGGATTGTGTACACAACACCTATAGTGTTTTGTATACGTCATGTTGGTTCCTTGCCGAATCCTCTTTGCTTTGAACTCCGACACACAGGTTCAAACACCGATTACTTGACCTCCAACACATGGATCTAAATCGAGTACTAGGAGAGCTCCACTTGCCCCTCTTTGCCACTCACATGCCTCTTTCTAGTTGAAGCATGTTACGCAAACCACCACCAAATTAGAAAGTTGCAACCAAGGCCACTATGACCGCCACCATGTATCTTGTACACTTATTGTTATTGGTGGAAGGAGTAGTCATTAGGCGTGCTACCAGATGAAGAAACTTTGGAGGTGGCAACTTTCCCACTATTCCTTTGGGCAACCAACCACAAAGGCTTGTCCTTCTCATACTTCCGGAGAATGGAGAATACTAAGGTCATGAAACACTTTCTAGATTTCACCTAAAGCAGCTGCCAGCTTCTGGTAGCCGTGGCAATTGTCGGCACACCTGGGCAGTCTGCAAGCATTTGTTGCAGGGTGGCCCCATGTGTAAATCCATAACAAGTGAAAAAATGGTTTTTATCCCATGAAGTGCGAGTTGCCTTTCCACGTGATTGCAGAAAATTTCAAAATGACTGTTTTCCTTTTATGTTTTAGAGGGGGCACATACTTATAAAAAATCTTTGGAATGCCCAGTTAGGCCTAGCAAGTGCAAAGGTAGGTTTTGAGGTTTTCAACACATTAGCTCTTTCACCAGGTACAATGTCTGGGACCAACAGAGACACACACCAAAGAAGCAATCACTCAAGGATAGCACATCTAGAACCATACCAACCGGAAATAATATGACCAAAGGGAAACAACATATAGCTACTTTTGTTTCGTCTGATCTCTATGTTATAATACTAGCATAAGTACAGTGACATCATTGATGTGCATTGTTCGTATGTGCATCCCCATTCGCCATCAAAGATTGAAGGGACCACTAAGTTAGAGTCTGTATCTTCTTCCTGTTGTGAGAAAATTGTGCAAGTGTATCGAGATGTATTACCTTTCTAAGCGGTAAGAATACATAACTTCACCAAACACATCATAAAATCTAAACAATATAGAGGTTGCTGTCATGGAGACAGCAAGAAAACCTTGACCATCATAGACAAAGTTTACACCAGCTTCACTGCCAAATGATCTCAACCCTTTGAATGCTTTTGAGCCTCCACCACTGGTGAAGAAATGAACAGAACTGCAATAGCCAAAAAATGTATGAGATCCTATATCTACGTTGAATGCATACACTGTGGAACAGAAACAATACCTGTTTGAGCGCTTGATATGTTGAAGGTTGTGATCATGTCCATTGATGTACGCATCCACCTTATATCTCTGCAGCAATCAAATGCACAGTTTTGATGCAGTTCCAAAGGAATGATCAAACACAGTGAATTGCTACATATTGTTTCTTTTCTAGATAAAAATTACAATAATTACCTCCAATATGGGCAGCAATTGATTTACAAGCTCAGGAGTGTCTCCATGATGTCCTACACTCCTGATAGTGTGATGCCCAATTACAAATTTCCAAGAAGCCTTCGATGTGTCAAGCTTATGAGCCAAACTCTGTAGAAACAAGCATAAACTTGAATCACTTGCTTATCCAAGAAAATCCTTATCCGAGTAATGTTTACTTACTTGCAGCTGTGACCGCAACTGATTTTGTCGAGGAGCTAATCCTCTCCAGTCGAAAGTTTGCTTTGAATTGGCTTCCCAATACTCATCCACGAAGGTGGTGGTATCAATGAAAAAGAACTCTACAGAATCCTTACAAGGTTCTGCAACATGCATGCAAGGACAAATAAAGTGTACACCAAAATGAGCAAAAGACCAGGCCAACAAATTGTAAACAGCGAAAGAAGAGAGAGCTAATGAAAAGGCCTCAAAAAAAGAAAACCTGCTGCATGACATAAAACGCGATGCACCTCAAACTCTCGCCGACAAAACCAGCGCCAATCTCGCTTTACCAGCTCACTGTTGATTTGAGACAGAGCATTTCCCATATAATCATGGTTGCCCAAAACTGAACATAAGAGCAGATAATCAGATACTCAATTGAGACCCAAAACCAGTAAAATATTATTATGCGTTCCACAGCGTTTCTCATGCTTTGTGTCATGCTTATTCACCGCTTCACTGCTACCCTTTTGTAATTTTTACTCATGAATGTGCATGACTAAACGTTCAATGACCTTTGGGATTCACATTCGTAGCCTTCTGTTTTTCTTCCTATGAGTGGCACTTTTTTGCTCATCACCATCACCCAGTGTCTCAGACACCTTCGCATGCAACAAACATTTTGAAAACTAGTATCAATAGTTCATAGAGCTAGCAATCTTACTGTTAATCCCTTTTGACAGTTGCTGAAGACTAAAATAATGGAGGATACTTATGCTGTGGAGAGAGACACAGGCCTTCAACCACCACTGTTGCCACCAACAATCCACAGCAATCTGACTACAGAGACAAGCACTTTTGTGCGTGCCCTGGCCTCAAAAGCTCTTAAAAACATAAAGCTTCAGAACTCTAGTGTCGGGTGTTAGCATACTGGTCGAAAACAAGACCAGCAATAGAAAAAAAACAAAAGTCACCATGACTGCATGACCAATGTGTTAGTGAGTGCATGCGTGTCAGTGTGATCTGAGTCACACTAGCACCCCCAGCCTTTAACTTTTAGGCACTAGCACCAAAAGACTTCACAACCCTACTATTTACAACAGTGCCCAAAAGCAAGTTAAAAGTCATCTGCTATTACAAACTGGCGCGGCTGATTCTCCATGACGACTGGAGCTAGAACACGCTTAATAGGGATATGAGTTTTGGTCATCTCTCCATGACGGGTCACCTTTAGGGGCTAGATATAGGCAGACGTGAGATCTAGCTTGCAGCTGCAAAAACGAAAAGTAGATGGGCTGATAATTGCAGCTGAATCTGGTGATATCAGCATACCAGCAAGGGCTGCCTGATGTTCCTGCATCTGTCTACTGCAAAAACGTGAGAGGGTATGCTCTAAAATATGGTGCTAATGAAGGCAGATCGCTGATTGGGTTAGCTGCTAGGGCTGAAAACTCCAGGCTGCAGAGGGGGGGGGGGGGGGGGGGGGGGGGGGGGGGGGGGGGGGGGGGGGGGGGGGGGGGGGGGGGGGGGGGCGCGACCTTGCTGCTAAAACACCAAGGATGCTGGTGGAGAGGGTGCCCTGCTGATGGGATCTTCTTGTTCTACTTCTGCCAACTTTTGTATCAAATGACTCGCATAGACTCCTCTTGTCCTAATTTAAGTCAAGTTTTCAACTTGCTGAATTTACTAAGAAACTCGCTAAAAATTGCCCGTGCAAAGTATCATAGTTGGACCTGCACCAACTGTACCTCCAGAGACACAGAGTGAAACATCACATGCTTGCACATGTCACGCTTCGTGATTCCGGCAATTACTTGAACATGAATACTCATTTGCTAGTCTACACCAGTGTAACAGGGAACGGGGGGAGCACGGCCCAAACGAAACGGCGTTTCGGACGAGTCCCGTTCCCGAAATGGAGATGGGAATGGAACGCCATTCCGGAACGGGGTGTAACCGGAACGGTGTTCCGGAATGGGGGGAACGAGGCGGAACAACGAAACGCAGGGCGGAACGGGCAAAAGTAGGCATTTGGGGAAAACAAAGTCGGCTTTTGGGGGCAGATTTGGGGCTGTTCGGGGAACATATTTGGTGCAGTTTGAGGGCAGGTTAGGGGGCAGATTTGGGGTTGTTTAGGAGTTTATTTAGGACTAAGCTGAATGTAGGTAATTCAAGCCTTACTTTAGGTGGACCGTTCCGACCCTGTTCCCGTTCCGCCCCCCCCCCCTCCCTCCTCCCCGTTCCCGTACCGTTCCGGACCCTCCCATTCCCGTTCCCGTTCCGGGTAACTATGGTCTACACAATAACGTTGTTGGTTGCTCAATTGTGCCTTGTACAAATATTTATGCAAAGATGGACCTACTCGCTCACAAAGGCACCATACGGAATTCTCTAGGGTTTTCTAGTCTAGGGGTTGGCTCTAAGTTGTAGTAGCATGTCCGAATCGCGCATCCAGCCCATGCACACAAGACAAATTGTGGGTTGCAGGCACAATCATGTAAAATTCCCTAGGGTTTATAGGGTTTATCTCTAACTCGTAGTAGCATGTCATTGATGTTTGCATGGCACATCAAGCCCATGAGCACAAGACAAACTCCTGGGTCGCAAGCACACCACGATTGCACATTTGCTAAACATTATTTTTCTTCTACGACGGACACCCCGTGCCAACGGAACAGAACAGACTGAACAACTTTAAGCAGTTCAATAACAACTGGAGAGAGAGAGAGAGAGAGAGAGAGAGAATTGCACCCGATGGGGAATTTCTTTTGTGGTAATTCTTCGAGATGAAGCATCTCCGGGGCTCATTTGATGCACCTTTGGATCCGTCTTGATGAGGGGTTGCTAATGGTCACCTATGAGACCAAAAGGTTACATGTGGTGAATCTAATACCAGGTCTGGGTACAAAAAGTGCAAAGAACTGAAAAGAAAATAGTGGGTAGGGGTGGGATGAAAGCTGATACAAAGGGAAGACAAAGGGTGAGCTGATACAATGGAGCTCACACACACACACACACACACACACACACAGAGAAGAGTATTTTAACGTCGTAGGAAAATATCCCAAGAGACCATAAAGATCTATCCGACGAGGAGAGTTGAACTCAAGACCTGTTATGAGAGAGGGAAATGGCATAACCAATCTACCACACTTGAGTGATAGAAAGGTTATACCATTTGAGAGAGAGAGAGAGAGAGAGAGAGAGAGAGAGAGAGAGAGAGAGAGAGAGAGAGAGAGAGAGAGAGAGTTCCACCCCAAGAGGGCAGCGGCCCCAAACATTCGCACCCCTTTTGGTATTTCTTTATATTGCTTCAACTCAATACAGGCCAGTACTCTGTTCTTTGCACTCCCACGTGGAGACATGCCATATTCAAAGGCCCTTGGCCATGAAAAGCAATTACATGAAAAGCTTCAAGTTCTAAAAGCATCTAGCCCAAAAGCTGGCGCTGAAATCGGCCAACGAAAAATATGAAAATCCGTACACGTGCCACTCAGCAGCCAGTGCAAAATGCGGAATTCCGTACACCCTGCCAACGCGATTTATTGAGTGTCCGTACAACTGATGCCACATCATCATTTGAATTCACGAAAGCATTGTGTGTGTGTCTTGCTTTCTTTTAATGTCTTTAGGTCGCTTGGGCCCCATCGGATGGGGTCCCATAAGTTGGTGGGAACTCTTCTTTAAAAATAGGACACTCAGTAAGACTTTGCAAGTTGGTAAAACTTCTTCCACTGCTTCTACTTCTTCTGTTGCTTCCAGGGGTTAGGCCCCTCGGGCAGGATCTGTACGTTGGCTCCGTTTTTCAGTGGTTTGACACATCAGCAATTTGTGACATCCCCCCCTTCTTGAAAGAGAGTAATCGTTTGAGATTACCATATATCTACAAAACAACTCAAGTTAGCTCAAAAAACGATTCCGAGGGACATTCCGAGGGACAATCAGTTTTCTCATTCCAGATTGGAGCTCTTGATATCTTGGGTCGTTGGCTTCCCAAAATAATCTCATCCAATAAGAAGTACATTCTCATTCCACATCAGAGCTCTTGATATTCTGGCGTAGCAAAATTAGCCATCATACCCAGACCACGCTGATCTCTAACGGGTGTCTCGATGCACTAAAATTACATACCCAGGTAATCTCACCCGATTAGGAATATTTAGTGGTTGGCAATTTACAAAGCAACACAAATGCTCACATATGCATGTTACAATACATAGAAACATATAGCCGCCCATGAACACTCCCCTCGCAAATAACCATCCAGGTTCGGGCCGTGAGCTGTTCAACGACTCCCTCATCACTCCTCCCACAAATATCCTAAAAAGGTCTGGGCCATGAGACCACTACTCAAACTTCTTAATACTCCCCCCAAATAACCACAAGGGTTTGGGCCATAAGTATGTGCAAGCATTCTCAAACATCATTTCTCAATACTCCACCCGGGAATAAATCACCAATCATTAAAACCAGTACTAAAACCAGAGAAGTTGTTGTGTGGAGCCTTGTACAGATACGGCTCGTTGCTCTACTCTTCCCAGCCCCACCCCCCCACCCCCTCCTCTCACGCGCTGCTGCCCCCCACTCCTGCTCGCTCGCGCTACCCACTCCCCTCCTCTCACGCACTACCCACCCCCTGCCCGCAACTCTGCCCTCTTCGCCCTCACTGCCCCCCTCTCCCCCTCACGCGCTGCCCGCTCACCACCACTACCGCGCGCTACCCTCCTCGGCCGCCTGCTGCCCCTGCACGCCCCACCCTCACCTTCTTGCTCCCCATGCCCTTTTTCTTTTTCATCTTCGCCAAAACCTCCACCACCCCCCCCCCCCCCCCCCCCCCCCCCCCCTCGCCACCAGTAGCCCTGCACCCTGCCCTTGCACCCACTACGCACACTCGCACCCCCAACCTATTGCTCGTGTTGCCCCTTCCTCTTCACATGCTCCTTCATTTTTACGGCCTTCGATTTGGTGCTCGGTCTCCCTTCAGAGAAAGGACTCGTAGCAGCAGAGGTCGCGTCGTCACCACCCCTGCCAACAGTAGCAGACACGGATGGATGCTCGTGCCCGCCACAGAGTGGCTCCCAAGAAGTCCCCTCGTACGACCCCGCCGAGCCCCACCATCCGACTTGCTCTTTCACCGAGAGAGCAAGCAAGCTTAGAGGCAGAGGTGGCACGTCTTCAGGCCACCTCTGTTATTTGCAAGATCATTGGCACCCGACCTAGCGGAGGGGGGGGTACGTGATCTCTCGAGGCCCAACAGCGGTGGGATGTTCAGCTTCTCGGGCGCGGCTACTATCAGATTGAGTTTGAGACTTCCGAGATGGAGTCCAAGGTCATTGCGATGAGCCCCCTGGCCATCCGAGCAACTAGAGCTCAATTTCGACAGTGGCGCCATGGTTTCGATATGGCTACCAATGCTCTTGTCGAGGAGGCAGACCTACCCTTCTCAGTCTGCTTCCCTGGCAAAAGTACCTCCCGCTCCTTTCCAGGATAGTTCCAAGATTGGGATTGTCTTGGACACACCTTGCACGGCAACTTTTGTTGCTGCCAAGGCAGCAGACATACCTACAGTCCGCGTTCTGGTTCGAGACACCCACACCCTCCCGAAGGTCGCTTTACTATCTCGGGTGACTGGTGGGTTGCTCCGTCAAAATGTGGAGTATTTGGTCCTCCCGAATCAGTGTTTCACTTGTCGACAGATAGGCCATCTTGCAAAGGCATGTCCACGGAGGAGGCCCTGACCCACGCAACAGGCCCAGCCTACTAAGGTTGGCTCGGCTCAACAGACACGGACATAGGGAGCACAGGCGGGTACATCCTCCAAGACTGGCTGACAGCAGGTGCGTGACTAGCACCACGCCAATTCAACGCCCCTAGTGGCCGGGTGACTGGTGGGTCGCTCCGTCAGAATGTGGAGTATTTGGTCCTCCCGAATCAGTGTTTCACTTGTCATCAGATAGGCCATCTTGCAAAGGCATGTCCACGGAGGAGGCCCTGACCCGCGCAACAGGCCCAGCCTACTAAGGTTGGCTCGGCTCAACAGACACGGACATAGGGAGCATAGGCAGGTACAAACTCCGAGACTGGTATCTAGGTAGAGGAGGGCTGGCAGCAGGTGCGTGACTATCGTCGCACCATGCCAGTTCAACGCCCCTAGTGGCCGCCCTTGACCAGGCCAGTAGCAATGGGTTCCTACAAGGAACCATTTCGACCCCCTATAGCAGGACGATCGGACGGACACCCCTTCCACCTCACCCTCGCTATCGACAGCCCCTCATCCTAAAGCCCCTACCCCCCCCCCCCCCCCCCCCACCTCCATTGTTGCTAAATTGGCTTTATCTGACAGGAAAATAATTCTAAATGAATTATTGGATTTAGAAGTGAGAAGGGTTTTCTCGCTTGGAACACCAAGAAAAATAATTCTAAATGAATTATTGGAATTTTAAGTGAGAGGGATTTTCTCACTGGAGACATCCAAGTACAGAGAATTCCTAGTGCGTCATTCAGAGTAATGACGGGAGCACTGTGAAAGGGAATATCTATAAGGCCACTAGGAACGAGTACTTCTGATGCGTCACATTAGATAGGTGACAGGGAGCATTGGGAAGAAGTATCCGACCATCCGGTAACGGACATCTCTGATGCATCATAGGATGGGTGACATAGAGCATCAACAAGGAGATTGTACCGTAAGTTCGGTAGGAAAGGACTAGGTGATGGGTATTCCTAATGTGTCACAAGGTGGGTGATGAGTGCATCGGAAAGGGAATATCCATAGTCAGGAGGAAATTCCGAACTGTGTTGGTATTGTGCACAAGGAAAAGCAAGCACTTGAATGAAGATGGGTTGAGAGGAAACTTTGAGGAAAACAGATGCTTTTTGAGAAAGCGGGATTGCCTTTCGGGAAAGCAGATGCTTTCCCGCAAGGAAGTCTATGTCTGCACTGCAACTGTGCATGTGATTGCATCCAAGGACGCCTGGAAACTGTTGTGAAAGCATTGTTTTTAACTTATAAGAGTTCCCTCGCGAAGAAGTGCCTACGAAGCGTGTTTCCATCGCGACAAGCTGCTATTTTTCTCTGTTA
The DNA here is from genome assembly GCF_014529385.1 of Adiantum capillus-veneris. Taxonomy (NCBI): domain Eukaryota; kingdom Viridiplantae; phylum Streptophyta; class Polypodiopsida; order Polypodiales; family Pteridaceae; genus Adiantum; species Adiantum capillus-veneris. Next base: position 140,176,145 of record NC_140946.1, read on the forward strand.
TCAGCCCATAAACGTCGTAGACGGGGCTGATTTACGAGAAAGAACCCGAGAACACACCTCTTTTGTGTGTAGGATTGGAAGAGAGGATTTTCTATGTAGAGATCTCTTCTGGGGAATTGCTTTTTAAGAACCGAGTTACGTTTCGAGCGTCGAGACTTTGAAGGTAACGATTTTTATGTTATGATCTCTAAGTATTTTTTTGCAGGTGTACTTCCTCTTAGTGAGGGAGTAGGAGCAGAGGAAGGCATGAGCCTCTGCAGGAGAAAGCGCTCTAAGGAACTAGAGCCAAATCAGGCCAAGGGTTTCGTATCCAAGTTTGGGAAGCAGATCCACGGATCGAAGAGAGGTAGACTCTCGAGATGTGATCCGGAAGTTGAAATTCCCAAGGGAAGGACTTCGTCTCCAGGAAAGCAGAGTTATTCTGCAGGAGGAGGACTCTAGAAACAGAGTCGGAAAAGAGTTGCAGGGATGCCATGCCCTGAGTCTGGAAGGTGAAATCCAGAGGCGAGAACCTTGATTCTCGAGGATTTGGAATAAGGAACGGAAGTTCCTTGGAATAGGGTTTTTCCCTAGGAATAGGAAGCCGAGGCTTCCAGGAACCATCAAGTCTTATTCCAGAACGAACGTGGTAATACGTTCGGTTCAAGTGCTTGTATAGACTTCTCCTCAGTAATAAAGATCCTATTACGGGGGGGGGGACCAGCCCATCTTCTGGTCCCAGTATTGTGTCGATCTTCTCACTCTATCTCTCTGTCTCTCTATATCCTCTGGCTTCAGTATTAAGTGATAAATTCTATTTATCCAAGTATATTCTATATTGCTATGCACTCCCGTTTGTGACAGTGGTATCAGAGAATGGTCTCCTCTCTTGCTCTGTAAAGGAGGACGACTCTGGGAAGATACTGGAGAAGCCATGACAAGCCAAGAGAGAAGTAAGCAGGCGGAACCCTAAGCCCTGCAAGAAAAGCTCGCAAAATTTTTCTCTTCGTAAGAAGTCGACACAAGACTTGGGATTTTCTGAGAAGGCGACAAGAGCATGATGCTCAAGAACCTAGAGAATCCAAGGAGCGGAATGCTCAAGATCCTTCAGAATCCAGAAAATATCCATGAACATCAATCCAGAACCATAGCCATGAAATCCCGTTATCCCGAGAAGGATATGAAGGTCTTTAGACCTTAGAACACTCCGGTCAAGTTTGATACTTTGGACGGAAGGGAAGATGTCCCCAAAGCTACCGCTTTCATTTGACAGTTTGAAGTTGCCTTTGCAAACGGCAATTTCTGAGAAGAGTCGAAGATGAGGCATGTGACCAAACACCTCAAGGGGATTGCAAGTACTTGGTGGTATACCAAAGCTCTGCAAGGAACTTACAACAAGACTTGGATTCAATTCAAGGTTGAATTTTCCGACAAAATGTTTTTCCTCTACGCTTTGAGGAAGGCATCCAAGAAGATTGGGATCGGTTTGCCCAATAGGAACACGAGCGAGTCAAAGCAAATAGTGGAAAACATTGCTAGTGGTAATAACTCGCAAGAGGAAAAGATTGGAAAGAAGTACCGCCGTGCACAAGGAATCTTCGGATGAGAACCGTCTGCCTACGTTGAGCGACGGCCCGGAACAAGAACCTTCTTTAGCACACTCTGTTTGTGAAAGAAAGACATCGAGCTTAATGCTATATGACTTGGGCATTCCCTATGTGGGAGGACACAAGAGGTTTAATATCCTCTGGACTAACAGCGCAGGATTATGCGCAAGGACAGCTACCTAGATTGATTTCTAGGAAGATTATTCTTCTCGAATTTGAGAAGATGGAATCAATTTAACAAAGTCTCGAATAAGGAAACTTTGGATCAGAACAATTGGCCTACCCAAAGAAAAGGCCCGGAATAAGAACTTACTTTGGTAGGATGACACACTTTGTTTGCCACAGGAAGATTTACATAAGCTTAGTGCTCTCGACATGCCCTATACGGGAGGACACAAGAGGTTTAATATCCTCATGACTAATAGCGCAAGGTTATGCGCGAGGACATAGACCTGGATTGATTTTTAAAAGGATTATTCTTCTCGGGATTGAGAAGGTGAAATTGAGTTAACAGATTCTCGGAAAGACGAAATGACAAGTTCTTACATGGCTCGTAAGTTTGATGAATGATGAAGGATATCCTCGAGGTACTAGAGGAAGGACATGAACTAGTAAGGTATGTCACGTGACACATCCCAACCCTATGTGTCCGTGGACAAGCTACACCATAGCACGGTTCCCGTCAGTCAAGTCAAGTTTAGATTAGCAGTGATCTGGCACTTTTGTGAGTCTATTCGTAGACCGTGCATGCCCAGTCACTTAGCATAGATGCATATCCTCCGGTTGCACACAGCATGATCATCGGAATTCCCATCAGAATCCATTAGCATCAACTAGGGGAATTTCTCTAGTGCATTTAGCCTATTTTCCTATTTATTGGGATTTTCACTTATTATTTTCAAGTGACTTTCCTCAATTTTGCTAAGTTAATATATAAGCAAACCCAAGTTCACACTTTCTGGCAGAAGAGGCAGCAGGAGCTTCCCGCTCAACAGGCAACTTCTCAGCAGTAAACACCCCCACCCCCAGCAGTAGACCCTCGCCATACCTCTCACCATCCCCTTGGCGTTTCCTTCTCTAGCAGCAAATCCATCGCCTTGAAGCTTTCACCTTCTAGCGCTGTCACCCCTACAGATCAGCCCTCTCACTAGCGTTTTTCTCACCAAGCATCTGCCCCAGCCAGCGTTTTCTCATCACAAAAACGCCAGCCTAAAACCTCAGCTTTGCTAGCTTTTTTCACAAGCAGCCCATTAGCATTTTTGTATCTCCACAGCCCAGCGTTTTGGCAAGAACAGGAACAGCCCAGCGTTAATGATTATCAGCAAAAAGGGGGCTATAGTTCAGCGTTTTTGGACCAGCCATATCAGTGTTTTGATCAGCAGATTTCAGCCTTGAAGAAAACGGAGGTTTTCAGCCATGACACAGTAGGAGCAGATTCCCCCAAGTCGGTTGCAGATGATCCCCCATTTTCAGCCATAGAAACGCAGCCAAAACAGTCATTTTCAGCCACAAAGACGACCCCGAATTCAGCCCTAGAAGATCACAAATTTCAGCCTTAGCCGTCGTCGTCATCGGCATAGTCCAACTTGCATCTGTCCATTGCATTCGCATTGTACACCTTTGTGCAATCAAAGTAGACCACTCTCGCCGACGAGAGTGGGGCCTTCGGAGGAGGGTTTTACAACCCCTCGGGTGTCGTATCTCTTCTCTCTCCTTCTCTTAGTCTCATTCACTTGCACGCACAATATCCACTTGCTTTGTCGTGATCATAGCATTCTCCATAAGACGGAAAGCTCTCTCTTTCCCTAAGAACTAAAAGGAACCTTGAGCAATAAAGATCACTAATCTTGAGAAAATACAACATTCATTCCGTTGCACCTAACATTGGTATTAGAGCTTTGGAAGTGTTCTGCATTACTCAAGGAAAGAACCACAAGAATTTTTTTGGATTGTTGCGATCGCACGAACCCAAGTTTACTTGGGCGTGGCGATTCCTAATCGTGTTTTGTTGAAGAGTGACAAGAATCCCAAGAAAGAAGGGCTTGTCCAGCCTCCCCTTGTGTCTCTTTTCACTCATTGCGAGCGGACCGTGCACTTAGCGGCCGGCCAATCGACGTGAGGTGGGAAAAAGCAACCTTGGTGTGAGCGCAAGGCCGCCAAGGGGTGTGCCCGCAGAAAAGAGTAGAACTCGGGTGAAGAGAAGATCCTTCTCAACACGATTTGAGAGCGAAAGAAAACCTCAAGAACCTCAAGAACCCAAGACCCTCAAGACTCGAGAACCTCAAGAACCCAAGATTCTCACGAATCAAGGACCTCAAGAACCTCAAGACCCTCAAGAACCAAGTTCCTTGCGAGCTTAAGATCCCAAGATCATAGTGCATGGTCGTCACCCGAAGCCGAATGGATACTTCGCATACAGGTGATGAGAATGAGAGAGGCGACGAAGACTCGTTCGTTCCCACCCGGAGATGATCTCTTCAACCCTCCCCCTTCGCCATCTATGCCAAACCCTATGGAGGCAGTGGTCAAGCAGATGATGGCCATGATGGATAGACAAGAAGCAAATCGCCTTGCTCTTGCCGCAAAACAAGAAGAAAATCGCCTTGCTCTTGCCGCAAAACAAGAAGAAAATCGACTAGGTGATGGGTATTCCTAATGCGTCACAAGGTGGGTGATGAGTGCATCGGAAAGGGAATATCCATAGTCACGAGGAAATTCCGAACTGTGTTGGTATTGTGCACAAGGAAAAGCAAGCACTTGAATGAAGATGGGTTGAGAGGAAACTTTGAGGAAAACAGATGCTTTTGAGAAAGCGGGATTGCCTTTCGGGAAAGCAGATGCTTTCCCGCAAGGAAGTCTATGTCTGTAGTGCAACTTTGCATGTGATTGCATCCACGGACGCCTGGGAACTGTTGTGAAAGCATTGTTTTTAACTTATAAGAGTTCCCTCGCGAAGAAGTGCCTACGGAGCGTGTTTCCATCGCGACAAGCTGCTGTTTTTCTCTGTTATCAGCCCATAAACGTCGTAGACGGGGCTGATTTACGAGAAAGAACCCGAGAACACACCTCTTTTGTGTGTAGGATTGGAAGAGAGGATTTTCTATGTAGAGATCTCTTCTGGGGAATTGCTTTTTAAGAACCGAGTTACGTTTCGAGCGTCGAGACTTTGAAGGTAACGATTTTTATGTTATGATCTCTAAGTATTTTTTTGCAGGTGTACTTCCTCTTAGTGAGGGAGTAGGAGCAGAGGAAGGCATGAGCCTCTGCAGGAGAAAGCGCTCTAAGGAACTAGAGCCAAATCAGGCCAAGGGTTTCGTATCCAAGTTTGGGAAGCAGATCCACGGATCGAAGAGAGGTAGACTCTCGAGATGTGATCCGGAAGTTGAAATTCCCAAGGGAAGGACTTCGTCTCCAGGAAAGCAGAGTTATTCTGCAGGAGGAGGACTCTAGAAACAGAGTCGGAAAAGAGTTGCAGGGATGCCATGCCCTGAGTCTGGAAGGTGAAATCCAGAGGCGAGAACCTTGATTCTCGAGGATTTGGAATAAGGAACGGAAGTTCCTTGGAATAGGGTTTTTCCCTAGGAATAGGAAGCCGAGGCTTCCAGGAACCATCAAGTCTTATTCCAGAACGAACGTGGTAATACGTTCGGTTCAAGTGCTTGTATAGACTTCTCCTCAGTAATAAAGATCCTATTACGGGGGGGGGGACCAGCCCATCTTCTGGTCCCAGTATTGTGTCGATCTTCTCACTCTATCTCTCTGTCTCTCTATATCCTCTGGCTTCAGTATTAAGTGATAAATTCTATTTATCCAAGTATATTCTATATTGCTATGCACTCCCGTTTGTGACAGTGGTATCAGAGAATGGTCTCCTCTCTTGCTCTGTAAAGGAGGACGACTCTGGGAAGATACTGGAGAAGCCATGACAAGCCAAGAGAGAAGTAAGCAGGCGGAACCCTAAGCCCTGCAAGAAAAGCTCGCAAAATTTTTCTCTTCGTAAGAAGTCGACACAAGACTTGGGATTTTCTGAGAAGGCGACAAGAGCATGATGCTCAAGAACCTAGAGAATCCAAGGAGCGGAATGCTCAAGATCCTTCAGAATCCAGAAAATATCCATGAACATCAATCCAGAACCATAGCCATGAAATCCCGTTATCCCGAGAAGGATATGAAGGTCTTTAGACCTTAGAACACTCCGGTCAAGTTTGATACTTTGGACGGAAGGGAAGATGTCCCCAAAGCTACCGCTTTCATTTGACAGTTTGAAGTTGCCTTTGCAAACGGCAATTTCTGAGAAGAGTCGAAGATGAGGCATGTGACCAAACACCTCAAGGGGATTGCAAGTACTTGGTGGTATACCAAAGCTCTGCAAGGAACTTACAACAAGACTTGGATTCAATTCAAGGTTGAATTTTCCGACAAAATGTTTTTCCTCTACGCTTTGAGGAAGGCATCCAAGAAGATTGGGATCGGTTTGCCCAATAGGAACACGAGCGAGTCAAAGCAAATAGTGGAAAACATTGCTAGTGGTAATAACTCGCAAGAGGAAAAGATTGGAAAGAAGTGCCGCCGTGCACAAGGAATCTTCGGATGAGAACCGTCTGCCTACGTTGAGCGACGGCCCGGAACAAGAACCTTCTTTAGCACACTCTGTTTGTGAAAAAAAGACATCGAGCTTAATGCTCTATGACTTGGGCATTCCCTATGTGGGAGGACACAAGAGGTTTAATATCCTCTGGACTAACAGCGCAGGATTATGCGCAAGGACAGCTACCTAGATTGATTTCTAGGAAGATTATTCTTCTCGAATTTGAGAAGACGGAATCAAGTTAACAAAGTCTCGAATAAGGAAACTTTGGATCTGAACAATTGGCCTACCCAAAGAAAAGGCCCGGAATAAGAACTTACTTTGGTAGGATGACACACTTTGTTTGCCACAGGAAGATTTACATAAGCTTAGTGCTCTCGACATGCCCTATACGGGAGGACACAAGAGGTTTAATATCCTCATGACTAATAGCGCAAGGTTATGCGCGAGGACATAGACCTGGATTGATTTTTAAAAGGATTATTCTTCTCGGGATTGAGAAGGTGAAATTGAGTTAACAGATTCTCGGAAAGACGAAATGACAAGTTCTTACATGGCTCGTAAGTTTGATGAATGATGAAGGATATCCTCGAGGTACTAGAGGAAGGACATGAGCTGGTAAGGTATGTCACGTGACACATCCCAACCCTATGTGTCCGTGGACAAGCTACACCATAGCAGGGTTCCCGTCAGTCAAGTCAAGTTTAGATTAGCAGTGATCTGGCACTTTTGTGAGTCTATTCGTAGACCGTGCATGTCCAGTCACTTAGCATAGATGCATATCCTCCGGTTGCACACAGCATGATCATCGGAATTCCCATCAGAATCCATTAGCATCAATTAAGGGAATTTTCCAGTGCATTTAGCCTATTTTCCTATTTATTGGGATTTTCACTTATTATTTTTAAGTGACTTTCCGCAATTTTGCTAAGTTAATATATAAGCAAACCCAAGTTCACACTTTCTGGCAGAAGAGGCAGCAGGAGCTTCCCGCTCAACAGGCAACTTCTCAGCAGTAACCCCCCTCCCCCCCCCCCCCCCCCCCCCCCCCCCCCAGCAGTAGACCCTCGCCATACCTCTCACCATCCCCTTGGCGTTTCCTTCTCTAGCAGCAAATCCATCACCTTGAAGCTTCCACCTTCTAGCGCTGTCCCCCCTGCAGATCAGCCCTCTCACTAGCGTTTTTCTCACCAAGCATCTGCCCCAGCCAGCGTTTTGTCATCACAAAAACGCCAGCCTAAAACCTCAGCTTTGCTAGCGTTTTTCACAAGCAGCCCATTAGCGTTTTTGTATCTCCACAGCCCAGCGTTTTGGCAAGAACAGGAACAGCCCAGCATTAATGATTATCAGCAAAAAGGGGGCTACAGTTCAGCGTTTTTGGACCAGCCATATCAGCGTTTTGATCAGCAGATTTCAGCCTTGAAGAAAACGCAGGTTTTCAGCCATGACACAGTAGGAGCAGATTCCCCCAAGTCGGTTGCAGATGATCCCCCATTTTCAGCCATAGAAACGCAGCCAAAACAGTCATTTTCAGCCACAAAGATGACCCCGAATTCAGCCCTAGAAGATCACAAATTTCAGCCTTAGCCGTCGTCGTCATCGGCATAGTCCAACTTGCATCTGTCCATTGCATTCGCATTGTACACCTTTGTGCAATCAAAGTAGACCACTCTCGCCGACGAGAGTGGGGCCTTCGGAGGAGGGTTTTACAACCCCTCGGGTGTCGTATCTCTTCTCTCTCCTTCTCTTAGTCTCATTCACCTGCACGCACAATATCCACTCACTTTGTTCGTGATCATAGCACTCCACAAGACGGAAAGCTCTCTCTTTCCCTAAGAACTAAAAGGAACCTTGAGCAATAAAGATCACTAATCTTGAGAAAATACAACATTCATTCCGCTGCACCTAACATTGGTATCAGAGCTTTGGAGGTGTTCTGCATTACTCAAGGAAAGAACCACAAGAATTTTTTTTGCTTGTTGCGATCGCACGAACCCAAGTTTACTTGGGCGTGGCGATTCCTAATCGTGTTTTGTTGAAGAGTGACAGGAATCCCAAGAAAGAAGGGCTTGTCCAGCCTCCCCTTGTGTCTCTTTTCACTCATTGCGAGCAGACCGTGCACTTAGCGGCCGGCCAATCGACGTGAGGTGGGAAAAAGCAACCTTGGTGTGAGCGCAAGGCCGCCAAGGGGTGCGCCCGCAGAAAAGAGTAGAACTCGGGTGAAGAGAAGATCCTTCTCAACGCGATTTGCAAGCGAAAGAAAACCTCAAGAACCCTAAGAACCCAAGACCCTCAAGACTCAAGAACCTCAAGAACCCAAGATTCTCATGAATCAAGGACCTCAAGAACCTCAAGACCCTCAAGAACCAAGTTCCTCGCGAGCTTAAGACCCCAAGATCATAGTGCATGGTCGTCACCCGAAGCCGAATGGATACTTCGCATACAGGTGCTGAGAATGAGAGAGGCGACGAAGACTCGTTCGTTCCCACCCGGAGATGACCTCTTCAACCCTCCCCCTTCGCTATCTATGCCAAACCCTACGGAGGCAGTGGTCAAGCAGATGATGGCCATGATGGATAGACAAGAAGCAAATCGCCTTGCTCTTGCCGCAAAACAAGAAGAAAATCGACTTACTTTCGAACGCGAGCGCGATGAACGAGAAGCTCAAAGGGAGATTCGTCATCAAGAGTTTATTTCCCACATCCTAGCTTCGAAGACCGAACCACCCAAAGATCGTGAAAGTTCGTCAAGTGGCGCAAGCCACGACGCGGATTCCAACCATCCAGTTACATAAAAGTTGACTTTCAATAAGTATGATGGTAAGATGGATGCTACAGTTATTCATTCTTGGTTGCATCAATTTAATGCTTATTTTGCGACAACTAAGAAGACAGAAAATAGCAAAGTTTTGACGGCAGCTATGTATCTTGCCGGCGATGCCATCAATTGGTACCACGCATGGCAAGAGGCACAGCTAGCCGCGCACCTAGAGGCAGCCGACGATTTCACGCCCCTCTCTTTTAGTTGGGCTGATTTCCAAGACAAGCTCAAGGCACGGTTTATGCCACCTCAATACCTGGCACGATTGAAGGATGATTGGCGCGCTCTCAAGCAAAATGGTATGCCGGTTATGTCTTTTTCTAATCGTGTTTTGCAGCTAGGTACCCAATTACGCAAGTCGGATGATGAGCGCAAAGAGGCTTTTCTCTTTGGATTGGACGAGTATATCAAGTACGATGTCGAGGTATTCGATCCAATCGATCTCAACAAGGCGGTAGCGATTGCTCTCGCACAGGAAATGAAGCACAACAAGGGAAAGCCTAAGGAGAACAAGACTTCCACAAGTACCTCGCAGACTTCTCAGAACCCGCAGAACGGTAAGAACGGTAAGAATGGTAAGAATGATAACTCTTCTCACCAATCTTCCAACAGTATCTCAACAAAGAATTCTTCCAATGAATCTAAGGGTAAGGCTAACACAACGACTAAACCTAAGCTTACTCCATATGAAAAGGTAGCACAAGGGATTGTAGGAGGATACATCACGTCGGAAGAACAAAGCACTTATTCTAAGGAAGGTCGTTGTTTTCATTGTCACATTAAGGGTCACATAAAAAGAACATGTCCTAAGCTTGAGTCGAATGAATCTAAAGAACCCACAGCACCCACTACATCTGTCAATGCAATGAATGATAACACGATTGTGCCCAAAGTTTCTCAGGACCCTCCCATTGATGATTCTCTCATTAAATGTTATGGTCGTACGTCGAGGCACCATTTTGTCATATTGTTTGACCTAGGTAGTATGCATGGATGTGATCAGTCCCTCTCTTGTTGAGAGAGCCCGCCTCGAGGTTAGTCCGAGATCTCCTATCGAGGTCTCTGGCTTTCGTCCCGGTATGGACGCTCTCATCACGAAGGAATGCCTTGATGTGTTGTTTGCAATTCAACAGACTGCATTCACTAGAAGATTTGTTGTTTCTCCTCTCTCAGGATGTGATATGATTTTAGGCATGAAATGGTTTCGTGAAATAAACCCTCTCGTTGATTGGGAGGCTAACACTTGACTCTCAATGCCAAAAGTGATTCTTCTACTGTCTTTCATGGAGTGGATACTTCTCCTCCTCCATCTCTCATTGCTAATATGCAGGACAAGATTGAAAGGATTCGGGATAAGGAGATTCTCTCAGTCTCTCTTTCTCCACATCATGACACACAGGATTTGCATGATTGTGTGAAGCATGATGATGATTTGAAGAATAACGATTTTCTTGATGATTTGGATAAAAAAGACGAGCATGATGAATTCCATGAAGATTATGTGATTGTTCACAAGGATGATGTGTTAGTTGATGCTTTTTCTAGCGAAGCTAACCTCGTTGTAGAATCGATCAATCACCAAGAATCGATCTTGGCTTTCGAGTCGAGGTCCACAGATCCCCCACAAGAAGATTCGATAGATCCCGAAGAAGAGATCTTGGCTCTCAAGCCTTGGTCCAAAGAGCCATCACAAGAAGTATTACGTGTTCGCATGATTGATACGCACGCATTGTTCGAGTGTTTCATTCGTGAAGGTTTCATGTATTTTAGTCAGCATCGTTATCTGATCCCTTTTCCTAGGCATGACATACTGTATGTTGAGCACGTTTCTCTCGTGGATGAGCACGAATGTATGCGGATTGTTCATGAAAAGCTGAAAAGTTTGTACGTCAGGAAGTCACATTTCATGTCTCTTCCTTGGCATGACACAGTTTCCGAAAGATCCCATGATCACCAAGCATGGGCATTTCCATTGTGATTTGCCACAGTTGATTGATTTTGATCAAACAGAAAAGATTCGATCGCATTGTTTGCATGTGGTTGATGAACGGGTTGTCACTCCGTCTCTATGTTCATCTACATTGCATACACAATCTTTAGAGAAGACACGATTTTTTTCCTTCACTTTACATGGCATGGGTATGTTCATGGTTTTGTGTTGGAGATGGTTTCAGGAATTTTCGGCCATGGAGATTCTTGAAAACGATAGAAGCAGGATCTAGACGAAGTTGAAGCAAGGAAGGAGCCACAGAAGACTCTGAGTCGCTTTCGGCGCGGCCCAAAGAAGCAAGCGTTGCTGACCTTTATGAAGTTCAAGTACCGCTCGACCCACAAGCAGAGTGGGCTAGCGAAGAGTCCCTTCCAGGATTCCGGATGCTGTTGGCGATCTCCCTCGACGCCATACAGTTCGGTACCAGTACCTCACTTTGAAAAGGAGGGGATGTCACGTGACACATCCCAACCCTATGTGTCCATGGACAAGCTACACCATAGCAGGGTTCCCGTCAGTCAAGTCAAGTTTAGATTAGCAATGATCTGGCACTTTTGTGAGTATTCGTAGGCCGTGCATGCCCAGTCACTTAGCATAGATGCATATCCTCCGGTTGCACACAGCATGATCATCGGAATTCCCATCAGAATCCATTAGCATCAATTAGAGGAATTTTCCAGTGCATTTAGCCTATTTTCCTATTTATTGGGATTTTCACTTATTATTTTTAGGTGACTTTCCAACAAAAGTAGGTAGGGCAATTTTGCTAAGTTAATATATAAGCAAACCCAAGTTCACACTTTCTGGCAGAAGAGGCAGCAGGAGCTTCCCGCTCAACAGGCAACTTCTCAGCAGTACCCCCCCCCAACAGTAGACCCTCGCCATACCTCTCACCATCCCCTTGGCGTTTCCTTCTCTAGCAGCAAATCCATCGCCTTGAAGCTTCCACCTTCTGGCGCTGTCCCCCCTGCAGATCAACCCTCTCACTAGTGTTTTGCTCACCAAGCATCTGCCCCAGCCAGCGTTTTGTCATCACAAAAACGCCAGCCTAAAACCTCAGCTTTGCTAGAGTTTTCACAAGCAGCCCATTAGCGTTTTTGTATCTCCACAGCCCAGCGTTTTGGCAAGAACAGGAACAGCCCAGCATTAATGATTCTCAGCAAAAAGGGGGCTACAGTTCAGAGTTTTTGGACCAGCAATATCAGCGTTTTGATCAGCAGATTTCAGCCTTGAAGAAAACGCAGGTTTTCAGCCATGACACAGTAGGAGCAGATTCCCCCAAGTCGGTTGCAGATGATCCCCCATTTTCAGCCATAGAAACGCAGCCAAAACAGTCATTTTCAGCCACAAAGACGACCCCGAATTCAGCCCTAGAAGATCACAAATTTCAGCCTTAGCCGTCGTCATCACCGTTGTCGTCATCGGCATAGTCCAACTTGCATCTGTCCATTGCATTCGCATTGTACACCTTTGTGCAATCAACGTAGACCACTCTCGCCGACGAGAGTGGGGCCTTCGGAGGAGGGTTTTACAACCTCTCGCGTGTCGTATCTCTTCTCTCTCCTTCTCTCAGTCTCATTCACTTGCACGCACAATATCCACTCACTTTGTTCGTGATCATAGCACTCCACAAGACGGAAAGCTCTCTCTTTCCCTAAGAACTAAAAGGAACCTTGAGCAATAAAGATCACTAATCTTGAGAAAATACAACATTCATTCCGCTGCACCTTACAAGGTAAGTATTGAATTATGAAATTTATGTTTAATTTACTTTTTAAGTTCTTTACTGAGAAAGGACCAGCTCAACTCACCATTGAGCAAGATTTGGAATCTTTCCGGTTTCTCCCCGGCAGTTCAGTTGGACCTCTACAGTTGAGGACAAATATTTATAAGTGAGAGGGATGTTGCTGAATTGGCTTTAATTGACAGGAAAATAATTCTAAATGAATTATTGGATTTAGAAGTGAGAAGGGTTTTCTCGCTTGGAACACCAAGAAAAATAATTCTAAATGAATTATTGGAATTTTAAGTAAGAGGGGTTTTCTCACCGGAGACATCCGAGTACAGAGAATTCCTAGTGCGTCATTCAGAGTAATGACGAGAGCACTGTGAAAGGGAATATCTGTAAGGCCACCAGGAACGAGTACTTCTAATGCGTCACATCAGATGGGTGACAGGGAGCATTGGGAAGAAGTATCCGACCATCCGGGAACTGACATCTCTGATGCGTCATAGGATGGGTGACATAGAGCATCAAGAAGGAGATTGTACCGTAAGTTCGGTAGGAAAGGACTAGGTGATGGGTATTCCTGATGCGTCACAAGGTGGGTGATGAGTGCATCGGAAAGGGAATATCCATAGTCAAGAGGAAATTCCGAACTGTGTTGCTATTGTGCACAAGGAAAAGCAAGCACTTGAATGAAGATGGGTTCAGAGGAAACTTTGAGGGAAAACAGATGCTTTTTGAGAAAGCGAGGATTGCCTTTCGGGAAAGCAGATGCTTTCCCGCGAGGAAGTCTATGTCTGCATTGCAATTGTTCATGTGATTGCATCCAGGGAGGCCAGGGAAGTGTTGTGAAAGCATTGTTTTTAACTTATAAAGTTTTATTGAGTTTTTGGGCAGATTCAGACTATTTTTAAAATACTCCGGCCGCCCACTTAATAAGTGGGCAGCCATCTGATAAATAAGGCAACAGATCAGCCAGCGTTTTCTCTCTCTCTTTTTCTGACAGAACAGCGCAAAAAAAACACCCAAAAAAAAAAACAAAAACGGCCGCGATCTCTACGCGAGCAGCCATTGCTCTGCTATCTTTGCCGTGGCCAGGGAGCGGAGCTATAAAAGCATCACACGCCCTCTCCTAGAGGGAAGATTAGTTTTTGCAAGGAGGAGATGCTGCTGCAGATTTTAGCCGCAAAGAAGACATTTGCCGGTGATGCCCATGACTGTCCCAAGTGTACCCGACGTCGCCAAGACCCAATGCACGAGTTCCCTCACGAAGAAGTGCCTATGGAGCGTGTTTCCATCGCGACAAGCTGCTGTTTTTCTCTGTTTTCAGCCCATAAACGTCGTAGACGGGGCTGATTTACGAGAAAGAACCCGAGAACACACCTCTTTTGTGTGTAGGATTGGAAGAGAGGATTTTCTATGTAGAGATCTCTTCCGGTGAATTGCTTTTCAAGAACCGAGTTGCATTTCGAGCGTCGAGACTTTGAAGGTAACGATTTTCATGTTATGATCTCTAAGTATTTGTTTGCAGGTGTACTTCCTCTTAGTGAGGGAGTAGGAGCAGAGGAAGGCATGAGCCTCTGCACGAGAAAGCGCTCTAAGGAACTAGAGCCAAATCAGCCCAAGGGTTTCGTACCCAAGTTTGGGAAGCAGATCCACAAATCAAAGAGAGGTAGACTCTCGAGATGTGATCCGGAAGTTGAAATTCCCAAGGGAAGGACTTCGTGTCCAGGAAAGCAGAGTTATTCTGCAGGAAGAGGACTCTAGAAATAGAGTCGGAAAAGAGTTGCAGGGATGTCATGCCCTGAGTCTGGAAGGTGAAACCCAGAGGCGAGAACCTTGATTCTCGAGGATTTGGAATAACGAACGGAAGTTCCTTGGAATAGGGTTTTGCCCTAGGAATAGGAAGCCGAGGCTTCCAGGAACCATCAAGTCTTATTCTAGAACGAACGTGGTAATACGTTCGGTTCAAGTGCTTGTATAGACTTCTCGTGAGTAATAAAGATACTATTACGGGGGGGGACCAGCTCATCTTCTGGTCCCCAGTACTGTGTCGGTCTTCTCACTCTCTCTCTCTCTCTCTCTCTCTCTCTCTCTCTCTCTCTCTCTCTCTCTCTCTCTCTCTCTCTCTCTCTCTCTCTCTCTATATATATATATATATATATATATATATCCTCTGGCTTGAGTATTAAGTGATAGATTCTATTTATCCAAGTATATTCTATATTGCTATGCGCTCCCGTTTGTGACATCCATCCCCCCCCCCCCCCTTCGCATCCCCCCCGTTACCGCCTCACCCCATCCCATCCCACCTACCGACCCCCTTGCTTCATCGTTTACCCCATCTCCTTCTGCACAGCCGAGGGGATAGGACCTCCCTCGACAACTAGGAGGTCTCTTGGTAGTGCTTTTGCCACGAGCTGCCTGGCACAGGAGGAACAGCCTTTTCTGCAGGCACCCTTGTTGGTGCAGACGTCACCTTTTGCACCAGTCCCTCATGGACTGACTAGTTTCGACATCCGTCGTTGGTGGGACTTCTTCGCTTACAATTTCACACAATTCCTTGGCAACTCTTCTCTCGATCTTGCGGTTGCTTGCTTCAGAGTTCACGTAACTTTTCTAGCAACTAGAGAGGAAGAAGCCTTGGACACAACGGTTGGTTTCTCCTTCCCACTGTGTGACAAGGATCACACTGAGTGGACCTTCAATTCAGTGATGGACTGGCTCCAGGTTCAGGGTCTGGAGTTCTCTCATCACAAGGGAGACTTGGGAGGATTTGATACAGACTCTGTGGTCGTTGGCCAAGTTTTCTGTGACACCACTAGCTACAGCAAGATGTAGGCACATTGTGGTACACTTTTTTGTTGACAAGCAAACTACACCCTGTGATGGCTTGGATCAAGATTACTCCCCATCATTTTTTCTCACTGATCCCATGAGGATTGTCTCATGAAATGTGTAGGGATTAGGTGGACCCCGTTTCACCATCAGAGGGGTTGCTTGCATCAGGAGCTTCAGAGATGCCTAGTGGGTGGTATGATTGATATACTTATGCTCCACTAGCATCATCTTTGTGAGAGCCGCATTCGGCGTAGTGGTCAGATTCTTCGTGGCCGCTATGAGACCTTTTTGTATAGCTGCTTTTGGGCCTGGAGGCATCCAGGGAGGTGTATGTATGACTATTGCAGACTCATGGCAGCACGCCATTGTGGGCGATCTGTAGGCATTTTGGCAAGGACCAGCTTTCAGATCATGCGCAAGTGATTCTTACTTTGGCAGACGGACAGGGGAGTGGGAGTACCTTAATACGCATCCCTGAGAGGATTTTACTGGATACAGAGCTCAGAGAGCAGGTGGTGGCGCTTTGAACAGAGAATTCGAGTACACAGGGCACCCCAGCTAGTAGAGTGGCCGCTAGACTTGCTGAGCATAGTTGCTTCTTCCTCCAAGAGTCTGCAACTCGTTTGGATGCAGCCGAGGAGGAGGAGAAACGGCTTCAACGAGGGATTACTTTTTCAGAGCGGATGAAAGAGCGCCATCCCGACAGTCCTTCGATGGAGGAGCAGAAGATGAGTTAGAGACTCGAGATGCCTCTCTAGGTGAAGGAGCTTCATGAGGCCCTCATGGCAGTCCCCCGAGGCAGCTGGCCAAGGGAGGATGGTTTGACTCCCAGTTTTTTCTTGGAGTACTCGAAGCTTCTTGGCCAGGATCTTTGTAGCGCTTACCAGCACATCTTGTACTGGAGAGATGCCTAACAGCATGAGCGAGGGTTTGATTTACCTTATCCCCAAGGAGGGTGGCGCCTTGGATGAGATTCGGTAGTGGCGTCCCATCACCATTCTCAAATCAGCCTACAAAATCTTAGCCAAGGCTCTAAGTTTGAGAATTCAGCCGCTACTTGAGAGCATTATACATGGGACCTAGATATGTTTTGTCACGGAGCGCAGTATCCTTGACAACATCTTCACCTTTTGGGAGGCTTTAGCCCTTGCACGCCTCTTAGGACAAGACCTGTGATTCTCCGTCTCGATTTTGAGAAGGCATACGACATAGTTGACTGGGATTTCTTGGAGGACACGCGGCTCTCTGTGCAGGATGGGGTTCTCAAATACTTGGGTTAGAGGAGTGTCAGCTCTCTACAGATGTGCACACATTCAAGTGCTATTGGCAGGGGGAAGAGGGGAGCACTTCATGCTCACGCGTTCGGTTAAACAAGGTTGCCCTCTTGCCCCCTTCCTGTTTCTCTTATATGCTGAGGCGATGAGCAGATTTCTGACTTCACGGGAGGTTGGTTTGTGTTCCCTATTAGGGGAGACGAGTTGCTTGACCCTAAATTTGATGACGACTCAGCTATGTACGTGGAGGGCCGTGAGGCCAATCTGAACAAGTGTCAACAGGCTCTTGAGATGTTTTGTCGTGCGTCAAGAGCACTGATCAATTGGAGGAAGACAGTGGATTTCTGGGTTGGCAATGCTCCTAGGCCTGATTGGTTGTTGGGTGATGGCTTCAGGTGGATCCCCCCAAAGACTTCTATACGCTATTTGGGCCTCCATTGGAGTTGAACACGGCTCTCTTTGGCTGGCAGAGTTGTAGTGGTCAACCACGTGCTATTGGCTACTTATGTTGTACATCACATCTTGCTAGATCTTCTCGAGTTCCTGCATCAGCCAGCTGGAGAGGCTGATCAGGAATGTTTTGTTGTCAGGGCGTGACACCCAATCAACCCGGGCCAAAGTGTCCTGGTAGGTCATCACTTTACCATGTTCTCAAGGGTGGCATAGCAGAGCCCTCCTTGGGAAGCTTGTGGTCAAAGGACTTCTTCCAAGGGAGGAGCCTTGGAAGGAGCTACTGCTTCACTGGATTCGAGCCCAAGTCCCTCACGCAGGCTGCCCTTGAAGCCCGTCCATCAGGTACATTTTTACAGAGATGCGCACGGTTGGCCTGAGTAGGAGCCTGGAGAATCGATTTGCTGCAAGCATGCTTAGGTCCTAGGAGCAGTTGAGGAGTGGCCTGGAGCAGCATCAGCCCACTAGAATGGAGGAGCGCTTGAGGCAGCCTCTTGTTTAAAACCCCATGGTTAGC
This sequence comes from Adiantum capillus-veneris, assembly GCF_014529385.1. Taxonomy (NCBI): domain Eukaryota; kingdom Viridiplantae; phylum Streptophyta; class Polypodiopsida; order Polypodiales; family Pteridaceae; genus Adiantum; species Adiantum capillus-veneris. The sequence continues at coordinate 140,193,937 of NC_140946.1, forward strand.
ACACCGAGAGGCCACTTGGTTGGTAGCAAGCCCCACGCTTCTTGGGTCCCATGGCAGAGGGTCCAGCCTGCACTCTCGGCGACTGGCTTCAGTTTTGAGGCTGTTCTGAGGAGGTTCAGAGCAAACAATTACGAGGCATGAGAGGGGTACAGAGCATGTGTTAGGATATTACAAAGGCTATACCAGCTGAGTGGCATACCCCTCTTGAGGCAACGGCTCCCGGCTCCCAAATGGATGAGGACCTTCACACGGCTGGAGGTCCTCATTGCAGTTCGTGCCTGCTCTGAGTCAATACCACACATGTTCTTTGAGGTGCATGGAGAGGGTCGCCTTCACAAAGTTTCAATAGAAGCACCACATGTTGCAGAGTGTTGTTTTCAGAGGATCCGAGTTGTGGTCATCCATGGGAGGACTTGCGTCATAGATCCTGACCCAGCAGATCTCGAGTCAGGACACTATACCACACATGTTCTTTGAGGTGCATGGAGAGGGCCGCCTTCACAAAGTTTCAGTAGAAGCACCACATGTTGCAGAGTGTTGTTTTCAGAGGATCCGAGTTCTGGTCATCCATGGGAGGACTTGCGTCATAGATCCTGACCTAGCAGATCTCGAGTCAGGACACTGGCGGCAGAGTTGTCCTATGGTACGAGTACAATGGGACCCGGGAGTGTGGTTCCGGCAGGATCCTTTCTCTTCGGCCAATCACCCAGGTATTCCCTTTCTCCAGTACACAGTTCATTTGGCACGACACAATTGGCCGCACAAAGCGAGTTTCGCCCAGCTACAGCACTTCACTGGCAGGAGGAGGGTATCACAGCCGAGTTCTTGTCAGGCTTTTGGGAGTGGTTGTGGGACAGCAGGCAGCCAAGGAGAGCTACCATGTTTCAATGGCTAGTTGCGCATAGAGCTACAGCAATTGGAAGTTGGTTGGTACACAACGCCTTCTCAGCAACCTGTGGCCATCCTTTGGAGAGCCAACGTCGTCGTTTGTGGGACTACCCCATGGCACAACAGGTTTGACTTCGGGTTTTTCGGTTGATACCAGCCCTTTCCACAACTCGACAGTACACTTGGGGTGCTGCAGCCTGGTCCACACTCACGGGCCCTGCACTCCACTTTGAGTTGGCTTCCACTAGCACGATGATTGTGATTCAAGGGGGTCGACCTACACTTAGGTTTCCACAGAGCTCATCCCCCAGGGGTGGTGCATGGTGTTGGGAGCTCTTCTACGGCCTGACACTTTGGTTCATCTGGTGGGTCCGCCGCTTTCGCATCTTCGAGGCTCGCCTCACTAGTAGAGATTGTTCGTGACTTTTGGTTGGAGTTGATTCATACACTCAGGAGTCAGTTTGAGAGACTTCAGGGTAGGTCCAACCGCATGTTGCGGTTTTGGTGTTGCCCAGGGCCTTTCTTCACCATGGTTCAGGGCAGGGGTAGTTCTCGTTCGTCGTACGGAACGTTTCATTCCGTCCGGCCTGTCACGTTCTGTTCAGTACGTTTAGTACAATCCTTTCGTCCGAATTTTGTAGCCGTTGGTGACAGTTTTTGAACGTTGAAAGTGAACGTTACTAGCCGTTTAGGGAGCCATTTTGGAGCATATTTGCAACCATGTACCAATGCCCATTGCCATGCTCTCCCTCTCCCATGCTCTTCCTCTTCCTATTTAAGCAACTCCTCCACCATGTTCTCCAACACAAGTTACAATCCCATGTGCTCCCATTGAAGCTCTCAAGTGACAAGCTCTCCATCTTCTCTCCCTTGGGTCTCTCCCTCTCAAGCTCCCATTGAAGCTCTCGAGTCTCAAGTGACAAGCTCTCCACCTTGTCTCCCTTGGGTCTCTCCCTCTCAAGCTCCCATCTCAGCTTTCACCTCTCTCTCTCTCTCCCACCCCCACCCCATCCTTCCAAGTGCCCTCTCTCTCTCTCTCTCTCTCTCTATAATCTATTGATACTAGTAGCTACATACTACATTATGCCTCCTCCTCTTCATGAAGCCTTTGAGAAGCATTGCCGCTATTTTGAGCGGGTGGGGGGCAAGCAAAACGCTTGCAAGTGGTGGTGCAAATATTGCCCAAAAGGTATAACCTCTTTCATCATCCGTCTCACTATCCACTTGACAAAGATGGGAGGACAAGCGGGGCCATGTCCTAATATCCCCAAAGATATCCTTGTGGAATGCAAGAGAAAGTACCTTCCATTGAAGACACGCAAGGGTAGAGTAACCTCGGATGAGATCGTGTCGCCAGATGTTGATAGCTCCAATTCGGAGGAAGAGACCTCTCCAACTACCTCCATGGCTACCGGTGCCACCGCGGCCTCATGGGATGGTGGTGCCATCTCCAAGAAGTCCAAGAAGTCCAAGGAGTGGTCAAGTGATGGTGACCGGCCTCCGAAGATAGCAAAGCAAGCTTCTCTAGCTAAATCGGTGGGTGGATGCTCCGTCCCCTTGTCTTTCCTCAAGGAGAGACAAAGAATTGCGGAAATAGAGATTGACCGCACAGTGATTGAATGCAATCTCTCCTTCAACATTCTTCGGTTGGAGCGATGGAAGAGGATGATCATAGCGATTGCCGCGGTTGGTCCATGCGAGGGTGGACGGGTGTGTCATACCAAGACATGAGAACAATGAAGCTAGATGAAGAGAGGGTAAGGATTGACAAGTCACTTGCGCCCGCACGTGCGGGTTGGGTAAAGTATGGATACTCTATTCTCTCAAACGGATGGAGCGACCGCAAGAAGAGGGGCATCATCAACATTCTTGTGTCTTGTCCTCTAGGCATGTACTTCTTGTGAGCGGTGGATGCGGGTTCGAGAGGGAAGAAAGTGACCAGGGCATTCATTTGGAAGCACATTCGTAAAGCCATTCTTGAGGTAAAACCGTAAACTGAGCCTTTATGTCTTGAGCAATTGCCAATGAGTCCTATGTTTTAAGTTTTAACTCTCTTTGTCACAAATGCTTCTTGTGTAGGTTGGTGCGGAGCATGTCGTGCAAGTGATTACCAACAATGCTTCAAATTGCAAGGCAATGAGTAAGAGGCTAGAGAAGGAATTTCCATCCATAGTATGGACTCCATGTGCCTCTCATTGCCTTGACCTTCTCTTTGAAGACATAGACCAAGCACTCTCCATCATCAATTTCATCAATGGCAAAATGATGATGCTCGCAATTTACCGCACCTACTCCAATCTTGAGTTGAAGAAGCCATCGGCCACTCGCTTTGCCGCTATGTGGCTACTTCTTGAGCGGCTCTATGATGTGCAAAACAAAATACAAAAGACCATGGTCTCCGATGAGTTCAAGGAATGGATGAGTGGAGAGTCCGCTGCTTCACAACAAGATGCAAAAGCCATCCAACGGCTTTGCTTACGGGAGGAGATTTGGCAAGAAGTTAAGGGTCTTGTCATTGCAATCTTGCCCTTGTACAAGGCTCTCCACATGAACGACATGGAGGAGGCAACTATTGGGCTTCTATGGCACTTCATGGAGGAAGCTTACAAGGAGATTGAGAAGTCTACAATCCTAGGTGGGCCTCCCGATCGAACACAGTAAAACTACATAATATTACATAATACATTCTCTATATATCTACATACTTGTTTCTCTACTTAGTACATTTCCTCTCTCTTCTTGTAGTGATTACCTCGAGGAATCTCCCAAGAGAGACGACATTCTCATCCCAATCAAAAAGTGGTGGGATTGGATGAAGAGACCTATCCATTACTTTGCGGCTCTCTTGCATCTGGCTTACAAGAAGCCGGAACTCTTTGCAAATCAAGAGCTTAGTGAGGAGCGCAACAATTACCTCTTTGAGGTGCTAAAAGAAGAGGACATTGGAGCATTTCTCCAAGAGGTAATCAACTATAGCGACCAACGAGGCACCGCATTTACTTCCAACTAGTGTTGGAAGCGGCAATCCTTGGTGAAGCCTCTATTTTGGTGGGAGAGCTTTGGCTATCAATTGCCCACTCTCAAAAGACTTGCTTTGAGGGTTCTTGGCCAAGTAAGCGGCAAGCCTTAAACTTTTACAATTTGTGCTTCATCTCTTCAACTATAGTCTCTTATAGCTTATGCCTCTCTTGATGTGTTTTAGGATTCCTCATCGGGAGCATGTGAGCGGAATTGGTCTCCATACTCCCTCATCCACACCAAAATCCAAAACAAGCTCTCAACAAAGCAATTAGAGCGACTTATCTATTGTCGCTCCAATTTACGCATGTTGCGCTCTATGCATGAGATGCCTATGGTTCGACAGGTAAAATTTATAAATTATAATCACGAGTCACCACTCGAGACTCCATACTACATAGCATAGTCACAGGGGACACCCTTTTTCATGCTTCTTGTCCCCACTTTTCTGTCTCCTTTTGCCGTCCCGCCCTCTTTTTTACACTAAAAATTCATTTGAGCCCCGTCCCCCATTCCCCGTCCCGGAATGCGTCCTTTGTGACTATGCTACATAGTCTACTCCATTTTCTATACTCTAGTCTTTAATTAGTTTGAATATACTAATTATGTGTTCATTGTCCAATGTTGTAAATGTCAAATAGGTCAACGTGGATGAGCTCACACTCACGATTGATACTCTAAAGAGTGTAAACAAAGAGCAAGACCCTGAGGAGCAAATGATATTTCGTGAGCTCTACTTGGAGCTTGAGGAGATTGATCGCCAGGTTTCTCGCACACGATCACACAACAAGGTCGTCATCCATGGAGTTACATCGGCTACAAGAGGTAAGAGGTGCAAGGGCTTCCACTCTCCATGGTGGTGGTAGAGGCAGAGCATCAACAACACCCACGGAGGCTCCTAGGACCTATGTGCGGCGAGGCTCCGGAAGCGGCTCTTGTGTGGCGGCCATCACTATGGAGGAGAGAGAGCCTAGAGAGCCAGCGTACGATAATGAAGGCAATCTCATTAGTAATGGAGATTATGAGCCATCATCCTTCGACTCTTGTGAGGAAGAGGATGATGTTGATGAGCAAGGCTCGGAAGAGGAAGATAAGGAAGGTGATGAGAGCACTAGTGACTAGAAGCTCTTAGACTAGTTACTTTAGACTTTACTATTTAGTCTCTCCATTATGGTGTGCCACTTTTTGAGTACTTTGTAACCCTTGGTCCCCCCACTTTTTTGTTTCATCTTGAGTCTTGACTCTCTACTTATCAATGATCATTTTGGTTTATGTAATGCTCATTCTCTTTAGTCTTTGAGTCTTGACTCTTTACATTGTAGTATTGTAAATTGTAATCTGTACAAATGTCAAGTTTCTTTAAGTGTAAAATTTAAACACAAAAGCCTATGTCTTAGGACTTAAGAATTATTTGTTTTTTTTATTTTGAACATACGTAGCGTCATCGTACATCATAAAAAATTTTAGTTCGTTTAGTACCGCACATCGTCGTACGTGTACAAAACGTATGGGACCGTATGAGACCAGTATGGTTCAAGGTGTGCCTAGATGGCATTACTGGCCACCTATGTGGCTTTTTCCTCCTCCCACCTCGTGACCTAGCTCTCATTGTACATACGTTGTTTTCTCACTGGGAGTCTCCCCATTTTTTTTATGTAGTCCTCTCTTGTAGAGGTGGTTTGTAGCCCTATGGGCAGTTTTATTAACTAATGGAAAGATCTTATTCTTGGAATAAAAAAGAGATACCAACCATACCAAACAAATTCCAAACAAGTCCTCAAATAATATTCAGAAAACTGCTAAATCAAACTGAAAAAGCATTCACGGCATCAATCAAGCTCAAAAAGAAAATTGGCTTTCGGTCCTGAAAGCTACACCAAAATTAGGGTTAGATTTCTTCCATGAGGTTGTAGCCGACCGCAACATAGTCCATTAGCTCTTGAATGGTCGAAACAGGTCTCGACAGAGAGTGATCATGTGGTGGTGATGGTAGCCTCAAGATATAGCAATCACACTAGGCCTTCAAGATTATCGGTTCAAGAAGAGACGCCTGCTGAGAGATATCGCAAAATTGCTTCTTGTAATTTGCTAGGGTTTTCGTGGCAAGCATTTCAAGATACCCCTCTCTGCCAGAAGCTGCACTCCGAAGAAAGACATGTAACTTCGGGCAAAAAAATTCTTGAAAGCTTGTTAAGTCCTTGGAGTGTGCGGCTTGGTAGCTATAGACATCCACCACAGCATGGCACTACATCTGAGCAAAAGTGGCTAGTAAGTCTGGGGTCAGGGCACTAAGTTCTTTCATACAATATCCTGTAAAACTTGGAAGCACCATCTTGCTCCGTTTGCTCTTTGGTAGGACCGGTAGCTTTCAAAAGAGCACAGGCCTGAAGCTTTGATACAACTGTAACGGGGACGGGCACAATGTGCCAACACAGACTTAACAACTTTAAGCACTTCACAAAGAGAGAGAGAGAGAGAGAGAGAGAGAGAGAGAGAGAGAGAGCACAACACATAAGACGGGGAGTGGCGGAGTTCCATCCCAAGAGAGCACTGGCCCCAAACCTTGGCGCCCCTTTTGATACTTCTTTAAATTGCTTCAACTCAGTACAAGCTGGTACTTTGTCCTCTGCACTCCCACGCGGAGATGTGCCACAAACTGAGCCCATGGCACATATTCAAGCCCTTGGCCATGAAAAGCTTCAAGTTCTAAAAGCATATGGCCCAAAGCTGGCATTGAAATCAGCCAGCAAAAAAAAACGGTATAGGTGTCACGTCAGCAGCCAATGCAGAATGCGGAACTTGGTGCAACCTGCCAACGCGATTTACGGAGCATCCGTACAACTACTACCACGTCATCAATTGAATTTGCAAGAGCATTGTGTGTAATAAACTTGGACACCCCAAGTTAGAAATCTGGCACGACACACCAATGAATCACTTAAAACACTTCACTGACTTTAATCACAATGCTAGAGCGTCGACACGGACCGGCAAAGTTCCGTGCCCAGAGGTATTGGCCCCAAAGTCTGGCACCCCTTTCGATATTTATTTTTATATTAATACTTTGAGCAAAGTCCTCTCTGCTCAGTGCTCTCTAGTAAAATCTAAGTAAGAGAGTATCCCTGAGTACATATTTATAGGCCCATGGCCTTCAAACTCAAAAGCAAGTACATGAAAAGCTTTAAACTCAAAAGCTTTTGGCTCAGAAGCTGTCAGCGAAAAACACGAAAATCCATACGCTGCCACATCAGTATCTGTCAGTGAGTTTCACGAAGTTGTCCGTACAGCCAGTCAACGTAAAATCCGGGCTTCTCGACGCCATTAGGGTTGCGTCATCGGTTTGTGACATACCCCCCTCTTGAAAGAATTTTAATCGCGCTCGATTACACCTGCAAAATCATACATAAGCCATAAACCAGTTTAGTAGACGTTGACTCTAAATACCGACGCACTATATGACACAAATCGAGCACTTGCACAAAGACAACAGTTATTGAATATTCACATCACATTCAAATCATAGCACATAAAATCCATCCAGATCTAGACCACGATTCCTAGCAACTGTATTTGGCAATTGCATCTAGATCCACATTGAACCTCACTGAAGTCGGATTAACTAATTCTTATTGCGATCATGTCCATAGATTCTCAAGACCGAAATGCTGCAGTCATTTCCTCTTTCAATCCTACACTCAAGCACAATCACATGAGAGAGCACAAAAATCATATTCATTTTCAGGAATTCCGGTTCACAAATCACACACTTAGTTCATATTGAACATTGTGTTTCAATCATTCAGTCTAGTCATCTCATCAGTTCAGAAATCTTGATGCACTTCGATCCCTGTGTGGTCGTCTCATCCCTCGGGAACTCTTGATGCGCTCACCACAGTATCCAATCATCTCATTCAATCATTCATCATCAATCATCATCATCATCATTCAAAATTCAAGATTTGTGTCTTAAATCGTGATCAAGTTCATTCTGGAGTTGTCATTGCTCCCAATTGCATTCAGATGCAAATTCCCCAACATTTATTTCTCGATTTCACATGTTATGTGAACACAAATAACAAGATCTTCCAAAAAAAACATTAATTTCACATATAAATCACATTCATGTTCGGGAATTTCCATTTCAAAGTTCTTTATTCATAAAGTCATAAAGTAAAATATTGTCAGTACATCAATATCCCTTTCAGTTTCCTTTTTAGTATCTAATCTGGAGCGAGTATCTCCTCACCCTGTTCTATTTCAGTCTTGTCGGTCGTTCTCATTCTTGTGCCTTCTTGGGGCACCACGCAGATATATGTCCTTGTTCCCCACAATCAAAGCACTTCCCGTTTTGAGGTATTCGGCTTTCTGTTCCTCCGTCACTCAAGGACGTGTATCTAGAGGGTGCTGCAATTTTCAGCAGGATAGACCTTAAGAGTAGGTACCATCAGATTCGTATAAGGCCAGAGGATGTGCACAAGACTGTGTTTAGGACGACATTTGGTCTCTATGAGTTTTTAGTGATGCCATTCGGTCTTACAAATGCTCCCGCTACGTTCAATAGGATGATGGACCAGATTTTTCGCTCGCATCAAAAGTTTGTTGGCACATTCTTTGATGACATGATAGTCTATTCGAAGAATGAAGAGGAGCATAGGCGTCACTTGACCATTGTGTTTGAAGAGCTGCGCAGTCACAGGTTACTTGTCAATCCTAAGAAAAGTGAATTGTTCCACTTCTAGATTATGCATGTGGAAGGCAAGAAGAATGTTGTGGCTAATGCGTTATCAAGGAAGCCCCAAATTTTAGTTGTGTCAATTCCTTATCATCATGAGCTCGATGACATGAAAGAACAGTATGCTACTGATGAAGATTTTGCAAGGTTCTTTGAAGAGTTGCAAGATGGGCAACGTCATGAGCACTACCTCCTCAGAGATGGTTTTATGATGATGCATGGCAGACTTTGTGTTACTAGGCCATTGCGACATAAGGTCATGGTAGAAAGTCATGTCCAACGTATGCAAGGCATCGTGGAATTGATGCGACAATGAAAGCGGTAGAGACATTCTTTTATTGGCCTACTTTGAGGAGAGATGTGGATGCCTTTGTGCAAGTATGCATGATTTGCCAAAAGGTCAAATTTGACAGACCAAAGGCACCAGGGTTATTACAGCCATTGCCGATTCTGGATAAGCCATGAGAAAGCATTGCTATGGATTTTATCTTTGATCTTCCAAGAACGCCAACAGGGAATGATGGTATATGGACCATCATTTGCAGGTCCAACAAGCAGGCCCATTCTATTTCTGTCAAGAAGAAGATTAAATCTAACCAGATGGCATGGTTGTTCATGTACAATGTGTTTTAAGTACCATGGTATGCCACAATCGATCGTCAACGATCGTGATCCTCGCATAACGAGTTTGTTTTGGAGGGGATTATTTGAGAACATGGGCACTACGCTCAAGTTCTCGTCTTCGTTTCATCCACATATTGATGGACAATCCGAAGAGGCTAATTCTACTGTCTTGGATCTGCTGAAATGTTATGTGTCAGATAATAAAAGCAAGTGGGAACAGTATTTGCCTATGCTTGAGTATGCGTACAACAATACGGTGCATTCGTCCAAGCAACGCACCTTTTGAGATTGTTGAAGGTGGAAAAAAGGTTCCTCCCATTTTGCATACAAAGAATAAGATCTTTGAGGAGGATCGATATGTTGAGAACATGGATAAAATATACAAGAAGTTTAAGGTTGCCTTGGAGAAGACTCAGGCAAAGCAGAAAAGGGTTGTTGATCGTCACCGTCGTGAATTAATGTTTTCACCTGGTGATTGGGTATTTTTACGGTTTGAAAAGGCAAGGTTAAAGAAGATGAAGAGCAAGGAAAGGTTATTTCCGAAGCTCAGCATGCATTACTATGGGCCTTTTCAAGTGCTTGATAAGATCAACGATGTTGCTAATAGGCTGAAATTGCCTAACACTTGGAAGATTCATAATGCGATATGCCACAGGAGGATCAGCCAAAAGTCGTTGAACTTGATGAGATCTTGGTACCTGAGCAAATTTTGGCACATAAAGAAAGAAAAGTTAAGGGACAAGTTGCAAGCCGCTATTTGGTGAAGTTCAAGAACTATCCACCAATGGACGCAAAGTGGATGAAAAAGCATGAACTGTCAAAGAGTCACCAAATGTATTGCAGCTTTACCTTGAGGCCTTTGGGTTACAACCTACATCAATGGCATGTAGATATGGCATGCAATTGAGAACGTTTGCGATTTCAAGAGGGGGGTATGTCACGAGGACGTGGCAACTGCATTACTGTCAGGAGGACGTGGCAACTGCTAACCTAGTTGTTGGTTTCCTTCCAATGATTTTTATTTAATTTTTGGGACCCTCTTTTTGAAGTCACAAATGGCCGGACATTGCGTGGCCAATGTGAAATGGCCGACGACCGAGAGTTTCACCCGCAGTTAGGAAGGGCAGGTCGCCACGAGATCGAGCCAGTCGGCACTAGAATCCAAGCAGTAAAAGGGTGGCTAGGCTCAGTTCAAAGTCATTTAGGCCCCCTCGCTACACTTATAAGTCGGTGGGTACTAGAAATTAACTCTAAAGAGGCAATCTGGACACATGACAGCTCTAGAGCGATTTGCCAAAAGCATCAGCAAGAGGGGGCGCCCAAATTGAGGGAGGAGGTTGATTTGCAACTCACTGTGACTTACAGTGTGTCGGTGAGTAGTGTGCGCAGGTGATCACATCTTTAATGGAAAGCTTGCCTTCTCCCTTGTCTCATGCAACGAGATGACTTGCTCTTCCGTATGTCTCTCCCCTTTGGCACATATGGTAATGCCCCACCAAATGGGCTACTCAATTGACCATGTACAGTTTTGAGGGTTTATGCGCGTTCAAAGGCAAGAGCCTTCTAAACAGGAACCGGATTAGCTAATTGCTAATCCCCCACAGGTACGCATAGTTCCATCGCGAAGGATTGCGAAAACGGGAAAACTCGTCCATTTCAAAGGGGAACTGTTCCAGCGTGCAGAAGCACCTGAGACACGTGTAGGCGTGCTCGCTCCGCTCGAAACAGTCCAAAACAGAGAATTACAGCCTGCTGTGTTTTTTTGCAGGTTTAAGGTTTCGCACCTAAACTGCAGGGAATCGCCAGGGGAGCCTCGAAAAGGCCTTGGGATGTGTGTACAAGGCTATAGGCACCTAATAATGGCAAAACAAAAAAATTACAGCACGTTGAAATTAACCTGCAGCTCACCGTAAAGCTTCTAGAATGAGGGGAAAAGCGTCCTAGGCGTGTACGTTTGACCTGCAGGGATTTTGCGCCGTTATGCTGAGAAATTGGGTCAAAAACCTGCGATTACAGCCATGGACAAGTAAGGTGACCCTTCTTTAGAAGCTCTTTCACTTGGTTCATGATTTCCTCATTTTGGGCTCTGCTAACTCGGTAAGGTGGCCGGTTTGGTGGCTTGCTGACAGAAATCAAATCAATGGTCTGATCTTTAGGGTGCTAAGGACATAACTCTCTTTGAAAAACAATCAGCTTGACCTTGCAGAAAGTCTTGTCCTTCTTTCTCAAGGTCGGACAAACTTGATGTTTTATTGTCATCTAACTCATGTAAGTAGATCAAGTAAACAAGCAGTCTTGATTTCATTAATTTCAAATAGTCGAAGCTGATATAAGTGGGATGGACTCACCCTTTAATTTTACATCAAGTACTATATATCTACCCTTCTCATTCTCCAGTGTCGCTTTTCTCGAACTACAGTCAACCACAACGCCATTCTTGTGGAATCAGGGGATTCCCAAGAGGACATCACACCCTTCCAAAGGCATGATCTAAAAGTCCTCATGCCCTAGATACCCATGACAATGCAACCAAAGTTTTCCTGTAACAGGTGTAATGGCAACATCCCATCTTGGTGCCGCTAGAATTGCCTTGACCGGTGGTCCCATTTCCTCTGTCGTTATTCCAAGTAGAGCCGCCAATTCAATCGAGATGAAGTTGGCCTTGGCTCCTCCGTCAAAGAAGATGAGGGCTTCTTCATCTCGTACTTTGCCCCACGTTGTGTAGAGCTCTGTACTTTCATCCATTTGTTCAAGGTCATTCCCCATAAAATCTGCTACCAAGATACTTTCATCCATTTGTTCAGGGTCGGTCCCCACAAAATCCGCTACCAGTCCTGCTTTTGTCTTTCCTTTTTTGCTCGCTCCTCTGCTACTATAGAACTCTCTGGCTTGTCCTCTGCTTGATCATTGGATGCTTTGTTGGGACACTTGGCAAGCACATGCCCTTGTTCCCCGCATCCGTAGCATTTACCCTCTTTGTAGTACTCGGCATGTTGCGCTGCTGTGCTCTGTTGACAATCGAGGGCCCGAAGGTTACTTTTTCTATGGTTTCCCTTCCTCCTATTACCGTTGTTCGATTCTTGCCTCGTCCGGACTACCACAAGCCTATCTGTAGGGTAAGTAGTGACTGCGTGCATTGCAAACCCTTGCTTGGCATGTTCCATTAACCACTGCATGGACTCGGACTTCTTGTGCAAACAATAACTCCGTATCTCTTTGGGTAGTCCACAACAAAATCGCTCAATTTGTTGCTTAAAGGTGATTTTCTTAAAAGAAGCGAATAGAAAAGTATCCCAAAATCTTTGATAGTAGACATCCAATGTGTCTTCTTGGTCATCCTCAAATAATTCCAAGCAGTGATTACATCTTGTTCATATTCCTCAATGAGCCACGAAGAAGGGGCCCGCTTGAACTCTAGCCACTTCTTTGGTGCTTCCCTGCGTAGCAGTAGGGTTAAACCACCAGGTTTTGGCATTCCCTTTGAGATAGGACGCCACTCTTCGTACCTTGGAGTGCTCTAAGTAGCGCCCTCCCGAATAAGCGATGTCAAACTATTGGATAAAAGCGAGGGCTTTGTGGATATCCTTAGAGCCGAAAAACATATCAAACTTTGAAGCCCTTATCCTTAAGGTAGTCGTACTAGTTGGCTCCGTATAGGTACTTTCTCTTCGTTGCATACATCGACACATCGGAATCCGAGCTCTCGGAGGACGAAGATTTCTCATCTGAACCGTCAAAGTGCTTTGAGAGCTTCTACAAGATCTACTTTTCTTTGTCTACTTCTTGCCTTTGTTGTGTCTCTGAGTCTTTCTCCACTTCTTGTTCTTTCTATCCTCATTGCTGGAGTCAGAGGAAGAACTCATTGAATGGACAGAAGAGAACGAGGATGAACTGGAAACACCCTCAAATCGAACACGTTTCTTTGGCGTACTAGCGACCTCGAAGGTAGATTTTTGACCCAAGTAGACGGGATATCTTCCACGGCTCCTCCTTGGTCTTCATGAGTCTTCTCTCTACAGCTTCATCAAACTCATCCTCTGAGTACACCCTTTGTCTTGGTACCGCCGGTGTAGATTTCTTCTTTAAAGCCGACTTGAGAGGCGAACGGATGGCAATGCGCCATCGAGAGTGCACCTCATCAAGTGGATGTTTCGCCAAAAATTTCACGTACTGGGGATCCTTGGAGTACTGAAGCATCTGTAGAGCACAAGTGTCGACCTGCTGTTGACGCTGCATCTCCATCTTTTCGTACTCTGTAGGTGGAGACGAGCCATATTCTCTCAAATCATCGAAAGGTGGTCAATGACCATTAAAATCTCCATTGTTGTCTTTTGTACCCAAGTGGTCGGGGTGTAACATTTTCCTCCTAGAAGGATTCGTCAATTAAATCCATGTGCGCTGTAAGTAAAGGGATCGGATCCTCCGTAGAAGAATAATCGTCTAAGCTCTGATACCACTGTAATAGAAATTGAAAGACTTGAACAAAACTGAGAGAAAGACGACACGGCATGGCGGAGTTCCACGTCCAAAAGTACTGGCCCCAAAGACCGGCGCCCCTTCTCGGTATTTCTTTATTAATATGCTTCAACAAGTACAATGACCGAGGGTCAACTCTCTCAACAGTGTTCCCAAGCAAATCTGCCCGAAAAGAGGCCATGGAAATTCTTATAAAGGCCCTTGGCCAAAAGCAATACATGAAAAGCAGTAGTCTAAAAGCATCTGGTAACCAAAAGCTAGCGCCCTCTAGGTTGTCCCATTAAACGCAGGCGTCCATACGGTGCCACATCAGTGATGCGATTTGTAGCACGAATTTCAGGCCGTCCGTACACCCACTACGCAATTTGGTCCTCTGCTTTAATTTTCAAGGGTTTATGGTCTCAGAGGAGGCGAGACTACACGGAACGGTGAGAGAGATTGAAGTTTTGGGTTGTCCTTGGAGGCTTTTATTTTCTTGCCTGAGAAAATGGTGTTTTTGGTGTGTCTCTTTGTTGGCTTGGCTTGCGTGTGCTAATAATTCCAAGCCTAAGCTTCACAATTTGTCTTGTAGGGTATTTTGAGTTGGCACGTGCTTGTAATTCCCAAAAAGGGAAGTTGGGAGAAGAAAGACCATCTTGTGTGTTCGGTTAAGGTTTTGAGTTTGGGGAATGTGTTTTCCAAATGGCAAGGACGCCAAGCTATAGAGGTGCCCCCGATTTGCTTCCATTGTCGCTTTTGGTGGCTCCATTGTTGTTAGGTGCAGCGGAATGAATGTTTGCGCTTTGCTTAAGATAAGTGCTCCGAACTGTGCTCAAGGTTCCTAATGTTCTTATGGAAGGTAGAGCCTTCCGTTCTTATTGAGAGAATGCTATGATCACAAACAAAGTGAATGGACACTGTGCGTGCAAGTGTAGGAGACTGAGAGATAGAGAGAGAAGAGAGATACGACACCAGAGACGTTGTAAAACCCTCCTCCAAAGGCCCCACTCTCGTCGGCGAGAGTGGTCTACTTTTGATTGCACAAAGTGGTACAATGCGGATGCAATGGACTGATGCAACTTGGGACTATGCCGATGACGACGACGGTGATGACGACAACGACTTTAGGGCTGAAATCTGTGGTCTTCTATCTGCTGAATTTCGGGGCTGTTTCGGTGGCTGAAAATGACTGTTTTGGCTGCGTTCTCGAGGGCTGAAAATGGGGGTCTTCTGCAACCACCTAGGTCTGAATCTGCTGCTGTCCAATAGGGCTGAAAACGCTGACCATCTGATGCATTTATGGCTGAAAACCAAAAATGCTGGGCTGACTCTCTAGCGTTAGTGAAAAACGCTGGTTGTTCTGGATCTGCTGGCGATCATGGAATGCAAACGCCAGGGCTGTGGGGTGTTGAGGGTATGCAAAAACGCTAGGCTGATGACGGTGTGGGCGATGAGGGAACACCAAAACGCCAAGGGTTCTTGCTGAGAAGGTGCCTGTTGAGCGGGAAGCTCCTGCTGCCTCTTCTGCCAGAAAGTGCTAACTTGGGTTTGCTTATATACAAACTTAGCAAAATTGCCCTACCTACTTTTGTTGGGAAGTCACATAAATTAATAAGTGAAAAATGTCAAAAATAGGGAAAATAGGCTAAATGCACTGGAAAAATCCCCTAACTGATTCTAATGGATGCTGTGTGCAACCAGAGGATATGCATCTACACTAAGTGTCTGGGCATGCACGGTCTACGAATAGACTCACAAAAGTGCGAGATCACTTCTAATCTAGACTGACTGGACTGACCGAACCCTGCTCATGATGTAGCTTGTCCACGAACACATAGGGTTGGATGTGTCACGTGACATCCCCTCCTTTTCAAAGTGAGGTACTGGTACCGAATTGTATGGCACCGAGGGAGATCGCCAATAGCATCCGGAATCCTAGAAGGGACTCTTCGTCGGCCCACTCTGATGTGTGGGTCGTGCGGTACTTGAACTTCATAAAGGTCTGCAACGCTTGCTTCTTTGGGCCGTGCCGAAAGCGACACAAAGTCTTTTGTGGCTCCTTCAATGCTTTAACTTTGTCTAGAGTCGTGCTTCTTCCATCTTCAAGAATCTCCATGGCTGAAAATTCCTGAAACCATTTCCAACACAAAACCATGAACATACCTATTCCATGTAAAGTGAGTGGAAAAAATCTTGTCTTCTCGAAAGACTGTGCACGCAATGTAGATGAACATAGAGACGGAGTGTAATACATCATCCTTGTGAACAATCACATCATCTTCATGCAACTCATCATGCTTGTGAGAAATCAAATCATGATCATGCAAATCATCATGCTTGTCATTGGCTTCCAAATCATCATGCTTAGCAATATCATTCAAATCATCATGCTTATCTTTGTCATCCAAATCATCATGCTTATCATTGTCAATCAAATCATCATCATGCTTCACACAATCATGCAAATCCTGTGTATCATGCTTTGGAGAAGAAGAGACTGAGAGAGTCTCCTTGTCCCGATCTTGTTGGATCTATGCCTGTATTTGAGAAAAGAGTCGCAACATCGCTTGCATTCTTGCTGTGGTCTCGCGGTCATATTCTGTTTGTCTTGCTTTGGCTTCCAAGCATGCTTGCTCGCTCTCACGCGCTATGGCTGCCATTCTTTCTTGGTACTGGCGCTCTATGGCTGCCATGTCTTCTTCGTAGGCTTTTCTTTCTGCTTCTCTTTCTTGGTCCAACTCCTCCCTAGGAGTTAGCGCAATCCTTGTCGTAGATGGTGAAGGGGGAGGGTCGGAAAAACCTCCTGGTGGGGAAAATTCTTCTTCGCCTCTCTCATGCTCATCACCTCCAAGCGAAGTATCCATTCCGCTTCGAGTGATGACCATTCTGCAATCGTGGGTTCTTGTGGTCTTGGGTTCTTAAGTTCACGAGGAACTTGGGTTCTTCGGGATCTTGGGTTCTTGAGGGTCTTGAGGTTCTTGAGGTTTTCTTTCGCTTGCAAACCGCGTTTGAGAAGGATCTTCTCTTCACCCGAGTTCTACTCCTTTCCGCGGGCACACCCCTTGGCGGCCTTGCGCTCACACCAAGGTTGCTTTTTCCCACCTCACGTCGATTGGCCGGCCGCTAAGTGCACAGTCCGCTCTCAATGAGTGAAAAGAGATACAAGGGGAGGCTGGACAAGCCCTTCTTTCCTGGGATTCCTGTCACTCTTCAAAAACACGATTAGGAATCGACACGCCCAAGCGAACTTGGGTTCGTGCGACCGCAACAAGCAAAAAAAAATTCTTGTGATTCTTGTGGTTATTTCCTTGAGTGATACAGAACACTGCCAAAGCTTTGATACCAATGTTAGGTGCAACGGAAAGAATGTTTGCGCTTTGCTCAAGATGAGTGCTCCGAACTGTGCTCAAGGTTCCTTTTGTTCTTATGGAAGGTAGAGCCTTCCGTTCTTAATGAGAGAATGCTATGATACAAACAAAGTGAATGGACACTGTGCGTGTAAGTGTAGGAGACTGAGAGATAGAGAGAGAAGAGAGATACGACACCAGAGACGTTGTAAAACCCTCCTCCGAAGGCCCCACTCTCGTCGGCGAGAGTGGTCTACTTTTGATTGCACAAAGTGGTACAATGCGGATGCAATGGATTGATGCAACTTGGGACTATGCCGATGACGACGACGGTGATGACGACGACGACTTTAGGGCTGAAATCTGTGGTCTTCTATCTGCTGAATTTTGGGGCTGTTTCGGTGGCTGAAAATGACTGTTTTGGCTACGTTTTCGAGGGCTGAAAATAGGGGTCTTCTGCAACCAACTAGGGCTGAATCTGCTGCTGTCCAATAGGGCTGAAAATGCTGACCAGCTGATGCATTTATGGCTGAAAACCAAAAACGTTGGGCTGACTCTCTAGCGTTAGTGAAAAACGTTGGCTGTTCTGGATCTGCTGGCGATCATGGAATAGCTGCAAACGCCAGGGTTGTGGGGTGCTGAGGGTATGCAAAAACGCTAGGCTGATGAGGGTGTGGGCGATGAGGGAACACCAAAACGCCAAGGGTTCTTGCTGAGAAGGTGCCTGTTGAGCGGGAAGCTCCTGCTGCCTCTTCTGCCAGAAAGTGCTAACTTGGGTTTGCTTATATACAAACTTAGCAAAATTGCCCTACCTACTTTTGTTGGGAAGTCACTTAAATTAATAAGTGAAAAATATCAAAAATAGGGAAAATAGGCTAAATGCATTGGAAAAATCCCCTAACTGATTCTAATGGATTCTGATGGATGTTGTGTGCAACCAGAGGATATGCATCTACACTAAGTGTCTGGGCATGCACGGTCTACGAATAGACTCACAAAAGTG
The DNA here is from genome assembly GCF_014529385.1 of Adiantum capillus-veneris. Lineage (NCBI taxonomy): Eukaryota > Viridiplantae > Streptophyta > Polypodiopsida > Polypodiales > Pteridaceae > Adiantum > Adiantum capillus-veneris. The sequence continues at coordinate 140,212,004 of NC_140946.1, forward strand.
CGAGATCACTTCTAATCTAGACTGATTGGACTGACCGAACCCTGCTCATGCTGTAGCTTGTCCACGGACACATAGGGTTGGATGTGTCACGTGACAAATGCGGAGGGCAAGTACTCTTGGTTCCTACCTTTAGAGTTAGATAGTTGGAGATAAAGAAATGGCTCAAGATAATCCAAAGTTTCATGGGCTCCCTCAAGATGATGCCAATGCCTTCTTAGAGGGATTGCCAGTAGATTGCTTCATGCGCGGCATACACGATCAAGCTATTATGCTACATCAGTTGGGCTACAGTTTACAGAATGGAGCAAGAGCATAATTGCAAACTTTTGAAGCTCAAGCTCAAGCTCAAAATCCACCTGTTTTCTTGATTATGATATGGTGAAGCATGCCTTTTTGAACCAAAACAAGAATGTTGAAGATCCCGATGTAGTGTGGCATGAAATTCTTAAGCATATACAAAAAGACAATCAAAGTGTAGACGACTACTGCATGCAGTTTACATGTCTTTGAGATTGATGGTGCAGGGCTTTGGGAGAGGAGGTTCCACCCACTATGTTGAAGAAGGATCACTTTGCAGCCAACCTCAAAGAAATCCTTAAGTTAAAAGTGGAGTTGAAGAGGCCTACAACATTTCAAGATGAAGTAACCATTGCCAAAGGAAAATGAATAAAAAGCACTTCTTCTTGATGAATAGGGTCGGGTATCCAATGGTCAAGCAGATCGAAGAGGAGATGAGAGCAAAGAAAATGGTATGGGGAACAGGAACGGAGAATGGAGTCCGGGTCGAGATGGTAAAAGTTAGGGAACGGGATCAATGCCCGGAACACAAAAAATAACTATAACTGACGGCTAGAATAAAAATAAAGTGTTGCAAGGGGTGCCTGTTGGAGGGGTGAATCTCTCTAAGTGGGGAGCTTTACTACATGGTTCTTCATCAAGTGCGATGATCTTTAAAGGGGTGTCTCAATGCATTAAGATCACATACCCAGGCAATCTCATCCAACTTAGAATTATTGATGCACCAAATTATCAATAATTCACCAAATTATATGCTTCACAAAACGCTTTATAGATGACACACAGTTCACATGTGCAAACAAATAACTTAATACACCAGATACAACCAAATACTCCCCAACCGAAGTTTGTGCCATTCAGAGGGTTCCCAAGTACAACTAAACGCTCCCCAGACCGAAGTCTACATCGTTCAAAGGCATATACAACCAAACGCTCCACAGACCACAGCCTGCATCGCTTGGAGGTTTCCATTTACAACTAAATGCTCCTTAAACCGCAGCTTGTCGTTTAGAGGCCATATACAACTAGATGCTCCCCAAACCGCAGCTTGCATCGTTCGGAAGCTTTCAAACAGCATTTAAACCAAAATCAAACCAACTCAATCGACACCAAGACAAGTTTAAAATGCATAAATTCTATTTCAAACAATTTACAAACTCTATTCTCAAACAAAATTTAAAAGTATCTAAATGCAAAGCAAACTTTAAATCATTATGGGTTGGTCTCGGTCGGTCAAACTCGAAGGACGATTCGCTTTCCGCATCAAAGTTATGGTTCGGTAGCATCATCGTTATCGTGCCAAGGCATGCCCAAAAGAGAGTCGCAATGTCCTAGCTTCATGGTGTGTAAGTTGGCCTTGCCATGGTACCCATAAATGGTGACTGGCAAAGCACCAATAAGTGGTACAACATTACTAGTTTCCCCTCTCTGGCTTATTCGGCCTGCAATTCTCTAGCATGTTTATCATATTCAAAGTCCATCTGCTTGAGGAACTCTGGATCGATGAAATTCTCGTTGGCTCCTTAATCAAAGAAGATAAGCCCGCAAATTGTCGCAAGAATTCCGAGAATTTGTGTGTTGTTGTCGAAGATTCTAAGTGGTTGCCTGTTGATCATCCGTAACAAATTCCAATTTTCCTTTCATAAGTTAGTAGCCGACCGTAGCATGGTCCATAAGCTCTTGGATTGTCGAAACTTGCTTGGCAAACAGTATTCCAGAAGAGGTGATGGCAGTCAAATGGTATAGCGCTCAAACTGGTCCTCCAAAGTTATCAGCTTGAAGAAAGACAATGGAAGATAGATATCAAGGAACTTCTAGTTGTAGTCGTCCATATTTTCTGTGGTCAGCATTTTCAAGTTGCCCCATTCTGCCAAAAGCTGCACTTCAAATAGGGATATCACGTAACTCCGGGTAAAAATATTCCTAAAAGCTTACCAAGTCCTTGGAGCGTGAGGCTTGGTAGCTATAGAACTCCACCACTGCATAGCATTGTCTTTGAGAAAAGCAACGGAAGATCTTTGATTCTTCAGTGTAGTTCCCGAGAGCATATATATTTTTGAACTCCTATAGGAACGGTAAAGCTTTCTTCCTATCTCTCACTCCCGAAAAGGTGAAAAATTTTACTATAGATCCACCATCCTTAATCCTTGGGCTGATGCCGTGCAAGTCCAAGGTGTGGATAATAGGGGTAGGCATACGGGCTCCAACCATTGTACCCAAGTGACATTGGGGGAGGTGTGGCAAAGGCGGTTGCACCGGGTAGAAGTCAGATGGTTGCACCATATTTTAACAAACTCCCCCGATCGGAATAGAAGACTGTGTAGGTTGTCGAGAAGAGGCCCTTGTGCTTTTTGGTGCCAGAGGACGAAAAACCTGAGGCAACGGAGGTGGCAACAGGTAGTTCAGAAATTGTTGAAAGCCTTGCAAAATTGAGAGGTTCTGCTGAGAGTGCCTCGAGAGTATGTCGGAGTTCATTGAGGAGGGACTGCAGATACTAAATCTGGAATCCAAAAGGAGACCCCCAAGTACAAGGCCCTTGGACCCCAACTAATATGAAAAGCTCATGTTCCCCAAGAGCAATTGTTGCCAAAAGCGTGTGCCTATGAGGTCGCCCGCGTTTTGCACTGGAATCCATGCACCTGCCACATCAGCAACAGCTCTGCAATTTACGGACTGATCCGTACAGCTTTGCCACGTCAGCCTTCTGGTATTGTGCCACATCATCAGATTTTAAATGGGCTCGGCCGGTTGTCCATGTTGGCATTTTAATGGCCCTATCCCCCATAGGGGCCATGCCACGTCACTAACTTGTGACACAAACCTCAACCTTTATTGTTCAAGGCTTTTAGCTCCTCATTGCTCAAGCCTCTACCTTCGTTGTTCAAGCTGTCAAGCTAGTGTGGGCCCACTTACAATGATCTGAGTGCTAATGGCACCCTCGTCTCGTACTTACAGCACATGGCCCGAAAGCAACTCACTTTTAACTGCTATTTAACAATAGTGCTCAAAAGCACATTAAAAATTATTAGCTAAAGTCAACCAATGCTCAAAAACCACCCCCAAGTGTAAAAGATGTAATGTCAGTAATTGTCCATACGATGTGGTCATCACGCCACATCAGCAATCCGTACACTACCATCTCAGCCTTGTCCGTACAATCCCAAGAATCAGACTGCAAACCTGGCCCGATTCATGGGCTGTTACGCTCAAATTTGGGAGCTACATCCGATCTGCTCTACTCTGTCCAGTCAGGTACTCTTGACATATCACCAGTTTGGGATAAATCCTTTGTACACAAGTACAAACTGGGCACACAGCTAGAAGCAACCTCCTGCAAAGAAATCTCCAACCTCCTCAAACAAGGGACAAATAGACCAGGCTGAAATCAATCCAGGAATAACCCCCCTCTGCCGCACAAAACACTCCTTTGGCTGGCTGAAAATCAGGAAAGGTTCCAGGCAATCATCAGGCACAAACCGCCGCACATGAGCTCCGTCTTGCCTCCAAAACACAGCCACAAACTCATCCAACTCCTCAGTGAAAAATAGCAGCACTTCTCTCTAGCCTGCTGGCTGAAAAATGCAGGTTTTCAAGGTTCTTCGCAACAGAACCGGAGCAAACCACGGTTATTCCCCCCTCGATGCAAAAATACATAGTAGAGAGACTTCTCCATGTGAAAACGTGGTATAAGTTGCCCTCCTGCTGGCTGAAAATCTGCAACCCAAACAGCTCCTTCACACAATTTAGATCACAAGGGAGGCATCATCAGGTCCTGGCTCTGACACCATGTCAAAGTGCAGCGAAAGGTGTGGTGACAAGGGAGCATAAAGCCCTACAGGGCAATCTCTGCACCATGTCAAAGTCAAGCGGAAGGTGTGGGGACAAGGGACGCAAGGAAGAAGGGTGTGTGTTGTGTCGCTGGGTTGGTTTTTTTTTTTTTGAGGGGGAGGGGGGGGAAGCAAATCGCGCGCGCGTGCGAGAGAGAGAGAGAGAAAGAAAAGAAAGAAAGAAAGATTTTTAACGTCTATGTCAGGCCGAAATCGGCCTATGAGACAAATCAAATGTACATGGCGTGTATGTCATCCGTCTATCGGAAAGACAAATGAAACAAAACTGATACAAAACTGAACTGAATGTAGGTAATGGAGTATCTGAGGAGGGATGGGGTTCTATCTCTAGGGGTATATGCATGTCTATATGCTCAAGGTAGTACAATCATGAGAATGCATCAAGCTCTCTAGCTCCATCCTGTACAAATGGGGGGATGTAAGATGTGGTACATGGGCGGGGCTGGTGCCAAGGCTACCCGGATGAAAGCTGTCGGGTCGGCCCTCATCTGAGCTACTCGCTCCTCAGTGGCACTAGTAGTGTGTCCCGATGGCTCTGTATCTCTAGTAAGAAACGTCCGAGCTGTCTCTGATCTCGAGAGTCCATGATCTCTCGGAGAGTGGGCTGTCCTCTGAATAAGGCCTCATATCTGCCTCTGATCTCAGTGTATGCTCTGCATCTACATACAAAGTGCTCCTCACTCTCCACCTCCTCTGTGCAGGCTCTGCAGACTCGCTCCTCCCTGGGAACACCAGTATGTCTCCCGATCTCAATCTCTAACCTGTGTGAAGCCACTCTCAGCTGACCAATCGCCACCCGTGAGCTATGTGGCATATATGTGTCCATATAGCGTGGTCTTTGTATGAACCCCCCAGACAATATGGTGAGAAACTGGTCTCTGTAATCTGACATCCTCGTCCCCAAGCCAGGTGACTCCCAGACTCTCCTAGTGTATAGCTGCCACAAATCCTGTCTCAATACCAAGTTTCTCTCACTGCGAGAGAGGTGAACAGATGGTGAGTGGGGGTCGTACTGGAATGGTGGTAGGCTCTCCATGTCAAGACCGTGTCCCTCAAACCATGCTCTGACCTGTGAGTACCAAGCTCTCGCATGCCCACTCTCTGATATCTGTATAGCTGCCTCAAATGCTCTACGAGTAAGTCTGTCAGGAGGTAGCTCTCTCATCCTCTGGATGAAGCAGACTGTCTGGAATAATGCCTCTACAACCATAGGTGGTGTGGCGAGCTCGGCTCTAATAATGTCATGTGGCATTGTCTTCTTGCTGCGGAGCAAGCGTGAGATCATACATACCTGTGGCCTCTCAAGCTGTGTCCACTGGTCATCCGTCAATCCTGGTGCCCATACTGCCGCCGAGTACATCAGGGCCGGGGTGACTAAGGTGTCAAAAAGCCAGCCCTTCGTGCGGGGCTCCTCAGAGCTGCATATCCTCGGGTGAGCCTGTCAGCAGCAGCCTGCCTCATAGTGAAGGGTCCTGGTAGGCTGGTGAATGTGATGCCAAGATAGACATAGGAGGTGACTACATCAACCTGTCCTCCTGCTGCTGTGAAGGTGGCAGCGCTCCTCACTGCACTGGATGTGTGAAAGATCATGACCTTGGTTTTGCCAAGGTTCACAGTCAACCCCTTGTGTGTGCTGAATTCGTCCAAGGCCTCAAGATGGCGTTGCAAGCCCTCGGGTGACTCTGAAATCAACACAATATCATCAGCATATAACATGATGTGGACCGGAGTACCTGCCAAGTCGCTCCCCTCTCCCCCTGCTCGTAGTATGTAGTCGGAGATCTCGTCGATGTAGAGCCCAAAGAGTGTCGGGGAGAGTGGGCATCCTTGCTTAACACCAATGGTGCTAGCAATGGTCTCTGAAAAGCCGCCTGGGCAACGAACCCGACCCGTCACCCTCTCGTAGAGAGTATATATGGCCCAAATCATCTCTGTCGGGACCCCAATGCTGTGAAGGCGCTGGAAGAGTCTCTCGCGTGGGACTGTGTCAAAGGCCTTGCGGAAATCCACAAAGCAGCAGTAAAGCCTCTTCTTCCGCGCCTTTGCCCCATCAATGAGGCAGCGCAGAACGAAGATGTGGTCAGTGGTGGAGAAAGCTCGTCTGAAACCTGCCTGGCTTGGAGCTCGTAAACCCTCGGTCTCTGCGTAGCAGCTAAGCTGTGCCTCAAGTACTGCTCCATATAGTTTGGCCATCGTGTGGCCAATCATGATAGTCCTGTAGTTCCCTGGGTCCAGGGTGTCGCCAGATTTGTGGATAGGCACTATGGTGTGCTGTGTCCACTCCTCTGGGAAGCCCTCCCCTATAGCCCGGTTGAAGACATGTGCAATCAACGGGGCTATAGTGGAGGCCGCATAAATGATGTGCTCACTCTGTAATCCAGTGTGGTCAGCTGATCGTCTGTGCTGCATGCGGCGTATGGCCCTCTCTACCATCTCTGCTGTAAAGAAGGAGGAGCACGTGGGGCGTGGCTCATGTGGCTGTGGGATAGGAGGCTGCCCTGGCACCTCATAGAGGCGCTCTGCATAATCATGCCATATCTGTGGATCCTCAATAGCTGTGGTCGGACGTGGCTCGCGCAGGGTGCGCCATGCCGTCGCGCTATCTATGCTCATGAATAGGCGGTATAGCTCAAGCTCCTGTGCCTCTTCGAATGCTCGCCGCTTTTGGCGTGTCAGCGTCTTCATATCTCGTCTGGCCTCTCTCTCTGTGATCTCTCCTAAGGCTCGCCGTGCACGGAGGCGTCGGTATAACTCTCTGCACTCATCATCATACCAGCGGTTCTGAGGCATAGTCCCGGGGGGGGGAGTGCGTCCTGTGTGAGTGGTGTGTGGAAAAGAGCTAATAGCTGAAGTGTGGAGAACGGAAGAGATATGTGATGTGAGAACTGAGAGTGGTGTGGATGGGTGGAGGAGGCATAGGCCATGCTTGACCTCGGCTGAGTAAAGAGAGGCTAGCTCATGTGTGAAATGGATGGTGGTGTGTGGAGTGTGTGCTGTGGAGCTATGTGGGATGGTATCTCCGGTGATGGAGAAAGAGAGGTATGTGTGGTCGGCTCCGATGGGTATGGGTGGAATGGTGAAGGATGTGATAAGGTGTGTAGCCTCCCTGGGTCCCATAATATAGTCGACTGTACTCCCCCCTCCCTCTGTAACTCCATGTGGCATACAAGTCAGGCCCCCTGAGGTGGGCCACTGGGCCATCCCGTTATAAATAACGAGACGGTGCTGGGAGCCAAGTCGAAGTAGGTGTCGTCCGTAGGCTGTGACTGGAGCTCTGTCTGCTGTATCTCTCATAGTAGCCTCCTCATCTAGAGTGTGTAGTGCCTCTGGGTCCTCGTGGTCATATGTCTCACACTGCTCACTGCGCGTACGAGCATTGAAGTCTCCCATAAGGAAGACTTCACCCAGTGTGGAGTACTCCATAATCTCCTCCGTGAGGCATGCGTACGGTGACTCCTGCTCAATAGGGGCGAATCTGGAGCCTGTGGGAGCAAAGTAGCAAAGGGCAATGTAGAGATTCCTGTCTCGTGAGAGCTCGAGGCGAATCCACATGTTTCGGGCCTGTGGGTCCCGGGCAACAATCTGTAGTCTGCTGTGAAGCCCCTGTCTTAAAAAGTATAGCACTCCTCCTGAACCGCGAGTGGTGTGCTGGCGCATACATCCCCCCGATAGACTCCCATTGGAAACCATGTATCCGTGGTAACCCTCTCTCTGGGCGTGTGTCTCGTGTGTCTCTGTAAGTAGATGATGTCTCGACTTCATCACCTCCTCAAGTCTATCTCTGGGTGTGTCCATAGGTCTCCATTGCAATTCCAAACCGTGACATGAATCTCCTCGTGTGTCCCACAGGCCGCGAGTCCCTATGCGATGGTCTTGCCATCAATGATACCCTGCCATCTCGATATACTGCCTTCTTCCCTTCTTTGCCGGCCTGGTGGAGACTCTAGGCATGCACGTGCGGCGGTGATCTTGTTGCATCTTTGTGAGGTCATCATCAAGATAAATCGGGGGGGCTTCTAGCCCTCTCAAGATGACCCTCTTTCGGAGAAGAGAAGAAGTTCGAGACTCCTCGGAGGGGAGGAATTGGAGGATGAGAGCTCTCTTCTTTGGATCTTTGCCGGCTCTCCAAAACTTTGGAGAAAGGGATCTCTTCTTCCTTGTATCCCACTTTCTTGCATAAGGCTTTCCCATCGCTCTCGGGTGTGGACCTTCTTCTTCTTTGATGCCGGTTCACTCGCACACATTGAGACGGCGAGCTTGTCGCATTTTCTCCTCCTCGATGGTTGTGTGTACGATGAGTACCTCATCTTTTTGGGCTTCCTCTCTTGCTACCTTCTTGATATTCTTTTTGACCACTTCGACCCATCCTTCTTTGGTGGCTTCTAATTTTGTCCTCAATGCTTGCGGTGAGGGCTTTGGTGATCTCCCTCCTTGAGGGCTTCCTTGGCCTCCTCTTTAATCTCTCCTTCCTCGGGGGTGAGGGATGTGATGGAAGCATGAAGGAGGTCGATTTGTGCCTTCATCTCTTCTTGCTCTTTCCTCCATCTCTCCCTCTCCTTCTCGTTCTCCCGTGCCTTCTCTCCTTCTCCTCTTTGAGGTTTTGGATTTCCGCTCTCATGTCCTCTTTTTCTTCGTTCCATAGCTTGATGAAGGTGGCTTTCTCCTCCCTCCTTATCTCTCTCTCCATCCACCATTCTTTCATGTCCTTCTCCAATTGTGCAAGCCTCTTGTTCGTGAGCATGAAGGTTGTCTTCATTGTCGATTTCGGCGTCTTGATGATGGGGGGAAGACATAGTTGTATCTTGGAGCTACCCTCTCTTCATATTGTGAAGAAGAGGGGAGAAGGGGAGTACGTGTATGTATGCGTGTGTATGTGTGTAGTGTGTGTGTGGGTATGTATCCGTGTGTGTGTGTGTGTGTGTGTGTGTGTGTGTGTGTGTGTGTGTGGTGTGAGAGAGAGAGAGAGAAGAGAGAGAGTGAGATGGCTGTGTGAGAGGGGGAGGCTGGGGGCAGTTCAGCAGCAGGGCGGGGGCAATGGCGGGAGCGACGCAACAGGGGGAGTCGGCAGCGAAATGGCAGCGGCGGCAGGGGCGGCGAGTGGCAGGTGGGGCTGCAGCAGCGGCTGTGCCGCGAACTGCTACAGCTGGGGTGGGCAGCGCGCGGACACGCAGGGCAGCAAGGGGAGAGAGAGAGAGAGAGAGAGAGAGAGAGAGAGAGAGAGAGAGAGAGAAATGAAATGAGAGAGAGAGAGAGAGAGAGAGAGAGAGAGAGAGAGAGAGAGAGAGATGGCGCAAGCCCTATGGGCAATCTCTGCACAAAATATTGATACAAGTGCTACACCAAATCTACCATCAAGGAGATGCCCCCCCCCCCCCAAACAGGAGTGCAGCCTCAACAATACCTTCAACCCATAAAATATGGGAATAGGAAAGTGGCTTGATCAAAGATAGCATACAAGTGGCCATACAGGACATAATCTGAATGTCTCCCGTAAACCCTAGACATTGAATTAGCCTCTCAAGGCGGAGGACAGCCACAAAGAAGCCCTCTCTCCCTAGCGTTAGGCGGAAAACCCAAGAGATGACCTCCAAAAATCTGGCAGATGCAACAATTAGAGCAAGCGAACAAAGCGGTGGACAGCTTTGTACTTACACTCAGCACGTTCAGCAAGTGAATGGGCAAAAGCCCACAGAGACTGAAAATGCCTGCATATAGGCCTTTGACACGAAGTCAGGCAGCCACCCATAGCCACACCACATAAACCAGCTACAGACTAGGAAAAAAAAAAAAGTGGGGCCTGGGCGTCCCTAGAAGTACAATGCCCCTAACAACTGTAATTTGGGTAGCCAACTTACAACCAAGGGCTGCCCACAAATGAGAATAATGAATACAAAAGCATCTCGAAGGTAAACCTCTAACTAACACTTAAAGGCACAAAGCCATAGAAAACCTTTCAACTGATTGACCAACATGCTTGCCACCCATATATTTATGACAGATGCACGTGCATGCACAAACATGAACACGCTCACAAATCCATGCACTCGACCACATGAGCTCTCATGCAATGCCCAAATCAGAACGTAATTGTTACAACAACTAATTTCTTTCAATTTTTGTAGTAAATCCTAACTAATGCTTTAAGGATAATGGTGCTCACCAATAAGGAATAAAAACTTCCCTTTCTGATGAGGTGTTTTGCTTGCAGTAAACTCTCGCAATTAATATTGCCATAAGCACTCTCAATCATGTTTTTCACCCCATGTAGAACCACAGACTATGAGACAGTAAGCTTTCTCACCACGAGTATTACCATGAACTATGAAACGGTTAAGCTTTCTTAATAAGAACATGGGGAAAAGAGACCTGTTGCAAACCTGCATACCACTTTGTCTGCAAACTTGGAGCAGTATAGACATTTGTAAAAGAAGCTGCAAACGTAGGGTCACTCGCCCCCTGAAGTCCAGTTTGGTAGAAATTATCACCAGTTGAGATCACAAACTGAATACCAAGCTGCTGTCCAATTCGGCCCATCTTCAAACAAGCAATACCAGTTCATCTGAGAATATGATACATCTTCAGTGTACAATAAAAACCGAATTGGACATTTTCTTTGAAATAACCGTATCCCTGTCGATAAATTCCTACTTGCAGAATCTGATAATACCAAGATAGGGCAGATAAAACTATTATTAATCAGCATGCAAGATGTAGAATGTGAAGACATTCACAATACCACCAACTTGACTCGCTGCTAGGTTGTGTGGACTCCACTACTATGCATGAGCTCCACATGAGCCAAAGAATATATATCCTCTACGTGTTCAGATACTTGATATGTCATGCAAATAGCACGATTGAAAGAAAAAAACTGACAATGAAAATCACACTTTTTAAGAGTTCAGTAATTCTGAAAAGAAAGAAACTTAACCCATCTGTAAACAGAGCAAAACAGCTTAAGTCAAATATGTTTAAGGAGAAACACTGCTCATAAATAACAATTTGTAAATACACTTGCCGTACTGTAGTTCATGGAAGAGAGAGAGCGTGCACTGGAAGGAGAGAGGAAAGAGACAATGGCACAAGGGGGCGAGCCCACTAACTCCAAATGACAGTCTCAGAATGATAGAAGACAAAGGACAGAGAGCCCCCTAGGCCACATATATAGTGAGCCAAGGCAAGTTCGGGCAAATATCTTCGTTAAATACTACGACCAAAACTAAAATCATCATCCTAAAACTATGAAAATGGTCAAAACAGGCCTGAGACGGGCGGTGTGGGTCCATACCCTACATGTGTCTAAGATCCTCGTCCAGCAAGTGTACGGGTGGCCATCCTACAACTAAGGGTTGGTGCACGTGTGATGAGAAGCCTATAGGCAAAAGGAAAAACATTTGCAAGGTGAAGATAACTCTCATAACCCCCCTCAACAACAAATGTTGACAAATCTGGAGGACAAAAAAATCCCAGGAATGAGCACCAAACCCACAAAACGACAACCCGTACAACACCAATTTGATGATAACCAAGGTTGAGAAGTCACAAAAGGAGGTTGATGAAATAACCAACTACCAAACAAGTTACTGAAAAATTATTTAGGAAGGGACCCAAAATGAGCGTCGAATAGCTCATTGATGACAATCACCACTGAGATAGAGAAACAAAGTGTAGCAACATGTCACGTGACACATCCCAACCCTATGTGTCCGTGGACAAGCTACACCACAGTAGGGTTCAGTCAATCCGATCAAGTTAGATTAGCAGTGATCTGGCACTTTTGTGAGTCTATTCGTAGACCGTGCATGCCCAGTCACTTAGCATAGATGCATATCCTCCGGTTGCACACAGTATGATCATCCGAATTCCCATCAGAATCCATTAGCATCAGTTAGGGGAATTTTCCACTGCATTTAGCCTATTCTCCTATGTATTGGTTATTTTCACTTATTATTTTTAAGTGACTTTCCAACAAAAGTAGGTAGGGCAATTTTGCTAAGTTAATATATAAGCAAACCCAAGTTAGCACTTTCTGGCAGAAGAGGCAGCAGGAGCTTCCTGCTCAACAGGCAACTTCTCAGCAATACCCCCCAGAACCCCTGGCGTTTTGGCTTTGCATCATCACCTACACCATCAGAGCCCTAGCGTTTTGGATACAGACATCAGCCCGACGTCCCTCTCGCAATTACCGCGGGCAACACCAGATCCCCAGCGTTTCCTCATTTGCATCATCGCCATCAATTTCAGCCTCGTGGCGTTTTTGCCTTTCCTCAGCCATACTAGATCCCATGGCGATTTCAGCCTTTGCTTGATTGCCCTCACCCCCCAAGTCATCTAGCGGTTGCAGATTCATTCAGTTTGCAGCAGAAGTACCCACAGCCTTAGCGTTTTTGAACCAGCGTTTTCAGCCATAAAACGCAGCATCACCTCTGCCATTCCAGCGTTTTTGGATCAGCCATTCAGCATTGAAAAACGCACGATTATCAGCAGATGAAGCACAGCAGATCAGCCCCAAGAAGGTTGCAGATGTTCCTCCATTTTCAGCCATAAAAACGCAGCCAAAAGTCATTTTCAGCCACAGAAACAGTCCCGAAAAATAGCAGATAAAAGTTCACAAATTTCGCCATCAAGTCGCCGTCGTCGTCATCCGCATAGTCCAACTTGCATCAGTCCATTGCATTCGCATTGTACACCTTTGTGCAATCAAAGAATAGACCACTCTCGCCGACGAGTGGGGCCTTCGGAGGAGGGTTTTACAACCTCTCGGGTGTCGTATCTCTTCTCTCTCCTTCTCTCAGTCTCATTCACTTGCACGCACAATATCCACTCACTTTGTTCGTGACCATAGCACTCTACACGACGGAAAGCTCTCTCTTTCCCTAAGAACTAAAAGGAACCTTGAGCAATAAAGATCACTAACCTTGAGAAAATACAATATTCATTCCGCTGCACATTACATTGGTATCAGAGCTTTGGAAGTGTTCTGCATTACTCAAGGAAAGAACCACAAGAACCACAAGAAAATTTTTTTTGCTTGTTGCAATCGCACGAACCCAAGTTTACTTGGGCGTGGCGATTCCTAATCGTGTTTTGTTGAAGAGTGACAGAAATCCCAAGAAAGAAGGGCTTGTCCAGCCTCCCCTTGTGTCTCTTTTCACTCATTGAGAGCAGACCGTGCACTTAGCGGCCGGCCAAACGACGTGAGGTGGAAAAAAGCAACCTTGGTGTGAGCGCAAGGCCGCCAAGGGGTGTGCCCGCAGAAAAGAGTAGAACTCGGGTGAAGAGAAGATCCTTCTTCAATGCGATTTGCAAGCGAACGAAAACCTCAAGAACCCCAAGAACCCAAGACCCTCAAGAACCTCAAGAACCATAGATTCTCACGAATCAAGGACCTCAAGACCCTCAAGAACCCAAGTTCCTCGGGGACTTAAGAACCCAAGACCCCAAGAACCCACAAGAACCGACGATTGCAGAATGGTCATCACTCGAAGCGGAATGGATACTTCGCTTGGAGGTGATGAGCATGAGAGAGGCGAAGAAGAATTTTCCCGACCAGGAGGTTTTTCTGACCTTTCCCCATCTACGACACTGATTGCACTAACTCCAATGGAGGAGTTGGAACTGTTGTTTATGAAACAGACTTTACAACGCAAAGCAAGAAATGCAGTAAGAATGGCAACCATAGCGCGTGAGCGTGAGCAAGCACGCTTGGAAGCCAAAGAACGACAAGCCGCATTGGATCGTGAATTCAAAGAAAGAAAAGCAAAAATGGAACGCAGACACGAAGAGAACCAAGCAAGACAAGCAGAATTTGATCGTAAGAACAAAGCCCTCAAAGAACAGAGCGACCGACAGAACAAAGAGATGTTGCGACTTTTTTCTCAAGTACGGACGTACTTTGCACAGAATCACGAAAAGGAGACTCTCTCAGTCTCTCCTTCTCCAAAGCAGGATACACAGGATTTGCATGATTGTGTGAAGCATGATGATGATTTGAATGACAATGATTTGCATGATGATTTGAATGACAATGATAAGCATGATGATTTGGATGCCAATGATTTGCATAATGATTTGGATGACAATGACAAGCATGATGATTTGCATGATCAAGATGTGATTTCTCACAAGCATGATGAATTGCATGAAGATGATGTGATTGTTCATGTTAGGTGCAACGGAATGAATGTTGTATTTTCTCAAGATTAGTGATCCTTATTGCTCAAGGTTCCTTTTAGTTCTTAGGGAAAGAGAGAGCTTTCCGTCTTATGGAGAGTGCTATGATCACGAACAAAGTGAATGGATTGTGCGTGCAAGTGAATGAGACTGAGAGAAGGAGAGAGAAGAGATACGACACCGAGAGGTTGTAAAACCCTCCTCCGAAGGCCCCACTCTCGTCGGCGAGAGTGGTCTACTTTGATTGCACAAAGGTGTACAATGCGAATGCAATGGACTGATGCAATGGGACTATGCCGATGACGACGACGGTGATGACGACGGCGACTTGATGGCTGAAATCTGAGTTCTTCTAAAAACTGAATATAGGGACTGTTTCGGTGGCTGAAAATGACTGTTTTGCTGCGTTTTTATGGCTGAAAATGAGGGATCATCTACAACCAATCTGGGGGCTGAATCTGCTACTTCTTGTGGGCTGAATCTGCTACTTTTTCTATTGCTGAAATCCAAAACGCTAGAGACTGAGGTTGACCAAAAACGCTAGCTGATCTTGCATTTCCAAAAACGCTGGGCATGTGAAAAACGCCAAGCATGTGGTGGTCTTTCCGGCGACGATCTGATGCAAAAACGCCAAGGGCTTGGCTTTCCGGCGATGAATGTTGTTGAAAGCGCTAGGGATAGGAATCTGCTGCTTGGAGAAAACGCCAAGGCTTGGGATCTTGCTTGGAGGGAATCCACCAATGTTCTGTTGAGAAGTTGCCTGTTGAGCATGTGCTCCTGCTGCCTCTTCTGCCAAATAGTGCTAACTTGGATTTGCTTATATACAAACTTAGCAAAATTGCCCTACCTACTTTTGTTGGAAAGTCACTTAAAAATAATAAGTGAAAATACCAATCAATAGAAAAATAGGCTAAATGCATTGGAAAATTCCCCTGACTGATGCTAATGGATTCTGATGGGAATTCCGATGATCATGCTGTGTGCAACCGGAGGATATGTATCTATGCTAAGTGACTGGGTATGCACGGTCTACGAATAGACTCACAAAAGTGCCAAATCACTGCTAATCTAAACTGACTGGACTGACTGAACCCTGCTGTGGTGTAGCTTGTCCACGGATACATAGGGTTGGGATGTGTCACGTGACAGTTCACAAGGATGATGTGTTAGTGGATGCTTTTCCTAGCGAACCTAACCTCGTTGTAGATTCGATCAATCACGAAGATCCGATCTTGGCTTTCGAATCGAGGTCCCAAGAACCCCCACAAGACGATTCGATCATTCAAGAAGAACCGATCTTGGCTCTCGAGCCTTGGTCCAAAGAACCATCACAGGAAGTATTATGTGTTCGCATGATTGATACGCACGCATTGTTCGAGTGTTTCATTCGTGAAGGTTTCCTGTATTTTAGTCAGCATCGTTATGTGATCCCTTTTGCTAGGCATGACATATTGTATGTTGAGCACGTTTCTCTCATGGATGAGCACCAATGTATGCGGATTGTTCATGAAAAGCTGCAAAGTTTGTATGTCAAGAAGTCACATTCCATGTCTCTTCCTTGGCATGACACAGTTTCTGAACGAGCACATGATTGTATGAGCACCAAGCATGGGCATTTCCATTGTGATTTGCCACAGTTAATTGATTTTGATCAAACAGAAAAGATTCGATCGCATTGTTTGCATGTGTTTGATGAACGGGTTGTCACTCCGTTTCTATGTTCATCTACATTGCATACACAGTCTTTAGAGAAGACACGATTTTTTTCCTTCACTTTGCATGGAATGGGTATGTTCATGGTTTTGTGTTGGAGATGGTTTCAAGGATTTTCAGCCATGGAGATTCTTGAAGACGGAAGCAGCAGGACTCTAGACGAGGTTGAAGCAAGAAAGGCGATTCAGAAGACTTTGTGTCGCTTTCGGCGCGGCCCAAAGAAGCAAGCTTTGCAGACCTTTATGAAGTTCAAGTACCGCTCAACCCACATAGCAGAGTGGGCCGGCGAAGAGTCCCTTCCAGGATTCCGGATGCTGTTGGCGATCTCCCTCGACGCCATACAATTCGGTACGAGTACCTCACTTTGAAAAGGAGGGGATGTCACGTGACACATCCCAACCCTATGTGTCCGTGGACAAGCTACACCACAGCAGGGTTCAGTCAGTCCGATCAAGTTAGATTAGCAATGATCTGGCACTTTTGTCAGTCTATTCGTAGACCGTGCATGCCTAGTCACTTAGCATAGATGCATATCCTCCGGTTGCACACAGTATGATCATCCGAATTCCCATCAGAATCCATTAGCATCAGTTAGGGGAATTTTTCAGTGCACTTAGCCTATTTTTCTATTTATTGGTTATTTTCACTTATTATTTTTAAGTGACTTTCCAACAAAAGTAGGTAGGGCAATTTTGCTAAGTTAATATATAAGCAAATCCAAGTTAGCACTTTCTGGCAGAAGAGGCAGCAGGAGCTTCCCGCTCAACAGGCAACTTCTCAACAGTACCCCCCAGAACCCCTGGCATTTTGGCTTTGCATCATCACCTACACCATCAGAGCCCTAGCGTTTTGGATACAGACATCAGCCCGGCGTTCGCTCTCGCAGTTACCGCGGGCAACACCAGATCCCCAGCGTTTCCTCATTTGCATCATCGCCATCAATTTCAGCTTGGTAGCGTTTTTGCCTTTCCTCAGCCATACTAGATCCCATGGCGATTTCAGCCTTTGCTTGATTGCCCTCACCCCCCAAGTCATCTAGCGGTTGCAGATTCATTCAGTTTGCAGCAGAAGTACCCACAGCCTTAGCGTTTTTGAACCAGCGTTTTCAGCCATAAAACGCAGCAGCACCTCTGCCATTCCAGCGTTTTTGGATCAGCCATTCAGCATTGAAAAACGCAGGATTATCAGCAGATGAAGCACAGCAGATCAGCCCCAAGAAGGTTGCAGATGTTCCTCCATTTTCAGCCATAGAAACGCAGCCAAAACAGTCATTTTCAGCCACCGAAACAGTCCCGAAAAATAGCAGATAAAAGTTCACAGATTTCAGCCATCAAGTCGCCGTCGTCATCACCGTCGTCGTCATCGGCATAATCCAACTTGCATCAGTCCATTGCATTCGCATTGTACACCTTTGTGCAATCAAAGAATAGACCACTCTCACCGACGAGAGTGGGGCCTTCGGAGGAGGGTTTTACAACCTCTCGGGTGTCGCATCTCTTCTCTCTCCTTCTCTCAGTCTCATTCACTTGCACGCACAATATCCACTCACTTTGTTCGTGACCACAGCACTCTACACGACGGAAAGCTCTCTCTTTCCCTAAGAACTAAAAGGAACCTTGAGCAATAAAGATCACTAATCTTGAGAAAATACAACATTCATTCCGTTGCACCTTACACAACAGGAGAAGAAGCGCATGGGGGAACCCCCTAAAGAAGACCACTCAGACCGAAAAGAAGAGAAATCTGCCAAAATGGGTAAACCAGCAACAAGTCCAAGTCCAGAAGTCCCTAGAAAAGAAAAAAGGAAGCCATCTCAAAGAAGTATAAGCTACAAAAAGATCTGTCCTTCCAAGAGAGAGAAACAATATCGAATATGTTTCTCCACGTGCGAGCAAAATCTCGTTTTGTCTGCCACTTGTACTTTCTCCTTACGTCTACCTTCACTATTAAACAACATCAACAAGCCCATTGGGTAAGTGTTGCTCAACTAGACTGCAATACTTTTGTGTTAAGGCTTTTGCTAATGGTTGCCTAGAGATTCTTGGTACTAATTTCATTTAAGCAAATGTGCCTTCTCTCTTCTCTACACCGTGAGTAGAATATTGAATAACATCTATAGCAATTCACTTTTTTGCTTGGTGAGCGCATTAAACGTGGTGCAATTTGAGTCCTCACACAGGCGAGAATGACGCCACTAGCACACATCAAAATATGGAGGAAACACCATCATCCCCTCGCAACTCCACACACACGCATGGGCCTCATCTCAAGGGATCTCCTTGTCCATCTCCTGCTTTCAATGCATCCCTTGTTGTGCTTCAATGCCAACTCGAAGAGATACAACGGCAACTCATGGACTTACGCACCACATAAGTCTTTCGCCGCATTTTCTTGAAAGTACGTTAAGGACTACACTAAGATTGCTCAACCCTTTATGCCTTTGCTAAAGGGCGTCCAAAGTTAAAAACGTGATAGACCAATGAACTTAATCAATGTTTTCAGACGTTGAAGCAACTAGTTATGGCTGGTTTACTATTTATTGTTGGTTTTGCAGGCATAATCAAGGACAATTACTCTTCTCTTAAAGAGAAGGCAGGGGGGTATCACAAAGTGATGACGTGGCATGACCAACTGGGAGAGAAATGGCCAAGTGGACAAGAGAAACTGAGCTGACCAACTTGAAGAACTTTTGAGCACCGGCAGAGGGGCCAAACCCTACAAATCCCAAAGCTTGAAGTCTGAGGCTGATTTTTGTAAAATGCATTGACATACTGATGTGGCAGTCCGTATGGACGATGACATGGCACAACTGTAAGGATTTTTCTGCAAATTACGCTAGTTGCTTTTGCTGATTTTAGCGCTAGTTTTTAGGAGCACATGCTTTTGGGGATTAGTGCTTTTGGGGCTCTACTTTTAGGCATCCCTTGTACTATTTATAAGTGCCCTTGGGCCTCACTCTACAGAGCATTTGGACACAGAGTCTGAGAGCAAAGGACCCCCAAGAGTTGTACTGTTGCGACTCGTAATAATAAAGAAATACCGGAAGGGGCGCCAGTCTTTGGGGCCAGTGCATATGGGCACGGAACTCCGCCGTGCCATGTCAGCTCTCTCTCTCTCTCTCTCTCTCTCTCTCTCTCTCTCTCTCTCTCTCTCTCTCTCTCTCTCTCTCTCTATATATATATATATATATATATATATATATATATACGTACATATATATACATGTATATATATATATATATATATATATATATATATATATATATATATATATATATATATATATATATATATATATATATATATATATATATACGTACATATATATACATATACGTACATATATATACGTATATACATGTATATATATATATATATATATATATACATGTATATACATGTATATTATTTATATATATATATATATATATATATATATATATATATATACTTGATGATGACATATGGGAGTTCTCTAGACTTGATGATGACATATGGGAGTTCTCTAGACTTGATGATGACATATGGGAGTTCTCTAGAGATGGAGATATCATTCTCTTGGGAGACTTTTATGCCAGGACGGCGAACTCCCAAACAGTATTTTATGATACCTCAGAGGAGATGCTTAGAGAGAGATATATCGGAGATGGGGCTTGACAGACACTCACAGGATAGAGAGCACACAGAGTATGGGAGATATCTCATGGAGATGACGACTACGCATGGTTTGGCCATACTTAATGGTCTAGAGATTTTTCCTTCGTCTGGGGGATTCACATGCTTTCCACACAGACATGGGGCTAGTACAGTGGACTATGTCATGACTTCACCGAGCTTCATCTCTAGTATTCAAGATCTCAGTGTGGGACCTAGACCCGTTGGAGTAGCAGTGGACCGACCATGCTCTCCTGACTTTTTCAGTCTCTTTCCAGTATAGTGCCTCTCAGACACCACGGAGGATTGCGCACACGGGGTATACTTTCGAGACGGACTCAGTTTATGTGGAGGAGATTTACAGGCCGATGTAGCCTGTATATACCGTGGAGGAGATCACCACTCTATTGCCGGAGATCTTGCATGGGACAGCAGTAGAGGCATACCCACACACTCAACCAAATCAGAGAAGACGTTCTGGGAACATGCCTCAGAATAGTTGGTATGATGAGGAGTGCAGAGAGATGAGAGTTCAGATTCAGAGCGAGCTTATACTTGGAGTCATTACATACAGACAGTCTCGGATTGCCCTTTCGCGTTTAGTGCGACGGAAGAAGCGGGCCTTTTTAGCCCAGATGGAACGTGATTTTTATCAGCTCTTTTTCAGTCGAGATTCAGGTGAGGCCTGGCGTCTCTTCCATGAGCACTCACCTCCTCCAATGATTACTTCTCCCGAGATTTGGGGTGAGTATGCAACATCATTATATACAGTACCTGGGCAACCACCATTACCAGACCCTCTAGAGCCATGTCCAGCCACTAGTACCTACTTTACCACTGAGATGGTGAAGAACGCCATTGACAGGATGAGTGTCACCAGCGTGTGACTACTATCTATCCTTTTTGTTGATTTCTTTCTTATTATTTATTTACTTTCACTCTTTGGAAACACCCCTCGGGAAATCTAACTTCCTTGCATTGCATAGCTAGTGTGGAACTGTTCAGAGGGAGTCCAGGCCTGAGGGCAAGAGAGCACTAAGGTTGGACAAAGACTATGGTTAGCCAAAGTGGGGTCATTGACTAGCCGAAGTGGAATCCTTTGCTACAAAGGCTACATTTCAGTTCTGGGTGTGGCTGCAATGTACAAAGGGGGTCAGATGACCTAGAAAGATACAATGGCAGCATATCCTAAAATTTAGGGAACTGCTATTTTGGGCCGAGAAATGTATTCGCGTCATTACCTCCGGAATGACAAGAGGAACATTTTATTGCTCTGCTGCCAAGTCAACTGACGCACCAGTTGAGATATTTTTAGCCCCGTTGGCCAAAATCGGAAACCGGGCAAGGTGTCACTCTGTGAGCATTTCTGCTACTCCTGGCCAGAGAAGGGGGCACCTAAAATGAGAGAGGAGGCTGATTTGAAGTTTTTGTCACAGGTTAAGAGCTATGGAGTGCTTCTTTTCCCTCTTATGTACAACGCGGTGCCAGGAGTGATGCCCTTCACGCTACGCACTGCTCTCTCTCTCCCCTATGGCAGTATGTTATGCCCCACTAGTGGGCTTTTCAATTGACCAATGTACAGTTGTGTGGGTTCATGCGCGATTGCCGAGGCAAGAGCCTCTTGCACAGGTACTAGATTAGCTAGCGGCTAATCCCCCGCAAGTACAGGTGAATTCGGAGAGGTTTCACGTCAGAAATCTCGTCCGATTCAAAGGGCAAGTAGCCCTACAGGTGCGGAAGCTCGAGGGCTTGCTACGGATGCAACCGGCACGCGAACCGGAGCCCAAAACAGTAAATTACAACCTGCTGTGTATTTTTGCAGGTTTAGGGTTTTGGCCCTAAACGGACCCTAATACCCCCAGGAGGTTCGGGGACGCGAGGGGACCGCTGTACAGGCGATCTAGCGCATTTTCGGGGCTGAAAACAGAGAATTCAGTGTGCTGCAGATTCTCGCCAGGTTTTGCAAAGTGTCCGTATGCGTCAGGAAAGTCATTCAATGCGTGGGAATACTGATTGTGAAGGGTCCTAGTACAGTTATGCCGCCGAAATCGGGCCGGAACAGTTGAACTTCAGCCAAGCTTGTGCGGGGCAGCTTGTAGGGAACCACAGCGTTTATTCCCTCTTTTAAACAATAAAGAAATACCGAAAGGGACGCCTAAGTTAGGGGCCAATCTGGTGTCGGTCTTGTCATACAGGTGCAATCTAGCAGCCTGTATCCCTTTCCCCTTTGTTGTGTCTTGAAAGTACAGGTAAAGTGGGCGACAAATTAAATGGGTGAAAGCAAATAAGATCTAAGTCTAAAGTCTACCGCGCTTTTTGAAGTTAACAGGCCAGTTTCATGGTTCCATCCCTGGGATTAAATCACTTTTTCCCATAGAAGTGAGCCTTGGTCAGTTTGGGCTTGAAGACACAGGGGATCATAGATCAGACACAGGGAAAACCAATTATGGCTGATGTGACTGAAGAGGTTTCCTCTTCGCAGGGTCAACAGACACATGAAGTGGGTGAGTCTTCAAGACCACCATAGACGGATGATGATATATTCAGGACCCAGTTGGCTATTGTTGTGGCTATGTTCACACAAGTAATGCAGAACACGAGGTTTTTAGCCTTTCTGCAACCTCCTCTTCCGTCTCAGCAAGTTGGGTCACTGGATCATATTCAAAAGCCTGTTAAGGCTCAAGCACAGGTGATTCATACTGCAAAGTCAATGGAAACACCTGTACACTTGATGGAGAATATGCGGTCTCCACAACCTGTGCCTAAGGTGCAAGAACAGGTGGCTGAGATGCCAGTCTTTCAAGCTGTACCAGTTCAGCCAGCCACTTTTCAGCAGCCTATAGCCGGTTCTAATGGGCAGGGAAGCAACCTACAGGCTATGTAACAAGTCTTCCCACCACCTTCGGTACACCCTGGCTATTTTGGAGGTGGATCGATATTCCAGAGCATGGCTGATCATGCACCTGGAAATCAGTTTTACACGCCAGGAACAGTGTTCGGGGGTGCTCAAACAATGATGCCCAACCCCATGTATGGTGTCACGGGCATGCTACCAGGGTTTCAAAGCACTCAGGGCCAATTTGGGATGCCATTTGCAAATTTTGGTATGGCTGGAATTATAAATCAACAGCCAAATATGGCATTTCCAGTTCTACTTAATAGCGGTCAAGGAACACAGATGAACCCTAATAGTGTTCCCATGTTTCAGTCACTTCCATATGACAACTTAAGGCCGCTGGAGAGGCCAACTCCGTACAAAGGTGGCAAAGGTGTGACATTCACGACCTTTACAGGGTTTGATGACAGGAAGAAGGCTCTCTCATTCCTCCAGCAGTTTGACAAGGCCTATGCAAGGGGAAACTTTACAGAGGCTTCAAAGGTCCGCAAGGCAGCCACTTTCTTGACAGGGAATGCGGGACAATGGTGGACAACTTTATTGCTTCAAGGGCAAGCTCCGTCCACATGGATTTACTTCAAGCAGATTTTTGCAGCAGCATGGTTATCTGATGACTTTGAAGCAGATGTCATGACAGAATGGCACCAACTTAATGCTGCTACTTGCAAGAATCTGGATGACTACAATCGGAAGTTTTGGAAAGCTCTACTTCCAGTAACTTCCTATAGGTTTGTGCCATTGACAGAACAGATTGAAAAATACTGTTGTGGCCTACCCAAAGGATTGAGAAAGTACTGCACGAAGACCAAAGTCACTACTTTGACGCAGCTCAAGGGAGAAGATTGTGAATTTAATACTGGCGTCAAGGAAGGATCAGCCAAGAAAAATTCAGCAAAGAAGCACGTTCCCAATGAGGTTCCAAAAGGGACTCAGGAGCCAGCCAACGCAGGGAAAGGCAAAGCTACGGCTGAATCAGAAAAGGGGCCAGCAAAGAAATGGAAAAGACGTTTTCCTCGCAAGTCAGAAGAGCAAAAGAAGGTCCTGAGGTCAGAGAACAAATGCTTTATCTGTGACCAACCTGGCCACATTGCTTACAATTGTCCTACAAAGAAAAGGCCAGCTGATTCTTAAGACAAGGAGGACAGGAAAGAAAAGAAGCCCATGGCTGGTCTAGTGCCAGATATGGTGGGCGACAAGCCAAATTCAGATGCAAGTGAGCTTTGCAGACCATGGGGAAAGGTCAGGGATCAAACAGTGCTTATCTTCTTTGATCCCGGTGCCAAAGCCAACTTCATTTCCCCATAATTGGCTTCAAAGTTGGGAATCAGACCTGAAGAGATGGGGTATACAGCAGAGGCAGGTTTGGCATGTCTTGGCCATACAGAGGCTGTGACACCTATCATCGGAAAGTTGCGTCTACATATCCAGTCCTATGTAGATGCTGAAGAATTTTACATCATGCCACTGGACGGATGAGATGTGTTGTTAGGTATTCCTTGGTTGTTTCGTGTACAGGGAATCATGGATGTCTACAACAAAAAGATCATTGTACAGAGCAGGGGAAAGACTCACATTCTGGATGTAAAGCTTAAAGGGGAGTCTATTCCCACTGTATCAGCTTCTGCTATTACTTCTGTAATGAAAAAGCATCTTTCTGCGTACTTGATTTTTGCACGTGAAGTGTCAGATTGTGATGAATCAAATTTATCTGTGCTAGATAAAGAAAGGTCAATGTTTTTACAACAGTATAGTGACTGTTTTTCCGATTCATTACCGTCTCAATTACCGCCAGAGAGACCCGAGGACCATGCGATAGATTTGGTGGCAGGCAGTAGCCCACCAAATAAGCCTCCGTACAAGGTTAGTGCGGCTCAGCAGAAAGAGATAATGAGCGAAGTACAAGAGCTGTTAGAAAAGGGACTAATTCAGCCCAGTTCATCTCCATTCTGTTCTCCAGTGTTGTTGGTGCAGAAAAAGGATGGCTCATGGCGTATGTGCATCGACTACCGTGCACTGAACAAGAATACCATCAAGAATAGGTTCCCTATACCCAGAATTGATGATATTCTGGACAAATTAGGAGCAGCAGCTATGTTTAGCAAGATAGATCTAAAGAGTGGGTACCATCAGATCCGCATTAGATCAGAGGATGTGCACAAGACTGCTTTTAGAACAACGTTTGGCCTTTACGAAGTTTTAGTGATGCCCTTTGGTCTCACAAATGCTCCTGCTACGTTCATAGGATGATGGACAGAATTTTCCGTCCACACCAGCAGTTTGTTGATACATTCTTTGACGACATGATAGTCTACTCAAAGAATGAAGAGGAGCATAGGCATCACTTGGCCATTGTATTCAAAGAGCTACGCAGCCATAGGTTGCTCATCAATGCAAAGAAAAGTGATTTTTTTCTGGAAGAGATTCATTTTCTTGGACACATTGTCTCAAAGGATGGTGTCAGAATGGATCCTGCAAAAATTGAAGCGATCAAGTCATGGCCAGATTTGAAGACGGTGCACGATGTCCGAAGTTTCTTGGGACTATGCTCCTATTACAGAAGGTTTATCCGAAATTTCGCTGAGATTGCTTCACCTTTACATGCTCTTCAAAAGAAGGCAGTCACCTTTAGATGGACACAGAAAGAGATTTCAGCTTTTAATCTCTTAAACGAAAAGATGACTTCAGATCTAGTCATTGTGTTGCCAGATCTTAGGAAGTCATTTGTGGTCCAGTGTGACGCCTGTGGTAGTAGCATTGGTGCAGTGCTAATGCAAGATGGCAGGGTAGTAGCCTATGAGAGTAGAATCTTGCAAGGGCCAGAAAAGACAATGCAAGTCTATGAAAAAGAATTGCAGGCCGTGATTCATGCGCTCTTAAGTTGGAAACACTACCTGCTAGGTGCAGACTTTGTTGTCCAAACGGACCATCAGACCTTGCGATACTTCTTGACACAGGCAAAGTTATCTGAGAAGCATATGCGATGGGCAAATATCTTGTCCATGTTCCACTTTCACATTGTGCATGTGGAAGGCAAGAAGAACGTTGTGGCTGATGCCTTGTCAAGGAAGCCACAAATTTCAGCTGTGTCAATTCCTTATCATCATGAACTTGATGATATGAGGGAACAGTATGCAAATGATGAAAATTTTGCAAGGGTCTTCGAGCAGCTAATGGATGGACAACGTCATGAACACTATCTTCTCAGAGATGGGTTCATGATGATGCATGGCAGATTGTGTGTCACAAAGCCATTGCGACGCAAAGTTATGGAAGAGAGTCATGTCCCACCGTATGCAGGGCATCGTGGTATCGATGCTACAGTTAAAGCGGTTGAGACATTCTTCTACTGGCCTACATTGAGAAGACATGTAGATGCCTTTGTGCGAGAATGCCTAATTTGCCAGAAGGTCAAGTTTGATAGGCAAAAGGCACCAAGGTTATTGCAACCAATACCTATTCCAGATAAACCATGGGAAAGTATTGCTATGGATTTTATCTTTTATCTTCCGAGAACGCATACAGGAAACGATGGTATTTGGACCATCATTTGCAAATTCAGCAAGCAGGCTCATTTTATTCCTGTTAGGAAGAAGATAAAGCCAGATCAAAAGGCACGCTTGTTTATGAGCAATATTTTCAAGTATCATGGCATGTCACAGTCGATTGTTAGCGACCGTGATCCATGCATGACAAGTTTGTTCTGGAGAGACTTGTTTGAGAATATGGGCACCACGCTCAAATTCTCTTCGTCATTTCATCCTCAAACAGATGGGCAGTCAGAAGAGGCAAATTCTACTGTCCTAGATCTACTAAAGTGCTACGTGTCAGAGCATGAAGGAAAGTGGGAGCAGTATTTGCCATTGGTGGAGTATGCATACAATAATACAGTGCATTCATCAACTGGCAAGGCACCTTTTGAGATAGTTGAAGGTGGCAAGAAAGTTCCTCCCATACTGCATACAAAGGACAAGATATTTGAAGCAGATAAGTATGTTCAAGACATGGATGAAATGTACAAGAAGGTCAAAGTGGCCTTAGAAAAGACTCAGGCAAAGCAAAAGAAAGCAGCTAATCGTCCCCGTCGTGAAGTGGTATTTTCACTTGGTGATTGGGTGCTTCTACGCTTTGAAAAGGCAAGGTTAAAGAAGATGAAGGGCAAGGAAAGACTGTTTCCAAAGCTTAGCATGCGTTACTATAGGCCTTTTCAAGTGTGCGACATAATCAGTGATGTTGCATATAGGCTGAAATTGCCTGACAGTTGGAAGATTCACAATGCGTTTCATGTGAGTCTTCTCAAACCTTATCTGGGGGATGTGCCAGAGGATATGCCAGTTGAAGATCAGCCGGAAGTCTAGAAACTTGACGAGATCTTGGTCCCCGAACAAATTTTGGCACATAAAGAAAGAAAAGTGAAAGGCAAGGTTGCTAGGCGTTACTTGGTAAAGTTCAAAAACTATCCACCCATGGATGCTAAGTGGATGGAAGAAGGTGAACTTGCAGAGTCACCAACTGTGTTATGACTTTACCTTGAAGCCTTCGATTTGCAACCGACCTTGAGTCTTGACCCCTTGAGTTTCAAAGCTACATGGATTGTCAGTGTGACAATGGCTTCTAAAAGAAATGATGTACATGGTATTTAAACTGAGCTCAAATGAAATACTTGTTACATAAATCTTAGAGCTGTACACATTGTCAATTTGGCAATTGCTCTTATGGAAAGTCCAAAATTTGGTTAGAGCTATAGAAGTGAGTATTTCTTGTCAGTTTGTCAAGGATACAGTAATTGCTTCTATTAAAGGGTACATGTGTAACTGCATTCTTAAACTATCGGTTTGGGTATGCTCGAAAGTGTTATTGGGTCCAATGTGTACTATAAGACAGTGGCAAAAAGTGTAGCTACCATTTTGTCATCGGAAAGTTAGTGACTCAAAGCAATGGCAGAGTGCGAAGCTACCACTATGTCATTGGGACAGGGTTCACACGCAGGCAATACATGTGTCGACGAGGTGTTTAATACACCAGGATTGACAATGAGCATGTATGTGTCGTACATGTGTCAACAGGTGTTGATTACATCAGTGTTGACTGTGAGCATGTACGACATAGATGCAAACGAGGACGTTTGAGATTTCAAGAGGGGGGTATGTCACCAGCGTGTGACTACTATCTATCCTTTTTGTTGATTTCTTTCTTATTATTTATTTACTTTCACTTTTTGGAAACACCCCTCGGGAAATCTAACTGCCCTCCATTGCATAGCTAGTGTGGAACTGTTCAGAGGGAGTCCAGGCCTGAGGGCAAGAGAGCACTAAGGTTGGACAAACTATGGTTAGCCAAAGTGGGGTCATTGACTAGCCAAAGTGGAATCCTTTGCTACCAAGGCTACATTTCAATTCTGGGTGTGGCTGCAGTGTACAAAGGGGGTCAGATGACCTAGAAAGATACAATCGCAACATCTCCTAAAATTTAGGGAACTGCTATTTTGGGCCGAGAAATGTGTTCGCGTCATTACCTCCGGAATGACAAGAGGAACATTTTATTGCTCTGCTGCCAAGTCAACTGACGCACCAGTTGAGATATTTTAGCCCCGTTGGCCAAAATCGAAAATCGGGCGAGGTGTCACTCTGTGAGCATTTCTGCTACTCCTGGCAAGAGAAGGGGGCGCCAAAAATGAGAGAGGAGGCTGATTTGAGGTTTTTGTCACAGGTTAAGAGCTATGGAGTGCTTCCTTTCCCTCTTATGTACAATGCGGTGCCAGGAGTGATGCCCTGCACGCTACGCACTGCTCTCTCTCTCCCCTATGGCAGTATGTTATGCCCCACTAGTGGGCTTTTCAATTGACCAATGTACAGTTGTGTGGGTTCATGCGCGATTGCCGAGGCAAGAGCCTCTTGCACAGGTACTGGATTAGCTAGCGGCTAATCCCCCGCAGGTACAGGTGAATTGGAGGTTTCACGTCAGAAATCTTGTCCGATTCAAAGGGCAAGTAGCCCTACAGGTGCGGGAGCTCGAGGGCTTGCTACGGATGCGACCGGCACGCGAAACGGAGCCCAAAACAGTAAATTACAGCCTGCTGTGTATTTTTGCAGGTTTAGGGTTTTGGCCCTAAACGGACCCTAATACCCCCAGGAGGTTCGGGGACGCAAGGGGACTGCTGTACAGGTGATCTGGCGCATTTTCGGGGCTGAAAACGGAGAATTCAGCGTGCTGCAGATTCTCGCCAAGTTTTGCAAAGTGCCTGTATGCGTCGGGAAAGTCATTCAATGCGTGGGAATACTGACTGTGAAGGGTCCTAGTACAGTTATGCTGCCGAAATCGGGCCAGAAAAATTGAAATTCAGCCAAGCTTGTGCGGGGCAGCTTCTAGGGAACCACTGCGTTTATTCCCTCTTTTAAACAATAAAGAAATACTCCCCTTTGTTGTGTCTTGAAAGTACAAGTAAAGTGGGCGACAAATTAAATGGGTGAAAGCAAATAAGGTTTAAGTCTAAAGTCTACCGCCCTTTTTGAAGTTAACAGGCCGGTTTCAATGAGGCCTAGGAGAGCATATGATCATGATGGTTTGGTGGCAAAGCACTTGATACATGCTAGAGATTTACTGTTAGAGGTTCTTGCGCGGTTGTTTAACCATGTCATGTGTGAGGGACTACCCGAGTCTTGGAGATTATCTACTATTGTACCTCTCTTCAAGGCAAGGGACCCCACGGTGCCAGGGAACTACCGTACTATTATGATAGGGCACACATTGGCACGGTTGTATACATCCATTCTTGAACAGCAACTGAGTAAATGGGCAGAAAATGAGGGCATACGAGCAGCAGGACAGGCTGGATTCAGGAGGGGTTTCTCCACTTTGGACCATATTCTTACACTCAGAGCCATTATTGAGGAGGGTCGGGCACATGGGAGACGGATGTATTGTTGCTTTGTGGACTTCCGCAAAGCATTTGACACAGTGCCGAGGGCTAGATTGATGCGCAAGCTACCGACGTTGGGAGTACCCACAGAGATCATATGGGGGATCATGGCTTTATACGGCTCAGTGACTGGCCAAGTACGCACTCTTGAGGGGATTTTTGACATTGTTCATTCCACTATAGGAGTGAAACAGGAGTGTCCTTTGTCCCCTACACTTTTTGGTATGTATGTAGATGAGGTCTCTGACTACATTGACAGAGAGGGCGACAGAGGCGCTCAGCTAGCAGGGGCATGGATCCCTTTATTATTATATGCTGATGATATTGTGTTGATATCAGAGTCACCAGAGGGCATGCAGAGACAGTTGGATGCATTGCACAGCTTTGCAGAGGAGAGTGGATTGTCTATGAACCTTGGTAAAACCAAGGTTATGGTGTTTAACACCACACGACAATGGGTCAAGAGATCGGCACCTACACTCGTATATGGTCAGAACACTATGGAGTACACAGATGAATATACATCTAAGGGGGTGGTATTCACAGGACCAAGGTTTACTCTGAGGAGAGCAGCAAAGACTAGACTGTCCAAAGCCTATGCGGCATTGGGAGGGCTAGAGAGGATGTGTTCGCAGGTTCAGTTTCAAGAACCACGAACAAAGCTATGGCTCTTTGATACTTTGGTTGCTTCAGCTATGCTTTATGGGGTCCAAGTTTGGGGACCATCTGTGAATCATGACAGTTGGAGGAGCATGGAGAGACCCTTGGTATTTATGATATCCCGGATGATTAGAGCCAAGGCCTCCGTACCACATGCGATTATTCGATCGGAGGTAGCCGCCCCTCCTATAGAGATTGAGGCTCTTACCAAATCAGTGTTCTTTATGCACAGTCTATAAGATACACATAGAGGCAGATATACTAGATTGGCTCTTGAGTCCTCTAGACAGTTAGCGATGTAGGGAGATGCATCATGTTGGTATGCGCAGATGACCTCATGGTTTCAGAGGCATGGTTTCAGCATGGATAGATTGCCTCCTTTTCAGTATTCCCTGGATGCACCCTCCCTGCCAGTCACACGGACGGAGATCACTAGACTCATTCGTCAGGATCTTATACAGTTGGACACCATGAGGACAAGGGTAGAGCCGATGCAGGAGTTGGGCACGAAGATGGATTTCTACAAAGAGCATCTTCTCCAGCTTTCGGGAGATGGGTTTGTGATTCGTCCGAGCTACTACACACTCATTTGTCTCATGGTCTGCGATGTGCTATTGGTCAGATTCTCACATCCTCACACCAGCTGGAGATTGAGACGGGTAGATTCAGAGGGATACCACCGGAGTCTAGGATATGCCAACTATGCGATAGAGAGCCAGAGACAGAGCTACACTACATATGCCACTGCACTGTGTATTATGAGATACGAGGGCGCTTCCATTGCTTATTCAGGGAGGGTTTTGGACCCCTAGATAGAGTCATGAGGTATCAGGATCAGAGATGCCTTGGCTTATATCTACTTGAGCTACACCGACATAGAGATAGTCTGCTGAGGAGACATGGAGTACGACAGTCACAAAGACAGATCACAGACTTCTTTGGATCGAGGGAGCCAGGAGACCAACCACCAGCACAGGGTTGTACCCACATTCATACCAGAGGCACCTTCATTGACAGGGCGACTCAGCTCGGGAGATCGAGACGACCACGACCAAGACACAGAAGCACACTCCATCGACGGAGACTCCAGCAGAGGATCAGAGGCATTCTAGCACGACACCAGAGTGTCATTGAGAGCCTATTCTACATTTTCACATTTCACACTTCATTTTCAATTTTCATTTTTTACATTCAGTACTTTTTGTACTTGTACTTCAGACATTGTATTAGATTCACCACTTTGTATCTGATGGTCTCATAGGTCATTTTGGCCTTTTGACGACGTTAATATATCATTTCATTTCTCTCTCTCTCTCTCTCTCTCTCTCTCTCTCTCTCTCTCTCTCTCTCTCTCTATGTGCAATTTTCATTCATTGATTTTGCAGTTTTTGTTCGTGTGTTGCTATTGATTTCTCGCTTAGAGTGTCCAAGCTTGAAACAAAGTATGTTGGATATGTCACAAAGTAATGACGTGGCATTATAGTATAAGAATTGGGATCACGAGAGGATGAACGTAGCATGTGCAGGGACAGATCAAAGGATCCCCACCTCACTCCAAGCGCACGAGAATTCGGGAGTTGTATTGTTGCGACTCGTAATGATAAAGAAATACCGGAAGGGATGCCACTCTTTGGGGCCAATGCATCTAGACAAAGAACTCCACAGTGCCGTGTCAACTCTCTCAACTCTCTCTCTCTCTCTCTCTAATGTGCAGCGGAAGTGAATGATGGTGTAAGCTCAGGATGAGTGAACACTGAGTGCTCAAGGTTCCTTTTACTAACGGGAAGGGAGAGCCTTCCTTGACTTGATGAGAGAATGCGCAATGACCAAAACAAAGAGAGTGGAAACTGAGTACAAAGTGCATGAGAGAGAGAGAGAGAGAGAGAGAGACAACACCAGATGAGTCCCAAACCCCCCTCCAAGGGCCCCCCTCTCTATTGCTAGAGAGGTATTTGCTTTATTGCACAAGTCTGGTACAATGGTTCTAAATGTTGTGGTACTTGCCAACGACGACAAGGACGACGATGATGACGATGTTGAGAACGACGTTAACGATGCCGAGGCTGTCAATGGGCTGAAATCTGAGAACGCTAGGGTCTACTGCTATGGATCTGCACTGTGTTGACACCACGGGGCTGATCTGCAACGGTGATGCATGCAAGGGCTGAGAACTGCAAAATGCTGGCTGTTCTTGGGCTGAATCTGCAAAACGCTGGCTGTTCTTGAGGTTGAAAACTAAGAGCTGGCTGATGTGCTGCGATAGGTGGAAAACAGCGAGGATTTGCTACCGGATGGTTGAGGTACAGCGAGGCTAAGGGCTGATCTGAAAACGCAGGCCTTCTTGGCTGAAAACGCTGGTCTTATGGGTCTGCAAAACGCTGGTCCTTGTAGGTGCAATAACGCTGGCCTTGCTGGTCTGCTGAGGAGAGGAATGTCTGCTCCCTCTTCTCCTTCTACTAAGTGCCCTGAGTCTCCTTTTATAGGTGCATACAACTGGGTCGAGCAACCTCATATTCAGCCCCACGATTCTGGAAATAATAATGAGTCACTTAATAATAAAATGACCTATAAGAGGTGTTTCACATGCAGTTGAAAACATGGGTTCATGTGGTGGAAAATGCTCATGTTGGGTACTGGATATTGATGCTAGCGATCATAGGTTGTAAAATGAGAGGGTATGCAGCTACTCTAAGTGCCTTGACATGCACGTCCTGTGTACATGCTCACAAAGGTGCCAGAACACTTCCTAGGCTACCTAAACCCTAGAAGTAGGAATAGCTTGTCCACATGCCAATAGGGTTAAATGTGCATGTGACATCCCCCCTTTTCAAGGTGAGGTACTAGTATCGAGTTGTATGGCTTCCATATTATCTGCCAACAATTCTTGGGAGTCTGCGAAGAACTCCTCTTCACCAACCTACTCTGATGTGTGGGTCGCGTGATACTTGACCTTCAGGAAAGTCTGCAATGATTGCTTCTCTGGGTTCGCACAAAAAGTTACACAGAAAAATCTGTTGCAGCTCCATGTCTTCAACTGAGTCTACGATCTCGGGTTCATCTTCTTCAGAAATCTCCGCTCAGGAATATCCCTGAAACCACTTCAAACACAAAACCATAAACATATCCGTTTCTTGTCGAGTGACTCAAAAAAGACTATTCTTTATAAATGATTGCGCATGAAATGCACATGAACAATGTGACGGAGTGCCAAATCGTTCACCAAACACATGCCAAAAGTGAGATCTAATCTTGACTCTTCGACCTAAAGCTATCAATTGTGGCCAATCACAACGGAAATGTCAATCTTTGATGGACAATCATGCTCGTGCTCTAAAACTCTCTTCTTCTTCTTCTTCTTCTTCTTTTTTTGTGACTGTGTCATGCCAAGGAATGAACATGCAAAACCGACTGACAAAACGGACAATCGTGAAGCATTGTGAATTCCTTGAATGCAAACTCTTTATCTTTTCTAGAATGATCTGCATATATCCGTGCTCATCCATGAGTGAATCATGTGCATCGTGCAATATGGAGTTCCTATGAGAAGGTAACACATAAAGACGGTGACGAAAATACAAGCGACCGTCACGAATGAGAGACTCGGACAATGCGTACTGACTAATCATGCGAACACAAAATACTTCCTGACTGGGTTCTTTGGGCCTCGACTCGAGAGCCAAGATCGGTCCTTCCTAACTGAGCATATCTGCAATGAGGTTAGTTGTACTAGAAACACAATCATCCAAACCACCAAATTGCTCACAAGGCAGTCACCCCAAGGTGTACTCGGTACAGACCGAAGCTACTTGAAAGCTTCATGATCCTTACGAACAATCACATCTCTATCATGCAAAAAATGTGTGTCGTGCTTCGGAGAAGAAATGACAGCAAGAGAGTTCTATTCATGCAATGACTCATGCTTTTCTAAACTATGGGACTGTGTACTCAGAGAAACTATAAGACTACGTGTTTTATCCTCTTTCGAAACATGAGAGTGAGAGACTAGTGGCAAAGACAGAATGTTCGTCATAGCGAATAACCACGGGAGGTGTTCCTTCAACTGTGAGAGAGAGAAAGTGTTTTCTTTATGGCCCAACCGCCCCAAATTTCATAAAATGTGGACACAAAACCCTCACAAACACTGAAGCATTGGCTGAATCAATCGCTGGGATGAAACGCTGGAATGTTTTGACGTCAAAGGGCCAGCAATGCAAGTCACTTCACTTATTAACAAGAAAACCCCACTCTTAATGTTTTAAGTGGCCGACCACACTTGACCGACCTGCCCCAAAATAACACAAATAATCACATCTGCACCTTATAGGTTAATAACAGCAGAGTACAAAAAAAAAAAAAAACCAGCGATGTCAAAATCTCACGTTGCCCCTCCCCCCTTTTCCTTCAGCGATGGCTCAATGGGCTCCTTTTGCGCGCCAACGACAAGTTCTGGGTGGCCATTCCTTATTTTTCATACATAGAGGATATTTCGGACAGTGTTCTCTCGGAATTTACACCGAAGTCATAATTATTCTGGATACTCCAAACCCGAACTACAGTGTGTGTGTGAGAAGTGGGTGCAGGTGATCACAGCTTTAATAAAAAGCTTGCCTTCTCCCTTGTCTCATGCAGCACGATGATTTGCTATCGCGCATCTCTCTCCCCCCTTTGCACATATGGTAATGCCCCTCTAGTTGGGCTTCTCACATGACCATGTACAGTTCTCAGGTTTTATGCGCGTTTGCCAAGGCAAGAGCCTTCTGTACAAGAACCGGATTAGCTAATTGCTAATCCCGTATAGGTACGCACAGTTCCATCGCGATGGAATGCGAAAACGGAGAGTTTTCTCACGTGAAAACTCGTCCTATTCAAACGGGAACTGTCCCATTGCGTGCGGGAGCTTCTGAGACACGCGTAGACGTGTTTGCTCCGCTCAAAATGATGCGAAACAAAAAATTACAGCTTGCTGTGTTTTTCTGCAGGTTTAGGGTTTCACACCTAAATTGCAAGGTAATGCCAGGAGAGCCTCAAGAAAGCCTTGGGTGCTTATACAGGACAATTTAGAGAGATTTCCTGCAAGGAATCTCGTCTAAATCAAAGGGCAGCTGACTTTACAAGTGTGGCAGCTCGAGTGCTTCCCACGAGAGTGATCGGCACACATATCAAAGCACAAAACAAAGAATTATAGCTTGCTATAGTTTTTTTCAGGTGGTCGGTTTTGGCCAGTTTTGATGCCTACAAGTCCCAGGAGCTTCGAGGAAGCTAGGGAATCACCGAACAGGTGTTTTGGTGTAGCTTAGAGGCCAAAAACAGAGATTTCAGCGTGCTGTAATTTCTCACCAGGTTCTGTAAAGTGCTCCAAAGTGCATGGAAAGACACTGTTTACTTGGGATTTTGTCTGTGGAGACTTCTATTGTGGTTATGCTGCCAAAAAGTAGGGGAATTTCAATCCGATAAAAGTGGGACAGCTTGCAGAAGTTTACAGGTTTTTCCCTAAGTGTGATAAGAATAAAGAAATACCGAAAGGGGCGCCAGTCTTTGGGGCCAACAAGGGGTCGTTGTCCGCTTGGAAGCACTCTAGCTGTCAAGCCGTGTTTTTGTTTAAAGTGTTAAATTCCATTTGAAGGTTTATTCGTGAAGTTCCTCTATGTCATAAAGTTTAACAATGTAAAGATCGGGTGAAAGCTAAAGTCTACCGCCCTACAGCTGGTTTCAGGTTGTGCCGCATGTGACCACCCACTTGAGTGACAGAGGCATTGTCTATGGGACTTCCCCATGGCAGAGCAGGTTTGGCTTCGGATTCTACGGCTGATGCCTGCCTTGTCATCAGCTAGTCAGTACACTTTGGGGTGCTGCTGCTTAGTCCACCCTCACGGGCCCAACACTTCGATTTGAGTTGTCCTCAACTAGCAGGATGATTGTGATATAGGAGGGCTGTTAGGATTGGATGGGTGGATTGATGCAATGAGCTCAAGGTGGTTTGAAGCTTGGAACAACCATGGTTGCACACAGTAGAGAGAGAGAGAGAGAGACTCACACTCTATAGACTATAATGTACATGCAATATATTTACAGCATATATTATCACTCATATACAAAAGGAAGGGTTTATGTACAAAAGGTCTCATAGCCAGTATCCGGCAGCTCATATCTCCAGGTGCCTTTTCAAATGGCTACACACATAAATGTAATATGTGTCACATCAAAACTTAAACTAGGTGTCGAAGGAGTTCCCATGCCCGCCTTTCAATCCTCCCCTTGGGCATGTAATACATACTGAAGACCCGATTATCCACACAGGATGACACTATCCACACAAGATGACAAGAACTATCCACAATGATGATGAAAATACCTCCCCTTGAACTAGAGAGGGTAGAAACGGATCTTCAAAGTACATTTGTAACGAAAGAAACTTCCCCTTCGTCATGAGCTTCTTCTTCTTCGACTATATGAGTTGCTCCTCTCACTGGCTTCTTGCCTTTGTTGTTACTGTTGCCGCTGCTATCTTGAACTTTTGAATAGCACATAGAAGGAGGATGCCCCTTCTTTCCGCAAGTGCTACAAAATTTATTGATATAGCAGTCCTGAGCTATATGACCCATTTTACCACAGTCATAGCATTTTCAGACGTTGGAAGATGATATAAAATCTATACATCATTCGCCTTCTCTTGCTATAAAAGCCCCGTTTGTTGGTGTAGCTGGATTTTTCTGCTTCCTTTCTTCTGCCTGAAGTGAGCTTACCACATCTTGAAGTGTTGGAGTTGGTTCCTTTTCTTCAAGAATAGTGACTATATGGTCATAGTTGGAAGGAAGTGCACTAACAAGGACTGCAACTTTATCGTCTTCTGTGACTTCGCATTGGATGTAGGTCAATTGTGTAATTATGTTTTTGAGCCTATTAACCAAACTGGCTATGTCTTCCCCCTCGAGCATAGTGAGTTTGTAAAGTTGCCTTTTCAAGCTAACTTTACTCCGTTTTTCTTTAGCTCCAAAATTTTCCTCTAGAACTCGTCAGGCCTCGTATGCATGTGTGCACTCATCTATTAAATGTACATAATTATCATGAAGTGCAGTAATTATGATGCCAAGTGCCTGTTCATCTTTTTCTTGATTGAGTGCAGTAGAAGCCCTGGTTTGTGTGCCTTCGTGATCACTGAGAGATGTTTTTACTACGGCCCATAATGTTTTCTTCATTAAGTATCCCCTTAGTTTAGTTTGCTAGGTATAGAAACCATTAAATTTTATGATTCCTTTCTCTTCCATGATGCAAGTGCTCGTGAAAAAATGCCAAGGACTTGGTCTTACCGATAGAGAGACTCTCTCTACAGCAATGTCTTGCCCAATTTTACAAAAAAAAGTGCACGTGCGAGCTTGATAAGATCCCAATTGTGAAGTCACTCTTCACAAACTGTGTTTTGTGAAGCAACTCTTCACAAGAGGTTAAGGAACATTTTGCCCGTTTAAAGCTTGAAAACTTGGTCGAAAATTTACTTTGCCGAAGCCTTGCCAAAAAGGGGGTCTCCTTTTCGAAAGCCAAGACTTGAAGGAGAACTATAGGTTTCGTCGTCGAGAAGTTTACCCTTTTCGAAGTCGAAAAGGGAGGTTGCCTCAGTGGTGTGAGCTCATTATTCTCTCTCAAGTTTTCTCTCACCCTGCTTGTACATGAGGAGCTCTCTCTCTCTCTCTCACTCGTCGGGTGTGTGGACGGGTGTGGAATGCCGAGCCGATAGCCGAGAGTAGGACCGTGGGGTGTGCAACCACCCTAAGGTTTATTAAAAATAAAATAAAAAAGTAAAGAAAAAGTTCAATACTTTGTCGAATGCTACAGGAATCTCTGACGAAGCCAATGCGGGTGGTGTGTGTGTGTGTGGCACTGAAGCCCAACTATAGGTTGAGGCGAACGGCGAGAAGGAAGATTGGGCGAGGGCGAGCCTGCAACGAAGGCAAATGGCGCATGACGAGTGGTGTCCTTGCTAAGGGCGAGGCACGGACTGGCTACGGCGAGGGCTTGCCATGGCTAGGAGCTGCGATGCTATCTTTGCTTGCTCGGTTTCCCTTGCTTGCACAGCGCAATAGCTCATGGTGCGATAACACAGTGTGTGCGTGGTTATGCTCCAAGCTTTGAAGCTTGCCTCACGACTCTTGCTCCAATTTGCCCGCTGCCTAATTTGTTGCGATACCGAGATGCTCCAAATTCCCCCTCAGCCGATTTCGACTCTGCCACTCTCTCCTTGCTTGATTACTTCACGCCTTCAAGGCTTTCCCAATTCAACCTGCGGATCTCGACCTTCTTGCTCTCAATTCAGCTACCGGCATTGCGTAAATCTCCCTACTCACAAGCTCTACCAATATGTCGGTTCACTATCCGCTGCCTTTGTGCAAATGCTTCCCAAGATTCCCTTGATTCCAAGGGTCGTTGCTAATGTGCCGAACCTGGTTGCGCCAGTTGGGCCTCTGTCCCCCCCCCCCCCCCCCCCCCCCCCCCCCCACCCTTTGGCTGGATTCTGGAACCGCTGCCTGCAGGAGCTCTTCAACCTCAAGCTTCAAACTCTCTCTACCCAAGATCGATTCTATTCCCAAGGGCTCAAACCTCCAAGTCTTAGCACCGAAGCTCTGATACCAGTTGTTAGGATTGGATGGGTGGACTGATGCAATGAGCTCAAGGTGGTTTGAAGCTTGGAACAACCATGGTTGCACACGAGAGAGAGAGAGAGAGAGAGAGAGAGAGAGAGAGAGAGAGAGAGAGAGAGAGAGAAAGAAAGAAAGAAAGAAAGAAAGATTTTTAACGTCTATGTCAGGCCGAAATCGGCCTATGAGACAAATCAAATGTACATGGTGTGTATGTCATCCGTCTATCGGAAAGACAAATGAAACAAAAACTGATACAAAACTGAACTGAGTGTAGGTAGTGGGGTATCTGAGGAGGGATGGAGCTCTATCTCTAGGGGTATATGCATGTCTATATGCTCAAGGTAGTACAATCATGAGAATGCATCAAGCTATCTAGCTCCATCCTGTACTAATGGGGGGATGTAAGATGTGGTACATGGGCTGGTCTGGTGCCAAGGCTGCCCGGATGAAAGCTGTCGGGTCGGCCCTCATCCGGGCCACTCGCTCCTCAGTGGCACGGCGCTCCCGGGCTCGGATCTCCTCGATCTGTCGGTGGTGGGAGCTCGCGCCCCTGTAGCCTGTGACTCGTGGTCGTCGTCTAGCTCGGCTCACCTCCGCCTGTGGGAGTGTCACTCCCCTCTGAGTGTCTGGTGGGGGAGGGGCGGTAATCCTCTGAAAGAAGTCTGTGAGCTGCGACTGTCTCCCCTCTGTCTGTGTAGCTGTGTGTGGCTGTAGTAGTGTGTCCCGATGGCTCTGTATCTCTAGTAAGAACCGTCCGAGCTGTCTCTGATCTCGAGAGTCCATGATCTCTCGGAGAGTGGGTTGTCCTCTGAATAGGGCCTCATACCTGCCTTTGATCTCAGTGTATGCTCTGCATCTACATACAAAGTGCTCCTCACTCTCCACCTCCTCTGTGCAGGCTCTGCAGACGCGCTCCTCCCTGGGAACACCAGTATGTCTCCCGATCTCAATCTCTAACCTGTGTGAAGCCACTCTCAGCTAACCAATCGCCACCCGTGAGCTATGTGGCATATATGTGTCCATGTAGCGTGGTCTCTGTATGAACCCCCCGGACAATATGGTGAGAAACTGGTCTCTGTAATCTGACATCCTCGTCCCCAAGCCAGGTGACTCCCAGACTCTCCTAGTGTATAGCTACCACAGATCCTGTCTCAGTACCAAGTTCCTCTCACTGCGAGAGAGGTGAACATATGGTGAGTGGGGGTCGTACTGGAATGGTGGTAGGCTCTCCATGTCAAGACCGTGTCCCTCAAACCATGCTCTGACCTGTGAGTACCATGCTCTCTCATGCCCACTCTCTGATAGCTGTATAGCTGCCTCAAATGCTCTACGAGTAAGTCTGTCAAGAGGTAGCTCTCTCATCCTCTGGATGAAGCAGACTGTCTGGAATAGTGCCTCTACCACCATGGGTGGTGTGGCGAGCTCAGCTCTAATAATGTCATGTGGCACTGTCTTCTTGCTGCGGAGCAAGCGTGAGATCATACATACCTGTGGCCTCTCAAGCTATGTCCAGTGGTCAGCTGTCAATCCTGGTGCCCATACTGCCGCCGAGTACATCAAGGCCGGGGTGACTAAGGTGTCGAAAAGCCACCCCTTCGTGCGGGGTTCCTGAAAGTGTGCCTGGTGGCATCTCCGCTCTAGCATGGCCAGCGCTGCATATCCTCGGGTGAGCCTGTCAGCAGCAGCCTGCCTCATAGTGAAGGGTCCTGGTAGGTTGGTGAATGTGATGCCAAGGTAGACATAGGAGGTGACTACATCAACCTTTCCTCCTACTGCTGTGAAGGTGGCAGCGCTCCTCACTGCACTGGATGTGTGAAAGATCATAACCTTGGTTTTGCCAAGGTTCACAGTCAACCCCTTGTGTGTGCTGAATTCGTCCAAGGCCTCAAGATGGCGTTGCAAGCCCTCGGGTGACTCTGAAATCAACACAATATCATCGACATATAACATGATGTGGACCGGAGTACCTGCCAAGTCGCTCCCCTCTCCCCCTGCTCGCAGTATGTAGTCGGAGATCTCGTCGATGTAGAGCCCAAAGAGTGTCGGGGAGAGTGGGCATCCTTGCTTAACACCAATGGTGCTAGCAATGGTCTCTGAAAAACCGCCTGGGCAACGAACTCGACCCGTCACCTTCTCGTAGAGAGCATATATGGCCCAAATCATCTCTGTTGGTACCCCAATGCTGTGAAGGCGCTGGAAGAGTCTCTCGCGTGGGACTGTGTCAAAGGCCTTGCGGAAATCCACAAAGCAGCAGTAAAGCCTCTTCTTCCGCGCCTTTGCCCCATCAATGAGGCAGCGCAGAACGAAGATGTGATCAGTGGTGGAGAAAGCTCGTCTGAAACCTGCCTGGCCTGGAGCTCGTAAACCCTCGATCTCTGCGTAGCAGCTAAGCTGTGCCTCAAGTACTGCTCCATATAGCTTGGCCATCGTGTGGCCAATCATGATAGTCCTGTAGTTCCCTGGATCCAGGGTGTCGCCAGATTTGTGGATAGGCACTATGGTGTGCTGTGTCCACTCCTCTGGGAAGCCCTCCCCTATAGCCCGGTTGAAGACATGTGCAATCAACGGGGCTATAGTGGAGGCCGCATAAATGATGTGCTCACTCTGTAATCCAGTATGGTCAGCTGATCGTCTGTGCTGCATGCGGCGTATGGCCCTCTCTACCATCTGTGCTGTAAAGAAGGAGGAGCACGTGGGGCGTGGCTCGTGTGGCTGTGGGATAGGAGGCTGTCCTGGCACCTCGTAAAGTCGCTCTGCATAATCATGCCATATCTGTGGATCCTCAATAGCTGTAGTCGGACGTGGCTTGCGCAGGGTGCGCCATGCTGTCGCGCTATCCATGCTCATGAATAGGCGGTATAGCTCAAGCTCCTGTGCCTCTTCGAATGCTCGCCGCTTTTGGCGTGTCAGCGTCTTCATATGCCGTCTGGCCTCTCTCTCTGTGATCTCTCCTAAGGCTCGCTATGCGCGGAGGCGTCGGTATAGCTCTCTGCACTCATCATCATACCAGCGGTTCTGAGGCATAGTCCCGGGGGGGGGAGTGCGTCCTGTGTGAGTGGTGTGTGGAAAGGAGCTAATAGCTGAAGTGTGGAGAACGGAAGAGATATGTGATGTGAGAACTGAGAGTGGTGTGGATGGGTGGAGGAGGCATAGGCCATGCTCGACCTCGGCCGAGTAAAGAGAGGCTAGCTCATGTGTGAAATGGATGGTGGTGTGTGGAGTGTGTGCTGTGGAGCTGTGTGGGATGGTATCTCCGGTGATGGAGAAAGAGAGGTATGTGTGGTCGGCTCCGATGGGTATGGGTGGAATGGTGAAGGATGTGATAAGGTGTGTAGCCTCCCTGGGTCCCAGAATATAGTCGACTGTACTCCCCCCTCCCTCTGCAACTCCATGTGGCATACAAGTCAGGCCCCCTGAGGTGGGCCACTGGACCATCCCGTTATAAATAACGAGACGGTGCTGGGAGCCAAGTCGAAGTAGATGTCGTCCGTAGGCTGTGACTGGAGCTCTGTCTGCTGTATCTCTCATAGTAGCCTCCTCATCTAGAGTGTGTAGTGCCTCTGGGTCCTCGTGGTCATATGCCTCACACTGCTCACTGCGCGTACGAGCATTGAAGTCTCCCATAAGGAAGACTTCACCCAGTGTGGAGTACTCCATAATCTCCTCCGTGAGGCATGTGTACGGTGACTCCTGCTCAATAGGGGCGAATCTGGAGCCTGTGGGAGCAAAGTAGCAAAGGGCAATGTAGACGATCCTGTCTCGTGAGAGCTCGAGGCGAATCCACATGTAGCGGGCCTGTGGGTCCCGGGCAACAATCTGTAGTCTACTGTGAAGCCCCTGTCTAAAGAGTATGGCCACTCCTCCTGAGCCACGAGTGGTGTGCTGGCGCATACACCCCCGATGTAGAGACTCCCACTGGAATCCATGTATCCGTGGTAGCCCTCTCTCTGGGCTCTCGTGTGTCTCTGTAAGTAGAATGATGTCTCGACCTCTCATCACCTCCTCAAGTCTCTCTGGGTGTGTCCATAGGTCTCCATTGCAATTCCAAACCGTGACATGAATCTCCTCGTGTGTCTCACAGGCCGCGAGTCCCTATGCGATGGTCTTGCCATCAATGATAACCCTACCATCTCGATATACTGCCTTCTTCCCTTCTTTGCGGGCTTGGTGGACTCTAGGCATGCACGCGCGACGGTGATCTTGTTGCATCTTTGTGAGGTCATCATCAAGATAAATCGGGGGGCCTTCTAGCCCTCTCAAGATGACCCTCTTTCGGAGGAAAGAAGAGAGAGAGAGAGAGAGAGACTCGCACTCTATAGACTATAATGTACATGCAATATATTTACAGCATATGTTATCACTCATATACAAAAGGAAGGATTTATGTACAAAAGGTCTCATAGCCAGTATCGGGCAGCTCATATCTCCAGGTGCCTTTTCAAATGGGTACACACATTAATGTAGTATGTGTCCCATCAAAACTTGAACTAGGTGTCGAAGGAGTTCCCATGCCCACCTTTCAAGGGCCGGCCCACGCTCCAGCCTGTCACAGAGCTTATGCCCCATGAATGGAGTGGTGATGGAGAACTTTGCTGAGAGCTTATCTGCAACCTGACTCTCTTCTGGTTCATATGGAGAGCCCATTGCTTCCGCATCTTTGAGGCCTCTCCCATCCCACCAGTAGAGATTGTACGAGATATATAGCTGGAGCTTATTCACACACTTCGAGGCCAGTTTGAGAGGCTACAAGCATACGCAAGAGAGTCGCAAGGCATTTCTATGACTTTGGCTTCCAAGGCCTTTCTAAACCATGGTCCATGGGACTCATAGATGGCACTACCAGCCACCTAAGTGGTTGTTTCCTCCTCCCATATCTTGATTTAGCAGTCACTGTACATCTCAGTTTTTCATTGGGAGAATCTCCCCTCTTGCTGATGTAGCCCCCCCTCTTGTTGGGACAATTTGTAGCCCATGGGCAGTTTTAATAACTATTAGCCTGTGCATAGTGTTTGCAAGGATCGTCTTTCACGATAAAAGTGAAAGAATGCTATACTCTCATACCAATGTTACAGGGTTGAACACTAAGAGGACAAACACTTGTATACTCCAAAGACAGCTTACACAATGACCCAAAACGGCCAGCCCCTCCCTCAAAACTTCTCTTTATTTATGGGAGAATTGTACATAGTATCATGGGCAATACAATGCCAGACTTCCTTACTGATGCAAGTTCAGCATTGCAAACAAGTGAATATCAATGTTCATTCTCCAAGCCACTTGTTCCTTTTATCTACTCTCTCAAGTGCCCACATTCTCCTCCCTTTGATTGCAATTGTCCTCCAAACAAGAAGCCACAATCTTCACAAGCACGAGGCACAAGAGAATGCCTACACTAGAGTAGATTGAACAAAGCCTTCACGATGAAGGTCGTTGACTAGCTGAAAAATCTTCAATTCCGATGCAATTATACCCTATGAAATTCTTCCATTGTCGACATAGGCTGAGGAGAGAGCCTCCATATGATCTCCATCGAAGAAGGATGGCTGAAACTGCAAGAAAAGCGCCACAAAACAGAGAATTTGGTGATATAATGAACTGTTTTGATTAAAAAACAGCTCTATATATGTAGATAAGTGGTGTAGGATGAAGAAAAGAGCCTCCCCCAAGATAGATATAGCTATGG
The DNA here is from genome assembly GCF_014529385.1 of Adiantum capillus-veneris. Taxonomy (NCBI): domain Eukaryota; kingdom Viridiplantae; phylum Streptophyta; class Polypodiopsida; order Polypodiales; family Pteridaceae; genus Adiantum; species Adiantum capillus-veneris. The sequence goes on from NC_140946.1 coordinate 140,256,477, forward strand.
AAAGCTTCAAAGTGCAGAATTCCCTAAAGCTCAAAGTCGCAAGTTCTCTTATAAGTCTGTCTATTTGAACTTGTCACTTGTCAAAATTCTCAAATTGGTCAAAGAGCTTTAATTTAAGTCCTTTACGTCAATTTAAAAATTAAAAATGTGTGTAAACACACATTGATTAATATTCTAAGTGACTTTTAGGTTGTCCAAGACTCAAATCTTAAGATTTCTCATCCACAAAAGAGGGTTATACTTACCACCAGTTCACAAGCCACTGGATGTGTCAGCAATTTTCAAATAGGATACGCACAATTTCGGGCGAGTGTCCCCATTTCCCGAAACTATTCACGGCATTCGTAGCACGAGAAAATTAAGTACGCAAGCGCATAAAAATGTTATGCAATCCAACATCGGTATGGATGTCACCTACACATGGCTTTGTGTGCCACCTGAACATGCTTCATCGACTTCTGGAGCCAATTTTCCACCTATCCCTAGATAGGAGTGTCAAGAACCCTAGGAAGATTAGTATCGATAATTTTGTGAGCTTGTTCACACGACCTGCATGTCCGAATGAGTCCATTAGATTAGGCTTTTCAATTTTGAAACCCTCTAGCATAAACGAATTGTACAAGCATTTTGACAGATGTAACACTATGGTGAGCATCTCGCATGACGTGCATGTAATTTTAGGTTAGAGGAATCCAACAATCATTCCTGGCATCAATCAGATTCCCCGGGTGGTAGATGTGCAACAGTTTCACCCAGAAACTTAGCCGAGGTAGAGTATTATTAAATCATTTTAGTACTTTATTTTTATAACTTTGTCTTCAACTTTTGCCCTACCTAAGCCTTAAAAAGTTCTTACCTAGTATCTTAGCCTGGAAAGGGAGCAACGGAGCTAGCAATTTGGATCACATGAGCCAGAAAGTGAGAGCAGCCCTAGCGTTGCATCAACAAGTGTTATGCTCCCAAGACGCACATCAGCCCAATGTTCTGCATCAGCAGCGAATTGAACCCAGCGTTTTCAGTTTTCAGCCCTTCCCCTCACCGGTCATGGCCTGGATTTGCTAACGCTAGCCTCTCCGCTGCAACCCGGTACTTCGGCAAACCATTGAGCCTCTTCTCGGCCACTCCCTCGCCGCATAGAGTGCTCCAATTGCTGTCCATCAGCATCATCATCATCTACGCTTTCAGCCCTGCTTTACGCAACAAAATGGCTACGTTTTCACACTCAGATCTGCATTTTTGTAGCCAGTTTTCAGCCCTTGATTCCTCTCACATCAGGAGCACAAATCAGCCCCAAATCTACCCCTTGGTGACCATTAGCAACCCCTCATCACGACGGATCCAAAGGTGGATCAAATGAGCCCCGGAGATGCTTCATCTCGAAGAGTTACCACAAAAGACATTTCCCATCGGGTGCAACTCTCTCTCTCTCTCTCTCTCTCTCTCTCTCTCTCTCTCTCTCTCTCTCTCTCTCTCTCTCTCGCTCCAGGGAAATAAAAGGAACCATCTCTCATGCTAAGTAGCACACATTAACGCAAGGAAAGAAGTAAAGATTTGTGGATGTGTAAAGTCTAGGTCTTCACCATTTCAATTCCGCTACACTTGACAATGGATGGTCCCCATTCATGAGCCTATGATTAGAGAACGTTCCCATGCAAGAAGACGATGGTACTAAACCCTGTGGAAAGTTTGTGCACAAGGCATTTCCGGCCATGTGCATGTGAACACAAATTCTAGCGGAAAGCCGAGTCCCTCGTTCCGTGTATGGACTCGAAGTTCAAGACCAACAAAATATAAGATCTGAGAACACCAAATAAAGAGGTGTCAACCCATGAGGTAATATCATTTATTTTCCTCAATGGAAGCCTAACAATTGAACCACAATTCCCTTTTGAGCGACCAAAAGGTGACACTAACCAATCAAAATTCCTACTCTCCCCACCTTTCCTACGGATAGGCAATTGAATGGCGAGAATTAGGCCATTTGGAAAGCCATGATGACAACCATTTTCAACTCTTACATGACTTGACACTATGTCGGTAGCAACGTCAAGAAGCTAAAGGATCCTACCGAAGCAAAGTTGTGGGGGCATGTCAATGCTTGATTCAAATCAATCATTCACTATCCTCAACAGTAAACTATCAGTTATCAATCACATACGACTGAGGAAAGACACGAAAATAATTTGGGATCAACTTGTAGCTCTGTATGATCAAGTGTCTCTCATGAAGCGGATTGCTTTGGGGATGTAGTTGCAAACCTTGGATGCCAAGCAGACTAATCTGATTTAAACAAAAGATCAAAAATATGCCACACGGTTGACTCTCACAAAATAACAATGAATGAAAGTCCTTTCTTAAACAAGACACACTTCCTCTTTCTTGAAATGGGCAATGAATACCTGGATAGCAACTTGAGATTGATTGTACAGACCCCGGCGGCCCCAATCACCTACAACCAAGAAATCAAGTTTTTGTTTTGCAGCAATTTGGTGCTCTTGTTGCTGGGAAGATGACAGATGGGAGGCTACAAAGGCGAGTTTCAAGAGGATGCAGCCGAGTAGGGTACCGAAGAGGAGAAAGAGGGAATCTCTGCGTGTTGGTCTCCAAGAAGAGTACCGTGAGGAGGGCGGTCTCCTACTCTGCTGAGGTGGAACAATTGAAAATGCTGAAAGCGAAGCTGCTGAAGATGTTGGCAGTGGTGGGAGAGAGGAGCCATAGAAGAAAGGTTTTCTCTCCTCCTCCACCGACATCTCTTATTATTGCTGCGCCCAAAACTTGATCGTCACTAACACTATTACTGCTAATTTGTGAAAATGACGGTGGATTCTCTTGCAAGTCAACCTGTTACCTGCACATCAAGAGCAGAGTCTGCCTTAGGCCTATTGCTTTAAAGGCGAAAACTTCCGAGCAAATTAACTAGTCTTGTTTGGTGGGCCTCGCTATATAACATCTATAGAATATATCAGCACATATGCAAATTGACATTTAGCATCTAGCACTAAAGGAAACTAAAGGAAACTACAGTGCTTCATTAGCCCCCATATGGATTGAATTGAATTGAGTTGAAGGATCAAAGCAAAAAGGAACGCACGAGAGAAAATCTTGGAGAGAGAGAGAGAGAGAGAGAGCTTGTGTTTCATTTTTCACAAATCCTGCTACCTTAAGTTGACATAATCTTGTGTTTACAACACCATGATCTTCATGTCCTAATTTTGATATGGCTAAACATGTCCCTAGCATTTTTATCGTATTAATTATGTGATTCAATCTCGCTCTATTGTGTGCATTCTTTTCATTGTGTGAGTGTGGTTGTGTCATTTGAAGATTCAAAAAGAGTATATATTCATGGAGAAGAAATTGATGGGGATAGAGAGAGAGAGAGAGAGAGAGAGAGAGAGAGAGAGCTTGTTACCTTTCACCAAAGCAAGTTTTTTTCTCTTAGTTTATACCGTCTCTAATACGTTAAGGTTAAGCAAGTTTTTTTTTCTTAATTTGTACGGTCTCTAATATGTTAAGGTCGTGATGCTGAAGGAGTACGAGCGGAAGTGCGACGCGAGAGAGAGTGCGAGAAGAAGAGCACGACGATATGGTGAACTCGCTCTACTGTAATGTGTAGAGCATAGTGAGTTCTTATTAGGTTTTTACAAAAGAATATGTGTACATACCTGGCGGCCCGCCTACTTACTTGGGCGACCACATTGGGCTTTATACCCCAGCAACTGCAGCTTGTCAAAGTTCACACCACAAAAATCCTGCTGATCTACTACAAAAGGACTTCCCATTTGGACTTTAATTGTGAGAGAAGCTACTATACAAGCTAATATACAAGAGATGTAGAGAAGTGATGTACTACCCTACACCTAACTGCTTGCGAAAATGCGCAAAGCTCTCTGAGGGAAGTCCTTTTGTAAGTAGATCAGCAGGATTTTCTGTGGTGTGAACTTTGACAAGCTGCAGTTGCTTATCCTCAAGCATTTCCCTGATGAAATGATACTTCACATCCACATGCTTTGTCTTTGAGTGATAAACTGGATTGCGAGCCAATTGTATAGCACTTTGACTATCACAATATAACACAGGCATCTCTTCTTTGATTCCCAAATCTGTTACTAGTCGATTAAGCCAAATTGATTCTTTGCATGCCTCTGATGCTGCAACATATTCAGCCTCTGTAGTAGACTGAGTAACACAATCTTGTAATCTAGAACGCCATGATACTGCTCCACCAGCCAATGTAAAGACATACCCTGACGTAGACCTTCGGTTGTCTAAGTCACCTGCATAATCTGAGTCTGTAAAACCCTTTACACTTAGCTCCTGACTCCCATAGCATATACGCATACTCTTTGTAGCTTTCAGGTATCTCAATATTCCTTTCACTGCCTCCTAATGTTTCTTGCCTGGGTTTGACATGTATCGACTTACTACTCCCACTGCAAATGCAATGTCTGGGCGAGTAGTAATCATTGCATACATCAAACTACCCACTGCAGACGCATATGGAATCTTATCCATTTCAGCCTGTTCTTCCTCAGACACAGGACAATCTTGTTTGCTAAGTTTCACATATGGTGGCAATGGAACACTCAATGCCTTTCCCTTCTCCATATTGAAACGTTGCAAAACCTTGTCAATATACTCTGTTTGAGATAACCAAATCAACTTCTTTGATCTGTCTCTCTCAATGCGCATACCAAGTATATGACTTGCCTCACCCATGTCTTTCATGTCAAACGATTTTGCCATCTTTGACTTCAAAGCTGAAATTTCTTCTAAGTGCTTGCCAGCTATCAACATGTCATCCACATACAAAATAAGGATCAGCCAACTGCCATCCTTAGCCTTCTTTGTATATAGACAGTGATCGAATTCACTACGTTTGAAAGCATAAACTTGTGGAACTTATGGTACCATGCCCTCGGTGATTGTTTTAAGCCATAAAGACTCGTTAACACCTGGCATACCAAATCTTCCTTGCCTTTCTCAACAAACCCTTCTGGCTGCTGCATGTAAATTTCCACATCTAAATCACCATGCAAGAACGCTGTCTTGACATCCATTTGGTGCAACACCAAATCTAATATGGCAACCAATGCAAGAAAGCATCTCAATGTAGTCATCTTGACCACCGGAGAGAAGACTTCATCAAAGTCAATGCCTTGTTCTTGCTTAAAGCCCTTGGCAACAAGCCTTGCTTTGTACTTTGGCTGACTATCATGAGCGGTGATCTTATACCTGTAAACCCATTTACAAGGTAGAGCCTTTTTGCCCTATGGTAATTTAACTAGCTTCCATGTCTGGTTTTTATGCAGAGCTGTTATCTCTGACTGCATGGCCAATTGCCAATTCCCGGAGTCCTTCATTTGCACTACTTCCTTGTAACATGAAGGCTCATTGCAATCAGTCAACATGACATAGTTCATAGATGGAACAAACCTATCAGGAGGTCGCATGATACGTCCAGATCTACGCACAATAGGTGGCTCAAGCTCAGCCACAACCTGTGGTTCCACTCTATCCTGTCCTTGCTCCTCTTGAGCCCTGACATTTTGTCTTGCACGTGCAGGTCCATCTTCTTGGAAGACAACTCTTCTAATCTCCTCAACCCTCTCTGGTTTAGAATGATATTTGGCTTCATTAAAGTGAACATCATTGCTACGGATAACCTTTCTGGATTCGCGATCCCAAAGTCTGTACCCCATCTCACCAGAATTACCATAGCCTAGAAGAGATGCACTTTCTACTCTTTGGCTCAAGTTTGTTCCTAAATTCCTTTGGAACATGAGTATATGCCTCACAACCAAAGACTCTGAGATGCTTGTATGAGGGCATTTTGCCTGACCATACCATCTCTGCCCACTGAATCCTTCTGCAAAACCTTGCTAGGAGATCTATTTATAAGATGAACAGCTGTTGATACAGCTTCAGCCCAAAACCCATTTGGCAGTTGTGCATTAGACAACATACTTCTGACCTTCTCTTGTATGGTCCTATTCATCCTCTTAGCAACACCATTTTGAGGAGGATTGTAAGGAGCAGTAAGTTCACGTTTTATACCTTTTGACTCACAAAAGTCTTGAAAGGCCTTTGAAACATACTCTCCACCATTGTCAGTGCGTAAGCATTTAAGCTTCTTGCCACTCTGATTCTCCAGAAGTGTCACAAACGTTTTGAAAACACTAAACGCTTCATCCTTGTGCTTAAGAAAGTAAACCCATACTTTCCTCGAGTAATCATCTATAAATGTCATAAAGTAAGAAGCTCCCCCTAGAGATAGGTTAGGCATAGGTCCACACAAATCACTATGAACAAGTGCCAACTGTGTATCTCTTCTACTGCTTCTATGCTTATGTGGCTCCTGTGTTTGCTTACCATACAGACTATGTTCACAGAATTCAAAATCATTAAATGACAATCCAGGCAAATAACCAGAACGAGACAATATTTCCATTCCCTTCTTGGACATATGTCCTAACCGGCTATGCCACAAAGAAACGTTCGGCTGCTCAGTTACATTGATTACATTTTTAGAGACATTTGATACATAAATCATGTAAAGTCCTCCAGAATTTACTCCATGTGCTACTGTCATAGAAACCTTGGATATCTTCTACATGTTCTGTCCAAAAGTGGTGACGTAGCCAGCATCATCAAGTAAACCTGTGCTGATCAAGCTCTTTGTAATTGCGGGAACATGTCTCACATTCTTCAGCGTGAAAGAAGAGCCATTCTAAAACTTCAATTGAATATCTCCAACACCTAAGATCTCACATGTCTGCCCATTGCCTAGCCGAACATGATCTTTAGTGGTCACATAAGAGGTAAACCACTCCTTGTTTGGAGACACATGAAGTGATGCCCCTGACTCTATAATCCAGTCACTCAGTGCATTTCCATCAGATGTTGTAAGAAGAGCTGAGTCCATTGTATTCTTCAAGAAGTAGATGTCTCCTGACACTAGACTGTCATCCTCTGCAACAGTGTTTGTCACATTTATTTCTTGAATCTTCACTGAGGACTTGTTCTTCTCATTATGGTCTTTAGCTTTCTCTTTGCCTTTTTTTGCTTTCCATTCTCTGCAGTCTCTTTTCATGTGACCCTTCTTGCCACAATGGTAGCATTCTATGTCACTCTTGCCTTTAGCACTGCGGGCTACGAGACTGATTCCTCTTTCCACCTTTGTACTTTTCTTTGGTCCTTCCCCTAACAACTAAGGCTGTTCCTTTGCCTTTGTCCATTGTCTTTCTATCGGTTTCTTCAGTAAGCAGACTTCCTTCTACACCTGCTATGTTCAAACCATCTGGAGGTGCAGAATTACTCAAAGCTGTGCGAAAAGTGTCCCAAATTTCCGGCAATGTGATCAATAGGAACATAGCTCTAACAGGTTCATCAAACTTGACACCTTGAGCTGACAACTGACTGTAGATGGTGTTGAATTCATTCAGATGATTGGACATAGGTGTCCCTTCTTTCATCTTCAAGTCAACAAGCTTCTTAAGCCAGTATACCTGTGAAGCTGCCCTCTGCTTCTCATAAAGATCACTAAGCTTTGTCCATGCTTCATAAGCCGACATCTCGTCTACTACATTGAAGTAAACGCTTTATGCCAAAGTCAGCATAATGGTAGAAAGTGCCAATTCATCCATTTTGCTCCATTCATCTTCGTCCATATCTTGTGGTTTTATCCCCTTGAGCTTTATAGGTTTTATCTGCTTCTTTTGTACCAACACGTGCCAAATCTGCTTCTTCCACAATGGGAAATTGGTTCCATCCAACTTCTTGATATTGTAAAGAGCAGTGTCCTGTGATCCAGCCATAGCTATGCTTCACAGTAGTTTACTTTCCTGGGAAAAATTTGGCAGAGTTTCCCCTGTAAACTGACCTCTGAACCAATATCAACCTGTCAGATGAACCAAGAAAGCTTCAGATTCTGCAAAAATTTCGGTAGAGTCTCCTTTGTAAAATGGCTCTGGTGTACTCAAAAATAGACCAAAAAACAACTCAAAAAAAAAACATTCTCTCTCACACTGTAAGCTGCGGGTAAACCTGTCCTGCACTTGTATTGTCTCTCACTGTCCTGTCTCTATCCTGTAAGCATAGACTGCGACAATGCCTCAACGGCAATAAAGCAAAGATGCAATCCCAATTGTCTAACTCACAGTCAATACATCCTAGCTCCCTATCTAAGGGTGCTCGAGGGATCGCTCCAAGACTTGTATCACCGAAAGGATCTCAACATTCGAGAATCCCCCAGCTCAATAAAACCTCACTCGACCCTCAACAAAGGCTGCAGTAAATCTGACAATACATAGACTTCCCACAAAATCATACATCCACAAATTTCCCACTATATGTTGTAACCGCTGCGGTGGTTGTTTGTTGCGTGACTCACAGCCAGCAAACCCTCAACAGACATACATCATCTCTGACAATACATCCGATGTGGAAGTACCTACAATGTCAGGATGAAATCTGGAATATCAAGCAGCAAACACAAGCTACCTGATGAACTAGTGGATGTCGCCTACAGTCTGTGTGTAGATGCGCCAGTGTCGTATGGGACACGCCTCCAAGAACTATGGGCCGTCCTTTGATGTGTAGACAACCACAAATCAACACTCTGGGAGTGCCGATATCCTCAGCACCTGCAATCGTAGGCCGAAACCCCAAATTTCCAGAGTCGGATCTGCACCCGCTGAGACCACGTAGTCGAAAATGGCCTGCGCAGAAGTTTGTCGAAGCCGAACGGTGGCCGAGATGACCTCAGAATGAAATTCTGAGAACACCAAGCCCTTCGGGCTTTTCCACAAGATTTGGGGCCGTGTCTTCGCCTGTCAAACCAATCTGAGCAGATGACTGGCTACCTACAAATCCTGCCCCGAGCCTCGATCTGAGCTCTGATACCAGTTGAAGGAGTACGAGCGGAAGTGCGACGCGAGAGAGAGTGCGAGAAGAAGAGCACGATGATATGGTGAACTCGCTCTACTGTAATGTGTAGAGCATAGTGAGTTCTTATTAGGTTTTTACAAAAGAATATGTGTACATACCTGGCGGCCTGCCCACTTACCTGGGCGACCACATTGGGCTTTATACCCCAACAGATGCGTCAATTTTGAGCCGTGTACCTTGTAAAAGAGCCATAAGAAGAGTTAAAGTTTATATAAAGTGATGATATGGATAATTTGAAATATGTTCACTTTTAAATGTTGTTCCCATTTTACCTTTGCAAAAAGAAAACATGCAAGTCTCCTTGCATGGGCGAGTTTGCACAATCCTCCCCAATTTTTATAATACGAGAGAAAGCGCCATTACTATGGCACCGTGTAATTATTAGTGCATTCATTTCATTGTGTTCTCAATGTAAAATGTGGTAGTTCTTACTCATCGCACAATCAGATATCTTGTGTCTGTAAATGCATAGGAGTTGTGTCCAGGCTTCTTTGTACATTGACTATAATGAAACATAATAACACCAAGAAGGTCTGAAATTTAAGTAGGATGCATGAAATTTTTTATAACTTTAAATGTTTTACAATTAAAATAAAAATCAAAACAATTTGTGAGTATTTGCACCAATCCAAGTACAATGCTATTTCATAACAACAAAGCTTCATCGATTTTCATGACGATGTCAACGACAAGACTCTCACTCTATATCAAAGCTTGCTTGCAATAGCGGAGTTGGATATATCCTAGAATCAACATACGTAACAATATTATCGCGAATTCTTGTTGTCTGGCTTTGAGTCTAGTACTACTCATTTGCAGTGACAATGGAGAACCTGTGGAATATTGAGTGGCCATTTGGGATGCATGAGGTCTATTGTTTTCGAGTCTGCAAACGACTTTCTCACCATGGGATGAGATGGAAAAACCATCCAATGATCTGTCTTGGCATACAAGGCAATGCCAAGCAAGACGTTCTATTTCAATAGCCCTTGTCTAGCAATATCATTGCCACCCATATCGGAGTCTTACGAAGTGTTACATGCCTTCAAGGTGCAAGCATAGGTTATGTTGGAAGGGGAGATGGGGAGAACGGTTGCTTGCTTTCAATTCCCAACCTTTGCTCGTCAACCTTTCACCATCCCTTCCAATTACCAAGTACTCACACACACCTAGACTATGACAGCACACACGCACCACAAGAGAATAATTTGACAAGGGAAGAGTGTAAGGGAGTGTAAGAGGGGTGTAATAGATGTAGACATAATCATAGAGTACACAAAGAACCACAACATAGCATAAGAGAGAGGGAAGGGAGAAATTAAGAGAATCTACACAAGAAAGGCCTAAAGATTTTAGCCCCAAACTCCCCGGCACCTCTTGTGGAGTTTGGTATTTGATATTTGATTTATTATTGGTGCCAAAAATTGGAAGCCCCTCTTTTACACTTAAGTCCCACTTTAGTTATGAGTGGTACACACTACTTATTGCATGACCCTCTTAGGGCCAGTTCTCACTGTCCTATTTGCAAAGTAGCCATAGTGGCTGAAATACTGTGCTAGAATAAAATGACTGAGAGAATTATTATTTGTCGATGCCTCCTCGTCAACTCCCAGAATTCCAATCTACAAACCATCATGCACTCACTGTTAGTAAAATTCAAATAGACAGCACATAATTAACCATTAAGCTAGTTATCCCAATTGCAGTTAACCTGTAATGGAAATGGCCTATAAACTTTGAGAGTAGCGGAATTAGGAAATTAGGTGAAACACTTTTGTGAGATTACTTTGTGAGCATAGCGAGTGAATTTGATTGATGGTAGCAACATAAACATGGTACTTAGTTAACTTGGCATGAACAATACTTTTGCAAGAGAGAGAGTTTAGAGAACATGACAATAGTTGAGGGCCGGATTCATACGGAGCCGATCCCCCTCCAATAGGCATTTGTATATAGTTTCTCCCATCAAGAGAGACTAGGTACAATACAATCTTTGTGTTCCTTGTGACCTAGGTGATGCAATGAAGATGGAAAGCTTCATGTTTCACAAGCATAACATAAACTTTGTAGAAAGCATTAACTATCCCGAGCCTCAGTCCTAAGGCCTCAAAAACCTTCGAAGGTGGAGAGAGCAAGCGGGGAATGAGGATAGGGAAGAGGAAGAAGAAACATTCCATAGGAGAAAGAAATAGTTCCTCACTTATCATCACTCTTCTTGCTAGCATACATAATAGCATAGTAATGAAGATGGAGAAGATGGCAAGCTTAAGCATTGAAGCATGGCTCTTGGTGGGATTTGCATTCCATAGCCAAGAGTGTTGGTGTAGGCTCTCACTTCTCACAAGCTTGGAGAAGGAGGTGGAGTTCCTCAACTTTCACCAAGTGAGAATGAATCCACAAAATGAGTGTATGTGTGGTGTATATCCCCCCAGCACCCCCCTTGCTTGCTTGGGGCGAGTTGTAGCTTTTACACATGTTTCAAGCTCATTGGACCCCTCTCCCCCCTAGCCAATCACATGCAACATGCATTCAAGTACATGGGTAGTCTTTGGACAAGTGTCCTCCTTACCCCTTAGAGAGAGAGAGAGATAGCTTGAAAATATCTAGATATTTGTTGGATGGAACTAGAAGCTCATTGGACCCCTCTTTAGCCCAACCAATAGCATTCAAGCACACCATGTGGCTAAGCATAGGGAGAGTGTGACATGTGTCCCATGTACCCTTTGAGAAAAGGGGTGTCCTTTGGGTGAGTGAAATGTTAAGTCAAACGTTCCCCTAACTTTGGGACTTTCATGCATAGGAACCTTCTCAAGCACCATCCTCAGTAAGTTTGTAGGGTTTCTTTTTGACTCAAGCACCTTATCCCCCCATGCATGGGAAGCTTCTCAAGCACCTTCCTTATTAAGTTTGTAGGGTCTCTTTTTGACTCAAGCACCTTACCCCCCATGCAAGGGAAGCTTCTCAAGCACCTTCCTTATTAAGTTTGTAGGGTCTCTTTTTGACTCAAGCACCTTACCCCCCATGCATGGGAAGCTTCTCAAGCAGCTTCCTCATTAAGTATGACAAGCACCTCAAGTACCTTAGTCCTCAAGCATGACAAGCATCTCAAGCACCTTAGTCATCAAGCACGGCAACCACCTCAAGCACTTTAGTCATCAAGCACGACAAGCACCTCAGGCTTAGGTCGGGATCCCACGTCAAGCTCAACCCTAGCTTGCCTAAGGTCAAAGGACTTTTAGCACTAACCATTGGAGGTCTTTAATGAAGCTAACCCTAAGGTCTTTTAAGCTCCATTAGTTTCACGTTGCTCTTTGATATACTACCTCCTTTTGGACCCGTATTGAGATGTAACCATTTCTCCTCTTGGTCCCCTGATGAGATAAGTCTAGAAGCACTTATTGCACATTGCTCTTTGGTAGACCATCTCCCTTTTGGACCCCTATTGAGATGCAACCATCTCTCCTTTTGGTCCCGTCTTGAGATAGGTATAGAAGCACATGTCTCTATTCTAACTCTTGTTCCCTTTTATTCTTCCATATTAAATGATCAGTTTAATATGAGAAAATCATTTGGTAAAGTTAAATATTATATTTTATGACATTACCTCTCTCTTGAAATCATAGTCGTAGTTGACTTTGAGGTAGAGAAGATAAAGCTTAGTCATTAGTCTATGTTTCTTAGCCGGTAGAGGATCCCTTTTTATCCTACGACATCATTCCAAGATGGATGACTAGTCCATTTGGTGCTTGGGAGATGTAGGTGCCGCAAGCATGTCTGCTCTTTAGTCCATATCATACTTCCAAAGTAGAGTGACAAGTTCTACTTGGTGTTTGGGAGATGTCGTCACCACAAACATGATTCCAAGCATGCATACTATTTAAATTTGTGTACAATAAAAAGAGAACCAGTCCTATAAGACAAAAACATTTTTCATTTAAAATGCATTTCCATATGCTTACTCTACTGCAACATTGTAAGCATTGACAAGGTTCATATTATCCTTAAGCTAGATTCCTTGCATCCATTTAGCATCTTTAAAAGGATAATTTTTTAACTTAATAAGATATCGTCAAATAATCTTACCGTTCTTAATACCTTGTCTCCATGTCATAGGATGGACTTAGATTGAAGTACTTCTTCTTGATCTTCAATTTTTGGAGGGTTTACAACTATTGCTTCTTTTGATGGCGCTCCTTGGTAAGGCTTACGTAGGCTCTCATGGAAAGCATTGTGTATGAGCCAATGGTTGGGCAACTTTAATTGATAAGCCATCTCATTGACTGGCTTCGAAATTTAAAAAGGACCATAGTATCTTTTTGCTAGTTTAGCATAATACTCTTCGTGGCCCGAAAGATTCTTGCCCGTAGTATGCCTTAGATGAGCCTTGAGAAACTTTAGCAAGATCTAATCATTTTTCGTAAAGGCTAAGGCTCTTCTATGCTTATTAGCAACATCCATGTTTGCCTTTTCTTTGAGATGGATATAACCTCTTTAATCTTTGGAAAAGATTCTTGTGAGTCTCAGCTATATTCATCAGCAGGCGAAGATCTTCCCATGTACTTTAAATAGTAAGGACTTTTGGATCGTCCCTCTATACCTTGAAAGGTGCTTTCCCCATAGAAGTATGTACAACGTCATTGTATGCATACTCTATAAGAGGTGGGTACTTCGATCATTGAGAATGTTGATCTACTTCCATGACATAGGCTTTTAGTATATTCAAGGATTGTTAGATTAGTTATTTCACTTTGGTCATCTATTTGTGGATTATAAGCTGAAAGAGAAATTTAATCTACTTCCTAGATTCCAAAAGAGACCCTTCTAGAAATTACTGGTCATTCTAGAATCTTTATCCGACACTATGGATGTTTCAAATCCATGATGTTTAAAAATTTGAGATCTGAAGAGGTTTCCATTTGATGTGCCTTAATAGGCATAGAGTGTGTTTTCTTGTAAGCCTATCGACTGAAACAATCCAAGTTGCTTCCCTCGATCAAATTTCAACTTTTGGTATACCACGCATTTTGAAACACATTCTTATATGTTTACTTTCCGTGATAGACCAACAGAAATACATTTATACTCCTCGAAGAGTAGACTATGGAATCTCTCTTTGACCCGCATAAGGAGAAGTATGGGATTCATACATGACGTTATTATTGTATAAGTGATTAACACATAACCGATTTCCATTTGGAAGATAGCCATCCTTCAAGGTGAATGGTTCTTTTTTCTTCCCTATTGCAAAGGCTGTAATTACGTACTTAAAGTCTTGGTCAGTAGCACATTTACCCTTGGCCGTTGTGAAAGTGCATCAACGACTTGATTGTGCTTGCCAACAAGGTGAGCAATATGAAATTTAAATTGCAAAAGAAAATTTTCCCACCTCATTTGTTTGTCGGAGAGCTTGGTTTGCATCATGAAGTTCTTGAGGCTTTGTGATCCATTCGTAGGATGAATGGAGTCCCCAAGAGATAGTGTTTCGACTTGTTTAGGGCATATAGAATAGCTAGTAGCTCTTTTTCGTATTTGCCCAATACTCACTTATCGAAGTTGAGTCTTTGACTCTCATATGCTATGGCATGCCCTTCTTGAAGCAGAATAGCTCCAAGACAATCATCACAAGCATCACATTGGACCTCAAATGGCTTTGAGAGATCTAGTAGTGTGAGCACATGTTGAGGGATAAGATTCTCCTTAAGCTTCTTCAAAAGCTTCTTGCACTTTTGTAGTCCATGAATACTTAATGTTCTTTTTTGTTAAGTCATGTAATGAGCTTACTATTAGAGAGAATGTTTTTTTAATGAAGCATCTATAGTATGCACACATACCTATGAAGCTTCGTACCTCCTATAGATTCCTTGGATTAGGCCATCCTTTTATTACCTCTAACTTTGTTGGATCCATACGGGTGCCATCTTTAGAGATAATGTGAACTAAATATTGAATCTCTTGTAGGAAAAATTCACTTTTTTTTTTAAATTAATGAAAAGCTTATTCTCTCTCACAACTTGGTAGATTACCTGGAGGTGTCCCTTGTACTCCTCAAGAGAATTTGAATGGCCTGAAAATTTTTGTCCGTCATGAGTTTGAATGCATCTGGAGAATTTGTCAAGCCAAAACTTGTCAATTATCAAATAGATCTTCGACCATGGCACGGGAAATCTATTTTTAATAGTGATCTTATTTAGTGCTCTATAGTCAACACACATGTGATATGGTTCATCTTTCTTTTTCACTAAAAGCAATGGTGAACAAAATGGAGAGGAGCTAGACCTCACCATCCCTTTTTCCACCAATTCATGCACTTGCCTCATGATCTCCTCTTGTTGATCTCGTGAAACTTGATAAGGAGGCTTGTTAGGTGGTGAGCTTCTTGGTAGGAGCTCAATTGCATGGTCATCATCCCTCATTTTAGAGGTAGCTCACTAGGGATGTCATCGATGAAAACATCTTGGAATCCATTTAGGAAATTAGACAAAGCTAATTCCTCTTGATTCCCTTTATTGCAGGGATATGGTGTCCCCCGACTCATGAGCATCTATGTACATGCTCTTTTCCCTGAAGGTGAAGTAGATTCTCCTTTTAGGGAACTTCATGTTGGGAGCCATGTGGTTAAACCATGGTGCCCCAACGATAACATTCTCATGTTTGAGAGGGGAGATGAATAAATCCTTTTTGTCCACATAGCTTTGGACATGAAGCCTTAATTTTCCAATTAAGGAAGTAACTGAGATGTCTTGTCCCTTGATAGCTCCATTGGCTTTCAATGCATCTCCCATCTTGTGGGTTTGTATGCCTAGCTTAGTGGTCAACTCCATGAATATGAAGTTGTGAGTTGAACCAAGGTCAAACAAAATAAAGGCATCATGCTGAAATCTTTGACAATGAGAATCCTCTTTTGGAGCTTCAAACATAGAGGCTCTAGAAGTTTCATTGCGGGCAATTCTCTTGGGGCAAGGACGATAACCATGGCCTTGCTACCCACACTTAAAACATTTGTGGTCCTTAAAAAAAACTTCTAGCTCTTTAGGAGAGAGATCATATTTACCTTTCTAAACTCCCTTCTCCTTGGATCGATTGTTGTTGTTGTTCGAATAGGCTTGGTAAGAATTTTGGGCATTGGTTTTCCTCTTAGCATCACTTTTGTCTTTATTTTCCATGGGCTTGACATTCCGTCTAGCCCCTTGTTGGAAATTGATGCACGAAGCAACCATGGTATGGTGGATTACTTTGGTGATAGAACCAGCCATTGAGAGTTGACATACGCGGCCATCTCTTTGGGTAATCCCACACAGAATTGTTGTTTTTGCTCATCAAAGTCTATCTTTTGAAAGACAGTAGCCTTGAGATGTAAATCCCAAAACTTGTCCACATATTTGTGGATAGACTCATGATAGAGAAGCCTCAAACTCCGCCATTCGGTGAGCACTTTGTCCTTTGCGTCGCTTGCAAGGAATTGCTTCTTGATGGAAACTCGTAGAGTTCTCCATGTCTTTGGGGCTTTGCCGTTGCCATGAAGGCTAGATCTCTAGGAGAATAGCTATTGCTTTCGGCGGAAGAGAAGAAAGGTGAAGAAGAGGGTGACCTCTTTTTTTCCCTTTTCTTCTTTTGTTTCCTCTCTTCCCTTTCGGAGTGACAAGGAGAAGGACTATGGGTTAACCGTTTCCTCTTGGGAGGAGTTGGCAATCGTTTAGTCCGCCGTCTTTGTGGAGCCACATCTTCGGAGGAACTTAGAGATTCATTACTTTCTTGTTCTTTGGATTCCTCTCTCGTATGGGAGAGAGTTTTCTTTTGGGGGTCTCATCAAGAGGCCTCCTAAGCTCTCTCTCCTCTTGGAGAGGAAATCAAATCCCATAAGCACGAAATTGTTGAGTAACTTTGTCTTGCAAAGCGGGGTTGCCCATAGCTTGTTGCAACCTAGTAACAAGATAATTAACAAACATGGAGCATCATCATTAGCACCTTCATGTGCAAACTCAAAGTTATCAATGTTCATTCTACTCTCTTGGTTATTGTCGGCCATGTTAATTAAACTTATGTGTTTACTTAGTGCATGCTTTGGCAATTCAAAACCTTAGTTGCTACTCCTCTTAGCCTTTTAAAACAGGCACTTAAGTATCTACACCCACGGCTCGAATTGGTTAATTATAGAGAGTAGTGGAGTGAGTCTAGCATAGCAAAGTTGCCAAGGGATAGCTCCTTTCGGACTTCTCATGGCTCAATAATGGTAAAGCCGTAGGCAAGCCTATAAAGACGCCATTATTAAGACCAAAGCTCCCGAGGTGTGCACCATATCCCACATAGTGGGCTCAACAAAACCGATAATGGATCCCAGTCCCACTTACCGTAATATAATTAACAAAATCAACCATTAAATAGGATACTTAAGGACCTCTCTTCTTAAGCAAGAAAAGAGAAACCAAATGCTCTGATACCAATGTAATGGAAATGGCCTATGATCTTTGAGAGTAGCGGAATTAGGAAATTAGGTGAAGCACTTTTGTGAGATTACTTTGTGAGCGTAGCGGGTGAACTTGATTGATGGTAGCAACATAAACATGGTACTTAGTTAACTTGGCATGAACAATACTTTTGCAAGAGAGAGAGTTTAGAGAACATGACAACAATTGTCGGACTAGATTCATACGGAGCCAGTCCTCCCTCCAAAAGGCATTTGTATTATAGTTTCTCCCATCAAGAGAGACTCGGTACAATACAATCTTTGTGTTCCTTGTGACCTAGGTGATGCAATGAAGATGGAAAGCTTCATGTATCACAAGCATAACATAAACTTTGTAGAAAGCATTAACTATCCCAAGCTTCAGTCCGAAGGCCTCAAACACCTTCGAAGGTGGAGAGAGCTAGCGGGGAATGAGGATAGGGAAGAGTAAGAAGAAACAGTCCGTAGGAGAAATAAATAGTTCCTCACTTATCATCACTCTTCTTGCTAGCATACATAATAGCATAGTAATGAAGATGGAGAAGATGGCAAGCTTAAGCATTGAAGCATGGCTCTAGGTGGGATTTGCATTCCATAGCCAAGAGTGTTGGTGTAGGCTCTCACTTCTCACAATCTTGCAGAAGGAGGTGGAGCTCCTCAACTTTCACCAAGTGAGAATGAATCCACAAAATGAGTGTGTGTGTGTGGTGTATATCCCCCCAGCACCCCCCTTGCTTGCTTGGGATGAATTTTAGCTTTTACACATATTTCAAGCTCATCGGACCCCTCTCCCCCCTAGCGAATCACATGCAACATGCATTCAAGTACATGGGTAGTCTTTGGACAAGTGTCCTCCTTACGACTTAGAGAGAGAGCTTGAAAATATCTAGATATTTGTTGGATGGAACTAGAAGCTCATTGAACCCCTCTTTAGCCCAACCAATAGCATTCAAGCACACCATGTGTCTAAGCATAGGGAGAGTGTGACATGTGTCCCATGTACACTTTGAGAAAAGGGGTGTCCTTTGGGTGAGTGGAATGTTAAGTCAAAGGTTCCCCTAACTTTGGGACTTTCATGCATAGCCACCTTCTCAAGCACCATCCTGATTAAGTTTGTAGGGTCTCTTTTTGACTCAAGCACCTTACCCCCAATGCATGGGAAGCTTCTCAAGCACCTTCCTCGTTAAGTATGACAAGCACCTCAAGTACCTTAGTCACCAAGCATGACAAGCACCTCAAGCACCTTAGTCATCAAGCACGCACCTTAGTCATCAAGTACGACAAGCACCTCAAGCACCTTAGTCATCAAGTACGCATCTTAGTCATCAAGCACGCACCTTAGTCATCAAGCACGACAAGCACCTCAAGCTTAGGTCGGGTTCCCACCTCAAGCTCAGCCCTAGCTTGCTAACACTAACTATTGGAGGTCTTTAATAAAGCTAACCCTAAGGTCTTTTAAGCTCCATTAGTTGCACGTTGCTCTTTGATAGACTACCTCCTTTTGGACCCATATTGAGATGTAACCATCTCTCCTCTTGGTCCCCTACTGAGATAAGTCTAGAAGCACTTATTTTTCTTTGGTAGACCATCTCCCTTTTGGACCCCTATGGAGATGGAACCATCTCTTCTTTTGGTCCCGTGTTGAGATAGGTCTAGAAGCACATGTCTCTATTCTAACTCTTGTTCCCGTTTATTCTCCCACATTAAATGATCTGTTTAATATGAGAAAATCATTTGGTAAAGTTAGATATCATATTTTATGACATAACCACATGCAACAGGAGGGTCCCAAGTCTCGTAACATCCTTTCCACCAGGGATAGCAACTGTCCTCAATTGTTGCTCATGAAAGAATCAACTGGACTGTGAGTGATGGAAAGTGTGAAAAAGGTCTGGGAAGTTGCAGAAAAAAATCAGGCATCCACCTGGCACCCTCAAGAGTGACCTTTAAAAGGTCAAAAGATAGTGGTTATAAACTATGCCATCGCGTGTGGTGGTGGTCTCGTGATCAACTATTTGTGCAGGGGTGAGTTTTTCTTCTTGGTCCACAAGTGAAGGTGGATCCTCATAAATGTAATGTGTAGGTAGGGGGTCCTCTGAAAGGTCTTAAAAGACTGATGTGGAAAGCATTGTGAATTTGCCAATGTAAAGGTAGGTCTAAACGAAAGAAAACATCATTGATCAGAGCAGAATTTTGAATGGGCCGTAAAAACGAAGAGCAAGTCTAACAAAAACATTAGTATCAACACTTTTGATCCTTCGTTTTTCAATGCGAAGCATAACATAATCACCTTCTTTCAATTGGTGTGCCTTGCGGTCCTTGTTAGCATACTTATTGTAAATTTCTTGTGAGTGTTTAATGGCAGAATACACACATGCATAAATATCATGAAGATTAGCAGTAAATCATGAGCGGCAAGTACAACATTAGAAAGACTTGAAGCGAGTAGACATAGAATGCCCATACACAATTTCAAATGAAGATTTACCTGTGGCAGTGTGAGTGGTATTGTTATATATGATGGGGAGGAGCTGGGAGCACAACGGAAGAAGAATACGCACGCACACACTCACACACACACCACCATAGCCACACACAGGTTGAAGGGGGAGAGCCAATGTACTGTATGCCCCCTTTCTTTTTTTTCTCTTATCTTATGCACTAAGGCACAATACACATTGTACTTAGTGTTAGTGGCACACACAAGTGTATGGCTGTACACTTAGGGTTAGCAGCAATTAGTGATGGGCGGTCGGCCACATGGGCATTAAACCTAACATTCTCCCACTTGATGGCCAATGTGGGAGACTATAAAAATGGAAGAGCACCACTCTTCACCCAATGCCCATCAACTCACGACAGTGTTGAAACTAATGGCTGGAGAGACTCTTAGTGAGTGCATCCGTTGTGTTCTCTGACGTAGGAATCTTCAATAAATCAAGGCTCTTGTTTGGCAGGCATTCACGAGACTGAAGTGATAGCGCACGTCAATGTGTTTCGTTATGGAATGAAACACTGGATTGTTAGCCAAGGCAATAGCACTTTGACTGTCACAATGAAGAACTGGTGTACACTGCTCCAATCCAAGATCTTTCACTAGGCGAGCAAGCCAAATAGCTTCTTTGCATGCTTCACTCAATGCAACATACTCTGCCTCTGTGGTAGAAATGGATGTACAATCTTGAAGAACAGATCTCCAAGAAATAGCAGAACCAACAAATGTGTAAATCCAACCTGTTGTTGATTTACGACTGTCAACACAACCTGCATAATCACTGTCTACAAATCCCTGAATGGATGACTCTCCACAACCATAGCATAACTGTCTATCTGCAATGCTACTCAAGTATCTGAGAATCGACTTGACAACATCCCAATGCTTTTTACCAGGGTTAGACATAAATCTGCTGACAACTCCCACTGCATGTGCAATGTCAGGTTTTGTAGCCACCATGGCATACATGAGACTACCACAAGCAGAAGCATAAGGAATTTTATCCATCGTAGCTTTTTCCTCAGCAGATTTGGGACAATCGTTCTTGCTAAGTTTCAAATATGCATGCAATGGAGTACTCAAGGCCTTCCCCTTCTGCATGTTGAAACGATCAAGAACCTTGTGCACATACTCTTTTTGAGAAAGTTACAACAACCTCTTCTTACGATCACGAGTAATGCGCATACCCAAAATGTGATTGGCTTCACCCAAATCTTTCATGTCGAATTGACTTTTCAGCTTGGTTTTCAAGTCAGCAATGTCCTTCTTAGAATGACCAGCAATAAGCATGTCATCTAAATAAAGGATAAGCATAATAAGCTGTCTATTTGGTTGTCTTTTCATGTAAAGACATGGATCCTCATTACTGTGCTTACAGCCTAGGGAATGCATAAATGCATCAAACTTTTGATACCATTGTTTGGACGATTGCTTCAAGCCATAGAGACTTTTCAGAAGCTTACAGACCAAATGCTCCTTGCCCTTGAGCACAAACCCTTCAGGTTGCTGCATATAAATCTCTTCCTCAAGATCACCATGTAAGAAAGCTGTAATGACATCCATTTGATCAAGTTCCATATCTTCAGTGGAAACCAAAGCAAGCAACATTCTTAGTGTCGTCATCTTGACCACTGGAGAAAAGATTTCCTGGAAATCTACACCATATTCTTGCTTGAAACCTTTGGCCACTAAACGAGCTTTGTAATTCTCAACATTGGATGCAATCTTCTTCTTGTAAACCCATTTACAAGGCAAAGCTTTCCTACCTTTTGGAAATGGAACAAGTTCCCATGTTTTATTCTTTGCAATACTGGATAGCTCCCTCTTCATAGCATGTTCCCATTGAACCTTATCATTGGCTAGCATAGCCTCTTTGTAACAAAAAGGCTCACCACTATCTGTCAGCAACACAAAGTCCATGCCTGGAACAAACCGTTCTGGCGGATGTGAGACTCTTTGAGATCTCCTCGGCTGATCAGAGCTTGTACTAGCCTGTGTAGTAATTGGCTCTGGAGCTATCTGTACAGGAGGTGATACATCGAAAAATGTCACTTTTTGGAATTCAACCTCTTTTGTTGGCTGCCTATGCATCTTGGTCTCATTGAAGACAACATCACTGCTACTGATTACTGATCGACTTTCCGGATCCCATAAACGATAGCCAAATTGACCATCTACACCATAGCCAATAAAGATGCATTTCCTAGACTTAGGGTCAAGCTTAGCACGCAACTCCTTGGGTACATGTGCATAAGCTTCGCAGCCAAATGCCCTTGAGATAATAATCAAAAGAAGAAGCTGAAAATAAAAAGGCCAAGGATGGAGCCTGAAAAGGCGCAAAAGAAACAAACACACACCAAATTCTAGCATTGTCCACTTGCCAGCATTACTTTCACTTGAGCCTACTCCACACTTGGCGCACTGACTCGCACCTATTTTTGTTATGTGTTGACCACTAGCTTTGTCTTGAAATAGTGAAGAGGTGCAATCACCTCCTTTTTTAGTGTTTCTGACTGTGGCCTTACACACACCGCTTCAAATCTGGACAAGCATGCCAAATGATTTGTCTCGCGTTAGCATACACACACACACACACACACACACACACACACACACATAGCGTCACTGCTAATCACTGCCTATATACCGATTATGGCACAATTGCTCCCAATCCTCTCTCTCGCTCTCTCTCTCTCTATGGCACCCCGCATTCAGTGTCGACCCTGATGCCCGTAGCTGCAGCCCCTGTTCTCAAACGTTTCTCTGCACGACCTCGCCAAGTGCCCTCCAGCTCGCAGATAGCAAGTCTTTTTTTTTTGGAAATAAAAAAAATTAAGCTTGCGTTCCCACCCTTCTCTACCTCTAGCTCGTAGAAGGAGTCGACGACTCGTCTTGGCTCAAGTTGGCTGAGGCTCATGCATCCTGCCTCCATTAAGAAATAACTTTTTCTTTAGAAAAATAGAAAAAAACTGGGAAGAGGGGGTTCTTGCACCGTTGAAATTCAAAAAGGGTTTACAAATTTTGAATTGCAACACTCATTTGACCGTGGGCAGATCCAAATTATAAAACTGCAAGTCAAAGGATTTTTCCTTCTTAGAATTGAAGTGCTTGATTTTTCGGTCCAATGGCCAAAAGGGATTTGTGCTATGACCTTTTCTCTTGCTTTCTATGAAAAAAAATTCTATGTAAGAGCATCGGTGCGGGTTCTCATTGTGTGCTATGATTGTATGTTTTTCATAAATGAGCTTCACTACATAAAAGTTCAATTTATGCACTCTTCTAATACATGAATTTATTCCAAATCCTCTTGTCATTAAGGAAAAAATTTTATAAGCAAGCATGAGAGCTTCACTTTTGAGTATCCTTAATAACATTGCATGGATGTATGGTTGGGACTTTGTGATTAAACTTGACATTGCTTGTGCATTTTTAGTGCTTGATGATAATGTAAAACCATGCAGGGCACTAAATTTAAGCTTGTTTGATGGCCAGAAGTGAGCAGTAAAAATTTTGAGCTTGTGACTAAGCATGCTTTTAGTGTTTATATTGGATGTTCATATGCTAGACATCACTAACAATTGAGCTTCATTTTGACGGGGTGTGGCAGAAGTGTGTGTTCATATGATCCAAGAAGGGGTCATCATTGCAAAAAATATTGCAAAATTTGGCTACCTAGAGCCATTCCATTTTTTTGGATTTAAAGTTGTATACATGCTAGCTCATAGCTTGGTTAAAAGTTAAAATGTTTTCATTTTGAGCTAGTATTTACCCAACTTTTTTGAGCTTTCAAGTACAAAATTTGTCTATTGAGAGCCATTCATTTTCATTTCATCAAGTTGCAGTCATCTCTAGCTCATAGCGTGCTCTTAAATTGTAGAATTTCATGTGAGCTAGTTGTTAGCCAACTTTTTGAACAGCTTTAAATTGTAAAATTAGGCTTTCAAGAGCCACTTCATTTCATTCAAAAGTTGCATTATTTTCAGCTCTTGGCTTATTTTAAACTCCATATTTCATTGAGCTAGAAATTAATCAAAACTTTTGAATCATACATGAGAGATGATAAAAATTATAAAATTTGCTTATGTAGAAGCTCATTTTCTCTCTCATGGTTGTTATGTATGCATAAATTTTCTACAAAGAGCATCATGTGCATAACCAAAGGCATTTTTCTTCCTTGGGTTTTTACCCTTTGGCAAATTCGGATATGCAAGACCCTAGCGTTAGGTTTTCATTAATGTTTTTTGTGTGCTTTTGGATTTCAATAATTGGCTTTTGTAGCTTGTGTTTAGACTTAGCTTCAAAAATCTTCTGTTACAAATAAAAAGATCAAGAGACTTCTCTACACAAGGGATGCTTGCTCAAGGATGCTTAAAAGAGCATGAATAGGTGTAATCCTTTCATGATTTTGCTCTTTTGTTCATCTCTCCATTCTCTTACTTGGCTTAATTGAAATTTTGCTTCTAAATTATGATTCCTCTTTTGAATTCGGCCACCGGCCATTGAATGCGGCCACCGGCCACCGGCCATTGACTTCCGACCACTGGCCATCGACCATTGACTACCGGCCACCGGCCAACTGACCGGTTGTTTTCCGGCCACTTTCTGGCCGCCGTCCGGCCATAATATTCTGGCGAAAAAGAATATTCCGGCGAAAAAAAAAGTCTCGGGGGCAGAGGCCCCCAAGGCCTTTAAAGTTGCCCCTGATTCTTGTCCGTGAAAATTTTGGTTTCCAGTGAGTGATTTTCCTTCACGCACGATGGCTTCTCCTCATAATGGGGGCTTTACAAATGTGCGCTTTTACCACAGAAAATTACAAGGGTAAATCAGGCTCCATACTTAACAATCTCCCACTTGGAGACTAATCTCCAAACCAAACCTGTGACTGCTTTCCATTCTGGCTTCTTATCCTTGAATGCCAATTGAAGATGAGCAAAAGCTCAACTTCTCCTTGTTTACCACCTTTGTAAACATGTCTGCAGGATTTTCACTTGTATGCACCTTTCCTAGCTTTAGTTGTCCCTCTTCCAAAAGAGTGCGTATGAAGTGATATCTCACCTCAATGTGCTTTGTCCTTAAATGAAAGGCTGAGTTCTTCGCAAGATGGATAGCGCTTAGGCTATCACTGTACAAGACACAATTGTCTTGTTTGAATCCAAGCTCTTCTAAGAATCTGTGAAGCCACAGAATTTCTTTGCTTGCCTCCGTCATTGCTACATACTCTACTTCCGTGGTAGAAAGTGAAACCACTTTCTGCAGCTTTGAAGCCCAGCTTACTGCTGTGCCTCCAACCGTGAACACATAGCCAGTAGTGCTCCTTCGAGTATCTTTGTCACCTGCCATATCTGCATCAGCATACCCTTCTAGAAAAATATCAGTTCCTCCAAAATACAAAGCATTTGTTGTTGTCCCTTTTAGATACCTAAGTATCCACTTCACAGCTTGCCAATGCTCTTTATCTGGGTTGTCCATGAACCTACTCACAACTCCCACTGCATGTGCAATGTCTGGCCTTGTCCAGACCATAGCATACATTAGAGAACCTACCGCTGCAGCATATGGAACTTTAGACATATAGGCTATCTCCTCTTGTGTCTTTGGACACATATCCTTCCTTAGTTTAAATTGACCAGCCAAAGGTGTAGAAACTGGTTTTGCATTTTGCATTGCAAACCTTTCTAGTACCTTCTTGATGTAATCTTCTTGAGATAGCTTTATTGTCTTCTTCGTCCTGTCCCTTGATATTTTCATACCAAGTATCCTCTTTGCAGCACCTAAATCTTTCATTGAAAAAGATTTTGACAGCTCCTCTTTTAGGTCTTTGATGTCCTGCATGTTAGCACTTGCAATCAACATGTCATCAACATACAACATTAGGATGATGAATTTCCCATCTCCCAAATTCTCCGTGTAGACGCAGTGATCCGAGTTGCATCTTGTGAATCCATGATCCAACATCCATCGATCAAACTTCAAGTACCATTGTCTTGATGCTTGCTTTAAACCATACAAGCTCTTCTTTAATCTGCAAACCATTTTCTCCTTACCTTTTACTTCATACCCCTTTGGTTGAAGCATGTAGATTTCCTCCTCTAAGTCACCGTGAGGGAATGCCGTATTTACATCCATTTGCTCGAGATTTAGATCATGAGCAGCCACAAGGCTTAAGACAATCCTAATTGAGTTCATTTTTACAACAGGAGAAAATATTTCATTGAAGTCAATACCTTTCTTTTGAGAAAAACCTTTTACCACAAGCCTAGACTTGTACCTTTTCTTCCCACCTTCTTCTTCCTTTAGCTTGTACACCCATTTGTTTTGAAGTGCCCGCTTACCTTTAGGCAACTCAACCAACTCCCATGTTTGGTTGCGATGTAGTGAGTCCATCTCCACTTGCATGCTCTTCGTCCATTCTTCGTTGGATTCATGTTGCATAGCTTCTTCCTATGATTCCGGCTCTCCAGAATCTGAGATCAAGAGATGGTTGAAGGAAGGAACAAACCTTTCTGGAGGTCTACTTGCTCTTGTAGATCTTCGGGGAATAGGTTGAGGCTCCTCATTTGGTTGACGTTGTTGCACATTGTCACCGTTTGCAGTCCTTGAGTCTTCACTGTCCTCAAGCTCCATGTACTCATCACCTGTTTCTTTTGTTTGTTTTCTTTCCAAGTAATCTTTGTACATATTTTGTTCGTTAAAAATTACATCCCTACTCCTTAAGATTTTACCATCTTCAGGATTCCATAGGCGATACCCAAAGTATCCTTCTCCATAGCCAATGAAGAAACACTTTTTGGACTTTGCATCTAACTTTGATCTTGGGTTTCTATCTATGTGCACGAAAGCCTCACACCCAAACACTTTGAGAAATACATAATTCACCGGTTTACCTATCCATGCCTCTTCTGGAACTCCCCCATCCAATGCCGTTGAGGGTGACCAATTGATTAAGTACACAGACGTACTTACAGCTTCCGCCCAAAGCTCAAGCGGTAGGCCTGCATGTAGCCTCATGCTTCGTGCTCGTTCCATGATTGTCCTATTCATCCTTTCCGAAATCCCATTTTGTTGAGGTGTCCTTGGGGTTGTCCTTTGCCTCCGAATGCCATTGCTAGCACAAAAGCTTTCAAAAGCTTGGCTGCAATATTCGCCTCCATTGTCGGATCTGAGGCATTTAACCTTGGTACCTGTTTCATTCTCCACAAAGGCTTTCCACCTTTGAAATATGGAAAATACATCGGATTTATTCTTCATGACATAAACCCATGTTTTTCTAGTCGCATCGTCTATGAATGTTACATAGTACAATGAGCCACCAAGTGATGGTGTACTTGCAGGACCCCAAACATCAGAATGAACCAACTCAGGTTTTTTATTTTTTCTTTCATTTCCTGATTTTTGAAATTTTACCCTCTTTTGTTTACCATAAACACAATCTTCACAGAACTCTAAGTCCACTTCTTTCAAACCTGGTAAAAGCTTCTTTGTTTGAAGGATTTGCATTCCTTTGGCACTCATATGCCGAAGTCGGTAGTGCCACACCGCACCGTCAACTTCTGTAGTTGCTGCACAAGCTGAAGGTTGCGTGTTAACAGTACACAAGTAAAGTGTACGGACTTTTTCACCCTTGGCAACCACCAAAGATCCCTTTGAGATCTTCCACCGTTTGTTTCCGAATGCAATGTTGTGACCTTCATCGTCCAATTGTCCTGTAGAGATCATATTTTTGCGAAGAGAAGGAACATGCCTAACATCTTTAAGCTTCCATTCATTTCCGTTAGCAGTTTTGACAGAAACTGTACCTTTGCCGACAATCTCACAAGCTTCATCATCTCCCAAGTATACATACCCAAAATTACCTTTGGTGTAGTCTTGGAAATGTTGCTTGTGTGGTGTCGCATGGAATGAAGCCCCGGAATCTACTATCCAGGAATTAGACACATTGTCTAATGAGAGAATTAGAGCATCTTGCTCTACTTTACCTGCCACATTGGCCTCCGATGTTGGCTTGTTGTCTTGAGACTCTGTCTCCTTCTTCTTCTTGGACCAGCAATCCTTCTTGACGTGGCCCTTCTTGCCGCAGTTCCAACATTCAAGAACTGACTTTGTGCGTGACTTGCTCCGCCTTGAGCGATCACGACCCTTTTGGTTTTTGAACCTCTCCTTAAGCCTTCCTCTTGTTTCCACTGATAGTGCAGCACTTGATGATTCTCCTGTGCTTCTCCTTCGCATTTCCTCGCTTAGGAGAACACCCACAACATCATCAAACTTAAGAGTATTTGTGCCAGAGATAGAATTACTTACAGCCATCACAAGGCTGTCCCAACTATCTGGTAGAGATGATAGTATAAGGAGAGCTCGCACTTCGTCATCGAAATTGATTTTCACTGATCGAAGTTGACTTATGTTTGTGTTAAAGTCATTTAGGTGTTCTGCAACTGAACCATTCTCTGCCATCTTTAGATTGAACAAGCGCTTCATAAGAAATACCTTATTGGATGCCGATGGTTTCTCGTAGAAGTCGTCAAGTGACTTCATCAAGTCCTCCGTGGTCTTCATCTCCGAAACATTGAAGGCCACCGTTGATGCCAAGCTTAACCGGATTTTTCCCAGTGCCTTTCGATCAAGGACAATCCATGCTTCATCTGCCATTGTTGCGGGCTTCTTCGCAAGACCGCCTAGTGGCAAATAGAGGTCCTTCTGGTAGAGATAGTCTTCAATCTGCATCTTCCAATGTTGGTAGTTTTTGCCGTTGAACTTCTCAATCTTGAGCTTCCCTTCCTCCGCCATAACTCCCACTCAATTCAAGGAATCCTTTCCTTGAGATAATTTAGCTACGAGCAAACCTTGCTCTGATACCAGTTGTTAGGAAATAAGACGTAGCTAAATAGATAATTGAGTAGATTACTTAATGGAGAGAGACAGATTTATATACACGAGATTTTAGAGTAGAGAGAGAGAGAGAGAGTACACACGATATACGTGGTTCACCCAATGTGGGCTACGTCCACGGGAAATCAGCCACTCAATGGCATTAGTACTTCAAAACAAGAAGTAGTTTACAAAGGGATTATACCCTTAATGGAGCTCCCGCCTTGCTTCACTCTCACCACCTCACACTCACCTTGTTGCATCAACTTCACACTATGAAATGTGTGTAGAAATGGCCTCCTTTTATAGGCCAAAAGGGCTACCCTCTCTTATGAGAGACAGCCATGTGTAGCCGCCCTTGTGGGAATAAGTCCAAATCGGACCCTCCAATCCGCCCATGTGTGGCTGCCCTTGAGAAGACAAGTCCGCTTTTGAATTCGGCCACCGGCCATTGACTTCCGACCACCGGCCATCGACCATTGACTACCGGCCACTGGCCAACCGACCGGTTGTTTTCCGACCACTTTCCGGCCGCCGTCCGGCCATAATATTTTGGCGAAAAAGAATATTCCGGCGAAAAAAAAAGTCTCGGGGACAGAGGTCCCCGAGGCCTTTAATGTTGCCCCTAATTCTTGTCCGTGAAAATTTTGGTTTCCGGTGAGTGATTTTCCTTCACGCACGATGGCTTCTCCTCATAATGGGGGCCTTACAAATGTGCGCTTTTACCACAGAAAATTACAAGGGTAAATCAGGCTCCATACTTAACAAGTAAAGGTACAAGAAAGAGGCATCGGGTTCGATTGTTGCTCGGGGTGGAGAATAGCTAGTGAAGACCTAGCCCACCTTTTTATGGGATGCCCAACAATCAGGGGCATGACTGGGAAAATATGCAAGTGGATTCAAAGGACATGGAAAATTAAGTTCTTGAAGAATGATTTGTTCTTTGGTAGTAACAGGTTGGGAAGTCCTGCTCTTCTTGTCTGCACTCAAATAATCAGGTACTACTTCTTGCACCATATTTGGCAAGCAAGGAACCGCCATGTGTTTGAGGGGGATATGGTTGTGGCAAGATTTTGTGAAATCATACAAGAGAGCAGAGTGACGATACACATGATCGGAGGCAAACAAGCCTCAGAGGAATGGTCTAGAACAATACATAACATCTTGTAATAAGTAAAGCCTAAGAGTGGTAGTGGTTTCTCTGCCAAGCAGATAACTTGCAATCCTTTGGCCCTCAAGGCTTGGTCTAAGCTTGAGGTTTTTGTATATTTATGATGTTCTTAATACTATCCACTCACAATTGTGAGTTTTGCAAAAAAAGAAGATTTATAATTTTGTCGCTAAGAGAAATTTTTTTTTCCACAGACAAAAAAAAGGGAGAAGATGACACATAAACTCCCAAGAGATAAGGGTGCCGAGATTCTCCAGTAGCTAACGCTTTATATCTTGTGCTTCTTGATGCACAAATGCCAGCAACATCTCATGTTGTCCCTGTGCCAAGTCCAAATTATATGTTGCTTGTTGTTGCAAGCCTCGTAGAGGCTTTTAGGTGCAACAAGGATCTTAGGACCTTGCTCAAATCTATGCAACCACATCCATTTCTAGGCACGGGTGATGATGTGCCTACTCAACTAGAAGATCAAAGAATTTAGATGGATGACTACTTAGCTCTTGTCCGCTACAATTCAACAGCTTAGGGGAGAACATCAAGGGCTAAGCTAGAAGGACCAGTAAAGATGCAATGAATCTGTAATTTCTAGTCTCGTCAAGTAGCAAAAGTAACCCAAAGCTGGGTTGACCTAAAGCATCATCTCAAGGAATGGTATCTTCCTCTAGATTACTCCACCACAAAGATGAAAGAGTTTCTTTCTTGTGAGCTAGGAAACAGGTCTACTAAAGCATACTATGAAGAGTTTGTTCGATTTTCACGATATGCTCTCTTATGACAGAGGAACGAAAGCTAAGTTGATTCATCATTGGGATTTTGGCTCTTGAAAAGTAGAGTCCCTTTGACCTACCTCATTAGAGGATGCTCTATTCCAGGTGGCCAAGTCAAAGCATAAGAGCAATTTTAAGGGAGATATTGTAACAAATATGAAGCGAGAATTTCCTTCTTACCCAAAGCAACCTTATCAAGTAGCTAAAGTGTCATTTATACAGAAGCCAACTACCCAACCCCAACCTCCACTGTATCTTTTCATGTGAACACTCTTCTAATCACTCAAGGTGGGAGACAAATTCAATGCTACAAATGCCTAGAATTTGGCAATAAGAAGTCAAAATTCCCAAAAGAAAATAATCCCGGTATTGTGGCTACACATGTTAACTTTCAGAATCAACCCAATCAAAGAGGATAGTTCAAAAAACTTGGAACAAGAGAAATAAATCCACACAAGCAAGTTCTCTACCTACGACTCATTTTCATGCTTGAAGGATGACAATCAACTCACCAACAACAACAAAAATAAACTTCTTTTCACTAAAGGATAAGATAGAAGAATAAACCAATATCTATGTTGCCTTGGATCCCAGTGGCCGAAATCAGTAATTCCCATTTCTTGAGACCAAGGGAGAGTCTGAGGGTAAACCTCTTTCCTTTCTTATTGATTTTGGTAGCTCACATTCATTTTTTGTCACCTAGCATTGTAAAAAGATTTCAAGTCACCTCCCAACCCCCATGGGCATAAGCTATGGGTTTCTCTAGCAAACGGGTTAACCATCTTGACACATGAACAGATGGTAAATCTATCATTTCAATTAGAAGGCCACTCAATCCTATAAATATTTAGAATCCTAAAGATGAGGATTTCTAGGGATAGATTGGTTGAGTAGAAATAAATCAAACATCCACTGTGGTGAAGGGACTGTTTCTTTTCAAGATTCAAATGGTGAACAAGTATTACTACATGGTAGAGCAAGAAAAGTTCCCTTGAAGGTGGTTAAAGCTAGTACTTTAGTTAAATAATGAAAAAAGGGATTGTCAATCTGTGTTTTAAGACTCAATAAACCAAAAACAGAATCAAAAGAATTAGAGCTTGAATGGCTAAATGAGTATCATGACACTTTTCCTAAAGAATTGGCAAGTCTTCCTCCACCTAGGGAGCTAGTGCACAAGATTGAACTCATTCATGGTGCCCAAACAATAGCAAGTGCGTTCTACAAGATGTTGCTTTCTGAATCCATAGAGCTAAAGAATGAGCTGACTCAGCATTTAGAACAAGGTTTCATTTGACCCAATGTCTCTTTCTAGGGTGCTCCTGTACTCTTTCAAAAGAAGAAAGATGAGGTGTTCAGACTTTGCATAGATTTTTGAGGTTTAAATCATTGCACCATCAACATTAAGTATCCCCTGCCTTGCATAGATGAGCTACTTGACTGACTCGATGGCACCAAATATTTCACCAAGATTGATCTCAGGTTAGGGTACTACCAAGTAGGAATCAATGAAAGGGATATTTTTAAAACAACTTTCAATACAAGGTTTGGGCATTGTCAGTTCATAGTCATGCCTTTTGGCCTGACTAACATCCTTGCCACCTTTAACCATCTCATGAATGACCTTTTTAGGACAAATCTAGAAGATTTTATTTTGGTCTTCTTTGACAACATCTTGGTGTATTCAAAGACAAGAGAAGATCATGAACAAGATCTATGCCATGTCTTGGAATTCTTAGAAAGGCCCAGTCGTATGCCACGCAAAGCAAATGCTCCTTTTTTGTAGAAAAGCTTGCCTATTTAAGACTCATAGTCTCTAAGGATGGACTCTCTTCAGATCCAGCTAAGGTTGAAGATGTAGTCCAGTGGCCCATTCCCAAGACTGTTTCGGAAGTTCAAAGATTTCTTGGCCTCACAAGATGGTGTATAATAATTGCTAAAGATTACACGCTCATTCCAGGGATATGTTGCATGTAAGGAAAAACATGTGAATTGTAAGAAGAGACTTGTCAATTGTAAGAAGAAGCATGAGAAGTGAAAGAAAGAGCATCTGAATTCTAAGAAGAGTTTTGACAAGTGTAAGAAGAAGCATGAGAATTGTAAGAAACTGTAAGAAGAGCATGTGACACGTGTAAAAAGAATCACCAGAAGTGTCAAAAAATGTAAGAAAAAGCATGTAAAGTGTAAGGATATGTAAGAATAAGTTTGTGTTGCATTAAAGATCTAACTATCTGAAACTAGAATTGAGCGGTTTGTTAGCTTAAACTAGTAAACTAAAATCTATAAGAGCTTTGGAGCCCATTGCTATATAAGAAGCCTCTTTTAAAGAAGTTTTCATATATAGGTATGTATGCTACTTAAGCTTCTTACCCCCCTTAACCTTCCAAGAAGACCCACTCCTTCCCACTAGGCAATTCCAAATTCTCTCCTCTTTTGCATGCATGCATAGTTTTAGCTATGGAAAATTGAACTTTATCTCCCCTTTACCCTTTCTTCTCTCTCCATTTAGGTTTGTAAAAATATTTTACTCAAACTTGGGATGAACTTAACCCTTGCCTTTGAACATCCTTTTCCCTCGCAAGAGGTTCTCCCTCTACAATTCTAGATTTATCCCTCTTAAAATTTTCTTCTCATTTCCCTGTTGCTTACAAATGATATTGTATTGTCAATCATTTCCCCTATTCCCTTAAGTTCCTCTCGATTTACCCAACCACGTCAAGCTTATCCTCTTGACATTCACCCCATTTGAAGAAGAAAAAGAGAAAGAAAATGAAAGAAGAAGAGGCCCCTTCTCTTTCAAGCACCCTTCCCTTACCCCTATAACCAACCTTGTCAAGGAAATCAAGAGACGTTTAAGGTTTCCAATAAAAATCAAATGGAGGCAAGAAGCTCTCTCTCTCTCTCTCTCTCTCTCTCTCTCTCTCTCTCCCCCCCCCCCCCCCCCCCCCCCCCTAAAGAACAAGTAGTAGACCTTTTTTTTAAATTAGAGGTATGTCTAAACTCCATCCTATGAATTCGATAAGAAGTGCAATCGCATACTCGACCACAAGAGGTGTTACATAATATTCACCATGTCGTAAGTTTAGGGATTTCAAAGTCATATCCACATTCACCCCCTCTTTAGGAATTATAGATAAGGTTGTAAGAACTTACATAATTGCATGAAACTCATCAAGCATTCCTAGAAAGATTGCATCTCACAAATTCTAGGTGTTGGAGATCAAGCTTAATGATCTAGCCTAGGAATACCTTAGTCCTAGTTTAATTAGCTGCAGTTTAAGCATTCAATAAGGCAAAATGAAATTTTACTCTTTTGGGTCTTTGTACCTTTAGCACCCTCAATCCTCACCCTAAATCACTCCAAGCTTATCCGTAGCCTTCTTGAAACATCCCTCTTTCTTATTGGACCATTTTCATATCACTACAATCTCTCCCTAGATATATGAGTTAATGAGGCCAGAAGACCTTGTTTTGTACTCCCTATATAAAGGGACACTCGTTTTGTATCTTTTACAGTTTCTAGAAGAAGCTTAATATATTGTTATCTAGTTCTCATGCTCTAAATCATTTATTGCACTATTAATGCTACTAATCTAACATGGTATCAGAACCTTGATTAATCTAACTACAGATTGGTGGAGTGCTTCTGAGTCTTCATTAATGACAACTCTTCAAGGATTGCAAAGAAGGGAGACTCTGCAGTTTCTTCAAATTGCAGAACTACAAGGTCTAATTTTGAAATTTAAATGTTTTGTTGTTCAATTATAGCATAAGGGAACAACTATTTAAGCTTTAAGAGAAGGTCAGCTAGCACATAGAGTATATGGAAGTTCCATGCCTTGAGGACATGATCAGCCCACAAAAGGGAGTAAGCCCAAAGCTTTGCGGAAATCTTTGAACTTCTCATGAGACAATGCCTTTGTGAGAAGATCTGCAAGGTTGTCCCGTGTTGGCACATAATCCAAGCTGATATCTCTTGCCAAAAGTCTCTCCATGACATAGTGGTAATGCACCTCAATGTGCTTTGTGCGAGCATGAAAAATTGGGTTCTTCGCAACTGCAAATGTGCTCTGGTTGTTAGTGTAGATGGTGTTGGCAGTGTTCTGTCCAACGCCCAAATCAGCCATAAGGCATTTGAGCCATACACACTCAATCGTAGCTATGAAAACAACCTTGTACTCAGCCTCACAACTGGAAGTGGACATATCAGGTTGTTTCTTGCTCAACCATGATATGCATGAACTATTGAGCATGAAAAAACTCGTGGACACTCGCGTGTCATAAAAACTATCTCAATCGGAGTCCAAAAAAGCATGTAAATGTGGTGGCAATGATCCCCCCTTGGGATAAAACAACCCAAAATGTAAGGTGCCGCTCAAGTAGCGAAAGATCCACTTGACAACCTGCCAATTCTTAGACCTTGGGTTATGCATAAATCTGCTAACCTATGAGACTACAAAATGAATATATGTCCTTGTGTTGCATACATAAATAAGGCATTTAATAGCAGTTTGGTAAAGAGTGACATCGTAATATCACCAGCATCATGAAGACTCAATTTCAAACTTGTTTCCATGGGAGTGGCAATAGGTTTGCAATCCTCAAGTCCAACTTATATAGCAATGTCTCTATGTAACTTTTTTTTTGACACAAGGCAACACCATCATCACACTGCTTAAACCGTATGCCCAAGTAATGAGGCAACAGGCCCAAGTCTTTCATCTTGAAAGTAGCATTCAAATCAGCCCTAAATTCAACAATATGTGTCTCATTTGCTCCAATGATAAGAAAATCATCCACATATAGAACAACAATGAGAAGTACATTGCCTTCACGTTTTACATACAAAGTACTCTCCGTTCAACTATTACGAAAGCCTCGCCGTAACCAAATGAGTGTCAGATTTCTCATACCGAGCATGAGGAGATTGCTTCAACCCATACAAAGATTTCTTACATTTGTACACTTTATCTTCCTACCCTTTATGATAAAATCACAAGGCTATGTTATACGTAAAAATTCCTCAAATATGCCACCATTCAAGAAAGCAATAACAATGCCAATGCACATAGAAAGTGCACAGTAGTCATAAGAAGTGTGGGAGCAAAAGTCTTTTTGTAATCGATGCCTTTTTGGTGTGCATAGCCTTTTGCAACAAGTTGAGCCTTACAGCGATCAATCTCACCATGCGGCTTGCGTTTCAACTTGTAAACCCACTTCGTACCAATGGCCTTTTGTCAGGAGGAAAATCACATAAAATCATGTGTCATTTTCTATAAGTGCATCATATTCTCATTACATGACAACCATCCTTTGTGCTTCATCAAAAGATAGAGGTTCCTCAACATCACATAGGCTAGAAATAGCCAAAGCATAACAATTTGATGCATAAGATTCATGGCAAGAACCTAAACGAGTATGACTAGACAAACGTGGATCCAATTTGCTATCACGCAAAGTAGGCACCAACCATTTTGGCATACTCTAGCTTGATCATTCTCAACCCTTTCCTCTTCAAGTACATCATGTACATCTACATCAATAATAGGCTGATCTGTAACATTTTCAAAAACCCCCATAGGCTATACATTTGCCTCATTTGAATTTACATTGAAATTTCCACCAGTGAAAAGAGGCAACAAACTGTCGTAAATGTCATGTGAGCTTACATTACTATCTCTAATATATGATAGCATGGGCTGAAAAAAATCTTCCACAAACACAACATTTTGTGAAACCAAGATACACTTTGTTTGCGGATGGTACAACCTGTAACCTTTTTTTAAGCACTATAATCAACAAAAATACATTTGATAGTCTTATCATCCAATTTTTTGTGATGCGTTTGTGGCACCAAAGCATAAACCAAAAAATTAAAAACGCACATGTGCTCAATAGAAGTCTTTCTATCATGCCATGCTTCATCAGGAGTCATAGACTGCAAAGCTTTTTTAGGATACCTATTAAGTGCATAAGTAGCACACATGATGGCCTCAAGCCAAAATGAATGTGGCAAGCTTGACTCTTGACCATACATCATGCCATCTACATAAGCAACCTGTTTTTCCTTTCAACAATGCCATTTTGTATAGGCATATATGGCACTCTACATTGGTGTTTTACCCCATGACTAGCCAGAAATGCATTAAATTCATGAGACATATACTCCCCCCCCCCCCCGCCCCCATCAGAATGGAGGGTGCCCATAGTACATTTAGAGACATTTTTAGCCATAGCCAAGATTTTCTTGAAGCACATAAACACTTCAAACTTTGCATTAAGCGGATACACCAATGCATGCTTGGAGTAATCATCAATGTAAAAGTCACAAAGTTCAGGTAATTCCCCAAGGACAGAGTTTACATGGGCCCACAAACATCACTATGCACAAGCTACTACAACTTGCATGTAGCCCTAACTGAACCATCACTTGGAAACTTTGAACGCTGCATCTTACCCAAAACACAACCTTCACAAACATTCTTTACAGGTGCTCAAGAGGCAGCAAAGAAGCAACCATATAATATTTCTACAACTGTAGCAAACTGGAAAAATTTAAATGCCCAAAGCGTGCATGCCAAATTTTTTCATCTGAAACAACCTTTGAATCCACAACTGCATTTGCAAAATTCTAGCCACACTTGTCATACAAAGTGAGCTTATATAGCCCATGACATAAAATGCCTGATGCAACAATCTCATCACCAAAATTGAGATCATAAGTTGCACATCTGTCATCCACAAATTTCACAACAAGACCAAGCCTAGCCAGTGAAAATATAGGCAAAAGGTTCTTTTTTATCCTAAATATATATAGTGCATCAACAAGTGTGAAAGAACGACCATTCGTACAAGTCAACACAATCTTTCCAAGTCCCTTGACTGGATAAGAGGCATTGTTGGCACAAGTGACTGAATTATCATGAGGGACATTCTTGAGAGAGGTAAACAAGTCACAATGAGAGGTAATGTGTTTTATAGCACCACTGTCAAAGTACCACACATGAGCATTTTCAACAACTTACATACATGCGTCATGGAGGTTTGGATCATAAGTGAACTCTCACTAAAAGCCCATTCTGCATCTACATCAGCATCACAATATCCTTTCACAAAAGACTCTACAATGGCTGCATTTGTAGTGGAACAAGCCTCTTTCTTCTTAACCTCTTTTGCCTTCAATTTTGGACACTGCTTGATCAAATGATCATTAGCTTTACAATAATGTCAACCCATCTTCTTTTTTTCCTTTTCACCAAAATTTCTAGATGAAATGTTGCCAACAGAAGCATTTGAAACAAGTGATTTTCCACTCGCCACAGAAACAAGAGAAGTGGCTACATTGTCGTTACCACTTTTCATTTGAGCAGCAATATAAGCCTGTTCAATTGCGTGTTGTTTAGCCCGATTTCTTATTGAAAGTGACTCTTGCAACAACAATGGTGGTTACTACTAATTTTTTTGGGTACTGCTATGCTTGGCAAAAATTGATTTGATGACGTGGTTGCTACTCTGGTTTTACAATCAAGTTGTTCCTCCTATTAACAATTGGTTACTAGTCTTGTTTCACAATCTTGCTCTTTTTGTGCTTTACAATTTGGTTTCTACTCAGGTTTCACTTCGTCAACACTCACTTCTTGGATTAGTGGCAGGTGATGCGCATGATTCTATTGGTTATAACTACTAATGTACAGTTAAAGACGCTCTACTTCATGGCTTGGCTATTGGTCTTTTTGAGAATGTTCCCGAGTCTCTAGCCTACTAGCTTTGATTTTTCTCCATGTTTTTGACATGATAACATACCAAAAAAATGGGGAGGGATAATCTTGATAGCCTGATCTTTACCTACTACTAGTTTGATTGCTTACCCCATTATGAGTAGTGCTTTCTATTACTGATTCCAAGCACCTTGATTCTAGTTTCTTGATTTTTTTGTATGTCTATGTATACAAACGTATGTTTATATATAATGTGTGTGTGTGTGTGTACACACACACACACACACACACACACACATATTGGGGGTACCTTTAAGGAAAACAATCCCTGCTCAATTTTTTCCAAAAAAAAGTCACTTTTTAACCCCCTTTGATCCATGACTTAAAGTTGGTTGTGTAAGACTAAGTCATCTTCCATTAATCAATAGCCCGATACTGCACAACGGGTCACTTAAGCCAACAATGTTGGCTTTGTAAGACCATGTTATCTCCCAGTCAATAGCACAAAGGTTCGTGTAAGCCACTAATATAGTTGCTAATTAGCAAAGACCCAATAATTACATTGAGATACTTTTAGCCTAGTTGGTTGAGCACCTCTTATTATCTTATGCAGAAAAGACCAGTAACCATAATAATCCCAATCCTAGCTAGGAAAAGCTAAAAGGTCACAAGAAAGTGCTATGCATATCTATTGTATCCAACATGGTGAAAGAGCATCATCACTTCTGGAAGTATCTAGATGCTTCCAAGAGGGCTGTAAAAGTCTTAGAATGCTTTCAAATGCTCAGTATCCCAGCTAGACCTTTTCAATGCCAGTAGAGTAATAGCCACGAACAATGCTTATGTAGGTGGAAAACCATCCCAATATAGTGAGACAATTCCCCCAAATCATAGATAGTTAAGCATTATAGTTAAGTCCATGAATCAAATGGAATATAGCTCTTAGCAATAACTAGAAGCAACCAAGAGGGATGTATTTGATTCAAAATTTAGATAGACCATATCAATATCAATAATGTACAAAAAAATTGTAATGAACAACCCTCCCACATAAGGAGACCTTTGTCCTATTATATAGATAGCCTAGCATAGATTATTTTAATATGAGATTTAGTTATTTTTGTGAGTATTCAACCAAATCAATTGATGAGGTTTGGTGAGCGTGTAATCAGTCAATTGACCATAAGTGGACTGTCAAGTGTAATCCCATGAATAGCTTGTATATAGAAGGAAAGAGAACTTTTTCTATTTGAGCAATCGTGACACTACAGAACTCAAGGTCATGTTTAAGCAATCTTTGCTACTTCACTCAAGGTACGGTTGATGAAATGCAGCACATGAAATCAAAGCCAAAGTACTCAGTAGATTCAACATGTTGATCCACTTGGTTCAAAGATGCCATGCCGAATTTGTATGGATGATAGTTGACGACTCGAAGGAGAGGTGCAACTTCCAATGGTCAGAGGTGACTACGTTGTAGCTTTGGTAGCATGCAGAGGGTAAGGAGCAGTGGCTACTCAAGAGCTTGGGTAATCTACTATTACTAGATTAAGAGAAGTATTCAGATTCCATATGAAATTGTATGTCATGGTGTATCAAATATCGCAATAGGCATTGTGGCCTACCTGGTTGGTTGTTGACGATGCCATTTTGCAAGCCAGTCAATGTGTGTGTTTGGAGGTTTGAGAACCAAGGACTACCGCGTAAACAACGCTTGAATCCGCACAAAGAGGATTGCACAAATGGGGGATGTGTAATCTCTTGATCAAGCGGCCTTCAGTGTTGCAGCGAGCACTTCGACAAGACTGTGTGTGTGTGTGTGTGCGTGCGTGCGTGCGTGCGTGTGTGGGTGGGTGTGTGGGTGTGTGTGTGTGTGTGTGTGTGTGTGTGTGTGTGTGTGTGTGTGTGTGTGCGTGCGCGCACACAAGGTAGGAGGGTGAGATGTATGCAGAGCATTGAACAATATCTCTTTAAATGACAACGCCACATCTAGGGAAGTTATTATTAGATAATATCAATAGATGGTCACATGCAGCATTAATGCGATCCTCATGGGGTTAGTTAAGATAGTGTAGGTGCCGACTCAAGAATTCAAAAGACTTTTACATAGAAAAACTGCTAGGGATAATGAGCATTCCTTCACACCAGGATACAAGGTGAGTGTTGCAATTGATCAACAACTTGTTTTCATTTGCAATACAATTCAATGAATCCAACAGGGAATTGAACAAAATGATGCCTTGATATATCTACCTTACAACTAGGTTGATTTAGCTTTCCATTGTTCAAAGAAGTGTGAGCTTCATCTTTAGTCAATTTTTGCAAATATGAGGAATAGATTAGGATGATAATGCTAGTAATAGAGTGTGTATGTGTGTGCGTGTGCATCCATGTATGTGTGTGTGTACACACACACACACACACACATATTGGGGGTGCCTTTAAGGAAAAAAATCCATGCTGAAATATTTCCAAAACATTCACTTTTTGATCCCCTTTGATCCATGACTTGATGATTTGATGATGTGGCAAGGGTTAGTTAAGAGCCACCCTTCAAAAGATAAAAAGTTAGTGAGAGAATGACATCCTAAAGGCCTCTACCTCAACCTCTTTCTTAAAATGAGAACCTACAAAAAAACCTACTAAAGTAGAGATACTCTTCTCTTTTTTTCGATGACTACCAATTAGCTTCTTATCCCAAAACCTTACAACGCCCATGCAAAGTCCATATATTTCCTAAGCGCACTCATGTAGACAATTTACAATGTGACAACATAAATAATTATTGTTGCGATTGTGGAATTTGCTAATTATTGGTCATTAATTAGCCTAAAGTGCTTGGGTGACAAGATGTTTCATTGACTCTAGGAAAATACAATTGATGTTTGAGCTATATATCAATTTAATTCTTTTTGACAATTCAGTTTTGTGGACGTGTCTTGTTATATGAGCACTTACCTATGGTATGTGCAATGTGAGGACCATGTCAGGGACCACCGGCTGCACGATCTCCAAATGGATACACCATGATTCTTGACGTCCCTCCCGCTTGAAACCGACACCAAGACATGACTCCTCCTGCTCTTCGATGCCAACTCAAGGGAGTGATAACATTTTCTTTTCTCATAGGGAACCCTTAATCCAAAAACACCTTTCCTTATCAATTCAACTTTCCAATCAAAGTCATCATACTAAATTTAAACTCAACCTTCCAAGGTCAACAAGTGGGCTTCTCTAATTGACCCTTGCTTCAAGGTCACTGATGCTTTTTTTCTGGTTATGACTGAGCACAACCGCCAGTGTGTTCCCCTAAGATGAGTGTATTTACTTACTATGTCCCCAAGTTTGTTTCCCGCTTCGTAGGTCGGAATCCCTTTTTTCCATTCTTGACTTCTTAATAGACAATATCAAATTGGGTTCAACTTTTCGGCCAATAAATTAACCTTCCAGAATCCACCCTTCCACTAAACCGTTTCGTAAATACACATTCCCAAGGTAGTACTATGATACTAGAAAACAGTATTCCCATACATATTGAACCAAGAATATACCCTCCCACCGAACCGTTTCGTAAATACACATTCCCAAGGTAGTACTATGATACTAGAAAACAGTATTCCAATACATATCGAACCAAGAATACATTTAAGCATTTGAAAGCAGTATGAAAACTCTTGCATACCCTTGCAAGTGTGCATTTACCAAGTCGTTCCCATCTTTTTCATTTTAAGAATTTTTTACTTTCTTTTTTCTTTAGTATATAAAAGTTATCTAGTTATCTTTCAAGCAAGCACATATACTTCTCCAGGCATATCATTATCTTCGTCCCAGGAATTGGGTGTCTAGTCTCCTCTGCCACCACGTGTGTTACGCAACTTTCAATTCTTATTTTCCTTTATATTGTTTGGGAAATGCTTACAATTAATCTACCTTAAGTTCCTTTTAAATAAATATTTTGAGAAACAGAGCAAAGGTCCGGCTGATGGGGACAATTGCGGGATACTCCATTTAGGTTCGTAGCATTTCCAAGGTTAATTTTTACCAAACAATCAGAAGAGTTCCTTGATTAAATCACATCTGCCTCCATTATCTGGTCCCTTCTTGGAAGCCCTTTTTCCTTCCTCCTTTTACCATCGGCATCAGGCCTAGCCAGTCTAGGTCAATTTTCAAATGAATCCGCAGGTCTCAACACACCCAACTAGGAAACACTCCCATCCAATCCCAATTCCAAGGCATTGAATGAACCCAAGCTCAAAATATAGACCAACTATTATCAATCTTATCCAGAAAGGACCATCCTCCGTTGCATCCCACAGGTAAACATTTGCGTCGATTTTTTACCAAACATGTAAGACAAGTTTCACACTTAAAACTTCTGTACTATTATAGGTTTATCCACATCAAATCTTCTCTGTAATTTTTTTATTCGTAGTTGAATTTTAGAGTGAGTTCCATGAGTTATAATCCCTTAGTTCCTATTTCCTTTTAATGTCTACTCAAACAAGACCTTAAGCAAACAATGAATCTCTTGGTATTTAACGTTTTGTCTCGACGTAAGTTTCAAGTTAACCCTATCTTGGACTATTCCCATTTGTTTCCTTTACATCACTTGCCATCCATGGGAAATCCATGGAAGTGATGGGATTTTTATGATCAAGCAATACGATCGCAACATCTATGAAGCTATCTCCTTACTTCCCTCTATATCGCATTTGCAAAACAACTTTGAAAGAATACAAACTTGAAAAGAATACTGCATATACTCTTTATGATGATCTTTGCTTTAGAGTGGGTCATAAATTGCAAGCATAGAACTTTAGAGTGCACCAACTTACAATCATAAACTTTTTTTGAGTGGTTATGCAAGAGTCGATGCTTGATTGTGTAAGAGTAGAACCCTTCAATGAATGATAGTGCAAAAGTGAAAATGAAACATTCCTAAGAGTGAATATGTTAGTGTAGTGAGAAATGTGCATGTAATGAAATATGAAGGACCAAAAAGTCCTTCTTGGGTTTACACATACCTCGCTATCGTGGAGAGGATTATTTTCATAGCTAGGAGCATTAGGAAGGGAATGGGTTCTAAGGGGGTCTCTTTATTTGCCATGGGATTAAAAAGGAGATTATGGAAGGGACAAATGGGTGGATTCCATGTGGACCGAAATGGTGGGTATGGCAGGGCCTTAACATAAGTGGTCAAACTTGTACTCTTTTATAAAATACAAAGAGAAATCTCTTATAAATTCAAAAAAATGAACTTTTCTCTAAATAGTTGAGTAAAAACCAATCCTTTCTCTCTCTACTGGTTGTCAGTTTCTCCCCCCCTCTCTCCTAAAAGGGATCCCCTTGAAAAACGTGTTGATCATTCTCTCCCTCTCTCTCTATTGTACCATCTCTCACTTTTGTTCACTTCACCTTGTTTCTCTTTCCTTCGTTTTAGTTTTCCCTCCCAAAAGCTCTGCAGCAGAAGTTTGAACCTCCTTTCCCTCATCAAGCTTATTGCATTCTTGAGGGCTGCATTCTCCTCAAACTGAAGTTCTCCATTACTCCATGGGCTTCACTAAACAACTCTAGCTAAAGCTGAAGTCTACATCATATCCTTCTGCTACATCATCCCTCTGTCTTTCCTCAA
This sequence comes from Adiantum capillus-veneris, assembly GCF_014529385.1. Lineage (NCBI taxonomy): Eukaryota > Viridiplantae > Streptophyta > Polypodiopsida > Polypodiales > Pteridaceae > Adiantum > Adiantum capillus-veneris. The sequence continues at coordinate 140,300,513 of NC_140946.1, forward strand.
CAGGTTTCTTGCTCCTTCTCCATTAAGCTCTCTAGAGAGGATCTACTTCCCTCTCAAGCTTTGCAACATTTCTTCCACATTAAGCCAACAAGCACGTAGAGCAGTACAGCAGTAAGTGACATCCTTCACCTTTGTGTACCATCAAGATTCTTGCTCTTTATACAGCTGAGAACATGGATGTGCAATGTCTAATCATACGTGTTTGTGTGCAGGTTGTGCCACTATTTCCCATGGCATCATCAGGTACTCGACAACCTAGGAGTGTCATTGACTCCATTTCATGCAGCAATGTACAAGACGGCCATGGATATTGGGTGATGTGGGAGTTAAGATGAATGATGTGGGTGAGAATGTAGCCCAGCTCAAGAGGTGCACACAAGGTCTCAAGGAGACACATGGCTTCTCGAGCACACCATTGGAAGTAAAGAATCATGGAGTTCAAGCAAACACAAGATGGAAAGAGGCTTGCGAAGGTGCAACATGTGTATGTTGCTTCACAACTGAAGCTAGAGACAGCAGTGGCTCCATCGAGGTTTCCTGCAAATTGTAATTTTTACTCCTCTTGCAAGTTTTTTGGTTAATTATTTAGTATTTATGCCTTGTGTGTTGCTTTTGATGATTGTAAGATTTCCATTGCTTTTTGTTCATGCTTGCAGATGTTTTTCCATCCAATTTTGTAGAGTGGGAGCCAATAGAGTCTTTCATTGGAACTTATGAGGCCATCCACACTAAGCTTGGCAAATTGCTCTATGCTGGTTGTCAGTCCTCTGAGCTTGCCTCACATGACATTTTTTTTTATGATCATACTTATGTCACACTTAGGCGAAATGGATATGGTAATCTATCTCTGGTTCACTCGCCAACCTTGGAGAGTTTAGAATGGCCTAAGCCAGATAGTGCCTTGATCACAGCAACCAAAAGGAGAATCGAGGTGGATGTGCAAGTAGCAATGAAGTGCACCTATGGTTCCCATAAAGCCATGGTAACATGGTTTATGTCTCTTCATGTGTTTGTGTTTATATTTTGACTTCAAAGTGTTCACAAAATACCAACAATATGGACTTGCAAAGGGGGAAGTGTGATTAACGGGTTTCTTGCAGCTGGATGGGAAACTAAGGTGGTCAACCACCAGGGAAATAGAATCAAGTGCTCTGTAGTTGCTGACAAGGTGGTGTTCAGATACCATATTGCGAAGCAAAGCTTGTCGATGGTCTTTTCATATAGAAGATGGAAGCTGACAATGGGAGAATGGGAGGCACTAGACTCTGAGGTTGCTACTAGAGAATCAATTGACCTTCAAATACATCTCCACGACGATGCAGTGCACCACATTACAATGAACAATGTCTGGCATCTTAGTCAACCTTCGCGAGTATCTTAATCTCAGATATACCTTGCCCAAGCAATATCTCTTTGTAATCAATGAAAAGATTGTTCGCTCTAGGAAAGAAAATAGCTTTGTGTGTGAGAACATTCCATTTCCGCGATGTATATTTGTAAAAGCTTGTAATGGATTTTGTCCACGTTAATACATACGGTGTTTTGAATCTCGTTTCTGTGCATACTTGTTTATTCTTAGCTTGTTCAAGTTTTCAATTGAAACGTGCAATTCATTTGTTGTGGAGCACAAATGTTTTCAATGTTATTGTCTTTCAATGCTTTGTCGCGTGATTTTGTTTAAAAGCAAAGTTTTAAGTTATTTTGACATTAATTTAAGTGCTTTTAAAAAAGTGACTTTGAGTATATAAGTGACTTTCTAGTTTTTGAAATTCATGTTAGGCTGACAAAAACTCCAGTTTCGTTTTTTGAGGTTTATTAAAGGCCTCACGGAACGGGACTTCAAGATAGAGGATGAGGATGATCTCATGGATTTGGGCATGGGATGCATAGGCACCCAAATTATTTAATGGGACATGGTTCTAGTATTACTTGTGCTTGAGGGCATGGACAAGGGAAAATTAAAGGAAAATGTCAACCAAAGACCTCGTGTGACCATTGTGGAGGAATCAAATGAAGTTATCGAAGAGATAGATGAGCAGGCCGAAGCATCTACGGCACTCGTCTCATGAAAGATCCCAGCTCCACTGAGGAGGCAGAGCGAATGATAGAGGGAGATGAGGTGTTGGAAGAGATCACAGACCTCCAAATTCTCACTTTGCATCCAGTGGTGGTGGATGATCATCAGTTTATGTTCCTTGACGACATTCCCAAAACGTTAGGACTCAAAGAAGATGAGTCGCTTGCAGCGCTTGCTATCTATGTGGGCATGAAGGATCCCATTGGGAAGGAAGAGAAAGTCAATTGATTTCGAAGACCAAGATCTCCCAGCAAGCCTCTCTTTCCTCCCCGGTGAAAACGAACAGCAGTTGGTGCAAACAGTAGCAAGTACACTAGTGGAAATAAAATCATGTGCCTCTTTCTACAAAAGCGTACCAGTGAGCGCATTTCATCCACACAAACCACTGATTGCAATCGGTAGAGATGATCGATCTAGCATCGATCTTACAAAGAAAAATCTTGAAGAGAGGGATGAAGAAACTGAGGTAAATAAATCTAAACCTGGTAGAATTTCTAGTATTCCTTACTACAAGTGTTAATATCAATTAAATGCTTTGCAGACGGTTTATCGAGTTGATACGCAATGCGTACTGGAGGTCCGCGTAACGTCTCCACGGGTAGAGATAGTTCTCTTTGGCACTACCTGTACCATCTGGGGCCATCGATTCTTAGAGTTGCTCACACAGAGTTCTCCAAGAATGGTTCTGCAGAGCTGCTAAAGTGTAAAGCATTAAATGGTATACTCGTTGAAGATTCTCTCACCTTAAACGCTCACAAATGTATATTGGTTGACTGAGAGGCAAAATTGTATGCCTTTACAGGCAAACACCCAGGCTCGGTCCTCTCCCACTGTGCCTTGAGCTTAGGTCAAGGGTTGGCAAACCCACGTGCATAGAACCTCTCCCCCCCCCCGTCGCCCTGTTTCACAAAATTATCTCTGAGACGCTCCGCCCGTCCGCCCGGTGGCTGCATGTTCGAGGTTCTGTGCACGTGTGTGCCTCGGCCGGCAAAAATGGAGCCATGGTGGTGATCTTAAATTTAGCATATCCAACAGTTCAAATACTTATAAAAAACAATGTACAAATTAAAATTGAACAACTACTCGGAATGGTAGAAATTTGCCAATTGATATTATAGAGAAAGATTACAAATCTCATGAAGAGAGAGTACATGGGATAAACTACATCTTATGAAGGCATCTTTCATTTCTTAAATTTAGTGCTAAGACTAAATCCGTATTTTTTAAAGTTATACGCTTTGCATGCGCCATACAGGAGATGCCATCTTGAAAAAGCTGCACCAAAATGTCTTCTGTGGCATCTTGTAAGGCCAGTAAAGTTGCACGTTTTATTCTTGTAACGGAATCGCTATATTCATTTATCATCTCTCTCACCACCCAAGAGAAGGCCGCTTTGGGTATGATTGGCTCAGTGCTCTTTTGGTATTTCCTGATCTCACACAGAGCCAATGTGCCTGGCCTCCATCTCCGCTTTTTCTGTGTTTTTGGTGGTGGTGGAGGAACCGCCTGCCTAGCCCATTGAGCAGGATCATCTTTGTATTTTTTCCTCCTCTCCTCTTGGGTTTTCTACTCTTCTGGTGTCACCTTGTCCCTTTTTCTTTTTGCACATTGCTTGGCTCTCTGAGGGATTTTTGAAGGCTTTGAGAGCTCCTAGCCTTTGCTTGTTGGGTGGCTTGAGATCTACCTTGTGCTGCCTTCTTCTCTGCCTCTGCTCGTGCTTGTAAGTTGGCAAAATGAGCTCTCTCGGCCTTAGCTCTCTGCCATTCCTCTTGCTCTCTCTGTCTTCTCTGCTCTTCTTGTACTTTAAGGGTTTCCTTTTCAGCTGCCTCTTTCTTTTCCCTCTCCCTTTGTCTTTTCCTCCTCTTGGCCTCTTTTGCTTTAGATACCAGGTCACCTGGTATTACCTTGATTACTCTTTCTTTGATTCGTGGTGGAAACTTTTGCGGCGTAGTATGTGGGGTGGCCTGAGCACCAGTGGTTGTGGCAGGAGGCGATGGTGGTGGATTTTCAAGCAGACCTCGATAATCCTCTTATGTTTCTCTAGTTTCTTGCGTTGCTCTGCGAAGAGGTGAAATCGGTGGGGGATCTAGAAGAGGTGTGCGAGTGGCATGGGTTAAATTGCCGAGACCTCCAAATATGTATCGCATGTTGCTTTGATCATCTGGATTTGATGGTTAGGGAGGCTCTTGGGTGTTTGGAGCAGGCTGGGGCACTAGGTTAACCACTTATGGTTGGGGATGTGGATTTGAAGTCGTGGATTCTGCATGGGGTTTTGACTACGGATTTTTTGCGGTGTGAGTGGTTGTGGTGATATTGTTGTGCGCAGTGCAAGCTTGTTCGTGTGAATCGTCCATGTGGTGCAAGATGTGAGTGCGTGTGCGTTTGTGCTCGAGTGAATCTTCTAGAATGTGCAAACAAGAAATGAACTTCAAGTTGTGAGTTTTGACTTATTAAGTACTAATTATATAAAAAACCTTAAAAACTCAATAATACCATTAAAAATCCAAAATAACTCCAAAATTGTCTAAATTTGTTACATGAAACCACTGATTGGGGCGTCAACAAATCACGTGGCATTACGATGTATGCTCAATATGGGAATGGTTAGTGTCAAAAATTTATTGATTTTCCACCCAACATCTGTCATTTCGTTGCCTTGTCGCCAACCACCGTCGAAATCGATCTTTTGCAATAGAAGCATGATATGATTTCCATTGCCTCACGCTAACCACTTTCTCTATTCTGCATTTCAAGCTTCTTTGCACTTTAGTCTTCTTCCTTTCTCTTCCCACTAAAACTTTGTAGAACCAATTGAACATTTTTTGCAGGGCATTGCTCTTTTTCCTCCCACCTCCATGCATTGTATTTTTAAAATACACTGCTTTTGCTTGATAGTGTGAGCGCTCCATTCCTTGGCTACTCCAGATGCCCAATGATCCCAATGTGTCGAGAAAAAATAAGCTATGAGTAAAAAGAATATGCTGCAAAAATATAAACCTTTAGTTCAAACACTGATGTTTTTTAATTCCAAAGACAAAGTGTTCAACCCACCATGTAATGTGTTATGTGTGTCTCCCCCCAAGCATCCACCATTTGCACTGTGAAACTATTGATTACAAACTTTAAAGTGGATATCTCAGCAGAAGTTAGATTTTCCTTTTCAAGCAAACAAAATATATCATCTACAGACTGCCACACACGAGCACGCTTAACTCATAGGGCTGCTTCATTACCTCTATAGGTAGTAATGTCACACACCTTTTTCCACAATTGAAACTCATTGGGACTTTGAGAGTTAAAATAGTATGAAATCGTATGCCTAGCTTTCCTACCACCCATACATATTTTATTAGGATGATCCTGTGTACTTCCAGATGCCTTCCTATCCTTTGATAGCTCTACTGCTCCGCCATGCAGGCCAACTCTTGATAGAATAGATTCAAGTTCTCTGATACACTCTTCCCTTCTTTCTGCGGGCTCCATATTCCAAGCATAATTAATATGGAGCATCAATAGCTTGTCAAGAATTCATAGACGGGCATGAAGAGTGCACACATGCATATTTATCAGAGGAATCGGTAGAATAGGATCCCAATTTGGATCATCCATGTCTCGATTAGGGGGTACACTCTGGTTCCAACTGAGGATACCTTGAAACCATTGTTGGAGTGCTTTACCCAGTGTTTGTGTAGTGCTCAATTGCAGCTTTGCCACCCTTACCCTTGCCCTCAGTTCCTAATGAGACTTTACTGTGGCAGCAATAAATGCATGGAAAGAGGGTCATTGCACATTTCTTGCATCCTAACATACACTTGAGAGTTTTCAATTCTCCTGCCAAATGCCACGCCACTTGGAACGTACCTAGACCTGAAACCTGCAATCGTTGTCCTTCTTGTTGTTGCCGAATGACGTTAACGATTGGGGTGTGATTAAAATACCATTTGAGAGACTCATGTGTCTCATGTGGGAGATGAAAAGCTGCCAGCCACCAAATATTCTTCTTGGATTGAACACCTAAAAAATTGTTTCCCTTCTCGTTGGCATTTAGCTCAACATCAACGCCCACCAAGGCTTTGTTCATAAGCATAACGCTTACCCTTTTGAGCCGTTGACCTTTGACAATCTAGCACTTATCAAGCTTCATCACAAATATAACTTTGTCATCACACTCTTCCTGTGTCAACCCATAAAATCTCATCATTGACTCCTGGAGCTTCAACAAGTCAACATAGACATTATTGAACTCGTTGTAGAGAAAAGATTTGTTCTCTTCTAGTGGCAGGACACCCTCCACATATTAAAATCCACCCAACAAGCTTGAAACATCATTATTGGTGCACCTTTTTGCGACGCTAACATTGTAAGGCGTTGGCAGCAACTTAAACAAACTTTTTTCTCTGTGACCTGGTGTGACAAGTCTATACAAAGCTTCGTAGGCCTTGAAACTTATTCCTGCATTGTCACACACCTCCGTCATCTCCTGAGCTGAAACAATGTTCTTCAACTCAGCAGAGTATGTCTGATCGTTTTAGCATTGGACTCGATTCCCATCATCGTCCGAGCCAAGTTCCTACATATGGAAATAATATTACAGCAACCTATAAAAAATGTATGAAATTAGAAGCTTGCATTTGTATTCCTATCGAGTTTGACGGATACGGTTCTTTCGAGCTCCACCGCTTGAAGATAGCATAGACATCGCATGTCTCTTGTGCTTACGAATGTGATAGCCCAATGGAATGTGTGTGAGATGATCGATTCGCCAGCGTATATTACATGCAATGTGTTGTAGCTGAACATAATTGTCTAGACAACGCTCTTGCTCCATTTTTTGATGCTCTGCCTTTCTAATAAGCTTTGACATCTCGTCATTAAGCTGCTTCGTCTTCTCATTGGCTTCCTCTCTGACTTGCTGTGTAACATTTAATGGCCTAAAAACTTGTGTGTAGCGGAAATTAGCATGAACATAGTGGGCATTTCATTAGAATAGATTCCTAATGAGAATTACAAGAGTGCTTGGGTGGAGAGAGCAACAAAAAGCATAACACCTAGTTAGATAGCATGAACAATACTTTCAAAAGAGAGAGAAATTAAGCTATTGACAATAGTTGAGGACCAGATTTGCATGGAGCCGGTCCCCCCTCCAAAAGGCTTTGTATTATGGTTTCTCCCATCAAGAGAGACATTGTACAATACAATTCTTTGTGTTCCTTCAAGACTAGCTAGTGCAATAAAGATGAAAGCTTCATGCACTAAGCAAAACACTTAGCAAACACAACATCAATTATCCCTGGTCTCAGAACCAAGACCTCACACACCTTCGAAGATGGTGAGAGCTAGCAAGGTATGAGAGTAGATTGAGAGGAAGAAGGAGTATCTTACGAGAAAGATGTACATCTCCTCACATAATCACTCATATTAGCATAGCTTAGCTTAGTAATTAGCATGGTAGAGGAGATGAGCATACATTGAATCTTGGCTCTTGGTTGGATTTGCATCCACATGCCAAGAGTGTGTTGATGTAGGCTTCTATCTCACAAGCTTGGAGTAGGTGATGAGCTCTCCATTAAAGCTTGGGAAGAGGTAGTCTTCTTATTGCTTCTCCATAGACTGTGTGAGAGTGTGTGTGTGATAATGCCTTGCAAAAATCAGCCCCCTCTCTCTCTTGGGCAAGCCCTCTTGCTATTTGCTCTTGATCTACCCTCATTGGACCTCCCCAGGTCAAGCCGATGACTATTAAGCAGCATAAGTGATAGCCTTCTGACATGTGTCCCCCTTTCCCCTTTTGTGAGAGCTTTAGGTAATTTAATAATTCAACTAAACTCTCATTGGATCCCTTTGCCTCCTGGCCAATAGGAATCAGGCAAGCCATTGGGCTGCTGAATGCTCATTGGACCCCTTGGGAGACTGTCCAATAGTCATCCAGGAGACTTAATTTTCATTGGTTCTTTTTAATTAAGTGTTTTTAAATTAATTAAAGTAGATTTACTCTAGCCTAATTCTCATTGGTCCACCTCCAAGGCCATCCAATAGGAATTGGGTACACCTTGTGGGCATCTGGCCTAGGGAGCTGACATGTGTCCCTCATTCCCTTTGTAAAGGGAGCTTGTGTGTGTGTGTGTGTGTGTGTGTGTGTGTGGCTTTCTCTCTCATCCCCTACATGCAAGGCTCGCTCCCTCCCAAGTAGGGATTGCAAAGACTTTTTTGTACACACACAAAGCATCCAATTCCCTTAAGGTTGACCTTTGGACACAACCTTTGAATTTTGGAACCTTAGCATTTTGAAAGTCTTAATGGGCTGAACCTTAGGGTATTTTTAGCCCATTGTTGCACATGGCTCTTTTGCAGATGGCCCCCCCTTTGGATCCCTACTGTGGCCGGTCTGCTAGCTTAACTAATATTCTAGCTTTTTCTCCCCTGGCACTTCCCCATATTAAATGATCAGTTTAACATGAGAAAATCATTTAGGAGAATTAGATATTGATTATTATGACATGCTGAATGTCTTTCATGTACTTCTCTTGCAATGAAGAATAGGCAGCACAGAGATGTTTTCTTGCTTCCCTTTCATTGAAAAAAGTTGAATGTAATCTCCAGCAGTAGCCAAACAGTCCGTCTCTCCTATCTCCAATAAATCGCAGTAGCTTAGTGACATTACGTAAAGGCGGTAATGCATTGGTCATTGGATCGCCATGGTAAATATGGCCATCAACCCATAAGTTGATTGCCCTGAATCCATGGTTCCGTAGCTGGTCTCCAGCATTGGGATTAGATGTGCCAAGTCGCACAGTTGCATACTCCTGCTCTAAATCAGTGTTTAATCGATATCGTTTTGATTTGTTAGTAATGTCATGCAGTGGTAGGGAATTGAATGACATTGTGTTAGTTAATCAAGCAAATTAGTGAGAATGTGTAATGGTGACTGCTACAAGCAGGTGAAGGTAGCTATGGAGGAAAGAAGTGGAGATTACTCAGAGTTGACAAAAAGATTATATTGTGGAGGGAAGAAAGAGAGCGAGTGCAGCTCAATCTCCTTTGAATTCAAATTGTTGATCATGACTGTAGAGAGAGAAATGCTGCAGCACACAGTGGTAATGGAGTTTTCCATTGCACTCAGCTGGAGCTAGAGTGGGAGAAGCATAAGAGAGAGAGAGAGAGAGAGAGAGAGAGAGAGAGAGAGAGAATAAAGGAAGAGAGAGAGTGGGAGAGAGGACAGATCTGCAACCTTGGAAGATCTGCACTTCTTCAGAAGAGACAGCCAAGAATGTTTCTTAATGATTGGAAGAGGAAGTGACATGAGAGAAAAGGGAGAAAAGAGAGAGAGAGAGAGAGAGAGAGAGAGAGAGAGAGAGAGAGAGAGAGAGAGTCACATTTTAGAGAGAGAATGCAATGAGAGAATGTGAAAAATCTGCTTTTCTGGAAGGAGGGGGCTAAAAAGGTTTCTCCTTTAATGAGTTCTAAGCGCGAGAGAGAGAGAGAGAGAGAGAGAGAGAGAGTTTTATATGGTAAAGAGAGAAGAGGGGTGGGAAAAGGACATTTGAAAATTCATTTACCCCCTCCCCTTTTGGGTTACTAAATAAACTATTTCAAATTCGAAATATGGAAAGGGCTTTTTTTTAAAATCTCAGCATAGGCCTTTTTGCCCTCTCTTTTAGGCTTGGTCAAATTTGGCTTAAGCTTTAAACATTCCCTTAAACTGTCAATAAAGAGGCCCTCCTATACCCCATTCACTTCCTAATGGAGGTTTAAGAATTTGGGGTTTTTCAATTGAAAAGAGGGAAGGGAAATCCTCTTTCAAAGAAAACTCCTTTAGCTATAATAAAATTTTTGTTCAAAAACTCAACTTTTTCTTGAGAGAATTATATATTAATTTTAAGTAGGTCACTAAAACGTTTACACACATAATTTATGAAAAATCAAGAAAAAGTTGTGAACCTTTCACGAGAGCATTTCTTTTGGAGAGATTATAGTTCCTATTTTGGAAAATAAGGTTAGTTCCAAAAACAATTCCATTACTTAGTTGCCTTTGATTTATGGCATTTACCTTTATAAGAGTCGTTTAGGTAAGAGAATAAAAGTAAGTAAAAAATCAATAAAAAAAGTTTATGCGAGAGACTAAGAGATAATTAAAGATATTAGTCACTATTCATTATGTATACTATTTAGATAAGTATGATCTCCAGTCACTTATGGCTAAAGAGAGTGTTTATTACTCTCTCTATGCCATATTAGTATGGTAATCTAAAGAACTTGAAATAACGAAACTTGAAATAACATCATGGTTAGCTACTAGCAATGTGGTCAGTTATGATTAGTAATGAACCATAGCTAGAAAGAAAAACAAAATTAAAAAGTTGTTCTTCTTCCCAAGCAATTAAAGAGAAAGGTTTTCTTATGAAAACATGAGAGCTTAAGCATGAGTTTAATTAAGCATGAAAGGTAAATCACTTTCAAACAAGTACAATAGCATAAAAAGAACATGAAAACGTTACCTAAGTGTGTATATGGTATAGTCTTCTTCTTGTTTTGGATGTAGTCGGCTCTCCCCTCTTCACCTTCACTTAAAGATCAGCACCAAGTTCGCTACTTGGATTGAGGAAAAAGAAAGAGATAAATGAGATTCAAACTATGGAAATCTTGAGGGTTAGGGGAGAGGATAGAGAGAGTGCAATGTGAAGAAGAAGATTGAGTTTTGACAAACTTGATTATGGTTTTGGACATGGCTTCTTTTGGATAGGGGGGTGTGTGTGTAGTTGGTTTGTGTGTAAAAGAGGCTTTCTATTGCTTTCTCAAGATTACTCTAAAGTTTGCACCTTGAAACAAGGAGAGCAGTGTAAAATGAGAAGAGAAACCCTCTTTTTATGCACATTTTAAATAAGTGCCTTCACTTATCTTGATAGCTTATCTTCCTTATAGATAATTTCTTTTACTTATCTTGATAACTTATCTTGCTCTTCAAAACTTTTTCAACAAGTACTTACTTACCTCATCCTTATCCTTATTTTCTCTTTCTGTTTCTTTTCCTTCTTTCTTATCTTTTTCTTTATGCTAATTTTCTCAAAATGAAGAGCTAATTTTCCATGCATTGGTTATGTCCATGTTCCCATGGTGTAAACCGAAAGCGTCTTGCGAGTAGACTAGGGTGCTTGGATTTAGCCCAAATTTATCTGAACATTTTTTTTCAAATTTTTTTAATAAAAAAAGTTGATGGCTTAGATGCATCGATCAAGAGTAAGGGCTAGGAGGAAGCCCTTACATGCAACTACGTTATGGCTCCTCTTTGGTTTTCATATATATCGCCATCACAATCATTTAGTGATTGCATACACACAAATATACACACAATTTGCAATATTAAAACATAAACTATTTTTGCCATTCGAGGGATTTCCTTGAATTTTCATCAGTTCAAATCTACTTGTGCTAGGGCTAAGGTAAGACTCCTTGGTAAGAGAAATAGAGTTCATAGTAATAGCTTTGGATTTTTTTGGCTTCCCTCTAATGAGAAGCACATCTAACCTTTACCAACATGCTCAAGGTGGCAAGTATGCTCTCTTACTATCCTTAATCTTGTGCAACAATTAGAGGTGGCATGGTTTCTTGGAGTGCTAGAAATATTGCACCATAACTTGTGTCTTCCACTAAAGAAAACAAAGATAAATAGAGAATTAAACAATTAGAGAATTAAAGAATGTAATTGAGTGGCACCAAAGTATGTGTATTCTAAGGTCACTTCTCAACAAACCTACTCGAGAGGTGTAATTGAGGTGTCTTAGCCTAATCTGCATCCCTCACAATGGCACCAAAGTATGTGCATCGTGACGTAGCTTCTCAATAGATCTACTCAAATTTTAAAAGGGTCAATCCAATATGTTAGTTTTTTCCACAACGTACACAATATCCATGACAAGCCCAACAAGTTTATGTAGAACTTTAATCTCTAAAATCAAGAGATACCCAATTATCATCTTTCTCTAGCAAGTCCACCTTCTTGCCAAATGTATGTCGCTCATCTCTCCCGAGAGCCTAGTGATGTAGCAATACCTTAGCTAGGAGGAGACACACCAAGAGTAAATATCTTCTCATTTTACTCAATGTCTTGGAATTAAAAAAACATCATGTTGAAGTGAGTACTCTCGTTTGTCATAGTGGGGCTATAATGCGACAAACATGTCCAATTAAAGAAAATACAGGTTACTACATCAAATCCTATCATTTCCTCTTCCAAACTAAAGAACCTTTTCTTTCTTGCACAATTTCATCCTGTCATCTCATAGTTTCTTCCTTGCGCTTACCGCTCACTTGAGTTGTGAGCCCTTGGAAGTGAGTCCTTGGACATGCTAAGGAGTTTTTTTTATGGAGGTGGTGGCATCATGACCTGATTGTAAGTATTGTTGCTACAAAGTGAGACAAGTATTAGGAGAGAAATGGACTCATTTTCGGGCCTTTTAACTCTAGTGAGAGAATGCTGCTTAGCCAATATGAAGAAGGCAAACGTTGTCCATGAAAACCATTTTGGTGAAATTGTTACTATCATCAAAAAAGTAAGGCGCTTGATAATGACATCTTGCATAAGCACCGAACGTCTTTTTATGACCCACTGTTGCTATCCTATAAAGTGAAGTACTTGTACTTGTGCATTTCGCACAAGCAACAATCATCTTTTTATGAAGTACTCGCAATTTAATTGATAAGTACTATTTAAAACTATGAAGGAGTCAGAACCAATATTCGCATTGAAGGGTCTCTGGGACCTCTATTCGCTTGATTTTGACCTCATGAGGCTCTAGGATTAAGATATAGCATTTTTTTAAACCCACGGATACATCCGAAACGTCCAAAAACCTTAGGATAGCTCTTTAAAATGCTGAAATCTGACGTCTCTAACTCAAGATATAGCAACTTTAAGCCTAAGGCCTTGTCAGGTCAGTACCAAGCGAATAGAAGCCCCTCTATTCGCTTGGTACTGACCTAACGAGACGAGCCTCTATTCCCTTGGTATTAACCTGACGAGATCCTAGGCTTAAAGTTGCTATATCTTGAGCTAGAGATGTCAGATTTCAATGTTTTAAAGAGTTGTTTTAAAATTTTTGGACGTTCCGGATACATTCGTGGTATTATTTTTGTATTTTGAAAACAACTCTTATGTGTTTTCTCATTGCACATCACATCATTCATTAAGATTCACAGACATGATTTTTATGTACACTTAAGTTAGGCTCTCGAAAAACATTTTGTATGAGCATGCATTTAAGTGATTGAACAAACTTTTACATATATACTATGAGAAATAGAATTCCAAAAAACACTTTTGCATTTTTCATAGTTACCTCTCTCTATGCTGAGTTGGTGTTTCTTACAAGGCCCAAAATTGAGTCCAAGTTTCTCCTAATGGTGGATACATATCGCCCATTGTGCAAATCCAATAGGCAAAGATTGAGAATGTCAACTGCATTCCATGAATTTGGAAGAAAGTGGTGCATTTTGTTGAGGCCTAAGCAAACTAATTTATAGGCAAAAGCATTCAGAGAAGGCAAGGAAAAGATAAATTTTACGCCACAAAACTTGGATTACATTATGTCTACCATTGTTGCTGAAGTTTAGAAATCGAAGATGCATTAGTACATGGAAATGAGTCAAGCTGCAAGTGTAGTCAAGATATGACCCTTGGATAATCTCTTGAGAAATGAAAATTGAGATAATAACAAATTGTTGACTGGTTTTTTTTACTTTCGTTGAATAACGACCCTTGGTCATAGCTTTTTGGGCAAAAGAGAAACTTGTAATTTAGTTGAGACAACGAGCCCAACAGACCTCAAAGATCTATCCGCCAAGTCTTGAACTCAACACCTATTAAAACACACACACACACACACAAGAGAAGAAGAAGAGAGGAGAATTTTAACGTCGTAGGAAAGTATCCCAAGAGACCTTAAAGATCTATTCGACGAGGAGAGTTAAGACCTGTTATTCAAGAGGGAAATGGCATAACCAATCTACAACACTTTTTTTGGGGGGGGGGTTTGGGCGGGGGGGGGGGAGAGATCGATCGGTTGATCTGCAATGCCATGCAACTTGCAAGCTCCATTTTAAAATACAAAAAAGTTACTTGGAACAAAACCATGCAGCTCCTCAATAAAGAATAAATAGAGTGATCAGCCCTTTTCTTCATTGCCAGCAATTTAATTGTCCATTGTCACTCTTGCGCTATTGGGAAACAGGAGCCCATTTTGTCCCTGCCAAGATGGTAACACTTGATATTGACACTGTAAGGGCCCAGCTCCATGAAATTGTCCTCTTCTCCAAGGTAGAAACACAGGGTGTAAAGAGCCAACTCAAACTCGGGGCTTACTCCAATGAAGGTACTCGAGACAGGCTTAAGGATACCATTCCAAGTGAATTGTATTGAGAGGCATTGTGTTTGTGCATCCGGCTGCATAAAACAAGCGTCATGAGAATAGCATCACAAGCATGGGCATAAGCGCGCGCACACACACACACGACCGAGCTTATCAATGTATCACAGACACCTCTAGCATGCATGCACACAATTACACTTAAATGAGTGTAGCATCACAAGCGTGGGTATGAGCAAACACACACACACACACACACACACACACAACCGAACCTATGAATGTGTCACAGACATATCTGGCATGAATGAACAGAGAATAACACTTGATGAACCAATTACACAAGCACATGTATGGTTGAAAGATTAATATAAGCTATGTATGTTACCCAAAAGTTGTCGAATGTATAATGCCTCTGCCCATGTGGAAGCAACAGAAAACCTTTTTGGATGAGCCATCTCTCTCTCTCTTTTGCACAGACATCGCACGCCAATACTACTCACTGCCCACACACACACACTCCCATCGTACATCGTTCACTCCCACTCTTTTTCTACCGTACAGTGCCTTCACTACCTCTGCTAAGGTTCGAGCTCCATTAAGCCAAATACGTCGGTAATGAGGGGCTGCTTCCTTCCCACAAGCAGGGGGGCAGCTTGTGAGCTGAAGCACAGGACTTGCTGATATATAAGCAGGGAAATCAGCTTAAGAACAGATGAGTAAAGGACGGTCCATGCAGATAGAGTACTAATGATCATGCAGGCAGAGAATTCTACAAGCATGCAAAGAGGGCAAGAGAGCCATAAACTGTGATGGACATGTTATCATCGATGGCCAGGCAGTCGAATAGGGATTTGTGGTGCAAAGCCTTGTAGCTTCTCTTGTTAGGAAAGTTTGCCCACGCACTGCCTGTCCACTCTCTCGGGAAGATTGATATGCATCATGATAATACTCACCACATGTATGAGGGCATCTATGATACACATGTATGTTGTATAGTAAGACACAGGTAATTTTACATACACAAGTGTGTGGGGAAAGATAGAGAACCACAACACAAATGCCCGACTCCTTGGTGCCGGGTCTCGTGACCAGAGAGACGCCTCACCAGTCGGCTCTCCTACATCTTGCACACATTAGCCATTAGCATCTTTACTCACCACACTCACAAACGATGATGAGTGCAGAGAATTATACAAGCGACTCCACACACAGTAGGCATTGGATGAGATCACGGAGTGCCAGTCTCATAGAGAGATGAGGCTCACTGCCGCAAAAAAAAGGAAATTCGAGGAGACTCAGGAGCTAGAGCTATTCCACTTACTCCTAAACAGAAACTCCGCCATAGCATGGCGCCAACTGCGGGAGCCCCGACAACCCATTCCCATTGAGAACCCAAAGAGCTGGTATGATTATGCAGAGATATTTTACCTTGCAACTAAAATATCCACTGGTTCCAAAGCCTCAAGAGCCACGCCCTACAACATCGATTTTTTCATTAAGCGATGTTGGAGAGAGCTACTCAACCCACAGCACGAGTGAGCTATGTATGACTATACAAAGTGAGCATCTGATACATAAGGCAGGTACCCTAGCTCCAACCCTCCATGCATTGAATTGCTTTTAAAAGAGGACATTTGGAGAGTCTACCAGCAGAGTGTACTCTGCACACCATTACAAGTTCAAGGACACAGATGAAAAAACATGATGTTATTTGTCAAAATTGACAAATGGACGAAAGGCTGGCGAGCCCAATAACTCCAGACGGCAAAGACTAAGAATGATTCGTCTTCAGATGGCAAAGACTAAGAATGATACAAGACGAATCAGGTTAAGATCAGGCAAATATCTGTGTCAAATACCACGAGTAAATATAAAACCCTCATCCTAAAAATATGAAAATGGCCAAAACAGGTCTGAAATAGGCAAAGTGCAGGTACGAACCATAAATATGCCTGAAATTCCAATCCTCAGGTGTCTAGGTGGCCAACCCACGACCAGGGGCCAATGTACATGAGACAAGAAAGCCTGTGGGTAGCAAGAAAAGCATCTGGAAGGTAAAAATAAGGCTCTATCATACTACTCATCGTAGAAAGGAGAGAGACTGCTAGGCCAGACAAGGAAGTCCTTCTACTAAAGCATGCAAAAGAGAGGACCACTCACTAAAGACAAGACTAGCAAGAGCAACAAAATCCTGCTACAAAAAAACATAAGGGATCCCTAGCATTGCTTTCAGCACAGACCCTGGATATCATAAGAGGATACTGAATATAAGGACCACCACCATTCGGAGCCACCTTGTAGTACACCAGCCAATATAATTAAAAAAAGGGCCGAGGACCACTGTCACCAGAAACAGGAACTTACTCAAAATGACCAGCACCAAAAGGCTCGGGGTCTGGAAAGGAAAACCCAATGAGCCACTTTCAAGGCCCCAAAATGGAAAAAATGCTTTCATAGCCTCAAAATGGACCTGATTTGAGACAGAATCAACAGAAATTGATTCATGGTTGTGGCAACACACAGGTGATACAGGCATAGAGACGTTCATTTACAGACATACACTTGAACGGTACAAGCATGGCATGAATCTAAAATACCACAGCCAGTAAACCATTCAATCAGCACATATATAGAGCTTGTGCACTCTAAGAATGCTTTATACACATGAATACCACAGCTGCATGTGTCAGTAAGCATCGCAAGCACATAAACCAACCAACATATCTAAAGAATTCGAATTACGATTTCATTATCACATATTTACCAACCTCTTCACAATTCCTTCTTCTAGGAAGTATATAGCCTTGATAATCGATTCTTCCAGCTGCTTCCTCCGCATAGAACTGCAAAATAAGCATTTCTTTAGGTCTGTATCACCATTCCAAACTACAGACTGCTCCAAAACGATGAACAACAGCTACATGTTCAATTACCTTGATCCAGTTATGAAAACCTGACACTTCCTCCCCTTGACCACTCTTAAGTTCTCCAACAAAAACATGCTCAAATGCTGAAGAAGACCCACGTGAACCACATCTACCATATAGACCGAACCACAAAGAATGTAATTGCTGCTTGAACTCTTCATGGCTTCTTGAAACGATTCTTTTAGCAGCCAAGTACTCGTGCAGATACTTAACAGGTGCAGATCGGCTAATTTCTTCCAGAAAAGCATGCTCTTCTTGCCTTTCCTCCTCTGTGACATGCTCTCGCTCTCCTTGCTTTGCAGTATAGTTGTCTAAAAGAGCATAAAAACGTGCATAGGTGGGCCTTCGAAACACATCCTTGTTAACTTTCCGAAACAGGGAATTTTCTGCCATGTCCTCCCTGTCATAAACTTTCTTCCCATCTCCACAATTAATTTCATAATCAAGTCCTGGTGTTAAGCGATTCAAATCCAGTTCCCATAGGCGATTGCATGCTGCAGCTAGGTTATGCAGCTCTTCTTGCCTTGGTTCAACGTCGACATCTTCATCAACAGGTTTTGCGTAATGTTGTTCATGAAGAGGCTTTTTGAACTCATGCCATTGTTCATCTGGTACCTGCATTCATCAACTTCCGAAAGAATAAAACATATGTCCAGCAATTGTTGATAAAAATCAAAGAAACCATCTTTCAAGTATTTGGCACGTGATCTTCTGTAGAAAAGTTCAAGATTGTGCAAGATCTTGAAGTTTTTTTCTTAAAACCTCTTTTCTCCCCCTAAGATTTAATCCAGCTATGTATGCAGTCAAACATTCCATAAGCCTTTTAATTTACTGTACATAGCAATCAATACTGAGTCATTCTGCATGTAATACCCTTCACAACTCACTCATTCACAATGGATCCATACGATTTCACTGCAAAATAGAGGCCCCATGTCAACATACAAAGATGCCATATCTAATAACAAGTCTCCCCCCCCCCAAACACACACACACACACAAAAAAAACACCACAACCCCACAAACACAATGGCATAAAACTAAGAAAGTATTGCCATCTTAATGGCTAAGCGACATTGAGATGAATACAAAAAGGCCAGGCCCTTGATTCCAATTTCCAACAAATGTTTGTATCCAAAATGCAGCCTGAGATACAGCTTGACACTTGATCCCCTACACATCAAGTTTCAATAAACCAAGCAGATGACTCAAATAGTGGAAAACTTGGCCTTGAAGTACAACCCAGATCATGAAGGTCCATCTGATCAGAGATAACTTGCACTCATATAATCTGATACTTCCGCAAATAAAGCCCGAGCATCTGTAGCATCTTGAACTGGTTACTCAGCATACTGAAAACCAGAACAAGGGACTCATAGCGGGCTGTCCTTGCAAGGACATATAACATGTATTGATCTTAAGTTGTTGTGCACATAAGAAATATGGCTCAGTCGCCTATGTGTGGGTTGCAAGGGTCTCAATAAGATGACTGACAAAAGAAAGTTTCCAGTGCTGGACATTAAACTTGAGCAGCTTAATGGAACACGGATCTTCTTCGAGTTCCTTGCCAAGCTACTCAAGGATTCTTTTGTTGTTTTGCTTTGCCCTTTTTGGAGAGGAGCTCAAAGAAGCGGCACCTCTGGCACCATCAGTACACTATCGCATTCATTGAATTTATCCTCGGACCTCCAATATGATAGGTTTACATTGCATTGCTATTAAACACAATAGCATTAGGCAGGCCATGTATCACATACAAATGCTTAATGAACAGTCTTGCCATAACTTTGCATGTGGACTTAGGCTAATTACTTATCTTCAAAAAACAATTCATTTATGTTTTGAGATAGATTAGCCTCATTCTTTTATGATGCTCGTACATAGTCTGTCATATAACCTGTTCTTTTCAATAGTTTTTTGGTGTTTTCAAGGTACGTAATGCCGTAGATCTACTCAAATGATGGTATCAAACTGAAGTGTTACAATAAAGTACCGTTTGATGGTTGTTAAAATTGGGACGATTGCAGCGATTAACTGTAGATTGCCAGCCACCACCATCATCATTGTGACTTTCTTCCTTCAGGAAAAAACAGCTTCTGAGAGACCGACTCTCTCTCTCTCTCTCTCTCTCTCTCTCTCTCTCTCTCTCTCTCTCTCTCTCTCTCTCTCTCTCTCTCGCCTCCCCTCCCCTGCTGCACCTCCCGCTCGCCTCCCCCCCCTGCTGCCCCTCTGCCGCGTCCTGCCGTCTGCACGCTGCCGCACCAGCGTTGCACCCCCATCCCCGCCCTGCACCCCCGTCCCCCTCGCGTCCCCGCTGCCCTTCACGCCCATGCTGCCTGCACTCGCGCGCCCTCTGCCTTGCCCTGCTCGCACGCTGCACCACCGTGGCGCCCTGCTGAGCCCCCCCCCCCCGCCCGCTGCACGTTGCCCTAGCCCCTATTCTCTACGAGTAGCATGTGCCATCACTCTCTACGCGTAGTATGTCTCTCCCCCCCCTCTCCTACGCGTAGATTCTCCCTGCCCTCCCCCTTTTTCTTTCACGCGTAGGATGTCTATCCTCTACGCGTAGGGAATTAATTTATTTTTATTTCCCCCCGCCTGCCCCCCTTCCCCCCACTCTATCTACCATACTCCCCCCCCCCCCCCCCCCACCCCACCCCCTCTCTCTCTCTCTCCAATCTGTAACTACCGCTATCTCCCCCGGGCCGTACCGCCTCGCGCTCCACCACTCGCCGAGACCGCCGCTAGGGTGGGTGCACACGTGCATCTAGCGACTCCCTTGCAGCCGACTCCCCCCGCACGCCCAACGGCCGCGCCCGCTGCTAGGGTGGGTGCACACGTACATCTAACCCCCTTGCGGACGGCGATCAAGCATGAGGAAGACGAACGATAAAGCCGACCCCCTAGAATGCCATTCAAAAATGTAAAGAGGAAATGACGGAGACCATTACCAAAATGAACCCCAATCTCTGGGGCACAATAAACATACTCGAAGGACGTGTGCTGATCCAAGAGAGTAAAATAAGCACGCTGGAAGACCGAGTGACGACCCAAGAGGAAGAGATCGCGTCACTCAAGAAAGAACTCGCCGAAGCCCGATCAAGAAACACACTGGAAGAGGGCGAGCTGCAACCCTCAGTAATCGAAGAAATCAACACGATCAAGGAACAAGTACGGGCCATCAAAGAGGGAGAAGAACAGCACAAAGAAATGACGACTTCTTGGGTAAGAACTCACAGCTTTGATGGGGATTCATGAGTCGACACACACAAGGGCATGGAGAGTGGGCAACATAAAGAAAAATGGAGGCAGTGGAGAAACCTCAAAAGAAAGAGCACTCATCCTCCGTTTTCCCTCCATGGAGGCAAAGAAGTCATTCTTGAAGAAAAGACCAACTCTTAAAGAGACTGGCATCTTTTTCGGGGATGATCTCACCCTCTCGCAGATCGCTCATATGCAGGAAGTAATGCCGGAGATTAGAGCGGCAAGGGGAAAAGGCAAGATCGCTTTTTACCGAGACGGAAAAGTGGTAATACTTGAGCGACGCTCCACATGACGGTGCGAGTCTTATGGGACCACACTCAAAGTAGCTGCCTGGCACTGCAATGGATCTATGCGTCTTGATGTGGGTGCTTTTGAGGACAGCTTTACTGGAAGAGACATCATCTTCTACTCTGAGACACACCAGGCCCCTGGGCAATCCATGCCTCACATCAGTGGATACAGGTGGGAGACAGCCTACAGACAGGAGACACGCTCAGAGCACAGAGGGCGGGGCTCGGGAGGAGTGGAAGTGTTATTTAGAGAGGATCTGCAGCCACTGATACATATAGCCCGCAGAGACGAGCAGGCTAGGTACATGTGGGTGAGACTGAAGGCAGAGACAGACAGATACCTCTATCTAGCTAGTTGTTACTTCCCCCCGAGTACATCAGTTTATGCACCACCCAGAGGAGAGTTCCCTTTCTCTATTTTGACGATGACATATGGGAGTTCTCTAGGGACGGTGACATTATCATCCTCGGGGACTTCAATGCTAGGACTGCCCATCACCAGGCAGTGTTTTATGATACTTCAGAGGAGATGCTAAGAGAGATAGATGTGGCAGAAACGGGCCTTTCCAGACTATCACACGATATGGAATATACTGAGTATGGGCGACACCTGATAGACATGGGCACTGCACATGGATTGGCCATCTTGAACGGCCTACAGAGATTTCCTTCTGCGGGAGGTTTTACATGCTTCCCACACAGACATGGAGCCAGCACGGTGGACTATGTCATGGCACAACCGAACCTCATCTCTAGTATCCAGGATCTCACAGTTGAGCCCAGACCGGTCGGGGTGGCTGTGAATCATGCTCTGGTGTCAATGACCATCTCCTTCCAGTTCAGTGTAGCACACAGGCCACGAGTAGCAACCCCTACTCGCTACACATTCACAAGGGAGACGGCCTCTATATACATGGACGGAATCTACAGACGCCTATGCACTGAGGACCCGCGGCGACCTCTGGAGGAGCTAACTACTATACTGACACAGACATTACATGAGGCAGCAGCAGAAGCATACCCACACACCCAGCCTCAGCAGAGCCGCCGATCTGGGAGCATGCCTCAGAACAGCTGGTACGATGAGGAGTGCCGCCAGACTAGAGCCAGACTTCAGAGGGAGGTGCTGTTGGGGTACGTCACTCACAGACAGTCACAAATGAACTTCCGACGCCTGGTGCGGCGGAAGAAGAGGGCTTTTTTGGCTCGACTCGAGCAGGATCTATATCAGCTATTCTTGAGTCAGGACTCGCGTGAGGCGTGGCAGCTCTTTCATGACCAGTCCCCCCCCCCCCCCCCCTGCTATTTCCTCCACAGAGACCTCGGGTCAGTACGCATCATCTTTGTAGACAGTACCTAGACAACCGCCCCTCCCCAACCCCCTTGACCCATGCCCACACACATGGTCTTTTTCACCGCTGAGATGGTGAAAAAAGCTATTGACAGGATGAAGACTGGGAGAGCATATGATCATGAGGGCCTAGTCGCTGAGCATTTCATGCATGCCAAAGACTTACTAGCAGAGCTTCTAGCAGATATGTTTAACCGTGCCATGTGTGAGGGCCTACCGGACACTTGGAGCCTATCTACAATCGTACCTATCTTCAAATCAGGAGACCCCATGGAGCCTGGGAACTGTCGCACTATTATGATTGGGCACACACTGGCAAGATTGTATGCATCCATTCTTGAGCAACGGCTGAGTAGATGGGCAGAGAGGGAAGGACTGCGGGCAACTGGGCAGGCAGGGTTCAAGAGAGGCTTCTCTACTCTTGACCACATCTTGACACTCAGGGCCATCATCGAGGAAGGCAGATCTCATGGGAGACGGATCTACTGTAGCTTTGTGGACTTCCGCAAAGCTTTTGACACAGTACCCAGAGCTGGATTGATGCACAGATTACAGGAAATGGGAGTACCCACAGAGCTCATTTGGGGGATCATGGCATTATACAGATCAGTAGTAGGGTATGTACGCACCCCGGAGGGACTCTCAATACCGGTTCACTCCACTATTGGGGTGAAGCAGAGTTGCCCGCTCTCTCCTACTCTTTTCGGTATGTATGTGGATGAGGTTTTTGACTACATTGACAGGGACGGGGATAAAGGTGCACAGTTGGCAAGGACATGGATTCCACTTTTGTTATATGCGGACGATATTGTGTTGATCTCCAAATCCCCAGAGGGAATGCAACGCCAATTGGATGCTTTGCATACGTTTGCCCACAAAAGTGGTTTGTCTGTCAACCTTGGTAAAACCAAGGTTATGGTGTTTAATACCACCCCACAGTGGATCAGGAGATCAGCACCTACATTCACATACGGCCAGGAGACTATGGAGTACACAGACGCTTACACTTACCTTGGAGTGGTTTTTACTGGACCCACATTCTCACTCAGAAGAGCAGCAGAGACCAGACTGACTAGAGCCCACGCAACATTGGGTAGATTGGAGAGGATGTGTTCGCAGGTTCAGTTTCAGGAACCCCGGACGAAGCTCTGGCTCTTTGACACCTTGGTGGCCTAAGCATTGCTCTATGGGGCTGAGATATGGGGACCTTCATCACCACGGGAGGCCGGGTCGCACAGACGGAAGGGGGAACATGGAGAAACCTCTCGTCTCTATGATCTCGCGGCTCATTAGAGCCAAGGCATCAATACCACGGGCCATTATCCGAGCAGTGCTGGCGGCCCCCCCACTAGTGGTAGAGGCGCTCCCCAGATCAGTCTCCTTCATAAACCGCACATGGGAACTTCCCAGAGACAGATATGCTCGCATAGCACTTGAGTCCTCTCGACAGTTAGCCATACAAGGAGATACAACATGCTGGTATGGGGAGATGACATCATGGTTTCATGCGCATGGGTTCAGCATAGACAGGCTGCCACCATTCCAGTACTCATTGGATGCACCATCTCTCATTCTTACACAGTCGGAGATCACGAAGCTCATCCGCCAAGACCTGACCCAGCTAGACACCAGGAGGACATGGATACAACCAGCACAAGAATTGGGCACGAAGATGGCTTTCTACAGAGACCACCTTCTCCAGCTTACGGAAGATGGTTTTGTGATGAGACCCAGATACATGGATACCCACCTGTCTCATGGGATACGGTGTGCTATTGGCCAGTTACGCACATCGTCTCACCAGCTGCGGATTGAAACCGGGAGATACAGCGGAGTACCAGCAGAGGCCAGGACATGCCCCTTGTGTGACATGGAACCTGAGACAGAGCTGCATTATACATGCCGCTGCCCCGTCTACTACGAGATACGAGGCCGCTTTCATTCCTTGTTCAGAGAGGGTTTTGAACCACTCTCAAGAGTAATGGGATACGAAGATCAAAGATGCCTGGGTTTGTTCTTGCTCGAGCTGCGCAAACACAGAGAGAGCCTGATGAATGGCGAGGCTAACCAGTCTCAAAGACGGATTACAGACTTCTTCAGAGCAGACACGGGACAGCCGCAAGAGCCACTCCCACAACAGAGCTCCCCCCCGTCTCACACCAGAGGCACATTGATTGACCAAGCGATTGAACTGGGGAAATCCAGGCGCGCAGGACTATACAGCATCGACGGAGGCTACGTCAAAAGATTCAGAGCACGCTGGCCAGGCATGCACGACGCCCGGTCAGACTACTAACCATGGAGGAAATTGATGAGATTCGCCAACGACCGATGCTTGATCTTTTGTGATTCAGCTATCCCAACTAGCCGCCCATTTTTGCTTACTTTTCGGCTTAGCGCACATCGACCAATCTAGAATCCCATAATATATATCTTTGTTTTGTACTGTTGATTAGGTTATTTTGTTACTCTGACTTTGTATCAGATCCACCACCTTGTAACTTTCTGGTCTCATAGGTCACTATGGCCTTTTGAAGACGTTAATATAACATTTCATTTCATTTCATCTCTCTCTCTCTCTCTCTCTCTCTCTCTCTCTCTCTCTCTCTCTCTCTCTCTCTCTCTCTCTAAAAGACAAGCGTCATGATTTATAAAGACAACAACTTAAGACACGTCTATAATCATGTCATTCATTATTGTTGAAAGAGCCAAACCAAGACACCAAAGACCTTTATATAGTAACAGGCAGATTAGTTTGCCCTTTACCAACATCAAAAACTGCAATAATAGTTTTTCCATACAGCAAACACATATGGGGTCGAAAGTATGGAAAAATTACAATCCACACCCCGAAGAAATTCCCATACATGACATATCATACGCCATCCTAAATTCCACAAAAATATGCTACACATAACACAAATCATTGATAAAGTGTGAATCATATGGACTAGGTAGTAAGAAGTTGGTATAAGGAAGTGGCAAAACATACCTAAGTACAAGAACCCAGATAAAGCACTGGGAGTCTGGGTGTCCCAAACTTAGGGTAAAGTATGAAAAAGCAATTCGTACTTTCCCATTCCGCGAATGAAACCCATTGCCTTGCTATAGCCTACCAAGCTTGAAAAGTAAAATTTGATGATGCAGACATTACATGTATGTTTTTTTTTTTTGGTGAAACATGCTGCATGGATGCATTGGCACTTAATTTGGTGCTTGTAGTCATAGTTTTTGTTGGGCGTGTATTGTATTTATACTAGACATATCGTCCAACATCACACAGGTTCTTGAAATAAACCAGTCTTCAATAACCACAGCAAGTGAGAAGTGGTCAGACAAACTACTATGAACAACCGCAGGGACCATGCACTTAAAACAAGGAAGAAAATATGGAAAGGATTAAAAATCTAGAGTGCTCATTCAAAGCCAGGCTGGACAGAAACCTGTTGTGGGTAGGCTGCAACTGCTGATGAGTAAGACTGCTTGTGACTTTGAGAGCTCGAGTTGCGTCGATGATCTGCACTCTGCCAGCTGCCACCGTGCTGCTGCTGTTCTGGATTGTGCCATGCATGTGGGCGCTCCTCATGATTGCTTTGGTGACCATCTTTTCCAGCTGCAATCTGATAATACAAGCCGTTAGCAACCTTCCTACCAACCTCGCTTCAATGCTACACATGATTTAGGTGTCCATCTTAAAAACCATCAGGAAAAAACTATCGAAACGTCCTGAAAGCTTCTTTCTTGGGAAGATAAAATTTAATAGTGAAAACACCTTCAAGGCACAGACAACAAGGTGAAGAAGAAGAAAGGAGAAGATTACAATGGAGGTTTGTAACCACTAAACACAAGAAGAAAACAATCCCGAGGTAGAAGCAATTGAAGGATGATCCAGTCACAGAAGCTTTAATTCAAACAAATAGAAAACAATCTCGCAGTAGAAGCAATTGAAGGATGATCAAATCACAAAAGCTTGTATTCAAACAAATCTCTAAGATCTAGAGGAGCATTAGTCACAGACTCTACCTAGGGAAGAAATTCTAGATTAAGGGGAATTACATCCCTCCTCATTGATGCTCATCAAAAAAACCCCGCACCCTGTACTCATGAAGGCTGAAGAACAGTGAAGCAACAATGGAAGCCGAAATTGAGGAACCATAAGTCCCGAGAGAAGAAAAATGATGGCAATAGGGGCCAATGTCAGCAAATTTGGCATGCACCCCTGGACTCGATTAATCATTTTCTTCCAGCCACCATCAAAATCTTTGAAATTTCTGATATAAAGGCCAATAACACAAGAAGAAGTGAATGATCTCTATCTACTTTAAGCTATCCCTGAAGCAAAATTCAAGCAAAGATCTTACAGCAAGCTATGCTGGAATGTTATGCATCAGCAAAGGTATTGGGTATGCTTCAAAAAATCTGCTATGAAAGCGGCTTGTGGGTAAAGCTACATTCTTCATGGGAATAGTGCATTGTAAGAGGTATTCTTCAGTTTCAGAAGAAATAAGGGAGGCACATACATGCTAAACGTCAGCATAGAGGATTCAGCTAACTGATTCCTAACTTCACAATGCTGGCGCAGAAGCTTATCGAAAGGGCTTTGCTCCCGCTGATAAGGAATACGCAGAGGAGCGAAAGTGCTTACCTCAGCCCATGTAGATCGATCTATGGAGGTGGAGTCCCCAGCAGTTGGAGAGGAAGGGGGCGACTTGTTGAGGTGCAACGCAGAGGAAGCGGCATCGAGGGCTGTATTTAGCAAGCCTGAGATCAGATTGTCCATAGCCACTGCTGCTCAAACTGGAGGCAAAAGCTAAAGCTACTAAAATGATGGGGAAGGACTTGTTAGCACGGTCACCTTTCCGGTGCAGACATAATGAGAAGCGTTTAAAGCCAACGTCAACGTTTCGTGGGGAGGGAGGTGGATCAAATGAGACATCACGATTTACGAACAAGGAGATGAATTAAATTAGGTTTGGGTCAGTGTCACACGCGAGTCAACATCGTTGCCCCAGGGCCCAAGTAGAAGATCATGGTAGTTCCTCAAGTTTATCTACCACGGGGTGGGATCTATGGAGGAGGGTTTATGGAGGGCTGCTGGATGATCTGGAGCAATGGCGCTTAAAAACTAATCTCGAGATAAAAAATAATCCAAGGGCCATACCTTTCCCTAATGGAAAAGTGGTAGCACCCATCGAATGCCAACCCATGGGGGACATCGGACCCTCTACCTTGGGGTTACATCACAAAGGTTCAACCAACTGAGCTAAGCTCTTTGGGTGTTTATTGGGCAAGGATTATAGCCTCACCATTGTGGTGTAGAATTCAATGGATTGAAAAAATTGTTCCATCCCATAAAAGATACTCGGCTCCTACTGGCGCTACTTTAAATAAAATTATTTGTAAAAAGATTCCTGTATCGCCCCGTCAACGCCTTCACAAAGACTCTCCACCCCCTCATGACAAGGCAAGTGCCTCCTCCGTTGCATACGCTGCACGAGGCAGCTTTTCCATTAACCCTCTTTATGCAGCTTTGTCAGGTTCAATCTTGTCGTGATTCCCCCCCCCCCCCCCCCCCCCCCCCTTTTTTTTTTATGCAAACACCTTTGTAGTGCATGGCCTCTCTCTCTCTCTCTCTCTCTCTCTCTCTCTCTCATAAAATCTAATATCTAACCGACCCAAATGATTTTCTCATATTAAACTGATCACTTAATGTGGGAGAATAAACGGGAACAAAGGTTAAGATATAGATGTGCTTATAGATCTATTTCAGCACGGGGCCAATGGTAAAGGGGCCCAAATAAGAAAAGGTCTATCAAAGAGCAAGGTTAACCAATGGAGCAAAAGACCTCAGGTTTGTCTTCATTAAAGCCTCCAAAGGTAAGTGTTAAAAGCCTTATAGACATAGTCTTTAATTTTTACTCTTTAGTCACTAAGGTCCAAGCAAGCAAGGGGGCAGCTTGCTTAAGCTAGGGTTGTGCTTAAGCAGGGGGCCTGCCTGCTTACCAAGTTCAAAGTACTTTCTACTAATGAGGGGGCGAGCCCTACAAAGGAGGGAGGTGGATAGTATGTGAGCACCTCACCAATGACCCATACTCTTATGAAAGGAAAGGGGCCATATGTCAAGTGTAGAGGCACATTACTCAAGCAGGCAAGGGGGCAGCTTGCTTAAGCAAGGGCTGTGCTTAAGCAAGGGGGGTGCTAGCTTAACTTCACAAGAGGGAAAGAAGGACACTTGTCAAGAGACTACACATCTTGCCCCAAAGGGAGCCAAGCTCGCATTGGCTAGAGGGCTACATGGCCCAATAAGCTTAAAGGAAAGCCTAGGGAAGGGGGTCAACCTAGCTCTCTCTCTCTCTCTCTCTCTCTCTCTCTCTCTCTCTCTCTCTCTCTCTCTCATTTGAGCATCCCACGAGCTCTCTTACTCTCATTCTTCCCTTCACACACTCTCGTGAAACAAGAACTCCATCTCCTTCTCCAAGCTTGAGAAGTTGAGTGCCTACTACCACAAGCTCTTGGCTATGGATCCAAATCCACACAAGAGAATGCTTATGCTTGCTTATCAATCTCTCTAATCTCCATTAACACTATGATAAGCTATGCTACAAGAGCTATGAGTGATTGTGTGCAAGGGTTATTGCTTTCTCGTAGAGCTACTTCTACTTCTCTCTTCTTCCTCACTCCCTGCCAGCTCTCCTCACCTTTCATGATGTTTGAGGTCTTGGGATTGAGGCTGGGCATTTTCCAAGTTCATGCTAATCATGTTTATTGTTGTTACCATGTTAATGCTTGGTGAGTGAAGCTTACCATCTTCATCTCATCAAGAAGGTCTCAAAGAACACAAACAATTATATTGTAAACAAGTCTTCCGTCATGGAACTAATCCGGTCCTCTATTGGTGTTAATTTCTCTAAACTCTCACTCTCTTTTACAAGTATTGCTCATGCCATGTTAATGATGTAATGTGTTAGTATTGCTCTCTCCATCTAAGCACTTTCTTTCTCACTATACATCTACACACAAAAGAATGCTCAAGGAAATGCTCAGTATGTTATTTACTTTCCGCTCCAACTCAAGTTAAAAGACTAATTCCATTACATTGGTATCAGAGCATTTGGTTTCTCTTTTCTTGCTTAAGAAGAGAGGTCCTTAAGTAGCCTATAAATGGTTGATGTTGTTAATTATATTAGGGTAAGTGGAATTGGGATCTATTATCAGTTTTGTTGAGCCCACTATGTGGGGTATGGTGCACACCTCGGGAGCTTTGGACTTAATAATGGAGTCTTTTTAGACTTGCCTACGGCTTTACCATTATTGAGCCATAAGAAGTTTGATAGCTTTGATTTTGCACATGAAGGTGCCAATGATGATGCTCCCATGTTTGTGAATTATCTAGTCACTAGGTTGCACCAAGCTATGGGCAACTTTGCTTTGCAAGCCGAAGTTACTCAACAACTTCGTGCTTATGGAATTTCCCTTCCTCTCCAAGAGGAGAGAGAGCTTAGGAGGCCTCTTGAAGAGACCCCCAAAAGAAGACTCTCTCCCATACGAGAGGAGGAATCCAAAGAGCAAGAAAGCAATGAAAATTTACGTTCCTCTGAAGATGTGGCTCCACGAAGATAGCGGTCTCGACGATCGCCTACTCCTCCCAAGAGGAAAAGATCAACACACAGTCCTTCTCCTCGTCATTCCAAAAGAGAAGAGAGGAAACAAAGGAAGAAAAGGGCTAGAAAGAGGTCACTCTCTTCTCCTTCATCTTCACCTTCCTCCTCTTCCGATGAAAGCTATGGATATTCTCCTAGAGAATACAAGAGGGGAGGACATCGCAAATCATTCCATGCATGGAGAAGGTCCCAAAAGTTAAAGAAGTTCAAGGAGGGAGGAAAGAGTATCTCTTTTCTCACTTATGATGGCACCTTTCGTGCTACCGACAAAGTGTTGGCCTTCATCCAGCAATTTGATGCGGCCTTTGGAGAGACGAAGTCTTTACAGAGTCCTCCAAGCTACGCCATGTAGCTATGCACTTTCAAAAATCAGCTCGTCAATGGTGGGCCAGCCTTTGGACCGGCAAAGCCCCAAAGACATGGAAAACTCTACGAGTTTCCATCATGAAGCAATTCCCTTGCAAGTGATGCAAAGGACAAAGTGCTTACCGAATGGCGCATCTTGAAGCTTCTCTCCCATGAGTCTATCCACAAATATGTAGACAAGTTTTGGGATTTACATCTCAAGGCTATTGTCTTTCAAAAGATAGACTTTGTCGAGCAAAGGCAGCAATTCTATGCGAGATTACCTGAAGAGATAGCCGAATACATCAACTCTCAACGGCCTGGTACTATTAACGAAGTAATCCATCACACCATGGTTGCTTCACGTATCAATTTCCATCAAGGGGCTAGACGTAATGTCAAACCCATGGACAACAAAGGCAAAAATGATGCAAACGGGAAGACCAATGCTCAAAATTCTTCCCAAGGCACTTGCAACAACAACAACAATCAGTCGAAGGAGAAGGGAGTTTACAAAGGTAAAAACAAACTCTCTCCTAAAGAGCTTGAAGCTTTTCGCAAGGACCATAAGTGTTTCAAGTGTGGGGAGCAAGGACATGGCTATCGTTCTTGCCCCAAGAAGAATACTCGCAATGAGACTCCTAGGGCTTCCACCATCGAAGCTCCAAAAGAGGATGCTCATTGCAAAGGCTCATCACTCTCCTATGCTTGGGGAAAGGTAAGAGAGCATGATGCATTCATCTTGTTTGACCCTGGCTCTACTCACAACTTCATATCAATGGAGTTGACCACCAAGTTGGGCATTCAAGCTTTTGAGATGGGAGATATGGTAACGGCTGGCGCATCTTTCAAGGGATAGCAAGCCTCTGTTACTCCCTTGATTGGGAAGTTGAGGCTTTATGTTCAAATCTATGTCGACAAAGAAGACTTCTTCATCTCTCCCGGCACCATGGTTTGATCTCATGGCTACCAATATTAAGTTCCCTGAAAGGAGAATTTACTTCACTTACAAGGGAAAGAATATGTATATAGATGCTAGTGAGCGTGGTCGCACTATTCCACTTCTAAATTCTCTTGCTTTTGATAAATCAATGAAGAGCTCAGTTTCTGCGTATATGATTTTTGTCAAAGAGTCTCCAAAAGATCCTAATGTTTCATCAAAAGTGAATGGTAGGAATCAAGAAGAGTTAGACTTGTCTAATTTTCTAAAAGGATTCCAAGATGTGTTCATCGATGACATCCCTATGGACTTACCTCCAAAACGAGGGGATGATGACCATCACATTGAGTTCCTTCCTGAAAGCTCACCACCTAACAAGCCTCCTTATCGAGTCTCACAAGCTCAACAAGAGGAGATCATGAGGCAAGTATAGGAGCTGGTAGACAAAGGGATGGTGAGGACTAGTTCCTCTCCCTTTTGTTCTCCAGTCCTTTCAGTGCAAAAGAAAGATGGTACATACCGCATGTGTGTGGACTATCGAGCATTAAACCATATCACTATCAAAAACAGATTTCCCGTGCCTCGGGAAGAAGATCTATTTGATAAGCTACAAGGCTCTACCTACTTCAGTAGGATTGACCTTAAGAGTGGCTATCATCAAATAAGGATAGTGGATGAAGATATCTTAAAGACCGCGTTTCGCACAATGTTTGGTCTTTATGAATATGTAGTCATGCCTTTTGGTTTGGCTAATGCACCAGCTACATTCAATCGTCTAATGGAGAAAATTTTTAGACCATACCGCAAATTCACTTGAGTGTTCTTTGATGATATCATCATCTACTCCATGTCTTTGGAGGAACATAAGCAACATCTCCAAGTGGGTTTTCAAGCATTGAGAGAGAATAAGCTTTTCCTCAACCAAAAGAAAAGCGAATTTTTCCTTCAAGAGAAGAGAGTATATCCATGAATTTCATCTTTGGATTACCCAAGTCTATCCATGGGAATACGGGAATATGGACAATAGTCGACAGGTTTAGCAAACAAGCACACTTTATTCTTGTCAAAAAGACTATTAAGGCACATCAAATGGCAACTCTCTTCATATCTCATATTTTCAAGCACCATGGATTACCCACATCCATCGTGTCAGATAGAGATCCTAGAATGACCAGTAATTTCTGAAAAGGTCTCTTTGAAAATCTAGGAACAAGATTGAACTTCTCTTCGGCCTATCACCCACAAACGGATGGCCAAAGTCTGATAGCCAATCTTACAATACTCGATCTACTAAAGACTTATGTTATAGAAGTAGATCAACGCTCACAATGGGAAAAGTACTTACCACTTGTAGAGTATGCTTACAATAATAATTTACATACTTCTACGGGAAATGCACCTTTTGAGATCATTGAGGGAAGACCAAAAAGTCCTTTTCTCCTTAAAGTACATGGGAAGATCTTCGCCGCCAATGAGGATAGCCGTGACCTACAAGAATCTTTTCAAAAGATTAAGGAGGCTATATCCATCTCTCAACAAAGGCAAAAAGCTGCTACTAAAAAGCACAGAAGGGCCTTAACATTCTAAGAAAATGATTTGGTCTTACTTAAGTTTCCTAAGGCTCGATTAAGGCAAATGACGGGCAAAAATCTTATGGGCCATCAAAAGTATTATGCTAAACTAGCAAAAAGATACTATGGTCCTTTCCAAATCTTGAAGCCTATCAATGAAGCGGCTTACCAACTCAAATTGCCCAACCATTGGCTTATACACAATGCTTTTCATGTGAGCCTACGTAAGCCCTACAAAGGAGAACCCCCAAGTGAACCAATTATTGAAGATCCACCCGAAGTTGAAGACCAAGAAGAGGTGCTACAACGCGAAGCTATCCTTCGGCATGAAGACAAGGTACTAAGACATGGTAAGATCATCCGATGGTATCTTATTAAATTCAAAAATTATCCTTTTGAAGATGCTAGATGGATGCAAGGAATACAGCTTAAGGATAGTATGAACCCTATCAATGCTTAAAATGCTACACTAGAGTAAGCAAATGTACAAATTTCTTTGAACGACTCATATTTTTGTCTTATAAGACTAATTCTCTTTTTATCGTGAACAAATTTAAATAGTATGCACGCTTAGAATCATGTTTGTGAGGACGACGTCTCTCAAACACCAAGTAGAATTTGTCACTCTACTTTGGGAGAATGAAATGGACTAAAGAGCAAACATGCTTGCGGTAGCTTTGTCTCCCAAGCACCAAATGGATTAGTCATCCATTTTGGAAAGATGTCGTAGGTTAAAAAGGGATCCTCTACCCGCTAAGTAAAATTGACTAATGACTACGACTTTATCTCTTCTGCATCATAGTTGAGGACGACTATGATTTCAAGAGAGAGGTAATGTCATAAAAGCTAATATCTAACCAACCCAAATGATTTTCTCATATTAAACTGATTAGTTAATGTGGGAGAATAAGCGGGAACAAGGGTTAAGATATAGATGTGTTTATAGATCTATTTCAGCACCGGGCCAATGGTAAAGGGGTCCAAATGAGAAAAGGTCTATCAAAGAGCAAGGTTAAATAATGGAGCAAAAGACCTTAGGGTTGTCTTCATTAAAGCCTCCAAAGGTAAGTGTTAAAAGCCTTAAAGACATAGTCTTTAATTTTTACTCTTTAGTCACTAAGGTCCAAGTAGGCAAGGGGGCAGCTTGCTTAAGCTAGGGCTATGCTTAAGCAGGGGGTGTACCTGCTTACCAAGTTCAAAGTACTTGCTACTAATGAGGGGGAAAGCCCTACAAAGGAGGGAGGTGGATAGTATGTGAGCACCTCACCAATGACCCATACTCTTATGAAAGGAAAGGGGCCACATGTCAAGTGTAGAGGTACGTTACTCGAGCAAAAGACCTTAGGGCTGTCTTCATTAAAGCCTCCAAAGGTAAGTGAGCCTTAAAGACATAGTCTTTAGTTTTCACTCTTTAGTCACTAGGTCCAAGCAGGCAAGGGGGCAAAGCTAGGGCTGTGCTTAAGCAGGGGGCCTGCCTGCTTACCAAGTTCAAAGTACTTGCTACTAATGAGGGGGCGAGCCCTACAAAGGAGGGAGGTGCATAGTATGTGAGCACCTCACCAATGACCCATAGTCTTATGAAAGGAAAGGGGCCACATGTCAAGTGTAGAGGCACATTACTCAAGCAGGCAAGGGGACAGCTTGCTTAAGCAAGGGATGTGATTAAGCAAGGGAGGTTCTAGCTTAACCTCACAAGGTGGAAAGAAGGACACTTGTCAAGAGACTACACATCTTGCCCCAAAGGGAGCCAAGCTCTCATTGGCTAGAGGGCTAGATGGCCCAATAAGCTTCAAGGAAAGCCTAGGAAAGGGGGTCGACCTAGCTAGCTCTCTCTCTCACACACATTTGAGCATCCCATGAGCTCTCTCACTCTCATTCTTCCCTTGACACACTCTTGTGAAACAAGAACTCCATCTCCTTCTCCAAGCTTGAGAAGTTGAGTGCCTACTACCACAAGCTCTTGGTTATGGATGCAAATCCACACAAGAGAATGCTTATGCTTGCTTATCAATCTCTCTAATCTCCATTAACATTATGCTAAGCTATGCTACAAGAGCTATGAGTGATTATGTGCAAGGGGTTATTGCTTTCTCGTAGAGCTACTTCTACTTCTCTCTTCTTCCTCACTCCCTGCCAGCTCTCCTCACCTTTCATGGTGTTTGAGGTCTTGGGATTGAGGCTGAACATTTTCCAAGTTCATGCTAATCATGTTTATTGTTGTTACCATGTTAATGCTTGGTGAGTGAAGCTTACCATCTTCATCTCATCAAGAAGGTCTCAAGGAACACAAACAGTTGTATTGTAAACAAGTCTTCCGTCATGGAAGAATCTATAATACAAATGTCTATTGGAGGGGAGACCGGCTCCAACTAATCCGGTCCTCTATTGGTGTTATTTTCTTTTAACTCTCACTCTCTTTTACAAGTATTGCTCATGCGATGTTAATGATGTAATGTGTTAGTATTGCTCTCTCTATCCAAGCACTTTCTTTCTCACTATACATCTACACACAAAAGAATGCTCAAGGAAATGCTCAATATGTTATTTACTTTCCGCAACTCAAGTTAAAAGGCTAATTCCATTACTCTCTCTCTCTCTCTCTCTCTCTCTCTCTCTCTCTCTCTCTCTCTCCCTCTCTCTCTCACACACACACACACACACACACACAAGGACCAAGATCGCTGTGAGAAAATTTTGCATGGCATACCCCTCCTAATGCACGGCCTTTGTCGCAAGCAAGAAACAGTTTTACTATGACCAAATTTTGCATGGCATACCCTCCTTATGCACGGCCACATGCAAAGTGCAGTTTGGCGTTAATCTTCAATCGGTTTAGCAATCTTTAAATTCATTATAAAATGATTTTGTTATGCAATGAGTTCTAGGATCTCTCAAGATTCGCCTCCTTATTTCCTTTTCAAAATGTGTGAGACTTATATTTGGCTCTACGTCATTTCATTAAGTGGAATGTGTGTTAAGTATGGAGCCTGATTTACCCTTGTAATTTTATGTGGTAAAAGCCCACATTTGTAAGGCCCCCATTATGAGGAGAAGCCATCGTGCGTGAAGGAAAATCACTCACCGGAAACCAAAATTTTCACAGTCAAAAATCAGGGGCAACTTTAGGGGCCTCGGGGGCAGAAGCCCACGAGACTTTTTTTTCCTCGCCGGAATATTCCTTTTTGCCGAAATATTATGACCGGACGGCAGCCGGAAAGTGGTCGGAAAACAACCGTCGGTTAGCCGGTGGTCGGAAGTCAATGGCCGGTGGCCGAATTCAAAAGTGGTCTTGTCTTCTCAAGGGTGGCCACACATGGGCGGATTGGAGGGTCCGATTTGGACTTATTCACACAAGGGCGGCTACACATGGCTGCCTCTCATAAGAGAGGGCAGCCCTTTTGGCCTATAAAAGAAGGCCATTTCTACACACATTTCATAGTGTGAAGTTGATGCAACAAGGTGAATGTGAGGTGGTGAGAGTGAAGCAAGGCGGGAGCTCCATTAAGGGTATAATCCCTTTGTAAACTACTTCTTGTTTTGAAGTACTAAAGCCATTGAGTGGCTTCTTTCCCGTGGACGTAGCCCACATTGGGTGAACCACGTATATCGTGTGTACTCTCTCTCTCTCTACTCTATAATCTCGTGTGTGTAAATCTGTCTCTCTCCATTAAGTAATCTACTCAATTATCTATTTAGCTACGTCTTATTTCCTAACAATCTGGATAGATTCCCTCCTTCGTTCTCTTTTCCCAAAGGAAAAGGAAGAATCCCCCCTCCCTTCTGCCTCGCGTTCTGTACCTTGCCCTTTCGCCTTGCGGCCTAAATCCATCCCTTGTTGGTCGCAAGTTGTGCCCTGCGCGCTCGCCAACTCCGTTTGGCCCTCTGCTCTCCTTGTAGGTTGGTCCCTCGCCCACTGTCGGTGTAGTCCTCGGTTGCCTGCACTCTAGCCCCTTGTTGATCCACTGCTTTGGAGCATGGGCACATGTACATACACCATATGGGAACTCGTTTGCATGAGTGAGTGAGTGCGAGAGAGAGAGAGAGAGAGAGAGAGAGAGAGAGAGAGACGACGCTTGAAGGAGCAAGCACTTCCAAGCTCCTTTACAGACGAGGGGACATGCACCCTCACGTCCCATGTTGGACCCTCAATACAAAAAATTCTCTCTCTCTCTCTCTCTCTCTCTCTCTCTCTCTCTCTCTCTCTCATCCTGATGCCAAAAGAATTCCAACACTGTTGCTCCCGCGTCGCTCTATCTATCGCCACGTCAAAAATATCACGCTGATAGATTCTCAGTTGTCTTCCGTCCCGTGGTCCTTCATCCTTCCCTGCCCTTGATCCCTTGCTCTCCACAACGAGCCTTGCATATTCTAGAGCACGACATGCTCCACCTAGATTTTGTCGCACTTCTGGCTTGCTGGCAACAACTATGTCTTCTCCACACACATACATTCGCTACGCCTACAAACACATACGTCCTCTCGCAGCTATTCCCTATAGATGAGTATCAGGCGAATGGCAGATTGCATGCCATCGAGAGCAACGGGCAGAGAAAGGGAGACCATCCTCCTTTCCTTCTCAGTTGTGTCCCCACCCCCCCACCTCCCTGCCATCCTCTGGCAACATGCTCTATGCTACCGCTTCATCGTCAAAAACTACTCTCGAGTCTCGCTCATACTTTGATGCAGAAAATATCTCGTCCACACATACATAGACAAAATATCTTGTCCATTTCCTTTTAACATGCAAACTTGAAATATCGTTGGCACCGACGACGACCAAACTCTTTTGCTTCACTTTCCCAAAGGGTATCTTCTAAGATACCCTCTAATAAGCCCAAATCCAAAATTGGGCGAAATCTACTCGATCCCCTTTCATTAGTCAGAATCTCTCCAGATTCCTTTGGCGCTACACTGCATTAAGCCTTTCCCTAATCGCCATCCCCATGGCGAGCTCCACGTTGGCTGCAGGCGGTCAAGCACCCCCCCCCCCCCCCCCCCCCCCGCGTCCATATGTCACGATGGCGAGCTGCATTGCTTGCTCTGCAACCTCTAACCCTTGTGCCCCTTGCTAACGACATCCTCACTAGAGCTCTTCTCTCACCATTCTGTTGCATCACTACAAGAGGTACTTCACATTAGCGACGCTCGCAGTGTGATGCTTAAAAGTGAAAATTCACAGCGTCGCTATGGGCGTTGCTTGTTTATTTGTAACATAGTGACGCCCATAGCGACACCGACAGGGGTAAAAAATAAACCAAGAGCGCCTGAAAACTCAGATCTCATATCTGAGTTTTCGGTGCTCAAGCAAGCAAAAAGGTAACCCGCGCTCTCCCTCTCTCTCTCTTTCTTCTCCACACACACACACACACACACACACACACGAGGAGAGGAAGGAGAGCCAGGTATGCTCCTTCCCTCTCCTCTCTCTCTCATGTTACCTTCCCCTCTTTCTCTCTCTCTCCCTCTCTCTCTCTCTCACACACACACACACATTGTGGTTTTGAGAGAGAGAGAGAGAGAGAGAGAGAGAGAGAGAGAGAGAGAGAGAGAGCACATGCATAAACAAAAAACACACACACACACACACATGCATAAACAAAGAATGCATACACACACACACACATTGGGAGAGGAAGAGAGAGAGAGAGAGAGAGAGAGAGAGAGAGAGAGAGAGAGAGAGAAGAGAGAAGAAGAAGAAGAAGAGACTTTTAACATCGTAGGAAACTATGCCAAGAGACCTTAAAGATCTAGCCGACGAGGAGTTGAACTCAAGACCTGTTATTCAAGAGGGAAATGGCATAACCAATCTACCACACTTGGGTGATAGAAAGGTTATACCATTTTCCTCTTTTTATGGGCACACACACACACACCCGAGAAGAAGAGAGTTTTAACGTCGTAGGAAACTATCCCAAGAGACCTTAAAGATCTAGCCGACGAGGAGTTGAACTCAAGACCTATTATTCAAGAGGGAAATGGCATAACCAATCTACCACACTTGGGTGATTGAAAGGTTATACCATTTTCCTCTTTTTATTGGCACACACAGACACCCACACACACACACACCTGAGAAGAAGAGAGTTTTAACGTCGTAGGAAACTATCCCAAGAGACCTTAAAGATCTAGCCAACGAGGATTTGAACTCAAGACATGTTATTCAAGAGGGAAATGGCATAACCAATCTACCATACTTGGGTGATAGAAAGGTTATACCATTTTCCTCTTTTTATTGGCACACACACACACACCCACACACTCACACACCCGAGAAGAAGAGAGTTTTAACGTCATAGGAAACTATCCCAAGAGACCTTAAAGATCTAGCCGACGAGGAGTTGAACTCAAGACCTATTGAACAAAGAGAAAGAGAGAGAGAATAAAAAACCAAAGAGAGAGAGAGGGGGGGAGAAGACGAAAGAGAGAGGTAAGGGGAGAAAACAAAGAGAGAAAGAGATTATGTAAATACTTAAATTAGATTAGGTTAGATTACATTTAGATTTATGTTTATGTTGAGTTTAAGGTTAGGTTAGATTTAGATTTACGTTAGATTAGATTTATGTTTATTTAGGTTAGATTAAATTAGATTTAGGTTTATTTTGAGTTAGATTTACGTTAGATTAGATTAGATTTAGGTTTATTTTGAGTTTAAGATTAAATTAGATCTAGATTTATGTTCGATGGACTAGCTTTTTTTAGATTTAGGTTAGATTTTAGTGCATGTCAATGAAGGTGCGCTCATGATGTTAAGCATTGTATGAAAAACACTTGCTCGTATGAAAAACATTGAAAAAGACTCCGTTTTCCTACGTGAGAAAATTTCTTGCGCTCACAGCCTCGACAGTCCATGCGGACCAGCAATTCCACGTGCATGTTCGACTGCTGTTGCCATACAATAAGCCATCATGATCAGCCAATGGAAGAGCAAATTGAGCCTACACAAAAATTAGTGATGCAAGATGACGATTCCAAGGGTCAAACACACACACACACACACACACACACACACACACACACACACTACGCAGCCCGTCAAATCTAGAGAAAGAATTAAGTGCTTTGAGCAGGCATCAGCTACATTGCAAGAATGGCATACCTGCATGCTACAGACAAAGATCTACTGTGAAAAGATGTTAAGATGTTGTGAAATGCTACAGCTAGAGAAGAGGCAAAGGGGTTTTGTCCACTACATGCACTATCATGTAGACATGGGTGTGTAGGTTTCTTGTACCCATAGATATAGGCATTGACCAATAAAGACGAGATTATAACCCGGTGGTTCTGATCTCCGTGCACCTCTAGACCGAGGTGTGTGGGGATTGAACATGACTAGAGAATGTGAGGTAGTTTACAGTGTGAACAAAGAGTGAGAGAGAGAGAGAGAGAGAGAGAGAGAGAGAGAGAGAGAGAGAGAGAGAGAGAGAGAGAGAGAGAAAAGACAGAGCATGCCAATAGAAGATTAAATTTATGTCCAGGTTATAAGGTTTTCACCCTCATTATGAGTAGTGACGAGGATGTGGGGCCGTCCAACCGAAACAACTATCTTTCAACGAGGATCTTATGTCCTTGTAATCAATGCAAGCATGCTGTGCGACGGACAAGATGCGTTTCTTTGCAGCATGTTCACGAATTTGGCGAGCTGGGTCCATCTATTATAGATCGAGTTGTTGCCAATTATAACTCGTCGGACTCTGACGCTGGCCAACAGGCAGCAATCTTGCAACCCAGTAGACATGTTCGCAGGCGCTTTGGTCAAGCAGCATATGTGAGGCCACAAGATGTAGCCTCTGACAGCTCGGGGGATGATCATGCAGACCACATTCCCAACGAGGCAATGTTTGAGCCCGAGATCGATGAAATGATCGAGACAATCATGGATTCAGAAAGGCTTATCTATGATGATATGAAAAGTGAAGCCGATATGCCATTGTATGATGGAGCACGTGTGTCTAGATTGAAGGTGCTCCTGGTTCTTCTCAACATGCAGACAAAGTTTGGATGGAAAACTCTAGATGCATAATGATCTGATAGATTTTTACAAGATTGTACCGTATTTTTTTCACTATGTAGATTGC
The DNA here is from genome assembly GCF_014529385.1 of Adiantum capillus-veneris. Taxonomy (NCBI): domain Eukaryota; kingdom Viridiplantae; phylum Streptophyta; class Polypodiopsida; order Polypodiales; family Pteridaceae; genus Adiantum; species Adiantum capillus-veneris. The sequence continues at coordinate 140,341,373 of NC_140946.1, forward strand.
TCAAAGAGCACATACTGCCAGTTGATAATGTGATGCCAGATTCCAGAGAGGAATCAAGAAAGATCTTGCAAAACTTGGGGATGGATGACAATTCAATCCACGCTTGTCCTAACGACTGCATTCTTTTTAGAGGGGAATACATAGACATGGAGAAGTGTCCGAAATGTGATTTCGAGAGATATTGAGTAGGTCTCCAAGGAACAAAAATTCCACAAAAGGTTTTGCGACATTTTTCTTTGCTTCCTCCCATCAAGAATTTCTTCGAATGTAAGTCCATGGCCACCCTAGCATCATGGCATGAGGAGAATAAATCTTCGGATGGTGTGCTATGGATCCTGCAGATTGTGCAGCCTGGAAACATATAGATGAAACATGGTCGGATTTTGCTAGGGAAGCTCAAAATTTGCGCCTAGGCATGCATATGGATGGCGTAAATCCATTTGGTCAAAGATCAACATCTTACAGTGTATGGCCCGTTGTCATCGTCAACTACAACATTCCCCCGTGGTTGACTACGAAGAAAGGGCCCTATGGCTAAGCTTGATTGTGTCGGGGCGGTAGTGAAGAATATGGATGCGTATCTTCGTCCACTATTGGAAGATCTACAACAATTGTGGATTGGCATAGAAGTGGTGGATATGAGTCGACACTCAAGTTGATGGAATGCTTTGATTAGAGGCATTCTAATGTGGACCATGCATGACTATCCCGGACTAGCAGAATGCTTAGGTGACTTACACTTAAACTCAAACACTGTAAAGCTTGGTTTTTCTCAAGCTTATCTATTATCATGTGTATACATGCAAGGCTTCAAACAAACGGATACAGAGCATGTGGTCACATGTGGACCTAGACTGAATGCACACCGGGCGTCCTCATTGAAGAAGCAAATCTACGAAGGTCATCAAAAGCATATCTTCCAGAGAATCATGTGTTATGCGACGGCTTTTTGGGAAGAGAGCCACCGAGGATGTCTGCACAACCATGGTTAGAGCAGAAGGAGATGTGTGATGACGGTTTGCCCCCAGGGATGAAGAGACTCTCTCTATGGTACGAGTTACCATATTGGCCCCGACTCATAATCAATCACTTGCTCGATCCAATGCACATATTCAAGAATGTGGGTAATTTGCTATGGGACCATCTGACCGTCAAGGAAGATACTTTGGGAGCCAGGGTTGACCTTAGAAATGTGGATCGTATGAAGAAATATTGGCCGCAGACAGCATCCGATGTATCGATAAAACTCCCTAAAGCGCCATTGATTTTCACAGGAGCCCAAGAACGCAAAGTAAAAGAGACCATTTGATCTGTGCGGACCCCCACTGGCATAATGCACTCGCTCCGAACGTGTTTTACTAAAGAAGGAAAGCTTACCAGTTTGAAGTCACACGACTGTCATAAAATGTGTCAGGTGTTGGAATTAGGGTTGCAGAGAAACACACACAGCTTGGAGAAGGCGAAGGAAGCTCAAGGCACACAATAGAGAGTGTGTTACTTAGTGTGCAATGGAAAGATAGATAGCCCTAGAATGATGGGCATATATACAATGCTCGGGGGAAAAAACCTCCTAAAGAGGGGAAAAATGCCCCGGCGGTCCTAGTGTGTTCACACACATCACTACCACATGTATATGGTAACAAATCCCCCTGGAGTGATGCGGTGAACGAGAGCTGGCACATGAGTAAAGGGAAGTGCCATGCCTTGAGGACATGATCAGTCCACAAAGGGGAGTAAGCCCAAAGCTTTGCGGAAAGCTTCAAGCTTCTCACGAGACAATGCCTTTGTGAAAAGATCTGCAAGGTTGTCCTGTGTTGGCACATAAGCCAAGCTGATCTCTCCTGCTGAGAGCCTCTTCCTCACATAGTGGTAATGCACCTCGATGTGCTTTGTGCGAGCATGAAAAACTGGGTTCCTCGCAACGGCCAATGCACTCTGACTGTCAGTGTAGATAGTGTTGGCAGTGTCCTGTCCAACACCCAAATCAGCCATAAGGCGTTTGAGCCATACACACTCAACCATAGTTGTGAAGACTGCCCTATACTCAGCCTCACAACTCGAAGTGGCCACAGTAGGTTGCTTCTTGCTCAACCATGATATACATGAACTGCCAAGCATGAAACAAAAACCACTTGTGGACACTTGCGTGTCAAAACAACCAGCCCAATCTGAGTCCGAAAAAGCATGTAAGTCTGGCAGCAATGATCCCCCCTTGGTATAAAACAAGCCAAGATGTAAAGTAACACTAAGGTAGCGGAAAATCCTCTTGACAGCCTGCCAATGCTTAGACCCTAGGCTATGCATAAATCTGCTGACCTGTGAGACTGCAAACTCAATATCCGGCCTCGTGTTGCATACATAAATGAGACAGCCACCAACAGTTTAATAAAGAGTCACATCAGCAGGATCACTAGCATCATGTAGACTCAACTTCAAACCTGTTTCCATGGGAGTGGCAATAGGTTTGCAATCCTCAAGTCCAAACTTACATAGGAATGTCTCTATATAACTTTTCTGACACAAGGCAATACCACCATCACATTGCTTAAACTGTATACCCAAGTAATGATGCAACAACCCCAAATCTTTCATCTTGAAAGTAGCATTCAAATCAGCCTTAAAATTCAACAATATGTCTCTCATTTGATCCAGTGATCAGAAAATCATCAACATAAAGAACCACAATGAGAAGTACATCATCCTCACGCTTTACATACAATGTGCTTTCTGTTGGACTGTTACAAAAGCCTCGTTTGACCAAATGGGTGTCAGCTTTCTCATACCAAGCACGAGGAGATTGCTTCAACCCATACAAAGTCTTCTTACATCTGCACACTTTATCCTCTTGTCCTTTTATGACAAAACCGCGAGGCTGTGTTACATAAACTTCCTCAAATATGTCACCATTCAACAAAGCAGTAACAATGTCTAATTGATGTACATCCCAACCAAAATGAGCTGCCAATGCACATAGAAAACGCATAGTAGTCAAACGACAAGTGGGAGCAAAAGTCTCTTCATAATCTATGCCTTTTTGTTGTGCATAACCCTTTGCAACAAGTCGAGCCTTATGGCAATCGATCTCACCATCCGACTTGCGTTTCAACTTGTAAACCCACTTTGTACCAATGGCCATTTTGCCAGGAGGCAAATCACATAAAGTCCATGTGTCATTTTCTATAAGTGGATCATATTCTGATTGCATGGCAACCATCCAATTTTCTGAATTCTGTGCTTCATCAAAAGACAGAGGCTCCTCAACATCATGTAAGCTAGACACAGCCAAAGCATAACAATCTGATGCATAAGATGCATGGCGAGAGCCTAAAGGAGTACGACTAGACAAAGGTACATCCAATTTACTATCACGCAAAGTGTTCACCAGCCATTTTGGCATACCTCTAGCCTGCTCATTTTCAACCCTTTCCTCATCAAGTACATCATGTACATCTGCATTAGTAATAGGCTGATCTATAACATTTTCAGAAACCCCCATAGGCTGTACATTTGCCTTATTGGAACTTACATTTGTATTTCCACCACTGAAAAGAGGCAACAAAGTGTCATAAATGTCCTATGAGCTTACATTACCGTCTCTAGTACATGACAGCAAGGGCTGAACATAATCTTCCACAAACACTACATCCCATGAAACCAGAATACGTTTTGTTTGCGGATGATACAACCTGTAACCTTTGCTTTCAGCACTATAACCAACAAAAATACATTTGACAGCCTTATCATCCAATTTTCTGCACTGTGTTTGTGGCACCAAAGCATATGCCAAACAACCAAAAACACGCATGTGCTCAATAGAAGGCTTTCTATCATGCCATGATTCATATGGAGTAATAGACTGCAAAGCTTTCGTAGGACACTTGTTTAGTACATAAGTGGCACACATGATGGCCTCAAGCCAAAAAGAATGCGGCAAAGCTTGACTTTTGACCATACATCGTGCCATTTCCGTAAGTGACCTGTTTTTCCTCTTAGAAACACCATTTTGCTGAGGTGTATAAGGCACTGTACATTGGTGTTTTATCCCACGACTAGCCAGAAATGCATTGAATTCATGAGACATACACTCCCCCCCTCGATCAGAATGGAGGGTGCCCATAGTACATTTCGAGACATTTTCAGCCATAGCCAGAAATTGTTTGAAGCACATAAAAACTTTGGACTTCGCTTTAAGCGGAAATACCCATGCATGCCTGGAGTAATCATCAATGAAAGTCATGAAGTACAGGCAATTGCCCAAGGACGGAGTTTGCATGGGCCCACAAACATCACTATGCACAAGCTGCAACCTACATGTTGCCCAAATTGAACCATCCTTTGGAAACTTAGAACACTGCATCTTAACCAAAATATAGCCTTCACAAACATGTTTGACAGGTGCTTCAAGAGGCGGCAAAGAAGCAACCATATCAGATTTCTGCAAACGCAGCAAACTGGCAAAATTAAAATGACCAAAACGTGCATGCCAAAGTTTTGCATTTGAAATAGCCCTTGAATCTGCAACTGCATTTGCAAAATTTTGTCCACACTTGTGATACAAAGTGAGCTTATATAGCCCACGGCACAAAAGGCCAGATGTAACAATTTCATCACCAAAACTGAGATCATGAATTGTATATCTGTCATCCACAAATTTGACTACAAGTCCCGGTCTAGCAAGTGCGGATACAGACAAAAGATTCTTCTTGATCCTAGGTACATAAAGTGCATCAACAAGTGTGAAAGAACTGCCATTATTAGCAGTAAGCACAATCTTTCCAACTCCCTGAATCGGATAAGAGGCATTGTTGGCACAAGTGACAAAATTTCCATGAAGGACAAACTTGAGAGAGGTGAACAATTCGCGATGTGAGGTAATGTGCTTTGTAGCATCACTATCGAAATACCACACATGTGAATCTGCAGCAACAACTGACAAGCATGCATCATGGACAGCAGGATTGTAAGTGCACTCTGCGCTAAAAGCCCATTCTGCATCGACATCAGCAACACACTCTCAAAAGACTCAACAATGGCTACATTTGTAGTGGAACCAGCATTTGCAGTGGAACCACCCTCTTTCTTCTTAGCCTCTTTGGCCTTCAAATTAGGACACGACTTGAGCAAGTGATAATTAGCTTTACAATAATGGCAACGCATATTCTTTTTGCCCTTATCACCAGAATTGCCAGACGAAGTGCTGCAAGCAAAAGCATTAGGAACAGAAGTTTTTCCACTCGCAGCAGAACCATAAGAAGTGGCTGCATTACTGTTACCACCCTTTCTTTGAGAAGCAATAAAATCCTGTTCAAGTGCACGCTGCCTAGTCCTGTTTTTTCTAGAAAGTGACTCTTGCAACAGCAATGTGCATAATGCATCAAACTTGACAACTTCAGGATTTCCTTGGGTCATTAGTCTCCAAGTACTAGCAAAAGTCTGGTAAGAATCTGGTAAGGCATCAAGAACAGTCTGCACAAGGGAACTGTCTGAAATGACTTCTCCTGTAGAAATAAGTTGCTATTGATATCCTTGACACTAGCAAGGAAAGTGTCCATATCATCTTCCTCATGCATAATCTTCGACTCCAGCTGTTTACGCAGCAAAGCAATTTTAGCCTCATTGCGGCTTGTATAAAGACCTGCTAGAATATCCCAAGCCTGTTTTGCAGATTTTGCTGAATGGATGTGAGGAACAATGGTGCGCTTCACAGACAACGCAATCAATGCATGAGCCTGCGCATCCTTTACATCCCAACGAGATTGTTCCGTCGTAGGCAAAACAACTCTAACAGCAGCAATCCTTGTAGCAAGACCTGCAACATCCTCAACATCGCCTGCATCCTCAAAACCAGGACGTACATGAATGCCCTGCACAATATTCCAGACGTGCTTCGACACAAGAATGTGTTGCATCATATAAGCCCACATAGGGTAATTGTCCCCATCCAACCTGTCCTCAGTAGCAAACATCTTGAACACATCTGTGTTGTTGTTGTCAGCCATGGTAAATGTTGCACCTGATGTGAAAACTGCCCAAAAATAGGAGAAACGGAGCGGGAACAACACGTTCTATATAGCACAACTCGTAGAAGACTATAAGGCACATGTTATGTAGAAAATGGCACTGATAGAAACTCTACACAAAATGACAAAATAGCCTGTGCAGCACTGCCTGTAGTGGAAACAGAGGCCGAAATGAACCCGAATCAAAAATTTGAGCAGACCAAGCTCTATGAGCTCCCCCGTAATATTTGTTGACCTGCGAACGCTCACCAAAGATCACTGAAATCAGAGAAAGTGAGCAGGCGTGTACTAGAGCTGTTGGCGACTGAGCCCGGGAGGACGCAACTTGCTCTGATACCAATTGTTGGAATTAGGGTTGCAGAGAAACACACACATCTTGGAGAAGACGAAGGAAGCTCAAGGCACACAATAGAGAGTGTGTTACTTAGTGTGCAATGAAAAGATAGATAGCCCTAGAATGATGGGTATATATACAATGCTCAGGGGAAAAAACCTCCTAAAGAGGGAAAAAATGCCCCGGTGGTCCTAGTGTGTTCACACACATCACTACCACATGTGTATGGTAACATCATGTATGTTCATAGTGGAAATAGTGTAAAAAATTCGTGTGTGGACTTTAATATCATTGTTGCACGTGTTTTGCAGTTTATTTTACCGGTGGCCATTGAGGGATGTTTGTCTCTTGACGTCCGTAACACAATCTACAAACTTGCGAAGTTGGTGCAATGGATCTCACAAAAGGAGATCAATGTAGACTGCATACCATTCGCCAAACTAAACGCTGTGGAGGTTGAGTGCATGTTTAAGAAACACTTTCCTACTACCATGCTAACCATTGAGGTGCATCTTCTTGTTCACGTAGTTGATGAGGTGGAAATAGATGGCACAATACATTCCAGATGGATGTTCTTTTTAGAACATTTCATGAAAACGATCAAGGGATATGTGCGTCAGAAGGCACGTCCGGAGGGTAGCATGGCAGAAGGTTGGTTGGTATCAGAGTCCCTAGTGTACATTGGAGAGTGGCTAGACGGATTTGATAAATCCCGGGACATGCTATGGAGAACCATAGATGATGAGCGCATATCTGGGATTTTCATGTGCAATCTCGGTGTTGAGAAGAAGATGATGGAAGATCTAGAGGCTAAAATCAACCGATTTTGCATGCTTCACAATCTAGTGATGCAAAAGTGGATTTCACAATATGAGGATGCAAAGCAAGAGCGACAAAGGGCACAAATCGAGTGGAGACGGGGAAGACGACCACCGATGCACTATCCGACGGGTCTGGAGAGCCTACCAACATTCATGAGCTTAAGATGGTGCACAACCAATTGAAAAGCGCACAACAGTGCGGTGAAGAAGTGACTGAGGAGGAGTGGGAGTACTCCTTGGGTTTCACGACCAAGGTAAGTTTGCAATGTACGACTAGTGACTTTCTAGATGTTTGAATGGAAACTCATAATCTTTGTTGGTTGTAGTATAAGTGATACACAGCATCATGGTGTAAAGGTCGACATTTTAGGGTGGAACGGATCGACAAAAAGCGTTTTACTCAAGATTGTGGAATCATGGCAAAATTTGAACAGTCTAGTCGACGACGGTCCTCTGATGCAGATCCTGTGGTGGCAGAACTTACTTACTTCAACACGCTACGAGAGATTTTGAGGATCGATTATAGAGGATTTTTTGTCGACTTGTTCGACGTGCAATGGTTCAAGATAATCATGGAGGGTCGCAACGCTACTGCGCATAGATGAGAGTCTGGTTTTCTTGAGGTGGATTCAACTAAGAAATGGACTAACCTAAGAGATACTTTCGTACTACCTGAGCATTGTGAACAAATAAGTATGTAAATAGTTAACACCCAATTTTAGAAGTTATGTGCTTGGAAGCTCTCATGTAAGTTATGTGGCTCTGGCAGGTGATATTTCATCCTACAAAGTCTGCATCAAACTGGTGGTACGTCATAGAGGTAGCCCCTCGTAGTGCACGGGCATATGAAGGCTACCATGTGACAATCACAGTAGCATCAATGGAGGAGATCGGAGAAGATGCTCAGTCAGAAGCCGCTGAGGCGGTGCCAAACGAGCATCAAGCTACTACTCTCTATGGGGTGCATGGAGAGGATCTACAAAATGAAACGGAGGACATCGATTTAAACGGAGAGCTCTATATAGATATAGGAAGTTATGCTGAGCTTTGTGAGGATGAGAGAGAGACCTCTTAAAGCCATAAATATTGTATTTGAACAATTTTGCTCCGTTTTATAATATATATTGTATTCATGTGGCTTTTTGTCCATTTTTGTCTATATGCATCATTGCGTCATTGTATTTAAAGGTCTTTGCGTCCACTCCAGGTACGTATGCTCTAGGTATGTTCTCACAAGCAGGGACGATGAGCACTGCACTCCGAGTGAGATGGAGACTGAAGCTGCAATCGCGAAGGTCTGCTCAATATAGATGTTGCTCGTCCCACCGCTAGATCTAGTTGATCAGGTGAAAGAAACACTAAGAAGCACTACTACTGCTTCTCAATGTCTCTTTCACCCGATCAATTAGATTTAGTGGTGGGGCAAGCAACTTCTATGAGCAGACCTTCGCGATGCAGCTTCAGTCTCCATCGCACCCGGAGCACAGTGCTTTTACAAATTCACAAAAATTCAACAAAATCTCTGTACACAGGAATCCCTCCCCCTTTATGAGTCCTCTCTCTCTTTCTCTCTCTCTCTCTCTCTCTCTCTCTCTCTCTCTACTTGTCCATGGTTTCTTCTCCATTCATTCAATATTAAGATTAAATGTTCGTGTGTTTAATGCAGGTATGGATGATGATGAGTTTCTTTCTTCTTTGTCACCCCATCAGAGACAGTGGTACGTGGAGCGTCATCGCTCTGGAGCACCATCACGCGTTCTTACTCTTTTAGCGTCTCCCTCTGTTTTGGAGCATTCAGCGCCCTCCAAAGCTTCGGTGTTGACGAAACGATCTTCACACTCTTCTAGGCACCGGCACTCTAGTGGTGGCGGTGGCGGTTGTTGTGGGGATGCCGCCGTCGATGCCTCGACACCGCCTCGTGTTCAATGAGGCTCTTTACCTTCCCCTTCTTTGCCCGCCCCCACACTAGCCACGACATTGCCATCTACACTAGGTTTTGCGCGGCTGATGGCCGTTGCTAGCAGCCACACACCACTAGCTACTCCTCTAGGATTCACTCCAGTCGACACTCCTCGCTTCGGGGCCTAGACTCCAGTAGAGACACCTGACGTCCGTACCCCCATCGACACGCCGCTAGAGACCCCTATTGCGACACCCAGGTTCAGGCGTCACCGACGAGAGGACTTGCCTTACTCCGTCGACTTCAGTGGCGGCATCATCTTGGATGATGAAGGCAAGAAGGTGATCTCGTGCATGCGCTGTCTTTGCTCTCAGGTGTTTAGACACTACATACTAAACACCTGGAGTGAAGTACCAAGTGATTTACAAGACATAGTCATCAGCATGCTGCATGACGAGTTTCCCGTTTCAACACGGGATGATCTCTTCAATGAAGACCTGATGAAGGTTCGAATGCATGAATATTCCAAGTACAAGCGTTCCGAAGTGCAAAAAGCAATTAAGCATGGGTGAAACAGACCAGATTGGCTGGCCAAAGAAGATTGGAAGAATGCGAAGAAAGCAGCGCGGGAGAATCCCGACAAGTGGAAGCAACAAAAGGAGGCAGCCAAAGCGCGAGTAAAGGCAGGGAGCTTGCACCACTTGGGGAGTGGCGGGTGGACATCATTTGAGGCCGATTTTGTAAGTGTTTTTGCATTGCTCTTTAGGTTTGATAGTTTAGGGTTTAGGGGTTTTTAAATTCTAACATAATGGATTCTTTGTATGTTTTGACAGTGGTCGATGACAGGATGTGACCCCACACCGTACGAGTGCGAGTACGTAGGCAGGAAGGGCTTCAATGCCCTGCTGGACATTATGAGTTCTCGCGGCAGCATGGTTAGTATTAGGGTTTACTCTTTTCTATTGTTGTATTGTTTTATAAATTATATGTTTATACTTACAGAAAGCTGTCTTATTGTTTTTTTTTTCAGAATCCGATAGATACACCGCTTGGACGCGATGAGACGTCTGATTAGACGACGTCAGTCTAGCCGTAGCTAGATAGCATTAGTTTCCTTTTGTCATAGCATATGTATCATGAGATGACGTTTATACATCTTTTTGTAACTATTGGTAACCATGTATATTTTTTCAATAATGACAATGGTGTTGTAACTATTACATTTGCAAAGTTTAACAATCAAGTGATTTTGCCTATGATGTGTACAATTGCCATTGATTTACTTTCATCAATTTAATTTTGTCAATTTTGTATCTTTATTCTGCAAACAATACTATGGATAATGGAGTTAATGGTTATATTGTCTTGGGGGTGACTACTTTGGGTCTATATCTAAGCTTGCACTTTCTTTCAAAGGTGAATCTGGGCTTAACTTGGATTCATTTAGGTTTACTCAATTATTGAAACATTCAATATGGTTGATGAATGCCATGCCACCAAATTTTTTTCTCTCTCGGGCGTCGCTATAAGTGTCACTATATAAGGCTCTGTAGCATCGCTATAAATCTTGCTATAGATGGCGTGTAAACGTCGCTATGATCGTCGCTATAGGCGTCGCTATATAGCAACGCCTATAGCAACGCTCATAGCGACATTCTTGGTATCGACGCTGTTAACGACGATCTTAGCGACATCGGGGAGTATAAAAACCCAATGTATTTCCATCGCTAACAGCGTCACAAGTGCACACAACCTCTTGTAGTGCATCCCACACATTCCTCATCCCTTTCTCATATCTGCGCCATCTCTCCCTATGATGATGATGTAGCCCTGTCCTCCTCCCTTCTCGCCATGTACAGCTTGAACAGAGGCGCTCACTGCGCTCCTACACACACACACAAACACACACACACACACACAGATTGAGAGAGATTTTGCGGCTCCATCCCGGGCTTACCTTGCACACAAAGGAGACTGTCAGAGACATGCTACAGTTGGACCCTGAGCCTACCCTGCGGACAAAAAACGCATCTCAGTCTTCAACAAAAAATCTTAAAATCTTACGCTCTCTCTCTCTCTCTCTCTCTTCCTCTCTCCCCTGCACGTCACCTTCCCTCCTTTTTCCATTTGCTGGGTTTCCCATTCAAATGGGATGAGAGAAGAAGAATAAGAGATTTTTAACGTTGTAGGAAACTATCCCAAGAGACCTTAGAGAGAGAGAGAGAGAGAGAGAGAGAGAGAGAGAGAGAGAGTGTTCGGGAAAAATGTGTCTCAACTTAGGGTAAAGGGGCCAGTAGAGTGCCACCTAAGGTGTGCGACAAAATTTTTCACATGTACTGCACCATTTCCTGCATGAAGAGGCGCAATCGGAAGATCTCCGTTGTCGCTATACACAGTAAAAAAATCGATGCAAAAGAGGAAATGTACATTGCGAACAACAACAATATTGTTTTGCAGTGTAACGAAAATGCGGGCGGATTTCGTGACAGGGTAGGGGGAGAAGAGGGCCTTTTCGCCAACAAGGCTTGATCACAATATCTCATGGTCCAGATGCGCCCTCACACGAGCTATCCACTCCACCAAACGTCCCTTAGTGCTCTACCTTTGGTCTATTGTAATACTTAGCATTGGGGGTAGACAAGTCCTTGTACAGGTACCCATACCCTTATTGGCCCCTTTACCCTAATAGCGTGCGGTTTTCAGTTTCAAAAATGCCAGTTGAGGGAAGGGAAAAAGCAAAAATTCCGCCTCAAGACAGACAAAAATAGTGTAAAAACCCAAAAAAATAATCTAGTTTTTTGAAATTTTATCGTGACAAAATCAAGGAAAGGAATTTTGTATGCTTGGAAAAATGAATTTTCTCTAACATTGGGACTCAAAGAGAGTGCTTCCTGTGCGCGCGCTTGCACACAATGACGGGGCGTTGCTACTGCAGTGACAGTGACGGTGACACCACTCAATCAGGACCAAGCCCGATGACGACCGCTCGCAATGAAAATAATAGCTGTAGTGGCTCACTACAACTTCATTGTCATTGTTGTTGCCACTACCACTTAGTACTTAGTCTTAGTCTTGGTCGTAGGCTCACTGGCAAGGCTAGAAAAATTCATTTTTCCTAACCGGCAAAAATAAGGGCAAACTTGAAATTGTCCCGACTTTCTGGTCGAAATTTGAAGCTTTTTCCGGTAATCACACTAACACTTGTGTCTCAAAATCATATTGCGATTTTACAATTTTAGTCGGTTGAAAGACACTGGACCCCGGTTTTTTCTAACACTATGCACACGTACCAACAATGAAGAGAGAGAGAGAGAGGTAGATCAGTATTTTCGCACAGAGAGCAACCATGAATTGTCCACATCAGTCATCTCGCTTGATTGGGCTTGTTCCAAGTTGTGATCCTCACTATAGGAAAAAAACACAACTCTCTCGCCTCTAACTTGACGCGTTGGTCCCCCCTCGGGGGGACCCACCCCCCCCCCCCCCCCCCCCCCCCCTTCCCCACTTTCCTATTCAAACTAAAATACTTAGGTTTACTTTTTCTATTTTGCTTTCCCAACCGAGGTATTTTGGTTGATTCCCCTCAATGAGACATGCGTACAGACCTACCTAGTATTATACTGAATTGGATGTCACAACAACACAAGAGCTAGTGTCATGCACTAATCCATGATAGCTCACCGTTTGGTGTATCATCCAATTTTTGGTCTGCAGAAGACCATAGTGAGGTGGGTGGGTTTTGGGTGCAAATTGTGGACCGTGGATGTAAGTCGATCGGATAGAGGACATGTATACAATTGCTTGTTTTTTAATATTTTTTAAAGGTTTTTGTGAAAGGTGTTGACATTTGTGTACCTCTTTCTTTAAAGAGAACCATTGAAAATTGGGTCACACAAAGTCTTTTTCGTCCTCTTCCACTTTTTTTTTGTTATTTTAGTTTGTAAAAAAACCATTTCATTTAAGAGCATGGGCTCCATTTCATAAAAAAATTATTTTATCTTTGTTTATTTGGACCGCTTTAGAAAACCTTAAAGAACAAAGCATTGATAGTACATTCATAGAATTTTGATCCTATGATGTGAAATAATGTAACACTAGTATGTGACCCGCGGTTGCAAGCGGCTAGAAAATGCATGTCTTCTATTTTTACAACTACAAAGGTGGAAAATTATATAGATTCTATTATTCTACATGTATAGACTCTCTTGCATTTCAAGCAAATGATTCACAACATCTCTCTATGGATTCTCAAATAAAAATATACATGAAAGAGGCAACAAATATTCCTTTAATACCAAGCTTGGCAGGTTCTCACATGTTACGTACGATTTTCTAGCCCTTATTCAATAGATCTAGGTGCTTTATAGCTATTGAAGAGAACACACACACACACACACACACAAATTAATATCTATATTTTCCTCCTCCTTCTCCCTTCTCTCTGTTTAATTGGATAGTTATGTGGGTTGCTTGTAGTTGTTTAACTCTCTCTCTCTCTCTCCTCCCCAAGTGCCCAAAAAAACTTTAAATTCTAAAATCCTTCATATTTTGAAGGTTTTCTTACCTTCTAATTTAAAATTTAGAGGTAACGTTTCAAAATTTGTAGGTGACATTACACTTTTTTCTCGAGCTTTGCTCCCAATTCATGAAGTCTTCATCTTTTATGGTGTTCATCATACAGTAGAAGTCGCTTCTTGTTAAGCAGCATGTTACACACACACACACACACACACACACACACACACTAATTGTTTGAGAAAAAAGAGAGCTACAGAGGGCCTGCTAGCTCCATGATGAAGGAGAATTTAACCTTAAATAGCTTCTCAAAGGAGCTGCTGCACATGTTTGGTCGACATGGAAGACGATCATGCCTATGTGTACCTCATCTGGATGCAGTTGGCCATGGACATGAAGAATAGATGTAGTGCCACTGCCACCCAATGAGCCCATCTTGTGAGGAGTACCATCACCACTTGGTTGCACTCACATCGGGCTAGTATGCTCAAGATGGATAATTCCAAGTCTTTAGAAGAGGTGAAAAGAAGCATAGCTCATGTTTGCTCATTGGATGACTTATACATCTAACTGGACATTCTCGAGTCCATGGGATTCCTAACTTGATGGAGGAAGAGATGAAGAGTGGTTTATGGACATCAAAGTATGTTGTTGGGCCGCTAGTCTTCAATGGATCATTTCCATACACATCCCACATTCATGCAAACCAACACTTCAAGAAAGCATTAATGTGTTAGACATAGATGAGGGAGAACCTCCCTCTTCATCATCATTAGATGTTGGATCAATGGCACCTTCAACAAATAATGCGTAAGGCACTGCGACACCTTCCTCTCCCTACTAAAAATCTCAAAGATTTCATGTCTTGTTGTAACATTGATATTATTTATCCTAGTGCTGGAAAAAGGGCTAGGTTTAGTGCAATCCCACCTAGAAATGTACTTGAGTGTATTCTTAGTGTAATCATATGTAGGTTTTCCAAGTTTTTTGGGAAAAATATTGTGTATTTGAGTGCTAAAAAAAAAACCTAGGTTTAGTGTGATCCCACTTGCAAAATAAAACCTTCAAATATAGTAAATTTGCCTCTAAAATTTCTCATTAGTAGGTTTTCCGAGTTTTTGGGAGAAAGTAATGTGTATCTTAGTGCTAAAAAAAAACCTACATTCAGCGTAATCTAGCCTACAAATATAGTAAATTTGCCTCTAAAATTTCGCATACGTAGGTTTTCCAAGTTTTTGGGAGAAAGTCTTGTGTATCAGATCAGTGCTTAAAAAAACCTACATTTAGTGTAATCTAACCTACAAATTTTGAGATTTACCTCTAATTATAGATTAAAAGGTAAGAACTCCTACAAAATTTAGAAAAAATTAGTGTAAAAACCATCAAATACAATAAATTTGCCTATAAAATTTTTCATAGGTAGGTTTTTCAAATTTTTGAGAAAAACATTGTGTACGTGAGTGCTTAGAGAAAATCTAAGTTTAATGTAAATATAGTAAATTTGCCTCCTTGGAAAGTGACCCCAAAGAGCAAGAACCCCTAAGAATGGGGGTGCCAAGGGCCACATAAGTGCATTCCAAGAGGCTACATTTAAATATGGTGTACATGTTGACCAGAACATTTTCAAACAGGAAGGTTTTTTTAAAGAGCCCCTTGATAGCCATTTTAGTTTGCTCATGTCAAATACTTGCATGATGCCATATGCCTTTGAGATATAAGGATACACCATTGTATCGGTACACAAGCCTCACCTTGCCTCATGTGAAAACTACTTAGAGCTTCCTTACCGTCACCCTTCTCCTTCCAGACATACGTGGCATCCTAAACTATAAACAGTGATACATGGAAAAAAGCACTCTATATCCAAGTGCTCGAAAAAAACCTAGGTTAAGTGTAATCCCACCTACAAATTTTGAGGTATCTCTAAATTCTAGATTTGAAGGTGAGAAAATATACAAAGCTCATAGAAATTAGTAGGGATGGATTACATATCAAAGGGGAGGCATACAATCATCACCATACATGCAATCTAAGAAATTCAAATATAAAAACTTTCAAATATGTAAATTTGTCTCTATAATCCTATCATATGTAGGTTTTTTAAATTTCATTTTTTTGTGGGATTCTCTAAAAGCCCTTGATGGCAACCTCCAAATTTAGTAAAAACCTTAAATTTTAAAGGCAAATCCCCAAATTTTATAGGCAAATTTTAGGAAAAATCATGTAAAGACCTTCAAATATACTTTTTCTCATATGTAAGTTTTTCAAGTTTATGAGAAAGATCAATATGTGTCCGAGTACGTACTTGAAAAAAAGCTAGGTTTAGTGTAATCCCACCTGCAAATTTTAAATTCTAGATTTGAAGGTGAGAAAATCCATGTAACTATAGAAACTTAGTGTAAAAACACTCAAATATACTAAATCTCGAGACTCGTTTATAGATTTTCTAAGCTTTTGGGAAAAAGCATTATGTATCCAAGTGCTCTAGGTTTGGTGTAATTCCAGGAAAAACCTAGGTTTAGTGTAATCCCACCCAGAAATTTTGAGATTTACCTTAAAATTCTAATTTGAAGGTGAGAACACGTACAAAGTTCAGAGAAATTTACCAAAAAAAATTTAAACATAGTCAACAGTTTACTTCACCTTCCATTGTTGTGAACTTGCAATTGCTTGCCACCCGCCTTAGATTTTTTCCATTTCCTAGATTTGTCAACTTGGGCTTACTCGGCTTTGTTCGTCATTGGCTATGGGACCAATGGCATTCTCTCTCTCTCTCTCTCTCTCTCTCTCTCTCTCTGCCAAAGTATTCGTTTTCTCTCTTGCCACTAAATCCTCATATACCTTGTCATTCTCTCTCACCACTGAGTAGGAGTCTCTCTCTCTCTCTCCCCCCCCCCCCCCCCCCCACACACACACACACAGGATGCAGACAGTTGTGATCTTGCATTCTCTCTCTCTCTCTCTCTCACACACACACACACACACACACACACACACACACACGTGTGTGTAGAGACATCATGCAAATGTGATATCATGCTCTCTCTCTCTCTCTCTCTCTCTCACACACACACACACACACACACACACACACACACATACACACACACACACACAAAGAGTGAACACTCTAGCTACTCTCTCTCTCTCTCTCTCTCTCTCTCTCACACACACACACACACACACACACACACACACACACACACAGCCTTGGGTGCATGCACATGGTCACTCAGCTAGATTGGACTCTCTCTCACACACACACCACCAATGCCCTTTCACACTGTAGGTCGAGATTCGAGTCTCATGCGCACACATAGCCAGTGGCCAATCACGTTTCTTCTTCTTCTTCTTCTTCTTCTTCTTCTCTCTCTCTCTCTCTCTCTCTCTCTCTCTCTCTCTCTCTCGCTCACACACACACACACACACACACACACACACACACACACACACACACACACTAACACATGAACACACCCATACGCACATCCTGGACACAAACGCATGCACGAGCAATTGTTGCAGGTCAAGATTGAACTGAGACCTTCAAGCGTCGAGGTCGTCAGGCTACAGTTATTCCATGGAGTTCCAAACGTGGATATTTGTGCAAGTTGCAAAGGATGACACGTGGAAGGTCTCTTCTTACTTGGAAAATTTAAACTCCATTATATATATTATTTCGATCAATTTTTTTTTTTGCACTCTCTTTGAGACCTCTCTCTCTCTCTCTCTCACACACACACACACACACATGCCCTTTCATTTTGGTGCTATTCGAGACCAGTGTTCAATTAAAATTGGAGTTTAGTTTATTAATTGAAAAATCCTAGATAGATTCCAAGTTCACTTTAAACTAAATCGGCAAAATTTTGCTAGTGTGCATATGAACAATTTCTTAAATTTTAAAATTTTATGACTATTGACTTTACAAAAGCAAAGTTGAGCCACCCTTCAATTAAGGAAAAGTAAAGTTGGAAAGGTAGCGTCAAACCTTTTTCTTTATACTTTGGAAGGTTAAAACCTGAAGGTCCTGAAAAGTTCACAGGTTCCAAGATTCCAAGCTTTAGAGAAATGGGTCATTTTCTAAAGTTTCCTCTGAAGTGAAGCAGTGAGTGACATGTGGAGGGTCTCTCCTTCCTTGAAAATTTTAAGCTGCAATATATATAGTATAGATATAGATTTTGATTTGTAAAAAAATCTTTTCATTTAAAACCTCCTAAAAAGATATTATGTGAAATAATGTAATATTTTGGTTTGTAAAAGAATCTTTTCATTTAAGACCTCCTAAAAGCTAAAAGGACATTTCATGAAAATATGTTTTTGTTTTTTATTCTTATTGAACCTACTTTTTCTTAAGAATTTGTTTAATTATTATCTATGCTTATTAGATCTACTTTTTAGTTTGTAATGGGATCTATTTATTTTGTTGTTTTTTTTAATTTTTTAATTTTTTAATTTTAATTTTACTTTTATATTTTATTTTATCTTAAAATGTCAATGTGATCTTTTCACCTTGTTTAAGTAGATCCATCGTAATAGATAAGGAATCTCTACTACAATCACTAAAACCCATTAATTTGGCCCTGAGATTCCTCGAATATGAAGGTAGGAATTTGAGAATTGGAAAGGAAAAGTGTTCGCGAATCGCCCTCATTCATGAGCTGCTCTCTTTTTCTCTCTGCCATGTAGGAATTGCAATGATCTCCCTCTCTCTCTCTCTCTCTCTCTCTCTCTCTCTCTCTCTCTCTCTCTCTCTCTCTCTGCTTGCCATCTCGTCGCATCCGATGTCCTTGCGCCTCTCTCTCTCTCTCTCTCTCTCTCTCTCTCTCTCTCTCCACACCCCATCTCTTTGCGCCACTGCGCAATAAAGCCCCTCCCCAAGTCCTATATCATCTCTCCACTCCTATCTCATAATTTTGACGCCAGGGATCAAAGCCGAACTGCACACGCCCTCCATTACCCTATCAGCATTGGATTTGCCCTCCATGCATCTGCTGTAGAGAGAGAGAGAGAGAGAGAGAGAGAGAGAGAGAGAGAGAGAGAGAGAGAGAGAGAGAGAGCTCCTTTTCGCATATTCCCGCACACACACACACACACACACACACCCTTTTTGCCTCTTTCCATCAGTTCATCTCCCTCGGTTGCCAGCATTGTTGGACATTGCAACAAGCCCTTCATCATCCCCCCTCCACCTAGCAGCAACGGGCTACTGTTCCTGGTGAGGGTGACAGAGCACGCCCCTTCTCATTTCGGTGCCCTCATGCTGCACCTGTGCTTATTGGCAAAACCCATCACACCTACCTCACTCACGACCACCTGCAACACGTTGTAGGTCAAAGAGATCTTTCAGGTCCGCAGTCGACAGCTAGAGAAGCATCCTCTTTGATCTCTCCACGAGGATTGTCTAGGTGCGCAGCAGAGAGATAGGCATTTTGTCCATCTGCCATCGCGCCAGAGACAGAGGGAGAGTTCTCTCGATCGCGCCTCACTTGCATCATGCCTTGCCTCACTTGCATCATACCTAAGTAGCACGAGCGAGAGAGAGAGAGAGAGAGAGAGAGAGAGAGAGAGAGAGAGAACGAGAGAACTTGTTTCTGAACCGCCTGCAGAGCGAGATGCGAGAGAGAGAGAGAGAGAGAGAGAGAGAGAGAGAGAGTTTTTCACTTAAAGTTGAAATCCCAACCACCTGTCGCGACTGGGAGTGGCAGTGGGGACAATCTTTTTCTCACCCTCCTTTTTTTCCCTCAAAGGCTAAGGAGCATCTCTTTTAGATTCTCACTAATCAACCGAAAATCAAAAATTGGGCCGGCCTACTAGAGTATGGAAAAAATAAGTATCATCTTAAGGATGATTCAATTTTTTTCATTTTGAAGGCCATAAAAAAACTCCCCTTTTCTTTCAACATTTACACAAACTTTAACCTCACTATTTGTTCACCATTTCACCTCTATGTAGATGTGTGTGCATTTGTGTGGGGGGGCTTGGGACAATGGAAAAGTGCATCTCCCATATCCATAATCCGTTGTCGAAGGTAGTGGTGGGGGCCATATCAATCAATAGGCCAGTTTGGAACCTCTAGTTTCTAATGCCCGTGTCACATTGGGACATGCAGACAACGTTTATTCTCTTCCCAACCAATCAACGGATGTGCCGACGGAGTCACTTGTCACACTGGGATGTTGTCCATGTTTCCCCAACTTACTTGGCCGTCTAGCTTAGCGAGACACTTTTTCCAAAACTGTATCGGCCTCCCATGCCCGCCCAACTTCAACCCCAACACTAATACTGCCGTTTGATTAGACGCGTAGCAACTTTTCTAATTTCTCGCACACGCTCAATGTGATAACATTTGTGCTAGCTATTGTAATCCGAACTCTTCTCATGCAAGGGCATGCTAATCATGGTCATCCAACTCATGATGGACATGCGGCCCAATGTGATAGGGACCTAATTATGTGTGTATATAAACAATACAATTCTATATCAAAACAATCCCCCTCCCCCTTACCTTCATCAGGCCATTGTGACTCCTCACCTTGTTTTTGACCCTTTGCTCTTGTTTACCAATCTTCATCCGTAGCCATGGACATGAAATTTTTGTCCTAATGGTGTAGGTTTCCTATATGAATGGCTCATTACATCCCACACGGACTAGACAAAGTTCTATGTCATTATTTATTTGGCAAGTATAAGTACAAACTTTGTTACAAATCATCAAGAATTGTAATGCAGTATGCCATCTTCTAAAGTTTTTGTTTCATAAGTTGTGTCGATTCTGTTTCCTCTCTCCCCTTAGTTGTTTAGAAATTCTAACATGTTGTAGTGACGGGGGTGAAGATCCACGAGAGAGTGATTGGGTCAGATCGATGCTTGGGGTGCGAGGATCTGGCCCACCTATTCATGGGATGCCAGGCTATCAGAGGCCTCGTAGGGAGAGTATGCAAGTGGATCCAAAGGACATGGCAGATCGGATTCTTCCTCAAGACTGATTTATTCCTTGGAGGCAAGAAGTTGGGAAGTCGTGCCGCATCTGCACTCAAACTGTCAGATACTTCTTCTTTCATAATGTGTGGCAGGCAAGGAACCGCCGTGTGTTTGAAGAAGAGCTTGATGTGGCAAGCTTCATAGAGATTATACAAGAAAGCAGAGTGCTGATATGGATGCTCTGGTGCAAGCAAACGTCGTGTGATTGGTTTAGGGCTACCCATGCCGTGATATTAACAGACGATAAGTAAAGCCTAAAACTTTTGATCACACAATGTGGTATTAGCCTCGATAAGAGGCGGGAAGCATCTGCTTGTAATCTTAAGCACCTCAAGGCTCGACCTGAGCTTGAGGTTGGTTCTATAATTTTATGCTTTGCTTCATACAATTCACTCACGAATTGTGAGTTTTGCTATTTTTTTTGAAAAAAAGAGAGGGAATTCCAATATGTTTTTTTGAGATCAACATGAGAAATAACCTCAAAAACAGACATTTGTATGCTGAAAGTCTCATGGGAGTCAAGAAGCATGGGTAAAAATTTTCTTAAAGACTTGGGAATGCCCAAAAAGTGCAATGGAGTTTCTAAGAATTGGGATATGTTTTCCAATGACAAGAATGGCCTCGACGTTATTTTAAAATAGATAGTTTTACAATTAGGGAGTAGGGGAACAAGGCCTGGAGTTAAGGATACAAAGGGTAGATCTCTAGAGGCACTGGGTCCTTGTGGTATAGAGTGGATACCACAAGGACCCAATGCCTAGAACTTCTCGTCAAGACAATGACCTTTCATCGTTAGTTCGAATCAAAAAGCCCACACTCATTTGTGTATAGTATGGCCCTATCGAGAAGGTTTGGTAGGGTCCACGGACAAAATGAGAGCATCCAATAAGCAAAAACACCAAAGATGCTTGTTATTGTAATCCAAGAACCCCACATTTGTAAGTAATGGTGACTACGTTTTGGTGCATAATAAGATAGTGAAGCCAAAGCAAAAGACATATCCGTCAAGGTCCAGGGTCGCAAGGCAGTAGATCGTGGCCATCCATTTCTGTTGTGTTCTTGGACGGAATTTTTGCCAGTAGCCGACGGATCAACGCCACCTCAGCTATCAGAATACAATCGATTCATGTCCATGCCAACTCAGCGGCTCTCATGCAGCGAGAGTTTGCCACCTCAGCTGTTGGAATGCTAGGTCTCTGTTGTCGTGCAATGATTTCGAACCACGTCAGCGCCAGCTAGAATGGTGCACACTGCTCAGGCATGTATGACGAGCATGAGCTCTTCATCTTTAGCAAGTTGTTGAATCCTGATGGACCGATCATCAGAGGCCAGCCAGCGCGCCCTTGCAAACAGCCATAATATCCAACCACACATCGATGCGGAGTCTGATGCTGTCGAAGTTTCTAATTCAATACAGGAGAATATAATTGATGAATGTAGTATTATTGATGAGCCTAACTTGCACGACATGAGAAGTCGGCCCCACTCTTCTGATTGCAACCACTCAGCAGAACTGTTTCGGGCGATGAGAACTGCACAATGCGGTGTACGCCTGCAGAACTGTTTGTCTCCACCTGTACGCTTGCATCTGGCCCTGCTCCCCTGGACACTTGACGGTGTAGGGAATGGTCCTTCAGTGACCTTCCCCATGTAAGGCTCCCGACCTCCGCCGGTCGCCATGGGGTCACACATATTACGGGGAAAGGTCACCGGACGACCTATCCCTACACCATAGGAAGTTGAAAAGTGTAGTCCACCAATCGTGAAACATTTATGGAAATTACAACCCCAACATCAAGATAGAGATGCTTCCTTCGTCGCCATGGATATGTTATGATTCATGCCATGGCAAGTTAACCCATAATTTTGTCACTCCATAGAAATTTAATGTTGAATAGAGAAGATTTAGAAAGATAAACAAAGGCCATAATGCACCAATGATACTCCAATCGGAATTAGTCAAATGCAACCATCTAACCTAGCTTGGTAATGCCTGCATGCAATTCAATTGGTTGAGTTACAAAATTGTAACTACCTTCCCAAGGCTTTCCAAAATCTAGGAATATGTGGTTGAAGTCAAATTTGCATATGCATGCAAGCATAGATGCAATTAGTTTCTTCATACTACCATTAATGCAATTAGTTTAGTCAATGCAATCATTGAACAATGAATTGAGGGCAAAGGAGACATTTATACTCTACCGGAGGTTCAGACTTTTCTTCTTTCAAACTAAAACTTGTATGGCAAAATGGGAATTGATTGCTCGTCCGACTTCCCAAGGCGGCCTCGGAATCCACAACCCGGTCGTGCATGTCCAAGCCTTCTGTGCCAAGTTTGTGGTTGCTTTAGCAAAGCAAGATCAAACTAAAACTTGTATGTCTATCTTAGGAGTTGTACCTTTGCAAGGCTCTCCATAGGAATCGTGCCATGCATTGGCCTTTCACAAATGATAGGGGTTGGTACAGGTTGGTGGTTGAGCTCCAACCCTCTTCCCCCTCATCAACATTTGGAGTGCCTTCGACCCCCTTTGCTACCCACCAACTTTTACATACTTCCTAGAAAGTTGCGCTTAAAGGGGGCATTTTTAGCTATATTAACAAGGGTTGTGTTGTTGTGCAACTTTGCATGTGATGCATGCAAAGAGCTATATAAACACAATCCGTGTGGGCATTTGGGTCCTCATCTTTTGTATGAATAATGATGGAGGCTATTGCAATTTTTATTACATCATGCATAGATCGCAAACATTGCCTATCGATTTTTACTTTATATTCACCCCTATATTAGTTGAGTACTCTATGGTTGTGTCATCTGTATGGGTCATCATAACTAATTTTGCAACTCAACCAGTCATTATTGGTCTAAAAGCTGGAGTGAACTGCATGTTGGAACTAGGCATTACCAAGGTCGGAAGGTTGTTGTAGCAGTAGGTAAGTTTGCTTGGAGTACCATTGGTGGATTATGGCCACTACTTATCTTACTAAACCTTCTTTGCTCGACATCAAATTTCTCTAAGGTGGCTAGATTATGGATTAAGTTATGGTGACCTTGAATCATCCGGCGACATCCGATGAATTAGAAAGTATCTCTATCCTGACATTGGGGTTGCTTCCATAAATGTTTCATGATAGAATGGTGGATTATCTTTTTTACCTTCTTGCTATGGATCTCTCTTTTGCTTGGGTGTCATTGACTTATTATGCACCAAATGATTTGATATATTGATAACTACCAAATTGTGTATTTGTTGTTAGCTAGCTAGCACAAAACACTTAAGTTTCATCCATGAAAGCTCAACTCACATACAATCCTTTTGAGAACTTTGGTTATGTTAGCACGATATCCCTAAAATTTCTATCCTTACAGTTTTGAGCCCAAAATGATGCAAATTGACACTCATAAAGAGCACTCACATAAAACTATAGTCGAATGTTTATAAAAAATGGTGACACAAGTTTAACAAAAAATTGGATGAGTGTAATAGAAAATTTTAAGAATACCATTCATAGTTGTACTGACCATTTTCTCAACTTTCACTTACTTTTTCTTCTTTATAGTAGATGTATTCCGCCTATGATTGGTAATGGTTTTTGCATTGATGATAATTTATCTACACGTGTATGGTTAGTTTATGGTTTCTAGGACGTTAGCGTCTCTAAGACAATAGTTTTTGCCTTGGCAATTATGAAAGCAAAGGTTTGAGAGTTATTATCTCTCGTTTAGTCATAATTTACATGTTTGGATTTCTTATACGAGTAGGTGTGCCAAATTTAAGTCATAATTTACATGTTTGGATTTCTTATATGAGTAGGTGTGCCAAATTTAAGTCATAATCTACATGTTTGGATTTCTTATATGAGTAGGTGTGCCAAATTTTACTTTTCGGGCTCATTCAATAGAATCTAACGAAGATTCTATATTTGAGCCTGAAAGCAAATGCAGTTGCCCATCTCTCTCTCTCTCTCTCTCTCTCTCTCTCTCTCTCTCTCTCTCTCTCTCTCTCTCTCTCTCGTTTTGTTATAGCAAAGTGGCGTGATGGATTGTAATGGAAATGGCCTATGAAATCTGAGAGTAGCGGAATTAGGAAATTAGGTGAAGCACTTTTGAAAGATTACTTTGTGAGCATAGCGGGTGAGCTTAATTGATGGTAGCAACATAAACATGATACTTAGTTAACTTGGTATGAACAATACTTTTGCAATAGAGAGAGAGAGAGTTTAGAGAACATGACAATAGTTGAGGACCAAATTCATATGGAGCCGGTTCCCCCTTCAATAGGCATTTGTATTATAGTTTCTCCCATCAAGAGAAACTTGGTACAATACAATCTTTGTGTTCCTTGTAACCTAGGTGATGCAATCAAGATGGAAAGCTTCATGCATCACAAGCATAACATAAACTTGAAGAAATCATTAACTATCCCAAGCCTCAGTCCCAAGGCCTCAAACACCTTCGAAGGTGGAGAGAGCTAGTGGGGAATGAGGATAGGGAAGAGGAAGAAGAAACATTCCATAGGAGAAATAAATAGCTCCTCACTTATCATTACTCTTCTTGCTAGCATACATAATAGCATAGTAATGAAGATGGAGAAGATGGCAAGCTTAAGCATTGAAGCATGACTCTTGGTTGGATTTGAATTCCATAGCCAAGAGTATTGGTGTAGGCTTTTGAAAGGACAGGGGAACTGACATGCTCATCACCACCCAGCCATGCCCTATATAGGCCCTTGGCCTTCTAAATATAGGGACCCCCTTGACTGCATGTCCGTCCTGGCCCTTGGCTCGCCCGGACTGGTCCTACCCTTGTCTTGACATTACTCCCCCCTTGGAGAAGCGTTTTCGTCCGCGAAAACACAAGTGATGGTATCTTCATAAGAACACTAATGTTTTCTACCGTAACATCCCACATGGATCCAACGGTTCATTTGAGCGGAACCCGGTTCAGTAAGAGGTTCAATGAAACCAAGAGTAACATCTTGATTTTCTACATTGTTGTCCATTTGTAACCATCTGATGGTACCGGTTCCTATCCAAACATAGTGTGTAGACTCCATTTAGAACTCTCATGGGCATGGTAAACGAGTTTATCACAACATAGATGTACCAAAAGAGTACCTCTTGTCACTTTCCATGAAAGTAACTTGCTGACATAACTCATCAGCCAATTTTAAGTCCTTGACTTGGCCCTCTTCTTCATCATCAGTAAACAACCCCACCCTAATGAGTGTTCAAGGTTGAGAACCTGAGTTATACATGAAGAGACTACCTAGTTGCAACATGCGTTAACTGATAGTAAGTAAACTCCAAAAAGAGCAATAAATGCTTATGAAGCTAATGTACACACTTTGCATATCCTTTAGCCCAAGATTACACTTGACAGATTCCCCTTGGATACTGATAGTACTGAGGTGTGTTTCCCCCATATTTTACAGACAGTCTTCCCAGATGACTGGTAAATGGGAAATCACAATAGCGTATAACATTGTTGAAGAATCAACAATGTGCGGAATAACCATCATGGTTAACTTAAAAAATCCACAAACACCCAAACCGAGCCATGACCTCTATTGGTGATTAGTAGACTCAAAGGTAATCGCATAGAGATAATGCACATAAAGTGCAAAATGCTTCATAAGCAACAACTTGAGGAATATGCATGCCGTTCCAAATCAGCCTTTGCTAAACACTAGGGTGCATAACACCTAGTGTGCATGCATTTAGCAAAAAACAGATCCGAACCTGTATTTCCATGGTATTTCTTGCCAATACTTATGGAAAATGTGATGCGCCTAGCACACATTAACAGGAATGTAAATAGTTCTGAAAAGAAACTAAATTTCATTTGCAATCTTTTGCAAGCTTTGCTTAAACGTTTGAACCATAGAAGGTGAAATAGTGATCACTTCTAGTTACAAAAAATGAAACTTTTTCATTTGCTATATGTATAAACAACCATCTGTAATGTTGTTTAGCAATACTTGTACCTTGACAAGTCATTCTAAGTATCCGACAATTTTTGGCCACGAAATTGCTCCTGATACGTCGTGCTAAAAATGGTTTAGAAAACAGATGTGACCAGCACTTAGGGACTTTTTTGTGACACATATTTGAAATAGGGGGCGCCAGTGTCAGTCCCAGAGACTCATATTCGCCACATGTGGAATATGTCTCAACTAAGGATGTCTGAAAAAGAACATCCTACAAGTACAAGATGTACTTGTGTGTGGAGGTAGCTCTAAACACTTTACGACAAGAGTGAGAGGAACCCTCATTCATTGCTCCACACTGGCTAAACCGAACTCCTTGAGTTCCTAGACCATGTTGTATCCCATGTGACAACCTATGCCAAATTGAACCCTACAAGTAGGTTCGTAACAGCATAAGGCAGAAAGATAGATTGGATACTAGGCCCAAAATACTTTGTGCCGACATGCCCTTGGCATGACTCTGTAACATTCAAGCGTACTTATACGTCTTGAAAAACCAAGCAAAGCATACTAAAAATGGAATAACACCAAATCAATAGATGCATACCTGGAGATTTGAACGTAATGTTCACTTACCCGTATTCAAATGGAGAGGAGCACGTCCCCTACCTGAAAAAACAAACAGCATTGCACTGGGAAGCTTGGGTGTTGCCTTTGCAATCCAGGCTCTTGCATGAGAATCTACGTAGTCAAACCCCTTGATAAGACTCTTTGTAGAAACTGCTTAACTAGCAGATAACGGTAACCAACATAGTCAACCGTGTACATGTTGATTGGAATCAACTTGAAAAGTGTGTTTGTCTGCTACCGCATGGTAGATTGCGGAATTCTTTCCTTGAAAGTATAACTGGGAGAGATCAACTGCGATCCTCAATGCAGATCAAACTGTGATCCTTAATGCCTATGGGGTGATTTAGTAAGCACCCGCAGGGTCATACCCCAAAACTGTGATGCCATAAACACTCGTAGTGCTATAGAGCAAGAAATCCTCTGAAATGATGAGACTCTTGCTCGTCAATTAACGCCACGATGTTCGATGTGTACTCTAATAGGCAAATATGTTCGATCCTAAGAACAATAACCCAAGGAATGGCAGTAGTTGGATCTTACCCAAGATCTGCCAATGGCTCTTAGCCGGCCTGTGTGTAGCTCCTAGCTCTTATGATAGTCAGTGTTCAATCGATAAACCGATGAAAACTAATGTGAATGGCATCTTAGCCCATTTCTAGCTGAGAGTTAGAGCACCTTGGCTCATGCTGACTTCAAACAAAACCTGTATGAAAAGCTTCTTAGGAAGTTTTCATTATTCTTGAGAGAAATAAGAAAAAGAGAGAGAAGAGTAGCATGCTGGGCTGAGGAACTTTCCTTCAATTTCTAGAGTGTGTGCCCAGAATGTGTGCTCTTAGGCATCTTATGCCTGATGTGCAGTTTATCCTATGAACATGCAACCATTTTCCTGTACAACGCTCTCGTCGAGAGAGGGAACAGAAAACACAAGCCACAGCTTGACCCTGTTACCATGGACTTGTGACTGTAGAAAAATGACTTAAAATGGCACTTTTCTTGTGAAATATGTCATAGATCTAGGTTGCATTTACTGGTAGTGTGCATTGACAGCAACCATAAATTTAAACTATCCAAAACTTAGTATGTCTGTGACAGAGTTTCTGGTGTGATAGCGGAAGCGTAATCTTTGAAGCGGTGGAATTTATGCCACCTAGTTAGCATGCCGTGCATACAGATTGTGAAGCCCTAGGCGAGAGTGATGGCCTCAAACGTGAGAGCCAAAACCATTAGTGCCTTGCACAGTTTAAACTGGTAGGGATTTTGTGAGGTGGTATTTCCTATTTTGCCAGTTTGTCAATCTTGTGTGCCACTGCTCATGATTCCGAGTCATTGGGCAGTACCTTGGCACAAGGGAGAAGCTTTGCTTCATGAAAAATTGCCAAAGAAATTTGCGTCGTACAGAAGCATTAGTTTCTAATGTAAATGTATAAACATGGAAAAAATAAACAATACTGAACATGGTCTAACCTGGTCATCCTGCTGTAACCAGTTGTCTTGAGACGTGGGAAGAAAAACTCGCTCAAATGTAGATCTTCATCTCTGTTGCGCGAGAGAAATTTGGCCTGAAATATCCTGCAGGCATATGGAGAAATTCCCCAAAAGCGTGTGCTCGTAGCATACCCCAAACGGGAAAAATCTCAATTTAAGAGTCGTAGATTAAAGCCTTGCTTCACATAAATATCTTTATGCTGAAACCAGTGCTATATAAGCATCCTCCGTCAGCGTGTAAAAACTATGACAAAGAGTCGTCCATGCCAAGGAACTTGCTTCCTTTTTCAAGTCCAGTAAGAGGCCATGCATGTCTCCTTTGATGCATGTTAGATATATGCAATAGAGATGATGCATGTTCCATTGAGGTCAAATGCTTCATAAGCAATTGACAGCCCTGCTGTTGTTACATCAATTCGTGGTCGATGATGAAAAGATGTATGGGAAGTGCATGACGCCATTCTCATATATTACCTTATGTAGAGATATGACCGGAATGTTGTAACCAGTTATACAGATGACAATAAACCTAAAATCAACTGCGTACCACATTAAGAACTCCTGCCGACCAAGCTTGTCCACCCAAAAATTGAACGTGTTACCGAGGGGAAACTGCAAATAGTACGAAAGCAGTAACCCAACATTGGACTACACCGGCCGTGCTCATGAGCACCCTTGGACAGAGTCTTGCTAATGGCAATAGCAGTCATAGGCTTATTGACCATTACTGCTAGGCAACGTTGCCGCCCTACATAAACCATGAGGGTAATCAACTTGATTAAAACTAAATTGAAAGAGGTTACCTTGTTTCTGGTCTTGTATTCAAAGCTGTGTGTCGCAATCATGTGATGATGTTGGCCTACTTTGGCCAGTCGTAATTCATACCGAGGTCCAACGTTGTCATACGTGAGACAGGTAAAGGAAAAGTAACCGTGAGTTTCACCCTGTGCTTGGCATGCAGTCATTGCCAATTACTTTAGAAAACGCGTTGGATCACATTCACAGGCCTTGCCTGTACCAACAGTTCACAAGCCTTGCTTGAACCTTAGGATCTAACATTGCCAGTGGAACCATGTCCGAGTAGAATTTCCTCTTCGAGCGGTGTAACCATGTTGTCGAATTGTGGATGGCCGTGTTAGCAACATCTGACGCGGTGTATGATCATGTAGAGTGGCACTTTCGGAACACACCTGCAAGCTGTTGTCATCGCAAAGAGAGCCAAGACCAAGGCCATGCCGTTACATAATGTCGAACTGTAGACAACAAGTTGGAGCTTTGCCTTCATGGTCGGTAAAATTTTGCCTTGGAATTCTCCATGCTGAAATCCGATTGCCTACCCGAGAGTGAGGAGCGGGCATTGTTCATATAATTATGAGCCCAGTGCGGGGCCCTTGCATGCTTATGCATGTTGATGCATGCGACGGTCCTATGGAAAACCTCCCCTGCAAAGCAAAAACCTAAAAAGAAATTGTTAAAAAAAAAATAAAATGCATGACTGCAGCGATGGAGTTCTCCGTTTGCTGCGCAGGAAGATCACCCCGAAGCCCTCTCCATGTTGCTCCCCATGCCTTCGTCCCATGATGAGAATTGCCTAGCAGGTCGCTGCGATCAGGCTGAGCCCCAGACCTCATCATTCGGCACTGGTCGATTTGCACCCTCCCCTGCTAAGCGGGCCTGCACGCGGATCGGCTCCATCGACTTGTTTGTTCTTGCAAGCAGCCACTCCCACGCCCAACACAATCGTTCTTCCTCATCACCACGCCATGCCCTCCTTGCAACCGGAAGGGGCCATGCCCGCCTTGCAGCCGGGTTTTCTCGTGAAGCTTGCATCGCTCTCAACACGCCCTGCCACAGCCCTCCATAGAGAGAGAGAGAGAGAGAGAGAGAGAGAGAGAGAGAGAGAGAGAGAGAGAGAGAGAGAGAGAGAGAGAGAGAGAGAGAGAGAGAGAGAGAGAGAGAGATGAGACCATGCTTCCATGCCCTCCACCCTTCTTCTCCTTCCTCCCCCTGAGCTCTGATACCAGTGAAAGGACAGGGGAACTGACATGCTCATCACCACCCAACCATGCCCTATATAGGCCCTTGGCCTTCTAAATATAGGGACCCCCTTGGCTGCATTTCCATCCCGGTCCTTGGCCCGGACTGGTCCTACCCTTCTCTTGACAGCTTTCACTCTCACAAGCTTGGAGAAGGATGTGGTGTTCCTCCACTTTCACCAAGTGAGAATGGTCTTGCAAATGTGTGTGTGTGTGTGGAGTATATCCCCCTAGCACCCCCCTTCCTTGCTTAGGTCAAAATTTCTACATGCTACAAGTTCATTGGACCCCTCTTCCCCTAGCCAATCACATGCAGCCTGCAGTCATGCACATGGGTAGTCTTTTGACAAGTTTCCTACTTACCCCTTAGAGAGAGAGAGCTTGAAAATATCTAGATATTTGTTAGATGGAAGTAGAATCTCATTGGACCCCTCTTTAGCCCAACCAATAGCATTCAAGCACACCATGTGGTTAAGCTTAGTGAGAGTCTGACATGTGTCCCATGTGCTCTTTTAGAATTCTCCTAACTTTGAAATTTTTTAATGCATAGGAAGTTTCTCAAGCAACTTCCGCATTAAATGTGTAGGTTCTCTTTTTGACTCAAGCATCTTACCCCCCATGCATAGGAAGCTTCTCAAGCAACTTCCTCATTAAATGTGACAAGTACCTCAAGTACCTTAGTCATCAAGCATGACAAGCACCTTAGGTGGAGTTCCCACCTCAAGCACAACCCTACCTTGCTTAAGTTTAGGTCGGGTTCCCACCTCAAGCACAGCCCTAGCTTGCTTAAGGTTCCCACCTCAAGCACAACACTAGCTTGCTTAAGTTTAGGTCGGGTTCCCACCTCAAGCTCAGCCCTAGCTTGCTTAAGGTCAAATGACTTTTAACACTAACCATTGGAAGTCTTTAATGAAGCTAACCCTAAGGTCTTTTAAGCTTCATTAGTTAACCTTGCTCTTTGACAAACCATCTCTCATTTGGGCCCCTTTACCATTGGCCCCGTGTTGAGATAGATCCGTAAGCACATGTTTATATTCTAACCCTTGTTCCCGTTTATTATCCCATATTGAATGATCAGTTTAATATGAGAAAATGATTTGGGTTGGTTAGATATTAGATATTTAAGTACATGGACTCCCTATTGAAATCATAGTCGTCCTTGACTATGAGGTAAAAGAGATAAAGTCATAGTCATTAGTCAATTTGTCTTAGCGGGTAGAGGATCCCTTTTTACCCTACGACATCATTCCAAGATGGATGACTAGTCCATTTGGTGCTTGGGAGACATAGCTACCGCAAGCATGTCTGCTCTTTAGTCCATTTCATTCTCCCAAGTAGAGTGACAAATTCTACATGGTGTTTGAGAGACGTCGTCATCCCAAACATGATTCTTAGTATGCATACTACTTAAATTTGTGCACAATAAAGAGAGAATTAGTCTTATAAGACATAAAAATTGATCATTTAAAAGAAACATGTACATTTGGTTACTCTAATGTAGCATTGTAAGCATTGACAAGGTTCATACTATCCTTAAGCTGGATTCTTTGCATCCATCTAACATCTTCAAGAGGATAATTTTTGAACTTAATAAGATACCATCGGATAATCTTAACATGTCGTAGTATTCATGCCGAAGGATTGCTTCCGGTTGTAGTACCTCTTCTTGATCTTCGATTTCGGGAAAGTCTTTAATAATTGGTTCATTTGGAGGCTCTCCTTTGTAGGGCTTGAGTAGGCTCAAATGAGAAACATGGTGCATGAGCCAATGGTTGGGAAACTTTAATTAATAATCCATCTCATTGATTAGCTTAAGAACTTAAAAAATACCATAATATCTTTTTGCTAGTTTAGCATAATACTTTTGATGACCCGTTGGATTTTTGCCCGTCGTTTGCCTCAATCGAGCTTGAGGAAACTTAAGTAAGACCCAATCATTTTCCTTAAAGGCTAAAGCTCTTATGTGATTATTAGCAGCAACCCTTTTTTTCTTTCCCGTGAGATGGATATAACCCCTTTAATCTTTGAAAAAGATTCTTGTAGGTCTCTGCTATATTCATCAGCATCAGCGTAGATCTTCCCATGTACTTTAAGTAGTAAGGGACTTTTGGATCTTCCTTTTTTAACCTCAAAAGGTACTTTCCCCATAGAAGTATGTACAATATCATTGTACACATACTCTATAAGAGGTATATACTTCTATCATTGAAAACATTGATCTAATTCCATGACATAGGCTTTTAGTAGATAAAAAATCGTTAGATTAGTTATTTCACTTTGGTCATCCGTTTGTGGATGATAGGCCGGCGAAAGAGAAATTTAATCTACTTTCTAGATTCTCAAAGAGACCCTTCCAAAGATTACTGGTCATTCTAGGATCTTTGTCTGACACTATGGGTGTTAGAAATCCATGATGCTTGAAAATTTGAGATCTGAAGAGGGTTTCATTTGATGTGCCTTAATAGTCTTTTTGATAGGCATAGAGTGTGTTTTCTTGTTAAGCCTGTCGAGACTGAAATAATCCAAGTTGCTTCCCTCGATCAAATTTCAACTTTTGGTATACCACGAATTTTGAAACATACTCTTGTATGTTTACTTTTCATGGTAGACCAACAAAAATGCATTTCTACTCCTTGAAGAGTAGATTATGGATTTCGTCTTTGCCCCGCATAAGGAGATGTATGGGATTCATACATGACGTTCTTATTGTATGGGTGATTAACACATAGCCTATTGCCATTTGGAAGATATCCATCCTTCAAGGTGAATGGTTCTTGTTACTTCCCTATTGAAAAGGCTGTAATTACGTACTTAAAGTCTCGGTCAATAGCAGACTCATCTATCATAAAAGATAGATCATTGTGAGTTGCCATAGACACCACATTTACCCTTGGTCGTTGTGAAAGTGCATCGACCACTTGATTGTGCTTGCCAACAATGTGAGCAATATGAAATTTAAATTGCAAAAGAAATTTCCTACCTCATATGTTTGTCGTAGAGCTTGGTTTGCGTCATGAAGTTCTTGAGGCTTTGTAATCCATTCGTAGGATGAATGGAGTCCCCAAGAGATAGTGTTTCCACGTGTTTAGAGCATATAGAATAGCTAGTAGCTTTTGTTTTGTATTTGCCCAATACTCACTTATTGAAGTTGAGTCTTTGACTCTCATATGCTATGACATGCCCTTGTTGAAGCAAAATAGCTCCAAGGCAATCACCACAAGCATCAGATTGGACCTCAAATAGCTTTGAGAGATCTAGTAGTGTGAACACACGTTGAGAGATAAGCTTCTCAAAGGCTTCTTGCACTTTTGCACTCCATGATACTTAACGTTCTTTTTTTGTTCAGTCATGTAATTGTTAGGAAATAAGACGTAGCTAAATAGATAATTGGGTAGATTAATTAATGGAGAGAGACAAATTTACAAACACGAGATTATAGAGTAGAGAGAGAGAGAGAGAGAGAGAGAGAGAGAGAGAGAGAGAGTACACACGATATACATGGTTCACCCAATGTGGGCTACGTCCACGGGAAAGCATCCACTCAATGGCTTTAGTAATTCAAAACAGGAAGTAGTTTACAAAGGGATTATACCCTTAATGGAGCTCCCGCCTTGCTTCACTCTCACCACCTCACACTCACCTTGTTGCATCAACTTCACACTATGAAATGTGTGTAGAAATGGCCTCCTTTTATAGGCCAAAAGGGATGCCCTCTCTCATGAGAGGCAGCCATGTGTAGCCGCCCTTGTGTAGATAAGTCCAAATCGGACCCTCCAATCCGCCCATGTGTGGCCGCCCTTGAGAAGACAAGTCCGCTTTTGAATTCGGCCACCAGCCATTGAATTCGGCCACCGACCACCGGCCATTGACTTCTGACCACTGACCACCGGCCATTGACTACCGGCCACCGGCCAACCGACGGTTGTTTTTCGACCACTTTTCGGCCACCGTCCGGCCATAATATTCCGGCGAGGAATAAAGAATCTCGGGGGCTTCCGCCCCCGAGGCCCCTAAAGTTGCCCCTGATTTTTGGCCGTGAAAATTTTGGTTTCCCATGAGTGATTTTCCTTCACGCACGATGGCTTCTCCTCATAATGGGGGCCTTACAAATGTGCGCTTTTACCACAGAGAATTACAAGGGTAAATCAGGCTCCATACTTAACAATCTCCCACTTGGAGACTGATCTCCAAACCAAACCTGTGACTGCTTTCCATTTTGGCTTCTTATCCTTGGCCCACTATGTTCATGCTAATTTCCGCTACACACAAGTTATTAGGCCATTAAATGTTACATGAAACCACTTTCTGCAGCTTTGAAGACCAGCTTACTGCTCTACCTCCAACCGTGAACACATAGCCAGTAGTGCTCCTTCGAGTATCTTTGTTACCTGCCATATCTGCATCAGCATACCCTAATAGAAAAATATCAGTTCCTCCAAAATACAAATCATTTGTTGTTGTCCCTTTTAGATACCTAAGTATCCACTTCACAGCTTGCCAATGCTCTTTACGTGGGTTGTCCATGAACCTACTCACAACTCCCACTGCATGTGCAATGTCTGGCCTTGTCCAGACCATAGCATACATTAGAGAACCTACCGCTGCAGCATATGGAACTTTAGACATATAGCCTATCTCCATCTCCACTTGCATGCTCTTCGTCCATTCTTCTTTGGATTCATGTTGCATAGATTCTTCGTATGATTCCGGCTCTCCAGAATCTGAGATCAAGAGATGGTTGAAGGAAGGAACAAACCTTTCTGGAGGTCTACTTGCTCTTGTAGATCTTCGGGGAATAGGTTGAGGCTCCTCATTTGGTTGACGTTGTTGCACATTGTCACCGTTTGCAGTCCTTGAGTCTTCACCGTCCTCAAGCTCCATGTACTCATCACCTGTTTCTTTTGTTTGATTTCTTTCTAAGTAATCTTTGTACATATTTTGTTCTTTAAAAATTACATCCCTACTCCTTAAGATTTTACCATCTTCAGGATTCCATAGGCGATACCCAAAGTCACCTTCTCCATAGCCAATGAAGAAACACTTTTTGGACTTTGCATCTAGCTTTGATCTTACGCTTCTATCTATGTGCATGAAAGCCTCACACCCAAATACTTTGAGAAATACATAATTCACTAGCTTACGTGTCCATGCCTCTTCTGGAACTCCCCCATCCAATTCTGTTGAGGGTGACCGATTGATTAAGTACACAGACGTACTTACAGCTTCCGCCCAAAGCTCAAGCGGTAGCCCTGCATGTAGCCGCATGCATCGTGCTTGCTCCATGATTGTTCTGTTCATCCTTTCTGAAATCCCATTTTGTTGAGGTGTCCTTGGGGTTGTCCTTTGCCTCCGAATGCCATTGCTAGCACAAAATCTTTCAAAAGCTTGGCTGCAATATTCGCCTCCATTGTCGGATCTGAGGCATTTAACCTTGGTACCCGTTTCATTCTCCACAAAGGCTTTCCACCTTTGAAATATGGAAAATACATCAGATTTATTCTTCATGACATAAACCCATGTTTTTCTAGTCGCATCGTCTATGAATGTTACATAGTACAATGAGCCACCAAGTGATGGTGTACTTGCAGGACCCCAAACATCAGAATGAACCAACTCAAGTTTTTTATTTTTTCTTTCATTTCCTGATTTTTGAAATTTTACCCTCTTTTGTTTACCATAAACACAATCTTCACAGAACTCTAAGTCCACTTCTTTCAAACCTGGTAGAAGCTTCTTTGTTTGAAGAATTTGCATTCCTTTGGCACTCATATGCCCAAGTCGGTAGTGCCACACCGCACTGTCAACTTCTGTAGTTGCTGCACAAGCTGAAGGTTGCGTGCTAACAGTACACAAGTAAAGTGTACCGACTTTTTCTCCCTTGGCAACCACCAAAGATCCCTTTGAGATCTTCCACCGTTTGTTTCCGAATGCAATGTTGTGACCTTCATCGTCCAATTGTCCTGTAGAGATCAAATTTTTGTGAGGAGAAAGCTTCCGTTCATTTCCGTTAGCAGTTTTGAGAAAAACTGTACCTTTGCCCACAATCTCACAAGCTTCGTCATCTCCCAAGTATACATACCCAAAATTACCTTTGGTGTAGTCTTGGAAATGTTGCTTGTGTGGTGTCGCATGGAATGAAGCCCTGGAATCTACTATCTAGGAATTAGACACATTGTCTAATGAGAGAATTAGAGCATCTTGCTCTACTTTACCTACCACATTGGCCTCCGATGTTGGCTTGTTGTCTTGAGACTTTGTCTCCTTCTTCTTCTTGGACCAGCAATCCTTCTTGATGTGGCCCTTCTTGCCGCAGTTCCAACATTCAAGAACTGACTTTGTGCGTGACTTGCTCCGCCTTGAGCGATCACGACCCTTTTGGTTTTTGAACCTTTCCTTAGGCCTTCCTCTTGTTTCTACTGACAATGTAGCACTTGATGATTCTCCTATGCTTCTCCTTCGTATTTCCTCGCTTAGGAGAACACCCACAACATCATCAAACTTAAGAGTATTTGTACCATAGATAGAATTACTTACAGCCATCACAAGGCTGTCCCAACTATCCGGTAGAGATGATAGTATAAGGAGAGCTCGCACTTCGTCATCGAAATTGATTTTCACCGATCGAAGTTGACTTATATTTGTGTTAAATTCATTTAGGTGTCTGCGACTGAATCATTCTCTGCCATCTTTAGATTGAACAAGCGCTTCATAAGAAATACCTTATTGGATGCCGATGGTTTCTCGTAGAAGTTGTCAAGTGACTTCATCATGTCCTCAGTGGTCTTCATCTCCGAAACATTGAAGGCCACCGTTGACGCCAAGCTTAACCGGATTGTTCCCAGTGCCTTTCGATCAAGGACAATCCATGCTTCATCTGTCATTGTTGCGGGCTTCTTCCAAGACCGCCTAGTGGAAAATAGAGGTCCTTCTGGTAGAGATAGTCTTCAATCTGCATCTTCTAATGTTGGTAGTTTTTGCCGTTGAGCTTCTCAATCTTGAGCTTCCCTTCCTCCGCCATAACTCCCACTCAATTCAAGGAATCCTTTCCTTGAGATAATTTAGCTACGAGCAAACCTTGCGCTGATACCAGTTGTTAGGAAATAAGACGTAGCTAAATAGATAATTGAGTAGATTAATTAATGGAGAGAGACAAATTTACATACACGAGATTATAGAGTAGAGAGAGAGAGAGAGAGAGAGAGAGAGAGAGAGAGAGAGAGAGAGAGAGAGAGAGAGAGAGAGAGAGAGAGAGAGAGAGAGAGAGAGTACACACGATATACGTGGTTCACCCAATGTGGGCTACGTCCACGGGAAAGTAACCACTCAATGGCTTTAGTACTTCAAAACAAGAAGTAGTTTACAAAGGGATTATACCCTTAATGGAGCTCCCGCCTTGCTTCACTCTCACCACCTCACACTCACCTTGTTGCATCAACTTCACACTATGAAATGTGTAGAAAAGGCCTCCTTTTATAGGCCAAAAGGGGCTGCCCTCTCTCATGAGAGGTAGCCATGTGTAGCCGTCCTTGTGTAGATAAGTCCAAATCGGACCCTCCAATCTGCCCATGTGTGGCCACCCTTGAGAAGACAAGTCCGCTTTTGAATTCGGCCACCGGCCACCGGCCATTGACTACCGGCCATCGGCCAACTGATGGTTGTTTTCCGACCACTTTCTGGTCGCCGTCCGGCCATAATATTTTGGCGAAAAGGAATATTCCGGCGAGGAATAAAAAATCTCGGGGGCTTCCGCCCCCAAGGTCCCTAAAGTTGCCCCTGATTGTTGGCCATGAAAATTTTGGTTTCCGGCGAGTTATTTTCCTTCACGCACGATGGCTTCTCCTCGTAATGGGGGCCTTACAAATGTGCGCTTTTACCACAGAGAATTACAAGAGTAATGGGCCTATACTTAGCAGTAATGGGCCTGCTATTAGAGAGAAATTTTTCTATGAAGCATCTATATTATGCACACATACCTATGAAGCTTCGTACCTCCTATAGATTCCTTAGATTAGGCCATCCTTTTATTATCTCTAATTTTGTTGCATCCATATGGGTGCCATCTTTAGAGATAATGTGACCTAAATATTGAATCTCTTGTAGGAAAAATTCTCTTTTCTTTTGATTAATGAAAAGCTTATTCTCTCTCACAGTCTTGAAAGATTACCTGGAGGTGTCGCTTGTATTCTTCAGGAGAATTTGAATGGCCTGGAGATTTTTTTTGTCCATCATGATTTTGAATGCATCTGGAGCATTTGTCAGGCCAAAACTTGTAAATTATCAAATTGATCTTCTGCCCACGCCATGGGAAATCTATTTTTTTGATAGTGATCTTATTTAGTGTCCTATAGTCGACACATATGTAATATGTGTCGTCTTTCTTTTGCACTAAAAGCAATGGTGAACAAAATGGAGAGGAGCTAGACCTCACCATCCCTTTTTTTTTCACCACTTCATGCACTTGCCTCATGATTTCCTCTTGTTGAGCTTGTGAAACTCGATAAGGAGGCTTGTTAGATAGTGAGCTTCTTGGTAGGAGCTCAATTGCATGGTCATCATCCCTCATTTTAGAGATAGCTCACTAGGAATGTCATCAATGAAAACATCTTGGAATCCATTTAGGAAATTAGACAACTCTAATTCCTCTTGATTC
Source organism: Adiantum capillus-veneris (assembly GCF_014529385.1). NCBI lineage: Eukaryota > Viridiplantae > Streptophyta > Polypodiopsida > Polypodiales > Pteridaceae > Adiantum > Adiantum capillus-veneris. The sequence goes on from NC_140946.1 coordinate 140,380,675, forward strand.
CCTTTATTGCAGGGATATGGTGTTTCCCAACTCATAAACATCTATGTGCATGCTCTTTTCCCTATAGGTGAAGTAGATTCTCCTTTCAAGGAGCTTCATGTTGGAAGCCATGCGGTTAAATCATGATGCCCCAACGATAACATTCTCATGTTTGAGAGGGGAGATGAAGAAATCCTCTTTGTCCAAATAGCTTTGGACATGAAGCCTTAATTTTCCAATGAAAGAAGTAACTGAGACGTCTTGTCCCTTGATAGCTCCATTGGCTTTCAATGCATCTCCCATCTTGTGGGCTTGTATGCCTAGCTTAGTGGTCAACTCCATGGACATGAAGTTGTGAGTTGAACTAGGGTCACACAAAATAAAGGCATCATGCTCTTGCATCTTTCCCCAAGCATAGGAAAGGAGAAATCCTTGGCAATGAGCATCCTCTTTTGGAGCTTCAAACATAGAGACTCTAGGAGTCTCATTGCGAGCAATTCTCTTGGGGCAAGGACGATAACCATGGCCTTGCTCCCCACACTTAAAACATTTGTGGTCCTTCCTAAAAGCTTCTAGCTCTTTAGGAGAGAGTTTATATTTACCTTTGTAAACTCCCTTCTCCTTGGACCAATTGTTGTTGTTGTTGAAATAGCCTTGGTAAGAATTTTGGGCATTGGTTTTCCCCTTGGCATCATTTTTGTCTTTATTTTCCATGGGCTTGACATTCTGTCTAGCCCCTTGTTGGAAATTGATGCGCGAAGCAACCATGGTGTGGTGGATTACTTTGGTGATAGAACCAGGCCGTTGAGAGTTGACATACTCGCCATCTCTTTGGGTAATCTCGCACAGAATTGTTGCTTTTGCTCAACAAAGTCTATCTTTTGAAAGATAGTAGCCTTGAGATGTAAATCCCAAAACTTGTCCACATAGTTGTGGATAGACTCATGAGAGAGAAGCTTTAAACTTCACCATTTGGTAAGCACTTTTTCCTTTGCATCACTTGCAAAGGAATTGCTTCATGATGAAAACTCGTAGAGTTTTCCATGTCTTTGGGGCTTCGCCGTTGCCACGAAGGCCAGCCCACCACTGACGAACCGATTTTTAGAAGTGCATAACTACATGGTGTAGCTTGGAGGACTCCATGAAGCCCTCGTCTCCAAAGGCCCATCAAATTGTTGGATGAAGGCCAATACTTTGTCGGTAGCACCAAAGGTTCCATCATAGGTGAGAAAAGAGATACCCTTACCTCCCTCTTTGAACTTCTTTCGCTTTTGTGACCTTCGCAATGCAGGGTAAGATTTGCGATGTCCTCCCCTCTTGTATTCTCTAGGAGAATAGCTGTTAGCAGCGGCTAACAGTTGCACCAAGCATGCACCAAGCAGGGGATATGCTATGGATATACACAATATTTCTATTCACATTGTATAGGTCTTGGGCTCATTTGGGAGTTCCAAAGTTGTATATGCTAGCCAAAAAACTCAACTTAATCCCATAGTAGGAGGGTTTGTGGTGCATGCCTTTATAAGGAACCCTTTTATGCAAAGAGGTCATTCTGGAGTGGTCCTTTTGAGAACTCTCTCCCTAGAGTAGCTCTTGATGGCCTAGCCTTTGAGCTTAATGCCCATGCTTAGAAGGCTAGTGCTAATCACATGTAATTAGTGTAATCCTCTCTTAATTAATCTAGTTTTCATTATGTTGTCAATCATGTTTCTCTACTTTCCGTCATTGTTTTGAAGTGTTGATATTTTCTAATCTAACTCTTACTTATGCTAAGCTACTCCGATTAGTGGAGTCCTTATCTAACTCTCTCGATTAAGTGGAGTGGGCGTACTCGTGATTGAGAGATTAGAGTTGTCCTCTAGTGGTGTGCTTGTGTGTGTGTAGGTTTAAGAAGCCTTGAGCTTAATTTGATTATGTGTGACTTGATTTGGACACCATGATTGGCATGGTTGGGGTGGCCGACTTGAATGCGATCTTATGTGTGCTTAATCGTCAATGCATGTAATTAGAGTTGTGCTTGAGAGACTCCAAGATTAGTGTGTTTCACTTCGTTGCTTGATGTGTGTAGATGATTGCTTGTATTGATGCTTGATGTGCGATTAGCATTAGTTGATTTGGGATGATTTCTATTTGCATTGGAAGATGCACGCTCTTGAATCCTCTCAATCTTTGCATCCAATGACGCTCTCGCACATTCTTTGTGTGATGCCTCCAAGCCCTAGCCGGGTCATGCTCTCTCTCTCCGGATTGATAGATTTTGTGGGAGATTGCCTATGCTATGGCGAGCCTCCAACATTGGCGCCGCTATCGGGGAACGGGTTGCCTATGCTAGTGGAGTTGAGGTTGCAAAAGATAAGAGTAATTTGATTACCGATTTCTTGTAATTAGGTAGGATTTGATTTGTATGTAGTGTAATTAGGTTTAATTAGATGTGTATAGAGTCATTTCACCCCCAAAACCCTTAAATTCTCTTTTGATTTTGCTAATTTTTCACTAACCTTCACTAATTTTGCATCCCATTCATCTAATTCGTGCTAATTGTACTAATTCCATGCTAATTTCATGCTTATTGTGCTAACATAACCACTAATTTTGATTTGGAATGTATGCTAAATCCCCTTAATTGAGGAAGATCATCACTCTTAATTGCTCTAATCTATGCCTAATCATGTGATTCAGTGTTGATTTTGGTCAATTTTTTGATCAATTTTGGACCGAATCGGAGTTGCATACATGTGTGTGCAATGGAGTGTCTATGCAAGGAGCAAGGACTAGGAAAGCAAGCAATCAATTGTAAGTGGATTGACCTACTCCGTTCAATTTTTGATTGATTAAGTTGATCCCATTGAGTTGCTAAATCATTGCTAAAATTAGGTGTGTGTGCCTAATTGATGGAATTTATGCCTAATTTGATGAAATTGTAATCAAATAGGATGTCTAGATGCCTGTGGAATGGTAGTTTTGCATAAATTGTGCATGCAAATCACTAAATTGATGTGTATGTGAGGCTATTCCGGTCATGGAGTTGGCCTAATTGCCAAAATTAGAGCAAGATTTGAATGTGTGTGCCCATTTTAAATAACTTTGATGAGAAGATTTATGGTCAAATTGAACACCTAAATGCTTGTAGATTGATGATTTTGCAAGAAATGTGTGTGCAAACATTAGGAATTGGCCTAATTTCGTTGCTAATTGAGCAAAAAATTGGATTTTTGCACCTAATTTTTGTGTGTGTGCAATGCTAAATTGAGTTAAAATTTGATCAATTTTTGATTAAAACTGAGTTAATTTAACATGTATATACTCATGTATGTGTGATCAAGTGTGCAATTGATGAAATGCAATGAGTGTTTAATGAAATTTTTGCACAAATCAATGCCCTAAATTTAGGTGTGTGTGCCTAATTAATGGCCAAATATGCCTAAATTGTGAATGATTAATTGGTATTTTACCAATTATGATGATTAAATTGGCTAAAGGTTAGTAGATGCACCACAAATTTGACAAAACGGTTGAAGCTGATTGCTCAATCGATGCACAATTGTGGACATATTGTTTGGATGCCATTGTTATGATTGAAAATTTGTATGAACATTGCAATTACTTATTCAATTTGGGAATTTTTGAAGATGAAATGAGCAATAATGTGGAGCTCATGTATGAATTTTGATTTTATGCTCCTCGCCAATCCAAACACAAACTCACACACCCTTTAATTTTTCGTAGGAACCTCCTCTTAAGAGGAATTTTCAAAATAAAAAAGGAAAAAAAGAAAAAACCCACACACACAAAAGCCTTTTTGGCTTCAGCTCTGGCAGCCATTTGTCGCGTTGCTGGACTCGCACTGGCTGCAATAACTCTTGCTCCTGGAATGGCTCACAACACACACACCGCATCTACTGGCCGCCACTTGCTTGGCTTATAGTGCAACACGACACACACACACACAATCTGCCCACCAAGCTGGCTCTCAGCACAATCACACACACACTTCTACACACCTCGTCGATCCTTAGCACTTGTGCCTGGTGTCAATATTTGTAACCCTTATGCCCACTAGCATCTCATCGGGCAGTTGAATTTGCTCTTTTGTCAGTAGTGCAACAAACGCGCATGCTCTGCTCATACTCGGCTGTTTTCACTACCTGCAAAGGAAGTCCACATGTCGTGACTCTCGGCAGCCCTGACCCCTGATCTCTTGCCGAGATTTTCTCCAGAATTCTCACTCTCTCTCTCTCTCTCACTCTCTCTCTCTCTTCCCCGCCTCCCCTCATTGGGCCCTCAAGCTCGTCAAGTCGTCGTGCCAGATTCGTAATTATCGTGCCAGATTCTGATTGCAGGTGTTTCTTCAGTTAGCGCTGATCTGAAACTATGCTTGCATGTAGCATAATTGTGATTATATGAATTCAATGGTGTATCGCTATGCATATCATCACAATATATATTATTGCAGTAAGATCAGGCATCTTGCACTGCAGACAATCAGAGACTCGTTGTCCTGCATAGATCTAGCTCACCATGGACGCTCTCAACTAGGAAGATCTTGAATTTGTTGGCCTTGCGCTCTGCTCATATTGTGATTCTCTTGCAGAGTTTGTGCTATCTTGTGCTATCGTCTCGGTCGTAGGCTGCTTGCATTGGCTGCAGGATTGCTTGCTCTGTCCAACTCTTGTTGGCTAGCCCGCCTAGCTTGAAACACCTACATGCACACACATTAAACACCAAGCTCCTTGTAGAGTCGCATGACCTGCAAGCTGCTTGGCATTGGCCCCATTCACCTCACAACCCCACACAACCCATCTCCAACCGTCGGACCCACTCTATCGCTCTCACAAAGAGTGCTATACTCGGCAACTGAGCTGCTTACACTGACCTGCCTATGGTGCAAGCACAACCTCCACCCACCTCACTCTAGTATACCGCCAGAGGATCTCTTCTCCTTCAAGCTTAACGCCATGACCTCGGCCTTCGATCCCCTGTCAGATGTTCGCTCTCGCCACAGAAGGTCAAAAAGCTTTAAAACAAAAGTAAAAAAATAAAAGCAAGAGGATGTTCACACCCTTGACTTCACCATGTGCCTAGAATCACTCCAAATAACTCGTTTCAAGTAGACTTGCGATAATTTTACCCAAAAAATAAAAACCAATGCAATGAGAGTGAATTTTTTCTTCTATTTGATTTGGTTTTTTGGGGTTGCGCCTTCAAAAGGGAAATAATGAAACGAGGACGAATGTTGTGACTGTTTAATGCATGTCTTTGTGAGCTAACTAGTGATTCATTGAGAATGCATTCGTGATCTCACACAGGCTACACTCAAAGATAAGTTTATTTCATGCTAGTCCAACTAAAACACATTGCTGGTGAGATTGGTCAAAACTAGCCCACAAAACTAGTGAGCATTCAAGTGAGTTGAAGAGGAATCCTTGTTTTTGGGACGACGTTCTTCTGATATGTATGCCATATTTGCTCACGTATGTGGGTATTTATTGCGTGTACTATGAGTGTGTCTATGCACAAATGATCAATAATTCAACTTGTGCATGGTTTAGGGCTCGACTTGATTGATTTTCATTGCGATAAATGGCAAGCTCTTTTTGAAATTCACAAATGACTTTCATTGCCTTGGTTTGAGTATTATGCTAAATGGAAAAAATTCCTTGTGATATGCATGCAGGCATGAGAGTTGCATTATGACGAGTGGTGCTTGAGCTTGGCATTGCTTGATACATTTTAGTGCTTGACTTGAATGAAAAATCATTGGAAAGCATTAAAATTGAGTTTGTTTTAATGGCCAAGAGAGAGCATGAAATCTTTTGGGCTAATGATTATTCTTAAATTCTTCTAGTGCTTGTATTGGATGTTCAAATGCTTAAGAGCACTAATGATTTGAGTTATTTTGAAGGGTGGTGTGACAGGAGTGTGATCTCATTGATCCAAGAAGGGGTCATCATTGCAATATTGCAAAATTTGGCTAATTAGAGCCATTCCAATTGTTTGAGCTAGTGTTTAGCCAACTTTTTGAGCTTTTAAAGTACAAATTTGGCTAGTAAGAGCCATTCATTTTCATTTCATCAACTTGCATTCATCTCTAGCTCATAGATTGCACTAAAAAAATGTAAAATTTCATGTGAGCTAGTTCTTAGCCAACTTTTTGAAAAGCTTTGAAATGTTAAATTTGGCTTTGAAGAGCCACTTCACTTCATAAAGTTGCATTATTTTCAGCTCTTGGCTTGTTTTAAATTCCATATTTCATTGAGCTAGAAATTAATCAAATTTTTGAATCATGCATGAGAGATGGTAAACATTGCAAAATTTGCTTATGTAGAAGCTCATTATCTCTCATGGTTGATATGTATGCATAAATTTGCTATCAAAGAGCATCATGTGCATAACCAAAGGCACTTTTTTCCCTAAGGTTTTTTCCCTTTGACAAATCTAGGTTCCAAGACCTTAGATTAGGATTCAATAAAATTTTTGTGCTTGTTGTTTTCAATAAAGGGTTTCTTTGCATGATGTATTATGCACTAACCTTGAATGCAAGAACCAAGGATTTCAATAAAAATAAAGAAGGCCTACAAGGATACCACTTGCCAAGATGATCCAAATTGGCAAAAGGTGAACTCCTTCCATGCTTTGCAATTGCTCTTTACACATTCATTGCTTGGTTGAGTAAATTTGCCTCAAATTTTGGTTTTGTAACGGCCAAATTTAAATTATCATTAAAGTTTCAACATTAGGCTTTGTCAATATTAATCCGTTAAGAATTTGAGTTTATTTTTGTTAGCATGTGTGTAGGTAATGACCTAGCTTAATGTTATCTCATGTTTTGCTAGTCTAGATATCCTAATGCCTACCTTAAATGTAGCATTCTCACACAGCTTGTTCTACGGTAGATTAAACTTCCCTATCTCTTAGTCCAAATGTTATATGAACTTATTAAATGGTGGAAGAATGTGCTAACAAAGCAAAAATCAAATGCACAAAATTGCAAATGTGTCTAAAAGAAGTGGCCAAAAAAGGCCACCAAGACACTTGAACTTAAATCCATGTTGTGATATATCTAAATGTGGCCTAGCGCCTTATTAGTCTCTGGTAGGTGGGGGGGACCACCTTGGCATGCCTTGTTGAGGCCCTGAACCGATGCCCTAGATTGATAGGGGTTAGTTGTCGCCTTGGTAGGCTAGTAGACATTTGGAGAAGGCCTTGTGGATAACAAGGAACTGAAAGTTGTAGCTTGACCTGCCATGGGATGGTCGCCTTGTGTTGTGAATTAATTTTTTCAATGATATGCAATTCAATCTTCCATGAGCTTTCAGAAGAGTGCCTAAATGACATTGTACTAATTGTAAGTAAGTCTAATTATAGCCAATACATGTCTAGGTGTAGGAAGTTGCATTAAGCATAAAACATTTGGGTTTTAGATTAGCATAATTTTGAGTTTTCATTAATCTAGGTTCATAACTTTACTGCTTGTGTTAGCACTCATAAAATTGCAATTTTTGAAGGGTTAATCTTTACAATAGTCTAAGTGTTTTTTTTGCTTTATAATACTTTAAATTTGGCCATACGTTAAACTCTAATTTTTACAGCAATTTACCTTGCATGCTCAATGTACTTCATATTGAATCTCCATGACTCAGCTTGTGGTGCTTAATCAAAAGCTTTCTCTTTTTGACAGACCTACCTCCAGGACATACGATTACATGCCTTCGTGACTGCCTTGACGGCACACGAGGATGTGTGCCAAATTAGGAAGGGGGGAGTGTTAGCAGCGGCTAACAGTTGCACCAAGCATGCACCAAGCAGCGTATATGCTATGGATGTACACAATATTTTCTATTCACATTGTATAAGGTCTTGGGCTCATTTGGGAGTTCCAAAGTTGTATATGCTAGCCAAAAAACTCAACTTAATCCCATAGTAGGAGGGTTTGTGGTGCATGCCTTTATAAGGAACCCTTTTATGCAAAGAGGTCATTCTGGAGTGGTCCTTTTGAGAACTCTCTCCCTAGAGTAGCTCTTGATGGCCTAGCCTTTGAGCTTAATGCCCATGCTTAGAAGGCTAGTGCTAATCACATGTAATTAGTGTAATCCTCTCTTAATTAATCTAGTTTTCATTATGTTGTCAATCATGTTTCTCTACTTTTCGTCATTGTTTTGAAGTGTTGATATTTTCTAATCTAACTCTTACTTATGCTAAGCTACTCCGATTAGTGGAGTCCTTATCTAACTCTCTCGATTAAGTGGAGTGGGCGTACTCATGATTGAGTGATTAGTGTTGTCCTCTAATGGTGTGCTTGTGTGTGTGTAGGTTTAAGAAGCCTTGAGCTTAATTTGATTATGTGTGACTTGATTTGGACACCATGATTGGCATGTTTGGGGTGGCCGACTTGAATGCGATCTTATGTGTGCTTAATCGTCAATGCATGTAATTAGAGTTGTGCTTGAGAGACTCCAAGATTAGTGTGTTTCACTTCGTTTCTTGATGTGTGTAGATGATTGCTTGTATTGATGCTTGATGTGCGATTAGCATTAGTTGATTTGGGATGATTTCTATTTGCATTGGAGGATGCACGCTCTTGAATCCTCTCAATCTTTGCATCCGATGACGCTCTCGCACATTCTTTGTGTGATGCCTCCAAGCCCTAACCGGGTCATGCTCTCTCTCTCCGGATTGATAGATTTTGTGGGAGATTGCCTATGCTATGGTGAGCCTCCAACAATAGCCATAGCTTTCATCAGTAGGGGAGGAAGGTGAAGAAGAAGGTGACCTCTTTCTTGCCCTTTTCTTTCTTTGTTTCCTCTCTTCCCTTTTGGAGTGACGAGGAGAAGGACTATGGGTAACCATTTCCTCTTGGGAGGAGTTGACGATCGTCTAGACCACCATCTTCATGGAGCCACATCTTTTGAGGAACTTAGGGAGTCATTAATTTCTCGTTCTTTGGATTCCTCCTCTGGTATGGGAGAGAGTCTTCTTTTGGTGGTCTCACCAAGAGGCCTCCTAAGATCTCTCTCCTCTTTGAGAGGAAAGGAAATACCATAAGCACGAAGTTGTTGAGTAACTTTGGCTTGCAAAGAGGGGTTGCCCATAGCTTGTTGCAACCTAGTAACAAGATAATTAACAAACATGGGGGCATCATCATTAACACCTTCATGTGAAAAATCAAAGTTATCAATGTTCATTCTACTCTCTTGGTTATTGTCAGCCATGTTCATTAAACTTAGGTGTTTACTTAGTGTATGATTTGGCAATTCAAAACCTTAGTTGCTACTCCTCTTAGCCTTTGAAAATAGGCACTTAAGTATCTACACCCACAGCTCGAATTGGTTAATTATAGAGAGTAGTGGAGTGAGTCTAACATAGCGAAGTTGCTGAGGGATAGCTCCTTTCGGACTTCTTATGGATTGCAAAGAGGGGTTGCCCATAGAAAGATAATTAAAAAACATGGGGGCATCATCATTAACACCTTCATGTGCAAAATCAAAGTTATCAATGTTCATTCTACTCTCTTGGTTATTGTCAGCCATGTTAATTAAACTTAGGTGTTTACTTAGTGTATGCTTTGGCAATTCAAAACCTTAGTTGCCACTCCTCTTAGCCTTTGAAAATAGGCACTTAAGTATCTACACCCACGGCTCGAATTGGTTAATTATAGAGAGTAGTGGAGTGAGTCTAACATAGCGAAGTTGCTGAGAGATAGCTCCTTTCAGACTTCTTATGGCTCAATAATGGTAAAGCCATAGGCAAGTCTAAAAAGACTCCATTATTAAGACCAAAGCTCCCGAGGTGTGCACCATATCCGACATAGTGGGCTCAATAAAAACGATAATAGATTGTTGAAATTGGGGTTACAGAGAAACACACACAGCTTGGAGAAGACGAAGGAAGCTCAAGGCACACAATAGAGACTGGGTTACTTAGTGTGCAATGGAAAGAAGGATAGCCCCAGAGTGATGGGCGTATATACAATGCACGGGGGAAAAAACCTCCTAAAGAGGGAAAAAATGCCTTGGAGGTCCTAGTGTGTTCACACACATCACTACACATGTATATGGTAACAAATCCCCCATAGAGTGATGCGGTGAACGAGAGCTGGCACATGAGTAAAGGGAAGTGCCATGCCCTGAGGACAGGATCAGTCCACAAAGGGGAGTAAGCCCAAAGCTTTGCGGAAAGCTTCAAGCTTCTCACGAGACAATGCCTTTGTGAAAAGATCTGCAAGGTTGTCCTGTGTTGGCACATAAGCCAAGCTGATTTCTCCTGCCGAGAGCCTCTCCATGACATAGTGGTAATGCACCTCGATGTGCTTTGTGCGAGCATGAAAAACTGGGTTCCTCGCAACTGCCAATGCGCTCTGATTGTCAGTGTATATAGTGTTGGCAGTGTCCTGTCCAACACTCAAATCAGCCATAAGGCGTCTGAGCCATACACACTCAACCGTAGCTGTGAAGACTGCCCTGTACTCAGCCTCACAACTCGAAGTGGCCACAGTAGGTTGCTTCTTGCTCAACCATGATATACATGAACTGCCAAGCATGAAACAAAAACCACTTGTGGACACTCGCGTGTCAAAACAACCAGCCCAATCTGAGTTCGAAAAAGCATGTAAGTCTCGCGGAAATGATCCCCTCTTTGGATAAAACAAGCCAAGATGTAAAGTGCCACTAAGGTAGTGGAAAATCCTCTTGACAGCCTGCCAATGCTTAGACCCTAGGCTATGCATAAATCTGCTGACTTGTGAGACTGCAAACTGAATATCTGGCCTCGTGTTGCATACATAAATGAGGCAGCCAACAGCAGTTTGGTAAAGAGTGACATCAGCAGGATCACCAACATCATGTAGACTCAACTTCAAACCTGTTTCCATGGGAGTGGCAATAGGTTTGTAGTCCTCAAGTCCAAACTTACATAGCAATGTCTCTATGTAACTTTTCTGACACAAGGCAATACCACCATCACACTGCTTAAACTGTATACCCAAGTAATGATGCAATAGCCCCAAATCTTTCATCTTGAAAGTAGCATTCAAATCAGCCTTAAATTCAGCAATATGTCTCTTATTTGGTCCAGTGATCAACAAATCATCAACATAAAGAACCACGATGAGAAATACATTATCCTCACGCTTTACATACAATGTGCTTTCTGTTGGACTGTTACCAAAGCCTTGTTTGACCAAATGAGTGTCAGCTTTCTCATACCAAGCACGAGGAGATTGCTTCAACCCATACAAAGCCTTGTTACATTTGCACACTTTGTCCTCTTGTCCTTTTATGACAAAACCGCGAGGTTGCGTTACATAAAATTCCTCAAATATGTCACCATTCAACAAAGCAGTAACAATGTCTGATTGATGTACATCCCAACCAAAATGAGCTGCCAATGCACATAGAAAACGCACAGTAGTCTTACGACAAGTGGGAGCAAAAGTCTCTTCATAATCTATGCCTTTTTGCTATGCATTGCCCTTTGCAACAAGTCGAGCCTTATGGCGATCGACTTGTAAACGCACTTCGTTTCAATGGCCTTTTTGCCAGGAGGCAAATCACATAAAGTCCATGTGTCATTCTCTATAAGTGCCTCATATTCTGATTGCATAGCAACCATCCAATTTTCTGAATTTTGTGCTTCATCAAAAGTCAGAGGCTCCTCAACATCATGTAAGCTAGACACAGCCAAAGCATAACAATCTGATGCATAAGATGCATGGCGAGAACGTGAACGAGTACGACTAGACAAAGGTGCATCCAATTTACTGTACCTCTAGCTTGCTAATTTTCATCCCTTTCCTCATCAAGTACATCTGCATCAGTAATAGGCTGATCTAAAACATTTTCAGAAACTCCCATAGGCTGTACATTTGCCTCATTGGAACTTACATTCGTATTTCCACCACTGAAAAGAGGCAACAAAGTGTCATAAATGTCCTGTGAGCTTACATTACTGTCTCTAGTACATGACAGCAAGGGCTGAACAGAATCTTCCACAAACACTACATCCCGAGAAACCAGAATATGTTTTGTTTGTGGATGATACAACCTATAACCTTTGCTTTCAGCACTATAACCAACAAAAATACATTTGACAGCCTTATCATCCAATTTTCTGCGCTGCAATTGTGGCACCAAAGCATATGCCAAACAACCAAAAACACGCATGTTCTCAATAGAAGGCTTTCTATCATGCCATGCTTCATATGGAGTAATAGACTGAAAAGCTTTCGTAGGACACATGTTAAGTACATAAGTGGCACACATAATGGCTTGAAGCCAAAAAGAATGCAGTAAAGCTTGACTTTTGACCATACATCGTGCCATTTCCGTTAGTGACCTGTTTTTCCTCTCAGCAACACCATTTTGCTGAGGTGTATAAGGCATTGTACATTGGTGTTTGATCCCACGACTAGCCAGAAATGCATTAAATTCATGAGACATATACTCCCCCCCTCGATCGGAACGGAGGGTGCCCATAGTACATTTTGAGACATTTTCAGCCGTAGCCAGAAATTGTTTGAAACACATAAAAACTTCGGACTGCGCTTTAAGCGGAAATACCCATGCATGCCTGGAGTAATCATCAATGAAAGTCACGAAGTATAGGTAATTGCCCAAGGACGAAGTTTGCATGGGCCCACAAACATCACTATGCACAAGCTGCAACCTGCATGTGGCCCGAACTGAACCATCCTTTGGAAATTTAGAACGCTGCATCTTAACCAAAATACAGCCTTCACAAACATGTTTGACAGGTGCTTCAAGAGGTGGCAAAGAAGCAACCATATCAGATTTTTACAAACGCAACAAACTGGCAAAATTCAGATGACCAAAACATGCATGCCAAAGTTTTGCATCTGAAATAGCCCTTGAATCTGCAACAGCATTTGCAAAATTTTGTCCACACTTGTCATACAAAGTGAGCTTATACAGCCCACGGCACAAAAGGCCAGATGCAACAATTTCATCACCAAAACTGAGATCATGAACTGTACATCTGTCATCCACAAATTTGACTACAAGTCCAAGTCTAGCAAGTGCGGATACAGACAAGAGATTCTTCTTGATCCCAGGTACATAAAGTGCATCAACAAGTGTGAAGGAACTGCCATAAGCAACAGTGAGCACAATCTTTCCAACTCCCTGAACTGGATAAGAGGCATTGTTGGCACAAGTGACTGAATTCCCATGAGGGACAGACTCGAGAGAGGTAAACAATTCACGATGTGAGGTAATGTGCTTTGTAGCACCACTGTCGAAATACCACACATGTGAATCTGCAGCAACTGACAAGCATGCATCATGGACAACAAGATTGTAAGTGCACTCTGCGCTAAAAGCCCATTCTACATCAACATCAGCAACACAGTCTCCTTTCATAGAAGAATCAACAATGGCTGCATTCATAGTGGAACCAGCATTTGCAGTGGAACCACCCTCTTTCTTCTTAGCCTCTTTGGCCTTCAACTTAGGACACGACTTGATCAAGTGATCATTGGCTTTACAATAATGGCAACACATCTTCTTTTTGCCCTATCACCAAAATTTCCAGATGAATTTCTGCCAGCAGAAGCATTAGGAACATAATTTTTGCCACTCGCAGCAGAACCATAAGAAGTGGCTGCCTTGCTGTTACCACCCTTTCTTTGAGAAGCAATAAAAGCCTGTTAAATTGCATGCTGTCTAGTCTTGTTTTTTCTGGACAGTGACTCTTGCAACAAAAATGTGCATAATGCATCAAACTTGACAACTTTTGGATTTCCTTGGGTCATAAGTCTCCAAGTACTAGCGAAAATCTGGTAAGAATCTAGTAAGGCATCAAGAACAATCTGTACAAGGGAACTGTCTAAAATGACTTCACCTGTAGAAATAAGTTGCTCATTGATATCCTTGACACTAGCAAGGAAAGTGTCCATATCATCTTCCTCATGCATAATCTTTGACTCCAGCTCTTTACGCAGCAAAGCAATTTACGTAGCAAAGCAATTTTAGCCTCATTGCGGCTTGCATAAAGACCTCCTAGAATATCCCAAGCCTGTTGTGCAGATTTTGCTAAACGGATGTGAGGAACAATGGTGCACTTCACAGACAACGCAATCAATGCATGAGCCTGCGCATCCTTAACATCCCAACGAGCTTGTTCTGCCATAGGCAAAACAACTCTAACAGCTGCAATCCTTGCAGCAAGACCTGCAACATCCTCAACATCGCCTACATCCTCAGAACCAGGACGTACATCAATGCCCTGCACAATGTTCCAGACACTCTTTGACACAAGAACATGTTGCATCATATAAGCCCACATAGGGTAGTTGTCCCCATCCAACCTGTCCTCAGCAGCAAACATTTTGAACACATGTGTGTTGTTGTTGTCAGCCATGGTAAATGTTGCACCTGATGTGAAAACTGCCCAAAAATAGGAGAAACGGAGCGGGAACAACCTGTGCTATATAGCACAAACCGTAGAAGACTATAAGGCACCAGGAGGACGTGACGACTAAGCCCGGGAGGACGTGACCTGCTCTGATACCAATTGTTGGAATTGGGGTTACAGAGAAACACACACATCTTGGAGAAGACGAAGGAAGCTCAAGGCACACAATAGAGACTGTGTTACTTAGTGTGCAATGGAAAGATGGATAGCCCTAGAGTGATGGGCGTATATACAATGCACGGGGGAAAAAACCTCCTAAAGAGGGAAAAAATGCCCCAGCGGTCCTAGTGTGTTCACACACATCACTACCACATGTATATGGTAACATAGATCCCATTCCCACTTACCCTAATATAATTAACAAAATCAACCATTAATAGGCTACTTAAGGACCTCTCTTCTTAAGCAAGAAAAGAGAAACAAAACACTATGATACCAATGTAATGGAAATGGCCTATGAACTTTGAGAGTAGCGGAATTAGGAAATTAGGTGAAGCATTTTTGAGAGATTACTTTGTGAGCATAGCCGGTGAACTTAATTGATGGTAGCAACATAAACATGGTACTTAGTTAACTTGGTATGAACAATACTTTTGCAAGAGAGAGAGAGAGTTTAGAGAACATGACAATAGTTGAGGACCAAATTCATATGGAACCAGTCCCCCCTCCAATAGGCATTTGTATTATAGCTTCTCCCATCAAGAGAGACTTGGTACAATACAATCTTTGTGTTCCTTGTAACCTAGGTGATGCAATGAAGATGGAAATCTTCATGCATCACAATCATAACATAAACTTGAAGAAAACATTAACTATCCCAAGCCTCAGTCCTAAGGCCTCAAACACCTTCGAAGGTGGAGAGAGCTAGCGGGGAATGAGGATAGGGAAGAGGAAGAAGAAACATTCCATAGGAGAAAGAAATAGTTCTTCACTTATCATTACTCTTCTTGCTAGCATACATAATAGCATAGTAATGAACATGGAGAAGATGGCAAGCTTAAGCATTGAAGCATGACTCTTGGTTGTATTTGCATTCCATAGCCAAGAGTATTGGTGTAGGATTTCACTCTCACAAGCTTGGAGAAGGAGGTGGTGTTCCTCCACTTTCACTTAGTGAGAATGGCCTTGCTAATTAGTGTGTGTGTGGATTATATCCCCCTAGCACCCCCCTTCCTTGCTTTGGCCGAAATTTTTACATGCTACAAGCTCATTGGACCCCTCTTCCCCTAGCCAATCACATGCAGCCTGCAATCAAACACATGGGTAGTATTTTGACAAGTATCCTCTTTACCCCTGAGAGAGAGAGAGCTGGAAAATATCTAGATATTTGTTAGATGGAAGTAGAATCTCATTGGACCCCTCTTTAGCCCAACCAATAGCATTCAAGCACACCATGTGGTTAATCTTAGTGAGAGTCAGACATGTGTCCCATGTGCTCTTTTAGAATTCCCCTAACTTTGAGATTTTTTTATGCATAGGAAGTTTCTCAAGCAACTTCCTCATTAAGTCTGTAGGTTCTCTTTTTGACTCAAGCATCTTACCCCCCATGTATAGGAAGCTTCTCAAGCAACTTCCTCATTAAATGTGACAAGTACCTCAAGTACCTTAGTCATCAAGCATGACAAGCACCTTAGGTGGAGTTCCCACCTCAAGCACATCCCTACCTTGCTTAAGTTTAGGTCAGGTTCCCCTCAAGCACAGACCTATCTTGCTTAAGTTTAGGTCGGGTTCCCACCTCAAGCACAACCCTAGCTTGCTTAAGGTTCCCACCTCAAGCACATCCCTAGCTTGCTTAAGTTTAGGTCAGGTTTCCACCTCAAGCTCATCCCTAGCTTACTGAAGGTCAAAGGACTTTTAACACTAACCATTGGCCGTTGGAGGTCTTTAATGAAGCTAATCCTAAGGTCTTTTAAGCTTCATTAGTTAACCTTGCTCTTTGACATACCATCTCTCATTTGGGCCCCTTTACCATTGGCCCCATGTTGAGATAAATACGTAAGCACATGTCTATATTCTAACCCTTGTTTCCGTTTATTATCCCATATTAAATGATCAAAAAATCATTTGGGTTGGTTAGATATTAGAAATTTAATGACATGGACTCCCTATTGTTTCCTTGTAGAGCAGGCCCGTGCTGTAGGTGCTTCATCTCTCCCTCTTGTCTCATCTGGTTTGGTTGCAAGCAGGCCCACATTGAAGTCTATCTGTTCATCTTGTTTTGGTGGAGCAAAGGCCCTGGCTGCAGTGCATGATGTGTGAAGGGATGCATGTAGGAGAGGACAGGAGCAACATGACTTACCAAGGGGGGGAAGAGTTTGGTTGAGGAGTGCTTGATGTGTCAGGACATTGCGAACAGGATGTAGATGCTTGCCGTGGCGTGATGAACGGAAGAGGGAATGTCGCATGCAAGAGAGAGAAAAGGGGAGACGGAACTACGAGGGTGAGGGCGGAGCTATCGTTGGATTCAAGAGAGATTGAAGGAGTGTGCGTAATGCAAAGGTGGGCAGACTAGAGGCAAAGGAGAGTGTGCCCACCTTGCCTCTAGTTTGCATCCACATTTTCATTGTGACTCGACAAGATGGGGAAGGGTCACGACTGGTCTTGGCAGTAGGGAGAGCTTCACAGTAAGGGGACGTGGTGGAGGGTATGGGTGCTGCTCTGGTCTCTGATTTAGGGAGTGCTGCACAACAAGGCCATGAGGTGGAGGCGGGAGCTACGTAGATCAGTGATACTTTCATCGAGTGGATTCTCTCTATCTCAATGTGTCGTGCAGCATGAAACGACATCCACACAACAGGAAAGGAACTGGGGCTGGGCGGGGTAGCTATAGAGTGTCTGCGAGCTTAGCTGGGGGTCGCACTTGAGGGGGAGTGAAGCATGGGCAGGGTAGGATCAGGCATAAGAGCAGTGGAGTGCATAAGAGCAGTGGAGTGGAGCAACTAATGAGGCCATGACGGGAGTCACGAGTTGCATGAGAGATTACATGGAGCGTAGGATGAGTGTAGAGGGGCGGGGGCTTGAGAATTGATGAAAGCATTTGGGCTTATACGAGATGCAGTGAGGCGTAGGTGGAGCTTTTGGAGGTGGTGAGAGCACAACTGCTACCAAGGTGGGTAGAGAGGTGTGGGTGCATGTGGTAGGATGAGTGGAAGGATAGAGATGTTGCGTTTTTTCCCGTTAGGGTGTAGTAGACAAAGCTCGTCAACGCGAGCGAGCGACAAAGGGATGAAGACTTAGGCGAAGGCAAGGCCAAGAAGTAGATTATTTTTTTTCGAAGCTTGGGAATTTTGGATCTGATGAAGATTCAGGCTAATAGAATACGAATAGAGCCAGTATGTTGGTACAATTTTACACTTTTTAGAAGGATGGTACTATTGAGCTAGCTGCCCTTCTAATCTTAATATGCTAGTTATTGGAAGTGTGGTAATTTTGTGATGTGAGTAGGTGGTTCACTATATAGAAATTGGGTATCTCATGTGCATTCAAGGACTATTTGAAAAACTACTTATCTATAAATTTTTGACAGATAAAATTCATTCTTTTTGTATTCAATTATAATTTTTCTCCCCAATTTTTTCTTTATAGTATCCTTGTGTATGTGAAACTGTGAGAAAAAATGGAACCCCTTTTGCTGCACTCATGTGATAGTCAAATGAATATTAAGTGACCCCCCCCCCCCCCCCCCCGAGGTAGCCTTGAGGACTTACTGCCAACGTAGTTGGCTAATCGGGCATTTCATGATTCTTAATCTTCGATTCTGCTCATTAGGGCCAAAAACAGCTAGAAAAGGGATGTTTGTTAATCTAAGGATTAAGGAATAGTCCAATAGTCATTTGACACTATACTGCCATGTGGCACGTGTACATGAGTGACACGTGTCACAAATGATCATTTTTGGACCCCCTATATAAGCTTGGCCCTTGCCGTTTTCTTTGCCTTCAATCACTCTCTAACAACCTTTACGACGCGATTATATATACTCAAACGACTCTTATAACCATTTTTAGTGCCTTATTACTTGTTTCTACCGCACGACGTGAAAGACTTTGACCTAAATACAATTGCGCTGTTAAGCCTAACCCCTTCAAAGCACTCTTTATCTTTATACATCCTTTAAACCTTTCAAATAATTCAAAGCACTCTCATCCCTCCTTCTCCATCCGCCATTCCCTCCAGTCCTGTATGATGCGATAGGTGGTGTTTGCAAAATCTGCCTCGTTCCTCTATTGCGCCGTTCGGCTATTATTTTCTCACGCCCTAAATCCTAAACCTCCTGTACGACACGATAGGTTGTGTTTGCAAAATCAGCCTCATACCCCTATCGCGCCATTCAGGTCTTACTTTTTCACGTGCCAGGATAAAATAGAAATTTTAAAAAAAAGCACCTAAACCTCTTGCATGACACGATTGGATAGAATTGCAGTATCCTTCAGGCTTGTTTCACGTCGTTAAGTTTTTAAGTTTGGTGCAAAGTCTCAAGTTTGGTACCAATCTTTTTAACCAAAACATGAGTCTTATTGGTGAAGGTCGTGAAGAGATTTTAGAGGAGAGCCAAAGTGAGAAGCTCTTGGTTGCTGTCATGGATGGTTGTGACATGGAAGTGTACTCAAAGGCATATAAAATATTCAATCCTTTGTTTGATCTTGCAGTTATGCTCGAAAAATTGAAGGACTTTTTGTCAGAGGAATTCAAAGAGTTTGAAGAGGCAGTTGAGGGTAAGTGTTTGGTGTTGGATGGCAAGACTTAATGTCATCTATCTTAATTTACTACCAACTCAATTGAGAAAGGCAAAGTAATAGGGAGATTAGGAAGATTTTCTAAGAAGACTTCTTTTATTTGTCTACCGACCATTTCTTGTTATGAACATTCAAAGCCTTGCAACCTTGTTCCAAAAGAAGTTGCCTTTCTTTTGTTTTTGTTCCTTAAAGTTGATATTCAAGGCAAAGGTGATGAAGTGAAAGATACAGACAAAGAGGGAACAAATACAAATGTTTCCACAATCTTGCAACTTGAGAAAAGTGAAATTCTAGAGGAGGAGGAAATTGATGATGTAGCTGAGGAGCAAGACAATTCAAATTTTGATGTGGCTCAATTTAGAGCTAGTACTGTCATTGATGAGCCCATAGAGGAGGTAGAGGTATATGAGGCCTCCCTTACTGTTCCAAACCTTCCCTACTTCTATATCAATGAAAAGAGTATATCCCTCTCCATCATATTCATTGTTTGCTTAATATCACGGAGGACTAGTCTTATTGTATTGCAACCATTTTTGAAGCTTCTGAGGTGGCCAAAGATTTCATTGAGACAGAAGAAGAGTCAAGAGAGGAGTTTTTGGCACTTGATCTATAGACATCTAATAGCTTATTTCTTCTTGCTCCTGATGCACTTGCTCTATGCATGAAAAGAGTGGAAGAGGAGAGACCTAAAGATGAGGATTTTAAGAAGAGACTTGTTGAGCTTGGCATCCAATCTTTTGGCAGAGACTTTAAGTTAAAGGAAGTTCAAGAAAAGGACGTTGACATAAGAGAGATGACTAGATCATGCAATCTCCTTCAAGAAAAAGTAATTGTCGAGGATGAGTTGCAAAAGGTAGATTCAGTTTCACCTTGATCTTCCTTCTTATAATCTTCCTTTTTTTCAAGTTTGTTTCAATTATTCATTATTTCTTGTTTTGTAGATTGAATGACAAAGGCAATTTTCTTGGGAGAGCTAAAGGCTCAAGAGGGAAAGCAATAGAGGGCACTTCAACAACGGATGCCTCCTCTCTCATGCACTACATGCTTACATTGGATAGTGCTACCTTCTATGCTTTTCACATGTAGTATTCTGAAGATCCCGAGTTGCCAATATTTGCCTTGAAGATATTGTCACAGTCTTTGGGGTACACTTCCCTTCAAATCAATGCAAACAAGATCATGATACTTGAGAGAGCTGCAACACTTAGAATATTTGGGTATGCTGTAGGATTCAATGCATCAAGGTCAAGATACTTTCTTTGCTACTCTAGTTATGCAGCGGGAGCTGAGGAGACAAATGTCAACCTTCTTGGGGGCTATAGAAGAAGAAAGTTTTTGAGATATAGGGGTGACATACCTAGTGATACCAAAAAAATCAAAACTGATGTCAAATTGACAATATTTTGCGTAAATATATATTTTTTGAATTTGGATCTCTTTAGAAAGACTCGGTACAAAATTTCAAAGTGAAGCATTAATCTCCATTTGTGGTTGAGTAGCATGGTTGTTTGATCTCATCCGTTGTAATTGCCTCCTATAGAACCAATTGAATAATTCCTTTAGTGCATTGGTCTTTTTTTGTCCCCCTCCCTTTCTCTTACATCTGAAAATGAAGTCCTCGCTTGATAGTGAGATTTTTCCATTCCTTGAGTATCCCATGTTGCAACGGGTCCTTGTTTTGCAAAATATGGTCCATGCAAGTATAGACTATGCTAAAATTTTTTTAAAAAATTTGATTGAACTCATAGGATGCAATGTCAAAAACTATCCAGAATTTAAGAAGTAATTGAATACTCACTAAGTAATATGTGATGTCTTTTGCTCCCCAAGCATATGTGATAGTAGTTATTAAAAGCTTTATTGTCTTCTTAAAGTCATCTGCATAAGTAGTAGAGCTAACTTGTTGTCTCAAAACTTTCAAAAAATTGTCAAGCTTCTTCCACACTTTCATGCGTTTGTTGGCTACATCTGGTCTACTTTTGACATTGGTTGTTATTACACAAAGATCCTTCCAGCAGTTCCACGTAGCGTTGACTTGTTTATTGTCATGGTTGCTCAAAAATCTTCTGACTTTTGCTCCACCCATTGAAACATCTTGCAAACCATCACCCGTTCCTTTTGAAAGAGTAACATCTTTTTTTAGATGCACTTGACCACTATGAAAACCCATTCGAGAGAGCAAAGCCTCACATTTTTCTATGCACTCCTCTCCAAGTTTACTTGGCTTAGTAGAATATGCATAATCAAGATGGAGTCAAAGCAATTTGTCCAAGATTCCAATCTTTGCATGCATTGAACATATATGTACATTTTTTAAATCTATTGCTAGAATTGGATCGAAAATCATAGAAGACGATGGGTAGTTAATGACGTTCACACTATTTCTCGATGGTGGTTTTCCAACGTCATGTTCTGCAAGCCATCCTTTTATTCCAATGCTTGCCATGCAATGCAGACATGGATACTTGGTATTGGCACCTCCACATACACCAAACATGCACTTCAATGCCTTTAGGTTGGCACTCAAGTGCCATTCTACAATGAAGTCACCCATGCCATCTACACAGAGTTGTTCACCTGCATTTTGGTCTTGTATAACAGAAGGGATATTGGTCTGCATGCTCTATTCATTAGGGATATGGATACTCTTTCCATTTTTTGACATTTTTGAATTTGAGCTTCATCCAATGTGAGGTCCCTGTCCCTTTTTGAGAGGAGCGGAGTACCTTTGATAGATCTCCAATCCTGAAAAAGCAAAACCAACGGACATTGCCTTAGCTACTACGTAGCCACAGGCATGAACCGTTAGTGAAGGATTGGTCCTATCTCGCTATGGCGGAGCGTGACTACCATAACCCTATCTAAAAACTATCTATAATCAACTATACCTAAAGGTATAAACCTTAGAGTGACCAACCTGTGCGCTTTTTTCCCCATGTTTCAGAAGCACAACCGCCAAGGTTTGTCTCTTTTAAGATTTATGACTAATGAAAAAAAAGTTCTAGCGTTGGAAAGTTACCCGACTCATCAAGTCCACCCATCCATAGAATGATACCGTCATGGTATCATTCTCCCACTTTCCACACCACACTTACCCTTCTTTTGTTATCTAATTACTACCACACTGTTTAAACATACATGTTCCTTTACTTTATTTATGATACTGGTTCGTTAAAACAACCCTTCAAATAGTATTACAAACAATAGTCAAACAAGAAGTCGTCCAATTTTAAACCAACAACCCTTGGATTAGGTTCACTCAAGAATCTCTACTAGCGCTATTATGTCCGATTGGTATATACATTATTTATATAAACCCTTGTCCTCATGAGCGTCCCATACCGCTCGACAAGTACTCGTTGTGCTAATCTGGACGTACTCCCACCACAGCAACAACGGTGCCAATCTGGGCGTCATCCTCACGCCACGGCAAAAAAAAATTACAGTATCCAGCTGGGCTAATCTAGGTGTACTCCCACCACAGCATCAGCGGTGCCATCCTGGGCGTCATCTCACGCCTCGGCAACTGCCACATAATACCAGCACTAATAAGTAGAGAGACTTGAGAGAAACCCTACCGAAGGTTTTGGACAAACATTCTTTCCTATAGCAACCAGTTTAACCAGACAATCTTTCCTACTTGTCAAACATATGCCGAGTTTCTTGGGGTTAAGCCCCGTGGTTTCGGTCCGTGTTTTCTTTTCATAAGGTATAAAATAATATATTCCTATGGTCTCGCATATGCAATGATACATAACTTGAAACTGCAATACTAACTTGTACCATAGTTCCGATTGGTCCGATTGGTGGAGACATAGCATGTTCCGCAGGAGTTCCACCGTTACTTGTACCAGCTTCATGATCATTAGCACCTTGTGTTCGAGCACGCTTTGGAGCCATTTTTTTGTACTACACTTATGTTATACACTTAGAACTTTAAATTGGTCAATTTCCCTAGTAATCTCTTGTTTCCAAAGAGAGTCTGTAATTTGAACCCTCGCCAACTCGGATTCACACTTAGTGTTGTTGTTCTACATCTAATTTCTATACATCAAATATTTGCTAATCGTAATTAATCAAAAATTAAGTGTGTAAACTATGAGTGAAAGTTTAGGAATGCATTACTTTTATGCTTCACATTTCTAATCCAATTCTAACTTCAATTTCTATACTTCAACTAAATCAATTTTTAGTATTATTCAAAATTCTACTTAATCTAATTGACAATAAAATTGGTAATGAGAATTTCATCATGTATAATAAGAATATGATGAGTTCTCTTATGTATTAACTTTCAATTAACTATGCATAAGTTAATAGTGAAGATGTACTAACTAGAGAGAGTAGGTATATTTAGAGAGATTAGAGTAAAAGAAAACATACATACACATATTTTCTAAAGATAATTGAATTTTTACTAATCCGTTAGAAAGATTAGAGTAAAAGAGAACACACACACATCTTTTTTTAAAGCTAATTGAATCTCACCAATCTATTAGAGAGATTAGAGTAAGAGATAGCACATACACACACATATCCTTCTTAAAACTAATTGAATCTTACTAATCTATTAGAGAAATTAGAGTAAAAGATGGCGCGCGCACACACACACATATCCTTCTTAAAGCTAATTGAATCTTATTAATCTATTAGAGAGATTAGAGTAAGATATAGCACACATACATACATATCCTTCTTAAAACTAATTGAATCTTACTAATCTATTAGAGAGATTAGAGTAAGAGATAGCACACACACACACATAGCTAATTGAATCTTACTAATGTATTAGAGAGATTAGAGTAGGAGATAACACACATACACACATATCCTTCTTAAAACTAATTGAATCTTACTAATCTATTAGAGAGATTATAGTAAGAGATAGCACACACACACACATAGCTAATTGAATCTTACTAATCTATTAGAGAGATTAGAGTAGGAGATAGCACACATACATCATTCCTAAAGTTAATTGAATGCTTAATTAATATGCACCTTATTAGTCCACTAGAGTTTTTGCTCTCTTAGTGGTTTGTGGACGCCTTCTCTCTAAGAGAAGTGGCAGCACTTCGTGAGCGTTATAGAGACAATCTCTATGTCTAAAGTGTGAGCATGGATGCTCTATTTATAGCAGAAAAGAAAACGTCCAACTTTTTTTTCCAAAAAAAATTTAATTTTTTAAAAAAACTAATTATTTTTTTTTAAAATAATTTTTTTTCAAAAATCATACCCGCGTTTTTGGTACTTTTGTGGTACCCATCAGCTTGACCACTTTATCATTATCATCAAAAGATAAGGCCACACAGCCCCCCCTCATTAAGATTAGTTAAGACTAACCTCTCCTTTTCATGTGACAATGTGTCCCACTTTGTCCCCTCCTATGTGAGTCCACGTGAGTCCATGTGCCTTCATTTGTCATCCCTGTGTATTCTTTTGTCTTTATAATTATTTTATTTATTTTCTTAATGATAATTTACTTTACATTTTTAAGTTAAACTTTACAGTCTTATATTAACTTTACAGTAGTAAAAGAAAATTCTACAATCAGTAAATAAGTCTTACAATAAGTCAATTAGTGATTCATACAGCTAAACATGTCAGAATTTTGTAGCGTAAATTTTAAATTCTAGGTTTTCTCAACCTACGATTCATAATTTGAATTTGAATATCGTAAATAATGAGTGATGGTTAAAAAATTCAAATGCGTAATAGAACTTGTGTGAAATTTGAAAGTAGAGACCTTACATCCAATTTCATAAGAAATATAAATTTTCCTTCACAATCTACTTCTTGCATGTTATAGTATCTCACCATAGTAGATTGAAATTTCTATACTCGTCCAAATGTTATTAAAAACATTATACTCAAAAGAATATATATATATATATATATATTTGTATGGCATCGTGCCTTCTATTTGATAGTATTCTCCAAAATGTTCGGGTATTCCTTCATTTAACAGAGTCCTTACTTTCCCAACATTGTGAGTCCTGGGCAATCCAAAAGATTTAATCTTGTAATACTTTAGGAACTGAAACCAGGTTTTAGAGATGGCCCTATAACCCCTTCTACTCACCCCCACTGTGTAACAAACTTCTTGCATTTGAGAAGGTTGGATCAATAAACCTATATCTTTCAGTAAATTTTGAAATACCAATTTCTTTTGGGTTCGATTTTTGGGAAGTTTCAAAAGTTTCAAAATGTCACTCTTGTTCATTACCTCATTCAAAAATCTCGCCCTTTCTTGAACATTGGACATATCAAACCCTAAAAGGTTGGTCACATGTTCTCTAGTAATCTTTAACCATTTTTTTCTTTGCCAGAACCTTCTGTTAAGTTTACTACATCTCTCATTCATTTTACTCATGCTCTTAATCCTATTGGAGTTTCTTTTAAAGTATGAAGGTAATGATTTTCTTGTTTTAGAGACACTATTTGGTTTCAAGTTCTATATTCTTGTTGTATTTGAAGACAAAGCAGTTTTGAGATATTGAATGTAATGTGTATGATCAATGTGTAAATGAGATAGCCTAGAACTATATCCTAGTAAGCCATCATCCCTATCTCCAACAAATCTCATCAAATCATGAGGTGTGTGAACAGATGGATACCTTCCAGTGCTGGGATCCGGTGGATACAAGCTTCCATCTGCCCATAGATCAATGTGTTTCTTCCCCTTGTTGCGAAGTTGTTGTGCTTCATTTGTAGTTGTAACTGGTCTTTAATAGACACTCCGCGTAGTAGCATATTCTTGGCTTAGCTTAATGTTCAAGTGAAACTTGCGGTTATCACTAATGGAAAATGTATTACCCATTGTAAGTAATGAACACATACAAAGTATAATGGAGATAATGTAGTAGCAGAGCTTTTAGCATCAAAAAAGAAGAGAGAAAGCTCGTGAAAGGTAAGAGAAAAAAAAGAGAGATTGAGTGATTCAAAAGTGGAAACAACTATTTGCCGCCAAGTGAAGTAAATGAGAACAAATTTCGAGGTGGACCGCAAAGGAATGTGAAGAAAATGATATCTTTTTGAATATTCAGAGATATGTACCCAGATACACTTTAAATTGCATAGATATGCTTTAAATAACCAAAATTGCCAAATTTGGAGCCGTTTTGATCATCAATGGTTATGCTAATTAGTAAGCTAACCAATTCCTTACACAACCCTTTTTGAGTCGTTTTCGGCTAAATGCAAATCAAATTTGGTAGTTCCAAGTTCTAACTTAGGACTTTGTTCAACTAGATCAATTGGCTTGTTTGTTTGCTCGGGTTCTATATAATCTGGTTTGTGAGGATGCTCTTTGGACATAATTGGAGGATTTTTCTTAGTAATTTCTATGGTAGGTATTTTGTAAGTGCTACCCTCACTTCCGTAGCCACCTTGGCAACATTCAAGCCCTCAACTAGCCTGTAAGTTATACATTCAAAATTCATTTAGCAATTTCAGGATTGTTTTTGGTGGCATCTTTTTTGCTTTTAGGAGTCTGGTTCACTTGCAAAGTGTGAGGTTTTGGTTGCATTGATTTTACATTTTGTTTACACCTTGTCCTCATCTTTTTGGAAGAGTGGACATCTATCAATAGGTTTTCTTTTTTTCCCAACTCTTGTCGATTTCTAGCATGGGCTCTAGTGAACACCCTTAAAATGCAACCCCCTCTTCTTTCCAAATAGGCCATGAGGCCAAAACTTGTCACAAGTTTAGACTTGTATTGGGAGGGTTTCCCTCATTGGGATTATATGGGTAATTGTGGCTCAAATGAGTGATATGGCATTCACCATAGTATCATTGAGAAACCAACCGTGTTTTCCTTGTTGTACAACTATTCTTGAAGCATTTTGGAGGAACATCAAAGCACTTTTATCATTTGGGGCCTTTATTATCCCACCATTATTATATACCATCTAAAAAATACACAACAAATGTCTTAATCAATTAGCAATGCAGCTTGCATCTATTCAAAGGTATATTACCCTGGCACTTCTATTGGACTGCCCATACATTGATTGTAAATTAAGCATCACAAGAGAGGTATGCAAAACAAAAATCTTTGCACCAATGTAGAGTGGAAGATGAGCAAGCTTGCGTATGAAGAATGGTAGTGCTTGAGAAGTCAATCATGGTTCATTTTCAAAATGTGCCCTTGTTTAGCTACCTCCATGTTGAGGAATGCATCAAGAACTCTTCCATATGTTGTTCCTCCATTACATCCTCTGGATGGAGGTATGCAACTCTTGTCTTGTAGTGCCATTAAACATTCTCTAAATTTTGTTGAGAATGTGCCATGGGTGCTATATCAAGAATTGGACCTCCAAAACTAAGCAGACAAAGGATATATAGCATAGATTTTGCAATATGTTTGCATCAATCAAAATATATTAATAGATATGATCATTACATATCTTTGCTTTTAAACTATCTCATATTGTAGTGAGTACAAGTGCAGATATAGACAAAGGTTCTTCTTGATCCCTGGGTACATATAAATCATCATTGAGTTTTCCACCTACAATAATAAGTATAATCTTTTCAACACCCTTAATTGGATAAGAGATGTTGCAGGCACATGTGACAATATTCTCGTTAGGGACAGTCTCAATAGACGTGAAAAAATCACAATGAGATATAACATGCTTAGTTGCATGACTGTCAAAGTACCAAACATCATCTTGCACAACAATTGACAAATGGGTCATACTAAAATTGTGGCCTAAAAGCCCATTCTACATTCTGCAAAACATTTACCATATTTGCATTTGAAGAAGCATCTGTAATGGCTACATTGGCCTCTTTAAGCTTAAGCTTAGGAAATTGTTCGATGAGATGATCATTCAACTTAAAATATGTAATTGCATATTTTTGCCTTTATCATCAAACTTCTCACACCTATTGCTATTTGAAGAAGTAGCAACAGATAGCTGTATGGGTGCCAATAGTGATAATCTTCTTTTATTGTGTATCCACATATGCCTATTCAGAGGCACACTAATTAGCCATGTTTTTTCTAGACGGCCTCTTGGATAAATACAAAGATAAGACAATCAAACTTCATCAATAGTTTTTTTAATCTATCACAAGCCTAAAGAAGGATTGAAAAATATGATAAGAATTTGGCAAGGCATGAAGAACTATCTGCACAAGAGAACTCTCAAGAATGACCTCACAAATGGAAAGTAATTTCTCATTGAGACCTTTAATCTCCAAAAGGAATACATATGCATCCTCCTCCTCGTGCACATAACCTTAGAATCTAGCTCCTTATGCAGTGAATAATTTTTTGCAACGATAGATTAGAATCGGCATACAAAGATGAGGATGAGATGATGGAGAAGGTCACAAGCTCCACATAGCATATACATGAAACCTCTGCAAGCCCTTGTAATTTTTGGTCTTGCCAGTTATGCTATACAACACATGTTGATCTTGTGTAGATTTTCCTCTATGTGGGAAAATTTTGCATTAGGCTCAATCACCAACCATGTCTAGCAAACAATGATGTTTTCCACATGTTGTCTCTTGAAAACGTGGATGGGGAAAAATAATCACTTTGGGCATACATCATGCAACACCTAGGCTTGTTGCAAAGGGTTTTTAGAACAATATTGTGCGGCATTATGATATAAGTCCAAGTTCTATGGATGATGGTGCAAGTTCTAGCAGTTATATTGCTAGAGTGCTTTATGTATTGTTTAGCAAGCACCTTTGGGGTGCGGGGCTAAGGATGTGCAAGATCATGAATTGTTTGTGCTTACTACTAAGTGTTCCATTACTCTTAACATTTGCTCAACAAAATTAACAAAACATCCATGGGATAGACTAGCAATGAATCAAATCCAATTTATCATGCAAGTTTCCAATGCAATTTGTGAAATAGTTGAAGTCATAACTCAATCAACCAAAGCCCATTTACCATAGAAAATTCAAAATACAACTAATTAAACCATTGAAAACATTGTTTGACAACAAAATCCAAGATTGTGTATGGAATGAGTTGGTCACTTGACAACTATTCCAGGATTTAGAATTCCAAAGTCAGATGTAAGATACTAGATTAGATGAGGTGAAAAGAATCAACCTTCAGAAGAAAAGACGGGAAAGTCAAATACATAACCGAGCTGAAAGACTGAATTCAAATAATATGAGCAAAAATAACTAGAATTTAGATATTCAAATTCATGACTAGTCAAAAGTAAAATTCTAGAAGTACAAATGATACTACACTCAATGCTCACTTACAAGATGATACAAGAGTTCTGTTAGATTATGATAGATATAAACAAGCTTCAAGAAAGATTGACATACCCAAAATCAGAGTAATGGGCCTTATTTATAGGTGCCCATACTGGGTTTTGATTGAAAATGTATAGTTGGAAACTCTAGTAACTACTGGTAACTCCTCCATGTAATTTGTAGAAGTCATTTTTGGTTGTGGACTATCTCCACGGACAAGTTCCCACTATCTACATCCTCTTTCACTTTCTTCATTTTGCTATATTCCAAAGTTTCAAGGTCTAATGTCATCTTTTGCGCTTAGCTTTTCTTTTTATTGGAGCTTTCTTCAATTCAGATTTTGGAACTGGTATGGACATGAGTCTCCACGGACAAGTTCCCACTATCTACATCCTCTTTCACTTTCTTCATTTTGCTATATTCCAAAGTTTCAAGGTCTAATGTCATCTTTTGCGCTTAAGCTTTTCTTTTTATTGGAGCTTTCTTCAATTCAAATTTTGGAACTTGTTGAGCTGCTGGCGCTGGAACTGGTATGGACATGAGTTGGCATTGAGAGTCACTAAAAGTGGTATTCTCTTTTTGAATGATCCGGTATATAGCTTCTTGCTCCATTTGTTCTCTTCACTCAGGGGGCATATCCAACTCATAAGGTGTGAGTTCATGCCATGTTTTTGTATCAAGGTCATATAAGATTTTCTTTCCTTTGGTCAGTTGTAGTGTCAAGGATATCAATGAGCAGCTTATTTCTGCAGGTGAAGTCATTTCAGACAGCTCCCTTGTGCAGACTGTTCTTGATGCCTTACCAGATTCCTACCAGACTTTTTCTAGTACTTGGAGACTTATGACCCAAGGAAATCAAGATGTTGTCAAGTTTGATGCATTATGCACATTGCTGTTGCAAGAGTCACTTTCGAGAAAAATTAGGACTAGACAGCGTGCAGTTGAACAAGCTTTTATTGCTTCTCAAAGAAAGGGTGGTAATAGCAATGCAGCCACTTCTTATGTTTCTGCTGCGAGTGGAAAAACTTCTATTTCTAATGCTTCTGCTAGCAGCACTTCGTCTGGCAATTCTGATGATAAGGGCAAAAAGAAGATGTGTTGCCATTATTGTAAAGCTAATGATCACTTGATCAAGTCGTGTCCTAAGTTGAAGGCCAAAGAGTGTAAGAAGAAAGAGGGTGGTTCCACTACAAATGTTGGTTCCACTACAAATGCAGCCATTGTTGAGTCTTCTGTGAAAGGAGACTGTAATGCTGATGTTGATGCAGACTGGGCTTTTAGCGTAGAGTGCACTTACAATCCTGCTATCCATGATGCATGCTTGTCAGTTTTGCTACAGATTCACATGTGTGGTATCTCGATAGTGGTGCTACGAAGCACATTACCTCACATCGTGAATTATTTACCTCTCTCCAGTCTGTCCCTCATGGGAATTCAGTCACTTGTGCCAACAATGCCTCTTATCCAGTTCAGGGAGTTGGAAAGATTGTTCTTACTGCTGCAAATGGTAGTTCTTTCACACTTGTTGATGCACTTTATGTACCTGGGTTTAAGAAGAATCTCTTGTCTGTATCCGCAATTGCTAGACTTGGACTTGTAGTCAAATTTGTGGATGACATATGTATAGTTCATGATCTTAGTTTTGGTGATGAAATTGTTGCATCTGGCCTTTTGTGCTGTGGGTTGTATAAGCTTACTTTGTATGACAAGTGTGGACAAAATTTTGCAAATGCTGTTGCAGATTCAAGGGCTATTTCAGATGCAAAACTTTGGCATGCTTGTTTTGGTCATCTAAATTTTGCCAGTTTGCTGCGTTTCCAAAAATCTGATATGGTTGCTTCTTTGCCGCCTCTTGAAGCACGTGTCCGAAGTTTTTATGTGCTTCAAACAATTTCTGGCTATGGTTGAAAATGTCTCAAAATGTACTATGGGCACCCTCCGTTCTGATCGAGGGGGGATAAAACACCAATGTACAGTGCCTTATACACCTCAACAAAATTGTGTTGCTGAGAGGAAAAACAGGTCACTAACGGAAACGGCACGATGTATGGTCAAAAGTCAAGCTTTGCCGCATTATTTTTGGCTTCAGGCCATCATGTGTGCCACTTATGTACTTAACAGGTGTCCTACGAAAGCTTTGCAGTCTATTACTCCATATGAAGCATGGCATGATAGAAAGCCTTCTATTGAGCACATGCGTGTTTTTGGCTATTTGGCATATGGTTTGGTGCCACAAACACAGCGCAGAAAATTGGATGATAAGGCTGTCAAATGCATTTTTGTTGGTTATAGTGCTAAAAGCAAAGGTTACATGTTATATCATCCGCAAACAAAGCGTATTTTGGTATCACGGGATGTAGTGTTTGTGGAAGATTCTGTTCAGCCCTTGCTGTCATGTACTAGAGACAATAATGTAAGCTCACATGAAATTTATGACACTTTGTTGCCTCTTTTCAGTGGTGGAAATACGAATGTAAGTTCCAATGAGGCAAATGGACAGCCTATGGGGGTTTCTGAAAATGTTACAAATCAGCCTATTACGAATGCAGATGTACATGATGTACTTGATAAGGAAAGGGCTGAAAATGAGCAGGCTATAGGTATGCCAAAATGGCTGGTGCACGCTTTGCGTGACAGTAAATTGGATGCACCTTTGTCTAGTCGTACTCGTTCACGCTCTCGCCATGCATCTTATGCATCAGATTGTTATGCTTTGGCTGTGTCTAGCTTACATGATGTTGAGGAGCCTCAGTCTTTTGATGAAGCACAGAATTCAAAAAATTGGATGGCTGCCATGTAATTAGAATATGATGCACTTATAGAAAATGACACATGGACTTTATGTGATTTGCCTCCTGGCAAAAAGGCCATTGGTACGAAGTGGGTTTACAAGTTGAAACGCAAGCCGGATGGTGAGATAGATCGCCATAAGGCTCGACTTGTTGCAAAGGGTTATGCACAACAAAAAAGCATAGATTATGAAGAGACTTTTGCTCCCACTTGTCGTATGACTACTGTGCGTTTTCTATGTGCATTGGCAGCTCATTTTGGTTGGGATGTACATCAATCAGACATTGTTACTGTTTTCTTGAATGGTGACATATTTGAGGAAGTTTATGTAACGCAGCCTCGCGGTTTTGTCATAAAAGGACAAGAGGACAAAGTGTGTAGATGTAAGAAGGCTTTGTATGGGTTGAAGAAATCTCCTCGTGCTTGGTATGAGAAAGCTGACACTCATTTGGTTAAACGAGGCTTTCGTAACAGTCCAGCAGAAAGCACATTGTATGTAAAGAATGAGGGTGATGTACTTCTCATTGTGGTTCTTTATGTCGATGATTTGCTGATCACTGGACCAAATGAGAGACATAGTGCTGAATTTAAGGCTGATTTGAATGCTACTTTCAAGATGAAAGATTTGGGGCTGTTGCATCATTATCTGGGTATACAATTTAAGCAGTGTGATGGTGGTATTGCCTTGTGTTAGAAAAGTTACATAGAGACATTGCTATGTAAGTTTGGACTTGAGGATTGCAAACCTATTGCCACTCCCATGGAAACATGTTTGAAGTTGAGTCTACATGATGCTGGCAATCCTGCTGATGTCACTCTTTACCAAAATGCTATTGGCTGCCTCATTTATGTATGCAACACGAGGCCATATATTCTGTTTGCAGTCTCACAGGTCAACAGATTTATGCATAGCCCAGGGTCTAAGCATTAGCAGGCTGTCAAGAGGATTTTCCACTACCTTAGTGGCACTTTACATCTTGGCTTGTTTTATCCCAAGGGGGGATCATTGCCGTCAGACTTACATGCTTTTTTGGACTCAGATTGGGCTGGTTGTTTTGACATGCGAGTGTCCACAAGTGGTTTTTGTTTCATGCTTGGCAATTCATGCATATCATGGTTGAGCAAGAAGCAACCTACTGTGGCCACTTCGAGTTGTGACGCTGAGTACATGGCAGTCTTCACAGCTACGGTTGAGTGTGTATGGCTCAGACGCCTTATGGCTGAGTTGGGTGTTGGACAGGACACTGCCAACACTATCCACACTCAGAGTCACAGCGCATCGGTAGTTGCAAGGAACCCAGTTTTTCATGCTCGCACAAAGCACATTGAGGTGCATTACCATTATGTCTGGGAGAGGCTCTCAGCAAGAGAGACCATCTTGGCTTATGTGCCAACACAGGACAACCTTGCAGATCTTTTCACAAAGGCATTGTCTTGTGAGAAGCTTGAAGCTTTCCGCAAAGCTTTGGGCTTACTCCCCTTTGTGGACTGATCATGTCCTTAGGGCATGGCACTTCCCTTTACTCATGTTCTAGCTCTCGTTCACTGTTAACCCTCACGGCACACGGACACCCTATGATCTATAAACGTTGTATTGTTTAGAGTCAGGTACCGGACTTGTCGGACCAATAGGAACAGGGTAAGGGTGATCGCCGATGACAGGCGCACTCTAACTGGAATATTCAAGGAGTTAGTTGGTTAAGTATGGGCGCCCAAGTGTGAATGGGGTGAGCTCATATAAAAGCCACTAAACCTAATTTTTACTCATTCTCTCATTGTGCAATAGAAGCCGCTCTTGCTCCATCTCCACCTTCTCCTTCACCATCTCCTTGTGTGTGTGTGTGTGTGTGTGTGTGTGTGTGTGTGTGTGTGTGTGTGTGTGTGATCGAGCGTTGCGGTGGTACGACGGTGGCGAGGTGGTTGAGCGCGGCGTAGCAGCGTCTCCCTCTTCTTCGCGGCGCGGGAATCCTTCATTCGCAACTACGCAGGAAGGTGAGTGACACACCATTCTTCCTTGTGAGCTTGTCTGTTGTATGACTGTGTGCTAGGAGCCTTCGTGGCTCGCACACGGCGCATAGCAAGTCCCTAGCCGTGACATTTTTGGCGCCGCTGCCGGGGAGCTGCTGCGCGTGAAGCTCCAATGGCGACCTGTAAATTGTATTGAAGCTATTTTTTATGTAGGAAAGGCGCGGCTTAAGTTTGATTATTGTTGTTATACAAAAACAGTAGAGAAAGACACAATGTTGTTGACTGCATTCAAGTTTTCTGTGTTCTGTTAAGCTCTGTTTTGCTAGTTCTATTAAGCTCAGATTTCAGCTTACACAGTTAGGATTTCTCGCGTTTCTGCGTTTTTTGCATTTTCTGTGTTTTTTGGTTTGTGCACAGTTAGGCGCACAGTTAGTTAATTAAGTAGGTTAGTAATTAGGTGAGCCACTGATTAGCAGGTCAGTAGGTAGGTGAGACAATAAATAGTTAGGTGAGGTCAACGCGCACCAAATCCGCGCGCGGTTGTCGCCCATAAATTGTTTAAAAAAA
This sequence comes from Adiantum capillus-veneris, assembly GCF_014529385.1. Taxonomy (NCBI): domain Eukaryota; kingdom Viridiplantae; phylum Streptophyta; class Polypodiopsida; order Polypodiales; family Pteridaceae; genus Adiantum; species Adiantum capillus-veneris. The sequence goes on from NC_140946.1 coordinate 140,415,378, forward strand.
AAAAAATAAAAAAAAAATTTAAGCGTGAGTGACTGGGGGGATCACTAAAATTTTGATCGGGATCGGGATCATTTCCCCAAGCCCAAGCCCAAGCCCACAAGCCCAAGCCCAAGCCCAAGCCCTCAGTCTTATGATATATACTAGACTCACTCTTATATATATACCCTACCCCCTCAAGAGGGAATGAGAGCATGTGGGGCAAGTCCTCCACTCTCCTCCCTTCTCTTCCCACTTGCACCCTTAGACTTGCTATTTGGAACCTAGTTCCCCAGCTAGGAAAAGATTGTTTCGGGCTTTTCTGGAGCAAAATAGAACCAAACGGTGGGCTATAAAGCACAGCGCGTTCCTCCTAGCGATACGCTCGTTTCGAGCTATCACACGGCCCATTCCACGACACGCTCTAAAAAATCTAGCAAAAAAACAAACAAAAAACACGCAAAAAACTAGTCACAAGGCCTCCTAGAGCAGCTTTTTGACACCTTAGGGTATCAAAAGCACATGCACTTACGCTCTGGGCGGGTGCTAGAACACGAGCATATTGAGGGTGCCTCTGTTCATACGGACACCCATTACCCATCCACGATAGGCTCTAGACCCTCAGCGGGGACACAAGGTAGCACCACCCAAGACCCTAAAATAGCCGCTAGTGATTCCTCCTCTGACTCAGAAATCATGGAAGCATACCCTACCCAAAACACTGAGAGAGAAGGCCATGCACCTCCCGAAGCTCCACAGCCTAGTACTAGTATGTTTAGCCGTTTCATGGAAACATTAGGTAGAGCTACTCGCTCGGAACCTGATGCAAATGAAGCACACGAAGGGGGTGGGGAACTGGACTCTCCTTTCACATCGCACGTGGACCCCACACCCCCAAAGAGTGTCCATGTGGATATCCTGCCAACTTCTTACCAAGAAGGCCCTGTTGAGCTGCCTCCTTCAGAAGTTCCCTCTAGAGTACCATTGGTGACAAGTAAAACCACGGGGAGCAACATTGCTTCTACCTCACAAGAAACCGTTAACACGTCGACTCTAGAAGGATTGTTCATTAATGATCATTGGACATACGACCTCCACACTGAGGTGTTGACGGATCTACACTCTGGCCACGCCTACCATGTAGGATGGATAGAGATTGTACAATCCACCTCTAGTGCCACGAGCATCGAAGATCAATAGAAAATGATCTGTAATGTTATCCATGGCATTATTCAATCAGAAAGGCACAACCGAGGGGTAAATATACTCTCAACTGGCCCCATGAGATTTCTGGATATGAGCAAGGCTCAACAGCCTACTCTATCACAAATGGAGACTCCTCTAATGAGTCCCATGGACCCATCTTACGTCATTTCACCTGGGGTCTCTATGCAATCTGAGCCTCCGAGCGACAACTTTAGCTTCCCTAACTTGGCTCAACCCTCTATTAAGGAAAACACAATGCTCACTCCAGGGATAGGCATGACAGAGAATGTACCGATGACATCTACGGTTGGCGTAGTGCCACTACCTAGTGTCGTAGTACCTAATATGGGGCCTTGACCGTATGTGCCTCTAGCCCCTTATGCACACATGGCCCCCACACCTCCAATTGTACCACATGTTTATGCTCCTCGAGTGCCGCTCCCTAGCCCTTATCCGAGTGGACCTATGCCCGGTTATGTTCCATATCCTGCATCATCCACACATATGCCAAGACCCGTACCCGTCCCTCTCCCACATATGATTCCAAGAGTACCTCCACCGGCCCTGCCTCCTCACATAGGTGACTTGGCAGCGTTTGCTCAAACCATAGGTCGATCTATCGCGGAAAATATGCGTCATGCATCTGATAGAGAGCCTAGAAGTAAGGCAGTACAAATCGCCAAACTCACGCAAAAATTCAATGGGGACGAAGATGCTAGAAAACACATTGAAGTGTTTGAACAAGTCTGTGATTCCTTAGGGGAACGCAACGAACTACATAAGTGCAATGCCTTAAGCTTGACATTAAGTGGGAAGGCTGGAGATTGGTATAGAACCCTAAGGGTGGACGAGAAAACAATCTACTCTACCCTTTGAAGGTTGTTTCTAAAGGAGTACATACGAGAAGGTGTGCTTTGGGGTGTAGCATCTCAGCTACAGAAGGCCGAACGTAAGGAAGGAGAGTCAGTAAGGGACTTCATTAGTCGTCTAAAGCACTTAAACTCTCGCTGCCCTGTAAATGAGCACTTCAACAATAACCAACTGCTTGATCGATTCATTCGAGGGGTTGAGGAATGAAGGAATCTATAATGGACTAGTGATTAGAGGTATCACAACCTGGGAAGATGTCACTGCCAATGCAATCCAATTAGAGGACAACTTGATGATAGCAGGCATGAGGGTGTCTACTGACACGAGATCCACTAGCTCACAAGCCATTGAGTATGAACCCATGACTGCAAAGCCCATTGCCAATGAGCCAAAGGTATTTGAGACATTCTTGACAGACCTCACCAAGGCAATCCAAGAGTCTCTTAAGGATAATCGACCCCCTCAAAATAGTCACATGTATCCAAGAAGGGAGCAACAATGGTGTTCCATTTGCTTAGGTCCACATAGCACTAGTGAGTGGCCTACGTTTAGAGTAAAATTTAATGGAACTTGCAACGCATGTGATAGGTATGGTCACCAAGCTAAGGATTGTTTAATGATCAAACGTATGATGGCAAATAGACCACCTGTAGCCTGGACGGATGCACCTCGAGCTCCTGTATTGATGCCTGCTCCACCTGTTGAGCAACTACCGCAACACATGGTCCCTCGATCTCAAAATGTTGTACAAGCTACACCGCTACCACCTCCTGTGCTAGGACCGCAGCCCCCACATCCAAGAGTCGCCCCTATGAACCAAGTGGGTTGCGAGCCATCTAATGCTTATGCAGATGGCTGTGAGGAGGAAATAGACACTAGTATTGCCTACGGACTTGATACATTGGAAGAGTGTCCTATATACTACATGGAAGATTGTTTGGGGCAAGTCAAGCCGGTTTATCAAGCTGCTGCTCTCGCATCCAGAGGTCAAAATATCAACACCCAGGCTAGGAGGCCACCTCTTCAATGCTACGAGTGTGGTGGACCACATCGGGCAGCGGAGTGTCCTATTAGGCTGCAAAAGAATGCTGCACAGATGCAAATGAATCAAGGGAGCACGTCTGCAATGCCAATACTCACATGTAATCGTTGTGGCATAGATCACTTGATTGCCCAATGCCCCTATAACCCAAATGCGCCTAAAATCACACCCCTAAATTTGGTCAAAATTGCTAGTGTGACATCGCCAATACCACCCGTCGCACCCGCTTATGCGATTACACGGTCCATGCTTCAAGGGCCAGGCCATATCCTCGAAGAGAGAGATACCGCGTCAGTTATCCAAGCAAAGAAAAAGAAGACACGAAGGAAGAGGTCGCCGAATACGGGAAATTCAAAGCCAAGTTCCAAAACAAACATAGGAACAAGAGATGACCCCGTGTATATGAATGACCTCGAGGATGATTCAGATTCAATCGAGACAATGAAGACTAGAACCAACACAACAAAGGGAAAGACCGACAAAGAAAACCGTAACATGGAACCAAATGAAAACCGAATAAGAGAAAACCATAAAGAGCCTCTGAAAACACCACAAGTGTTTCCAAATCCAATCCAAGACCCCCAAGATAAACCGCAGGGGCAAAAAGGGAAGAATCGTAAAAAGAAGATTGGGACGTACCCAAACCCAGTAGACGAGATTGAGCAGGTGAAACATCTAAGAGGTTTAGTGGAGGAGACTCAAAGGAAACTAGAACCAGAACCCATGCATGTCAAAATTCATGACACAGTGTTTCCCACGCAAGTTCATCCACCCCACATGAACCATAGACCATTAGCCATATCTAGTATCATCCAGGAAGGGAGTGAGGACGGGACATCAAAAAGTGAGCATACACCTTTCTTGTTGGAAAGGATGTTTAACGAAGGAATACCTGATCCCATTGAGGAATATGAGATTCCATCCTCACCAGTTCCTAGTCAAGGACCTACACCCTGCAAAATGCCAATGAATGTTGCCAAACTAGTGGACTTCATGTCTTCTGAGGTCCGAACCACGATCATAGCAAAGCTGTATGGAGATCCTGAGTTATTCCTTGCACTTCTAGCATTCCTTAACGGAGAGCTACAAACGGGATTACCGCAGTTTGCGCAACCAAGTAGGCCTGACTCGATTATGATTGATGAGGAAAATCATGTGCAATCACTTGACTTAGATGGACACGAGTCTATGATCGAGGTACCCATTAACGAATTAGGGCAGTATTTTGAAGGCGACGAGTCTAATGCGACCCTACCCATCACTACCAAGGGATTAACTATAAAGGGAATTCTTGATGGTGGTGCGGGAGTTAGCATCGTTACAAAAGATTGTTGGGAATCCATGGGAAAACCCCGCCACAGTGTTACTAACATTGTGGTAAAGATGGCAAATGGTACCATAGCCAAACGTATGGGGATGCTCAAGGATCTTAAGATCAAAGTTCTAGGACACAAGGTACGACATACGTTCATTGTAATGGATTTCTCTAAACACCTTATGTCGAATGAAATGATTTTAGGACGACCATTCATGAGGGAAGCACAAATGGTTCATGATTGGTCTAAAAATCATGTCTATTTGCAATTCCAAGACTCTGTCCTTAGAGTGGATTTGGTGACTGGTAAGGTACACCCCTTAGGGATTAAAACCATTATTGATCATCGCTCTGACACCACAGTTCACTCGGCCCCACTACAATATTGTTACACTTGTAAGAAGGATACAGACATTGGCCAAGATTCTCCTTACATGGATGTGTGGTATATGACGGAATCAGACAACGTAGACTGGGTACACCTAGCTGCAACCATAGATACCTGGGGAAATAGAGGAACCACTTGGGTCACACCAGAGGGGGAAGAGGTACCACAAATTGCACCTCTGAACATGATAAGTGCCATACATGCATCTTCTAAGGGCAAGGCAATTGTAGACCAATCTGACAGTGACACCGATAGCTCAATAGAAGACTTTGACCAACACGACTCAGACACTGACTCCCAGAGTGAAACGGATTCTGAATCTCATGAATTAGAGAGTGGAGCAAGTTCAGAGCCAAAACATTCGGAAGGACCGAGCACATCAACCGATGATAGCTCCTCCGAGAGTGAAGAGGACACCAACGAGGACTCCTTTAGTGAGCAAGATCTAAATGCAAATCAAAAGCAGGTCTCAAATAAGAAAAAGAAAAACTTTAAGAGGCGTCGATATCGAGCCAATGTACGTGCTAGGATAAAAAAGAAGAGATCCTCAGCAGAATGGCTCAGTTATATAGGAGCATGTGATGCTCATCGAAAATTGGTAGACGATTGGGGTGAATATCTCCAAAATGTTATGTGGTGTAGACCACGACCCCATGACATAGCCCAATTAGAGATCATAGACAAGCCAAAGTTGAGCCGCACTGCAAGGAGGAGTCAAAAACAAGAGTTAGCTCGACAACACAAGAAAGCAGAAATAGAAGCACAGACCAAAGCACAACCAGAATCCACAGACTTGCATCCTGCACCAGAACATTTCAAATCTTACACCACAGGGGAAGCAAAGGTTGTGTACACAAAAGCCCAAAGAATACCTATTGATGGGAATAATGGAATCTATGATGGTCCGGCAATAGTTAAAGAAATAGAATTAGCCGACCCCGGTGAAGATTCAAAACCTGTTTTTATTGCCCAAGACCTCACAGAAGTTGAAGAGGCGGTCCTCAAAGAGCTTCTCAAGGAATTCAAGGACATATTCGCTTGGACATACCATGATATGAAAGGTGTTCCACCTTCTGTGGTCCAACATACAATCCCTATGATTAGCACTGCGAAGCCCGTACAACAAAGACCCTACCCGATGAATCCTAAGTACGCAAAGATCATCCAAGAAGAACTAGAAAAGCTTATCAAATGTGGGTTCATATATCCTATTGAACACTCTGAATGGGTGTCTCCAATAGTTATCGTGCCAAAAAAGAATGGGAAACTCAGGGTGTGCGTGGACCTCAAAAAAGTTAATGCAGCTACTAGAAGAGACCATTACCCCCTACCATATTCCGAACATGTACTCGAAAGAGTTGCAGGCAAGGAAGCTTATAGCTTTCTAGATGGGTACTCAGGCTACAACCAAAGGCTACAACCAAATCACGATAGCGCTAGAGGACCAAGCTAAAACTGCCTTCATCATAGAACTTGGTGTGTTTGCAACGATTAATAAACACTGCTTTTAAAGAATATTTGAGAGAGTTTTGTGAAGCTTTCTTAGAGGACCTTTGTGTTTACTCTTCTTGGAAAGAACATCTATCATGTTTGCGGAAGGTGTTTGAAAAGTGTAGGTTATATTGTATCTCATTGAACCCGTTCAAATGCCAATTTTGGGTCAAGCATGGAGTTATTTTAGGGCATATAGTATTTAAGAATGGTATCTCAACCGATGAGAGCAAAATTAAAGTGATTCTAGAGTTACCACCACCAACCAATTACAAGGGAGTTCAAAGGTTCATGGGACACGTGGATTATTATCGACGGTTTATTTTATTTTTCGCTGAGATAGCACATCCTTTGCACAAGCTTCTCATTGAATTTAAATGGACTGAACAGTGTGACCAGGCCTATGAACAATTGAAGAAAACACTAGCAAGTGCTCCAATTTTAAGGACACCTAACTGGGATGTCATTTTCCATGTGCATATTGATGCATCAAACTTTGCTATTGGGTGTGTTCTCACTCAACCAGGAGAACATAAATTGGAACATCCCATTAGCTTTGCAAGCCGTCAATTGAACGATGCTGAAAGGAACTACACCACTACAAAGCGAGAAGGTTTAGCAATGGTTTATGTAGTAAAGAAATTTTGCTACTACCTTCTGGCAAACAAGTTTGTATTTTATGTGGATCATCAAGCGTTGCTGTATCTGGTAAACAAGCCATGCTCCACAGGAAGAATCACACGATGGTTGTTAATTCTTCTGGAGTTTGATTTCACGATTGTAGTGAGACCCGGTAAAAGGCACGTCATGGCTGATCATTTGTCTCGCATACCCAATGGTGAAGCCCCTATAGGAGTTGATGATGAATTACCCGATACTTCCCTATTCATAGTTGAGACTATGCCTGAATGGAGTGAGAACATTGTTAACTTTTTAGTTAATGGTTTTCCACCCAAGGAACTTCGTAAGAATATCGCTCGAAGGCTAGTAAAAGAATGTGAACCCTATTGTTTGATTGCCGGAACTCTGTATAGACTAGGCAAGGACGATATTCTTAGGCGTTGTGCCCGCGAGGATGAATATTTGTATATCTTGCAAGAAGCACATATGGGCATAGCAGGAGGACATTTTTCAGGAGACCTGACTGCTAGAAAGGTGCTGCAATCAGGCTATTGGTGGCCAACTTTATTTAAGGATGTATCACTTTTTACAAAAGGGTGTGATGAGTGCCAACGTTACAAGACCACACAGCGCAAAGACAGAATGCCCTTACATCCTATTAAAGTAACCCAACCATTTGAAAAATGGGGCTTAGACTTTGTAGGTCCAATTAGTCCCGCAGCTCGCAACACTCAATCTCGATATATTCTAGTTGCTATGGACTATGTAACAAAGTGGGCTGAAGCTAAGGCTTCAGAACAAGCTGACGCGAGGACAACAGCTAAGTTTCTTTTTGAGAACATTATCACAAGATTTGGTTGCCCTTTTGAAATTGTTAGTGATAATGGTACCCATTTTATAAATGAGGTAATAAGAGAGCTTACCACGACCTTTATGATATCCCACCATAAGTCTACACCTTATTACCCGCAAGCTAATGGACAAGCCGAGAGCACCAACAAGACTCTAATCTCTATTTTAACCAAGACGGTAGAAGCTCATCGCACTGATTGGGATTTGAAGTTGACATCTGCTCTATGGGCTTATCATACTGCTTATAAAGTGGCTATTAATTGTACACCATTCAAAATGGTATATGGCCAAGAAGCGGTTAGGCCTTGGGAGTTTGTCATTCCTAGTCTTAGGGTAGCTTCGCAAGAAGGATGGAATGGTAACCCCTTAACCGAGCGTTTGTATATCTTAGAAAAACTAGACGAAGAGAGACAATTGGCTGTGAAAAATGCTCTTGTGGAAAAGGATAGGAGAAAGAAGTGGTTTGATCTCCATGTGAAGGACAAGGACATCAAAGTTGGTGATAAAGTCCTTATGTATGGAGTACGTAAAGAGAAGAAAAAGTTGAAATATGCTAGTAAAGGACCATATAGAGTATGTGAAATTACCCCACAAGGTACCCTTCGTGTGGAAACTCTTGATGGAGTTGAAACCATTGGATTCCTCAATGGGAGTAAATTCAAAAGATATTATGATCCTTTAAGCCAAGAAGAACTACGGGCCATTCATCAAAAGAAGGCCACCAAAGCACAAACCGAGTTAAAGAAGATACAAGCTCAAGTTGAGGCTAAGGAGCGACAAGAACGTATAAGACAAAAACGAGAGGCTAACCTTGGAGTCACAAATGCATTCCATGTGGAAATCGAAGAGGATTGGTTGGACTCTGACACACCTCTACGATACCCTATTGAGTTAAATAGTGCCTATGGAAAAGTGCTATATAACGCCTTATTGGACACGGGTGCTAAATATAATCTGCTATCCTATGGGGTGTGGTGTCAGTTAGGGAAGCCACCTCTATCTGAGAGTATTATCCAAGTCAAGGGTGTCAACAAGAAAAAAACTACAGTTTTTGGAATCTGGCACACTTCTGTCAGTTATGACAATGGAGTTGTAGCTCAAGACTTTTTGGTCATGCCTACTGGAACTATGGAGGGTAATATAAACCTAGGACGCACGTGGATGATAGCCACCAAATGCACTATTGATTGGGGGACTGGGGGTGTCACAACGCAAAAACCAACTCTTATCCCTACCACTCAAGACATAGTCCCTGAGATATTGCCTAAGGAAATAAAACCCAAGACATTGCATGTCCAGGAGGTTGAACCATACGTCCTCTAGATTGAGGGTTAGATTGCCGTTTAAGTCTGTGATGTCTACCAGGGACTGATGAAGATACTTGTCCATTATATATTTCTTAAGGACGTTGTAGACTTCCTTCAGACTCTCATGAGCTGCTTGTTTTTTATTAATAATGACTTCTATTTGTTCAACTCTTTGGTCACTTTCCATTTCTCAACATTCAAATTGGAAATCAATAGCTCAATTTCTTAGCTTTTTGCCGTAATTCTTTGATTCTTTTGGTGTGCTTCTCCCTTATATATTCTTCTTCTATCAGAATCTATGAGCTTCAATATGTCCTTTCCAAGTTGTCAACTTTGAAAATTTCTTGCTCTAGCTACTATTGCAGGACGCAATATCACAATGTTGCATACTCATTTGGGTCGGAAGCAAGAGACATCACAATGTTGCATACTCATCTAGGTTGGAGGCAAGCATAATGACAATGTTGCATACTCATATGGGCCTCCATCCTAAAGCATTGACAATTGTGTTCCAACCAATTTGAATGGTGGGGACACAACCATCTGTGATTGTGTCGACATCAACGCTCTCTGTTTCATATCTAATTACTGGAACATTGTATGGTACATACATTTTTTAGGAGGTGTTAATGGCCAAATTACCCATTAACCTATTCTTTTGTGAGGTAAGAAGCCTATCAGAAACTCTTTGAACTAAGGTTGTGGTGATCATTGTGCCTTGTCTAGTAATAGTGGTAGCTTGTTTTGAGGTCCCTACTTGTTCAATTGTCTGATTGAGGCTTTTTTGCAAATTGATTTCCATTTTGAGGATTGTACCTAGTAGTATGATGGGCGTAGTTGTAGAGGTTCTAGCTAGCCTTTCAATGGATACCTTAGGTGTCTCCCCTGATGTTCCTAAAGTTTTCTTTACTTTGGCACTCAGTTGGTCCCAAAAGTCTTTAATCACTTGCAATTTCTTTAAAGCTTTTTCAATTGTTTCTGCTATCATGTATGTTTCTTTGTTGTTTGGGCTACCGATTTAGTTACAACAAGTGCCTAAATTTTCTAACCTTTTGGATTTGCTAACCTCATATTCACAATTTTGATGTTTATATGTTTTGGAGAACATGTAATCCAATAAAAGTACTGCCAGACATATCATGCCTTGAATAGATGTTGGGTTTTGATTTTAGCAATTTGTGTATCGATTTTGTGATAGAGCATCAATAAGGATTTAGTGATCTAGCTAGTAACACATTGAATAGATTTTCAAATACATATGTTGGGTTGTTTTTCAAGACGATGGCTTCCATAACAAGTTTTTATGCAGCCTTCTACTCTAGTGTTGCTGAAATTGGGATCCCCTATCTTCCAAAATTCCTCTTCTTTTTAGATTTAGGTGTTTTTTTTAAGAGATTGCTAATGGTATTAGCACTGCAAGGTTGGGATTTGTGGTTGAAAGGAAGTTTGAAAATGGGTGAGGTCACAAAAGCAGTCAACTAAATATCGCTTCCATTAATGGTAACTATTGATGTATCAACATTAAAGGTGTCCACAACTTGTTCAATAATGTTCATGGTGATGGGAAGTCTTACTGCCTCCATGAGCACTATCATGTCCGAGTTCCATAGTAATTCTTTTTTCTTTCCTTGAAAGCATACTTATGGATTAATTCTTTTTTGCTTTCCTTAAAGGCATAGTTCTCAATGCTTGATAAGAGATTGCTATCTACAACTATTCTATCCGACCTTGTGTCATCTCTGGGTAAAGGTGGCATGTGCCTTGCCTTGAGGTCGGACATTTTGGTGTCCGGTTTTCCATTGAATTCACTGATCAGTCACCTTATTCTGTCTATCACTCTACACTCGCCACACACACACCGCTTCTGCATTGGCATGCTCTTCAACTTGTATCAGATCTAGCATGATGCATTGTGGACCTATGTACCATACAAAGTTGTGTGCAAGATTGGCATACTCACCTATCACGAGAGCCGATACGACTGGATGAAGATTGAGTGAGCAAGCTAGTGGGCATAGGCTGAGACAATTTCTCACCACTTACTTGTATATACTAGTAGTCATCTAGTATGATCCACTTAGCAGCACATTTGCCTTTAAGTGGGAGTATGTTGGGGTAAAGGTAGTATGTGCCTTGTTTCAAGCTCAGATGACCATGTCTGGTCATCCACTGACTTCACTGACCATTGACCTTATTCTTCTACATAAAGGAATAAGGGATATCATTCATTAGTAGTGAGTACTCCACCCACACACACTGTCTATCACTCTACACTCACCGCATGCACACCCACACCACACAGCTTCCACGTTGGCATGCTTTTCACTATTCTATATGCCCAAAGTGTTGTCTAAAGATTCTCATCCCATGTGTGAGATTCCTTCTGAACTATCTTAGCTAGAATAGTCTTAAAAGTTTAGTTTCTGTTAAGTATGGAGCCTCATTTACCCTTGTAATTTTCTGTGGTAAAAGCGCACATTTGTAAGGCCCCCATTATGAGGAGAAGCCATCGTGCGTGAAGGAAAATCACTCATCGGAAACCAAAATTTTCATGGACGGAATATTCCTTTTCGCCGGAATATTATTGCCGGACGGCGGCCGGAAAGTGGTCGAAAAACAACCGGTCGGTTGGCTGGTGGCCCGTAGTCAATGGCCGATGGCCGGTGGTCGGAAGTCCATGGCCGGTGGCCGGTGGTCAGAGGTCAATGGCCGGTGGCCGGTGGCCGAATTCAAAAGCGGACTTGTCTTCTCAAGGGCGGCCACACATGGGCTGATTGGAGGGTTCGATCTGGACTTATTTGCACAAGGGCATGGCTGTCTCTCATAAGAGAGGGCAGCCCTTTTGGCCTATAAAAGGAGGCCATTTCTACACACATTTCATAGTGTGAAGTTGATGCAACAAGGTGAGTGTGAAGCAAGGCGGGAGCTCCATTAAGGGTATAATCCCTTTGTAAACTACTTCTTGTTTTGAAGTACTAAAGCCATTGAGTGGCTGCTTTCCCATGGACGTAACCCACATCGGGTGAACCACGTATATCGTGTGTACTCTCTCTCTCTCTCTCTACTCTATAATCTCGTGTATGTAAATCTGTCTCTCTCCATTAAGTAATCTATTCAATTATCTATTTAGCTACGTCTTATTTCCTAACAACTGGTATCAGAGCAAGGTTTGCTCGTAGCTAAATTATCTCAAGGAAAGGATTCCTTGAATTGAGTGGGAGTTATGGCGGAGGAAGGGAAGCTCAAGATTGAGAAGTCCAATGGCAAAAACTACCAACATTGGAAGATGCAGATTGAAGTCTATCTCTACCAGAAGGACCTCTATTTGCCACTAGGCGGTCTTGCGAAGAAGCCCGCAACAATGGCAGATGAAGCATGGATTATCCTTGATCGAAAGGCACTGGGAACAATCCGGTTAAGCTTGGCATCAACGGTGGCCTTCAATGTTTTGGAGATGAAGACCACGGAGGACTTGATGAAGTCACTTGACGACTTCTACGAGAAACCATCGGCATCCAATAAGGTATTTCTTATGAAGCGCTTGCTCAATCTAAAGATGGCAGAGAATGGTTCAGTTTCAGAACACCTAAATGACTTTAACACAAACATAAGTCAACTTCGATCAGTGAAAATCAATTTCGATGACGAAGTGCGAGCTCTCCTTATACTATCATCTCTACCGGATACTATGGGACAACCTTGTGATGGCTGTAAGTAATTCTATCTCTGGCACAAATACTCTTAAGTTTGATGATGTTGTGGGTGTTCTCCTAAGCGAGAAAATGTGAAGGAGAAGCACAGGAGAATCATCAAGTGCTGCACTATCATTGGAAACAAGAGGAAGGCCTAAGGAGAGGCTCAAAAACCAAATGGGTCATGATCGCTCAAGGCGGAGTAAGTCACGCACAAAGTCAGTTCTTGAATGTTGGAACTACGGCAAGAAGGGCCACGTCAAGAAGGATTGCTGTTCCAAGAAGAAGAAGGAGACAGAGTCTCAAGACAACAAGCCAACATCGGAGGCCAATGTGGCAGGTAAAGTAGAGCAAGATGCTCTAATTCTCTCATTAGACAATGTGTCTAATTCTTGGATAGTAGATTCCGGGGCTTCATTCCATGCGACACCACACAAGCAACATTTCCAAGACTACACCAAAGGTAATTTTGGGTATGTATACTTGGGAGATGATGAAGCTTGTGAGATTGTCGGGAAAGGTACAGTTTCTGTCAAAACTGCTAACAGAAATGAATGGAAGCTTAAAGATGTTAGGCATGTTCCTTCTCCTCACAAAAATTTGATCTCTACAGGACAATTGGACGATGAAGGTCACAACATTGCATTCGGAAACAAACGGTGGAAGATCTCAAAGGGATCTTTGGTGGTTGCCAAGGGAGAAAAAGTCGGTACACTTTACTTGTGTACTGTTAGCACACAACCTTCAGCTTGTGCAGCAACTACAGAAGTTGACAGTGCGGTGTGGCACTACCGACTTGGGCATATGAGTGCCAAAGGAATGCAAATCCTTCAAACAAAGAAGCTTCTACCAGGTTTGAAAGAAGTGGGCTTAGAGTTCTGTGAAGATTGTGTTTATGGTAAACAAAAGAGGGTAAAATTTCAAAAATCAGGAAATGAAAGAAAAATTAAAAAACTTGAGTTGGTTCATTCTGATGTTTGGGGTCCTGCAAGTACACCATCACTTGGTGGCTCATTGTACTATGTAACATTCATAGACGATGCGACTAGAAAAACATGGGTTTATGTCATGAAGAATAAATCCGATGTATTTTCCATATTTCAAAGGTGGAAAGCCTTTGTGGAGAATGAAACCGGTACCAAGGTTAAATGCCTCAGATCCGACAATGGAGGCGAATATTGCAGCCAAGCTTTTGAAAGATTTTGTGCTAGCAATGGCATTCGGAGGCAAAGGACAACCCCAAGGACACCTCAACAAAATGGGATTTCGGAAAGGATGAACAGGACAATCATGGAACGAGCACGAAGCATGCGGCTACATGCAGGCCTACCGCTTGAGCTTTGGGCGGAAGCAATAAGTACGTCTGTGTACTTAATCAATCGGTCACCCTCAACGGCATTGGATGGGGGTGTTTTAGAAGAGGCATGGACACCTGGTAAACTAGTGAATTATGCATTTCTCAAAGTGTTTGGGTGTGAGGCTTTCATGCACATAGATAGAAGCCTAAGATCAAAGGTAGATGCAAAGTCCAAAAAGTGTTTCTTCATTGGCTATGGAGAAGGAGACTTTGGGTATCGCCTATGGAATACTGAAGATGGTAAAATCTTAAGGAGTAGGGATGTAATTTTTAACGAACAAAATATGTACAAAGATTACTTGGAAAGAAAACAAACAAAAGAAACAGGTGATGAGTACATGGAGCTTGAGGACGGTGAAGACTCAAGGACTGCAAACGGTGAAAATGTGCAGCAACGTCAACCAAATGAGGAGCTTCAACCTATTCCCCGAAGATCTACAAGAGCAAGTAGACCTCCAGAAAGGTTTGTTCCTTCCTTCAACCATCTCTTGATCTCAGATTCTGGAGAGCCGGAATCATACGAAGAAGCTATGCAACATGAATCCAACGAAGAATGGACGAAGAGCATGCAAGTGGAGATGGACTCACTACATCGCAACCAAACATGGGAGTTGGTTGAGTTGCCTAAAGGTAAGCGGGCACTTCAAAACAAATGGGTGTACAAGCTGAAGGAAGAAGAAGGTGGGAAGAAAAGGTACAAGTCTAGGCTTTTGGTAAAAGGTTTTTCTCAAAAGAAAGGTATTGACTTCAATGAAATATTTTCTCCTGTTGTAAAAATGAACTCAATAAGGCTTGTCTTAAGCCTTGTGGCTGCTCATGATCTAAATCTCGAGCAAATGGATGTAAATACGGCATTCCCTCACAGTGACTTAGAGGAGGAAATCTACATGCTTCAACCAAAGGGGTATGAAGTAAAAGCTAAGAAGAAAATGGTTTGCGGATTAAAGAAGAGCTTGTATGGTTTAAAGAAAGCATCAAGACAATGGTACTTGAAGTTTTATCGATGGATGTTGGATCATGGATTCACAAGATGCAACTCGGATCACTGCGTCTACACGAAGAATTTGGGAGACGGGAAATTCATCATCCTAATGTTGTATGTTGATGACATGTTGATTGCAAGTGCTAACATGCAGGACATCAAAGACCTAAAAGAGGAGCTGTCCAAATCTTTTTCAATGAAAGATTTAGGTGCTGCAAAGAGGATACTTGGTATGAAAATATCAAGGGACAGGACGAAGAAGACAATAAAGCTATCTCAAGAAGATTACATCAAGAAGGTACTAGAAAGGTTTGCAATGCAAAATGCAAAACCAGTTTCTACACCTTTGGCTGGTCATTTTAAACTAACAAAGGATATGTGTCCAAAGACACAAAAGGAGATAGCCTATATGTCTAAAGTTCCATATGCTGTAGCGGTAGGTTCTCTAATGTATGCTATGGTCTGGACAAGGCCAAACATTGCACATGCAGTGGGAGTTGTGAGTAGGTTCATGGACAACCCAAGTAAAGAGCATTGGCAAGCTGTGAAGTGGATACTTAGGTATCTAAAAGGGACAACAACAAATGCTTTGTATTTTGGAGGAACTGATATTTTTCTAGAAGGGTATGCTGATGCAGATATGGCAGGTGACAAAGATACTCGAAGGAGCACTACTGGCTATGTGTTCACGGTTGGAGGCACAACAATAAGCTGGGCTTCAAAGCTGCAGAAAGTGGTTTCACTTTCTACCACGGAAGCAGAGTATGTAGCAATGACGGAGGCAAGCAAAGAAATTTTGTGGCTTCACAGATTCTTAGAAGAGCTTGGATTCAAACAAGACAATTGTGTCTTGTACAGTGATAGCCAAAGCGCTATCCATCTTGCGAAGAACTCAGCCTTTCATTCAAGGACAAAGCACGTTGAGGTGAGATATCACTTCATACGCACTCTTTTGGAAGAGGGACAACTAAAGCTAGGTGGTCAACAAGGAGAAGTTGAGCTTTTGCTCATCTTCAATCGGCATTCAAGGATAAGAAGCCAGAATGGAAAGCAGTCACAGGTTTGGTTTGGAGATCAGTCTCCAAGTGGGAGATTGTTAAGTATGGAGCCTGATTTACCCTTGTAATTTTCTGTGGTAAAAGCGCACACTTGTAAGTCCCCCATTATGAGGTTAAGCCATCGTGCGTGAAGGAAAATCACTCACCGGAAACCAAAATTTTCATGGACAAGACTAATTTTTTTCGCCAGAATATTCCTTTTCGCCGGAATATTATGGCCGGCCGGCGGCCGGAAAGTGGTCGGAAAACAACCGGTCGGTTGGCTGGTGGCCGGTAGTCAATGGCCGATGGCCGATGGTCGGAAGTCAATGGCCGGTGGCCGGTGGTCAGAAGTCAATGGCCGGTGGCCAAATTCAAAAGCGGACTTGTCTTCTCAAGGGCGGCCACACATGGGCGGATTGGAGGGTCCGATTTGGACTTATTCGTACAAGGGCGGCTACACATGGCTGTCTCTCATAAGAGAGAGCAGCCCTTTTGGCCTATAAAAGGAGGCCATTTCTACACACATTTCATAGTGTGAAGTTGATGCAACAAGGTGAGTGTGAGGTGGTGAGAGTGAAGCAAGGCGGGAGCTCCATCAAGGGTATAATCCCTTTGTAGACTACTTCTTGTTTTGAAGTACTAAAGCCATTGAGTGGCTGCTTTCCCGTGGACGTAGCCCACATTGGGTGAACCACGTATATCGTGTGTAATCTCTCTCTCTCTCTCTATCTCTCTACCCTATAATCTCGTGTATGTAAATCTGTCTCTCTCCATTAAGTAATCTACTCAATTATCTATTTAGCTACGTCTTATTTCCTAACAGTTTCTACACTCAGTCTGTTTGTTGCATTTGGGATAGTAAAGTGTGGACTTTCAATGCTTGATGGAAAAGATTTCAGTTAGGATCTAAATTATCTCATTAATGAAATAGTTCTTTGATTTGAAACTATCTCTATCAAGCAACCATATCGATATATGATATGTTCATATAAGAACCAAGATGTGGACTTAGCTGCGTTGTTGGGAAGTGCCTTAGCTTCCACCCATTTGTTGCTGATGGGAATGGGATCGTGCTAGCTAGGGTGGATGAAAGAGTAACATCGTGTAGTGAGTGTGTGTAGGTTAGATTATCACTCAAGAAAATTAGGTTCCAAGATCAATTAACTTGGACTCATAAACAAGATATTGAGTATTTGCTAACCATCACAAGCTCACCATAATCAAGCGAGATGTAATGCAAAATGGAATTAATTTATTCATTCATGAAATGAGCTTTAAGTAGCTCTACAACCTTGCACCAATACATGTGGGATAATTCCACCTTTCCTCTCCTTGAATCATACTTTAGTACTCTAGGACAAAGCTCACACCTTCAAACAATCATCCCCTTGAGGTTTGGAATGGGAAGAATTGAAAGAAGCTGACATTTCTAGCACACCCCAATCCATGAGCAAAAGAACATCTCCAATCTAGGAGACCATCCCCAAGCCAAGAGACAAACTATCTCTAATCCAAGAGACACTCAACACCTCCCCTCAAAAAAATGTATAAAACTGAGACCAAGCTAGTCCAATATATCTCCAAACAAAATCCAACTAAAGGGGAAGGCAAAAAAAAAGCTAGAGAATGTCATCGTAGACTAGAAGGCTTGCTGCCTTCTTCTTCATCTTCATGTTTGTCTTCTTTTGCCAAATAGACTTTGGGCCTTGTATTTTTGCTAGTGCTGCCTCTGTCCCTTTTGAAACACTTGGAAGGAAGGGGACCCTTCTTTCCACAAATGCTGCAAGTCTTTGATCCTAGACAGTCCTCTGCTATGTGCCCTTCTTTGCCACACTTAAAACAAGTTTTGTTATTGGAGCTAACTGCAAGATCTCCTCCCCTTGAAGTAGGATTCTTCCCTTTCTTCTCCTCCTCAAACATTAAAGAGTTGATTACATCTTGGAAATCTGGTCTTGGATCCTTATCCTCAATGATGGTCATTATCTAGTCAAAGCTAGGTGGTAAGGATGCTAGAAGAACTGCAATTTTGTCCTTCTCTGGTACTGCATTGTTTTCATAAGCTAGTTGTGTGGTCATGCTTTTGTGGCAATTGACCAAGCTTGCAATATCTTCTTTATGTTCCATTTTTAATTTGTATAGATCCTTCTTTAAACTCACTTTTATCTTCTTTTTCTTAGCTCCAAAGGTTTTTATTAGTGTTTCCCATGCAGCTGATGAGGTTTCACAATCATCAATAAAGTGTACATAATTGTCGTGTAGCGCAGATATTATGATTCCTAATGCCCGCTTGTCCTTGGCTTGATTCTGTGCACTTATAGCTTATATTATGATTCCTAATGCTTGCTTGTCCTTGGCTTGATTCTGTGCACTTATAGCTTGTGTCAATATATGTGCACCATCAGTAGATGCCGGATCAATGATCGTTGGCTTGACTACTCCCCACAATTGATTTTTCATTAAGTAGCCTTTCAACTTGGTTTGCCAAGTGTGAAAGCCCTCCTCGTTAAATTTTCTAAGCCCTTTCTCTTCCATTGCACTAACAGAGGGGTCTTAGCTTAGGAGACTCTCCCAGCTAGTGTCTACCTCTTTACACAAGCACGACTAAAAGGTCATCCCCATAAATTTAGATAATGATATTCATTGCAAATGGTTCTTGGTTGCAAAAAAATTAGAGTTTAATTTCAGGGGAGGAGAGAGAGAGAGAGAGAGAGAGAGAGAGAGAGAGAGAGAGAGAGAGAGAGAGAGAGAGAGAGAGAGAGAGAGAGAGAGAGAAGTTCCTTTGAACTTTGTGAAGCTCCTCTTCACCTGAGTGAAGTCACTCTTCACAAAAAAAGTTGTCTTCCTTGATTTGCTTGGGAAGTCTTTTGAGGTTTGAAATTGTCTTTGTTGGATGCTTGAAAGCTATTGATGCCTTTTTTATGCTTAGGTGCAAAGATATTGATAGCTTGGAATTGTGTTGAAGAAATTTCTTTTATTTTTTTTCCTTCCTTGATTGCTTTTGATGACTTTTGTCTTTCTACTGGTGGAAACACCTCTTGATTCCTTGCTTGGGAAATGAGGCCCTCAAGGATGATGGCTTACGAGAATAGCCCCTTGATGGGTGTTGACTTTTGGTGGGCTATGCAAGCTAGGCAAAACGCGAGACTGCACTCTGTCAAAGCTGAAAAGGGGAAGTTGAGTTGCACACGGGAGCACAATATTACGAAGCCAAAAAACGCTTTGAATATACTTCATCACCGGGTTGAAGTCCACGACCAGTTGGGATTGCACACTGCGGCATGGAAATGACCACCTAGCAGACCCAAAAATGCAAAAAACTGCAGCTCATCGCGTGAATGAAATTCGCCCTATTCGCGCTAAGGGGTAGTTGTTCCCACGGCTTGACCCCACCTCACCAAGGACAACTTGACCAAGTTGAGCTAGCCAACAAGCCTTACAGGCTTGCTTGTGAATAGCTTCCAAAAATAGTGTAGAGAACTCATTTTCAACAGACAGAAGCCTCTCACTCACACAATGCACACACCTTTTTTTAGCATAAAATTGGGAATGGGGATGAGGGAGCTCCCGGGCTCGGAATGTAGAGGTTGGGGGCTCAACAAAGAGATTATGCTGAGCACTTTGAGATTATGTGAATATTGTTAGGTGATTGCAAAGGCGGATAGATTTATTGAAGATTTAAACTAGGAGAAAATCAACACACAAAAAAAAGTCAAAAATAATGGGTGCTAATCTTCTCCCTAATCAAGTCTACCTAGCCATGGAGGGTAGTGGCCTCTTGGGTGTGCCAAGGACATGCCCTCACATAGATAGATTAAGAATTAATAAGTGAGAGATGCAAATAGTTAGGGAAATGCCAATGGACCGTAATTATGATTAAGAAATACTAATCACTCTAATAGAGATGCTAACCACTAACACACAAAAGTGTAACAATAAAACCTAGCTAGCAAACCATGGTGCTTTGTACCACTTAATGGGAATGGGTTCGTGCTAGTTAGGGTGGATGAAAAAGAAACAGCGTGTACACAAGTGAGTGTGTGTAGGTTAGAATATCACTCAAGAAAATTAGGTTCCAAGGTCAATTAACTTGGACTCATAAACACGATCTTGAGTATTTGCTAACCCATCGCAAGCTCACCATAAACAAGGGAGATGTAATGCGAAACTCAACTTTCCAAAAATAGCATTGGTTGAGAATCAGTCTATCAAGAAGATCAAAAGGTTGATTCATCATGGTGGAGAATATGTCTCCAAGGAGTTTGAAAAATTTTGTAGCAAGAGAAGTATTAAGAATCATCTTATTGCACCTTACACACACAATCAGAATGGAGTTACAATAAGACTGAATCAAATGATTCAAGAGTGATTCACACCATGCTTTCTATGGTGAATTTGACTCAAGATTTTTGGTAGGGGCAATACATATGGGAGTACATATCATCAATTACTCACCTAGTATGCCATTGAATTACCATATTTTATAAGATCTATGGTCTAAGAAGAAACCTATGATAATTTAGTATCTTTGGATGCAAGGCATATACACATGTTCCCAAAGAGCTTCAAAAGAGGCTAGACCCAAAGTCACAAGTGCATTTCCCTCTGTTATGGTGCACATGGCAAGATGGGATATCGTCTTTGGCACTCAAAATCTTGTAAAGTTATTTGCAGTTCATACATTATCTTCAACAAGTCAAAGATGCGTAAAATCCAATCAAAGAGGTTCAATATAGAAAATTCACATTCGATGACATTGCCTCAAAATCTGTGAAAACTTAGAAGACTAGTGATGTGCCTTCCATTACCAACACTCGAATTGACAATGACGAGAGTAGTATTAGGCTTTGCGATGATCTACTATATCCTTGCATCCATCTAAGTAGTTTCAAGTAGGGCTAGACTATGGCTGCTATGAGCCATCTTGTTATTAAGAAGCCATGCAAATGGATGACAAGGTCAAGTGGAAGCAGGCCATGCAATACAAGAATAATTTTACATGTGTTGATCCCAAGCCTAAGTACAAGGCTAGATTGGTTGCTAAAGCAGTAGAAGGGAGTTGGTTTTGAACAAATCTTCTCACTCATGGTCAAGATGACTACACTGTCTATAGAGCCTGGCCTAGTAGCCATTGAGGACATGGACTTTATACAAATAGATGTGAAGATAGATTTTCTTCACAGGGATTAGAAGAGGATGTAATACCTATTTAGGAATTTTGGGAATTATTCAAGTCCTATTTCTTATAACGCTATTAAAAAACTTAGTATTTTTGTGTAGTTGGAGCTATCATCTATTGATGGTTACAGTCTATGTTTCATATGCCCCTTGATACATATCTATAGTGATATGTGTATTTAAATACATACTTATATGCATCAACTACACTGACATCAAAAGCATGAGGGAAGCATGGCACTAAACTCAATTTTCATTATACAACATTATTCATGTGAAAAAAGTTCTATGAATTAGTAGCTCAAATTTGAGACATTAACGTTAAAGAATTGGCTATATCAACACTCATGAAAAGAATCTACAATAATCAAAAACAAATTTTAGAATTGAAGGGACCTCAAAATAGTTGGTGTTTAGAAACACCAAGGTAGAAAATAAAATCAAATTCACATATTTACATGGATCCAAGTATTTTACAACTCATCCTTGGAAATGATACTATGCCAAGAGGCTCAATTCTTTGCGAATAAAATGCCAGACATTTGTGCTGTCTTCAACAAGATGGCTATGTTTTCCCCAATCTGGGCATACATCACCATGTTGCATTTCAATGGTCTTAAGTAAAACACCATTGAGTTCAAGGATCAATACTCTTATTTGTTTCCGTATAGTATCTGATGGTGGTGGAATCAGTTTCCTTTTAGGCCTATGAGTTTTCAATGACATGTGCCACCTCAATAGTAGATGCTTTGTACATTTGAAATCAAAATTATATGCTTCACAATTTCCTGTTAAGAAAAAAGGCATGATGGTCAATGGAAGAGATATTATTTTCAATTAACACACTGTGCACTAACATTATTTATTTTATCCATGATATATATAGACTTAAACGTTGAGAATACAACAAAAGAAAATATTTTTCTTCAATACATACACAAAATAAATCTTGTACAAAGAGCTCCAACCACAAAGATAAAAGAGAGACTTCTTTTTCAAGGTTGAATAACATCTAGTTGATGAAATATAAAAGTGTACATATTTGGTTCATGTTCAAATAATTGGACCCAACACATTGTTTTGGCCAGAATACTAGAACCTAACACATTGTTTTGGTCAAAATCTTCTTAACACATTTCCACCACTCTAGATGTATGTGAATATTCCATGTGATTGAGTCAACGCGCACGCCGAGCCCTTACTGGTTGTTTTCTTCCACCTGCAATAACAAATATTCTAGATTAGATAAAAAAATTATTTTAATTTTTATATTTTTTTATAAATCTAAAGTGAGTCATTTCCATAAGTTTAAGTAGTCCTTTTGTAGCTTTGATATGTATGCTTTTGCTGCAACTCCGCTAATGAAATGAACACGACCATACCCCAAGCTAGTAGCATAAGCAATAGCATGTTGATCACTCAAATTTTTTGTTTTGTGAGACAATTTTAACAAGTTCAATTGGTTTGAAGATAATAGTGGCACACCAAACTTGGATGCCAACATAGCTGGATCCTTGCTTAAGGAGTTTACTACTCTCTTGCCCCTACTTTC
Organism: Adiantum capillus-veneris; assembly: GCF_014529385.1. Lineage (NCBI taxonomy): Eukaryota > Viridiplantae > Streptophyta > Polypodiopsida > Polypodiales > Pteridaceae > Adiantum > Adiantum capillus-veneris. The sequence goes on from NC_140946.1 coordinate 140,438,244, forward strand.
TTGAACATAACTTAGCTTGTTATTGTAGAATGGTAGCTGTGAAGATGCACAAGATGAGCTTTCCACTTCAATTGAATTGTTGTCAAGTTCTTCCCTTAGAACTTGGGCATTGAACAGGCCCCATTCTTCCATTATGTCTTGAAACTTTGTAAATAGGTCATGAACCTCTGTGATTGGAGATTGTCCTAGCCAATTGAGTGAAATAACAGATCAAATGTCATATGTATTATTTAGATTCAAAAGGTATGGTAGAAGCTCATTGCAAAGAAGATAGTCAGGACTCCCTTGAAAAATTTCAGGATATAAGCAGTTATCTTTTCGATTAATACATCCCTTGAAAGGGCTATCATCAATGAGCAATGTATTATTTGTACTGCATAAATTCATGCACTGATAACAAACCCTCAACAGAGACTTAAACATAGCCTCAACATTAGGCTTATCCGGTCTATACACTTTTTGAAGATTATGTATGTAGCAATCTTCTTGTCCCCATACCATAAAGAAATGATATTTTTTATGTGCATGCTTTTCAAGAGTGTTCCCATAAGTGCAAACATTCTTTTGTAGCATGGTGGACCAAATACCAACATGAAAATACTGACATATCTCATCCAAAAATTCAAAACAACCCAGGCGAACAACAATTGTGGTGTGACCAAGGTCAATTTTGACACAATCTGTACATGAATGCCTCTTGTCTTCTTTGCTGAGTAAAACTCCATTAAGATCAAGAATGAGTGCATGTTTCTTTATGCTGATTGCATGAGAATTTTTTTTTGCATACGATACAAAAGAATGATAACAATTTAAGGTTTTGCACTTAAAAATCTCAGAACAAGGAACCATATATTTGCAGCACACAATTGTAAATTGCACACATTTATTTATGTCTCATACTCCCATACTCATCTATAATGATGTCTCTTAAAAGTGATTGCATTTCTCTATTAATGTGGGAAGATTGAAAGACTAGTTTATCTCCATCTCTCTCAAAAGAATATAAGCTTCCAAGTGGCCTAAGTTTTCGTGCATCAGACGTAACTCCTCAACTTTGATGTCTACTTGTGGCACACTGGATCCTTGATTTCGAATGTCAATTTCACCTGCAAAGAAAACATAATATAATTTTGTATTATCTTCCAAAAAGGGCCATATCTATATTGAACACATTGGAAAAATAAGTACCTTTGTTTTTCTCACCAACTTCAATCCCTTGCTCCCTTTCTTGAATGCTTTGTACTTTGTTTGTATTTGGTGTCGCTTTTCCTGTCCCTTTGTCAATTTTTTCTTGTACGTCCTTGGTTGCAAGAGTGGTTTGGAGATCTTCATTGGCTTCACCCTTCTTCTCACTACCCTCTGCATCTTCATCTCTTTGAGGCATGTTGCTAGTGTCGTGTGAAGGTTTTGGAGAATTTTGCACAACAAAATCACTTTGATGCTCTACCACCACCATCTCCTCTTCACTATTCCTAATGTTTCTTTCATGAATTTGGGTCTCTCTAGTGGTAGGTAGCTTGTTGTCGCTCCCTTTAGTCAGTCATTTGAAGTTTTTTGAGAGGTTTGTTCTACAAGATCACTTTTGTGCTCTACAATATCACCTTTATGAAACTGGGTCTCTCCAACAATCGTGGGTAGCACTTGTGCTGCTTGAGATATGTTACTTTCATCTTCATTTTTGTTGTCTTCATTTGAAAGATGAAAAAAGCCATTTTTTCCTATTTAGAAAATAGTCTAGTGGATTTTCAATAACCATAGAATCCATTTCATTTCCATCTAACCCAAACGTTTTATGCTAGACAGGCTTCATTGAACACATTAACACAAAATGCTCACCTAGAATGATATCTACAACACATTTGAAAGTGAAGCTTAATCTTAAGCTCCAACCTAAGGCTTAAGTCTCAAAGTTTAGGATTTTTTTTCAAGCCTAAAACTTAAGTTTCAAAGTTTATGCTTATGTTTCAAGTTTAAAATGTAAGCCCTAAGCCCCTTTTAGTCTTTATCAGTCACTATGTGAAAACCTTTTATATTATGTGCGCTCAAGACCTATTTATAAAACCCCTTATCTATGAATTTTTCAAGGTATGATCCATTTTTCTTCATAATCTATACGTATTTTGTTATTTGTAACATTATTTTGCTACAATGCTCATGAGGCTGGACTCACATGGTAGTGCTACACTAACATACGAAGGCAAGGCTTGAACTTAAGTTCAATCCTACAAAATAAATTTCAATTTATTGTTATCGATTACGACTCTTTCTTAACATATGTAATTGCTACAATAGGATATGAGGTAGGATTCTATGACAAAGACTTTTGTCGTCTATGACAAGGACTTTTGTCGTTCAAACTCATACACATGATAATGTGATGCTCACCTAACATGCTACCTATTTCACATTTGAAGGTGAGACTCAAACTTAAGTTTATGCATAAGGCTTAAGTATTAACCTTAGGCTTATGTTTAAAGTGTAAGGCTTAAGTCTCAAGCCCTTTCTAGTCTCAACGCATTCACTATGTATAAAATTATTATATTGTGCACATCCCCAAGGCCTATTCAAAAAACCTCTTAACCATGAATTTTTCAAGGTATGATCCTTTTTACTTCATAATCCGTAAGTACTGTTATTTGGAAGATTCTATTACGACAATGCTCTTGAGATTGGCCTAACATGGTAGTGCTCATGAGCTCGCCCTCACATGGTAATGCTACACTAACATGTGGAGGCAAGGCTCAAACTTAAGTTCGAGCCTACAAACTAAATTTCAATGCTTTGTTAGGTACAAAGACATTATGAGTTTCACGTAACATATGCAAGTGCTACACTAGGATATGGAATTTCAAGTCTCACTTAGAACAACTCAGCTAGGACTTTTGTGATTGAAGTTCATACACAAGTGCTCATTAGCTCTCCTTGTTAGGCTTGAACTTAAAATTGAGCCTCATTAGTGTTTGGTAATGCTATTATTGTCTCACCAAAACCAAAATTTCTTACTCTTAATACACATCTATATGTTAGCTATGATATGTGAATTTGCACTTTAAATAGAAAACATGTGCTTTGTGATGGCTCAAACTCAAGTTTGATCTCCCCATGATTTTTTAAATCAACAACGATTAAATCTAACTAAAATGACATACTTTTAGATAAAGACACAAGGTAGTATTAAGAAAATAGTGTTTAAAGGACCTAAAGTATCACAATTGATCAATTCGATATACTATCCTACCTTTTTACACTTTAGGAGTCTATTGGTACATCATAATGGCATGCATCATTAAACCTAGTATCAAAAATACCCCAAGAAGCATTCGCACCTTTTCATCAGCTACAATGTCTTGAGGAGCTCTATCATCCTCTTGTGTATCCTCATTGCCTGCATCATCATCCTCATTATCTTCAGCATTTTCTCTTTTACACACTCAACATCCACAACTGGACTGATTTCTCCAACATTGTCTCTCCCCCCTTGATGGTCAAAATTCGTAGCTTCTTGAACTTCGCTATCATCCATGTTGTCTACATTATCATTGTCTTCATGTCCATCAACATCCTCTCCACTGCTTTGTTTCTCATCGATGTCAAGATTGTTAAGGTCTCTTTTTCTGTATCATCCAGTTCCACTGTTTGTCTCGCAAGTGATGCTTGACTTGCACCACACCACTCTTGCAAGGACAGATCGCTCTCCAAAATACTAGAGCATTGAGATTCTAACTCCATTGCCTGAAAATCATCTTTACATAGAGCAATTGCCCTTCTCTTCTTCGACAAGCTTTGCTCCAACACAACTCCACCGCAAAAAAAATCTAAAACATAGCTTTGCTCAGGATAAAACCCTGTGATAAGGCCATCAATGAAGTTTCTATCAAGAAATTCATGTTCCTTGCCACAAGAACCTGATAAAAAGACTCTTTTTGTATGAGCCTTGCCAATAGCCTCAAACCTATCAACCTTGCTAACAAAAAGAGCAACCATTGTAGAGTCCACAGTCCCATCTATCCATGAGTCATCTCTTGTTGGTTGGATATTTCCATATTCAATATGGACCTTAGTTGGCTGGCTAGAAACCCCTTCAACAAGCATTTTGATATTGATGAAATCAATGAAACACACTAGCACATATTCGTATTGTGCATTCAATGTCTTTAGATTGAGTGCCAAATTTGCAAAAAAAACCTATAGAGAGTTTTTCTTTAGTACCATGAAGATCCAAGACGATCAATTGAAATGGTACATGCTCTGTATTGCAAAAGTCTTTGATCTTCCCCTTATCAAAGCCCACCCCCTTGATTCTCCATGGAATAGACTCATCTTGAGATATTATGCCCATATTAGCGCTATAAAGATGATTGAGGAGAGTTACTACACTTTTTGGAAGTGAGGGTGGAGTCTTCTTTGCTCTGTTGAGGGAGTCCTTGACATAGTACTGGCTATAGCTCATCATTTGATTGTACTCATGCTCTCCTAGCTTGTACTTCTCACAAACTTGATCTCAAGATAAATTTTCCCTTGTCAAATCAAAGAAGAATGATATTATTGCTTGTTTCAACACTCAATCTGTTTTTAGCTTCCAAGCCTTCTCATCCATGTCCATTCTATGAGGGGCATGCTTGCCCTTCTTTAGCAAGATGGTTTTGTCCAGGATTGCATTTTGCAGTTCAAGAACTTCTCTACCCTCCAGGCCTAAAATGCACCTGAACAATGTAGGTGCCAGCGTTGCTGTGCCACGTGCTTGTCGAATCTGACCACCCTTCATAGTTAGAAATCTAGGATTTTTGCCAGAACCTTCGTCAATCATTTCTCCCTTTGTATTTGGTAGCAAGCCTTGAGCATATTGTCTCATAATCTTGACCCAATTCTTCCATATCTGCTCATCACATATAAGCAAATGCAATTCGGTCTTGACAAATCCCTTTTGAAGTGTGTGCTCTGTTGCCTCAACAAAGGTCTGCAAAATTGAAAATTCCAACATCAATATTGAAAAGGCTCTAACTTGTGGGATTGAGACGCATACTTAATAAGTTCAAGCCTGGCTAGATTGAATTGTTTCTTAATATGCTCACATACATCTATGCAAAGTCCAAAATACATGGGTATATGTAAGTGGGGCTCAAACTTAAGTTCGAGCCTCGCTTGTTAGTGCTATAGCCTAATATGCAAGTACACTAAATCTTAAGTTAAAACCTCACTTTAAGTTCTAAATGAGCACATGGAGGTCTTGCTTGAGCCTATGATAGACTCTAGTTTACAAATCAATATTGATAAAAAAGACTCGCATCCATGTTTTCAAAGAATCAAACAAGTACCTTCCAAGCCTCAAAGTCCTTCTTGGTTTGGTTGACACCAGGTGGTGGCTTAGAAGGAAAACCATTTGCATGCCATTGTGCTCATGCTTGCATAAGTTGGTCAAGAAATGGCTCCTTTTGCATTGGCATTGCAACAGATAGATTCGCATCTTTGGAGATTTCGTGAGAGATCTTCCGTGGGCAATTGAGAATAATCTTTGATTGTCTATATTTGAGTTGACATTGCAACAGATAGATTCGCATCTTTAAAGATTTCGTGAGAGATCTTTCGTGGGAAATTGAGAATAATCTTTGATTGTCTATATTTGAATTGTTGATGCAATTGTGGGGTAACTTTTGCAACTTTTGCACCCTGCAAACATTTTGCAGCACTAATGAAGTGTTGTCCAGAGATGATCCAATAATCAACATTGCGAACATCCTCCTTGGCAAGTTTGTCAAGAGGATTTTTTTTGGAAACATCACAAGGCATCAAAATTTCCAAAATCTCCTCTTGCTTTGGTTCTTGAATGAAGTCTAAAGTCAAAATCCTGACCCAATCTAGATTTAATCTTCTGTACACATAGTTTGATGAAGCAGGAAAACACCTTGTCACGTCAATGCTAAAGACTTCATTAATGCCAAAAGGATAGAATCCCTTCTTGATTTCTAAGGAGTTCAGTGCCCTGTTATCTTCGGATGGAGTTTCCATTTCCATCAACTCCTCTTCGGCACTCTTTTTCATCTTCCTCTTTGCTAGTTTTTGTCGATCTTCCTCAAGAGTAGAATCATCCTTTGCCTTTCTTTTTCTTCCAAGTCCTTGTGCATCTTTCTCTTGTGAACCTTCTTGCTCCTCTAAATTAATGGTGGCAGTGATCTTCTCTGCATGTGTTGAAGCGCTTACACGGGCACCTCTTGATGCTGCAAGTGCACTCCTAACTATGGCTTTCCCTGTCTTCTTCACAAATTTCATAGATAGTGCCCCTATTGGTTTCTTTGTAGGTACAATCTTCTTTGGTAAGCTCAAGACTTTCTTTGCATGTTTCACTACCTTCACTCGGTCTTCCACACAATCCACACCTGAGTCTTCTTGATTAGTGAAGCTAGAGATCTTCAATCCTAATTTTACAATAGAGTTTTCTTTTCCTAGTTTGCTACCATTCATGTCTACTGCAAAACTTGTTTGCCTTTGTGGTCTCTCCAATAGGTAGCACATTACATGCAAAGCATGGCATTTTTGTTGCATCCACATCATCTTTGACACCCACAACAATCGCCACGTCTCCATATTTCATATCACCTTGTGACAAATATAGATGTATGTCACCTTTGTAGGTATCCACAAGCCAGTTCACTCCTTCTTCTTTTGTTAATTCGAAGGTCTTGTCAACCTTTATTCTTGGAGCAGTAGTTTTGGCGCGAGTGGACATTCCAAGAACATCAAGTGTGAAGACTTGTGCACCCTGCTCTAGTATACTTGGTACATTGGAAGCCTCCATTCCTAAAACAACAAAAAAGAACAATTTTAGAACCTAAACAAGGAGCACATGTTTAAGTTAAATAGTACATTTTAAAAAATACACTAGCATGTGTAGGCGACGCTCAAACTTAAGTTTGAGCCAAAAGATGTTGTTTTGTGCCCTTGCTAGCCACAAGGATGTCATGAGAGTAGTCTTGCAAGATAGTGCTACATTAAATTTGAGCCTAAAAGTGAATCTCTATGATTTTTCTAGCCAGAAGGATTTCATGAGGCTAGGCATGCACCCTAGTGCTACATTAGCATATGGAGAGGAAGCTCAAACTTAAGTTTGAGTCTAAAAGTGATTTTTTATTCCTTGATACACTTGAGGCTAGAACTTAAGCTCGAGCCTAAAGGTGCTATTCTATGACCTTAGTAGCCACAAATATGTCATCAAGCTAGCCTTGCATGCTAGTGCTACACTCAAATATGCAAGTGGGGATCAAAATTAAGTTTGAGCCTCTTGTCATTGGTAACCAGAAGGATGTCATGAGGCTAAACTTAAGCTCAATACTAAGTGTTTTTCTATTCTTTCATGAATCCTAAAAGGACTTTGTGAATCTAGATTTGCATGATAGTGCTATACTAACATATCTAGGTGAGGCTCAAAATTAAGCTCAAGTATCTTGCCTCTAGTAGCCACAAGGATGTCATGAGTCTAGCCTTACACCCTAGTGCTACAATAGCATATGCAAATAAGGCTAGCCACAAGGATGTCACGAGGCAAGGTTCAGAATTAAGTTCGAGCCTCTTGCCCTTAGTAGACACAAGGATGTCAAGCCTTGCATCCTAGTTCTACACTAGGATATGAAAATGAGGCTTGAACTTAGGCTCAAGCATAAGGTGCTATTCTATACCCATGGTAGCCACAAGGATGGCATCAAGCTAGCCTTGCATTCTAGTGCTACATTAGCCTATGAAAGTGAGGATCAAACTCAAGTTTGAGCCTCTTGGATTTAGTATCTCTAAAGGATGAGGCTAGACTTACTCCCTAGTGATACAATAGCCTATACAGTTGAGGCTTGAACTTAAGCTCGAGCTTCAAAGTGTTTTTCTTTTCCTTTGGTATCCACAAGGATGTCATGAAGCTAGACATGCATCATAGTCCTATACTGACATTTGTAGACAAGGTCTGTACTTAAGTGCCAACCTCTTCCCATTGTTTGCCATAAGGATGTTATTCTATGACCTTGGTAGCTACAAGGATTTCATGAGGCTAACCTTTCACCCTAGTGCTACAGTACGAAATACTCAAACTTTAGCTCGAGCCTAAAGATATTTTGCCATGTCCTTGATAGCCACAAGGATGTCATGAGGTTGTGCCCTTGCATGGTAGGGCTACACTGCAAGCAAGGCTCTTGCCATTGGTAGCTACAAGGATGTCAGGAGGATGGGCTTGTATAGTAGTTCTTTGCTATAGGAGCATAGAAAGTTAAGGCTCAAACTTAAGTTTGAGCCTAGATGTGTTATCCCATGCCCTTGGTAGTATCCTCATTGATGTCATGCGGGTAGCATTGCACAATAGCGCTACACTAGCATAGACATGAATGGATCAAACTTAAGTTTGAGCCTCTTACCATTGGTAGCCAAGGATCTGATGAAGCTACCTTTGAACCCTCGTGCTACACTAGCACATGTAGTTGAGGCTCAAACTTGTTCGATCCTAGAGCTATTATTCTCTGGCCCTGGTTAAGTCTCAAGCACTTTCATGAGGCAACGCTATCATGCTAAAATATCCACAATAAGCTCATGAGGCCACACTAGAGTGGAATATGCTAGTGCTTTGATAGCATTAGAAGGTGAGGTTTAAGCTACATCAGTTCATTGTTCTAGTTTCTCAGCAAGGAAACAAGGCACCAAAAATGAGCTAAATATCAAAAGCAAAGAATCTACGTCAAGTGGCAATGTCACACTCAGTACCCAACCAAATAAGTGTTGTTATCTATCTTTTTCTTTAAGTGGTTATTGATTAAGTACTTAATTAGAGCTTTTAAAAAATTTAATTAGAGTACTTATTGATTAAGTACTCTAGTTAGAGAATAGTCACTTACTTTCAATTTATCGAGCGTGATTTTAGACGTAGTTGTAGTTTGACTAACTTAGTGAAAGAGTTTAGAAGCTGTATCAAAGAGGCGGTAGCAAACAATTATGAGTGCATGTAGTCATTAATGAAGAGAATTAAATAGAGATTAGAAACTAATAGAATGAGATTGAAGACTAAATTTTGAGATGCATTCAGAATTGAAAAAGGACAATAGATTAGAGGAGAGAAAAAGGTTAGTATCTGAGAGGAGAGTAAAGTTTAGAACCTGTAAATGTAATCTCAGAAGACAAGTTACAATGGTTAGTAGAATGAAATTTTGATTGATGCAGGTTTAGGAGAGATTAAGATGAAGGGAGGGAGTGATTAAGAGGAGGCAAGGAAGATTACATAGAGAGATTAGAAGAGATTAGGGAGTGATTAAGAGGAGCTGAGGGTAATTATACAGAAAGATTAGAAGAATATATCTCACACACACACACACACACACACACACACGAGAGAGAGAGAGAGAGAGAGAGAGAGAGAGAGAGAGAGAGAGAGAGAGAGAGAGAGAGAGAGAGAGAGAGAGAGAGAGACAAAGAGGTGCACCTGGATAAGCCTTTTTGCATGTGAAATTCAAATTTCAAATCTAGAAACCACTGCTATAACAGATCTTCACCTGCAATCAAAAAGATAAAGACACACACAAACACACACAGAGAGAGAGAGAGAGTTAATATAGAGCGTTTTGGGACTGCCAATAGATACATAGAGGAGAGGGAGATGCAGAAGTAAAGAATCTTACTTGTCACGTTGTCGTCGGTTTTTCACAGTCTGCAAAAAATCCAAACCCTATTTTAATGTAGAAGAGAGAGAGAGAGAGAGAGAGAGAGAGAGAGAGAGAGAGAGAGAGAGAGAGAATTAATGTAGAGGTGTGAGAAAAAGCCTTGTGGTGCCGTGAGCAGAAGCGCAGAGGGCAAGGAGACACGGGAGTAAAGAATCTCACCTGTCGCACCGTCATCGAATTCGTCACCGTCTGTAGAAAAATCCAAACCTATTATAATAAAGAAGGTTTCAAAAGCGTTAAAAAGGCTTTAATAGCTTTTCCCACCAACCCTACCGAGGTTAGATTAGCAAACACACATGTGTGGACCAAAACTAATGGTTTTCATAATGGTTAAAAGAAGTGGGAAAAAAAACTTTTCACGAAAATCAGCATAACTTTCACATATGGAGTTTGATTGCAAACTTTTTTTATGAGCCTGTAGCTTGAGAGAGGCTCTACGCTTTTGTGAACAAACCTGTTCAAAATATCTATTTATATCAATAGGTTTTATGAACAATTTTCAAAGGAACGACGTTTAAGGGGTCAAAAAATTCGACGAAGTTAGGGGTGTCTAGAACTAGTTTTTTTAGAGTTTTTGGGAGATATTATTGACAAGTTGGACAGTTTTGACTTCCCTTGGCTAAAACCTCTTAAGGTCAATGAATGAGGAACCCACCTCCACCAACCCTCTTGCTTAACCGATTTCGTGGCACCTTTTTGCATGTAAAACTCATGTAAAACTGTCCTGCTACAACACGTAAAACACTAGGACTATAATCACCAAGACTTGATTTACACATAAACAATTAAGAAAAAAACCTCATTGTATTTTGAATTTCCATCAAGGCTCAATTGTCACGGCATAATCTCCAAGGCCACCTATACTCAAACTAATGTTCTATCCTAAAAGAAAACTATATGACTAACTAGGCTCGAACTTAAGTTTGAGCCACTCATGCAACTACTTTGAAGCTTTACCTTCTTGTAAGCTCCGACTCTTTAGATAGGTCATTCAAGGAAACTTAGGTTTGATGTAAAGCTCATCATCACCTTGGCTCCACCTTACAACTCTTTAAATGTATAATGCAGCTTAAACTTCAATTTGAGTCTCCTTCCAAATTCAAGGCTAGTTCAACATAGCTTGGGTTTTTTCTCACACCTCTTGTTGCTTGTAGATTTTTAACACTTGAATGTGCATCTATGCTCAAACTTGAGTTTGAGCCTTCTACCAAATTCCATGGGTGCCTCCATGTAACTTGGGCTCCATCTTGCAATCTGTGTGAGACAAGTATAGAATCCTAACACTTGGATGTATATTTAGGCTCAAACTTGAGATCGACCCACCTACAAAATTACATACTTCCTCTATGAAACTTTGGTTTTGTGAAACTCTTTTTAGCTAGGTATTTATGACACTTAGATGTACATCTAAGTGCTAGAAATACTCTAAGCTCAAATTTGAGTTTGAGCCTCCTACCATTCTCCATGGGTTGATTCAATGTAACTTGGGCTCCATCTTGAAACTATTGCTAGCTATAGATTTCTAGCACATATATGTACATCTAGGCTCCAACATCAATTTAAACATTCCATTAAAATCCATGGGTGACTCGATGTAGCTTGGGATCCATCTTGCAACTCTTGTCATCTTCAGATTTTTGGCACTTGATTCTACATCTAGGCTCAAACTTGAGCTTGATCCTTGTTTGCGGGTCGCCGCGACGGACGTCCATAGCATAGCTCTCAAGAATCAACATAAAATTATCGATACAGGGGAAGCGACTCGAATGAAGCATGGAAACTCACTAGGGTGTCAATCCTAATGAAGTGAACTCAAAGAGATGCAACTACTAACTCTACAAGCAAATCAAACGCACGAAAGCCAAGTAATCTGCCTATGTCCTTCTACACAGCTCTACAGTCATCACGCCTGTTCACCATGCAAATCATATCGAAATCGCACGAAACTTGAAGGGAAGCTACAGGGGACTATCAGGAACATATCCTATCGCTGTCACAGCATTCTGGAGAGGTACACGATCACGATCGTTCGTCCCACAGTACGCAAAAACAGTAAACGAATGATCCTAAAGGGTCGTTTTTAGGTCCCTAAAGCCTCTCCTAGGGTCAAAACAACATAAAATACGCATATAAAAACTCAAAACAGCGATTTAAGGCCTAAACGAACACGTTTGAAACCTTCACCGAATCTTGAATGCTTACACTTGAATGAAAGAGCAGAGTAAGAGGAACACAATGCAAGAAACAAAACTGAATTCGAATTACCGTAGCCACAGAAGCGATGATTACAAGTTGGAGCAAAGAGGTAGCTCTCTGTACGTAACACAGTAGTCCCTTATCTTCACAAAAAATGATCTCCCCTTTCCCACTAACCTTAGTGTATTATATACCTAGGGCTTTCTAAAGTGGCCGGCGGCCAACTTCTCATGGACCTTTACATACATCATTTGAAAAATTACATCTTTGACTCAGACTTGACATAGGCGATTGTCATTAGACTTTTACAGGGTTTGATGTATTAAACATCGGAAAAATAATGTGACCACATCAAAATTTTGGCCGGCTGACCCCACGGGCGCCTTGGCTAGGTGGGCACTTGTATGTTGTTATCACCTCCAAACAATCCCCCCTTCCTAGCTCGTGTCGTCCCTTGACACGACCTTGTGCAGTCTTGCTATAGGGTTGTCTGCCGCTTTGTCTTCAAGGTTGATCTTCATCTTGTGAAGCGCGTTGTCGTTGATGCCGCTCTTCCCTTCCTTGAGTGATGCATAACTGTCATGTTGTTGATACATGATTTGAGATTTGATTATCGAGGCAACGTTTCTTTTTGTTGTGCATTCGCCTCTTGGTTGTTGTCAATCTTAGTTGCCGTAAAGATGGATGTTGAAGTGTTTGATCGTGTAGAACTGATCCTCCTTTTGGCGTGGACTTTATGATAGATATTCTTTCAAGGTCCGCTGCAATGTGAGCTGTCTGCAATAGGTCACCAATGTTGAAGCACTGTGTGAGCTATTTTTTATTTTTGTGGATAGCTCGTTTGCTAAATTTCTCATTGCTTGATTTTGTAGGCCATTCTTTGACTTTCCATTGTTGGATGGAGCTTTGTTGTCACCCTTGAAGATAAAAGATGCTCTTGATAAGCATATGGAGACTTGCTGTTTTGGCTCCAAGTTGTTTTTTATGGATTGGGTAGCCCTTTCCTTATTTTTGATGTAGAAGGAATATATACAAGAAGTTGATGATGAGGTCTAGATTAGGGTCTTAAAACCTGGATGACCAAAGGGAAAAACCCAGTGGGAAAAAAGTGTCTTTGGTATACGCTCTTATTGGAGTTGAGCATTTGGACTGGAAGTACCTGTCATGCAAGGTGAGTGCTTGGGAGAAACAAAGGAAGAGTGCCTAATGTAAGTGCCAATTATGGGACACTCTATATGCTTATGAGAAGTTTTCAAACAAAAGCATGTAGTGTAAAAGATGGAGTTGATGGGTGCTTCAAGGAACAAATGTAGCACATGTGACATCAAAGGACGTCTCAATAGCTTGAACGTTTCCAAGAAGGGTTTTCGATGTAGAAGATTCTCCACTCATTCCTCACTATGCATAGTGTGTGAGTGTCTTTTGGACTCTCTTCTTCACTATACCAAACTTAAAATACATAGACTTGGACTCTTATGCTCACCTATACCAGCATGAGCGACACAACATAAATATGCTCAACTCCTCCACCTTGAGCAGTACCTAGAATAGCTAAGACTCTTAGACCACAGAGAATATTACTTGAAGCTTTGGGACTAATGCCTTGCTCATTTAGTGGCTCAGCTACCCGACTCTTGACTTTCATGCCATGTATTTTTAATGGCGACTTGGAATTACCTGTTCATGGCCTGAAACCCAATGCCATAAGTTCTTGAGATTAAGGCCTCTATCATTGTGTTGGTCTTTGGATGCCACCATTTTGTCGAGTAGGTTGGCATATTTTGGCTCCTCTTGGCTTGCTTGTTGTATGTTGATACTGCTTTGTAAAACAAGTCCTTCAGCACTGATAGGGCTTGATGTAGCCTTTGCATTAATTTCCATGAGAAGCGATTGTCGAGATGTATGGGTTCTCTGTGATTGAGTTTCCACTAGCAATTTGGAAACCCATCTTGTTTTTGGTCCTTGTGTGACTGTCTTTGGCATTTTATCTTCTTCTACAATTTGATGGACACTAGGCTTTGGTATCCAAACCTGATGATTTCCGTTGTAAAAGCCTTGCTTTTGTAATTGATGACAAGGTATCCATCTGTAGATTGCAGTAGCCTTGGTTGTAATTGGTCTCCATTGGCTCTTTGTTGTTGTTGATTGTCTTTGTGTGGGGTCCTTTGCTACTTGGTTGGTCTTAGTGGCTCTAGGTTGAGCAACTACTTTGGGTAACCATATTTGGGTGCTACCTTCATAGAATCCTTGTGCTTCGAGTAGCTTCACTGGAATCACTCGCTGATTCACCTGTTTGTGTTGGGTATCTTTGTTGAAGTCTGATTTCGGTACCCAAACTTTTCGCGTTGCCCGCTTGGAAGGTCTTTTTGTTTGCCTTTTGTTGGTGTTCTTTCGCTTCCCTGAGTGTTTTGTATTCCGTTGATAGCACGTCTTGTTCCTTGTAGAACTCGTTGATTGAGGTGGGTAGGTCCAGGCTGTTACTTTAGGGTTTTTGGCCCAAACATTAGTGTTTCCATGGAAGTAGCCTTGAGCAGTGATTGACTCATTTGATGCTATCCACCCTGTCACCTTTTGCTGTTGTGGTTGAACTCGTGTTTCATGTATCCAAACTGGGTCTTTGACTTGGATGTGCTGTTTGGATACCAACACCTGCTTGTCATTCTTCGGCTTCTTCTGGATGCTTTTTTGTGATGGAAACTTTGGTTGATAGACTTTTTGCTTTGGCTTCCATTACATTGTTGATGGTGTGGCTCTTGATGTAGAGGCTTCGTGGGAAATTTGATGGAAGCTCGTTGAAGGTATAGTCGTCTGGCGAGGTTGATATACTTCAATGTTTACCTTTGCTTTACCTTTTTCCATGATGGTTGGCGATTTCTTCTCTGCATGGATTTGAGAAGCTTCATTGAGTCTTGCCGTTGTTGTTGTTGAAGCTTTTGATTGTTGTCGAAAGAAGATGTTCCTCCAGCTTTCTGTCAGGACCAGGCTCTCTTTGATATGATGGGAGTTGATTATGTGGAAAGTATCTTTATACTCCCCGGTACTCAATTTGAGTACAGCTTCTGCCACTCCAAAGCTAGGAATCGACATTTTTGAACTTGTGTAAACTGTTTCTTCTAGCTCATTGATTGGTGGCTTTCCCATCATGATCCATGTTCCATAAGTCATTAGATTCTTAGTAGCATAAGGATCAATCGCAGCCGAACATGTAACCTTGAGCCCTGTTTGTCCGCATAAATTGAATTTGATAGTCCATCTTCTTCCTTGTCCCTGTTCTTCTTTTGATCTTGTGTTTGTTGAAGATTTGCCGTTGAACTTGGAAGATTTTCTCCTTCATCTACTTTCAGTTGCACTTTTTCTGGAGTCGGCTTCTTTGTTTCTTCAGGTATGTCAATAATGACATATTCTTGTGGTTTCTCTGCTTTCTTCATGTGCACTTTGGCATCATGCTCCATGACGTAGCTATTTGTTTCACCTTTTCTGCCTTCACACTCACAAATCTCGTTAGCTTCCTTCAACACCTTTATCGTAAATACGGGAGTTATATCATACCCTTCCTCATCACAAAATTTAGTTGGGGTCACCTCATTCACACACACATCCAAGGTTGCCAATATTTGATTCCATCCAAATGGCTCAAATAACTCCTCTGGAAAGGGTTCCGGTATGTAAGCTTCATCGTCCATTGATCTTTCTAGGATGCAATCCTCCTTCACTGAACTTCCACACTTCGAAGCACCACACATCCAAAGTTCTTGTTTGGTTTGTAGCCACGCAGGTATCTCTTTCCCATTGCCTATAGTAGAGTCAATTTCTTCTATAGGAGTTCTATTCGCATCTCTACAGCTATGGTCTTTTATGCTTATTTTTGTTGTGATCTTTTTATGTCTCAAGTAGATATAGTCATAGCCCCAATCTTGAACCATCTTAAGTTGACGCATGAAAGGTCTCCCTAAAATGATATCAAAATTTTTCCCTTTTCCAAAATCTAATATTGCAAATGTATGGTCATATTCAATTCCACAAGAAGTCACAATAATTTGCTCTAGGATACCTAGAGGTTTTTCCGTGTATCCATCTGCAAGTTGCAGCTTCATTCTAGTTTTCCTAAGCGCTGGTCTACCCCATTTTTTCCAAATATCTTTTGTGGCTATGGCTACTCCAGCCCCACTATCAAGTATAGCCAATGTTTTAAATCCTTTGTATTCCACAGGTAAGGTGGTGTTTCCTTCTTCTCCTTCGCAATATTCCCCCACCTTGTTTATTGGCACAGGTTTAGCATCTGCACTTTCTTGTTGAGTTTTGTTTGATTGTTCATTTGAGGGTAAATCTTGAAGAGGTATCTTTAATCCCATCTTCCCCAAATTGTTGCCTACTTCATCCCATACATGTGGTCTAATCTTAAGCAGTTAAGATAGAGTAATGGTGCACTGTATTGGAGTTGACATCAACTCTTGCATACTCTTTGTATCCATCATCTTGGATATGGCTCTCCTCTGAGATGGCACCACTCTAGTCTCTGAGCCTACCTCCTATTCTCCTATGTATGAGGGTAAGGTCTTCAAGGACTTTGGTTTGCTTTCAATTGAAACTTCCGTCCCTGCATCTCCATTTAGAGATTGAATGTCTCCCTGATAGACTTCATTCCCTGTATTGATCTCAATTATGGGTGCAGATTGGAAAGTCGCACTTCCATCATTTGCACTTCTAATTGCTTCCCACAATTCATTTGGCCATGGATCATCTATCTCTGGGATAGGTGCCATAAATTGTGATTTTGACCTTGCATCATTAGTGGTGTTGGCCACTACTCGATCATCTAGTTGAATTTCTAGGTTGTTGGTTTCTTGTGCTACAGTCTTTGCTTGCACATCCTTTTGTGATTCTAGCTCAATGTTTCTTTGAGTTAATGTTTCAACAACCTTTGCCTTAGGCATTTCAAATCCAACACTTTTTGGTTTTGTTTCTGGAGGTGGAATTGGTGCTTCAGGCTCCATCATTGCCTGTGCAATTTTTACCAATTCCTTACACATTTTCAACCTCTCAGTCCCTACCTCAGCATGAGGATATTTCATCCCTCGTTGCTCTAGGGTTTGGTTGGGTTTCAATCTAGCCTCATATGCTTCCAGTGCAGCATCTAATGGCTCTAGGACTTTGTCTACCAACACAGATCCTCCGGAAGACGCCTTCCTTGGTTTCTTATCGCTCACCACCGTTTTATTTTCCCGTTGTTGTTTTAACTGCTCCTTTGTCTCTTCTAATTATGTTTGTAGTGCAGTTTGATTTGTTATTGTTTTTGCTTTAATTCTGTCTCTTTTGGCTTTCCAGGATTTTCTCCCAGTCCTCACTGACACACTAGCTATTTCCCCTTGTTTGGGTTGTTGATCTTTCTCCTCATTAGCTTGGTCCTCAGCATTTTCTTTTGATTGGGCTCTAGTCACTACCTTCACAGGAATTTTGGATTCTTCCTCTGATCCACTTGGAGAAGGTAACACTCCCACAACATTCATTGTCGTTTTCCCCTGTTTGTTTGGGTGTTTTGGACAATTTGGAACAATGTGTGTAATGGCACACTCCGAACAATATCCAATTATCTCTACACGAGAACAATTCTTGGCCCAATGATTACCTACACACTTGTAGCATGGTCCCTCTTGTTGAGTCACTGGTGGGACAATTGATGGTTGTTCTTGCTTAGCCAGAATGGTCTCTGATCTACGCTCTTGATTGG
Organism: Adiantum capillus-veneris; assembly: GCF_014529385.1. NCBI lineage: Eukaryota > Viridiplantae > Streptophyta > Polypodiopsida > Polypodiales > Pteridaceae > Adiantum > Adiantum capillus-veneris. The sequence goes on from NC_140946.1 coordinate 140,455,851, forward strand.
CTATGAACATTAGAGTGTCCTCATTCAATGAATAGAGTTTTCTCATAGGTTCTTGCCCTAGCCTAGGTTGTGATACCTCAGCTCTTTGTAAAGCCCTTGATACAACCCTATTTTGAAATAATGGATGATTTGGGACTGGCATTTGTTTTTCTATTTGATGTCCAAATAGTATCCCCCTCATGTAGGTTTGATTATACTAGCACTCACTCATCTCATGATTGGTCCATTTTTGCTCAATGGCACACCATTTTATTCGTTGTGCTACTTGTGTTGCTAGCTCATTTAGGTTGGTCATTAAATGAGACATAACCACTTGCCTTGTGTTGGTTTCACTAGATACTAAAGGAGCATTATCCATAGTGATCTTTGTATCACCAATCTCCTCGCCATAGGCTTTACAATTGTCAACTAGGTATAACGCTTCTCTCGTGACTTGTTCAAAGGAAGTACATCCTTTTAAGTGCAAATCTTTCTTGAGAGTTTCATTTTTCAAACGAATTGATAATCTTTCATACTGTGGTTACTCGCGTTCCGGACATCTCCCTACATATTGTTTGAAACATAGTGATGCTTCCTTCACTCTCTCATCTTCTTTTTGCTTGAATGCATAGATTTGGGACACTGTGTTATGCTTGATTCCCCTTTTAGAGAATTCCACAACGAATTCTTGCAACAGTTGTTCAACGTTTGAGAAGGCATTTTTGTCCAATGGTTGGAACCAATTCAATGCTATCCCTTCCAAGGTTAAGCCAAATCCCTCATACTGTGTATGAAAATAAAATACTTGTTTGGCTCTTAACACTTGTTTGAACAAGGATGCATGTACGTATGGATCCCTTAATCCATCATACTTCTTCTTGACACATTTGGCCAATTGATATGGTCTCATTAGTTCTAGTTCAACCATGTATCTCAGTGTGTTGGGGTCTCTCACAAGGACATCCCTGGTTCCTTCTTCTCGTCTTGGAGCAAATCCTGGTGGGATCCCCTTTGAGACATGTTTTGGAAATTTTGATGGATTTCTAAGTCTACTTGGTGGTCTCTTGATTCCACTCAATGAGGTAGGAGCTACACTCCCGTGAATATCTATTCTGGATGTTTGAGGTCCATTTGATTCCATAGTTTCAATGTTAGCTTCTTGCAATTCAGTCTCCAAAAACCTTGGTATGCTTACACTCGGTTGAAGGTAGTAAGCAGAGATTGGAGTACCCATGTATGTATATCTTTCTAGTTCAATTGGGCTGATAAGTTTGTACTCTCGTCCATACTTATCTACCATTAGAACTTGCACTCCCTGGTCATCTGTGTATGTGAAGGCATAGAGGTTCTTGTAGTCTGTCAACTCTTCAATGATGGAATTTAAACATCTATAGAAGTTGTTTTGATCCCCAATAGGTAACCTATAAAGGCCATCATAAGTGTAATCTGTTAGAACTCTCGTGGCTTCATTGGTTTTGATGAACCTCACGTTGGGTTTGTTGATTAGAGGATGATTCTCCTCTAAGTCTCCAGCAATTTCCACTTTTGCTCTTCCAAACTCCCGCATTTTAGTTGATTGGTTTGGCTTCCAGTGAGCTACATGATCACTTGACAAATATCCATGAGCCCTACCTTGAGATTTGGCTTGATATGATTGATAAGCCTCATGGTCTTGTCTCAACCCTCTTGTTATAGGTGTTGCAGTATTTTTGGTTGTTTGTGTAGGTGGTATAGCTCTGAGTTGAGTGGGAAACCCCAATGATGGATGAGTTGTCATGTTTAAGCCTCACTCAATACTCTCAAGATGGTCCTAGATAAGAACACCTTGGCTTAGTGCACACAATCCCTTTTTGCCCCTGGTCCAAGTCTCTAAAAAGTCAGGAATTTATGACTTTTTTGGTCTCTTGAAACTGGTTCTGGGCACCCTAAAAAGTTTGGAATTAGGAAACCTAGAAAAATTCAGCTCTAGGTGTGTGCTATTGCCCACAAGCTTTCTTCCTAGCTATACCTGACTCAGTTTGGAGTTGTCTATCTAAAGTTAGAGCAATTTTAGTGAACTGCACTTGAAACAACACTCAAAACAGTCTCAGGACCAGAACACAGGAACTTCGGCTTGTATCTTGGCTTCCAGAGGGTATTTTTAGCTCAAACTTGAGATTTGGGATGTACTCAAGTAGGTCTACAAACTTATGAAATCAGATACCCCCACTGTGTAGAGGTACACCGATCGCGATCATTGACCCCATGTCACAGATTTGGAAGATTTTTTCACAGTAGCTAGCCCTTGATGTCCTGATACCAAGTGTCTTTGTATTTTTGAATTTGGGGATGTTTTGACCAATGAAAACCCAAATCCCAGGTGGTTTTGTGGTTATTGGCCTGATTGTGTAACTGGGACTTTTGACCACTTTCTTTTGCTTTTTTGACCTTGCTCCTTTTGGAAAATATGTTGCACTAGATGTCAGCTACCTACTCAAAAAATTTCACTCCAAAATGTCACTGTGGTACACCGATCGCGATCGTACTTTGGAGCCCAAATTGGATGAAACTTCACAAGCTTGTTCACTGGGCCATTTTAAGACTAACTGCCAAATCTTTTTGAATTTGGACTCAAAAAAGTCAAGAATTTGCAGTTTCTTGGTCTGAAGTGTCTGATTTCCAGAATCTGTCAATTTGACTTGATCTTGATGTTTGTTTTGGGAAATGAAAGCTATTTGGGATTGTTCTGTGTACAGGCTATCCCTCTGTATGCTTTCTTCTCAGTTTTGATGTGTTTTGGTCTACTGAAAGTCAATTTCTATGCCAGTTTAGCAGTTTTTGACTCGGATCTGTATTCAGTGGTTTTGACCAGTTTTTTGTGGTTTTTGACCCTAGGTCCTTTAGACTTTTATGTTTGTATACACCTGAGGATCCCACAGATGAAATCTGGTCAAAATCTGGCACTTAGGTACACCGATCGCGATCGTAGTTTGGAGCCCAAATTAGACCAAATTTGGCATGCTTGTAGACACTGATGTTTTAAGGCTATCCCCCAAGTCTTTTTGTATTTGGATCACCAAAAGTCAAGATTTTACAGTTTTTGGGTCTGTCAGGCTAGTTTTATCCAAGTGGCCTGATTTTCTTGATTTTTGATGTTTTTGGGTGTGGTTGCTTTAGACAAACTTGTTTAGAATCTTATCAGGAAGGCACATGTCAAATCTTGTCCAATTCTGGCACTGAGGTACACCGATTGCGATCGTTGTACAGAGGCCAAATCTGATGAAATTTTGTCTGCTCCCTCTGACAAGTGTTTCCCACTGTTTGGTGCTACCACTTTGTGATTTGAATCAATTTCAGCTCTGTTTGGTCAGATTTTCAAAATTTTAGAGTCTTATGGCCTTTTTGCCAAAGTTATGGTTTTCTGGTTTTTCGACTCTAACTTTTACCCCAAATCTGACTCGAATGTGATTTGCTTATCCTACTCCTAAGTACAGAAATGAAAGAACATAAGAAAATGAATCAAACAAAACAAACATGATAAAAAATGGATGATGGATCAGTACTCAATCGATACAAAGAAATTTGAAGAGAAAAAATGCTTAAAGCAACCTCACTCACAACTCCCTATATCTCTCAAGAGTAGATCTAGCCAGTCCACCAACCCTAGACTCCACTAAGCACTAAACCCCTGTCTAGATGCTTCACTGAAATGTAAATGGAATGGAAATTATCTTTTGGAACAATAAGAAAACTCTGAATACGCACTCGGTCACTCATCACCTAAGATTCATTCCTCGGCAACGGCGCCAATGTTTGCGGGTTGCCGCGACGGACGTCCATAGCATAGCTCTCAAGCATCAACATAAAATTATCGATACAGGGGAAGCGACTGGGATGAGGCATGGAAACTCACTAGGGTGTCAATCCTAATGAAGTGAACTCGAAGAGATGAAACTACTAACTCTACAAGCAAATCAAACGCACGAAAGCCAAGTAATCTGCCTATGTCCTTCTACACATCTCTACAGTCATCACGCCCGTTCACCATGCAAATCATATCGGAATCGCACGAAACTTGAAGGGAAGCTACAGGGGACTATCAGGAACATATCCTATCGCTGTCACAGCATTCTAGAGAGGTACACGATCGCAATCGTTCGTCCCACAGTACGCAAAAACAGTAAACGAATGATCCTAAAGGGTCGTTTTTAGGTCCCTAAAGCCTCTCCTAGGGTCAAAACAACATAAAATACGCATATAAACACTCAAAACATCGATTTAAGGCCTAAACAGCCGCATTTGAAACCTTCACCGAATCTTGAATTCTTACACTTGAATGAAAGAGCAGAGTAAGAGGAACACAATGCAAGAAACAAAACTGAATTTGGATTACCCTAGCCACAGAAGCGATGATTACAAGTTGGAGCAAAGAGGTACCTCTCTGTACGTAACGTAGTAGTCCCTTATCTTCACAAACAATGATCTCCCCTTTCCCACTAACCTTAGTGTATTATATACCTAGGGCTTTCTAAAGTGGCCGGCGGCCAACTTCTCATGGACCTTTACATACATCATTTGAAAAATTATATGTTTGACTCAGACTTGACATAGGCGATTGTCATTAGACTTTTACAAGGTTTGATGTATTAAACATCGGAAAAATAATGTGACCACATCAAAACTTTGGCCGGCTGACCCCACGGGCGCCTTGGCTAGGTGGGAACTTGTATGTTGTTATCACCTCCAAACAATCCTCCTACCATCCTCCATAGGTTGATTCAATGTAGCTTGGGATCCATCTTGCAACTCTTGTCATCTTTAGATTTCTAGCACATATGTACATCTAGATTCCATCATCAGTTAAGCCTCTCCTACCAAACTACATGGTTGCCTCAATGTAACTTAGGCTTTATCTTGCAACTCTTGTCAGCTTTAGATTTCTAGCACTTAGATCTACATTAGGCTCAAAATTGAGCTTGATCCTCCTACCGTCCTCCGTGGGTTGACACAATATAGCTTGAGATCCATCTTGCAGTTATTTTAAGCTATAGATTTATAGCACTTAGATCTACCTCTAGGCTCCATCTAGGCTCCTGCATTGTAACTTAGGCTCCATGTTGGACCTATTTTCAGCTTTAGATTTCTAGCACTTAGATGTACATTTAGGCTCAAACTTGAGCTCAAGCCTCCTACCATCCCACATGGTTTGATTCAATATAACCCTAGATCCATCTTGTAACTCTTGTGAGCTACATATTTCTAGCGTTTGGATGTGCATAAAGGCTCCATCCTCCTATCGAACTCCATGGGTGCCTTTGCAATGTAACATAGTCCCTATCTTGCAACTCTTGTCAGCTTTAGATTTCTAGAACTTAGATATACATACACGCTCAAACTTAAGCTCGAGCCTCCTACCATGGATTGACTCAGTGTAGATTTGCTTAATTGAATGGGATGCAAGCTTTTGCCAAAATTGTGAGTGTATCTTGGGAATGCATTAAATTTTGAGTTCTACGTTCACACATACAATTTTACTGATATCTCTTGATTTTCTCAAAAATTGCAGGGTCCAAAACAAGGTGATTCAGTGTTTCTTGTTGATAATTCCACAAGGAAGGCTCATGGGGTTATTCATTCCACCCGTGCATCTCAACGTTGTGGTTTTGAATTGATTGGTACAACATGTGTGGCGATACATGTACTAGAAAGTTTTGATGACACCTTCTTGATTCTATTTGTCACAATGGATGCAAGAACCATGTCTCAAGCAGTTGGAAGCATCATCAAATGGCCATTGCATAATATTATTATGGACAGAGGAAAATCTAACACAATAGATGAGGATTTTCTAATTGGTCAAGAAGATGGCTTGATAGATAGAACGAGTTGGAAAGAGAAAAGAGTCATCCTTTGGGCTGACAATAGATCTACAAAACTTGGTAATGGAGTGGTATTGCTGGTCCACCCATATGAGGCTATAAATTGCACTAAACTAGGTGAGAGTAGCTTGGGTGTCATTGTGGAAGGGTCGGTGCATCCACATCAAAGTGATATTTCAAGTTTGAATTTGGTAAGCTGGCCTATTAGGCAGCTCACATTTGAGAATGGTGAGCCCTTGATCAAAGACACAAGATCTTCTTCTGCCATTGAGGGTATTCAAGCTCCCCTCGTGGATGAAACGAGAGATTTCCTTGACAGCTTATATGCTTCCAGTGATGAGTATGAGGATGATGGCATAGATAACAACACTGAAACTAGTTTTGGAGAAGGTATCACAAGTACAGAACTAGGTCTTCTTCTTCATACTCAAAATGATAGAGAGCAAGATGCCATTGCGTGTGACTATGATATCAGAGATGGGATAGGTAAGAAAAGGAGTTATGTACATAGAGTTAGGCCTAGAAAAAAAACAGGTAATGCTCATGCTTTCAACAAATAATGTGATGCTGCAAACATTCACAAAGTTGCAACAATTTATTGTTGTGAGATGTGATGCTGTCAAATTGGAAACAGTTCCAAAATCATGCAAGCAAGGGAAAACTTTTGGGGACAAAGCTACACTAGCCGATGCACATTTGTATTGGATTTTATGAGCATGGCTTATAGAAAAGATCAAGAAGAGGAATGCTTTGAGTTTACTTTTGATGGAAAGAAGGTATGTATTAAAGCATGGTATGTAATGCATGGAATAGGAAAGTCAACATTTTATAGGCTGCGTAAGAAATTCTTGGATAGAGCATGCAATGGCAATCATGGAAACATTGGAATAATAAGGAAGAGCTTGACACATGTTGACTTGGCAAAAGCACTCATACAGGGCTTCATAGATAATAATGCAGATCAAATGCCACATAAGTCAAGGACAACCATGCATGGCACTCAGAAAACTCAACATGTTCTACCAACGATGTACAAACAAGTGGACATTTTGCGGGAAGTAAACACTTGTCACAATGGAATACAAAACGTTGTCACAGCCAACATTCCCAAGGTTCTAGAACATAGTCTTCAAGACAGTCACTTTATCAAAATCAAGCACATTCTCTAAATGTGACATTGGCACATCAATAAAGGTCAAGCTAGAGTCTACCAAAAATCAGGTGGAGCGTGGTAGATACATGGCACAAAGGAGAGCACACATGTTGCAACAAATGAGCTGTAGAAATCTGTACTATGCTTGGAGGAGCTCTTCAAAAATGAATCCAACCAAGTTCTTGTGCATTATACATGACAAGATGGACCAGAGTAAGACTGCTATACCACAAATTAAACCAATTCCAAAATCTCTCAATGGAGTTAAGATGCTTCTAGTATCCTTGACAGGAATGCTCACTCATGGACATGGACAAAAAGCTTATGGTCACTTTGCATTGGGATTATGGCTGAGTGATCCCAACTTCACAATTGCATCTCTCTCAAAATGTCTAAGAAACTTAGAAAGAAGAGATAAACACATGTTTGGTGACTTGAGCTTAGAAAACTCAAGCGTAGAACCACGAACAGATCTTTTTTATTGTGTTTTGTCTACCACTTCTCTCTATCACCATATGAAAGTGCTTAAGGAGAAAAACCAGTACTGCAAGGGACAGAGTGCTCAGAATGAAGAGGCAGAGACTGATCTAATCACAAATGTGAATGTGGATACTAAGAATTTTGCTTCTAGACAGGGAAATGATTGCAATCAATCTTTGCTACTAATGCACATGTACAGGAGGATTGCAATGTATTTGGGTTCAAGAGGTTGCCAAGAACATTGTTGTTGCAACTTGACAATTGTGGTTCAGAAAATAAGAATCGATATGTTTTTTGATACCTATCATTGTTGGTTGTACGAGGAGTATTTGACACAGTGCAGCTTGGCTTTCTTATGATTGGTATTTGTATTTCCACATTTGATGAAGATCTTCAATGAGTGTGTTAGCATGCATCCAACACCTTTTCTCCTACAAAAGGTGGCAAACTTTAAAGGATTTGTAAAAGGGTTCTTACATGATGGAGTAGATAGCTTAGTGGTTCATTCAAAGCCATTGCAATTTAGGTTCTATATGAGTGATGGAATACCTTTGATGCACTACAAAGTACACCCTAAAAATGTGGATTGGTTACCCAAAAATGGTATAGAGTTATGGAAGAGAAATGACCAAGGAGGAGCCAAGCTTCTTGAAGGTGTTCCAAAAGTATTACCACCCTTTGAGTATGTTAAAGATAGTGAGAAAGTTATGGAAGGATTAAAGAAGTATGTTAGTTGGTGGTAAGAGCACATGCAAGGGAAAGGAGACGGAAGTGAATATGCTAGGTGGATCAACCCAGTTCTTATGTACTGGGAGAATCTCATGCAAGCTATGCAAACCCTGGAGAAAGTGAAAACACTTTATTTGATGACTTCTGGCCAAGGAGTATATGTGAACAAGATCATCCTCTTGAAGTTCCATTGGAAGATGGTCTAGATGAAGTACTTGACGTAATCAAGGGCCACTATTGTGGTCCATGCGCAATAAACCTGCTGAGGAGTTCAACCCAACTCTTGATTTGGCAAAGGGAGACTTTGTACTTGTGCAACCTTGTGATGAAAATTACCCAATTTGGTTAGGAGTGGCAGCAACAGATATTGATAAAAGCAATGACTCGGCAACCTACCTTCAAGTGAAGATACAATACTAGGCACCAATTTCAAAGAAGAAGAATGCAAGTGATATGGAGGTTTACAAGGATTTTTGGAACAAGTATTGGAGAGAGAACATCAATGATCCTCAACACTGGGAAGACACTAGCTGCATCAGTTGGGCATGGAAGCCCAAGGGTGGACGAATTCCTGAAAAAATAAAGATTCCAAAGGCAATAATCCTCAAGGCCAAAGAGAGTCAGTTGAAACTTGATGAGCATGAGGCACCATCAAATGAAGAGGAATGATTTCTTAGTGTTGGCCTTTCACCTTTGTAATCTTCTAGCAATGGTCCAAATTAGTCCACCCATAGCTAGGGTCATTATCAACACTGATATTGGCATCCCACCTTTCTAATCTTCAAGAAATCTTATTCAATATGAATGGTGTTATTTTCAATTTAGTCACCCAAGTTTTTCTTGCAACTTACATTTTAATTGCTTTATCAAATGAAGCATGTGTGGGAAGAAAATTTTGTTTTGGGTGCATAAGTGTGTGTGTGTGTGTGTGTGTGTGTGTGTGTGTGTGTGTTTGTAAACTACCATGTGCAAAAACACTCTAGTCTATAGTATGGTGGTTGAAAACGGACCATATTGGATCTTGCAGACTCATAAGCATCCACTAAACATTGTATCACGGTTTTCATATGTAAAGAATGAGGATGCAAGAGAGCTACACAAGACAAGCACAAAGCACACAGAGATGGAAAGCTTCTTCTTCTTCTCATAGAAAAGAGAGTACAAAATGACTAAGTGCTAAAACTGAAAAAAAGTAGCACATATGTACATGCGGTCACTAAGTGTGAACTCGCTAGAAGCATACTAGGCTGGCACTATAAGTGTAGTCCAGCTGTAGAATCACTGGCAGAGATCCTCCGTGTCGGTCACCTAACGCGTCAGTGAGTAAATGCCGTAAGCGGCCAAGACCCGTAGTGGATGCCAGCTCAAGGTGTAGAGCTCGACATCTCAACACTCCCCCTCGAGCTCTGCATGTCGCAAAGTCCAAGCATAGTCTGGAAACGTCGAAGCTTCTCAGCTCCGAGGGCCTTGGTAAAGATATCCGCTATCTGCTCCTCTGTGCTGACGTAGACCAAGTCGATGTCGCCCGCCAACACTCGCTCTCGAACGTAGTGGTAATGGACCTCTATGTGTTTGGTCCTGGCATGGAACACTGGGTTCCTAGCCAACTGCATGCTGCTAAGATTGTCACAATGGATGACAATTTGCTGATCCACCTGCACTCCCAAGTCCTCAAGTAATGTGCGTAGCCAAGCTACCTCGCACGCCGCAACTGCTGCACCTCTGTACTTAGCCTCTGTGCTCGATAAAGCAACCGTAGGCTACTTTTTGCTGCTCCAAGTAACAGCAGTGCTCCCAAAAGAGAACATGAAGCCACTCGTAGATCTCCTATCAACAATGTTACCTGCCCAATCTGCATCTGTATACCCATACAATGCTAATCGTGCATCTTCTGCATAGAACAATGCGTAGTCAAGAGTCCCTTGCACATACCTAAGTGTGCATCGTACTCCATCCAAATGTGGCTTCCTCGGAAGCTGCATGAACTGACTCTCCAAGCCCACTGTGTAGCTCAAGTCTGGCCTCGTGATAGTCAAGTAGATTAGACTACCCACAATCTTCCTGTACATATTGACATCCTCAACAACATCACCCTTCTCTGCACTCAGCTTTGCATTCACATCCAAGGGAATAGAAATTGGCTTACAATTAGCCATACCATACTTTGACAACATGTCCAAAGCATACTGTATCTGTGACAGCCATACACCCTCTGGAGTCCTGATCACCTCAATGCCAAGAAAGTAGCGCAACTCGCCCAAATCTTTCATTTCAAACTCCTGTTTGAGAAGACCCTTCACATGGTCAATCTCCATAGCATTGTCACCCACAATAATAAGGTTATCTACATATATGGTAATGACCACAATTCCCACATCACTCTCACGTACATAGAGTGAATGATCAGCATGAGCTCTTCTAAAACCAATACTGACAAGGTACTTGGCAATCCTGTCATACCATGCTCTAGAGCCCTACTTCAAACCATACAAAGCTTTGAGAAGCCTGCATACATAATCTGGGTAACCTGGATCGACATAACCAGGTGGCTGATCCATATACACTTCCTCTTGCAACTCACCATTCAAGAAGGAATTCTTTACATCCATTTGATGCATAATCCATCCTCTAGATGCAGCCACTGCTATGACAGCTCTCACAGTCGTCATCTTTGCCACTGGAGCAAAGGTCTCCTCATAGTCTATGCCATACGTCTGTGCATAACCCTTTGCGACCAGCCTTGCCTTGTGACGCTCAATGTTACCATCAGCCTTATGCTTGGTTTTATACACCCATTTACAGCCAATAGCTTTCTTGCCACTTGGCAATGGCACCAACTCCCATGTGTCGTTTGCTTCCAATGCAGCCATCTCTTCATTCATTGCATCATCCCAATGCACATTTCCAACTGCATCCTCAAAACATGTGGGCTCCACATCCTGTATCACCTTAGCCATGTAGGCTTGGTGATGCGCTAGATACCCATCATAAGTCAATTTCTGAACTGGATTTCTGACTCTGTTAGATCTGCACGGTCCTGGGTCACTCCTTTGCCCTCTAGCATCTTCTTGTACTTTCCTTACACCAGGTGTCCTGATAGCCGGAATTCCAAATTGCTCATCAAGACTTTGTTCAGAACCATCTGAATCCATGTCTACATGTGAACAACCTGATGATGCATCAGCCATAAAGGGAGGTTCATCAACCTTTTCCTTTCCTTTTCGTGATACATTCCCTGTACCTGCTGGTGGAGTAACCTGCGTACGTAGTCTACCATTCCATGGCTTCTCAACAGAGCCACGAGAAGAGGACTCTTGTGGTCCACTCAAAACCTATGACTGTGGCCTCACATTTTGTACAACTACATCATCTTTTACATCAGCCCCAATAGTGCCATGTGCATTACTGTACCAGCTGCTCATCTAATCAAAGACTACATCTCTGCTCACTCGTAATTCTCGTGTAGTAGGATTGTAGCACCTGTACCCCTTTTGTTCAAGGGAATATCCCACAAGAACACATTTCTCTACTTTAGGATCCAATTTCCTACGCAACTCATCTGGTACATGCACGTAAGCTATGCAGCCAAACACTTTCAAGTGTGCCGAATCAGGCTTTGTACCTGTAAACTTTTTCTCAGGTGTTACATCATGCACCGCAGCTGTAGGTGTCCTGTTCATAATGTACACAACTGTATTTACAGCTTCATCCCAGAAATGATGAGGCATGTTCTTCTCATTCATCAATGCACGTGCAACCTCTGCAATGTGCCTGTTTTTCCTTTCTGCGACCCCATTCTGTTGTGGAGTATATTTGCATGGAAACTACCTGCGTATATCATGCATTCGCAGAAAATCTGAAAAATCATTGGAGAAGTACTCTCCCCCTCCATCTGACCTCAATGTCTTGATTTGCATATCTGTCTCCTTCTCAATCATGACTTTGAAGTCTTGAAAGTGACCAAACACTTCACTTTTGTTACGCATGAAATAGACCCATACTTTCCTTGTATGGTCATCAATGAAAGAGACATAATACCTGCAACCATGTATACTTGCAGTATCGGTTGGACCCCAAACATTTGTGTGCACCACCTCAAGTGGCTTTTTACATACATTGCGCTCATGTGGAAATGAGCCCTTTGACTATTTTCCAAACTGGCATGCTGCACACTTTATGCATACCATCCATCTTGAATTTGGGCAAACCTTTTACAATCTGTTTTGATTGCATGCTGCGTACTCTTTGCTCATTGACATGGCCAATGCGTTTGTGCCAAATGTCAACATCAGCCACAACACATGTGCCCTGTGCAAATAATGCAGCTTTTACCTCAGGCATGTCTACATTCAGCGTAAACATTCTGCCCACACATTTGCCCTCTTTGATCAGCTTACAGCCATTCTAGACATCTTCTACATAACAGCCATTCGGATTGAAGTGAACCTGCAAACCCTGCTCAACCATTTGTCCAACAGAAACAAGATTCTTTCTAATGTTTGGGACATGAAGTACATCTGCTAAGTACTTTGATTTCCCACTCTTCGTATTTAGAGGTATGTCCCCTACATGAGAAATGGGGTGAGCTGTGTCATCTCCTGTCTGCACATAGCCTGACACATCTGGTTTGCGCATATCTCTAAACCACTCTCCACGAGACGTCATGTGATTAGAGGCACCTGAATCCACATACCAAACATCATCTTGGGTGGAATTCTCTGCAATCATTGTATTCATTACATACTGCATAACAAACATGCGCTCGTTTTTGCTGTCATCTGCATCTCTGCTAGTAGATGCATAGTTGCCATGTTCTCTCTTTCCACTTGCTTTTCCCTTTGGACAGTCACGTGACATGTGACCTCTTTCACCACAAGTCCAACATTCTCTGCTATCTCGAGTATGTTGCTGCCTGCTTGATCCTGCACCATGACCTCTTTGACTCCTCCTGCCTTGAGATTGGTTTCCCCTGCCACCTGTATTGTTTTGATTTGATTGAACTTCTTGAAATTGGCCCCTGCAACCTCTTGGGCCTCGACCACGACCTCTACCTCTACCTCTGTTGGAGTTAGAATAGAAGGCCTGTTTAGAATTATTTCTACCATGAGAAGAAGATGTGTCAAGGTTCTTCTCCTCAAGAATAAGCATAGAAATCAAATCTTGGAACACGGGGATGTCGTCTCTTGTATTCATGGAAAACCTGAAATGTACATACTCATCTCCTAGACCATCCCAGCATGCACGGACAATGTCATCGTCTTCCACTGAGACTTTAATAGATCCAAGAGCCTCAATGATACTCTTGATATTCAAGGCATAATCATTGATGGAGAGGTTGTTCCTCTTAACCTGATTTAGCTCCGACTTTAGTTGAAGCTTCTTGGCCTTGGTGTTCACCTCGAACACTCTGCCTAAGTTTTTTCATGCAATGGCGGGGGTTTTAGCATCCTGTAGATAGCCCATCATGCCATCTTTGATGCTCATAGAAAGCCAATACATCACTTTGCTCTGGCCTTGTTGCCAGTCCCTCAAAGCTTTCCTTTGTTCTGCTGTAGCATTTGCCTCGGGAATCTCTGGTTCCTTTTCATTGTCTCCTTCTACATAGTCCCAATAACCTTTTCCTTTTAGGAAATTTGTTATTCTGAACTTCCATGCAGGGTAGTTATTTTTCTCAACCTTCTTAGTGACAATCTGACTGAAACCATCAGACATCTTGAAGCACTAAGACAAAATAGCTACAATCTGCAAAAACCTGCAAATCTGTTGAACCTGCTATCGTGGTACCTGTAACACTTTTTACACTCAACGAGTGTCCACAATCAAGCGTACATACAACCACTGTACTTGTACATTAAATCTCTGTATAACGAAGGGATTGTGATGCTCTTGCTCTCTTAGCCTCTCTTGCCTGCACCAGGCTCTGATACCATGTAAAGAATGAGGATGCAAGAGAGCTACACAAGACAAGCACAAAGCACACAGAGATGAAAAGCTTCTTCTTCTTCTCACAGAAAAGAGAGTACAAAATGACTAAGTGCTAAAACTGAAAAAAAGTAGCACATATGTACATGTGGTCACTAAGTGTGAACTCGCTAGAAGCATACTAGGCTGGCACTATAAGTGTAGTCCAGCTGTAGAATGACTAGTAGAGATCCTCCGTGTCGGTCACCTAACGCGCCAGTGAGTAAATGCCGTAAGCGGCCAAGACCCGTAGTGGATGCCAGCTCAAGGTGTAGAGCTCGACATCTCAACATCATATGTGCAACAACCTAGTACAATACAACCTTACCTCAAGTCCATGAGACACAAAGAATCGTCCCAAATTTGTGAAATTTTCCCTATTTTCCTAATTATGTGTTATGTTTACATGAAGCACCTTTGAACAACCTAGCAAGGAAGAGATTGTATGCAAAGTCAGAAAAGCACTTTATGGCTTAAAGCAGGGTTCAAAGCAGAGGTCAAAAGTATGATGCTTTTATGCGCTCCTAGGGATTTAGAAGGAGTCAAGAGTATGATGCTTTTATGCGCTCCTAGGGATTTAGAAGGAGTCAAGAGGATCATTGCTTATCAACATGGAAATCAATGATGGTTCTTTGGTCATCCTCATTTTATATGTAGATGACATGCTCATTGCAGGAAACTCCACTGAGGAGATTACCAAATTGAAGCAGACATTGAGCAAAACTTTGCTATGACAGATTTGGGAATCTCGATCCCTATACAAGCTATGTTTGTTGCTAGCAAAAATCTCGATCAATGATGACTATACTTTTGGAGGATTTTATGCATGCATATGTTTGGTACCCTCAAGAACACCACCATTTAAGCTAATTTCCTTGCTTACAATGTCTGACTGGGAACTCCTTGGGGTCTAGACTCCCTAGCAACATAGTGTACACCCCCCCTTGGCCTCATAAATCTATGAATAATTGATAGGCTCTCTCTCCTCTCTCTACTACCTCTCTAGAACCAATACAAACTCAAGCCGGTTTCAAAACAACTCTCTCTCTCTCTCTCTCTCTCTCTCTCTCTCTCTCTCTCTCTCTCTCTCTCTCTCTCTCTCATCCATCCCAGTTGTAGACCTTGAAGACTCTTGTAGCTTGCAAACAAAGGATGAAACCACTCGTGAAACTGCTTTCGAGCCATGTTGCTCCCTACTCGCAGTCCCAATGCCGACCTTAGTCGCCCCTTTTATTAATCCTGAAGCCACTAAATTGGCACCTCTCAATAGCTTTGCCTCGCCTACCCGCATTCTATACCAAAGTGCCTATGAGCACTGGCAATTCATTGTTGCCACGATGCTACAACTATAAGATGCAAGGCTATGGAAGGTGCCTCCTGTGAGGAGCCATGGAGATAGATGGCATGCAGAGCAGTAACAAAACAAGAATAAGAGAGAGCAAGAGTCTTGGACACAAAAATAATGCCCTGTATTAATTTGTTAAAAGCTTTACATATATAGCTTTAGGCTCTGTAACATGCACTAGTAACTTGTGTGCAGCGGAAAATGATAAAATAACGCCTTGTATTAATTTGTTAAAAGCTTTACATATATAGCTTTAGGCTTTGTAACATTTAATGCACTAGTAACTTGTGTGTGTAGCGGAAAATGATAACATGGTGAGCATTTCATTAAGAACAAGTTCCTAATGAGCATTGAGAGAGTACTTAATTGGAGAAAGCAACATAGCAATTACATCTAGCTAGTTTGGCATAGACAATAAATGAAAAGAGAGGGAAATAGAACAATTGACAACAATTGAGGACCGGATTTACATGGAACCGGTCCCCCCTTCAAAAAGGCTTTGTATTATAGATTCTCCCATCAACGGAGACTTTTGTACAATACAATCTTTGTGTTCCTTGACAAAACGCGTTGGTGCAATGAAGATGGAAGCTTCATGCACCAAATTATGCTTGAAAAACACACCTAGTGGGCCTAGCCTCAATCCCAAGACCGCACACACCTTCAAAGATGGTGAGAGCTAGAAGGGAATGAGGAAAGATGAAGAGGAAGAAGATGTATCTTACAAGAAAGAAGTATTCTCCTCACATAATCACTCTTATAACATAGCTTAGCTTAGTAATTAGCATGGTAGAGGAGATGAGCATGCCATTGAAGCTTGGCTCTTGGTTGGATTTGCATTCCATAGCTAAGAGTTGTTGGTGTAGGCCTCTACTTCTCAATTCTTGGAGAAGGAGATGAAGTTCTTGCTCAACACATGAGTTGTGTGTGTGTCTAGCAAAATTAGCTAGCCTAAAAATTCCAACTCTCTCTCTTCCTTGTCGACCCCTCTTCCCATTTGCTCTTGATGGCTTCCCATTGGCTCCTGCAGAGCTTAGTCAATAGCAATTAAGAAGCATAGTTGATATTCTTGTGACAAGTGTCCCCCTTTCCCCTTTTGTGAGAGCTTTAGGTAATTAAAATAATTTATTTAAACTCTCATTGGACCTTTTAGTCTCCTGGCCAATAGGAATTAAGCAAGCCATCGGGCTGTTGGATGCTCATTGGACCGCTTGGTAGACCGTCCAATAGTCTTATAGAGAGCTTAATTTCTATTGGTTCTTTTATCAAGCATTTTTAAATTGATTAGACTAATTTTACTCTAGCTTAATTCTTGTTGGTCCACCTCTATGGCCATCCAATAGGATTTGAGGAGAGATTGGGGGCATCTGGGCTAGGAGCCTGCCATGTGTCCATTATTCCCTTTGTGTTAAGGGAGAACTTGGGAGTGTGTGTGTGTGTGTGTGTGTGTGTTTCTCTCTCTTTCCCTACCTTTAGGTCTCTCCCCCTCCTTCCTAGGGATGTGGGAAAACTTTTTAGTCTTCCCATAACCATCCAATTTTCCCACTTTTGGCCATTGGACCTTTTTAATTAATTTTTGGAACATTAGCTTATGGAAGTCTTAATGGAGCTGAACCTTAGGTCTTTTAAGTTCCATTGATGCACATTGCTCTTTTGTAGAATGTCCCCCTTTGGATCCATATTTTCCCTCCTTTGGATCCCTGTTGAGACCAGTTTGGCAGCCTTACCAATATTGTAGCTTTTACTCCCCTGGTACCTCCCCATTATTAAATGATCAGTTTAACATGAGAAAATCATTTGGGAAAATTAGATATTAGTTTTTATGAAATTACCTCTCGCTTGAAATCATAGTCGTCCTCGACTATGAGAGAGAGAAGATAAAGCCGAGTCATTAGTCCGTTTGCTAGCGGGTAGAGGATCCCTATTTTACCCTATGACACCGTTCTAGAATGGATGACTAGCCCATTTGGTGCTTGAGAGCCTTGGTTGCCGCAAGCATGTCTGCACATTAGTTCGTATCAATCTTTCATAGTAGAGTGACAAGCTCTACTTGGTGCTCGGGAGCCGTCATCTCCACAAACATGATCCTAAGCATGCATACTTATTGCACAATAAAGAAAAAGCGTCTTATAAGACAAAAACTTTGCTCATTTATACATATTTATATTTGCTTACTCTAGGGAATCATTGTAAGCATTGACAAGTTTTATGTCATCCTTTAATTGTATGCCTTGCATCCATCTAGCATCTTCAAAAGGATAATTTTTTAACTTGATAAAATATCGTCGGATAGTCTTACTACCTCTCAATACCTTGTCTTCATGTCGGAGAATGGACTCGGGTTGTAGCACCTCTTCTTGGTCCTCGATCTCTGGTGGGTCTTCAATGGTTGGTTCTTGAGGTGGCTCTCCTTTGTAAGGCTTTAGTAGGCTCATGTGGAAAGCATTGTGTATGATCCAATGGTTGGGAAACTTGAGTTGATAGGCCATCTCATTGATCGGCATAAGAATTTGAAAGGGACCATAGTACCTTTTTTCTAACTTAGCATAATACTTTTGGTGTCCCGTAGGATTCTTGCTTGTCGTGTGTCTTAATCAAGCCTTGGGAAACTTAAGCAAGAGCTAATTATTTTTTTTAAAGGCTAGAGCTCTTCTATGCTTATCAATAGCAGCCTTTTGCCTTTGCTGAGAGATGGAGCATCCTTAATCTTTTGGAAAGATTCTTGCAGGTCTCGACTATATTAATCTGCATCGAAGATCTTCCCATGTACCTTTAGTAGTAGGGGACTTTTTTATCTTCCCTCCATCACCTCAAACAGTGCTTTTTCCGTGGAAGTATGTACAATGTTATTGTAAGAATGCTCCACTAAAGGTAAGTACTTCTCCCATTGGGACTTTTGATCTACTTTTGTGAGATAAGCTTTTAGTAGATCAAGAATTGCTAGGTTAGCTATTTCACTTTGGCCATCCGTTTGCGGGTGATAGGCCGAAGAGAAGTTTAGACTTGTACCTAAATTCTCAGACCCTTCCAAAAATTACTAGTCATTCTAGGATCTCTATCCAACACTATGGACATTGGCAAGCCGTGGTACTTGAAGGTTTGTGATATAAAGAGGGTTTTGATGGGCCTTGATAGTCTTTTTGACAGGTATGAAATGCGCTTGTTTGCTAAACCTGTCCACTATCGTCCATATTCCTGTATTCCCATGGATAGACTTGGGCAATCCAAAGATAAATTCCATGGATATTCTCTCCCATGGTGAATTAGGGATTGGCAAAGGTTGAAGCAATCCAGGTTGCTTCCATCTATCAAACTTCATCTTTTGACATACCACACATTTTGAAACATACTCTTGTATGTTTGCTTTCATGGCAGGCCAATAGAAGTATGTTTCTATCCATTTTAGGGTAATTTGAATCTCTCTATGTCCCGCATAAGGAGGAGCATGAGATTCATACATTACTTTCTCATGTAGTGAGTTAGTAACGCGTAGCCTGTTGCCATAACCATCTTGTAAGGAAAATTGTTCTTCCTTCTTCCCTATTGCAAGGGCTGAAATCACATCTTTAAAATTGGGATTACTTATCTATCATAGAAGATAGATCATTGTGAGTTGCTATGGACACCGCATTCACTCTTGGTCATCTTGAGAGTGCATCGGCTAATTGATTATTCTTGGCAACAATGTGAGCAATATGAAAATGGAATTGCGAAAGGAAAATTTCCCACCTAATTTGTTTGCTGGAGAGCTTGGTCTGTGTCATGAAGTACTTAAGGCTTTGGTGATCCGTTTGTAGAATGAAAGGAATCCCCAATAGATAGTGCTTCCATGAGTCTAGAGCATGTAGAACTGCTAAGAGTTCCTTCTCATATATACCTAGAGCTTGCTCAAGAGGGTCGAGCCTTCTACTTTCATAGGCTATGGCATGTCCTTCTTAGCAAAACAACTCCAAGGCAATCACTATAGGCGTCGCATTGGACCTCAAATGGCTTTGAGAGATTCGGTAGTGTAAGCACAGGGTTGAGAGATAAGCTTCACTTTAAGCTTTTCAAAAGCATTGTTCTCCTTGGTGGACCATATATACCTAATGTTTTTCTTCGTTAGGTCATGTAATGGTCCCGCGATTTGTGAGAATTTTTCTATGAAGCATCTATAGTATGCACACATACCTATAAAGCTTCTTAGTTCATGCAGATTCCTTGGATTAGGCCATCGTTTTATTACCTCTAACTTTGATGGATCCATTTGGATGCTATCTTGAGAGATAATGTGACCTAAATAATGAATCTCTTGTAAGAAAAATTCTCTTTTCTTTTGATTTATATAAAGTTTATTCTCTCGTAAAACTTGAAATATTACCTGGAGGTGTTTCTTGTGTTCGTCTAATGAATTAGAGTAGATGATTATATCATCAAAGAACACTCCATTAAAGCTTCGGTGAGGCACTTGAATAGCTTCTCCATCACGGTTGCATGCGGTTGGTGCATTGGTCAAGCCAAAAGGCATGAAAATGTACTCGTAAAGACCAAACGTAGTGCCAAATGCAGTCTTTACAATGTCTTGATCAACTATCCTTATTTGATGATAGCCACTTTTTAGGTCAATCCTACTAAAGTAGGTCGATCCCTGTAGCTTATCAAATAGGTCTTCTACCCGTGGAACGGGAAACCTATTCTTGATAGTGATCCTATTTAGTGCTCTATAGTCGACACACATACAATATGTGCCATCTTTCTTTTGCACTAATAAAATTAGTGAACAAAATGGAGATAAGCTAGGCCTAACCATGCCTCTCTCAACCAACTCATGCACTTTCCGCATAATCTCCTCTTGTTAAGCTTGAGAAACTCGATAAGGAGGTTTGTTAGGCATTGAGCTTCCTGAAAGAAGCTCAATTGCGTGGTCGTCATTCCCTCATTTGGGAGGTAGCTCACAAGGGATGTCGTCAATAAATACATCTTGGAATCCATTTAGGAAATTGGATAACTCCAATTCCTTTTGATTACCTATATCTGCTTTTGCTAAAACAGTAGGTTTATTTTGAGAGTCTTTAAAAAAAATCATGTACATGGAAATAGAGTTCTTTATTGACTTATTGAAAGCTTTCTATCAAACCATGGTGCCCCTAGGATTACATCCTCATGCTTGAGAGGAGAGATGAAGAAATCCTCCTTGTCCACATAGCTTTGGACACGGAGCCTCAATTTCCCAATTAAGGAGTGATTGAGACTTCTTGTCCCTTGAAACCACCATCGGCAGGTAGGACATCTCCCATCTCGCAGGCTTGGATGCCTAGCTTGGTGGCTAACTCCATGGATATGAAGTTGTGAGTAGAACCAGGGTCAAAGAGAATGAAAGCATCACGTTCTCTTACCTTCCCCCAAGCATGACATAGAGGAGATCCTTTGTGATGAGCATCCTCTTCTTGAACTTCAACTATGGAAGCTCTAGGAGGCTTATTACGTGTATTCTTGTGGGGGCAAGCACGATAGGCATGCCCTTGCTCCCTGCACTTGTAACAACGGTTATCTTTTTGATAATGCTCAAGATCTTTAGGAGAGAGTTTATTTTTGCCTTTATAAACTCCCTTCTTCTTGGCTTTGTTGTTGTTGAAGTTGACTTTGGGAGACTTTTGGACGTTGTCCTTCCCCTTAGGCTCACTACGGTCCTTTTTTTCCATGGGCTTAAGATTTCTCTTAGACCCTTGTTAAAAGTTGATTCTTGAAGCCACCATGGTATGGTGTATGACCGCATATATGGTGCGAGGCCTTTGGGAGTTAACATACTCCGCCATATCCTCATATAAACCTGCACAAAATCCATCTTTTTGTAGACAGTGGCTTTGAGACGTAAATCTCAAAAATTGTCTACATATTTGTGAATAGATTCATAGGGAGAGAGCTTCAAGCTTTGCCATTCGGTGAGTACTTTGTCTTTGGCATCGCTAGCCAAAAACTGCTTCATGATGGAAGCTCTTAAGCTTTCCATGTTCGTGGAGCTTCACCGTTTGCTCGTAGGCTAGACCACCATTACCTGGCAGACTTTTGAAAATGCATAGCTACATGACATAGCTTAGAGGACTCCGTGAAGCCCTCATCTCCAAACCCCACATCGAATTGTTGCATAAAGGCCTCGACTTTGTCTGTAGCACCAAAGGTGCCATGTAGGTAAGGAAAGAGATGTTCTTTCCTACCTCTTTGAACTTTTTGAGCTTGGACAACCTTTCCAGGCGGCATAGGATTTCCTATGGCCTCTTCTCTTGGGCGTTCGAGAGCTACACCATCACTTTCTTCAGAAGAGGAAGAGGATGAGGAGGATGGAGAAGAGGGTGACCTCTTTTTCGCCTTTTTCCTCCCTTGTTCCTCCTTTTCTGCACCATTACTTTCTTTAGAAGAGGAAGAGCATGAGGAAGATTGAGAAGAGGGTGACCTCTTTCTCGTCCTTTTCTTCTCGTGTTTCCTCTCTTCCCTCTTTGAATTATGGTGAAGAGGAGTATGCGATGGTCTTCCCCATTTAGGGGGTGTTGGAGAGCGTTTTTCCCACCGTCTTTGTGAAGCCATCTCCGCCAAGGTGGCAGGAGACTCGCTTCTTTCTTGTTCTTTCGGTGTGGGCTCTACCGCTGAAAATTGGGCTCTCCTTTGAGAGGGAGATGCCTCATCGAGTAGTAATTTTTGAGCCCTTCGTATGGATTCTTCTCTTCTTCCCTTATTGGAGAGAGTCCTCTTTTGGAAGTCTCACCAGGAGCTTTCCTAGGTACTCTCTCTTCTTGGTGGGGAGTTTAGAGAATAGCATGGGTGCACAATTGTTGTAGCACTTCACCTTGGAGGGATGGATTTCCCAGCGCTTGTTGAAGCCTAGAAACAAGATAGTTTACAAGCATAGGGGCATCATTAGTTGCTCTATCATTAGCAAAATCAAAGCTATCAACATTCATTTCAATCTCTTTACCCTTGTCAACCATACTAGCAAATTTTAGATGTAAATTTTTACTTGTACTTTGGCACTTCAAGCCCTAGTTGCTACTCCTATTTACCTTGAAAGATAAGCACTCAAGCATCTATACCCGTGGCTCAAATATTGTTAATTGCAAGCAATAGAAGAGAGGGTTTTCTAGAGCCGAGACAGTACCGGTTCCTGTCAAGCTCTAATAGCTCAATAATGGTTAAGCCATAGGCAAGCCTCGTAGGACTCCATTGTTAAGATCATAGCTCTCAATGATATCCCTGTTAACTGCATAAAGTAGGCGTGCTTTAAGGATGAAAAATCCCTATTCTACTTACTCTTTTGCAATTAATAACGCCAACCATTTGTAGCAAGCTTGAGGACCTCTCTTCTTGAGCAAGAAAAGAGAAACCAATAGCTCTGATACCATTGTAATATTTAATGCACTAGTAACTTGTGTGTAGCAAAAAATGATAACATACTGAGCATTTCATTAAGAACAAGTTCCTAATGAGCATAGAGAGAGTACTTAATTGGAGAAAGCCACATAGCAATTACATCTAGATAATTTGGCATAGACAATACTTGAAAAGAGAGAGAAATAAAACAATTGACAACAATTAAAGACCAGATTTACATGGAGCCGGTCCCCCCTCCAAAACGCTTTGTATTATAGCTTATCCCATCAAGGGAGACTTTTATACAATACAATCTTTGTGTTTCTTGACAAAACTCATTGGTGCAATGAATATGGAAGCTTCTTGCACCAAATTATGCTTGAAAAACACACCTAGTGGGCTAGCTCAATCCGAAGACCTTACACACCTTCAAAGATGGTGAGAGCTAGAAGGGAACAAGGAAATATGAAGAGGAAGAAGATGTATCTTATGAGAAAGAAGTATTCTCCTCACAAAATCACTCTTATAGCATAGCTTAGCTTAGTGATTAGCATGGTAGAGGAGATGAGCATGCCATTGAAGCTTGGCTCTTGGTTGGATTTGCATTCCATAGCCAAGAGTTGTTGGTGTAGGCCTCTACTTCTCAATGCTTCGAGAAGGAGATGAGGTTCTTGCTCAACACATGAGTTGTGTGTGTGTGTCTAGAAAAATTAGTTAGCCTAAAAATGCCAACTCTTTCTCTTCTTGGTCGACCCCTCTTCCCATTTTCTCTTGTTGTCTTCCCATTGGCTCCTACAAAGCTTAGCCAATAGCAATTAAGAAGCATAGTTGATATTCTTGTGACAAGTGTCCCCCTTTCCCCTTTTGTGAGAGCTTTAGGTAATTTAAATAATTTATTTAAACTCTCATTGGACCTTTTAGTCTTCTGGCCAATAGGAATCAAGCAAGCCATTGGGCTGCTGGATGCTCATTGGACCCCTTGGTAGACTATCCACCAATAGTCTTCTAGGGAGCTTAATTTCTACTTTTTCTTCTATCAAGCATTTTTAAATTGATTAGACTAATTTTACTCTAGAATAATTCTCATTGGTCCACCTCTATGGCCATCCGATAATATTTGAGGGGAGATTGGGGGCATCTGGGCTAGGAGCCTTCCATGTGTCCATTATTCCCTTTGTATAAAGGGGGAGCTTGGGAGTGTGTGTGTGTGTGTGTGTTTCTCTCTCTTCCCCTACCTTTAGGGCTCGCCCCCTCCTTCCTAGGGATGTAGTAGACTTTTTAGTCTTCCCATAATCATCCAATTTTCCCACTTTTGGCCATTGGACTTTTTAAATTAATTTTTGGAACCTTAGCCTATTATGGAAGTCTTAATGGAGCTGAAACTTAGGTCTTTCAAGCTCCATTGATGCACATTGCTCTTTTGCAGACTGTCCACTTTGGATCCCTATTTTCCCTCCTTTGGATCCCTGTTGAGACCGTTCTGGCAGCCTTACCAATATTCTAGCTTTTACTCCCCTGGTACCTCCCCATATTAAACGATCATATAACATGAGAAAATCATTCAGGAAAATTAGATATTAGTTTCTATGACAAGCTCACGTTATCCATGCAAACTCCACGCACACTAGAGGTTTAACGACATGCTATAAGAGCATGTTTCTAAATGTTTAGACTTAATTGAACCAAGGCTTGGAAACCCAACAATGCCCCCCTCAAGCCCAAACTAGACTGACCATTCTTATGACACAGAGTTTTAGGTTTACTCTTAACCATGAGTTTGTGGTATAGTCATAAACCGTGAGTTTTAGGTGTGCTCACAACCAAGGGTTTGAGGTTTTCCCATAACTTGGTGCTACCACAATGAAACCCCCCCTCAAACACATAGGGTGTAGGTCAAAGTAGCTACCAACATAGTAGTCTTTGGTTTACTTCCAAACCTTGGGTTTATGTTTACCCAATAATCTTATGATGGTTTACAACAAGGACTTGAACCAAACATTTTTTTTGGGAGGTCACCACTTTTATCTTGTGGAAGTGTCTATGAACCAAACAAATGTTTTTGGGAGTCTTACCACTTGTATCTTGTGGTGATAACCATAATAAACCTATGACAGTGAATAGTTAAAAAAAGGCTTGAACTTTGTATTTTTTGATGTACTTCTTGGTGCTCTTTATCCATAAGATCACCTTTTGCGAGAGCGGCTTGTACCATCGGATCAATCTCTGCCATTATCATCTCTTGGAAAACCCCTTTGAAGCCGTTAAGCATAGTAAAAACTGCCATCAAACGGATTTCGAAAAATTAGAAGCCAATTTGGGATGCTCGCTTTTTTAATGATGAAGTTAAGTTCTGCAGCTTTTTAAGATGGTAGCAAAACTACCAAGCACTTCAACCAAAAAACTATGTTGGATTGCAACACAAAATATTTCCGACTTACAGTAGCTTTTTGAAAAGTTGAAAAATTGTAAACCTTGGTTGAGAAAGGCGTTTTTAGATGTCTTCGTTGACATGCTTTTTGTTTGACCACTATAGGCGCACCAATTTCTCACAGACTAGCTATAGACAACAACGTTTTGATAGGCTCGAGATTGTTGACTTTTACTTAGTGCACCACTTAGGCCCATCGACACTTACCACAAAAAAATTGCGTTTTGAAATTTTGTCTGCAGAATTGCTTGGGGCTCTTGCCACCTAGGAAGACGACGTTCTCAGAAGTGCCCAAAATTGGCTTGGGCTCTCCACTAAATGAGGCCACACCTCTGCTCTTTGAAGCACTACGTGAGTGGTGTTTTAGAACGCCTTGACTATGCCTTCTAATATGATAATGCCTTGGAGTTCCTGCCCACTTGGGATCTACTATCAATGTAAGGTGCAAGGTTATGGCAAGTGACTCCTCTGAGGAGCGATGGAGATAGATGGCATGTAGAGTAGAAACAGAAAGAGAACAAAGAGAGAGTAAGAGTCTTTGACAAAAATAATGCCTTGTATTAATTTGTTAAAATCTTTACATATATAGTGAGGCGGTCTGGGGCGGGCAACAAGAAGAGCAACCTCTAAACACCCTTCAAGGCTCCCGTGCTGCTCAATGGGGCTGGGGCACAACACAACACAAACCAAAACAACAAACCCACAGCCAAATCCCAACTACACAAGGGGCACCACCTAGTTTAAGAGCGAACTAGGACGCAAAAGAGGAGAATCGTTAGAGCAACCCACAAACAAGCAAGGAATTTACACTAACCCTAACACCAATGGAACACTCTCACACACTAAAACACGAGAGAGAGAGAGAGAGAGAGAGAGAGAGAGAGAGAGAGAGAGAGAGAGAGAGAGAGAGAGGGAGAGAGAGAGAGAGAGAGAGAGAGGGAGAGAGATAGTGCTCGGGCTGCTTTGAAACGTATCGGCAATGATCAAGCAAACACAACTATATATTTAAGAAAGAGAGAGAAAGGGGGAGGGGGTGCTTGTTGCATTAATACCTTCTTACAAATCTGTCATGACAAATCAAAGTGAGATTAGTATTTGTTCAACATAGCTTGCGTAAATTTCACCACAACACATCACAAAAAAAGCCACCCCAATCACTGTCTTAAAGCCAGGGGAGTCCTCTCCACCCTGTCGCCCTCTTACAGTATGTGGAATTTATGGCTAGATTGATGACAACACCAGAGACAAGCTATCAAGAACTTAACAAAAAACACCAAGACACTTACGCATCATTGTTGTCCATTACTTCACGTTGGAAGGGAGACAAAGTATCCAAGCTTAGTCCAAATCCACCCTCCTTGATTCAGCAAATGTTGGGCTTACACTAGTAGGAGAAATGATAGATTTCCTACTCTCAATTGAATGATCACTCTCTCTCTCTTACAATGGCATAGAGTTCCCTTGCTAATCCCCTATTACAACACATGCACATGCATAAGACAATGAGCTTCCACTCAAGAGCTCCTTCTAGAGAGGTTGAGCTTGGCTTCTCAAGCTATAGCATAGTGCTCTTGCTTATGGCTTCCCCTTTTTGTGCTAGCTACACTCTCCTTTTATAGCAATTTTGAAGGCTAGGGTTACTCCTCTAACCATGGTTGGGTTAGATTTTCAGCAATTTATCTAATTTCTTTTGCTTGGAATTATCAAGAAGTTGGTGGGGAAAGAGAGAGGAGAGAAATGGAGGTGATAGGATTTTTCATAGTGGGTTAGTGTTAGTAGAGTTAGTATTAATTTACAAATGGAATTGGATATTTACAATGGGAGTATCCATGTAGGATACAAATAAGGAAGAAAAACTCTTAAGAGGTAAGAAAAGGTGGATTTCTTACAAGGGCCAATTTTGGCGCTTGTTGACGGTCCACTAGCTTTGACGGTACATTTTTTCTCCACTCTTGACCTTCCTTGAGAGACAAGGTAATTGAAGCTGAGTAATCAACCACCATGATGCTATCTTTTAAGAGAAGAGGCTAAATTTTGTGTATTTTTTTGATAGATATGGGTAAATTGGAGGAGGAAAAATGAGACTAGGTGGTCAATTTTGGAATGGAATCGTGTGTGGGAGGTATGAGTTCACCATGGTTTCTCTTATTCTTCAAGGTTGAGGAGAAGGTGAGTAGGGTGCAGAGAGGAGTGGTGAGAGAGGTGGGGATGATGAGTGGAGAAGTATGTGCGAAAGAGGAAAATGATAAAGTGGAAGAGAGGGTGTGGCTGCATAACATGGGAAAATTGGGGTCCACTAATAAAATCATAGCTCACAGCTCGTAGCTCAAAAAAATATGAAAAAATTTGAGGCAAAAGTTCAGCCCACGAGCTACAACTTTTGTTTGTATCACCTTTTCAAATTCGGAGAGCAAGTGAACTTTAAAAATTCAGCAAAACCGACCGTTTTTTTCCACTGCACAAGGTCCTTGTGGGGTCCTTCTTTGGATGATTCTTTTGAATACCTCCAAGAGTGAGCCCTCCATAGTGCATGTATGCATGCCACCTACCCTTGACCTTATTTGGTAGGTCTATAATTGAAGATATTGTTGAGATTATGATATAAGTGAATAGTACAACTAAGAAAATCAAATATTGAGGGGTCTAAAAAATATGTACATGTCAAATATAAATAATATAAGTGGAAAAAATATAAAGGGGTCAAAAGAAATCTCTCTCATTATGAGGCTACCATAAAAAGATAAATATTTTTGGTGTTCTAATTTTTTAGAAAAAAACAAAATAGATGTAGGAAGGGAAAAATCACAATAGTGAAAAAATATACACATAAATAAAACTAGTTTTTTTGGATTTTTGTTGGGGTGGAGTTACACCAAATATAAGAGAAGCTTACATGAAAATATTTCTATATGGAATAAAGAGTATGAAAAATGGTAAGAAAAATTGTGGTAATGGTGAGGCAATGTACAGAGCATAAATAACACACATCTAGGTAGAAATATTTAAATAAATACCAAAATAATTATGAAAAAATCTTTTTATTTAGGCCCTATATACAATGCAATATTTACACACAAATGGGCCATAATATACTTATATTTTTTATTTTTTTATTTTTTTGGATCAACTAGCCCAATGACTAGCTAATTGAGGGTTTTTTAAGAAGATATGGGAAAAGTCCCGTGACTCACGCACGCCTATGTACAGTGAAATGGTAGGGATAGCCACAGTGTTAGGGTGATTTTGGTAGGGTGAGGTAACTCACTGTGGCAATTACAAAGAGCCAAAAAACGGCTATCAATAGCCTTAGGCTCACATTAGCCATGCAAACTCCATGCACACTAGAGGTTTAACTGCATGCTATAAGAGCATGTTTCCACGAGTTTAGACTTAATTGTACCATGGCTTGGAAACCCAATAATGCCCCCCTCAAGCCCAAACTAGGCTGACCATTCTCATGACATATAGTTTTAGGTTTACTCTTAACCATGAGTTCGTGGTATATTCATAAACCGTGAGTTTTAGGTGTGCTCACAACCAAGGGTTTGAGGTTTTCCCATAACTTGGTGCTACCACAATGAAACCCCCCCTCGAACACATAGGGTGTAGGTCAAATTAGCTACCAACATAGTAGTTTTTAATTTACTTCCAAACCTTGGGTTTATGTTTACCCAATAACCTCATGAAAAATGGTTTACAATAAGGACTTGAACCAAACAATTTTTTTGGGGAGGTCTTACCACTTTTATCTTGTGGCAGTGTCTATGAACCAAACAATTTTTTTGGGAGGTTTTACCACTTTTATCTTGTGGAAGTAACCATAATAAACCTGTGATACTGAAAATAGTTAAAAATAGGCTTGAACTTTGCATCTATTGATGTATTTCTTGGTGCTCTTTATCCATAAGATCATCTTCTGCGAGAGTGGCTTGTACCATCGGATCAATCTCTGCCATTATCATCTCTTGGAAAACCCCTTTGAAGCCGCTAAGAACAAGAAAAACCGCCATTAAATGGCTTTTGAAAACCTAGAAGCCCGTTTGGTATGCTCACTTTTTTAATGATGAAGTTATGTTCTGCAGCTTTTTGAGATGCTAGCAAAACTAGAAGTTCAACCGAAAAACTATGTTGGATTGCATCACAAAAAATTGCCTACTTACAATAGCTTTTTGAAAAACTGAAAAAAAATGTCAATCTTGGTTGTGAAAGGCATTTTGAGATGCCTTCGTTGACAATCCTTTTCTCTTGACCACTTTGGGTGCACCTAATGCTCACATACTAGCTACAGACAACAGAGTTGATAGGCTCTTGATTATCAACTTTTACTTAGTGAACCACTTAGGCCCATCGACACCCACCACAAAAAAATTGTGTTTTGAAATGCTGCCTGCATAATTGCTTAGGGCTCTTGCCACCTAGGAGGATGGCATTCTAAGAAGTGCCCGAAATTGGCTTGGGCTCTCCACTAGATGAGGCCACACCTCGGCTCTTTGAAGCACCGCCTGAGTGGCATTTTAGAATGCCTTGTGTGCTAATAGGATAGCGCCTTGGAGTTCCTAGTGCCCACTTGGGCTCTGATACAAAATGTAAGGTGCAAGGCTATGGCAGGTGCCTCGTGTGAGGGGCCATGGAGATAGATGGCGTGTAGTGCAGAAACACAAAGATAACAAGAGAGACCAAGAGTCTTTGACACAAAAATAACGCCTTCTATTAATTTGTTAAAAGCTTTACATATATAGCTTTAGGCTCACATTAGCCATGCAACTCCATGCACACTAGAGGTTTCACTGCATGCTATAAGAGCATGTTTCCACCAGTTTAGACTTAAATGGACCAGGACTTGGAAATCCAACAATTCCCCCCTCAAGCCAAAACTAAGTTGACCATTCTCATGACATAGAGTTTTAGGATTACTCTTAACCATGAGTTTGTGGTATACTCATAAACCGTGAGCTTTAGGTGTGCCCACAACGAAGGGCTTGAGGTTTTCCCATAAGTTGGTGCTACCACAATGAAACCCGCACTCAAATACATAGGGTGTAGGTCGAAGTAGATACCAACATAGTAGTTTTTAGTTTACTTCCAAACCTTGGGTTTATGTTTACCCAATAACCTCATGAAAAATGGTTTACAACAAGGACTTGAACCAAACAATTTTTTTTGAGAGGTCTTACCACTTTAATCTTGTGGTAGTGTCTATGAACCAAAAAAAAAAAATTGGGAGGTCTTACCACTTTTATCTTGTGGCAGTAACCATAATAAACCTATGACACTGAATATTTAAAAACACGGTTGAACGTTGCATCTGTTGTGTACTTCTTGGTTCTCTTTATCCATAAGATCACCTTTTGCAAGAGCGGCTAGTACCATCGGATCAATCTCTGCCATTATCATCTCTTGGAAAACCCCTTTGAAACCGTTAAGCACAAGAAAAACCACCATCAAATGGCTTTTGAAAAACTAGAAGCCCGTTTGGGATGCTCACTTTTGAATTGATGAAGTTAAGTTGTGCAACTTTTTGAGATGCTAGCAAAACTATCAAGAAGTTCAACCTAAAAATTATGTTGGATTGGAGCACAAGAAATAGCCTACTTACATTAGCTTTTTGAAAAGCTGAAAAACTATCAACCTTAGTTGTGAAAGGCATTTTTAGATGCCTTCCTTGACAGGCCTTTTTTCTTGACCACTATCGGCGCACCAATTTCTCACTTACTAGCTGCAGACAACAGCATTTTGATAGGCTCGAGATTGTCGACTTTTAGTTAGTGCACCACTTAGGCTCATCAACATCCGCCATAAAAAAATTGTGTTTTGAAATGGTGCCTGCAGAACTACTTGGGGATCTTGCCACCTAGGAGAACGACGTTCGAAATTGTCTTGGGCTCTCCACTAGATGAGGCCACACCTCGGCTCTTTGAAGCACCACTTGAGTGGCGTTTTAGAACTCCTTGTCAGCACCTGCTAATAGGATAGCGCCTTGGAGTTCCTGCCCATCTGGGCTCTGATAACAATGTAAGGTGCAAGGCTATGGTGGGTGCCGCTTGTGAGGAGCCATGGAGATAGATGGCGTGTGAGCAGAAACACAAAGAGAACAAGAGAGAGCAAGAGTCTTCAACACAAAGATAACACCTTGTATTTATTTGTTAAAAGCTTTACATATACAGCTTTACGCTCACATTAGCCATGCAAACTCCATGCACACTAGAGGTTTAAGTGCATGCTATAAGAGCATGTTTCCACTAGTTTAGACTTAATTGGACCAGGGCTTGGAAACCCAACAATGCCCCCTTGAAGCCCAAAC
Organism: Adiantum capillus-veneris; assembly: GCF_014529385.1. Classification (NCBI taxonomy): domain Eukaryota; kingdom Viridiplantae; phylum Streptophyta; class Polypodiopsida; order Polypodiales; family Pteridaceae; genus Adiantum; species Adiantum capillus-veneris. The sequence continues at coordinate 140,487,426 of NC_140946.1, forward strand.
TAGGTTAACCATTCTCATGACATAGAGTTTTAGGTCTTAACCATGAGTCTGTGGTATACTCATAAACCATGAGTTTTAGGTGTGCTCACACCCAAGGGTTTGAGGTTTTTCCATAACTTGGTGCTACCACAATGAAACCCCCCCTCAAACACATAGGGTGTAGGTCAAAGTAGCTACCAACATAGTAGTTTTTTGTTTACTTCCAAACCTTGGGTTTATGTTTACCCAATAACCTCATGAAAAATGGTTTACAACAAGGACTTGAACCGAACAAATTTTTTTGGGAGGTCTTACCACTTTTATCTTTTGTGGTAGTGCCTATGAACCAAACAAATCTTTTTGGGAGGTCTTACCACTTTTATCTTGTGGAGATAACCATAATAAACCTATGACAGTGAATAGTTAAAACCAGGGCTGAATGTTGCATCTATTGATGTACTTCTTGGTGCTCTTTATCCATAAGATCACCTTTTGCGAGAGAGGCTAGTACCATCGGATCTATCTCTGCCATTATCATCTCTTGGAAAACCCCTTTGAAGACGTTAAGCAAAAGAAAAACCACCATGAAATGGATTTTGAAAATCTAGAAGCCCGTTTGGGATGCTCACTTCTGAATTCATGAAGTTTTGTGTAGCTTTTTGAGATGCTAGCAAAACTACAATGAAGTTCAATCGGAAAACTATGTTGAATTGCAGCACAAGAAATTGCCTACTTACAGTAGCTTTTTGAAAAGCTGAAAAACTGTCAACGTTGGTTGTGAAAGGCGTTTTGAGATGCCTTCCTTGACAAGCCTTTTTGCTTGACCACTATTGGCGCACCAATTGCTCACTTACTAGCTGCAGACAACAGCATTTTGATAGGCTCGAGATTGTCGACTTTTACTTAGTGCACCACTTAGGCTCATCGACACCTGCCATTAAAAAATTGTGTTTTGAAATACTGCCTTCAAAACTACTTGGGGCTCTTGCCACCTAGGAGGATGACGTTCAAAGTTGGCTTGGGCTCTTCACTAGGTGAGGCCACACCTCGGCTTTTTGAAGAACTGCTTGAGTGGCATTTTAGAACGACTTGTCTTCTCTTGCTAATAGGATACCAACTTGGAGTTCCTGCCCACCTGGGCTGTGATACCAATGTAAGGTGTAAGGCTATGGCGGGTGCCTCTTGTGAGGAGCCATGGAGATGGATGGCATGTAGAGCAGAAACACAAAGAGAACGAGACAGAGCAAGAGTCTTGGACATAAAAATAATGGCTTGTATTAATTTGTTAAAAGCTTTACATATATAGCTTCAAGCTCACATTAGCCATGCAAACTCCATGCACACTAGAGGTTTAACTGTATGCTATAAGAGCATGTTTTCACGAGTTTAGACTTGATTGGACCAAGTCTTGGAAACCCACCAGTGCCCCCCTCAAGCCCAAACTAGGCTGACCATTCTCATGACATAGAGTTTTAGGTTTGTTCTTAACCATGAATTTGTGGTATACTCATAAACCGTGAGTTTTAGGTGTGGTCACAACCAAGGGTTTGAGGTTTTCCCATAACTTGGTGCTACCACAATGAAACCCTCCCTCAAACACATAGGGTGTAGATCAAAGTAGCTACCAACATAGTAGTTTTTATTTTACTTTCAAACCTTGGGTTTATGTTTAGCCAATAATCTCATAAAAAATGGTTTACAACAAGGACTCGAACCAAACAAATTTTTTGGGAGGTCTTACCACTTTTATCTTGTGGCAGTAACTATAATAAACCTATGACACTAAATAGTTAAAAACAGGTTTGAACTTTGCATCTATTGATGTACTTATTGATGTTTTTTATCCATAATATCACCTTGTGCAAGAGCGGCTTGTACCATCGGATTGATCTCTACCATTATTATCTCTTGGAAAACCCCTTTGAAGCCGTTAAGCACAAGAAAAACTGCCATCAAATGGCTTTTGAAAAACTAGAAGCCTGTTTGGATGCTCACTTTTTGAGATGCTAGCAAAACTACCAAGTAGTTTGGGAGGTCTTACCACTTTTATCTTGTGGCAGTGTCTATGAACCAAACAATTTTTTTTGGGAGGTCTTACCACTTTTATCTTGTGGCAGTAACCATAATAAACCTATGACACTGAATAGTTAAAAACAGGTTTGAACTTTGCAATTTCTAATGTACTTCTTGGTGCTCTTTATCCATAAGATCACCTTTTGTGAGAGCGAATTGTACCATCGGATCAATCTCCGCCATTATCATCTCTTGGAAAACTCCTTTAAAGTTGTTAAGCACAAGAAAAACCGCCATCGAATAGTTTTTGAAAATCTAGAAGCCCGTTTGGGATGCTTAGTTTTTAATTAATGAAGTTAAGTTCTACAACTGTTTGAGATGCTAGCAAACCTACCAAGTTGTTCAACCAAAAAACTATGTTGGATTGCATCACAAACAATTGCCTACTTACATTAGCTTTTTGAAAAGCTGAAAAACTACCATTCTTGGTTGTGCAAGGTGTTTTGAGATGCCTTCATTGACAGGCCTTTTTGCTTGACCACTATGGGTGCACCAATTGCTCACAGACTAGCTGCAAACAACAACGTTTTGATAGGCTCGAGATTGAAATGCTGCCTACAGAACTGCTTGGGGCTTGAAATGCTGCCTACAGAACTGCTTGGGGCTCTTGCCACCTACAAGGAAGATGTTCTGAGAAGTGCCCGAAATTGGCTTGGGCTCTCCACTAGATGAGGCCAACCTCAACTCTTTGAAGCACCGCCTGAGTGGCGTTTTAGAACGCCTTGTCTACGCCTACTAATAGGATAGCATGTTGGAGTTCCTGCCTACATGGGCTCTGAGACCAATGTAAGGTGCAAGGCTATGGCGGGTGCCTCATGTGAGGAGCCATGGAGATAGATGGCATGTAGAGCAAAAACACAATGAGAACAAGAGAGAGCAAGAGTCTTCGACACAAAAATAACACCTTGTATTAATTTGTTAAAAACTTTACATATATAGCTTTAGACTTAACTGGACCAGGGCTTGGAAACCCAACAATGCCCCCCTCAAGCCCAAACTAGGCTGACCATTCTCATGACATAGAGTTTTAGCTTTACTCTTAACCATGAGTTTGTGGTATACTCATAATCCGTGATTGTCGACTTTTACTTAGTACACCACTTACGCTCATCGACAAAAAATTGCATTTTGAAATGCTTCTTGTAGAACTTCTTGGGGTTCTTGCCACGTAGGATGACGATGTTCTGAAAAGTGCCCGAAATTGGCTTGGGCTCTCCACTACATGAGACCACACCTCGACTCTTTGAAGCACCACCTGAGTGGCATGTTAGAACGTCTTGTGTGCGATTGCTAATAGGATAGCACCTTGGAGTTCCTGCCCACATGTGCTATGATACCAATGTAAGGTGCAAGGCTATGGCGGGTGCCTCTTGTGAGGAGCCATGGAGATAGATGGCATGTAGAGCAGTGTCCCAAAGAGAACAAGAGAGAGCAAGAGTCTTCGACACAAAAATAACGCCTTGTATTAAGTTGTTAAAAGCATTACATATATAGCTTTAGGCTCACATTAGCCATGCAAACTCCATGCACACTAGAGGTTTAACTGCATGCTATAAGAGCATGTTTCCACGAGTTTAGACTTAATTGGACCAGGGCTTGGAAACCATACAATGCCCCCCTGAATCCCAAAAACTAGTCTGACCATTCTCATGACATTGAGTTTTAGGTTTACTCTTAACCATGAGTTTGTGATGTACTTATAAACCGTGAGTTTTAGGTGTGCTCACACCCAACGGTTTCAGGTTTTCCCATAACTTGGTGCTACCACAATGAAACTCCCCTCAAACACATAGGGTGTAGGTAAAAGTAGCTACCAACAAAGTGATTTTTGGTTTACTTCCAAACCTTGGGTTTATGTTTACCCAATCGTGAAAATTGGTTTACAACAAGGATTTAAACCAAACAATTTTTTTTGGGAGGTCTTACCACTTTTATCTTGTGGTAGCGTCTATGAAACAAACAATTTTTTTGAGAGGTCTTACCACTTTTATATTGTGGGAGTAACCATAATAAACCTATGATAGTGAATAGTTAAAAACAGATTTGAACTTTGCATCTATTGATGTACTTCTTGGTGCTCTTTATCCATAAAATCACCTTTTGCGAGAGCGGCTTGTAGCATCGGATCAATCTCTGCCATTATCATTTAGTAGACCACTTAGGTTGATCGACACCGGCCACAAAAAGATTTGCATTTTGAAATGCTGCTTGCAGAACTACTTGGGGCTGTTGCCACCTAGGAGGACGGAGTTTTGAGAAATGCCCCAATTTGACTTGGGATCTCCACTGGACGAGGCTACACCTCGGCTCTTTGAAGCACCACCTGCATGGCGTTTTAGAACGCCTTGTCTGCGCCTGTTAATACGATAGCGCCTTAGAGTTTCTACCCACCTCGGCTCTGATACCAATGTAAGGTGCAAGGCTATGGTGTGTGCCTCCTGTGAGGAGCCATGGAGATAGATGGCATGTAGAGCAGAAACACAAAGAGAACAAGAGAGAGCAAGAGTCTTCGACACAAAAATAACGCCTTGTATTAATTTGTTAAAAGCTATACATATATAGCTTTAGGCTCACATTAGCCATGCAAACTCCATGCACACTAGAGGTTTAACTGCATGCTATAAGAGCATGTTCCCACAAGTTTATATTTAACTGCACCAGGGCTTGGAAACCCAACAACAACATCCCCAAATCTTTTGGCACCCCTATCTGCCAGCATATGTAGACCATTGTCAACCCTCACGGCTCACGGACATCATATCACCTACGACGGACATTGTATTATTTACTTGGTAGAGTCAAGTATCGGGCTTGTCGGTCCAATAGGAAAAGGGTAAGAGTGATCGCCGATGAGAGGCGCACTCTAACTAGAACATTCAAGGGATTAGTTGGCTAAGCATGGGCGCCCAAGTGTGAATGGGGCGAGCTCATATAAAAGTCAACTAAACCTAAAATTCACTTATTCTCTCATTTGTGCAATTGAAGAGTGCTCTTGCTCCATCTCCATCTTCTTCTTCTTCATCTCCTTGTGTGTGTGTGTGTATGCGTGAGAGAGAGAGAGTGTGTGCGATCGAGCATTGCGGCGGCATGACCGCGTCTTAGTGGCGTCTCCCTCTTCTTCGCAATGAGGAATCCTCCACGACAGCAAGCGTAGAGCGGTGAGTGACACACCATCGCCATCTTTGAGCTTACTAGTTTAGGGTTGTTGTGTGCTTGGAGCCATTTGTGGCTCGCACACGGTGTATCGGGCAAGTTCCTTGCATTGACACATGCGACAGACGTGCACATTTTTTGGCGCCGTTGCTCGGGAATGCCATATATTAAGCTTGAATGGCACTCTGTGCTTCTTTTGTGGTGCAATTTCAATTGTAGGAAAGGTAAGGAAGGAGGGTGTGTGTGTTGAGAAGAAGGATTTTGTGTTACTATTGTGTATTTTTTTTGTTAATGGAGTTTTCAAAGGTACTGTGTTTTTTCTCTGTGTAAGGTGTTAGTATTAAGGTTGTTAGTTCTGTGTAATGTAATGTACAGTAAGTAGGAAGTAGATATGTAAGAGCTAATAGAGTGTGTTAGTGTGTAACAGTAGGTGTATTAGTTGGAAGTAGGTAGGTAGAGTGTGTGTGTGCTCTTGCGCTGGCCGTGGCGACCTTATCCTTTATATATATATATATATATATATATATATATATACAAAATTTAAAGGAAGGACCGGGATCAGGATTATCTCCCAAACCCAAGCCCAAGCTCACGCTTAGGCTCGGGCCTCAGTCGCCTTTTAAACTTACGTATTTCAGCTTCACACATAGCTAAAAATAGATTTTTTGAGGACCAACGGAGCTTCAAGTGACCGAACGTTGTGCTGTAAAGCACACTGCGACCCTCTAAGTGATACGCTCATTTTGAGCTATCACACACTTTAATCAAAAAAACGATCATTCAAAAATATTAAAAAACATAAAAAAATGAGTGAAAACGGACGCCTAAAAAAGTAAGTGGTTAACCTTCGAGGTAATTCGTCGACGCTTGCAGGGTGCCAAAGGCACATGCATCTGCGCTCTGTCGTGTGCTAGAGACGGAGCAACTAGAGAGAATTTCGACTTACGCGAGTTCTCAATATCCACCTACCTTAGGTTCCGGGCCCTCGGTGGGGACCCAAGGCAATACAAACCAAGACCTGAACATAGCGGCTACTGACTCTTCCTCTGACTACGACATCATGGAGGGTTTCTCAATGCCTAATCCCGATAGCTCAAGCTAAGACATGCATGCCATGGGCCCACGGTCCGGGCCGAGCGTGCTTAGCCGCCTGAAGGAAACTTTTAGTAGAGCCACTTGCTCCAAACATAGAGCTAATGATGTAAATGAAGGGGGTGGGGAAGTAAATTCTCCATTCATGACCAACGTAGACCCTATACCCTTAGAGAATGTGCACGTGAATACTTCATTCACTGCACCTCCTGACTCTTCAGAGTTATTTTCCTCCGAGGTCATATTACCCGATGGTAGAAGCCTTGCCGAAGTGCAAGAGGTTGAGCGATATATCATTGCGGCTAGGGAAAAGGAAGTAGAGAGCTTACGCAAGGCGGATCAACAAAGAGAGTTAAAAGAGAAAGCCCCTATGTCAATATCCTTGCTAAGAGAGCAATCAAGTGATCCTGACTTACCAACCGCTAAGGGCCAACCCCTAGAAAGCAACATTGCATCTAGCTCAAAGAACACGCCTAGCACCTCAATCCTAGATGGAGCGTTCTTAAATGAGAACTGGGAGTACGAACTACAAACGGAAACTCTGACCGACCTATACACATGTCACACCTATCACGTGGGTTGATTAGATGTCCTACAATCCACAATGGGTGCTACTAGTGTGGAGGATCAACAACAAAGAGTTTGTGAGGTCATCCATAGGGTCATTGAGTTAGAGAGACAGAACAAGGGGATCAACATGCCTTCAACGGGTCTCATGAGATTCTTAGATACAGGAAAGGCTAAACAACCGACCTTATCGCAAATGGAGACTCCCTCGGTAAGTCCGATGGATCCTCCATATGTTGTTTCTCCAGGGGTCTCAGTGCAATCTGAGCCCACAAGTGATAGCTTCACCTTTCCAAGTCTAGCTCATCTTTCCCTTGATGACACCATGGCTACCATGCCTACCCCAATGATGGGCATGCCGAGAAACATGCCATGGACCTCATTTGTTAGTAAAGCACCACTACATGGTATCTCAATGCCTGCAACAGTACCTACAAGTGTGTACCAATCATATGCACCTATGGGTCATCGCACTCATGTAGTCCCTACCCCTCCCATTGTTTCAACTACCTATGCTCCACAACCACAACACCCAAGTTCTTATTTCCATGGGACTATACCGACTAGCATTAGCATGTCACATCCGACGTCTGCTATGCCTAGGGCCACACATATGAACTTTGGGCCACCACATGGCACAACATTGTACCCAACGTGGAACCCAAGGGCTTCCTATGCGCCAAGCCCAATGCCAATACCTACTCCACATGTAGTCTCTGAAGTGCCTTCACCCACGGTGCCTGCTCACTTAGGTGACTTGGCAACATTTGCTCAAGCTATTGGTTGATCTATTGCTCAAAATATGCGTAACACGCCTGATAGAGAGCCTAGAAGTAAGGCAGTACAAATAGCCAAGCTCACACAAAAATTTAGTGGAGACGGGGATGTGAGAAATCATATCAAAGTGTTTGAACAAATATGCAATTCTCTAGGAGAACACAATGACCTACATAAGAGCAATGCTTTAAGCTTAACCTTAAGTGGAAAGGCTGGGGATTGGTATAGAACCCTAAGGGTGGAAGAAAAAACAATTTACCCTACTCTTAGGAGACCGTTCTTGAAAGAATACATACAAGAGGGAGTGCTCTGGGGTGTAGCCTCTCAGCTCCAGAGAGCCCAACGAGAGGAAGGAGAGTCGGTGAGAGACTTTATTAGTCGCTTGAAGCATTTGAATTCTCGTTGTAATCCAAATGAGCGCTTCAATAATAATCAATTGCTTCATAGATTCATTAGGGGATTACGACATGAGGACATCTACCATGTCCTAGTCATTAGAGGTATCACCACTTGGGAAGCAGTCACCACCAATGCGATCCAATTGGAGGATAACTTAATGGTTCAAGGAGAAAGAGTGTTTGTTGAGCCTAAATCTATTAGCTCGCAAGCATTAGGGCATCAGCCAATGACCCTAAATCCTATTGCTAAGTAGCCAAAGATATCTGAGATGACTTTAGCAGATCTCACCAAGGCTATTCAAGAGAGTCTTAGAGACAATCATGCTCCACAAAACAATCATATGTATCCAAGAAGGGAGCAACAATGGTGCTCAGTATGCTATGGACCGCATAGTACCAGTGAATGCCCTACTTTTAGAGTGAAATTCAATGGTAATTGCAATGCCTGTGGGAGGTATGGTCATCAAGCTAAGGATTGCACAGTATTTAAGCGCGCGATGGCCAATAGACCAACCTTAGCATGGACAAACACACCTCGAGTGCCTCCATATATGTCGGCCCCACCTCTTGAACAAACAACACAACACATGGTCCCTAGGGCCCAAAATGTTGTTCAAACAACACCCTTACCACCTCCAGTGCTAGGACCGCAACCACCACATCCGAGAATCACTTCTGTGAATCAAGTGGGTTGTGAGTCATCTATTGCTTGTTTCGAAGGCTGTGAGGAAGATATAGATCCTAATATTGCCTATGGGATGGATGTGCATGAAGAAAGTCTACAATAATACATGGAGGACTATTGGGGATAAGTCAAACCTGTATATCAAGTAGCTGCTCTTGCGGCAAGAGGTCAAAATATCAATTACACTGCTAAGAGACCACCTCTTCAATGCTATGACTATGGAGGTCCACATCGTGTAGCCGAGTGTCCTATTAGGCTACAAGAGAACGCCACACTAATGCAAATCAGTCAAGCGAGCACGTCTACAATGCCGATACTCATGTGTAATCGATGTGGCATAGATCATTTGATTGCCCAATGTCCAAATAATCCAAATGCACCGAAGATCACACCATTAAACTTGATTGAAGTTACCGAGGAGCCATCACAAAGTACACCTGTGGTACTAATAAACGTACTCACATGATCGATGCTCCAAAAAAAAAATTATATTCTTGAGGAAAGAGACACAGCATCAATTGCCCAATCTCAAAAAAAGAAGAAAACACGAAGGAAGAAATCGCAAAAAGGAGCGAAGTTAGACCCTAGTTCAAAGACCAACATAGGGACTGGTGATGACACCGTGTATATGAATGACATTGAAGAGGATTCTGATTTAGGTGAAACCATGGAGACCAAAACGACCACTAAGATAGAAACCAACAAGGAAGATCTTTATGAGCCACAATGGCCAGGATCCAAGAAGAAGATAGGAACTTCTCCAAACCCTACAGAGGAGATTGAGCAAGTCAAGCAATTAAGGAGTTTGGTAGAAGATACCCAAAGGGATTTAGAACCAGCACCTAGGCAGATCCAGCTTATAGACACAATGTTCCCTATGCAACAACAACCTCACCAAGTCCATAGACCCTTATCCATACCTAGTGTCATCCAAGAAGAAAGTGACTTAAAGTCATGGGAAAGTGGGCGTACTCACTTCTTGATGCAAAGAATGTTTACAGAGGCACTACTTGATCCTATCGAAGAAATGGAGATCCCATATTCCCCACGTCAAGGGACTGAAGTCCAAAAGGTGCCACTAAACATTGCCAAATTGATAGATTTCATGTCTTCAGAAGTTAGAACCACCATCATGTCCAAACTATATAAAGACCCTGAGCTAGTCTCAACTCTTCGAGCCTCCCTCAATGGAGAACTAAAGTTTGGGCTACCACAATTTGCACAGATGGATGGAGTTGGGGAGATGCCAATAGAGGAGGAACACTTAGATCCACAACCCAACCTAGATGAGAACCCTTGTTATAGAAATACCTGTTAACAAGTTGGGACAATACTTTGAGGGTGATGAATCCAATGCGACCATACCAATCACTACTAAGGGATTAACTATGAAGGGAATCCTTGATGGTGGCGCTGGGGTTAGCATTGTGACTAAAAATTGCTGGGAAACTATGGGAAGACCTCACCTTGCGACCACAACCATAGTAGTGAAGATGGCCAATGGGTCTATTGTGTTAAACCTATTGGGATACTAGAAGATCTCAAGATCAAGGTCTTTGGACATAAAATAAGGATTACCTTCATTGTTATAGATTTCTTCAAACACACTATGGCATCGGAGATGATCTTAGGACGTCCTTTCATGAGGGAAGCAAAAATGGTGCATGACTGGTCTAAAAACCATGTTTACTTGCAGTTCCAAGATTCTATCATTCGAGTGGATCTTGTAACTGGTCGAGCACATCCTCTAGGAAACAGGTTTATAATTGATCATAGATCTGACACCACAGTTCACTCGGCCCCGTTGCAGTATTGTGTAAAGCAGACACTGATGTTGGGGAAGATTCTCCTTATATGGATATACTACCTGGGATGACTGAGCCAGACAATGTGGATTGGGTCCACCTAGCAGCAACCATAGACACTTGGGGAAACAGAGGGACGACTTGGGTAACACCTGAGGGGGATGAAATGCCACCACTCGTACCCTTAAATATGCTAGAAGCAATGCATATAGCTTCTGATGACCTACAAGATGAAAGTTTGACTAGCATTTGAACCAGTAGCGCCTCACAAGACTATAGCCCACACGATTTGGGGTCACAATCATCAATTGAAATTGACTCTGAGGACGAATAATCTGAGTTAAATCTTAGTGCAAATGTGGGGACAAACCATTCAGGGCCCAGTGGTACCCTAGATGACAATCTATCCAAGGGAGCAGAAGACACAAGTAGTGATTCATCTAGTGACTCTTCACTAGAGATCTGTTGTAATTGAAAATTAAACAAGAAGAGTAAGAGATATAAGAGGCGACGATATCGAGCAAATGTGCGTGCTAGAATAAATAAAAAGAAACCTACCGCAGAATGGCTTAATTATATAGGGGCATGTGATGCTCATCGGAATTTGGTAGATAACTGGGATGAATACCTTCAAAGAGTTATGTGGTGTAGTCCAGAACCCATTGACATCACACAACTAGAGGCTACAGAGAAGCCAAAGTTGAGCCGTACCGTAAGGAGACGACAAAATCTAGAGTTAGCTCAACAACAAAAGGAATTAGAAGTGAAATCACAGTCTACAGAACAACAAGACCCCACAAACTTACACCCTGCACCTGAACATTTCAAATCCTATACCATAGAGGAACGTAAGGTTGTGTATACAAAGGCTCAAAGAAAACCTATCGATGGGAGCAATGGAGTCTATGACGGTCCAACGATAGTTAAGAAAATAGAGTTAGCAGATCCAAGAGAAGAGTCCAAACCTGTTTTCATTGCCCAAGATCTGACAGAGACTGAGGAGTGTGTACTTAAAGAACTTCTCAAGGAATTCAGGGATATATTTTCCTGGACATATCATGATATGAAAGGTGTTCCACCTTCCGTGGTGCAACACACAATCCCCATGAATAGCATGGCTAAACCAGTTCAGCAACGACCCTACCCAATGAATCCTAAATATGCAAAAATCGTTCAAGAAGAGATTGAAAAGCTTCTGGAATGTGGATTCATATACCCTATTGAGCACTCAGAATGGGTGTCTCCAATAGTAAATTGTGCCAAAGAAGAATGGGAAACTTAGAGTATGCGTGGATCTCAAGAAGGTCAATGCCGCCACTAGGAGGGACCATTACCCCTTGCCATATTCAGAACATGTGCTTGAAAGAGTTGCAGGGAAGGAAGCTTATAGCTTTTTAGATGAGTACTCTGGCTACAATCAAATCACAATTGCGCTGGAAGACCAAGCTAAAACAGCCTTTATAATTGAATTTGGAGTGTTCGCATTTCGTGTTATGGCTTTTGGCTTAACCAATGCCCCTGCTACCTTTCAAAGATTAATAAACACTGCTTTTAGAGAATATTTGAGGGAGTTTTGTGAAGCTTCTTAGATGACCTTTGTGTTTATTCCTCTTGGAAAGAACATCTATCATGCTTACGAAAAGTGTTTGAGAAGTGTAAATTGTATCGCATCTCCTTAAACTCTTTCAAATGCCAATTATAGGTTAAATATGGAGTCATTTTAGGGCATATAGTGTCCAAAAATGGGATTTCCACATATGAGAGCAAAATTAAAGCCATTGCAGAATTGCCACCACCTACAAACTATAAAGGATTTCAAAGGTTCATGGGCCATGTTGGTTATTACCGACGATTTATTTTAAACTTTGCCGAGATAGCTCGTCCTTTGTATAAGCTTCTTATTGAGTTCCAATAGACTGCGGAGTGTGACCATGCTTATGAGTCATTGAAAAAGACCTTGACTAGCGCTCCTATTCTACGAGTGCCCGATTGGAATGTAATTTTCCATGTGCATATTGATGCATCAAACTTTGCTATTGGATGTGTTCTAGCTCAACCAGGAGAACATAAACTGGACTACCCCATTAGCTTTGCAAGTCGTCAATTGAATGATGTCGAGCGAAACTGCACCACTACACAGCGAGAAGGTTTAGGTATGATTTATGCCGTGAAGAAATTTTGCTACTACCTTCTGGCCAACAAGTTTGTGTTCTATGTTGATCATCAAGCCTTGTTGTATCTAGTAAATAAACCTTGTTCCACGGGAAGAATTACAGGATGGTTGTTAATTCTCCTTGAGTTTGATTTTATCGTTGTGGTGAGACCTAGTAAAAGACATGTCATGGCGGATCATTTGTCTCGCATATCCAATGGTGAAGCCCCTATTGGAGTCGATGATGAGTTGCCCGATACTTCTCTATTCCTAGTCGAAACCATACTTGAATGGAGTGAGAAGATTGTGAACTTTCTAGTTAATGATTTTCCACCCAAAGAGCTTCGTAAAGACATAGCTCGAAAACTGTTAAAAGAATGCGAAACTTACTCTCTCATTGCAGGAACTCTCTACAGGCTAGGGAAGGATGATATTCTTAGACGTTGTGCCCGTGAGGATGAGTATTTATACATACTGCAAGAGGCCCACATGGGTATAGCCGGAGGACATTTCTCAGGGGAACTAATAGCTAGAAAGGTGTTGCAATCAGGCTATTGGTGGCCAGTCTTATTTAAGGATGCATCACTTTTTGCAAAAGGATGTGATGAATGCCAACGTTACAAGATAACACAACGAAAGGATAGGATGCCCTTATATCCTGTTAAAGTGACTCAACCATTTGAAAAATGGGGTTTGGACTTTGTAGGCCCAATTAGTCCTGCAGCTCGTAGCACTCAATCTCAATATATTATTGTTGCCACTGACTATGTGACAAAGTGGGCAGAAGCCAGGGCGACACGTAGGCCGATGCGAGGTCAAGTGCCAAGTTTCTCTTTGAGAACATTATTACAAGATTTGGTTGTCCCTTTGAGATTGTGAGTGACAATGGTACTCATTTTATAAATGGAGTAATAAAAGAACTCACTACCAACTTTCTGATAGCTCACCATAAGTCCACACCTTATTATCCACAAGCAAATGGCCAAGCTGACAGCACCAACAAGACCTTAATCTCTATCTTGACCAAAACGGTGGAAGCTCATCGCACAGATTGGGATTTAAAGCTTACATCAGCTCTATGGGCTTATCGTACTGAGTACAAAGTTTCCATTAATTGCACACCATTCAAAATGGTGTATGGCCAAGAAGTGGTTATGCCATGGGAGTTTGTCGTTCCTAGTCTCCGAGTAGCTTCTCAAGAAGGTTGGGATGGTAACCCCTTAGTTGAGTGATTATATATCCTTGAAAGGCTAGATGAAGAGGAGGCAATTAGCTGTGCAAAATGCACTTGTGGAGAAAGACAGGAGGAAGAAATGGTTTGACCGTCATCTAAAGAACAAAGTTATCAATGTTGGTGATAAAGTCCTTATGTATGGAGTGCGTAACGAAAAGAAAAAGTTGAAATATGCAGGAAAAGGACCATATAGAGTATGTGAGGTCACCCCACAAGGAACCATTCGTGTGGAGAATCTTGATGGAGTTGAAACCATTGGATTCCTCAATGGAAGAAAATTTAAAAGATACTATGATCCTTTAAGCCAAGAGGAGCTACGTGCCATCCATACGAAAAAGGCAGCTAAGGCACAAACAAAATTGAAGAAGATACAAGCTCAAGCTGAGGCTAAGGAGCGACAACAACGCATAAGACGAAAACGAGAGGCTAACCTTGGAGTCACGCATGCATTCCACATTGAAACAGACGAGGATTGGTTGGACTCTGACACACCTCTATGATACCCTATTGAGCTAAACAACACCTATAGAAAAGTGCTATATAATGCCTTATTGGACACAGGTGCTAAATATAATATGCTATCATATGGGGTGTGGTGTCAGTTAGGGAAGACACCTCTATCTGAGAGTATTATCCAAGTCAAGGGTGTCAACAAGAAAAAAACTTCGATTTTTGGAATCTGGCACACTTCTGTCAGTTATGACAATGGGGTTGTAGCTCAAGACTTTTTGGTCATGCCTGTTGGAACTGTGGAGGGTAATATAAATCTAGGACGCACGTGGATGATAGCCACCAAATGCACTATTGATTGGGGGACAGGGGGTGTCACAACACAGAAACCAACTCTTAGCCTTGCCACTCAAGCCATAGTCCCTGAGATATTGCCTCTTAAGGAAATAAAACCCAAAACATTGCATGTCCAAGAGGTTGAACCATATATCCCCATAGCCCAACTCTCTAGAGCTTCAACTGATGTAGTTGAAATAAAGCTTGAGACACACAAGACCCATCCCAATATAACAAAGAAAACATACAAGTGGGTCCCTAAAGCTTCTTTAACGACCATAGCCAATGCTAAAAGACAGGATCCTGGTAAGAGATGTCCCATTCACCCCAAGAAATGTAAAGAAACGTTGCGTTGGATTCCTAAAATATTATTGGAAGCCCAAAGCTACTATGAAGGAAATGATCAAATCTGGGTGCCAAAACGTAAATTGTGCTCTTACTTGTCACCGGGCCCATGTGAGCTCAATCCTATGGCTCCAAAACAAATTGAAGTTCGCGGAAAGGAAAAAATCACGGAATGCTACACACCTGCTCCAGAGCTAGTTTGGGTACCAAAGAAAGAACGATTTGTTCCACCTAGCTCAGAACCAGGGAAATCAAATGAAGCTTCTTGCTCTTCAATTAGTTCCTATACGGAAATAGAAGCTTTGACACAACCTCCACCTACCATTGTACATATCCATACAAGCAAGAAAGAGTTTGCACCTCCCGTTGTAAGTTCACCACCTGCATAGGGCGGTCGAAAACTATTTGTTAAAGCCTTCACCCATAACAACTTGGAACAATTGGTTTCAAAAGGTGACGACATCATTCCAAAAGGTATGATCTACCCAAGGAAGGGGGGAGTGTTTGCTGACATCCATCATTCACTTGCTTCCCTCTCAACCTTCCTCCCTGGCCTCTTAATCTCCAATCTTAGGGAATGTATATATAAAGCCTTATATTCACAAAAACAAGATAAAAAAGTAAAAGAGCAAGAGCCATAACACAAAATCATAAAAACACATTATGCACAAGAACACGACCCTTGTCATATTTGCACTCTAACCATCATCTATTTGCATGTACAGATATGGCTAGTACGCTAGAGTCATCCACTCCTGCCTTGGGTGAGAGGTACTCTCGTTACTTTTCACAAATGTTTCACATGGTCTTTCCGGTACTTGCATGTGAATGGGATTTGGTAGGTACGCTAGCATGTGAGAGGAATTTCGAGGAGTTAGAGCCGCAATGCTCGATCGCACACTCTCTCTCTCTCTCTCTCACGCATACACACACACACACACACAAGGAGATGAGGAAGAAGATTTACATGACTACACGGATGGCACATATGGTCTCATGGATGATGACTTTGTTTATCTCAACGACAAGGATAGGGGTTTAGCCTTAAGGTTTCCCTCCAATCTCTACAATATCCTATTCCCTTGACTCTCTAAGGGGAGTGCAAATAATTAGGCTAGGATTCTTTATGTTTTTTAATTGTGTTCAATAAGTGTTGGTACCTTTTCCCACTGATGTGCCTCCTAGAGGTATTCTTTGTGTTTCTTAGTGTGTACAGGAACGTGTTGCTGTTGTTAGGAATTGGACCTTCATGAAATCTCTCTCATTCACACTTCAAATCAAGCGCAACCATCAACACAAACAGGTGTTTCTTGTCCATGTTGGAATTAGGGTTGCAGAGAAACACACACAGCTTGGAGAAGACGAAGGAAGCTCAATGCACACAATAGAGAGTGTGTTACTTAGTGTGCTATGGAAAGATAGATAGCCCTAGAGTGATGGGCGTATATACAATGCACGGGGGAAAAAACCTCCTAAAGAGGGAAAAAATGCCCCGGCGGTCCTAGTGTGTTCACACACATCACTACCACATGTATATGGTAACAAATCCCCCCTAGAGTGATGCGGTGAACGAGAGCTGGCACGTGAGTAAAGGGAAGTGCCATGCCCTGAGGACAGGATCAGTCCACAAAGGGGAGTAAGCCCAAAGCTTTGCGGAAAGCTTCAAGCTTCTCACGAGACAATGCCTTTGTGAAAAGATCTGCAAGGTTGTCCTGTGTTGGCACATAAACCAAGCTGATCTCTCCTGCTGAGAGCCTCTCCCTGACATAGTCGTAATGCACCTCAATGTGCTTCGTGCGAGCATGAAAAACTGGGTTCGTTGCAACTGCCAATGCGCTCTGACTGTCAGTGTAGATAGTGTTGGCAGTGTCCTATCCAACACCCAAATCAGCCATAAGGCGTCTGAGCCATACACACTCAACCATAGCTGTGAAGATTGCCCTATAATCAGCCTCACAACTCGAAGTGGCCACAGTAGGTTGCTTCTTGCTCAACCATGATATACATGAACTGCCAAGCATGAAACAAAAACCACTTGTGGACACTCGCATGTCAAAACAACCAGCCCAATCTGAGTCCGAAAGAGCATGTAAGTCTGGCGGCAATGATCCCCCCTTGGGATAAAACAAGCCAAGATGTAAAGTGCCACTAAGGTAGCGGAAAATCCTCTTGACAGCGTGCCAATGCTTAGACCCTGGTCTATGCATAAATTTGTTGACCTGTGAGACTGCAAACTGAATATCCGGCCTCGTATTGCATACATAAATGAGGCAGCCAACAACAGTTTGGTAAAGAGTGACATCAGCAGGATCGCCAGCATCATGTAGACTCAACTTCAAACCTGTTTCCATGGGAGTGGCAATAGGTTTGCAATCCTCAAGTCCAAACTTACATAGCAATGTCTCTATGTAACTTTTCTGACACAAGGCAATACCACCATCACACTGCTTAAACTGTATACCCAAGTAATAATGAAACAGCCCCAAATCTTTCATCTTGAAAGTAGCATTCAAATCAGCCTTAAATTCAGCAATATGTCTCTCATTTGGTCCAGTGATCAGCAAATCATCAACATAAGGAACCACAATGAGAAGTACATCACCCTCACGCTTTACATACAATGTGCTTTCTGTTGGACTGTTACGAAAGCCTTGTTTGACCAAATGAGTGTTAGCTTTCTCATACCAAGCATGAGGAGATTGCTTCAACCCATACAAAGCCTTGTTACATTTGCACACTTTGTCCTCTTGTCCTTTTATGACAAAACCGTGAGGCTACGTTACATAAACTTCCTCAAATATGTCACCATTCAAGAAAGCAGTAACAATGTCTGATTGATGTACATCCCAACCAAAATGAGCTGCCAATGCACATAGAAAACGCACAGTAGTCATACGACAAGTGGGAGCAAAAGTTTCTTCATAATCTATGCCTTTTTGCTGTGCATAACCCTTTGCAACAAGTCGAGCCTTATGGCGATCGATCTCACCATCCAGCTTGCGTTTCAACTTGTAAACCCACTTCGTACCAATGGCCTTTTTGCCAGGAGGCAAATCACATAAAGTCCATGTGTCAGTTTCTATAAGTGCATCATATTCTGATTGCATGGTAGCCATCCAATTTTTTGAATTCTGTGCTTCATCAAAAGTCAGAGGCTCCTCAACATCATGTAAGCTAGACACAGCCAAAGCATAACAATCTGATGCATGATGCATGGCGAGAGCCTGAACAAGTACGACTAGACAAAGGTGCATCCAATTTACTGTCATGCAAAGTGTGCACCAGCCATTTTGGCATACCTCTAGCCTGCTCATTTTCAGCCCTTTCCTCATCAAGTACATCATGTACATCTGCATCAGTAATAGGCTGATCTAAAACATTTTCAGAAACCCCCCTAGGTTGTACATTTGCCTCATTGGAACTTACGTTCGTATTTCCACCACTGAAAAGAGGCAACAAAGTGTCATAAATGTCCTGTGAGCTTACATTACTGTCTCTAGTACATGACAGCAAGGGCTGAACAAAATCTTCCACAAACACTACATCCCGAGAAACCAGAATACGTTTTGTTTGCGGATGATACAACCTGTAACCTTTGCTTTCAACACTATAACCAACAAAAATACATTTGACAGCCTTATCATCCAATTTTCTGCGCTGCACTTCTGGCACCAAAGAATATGCCAAACAGCCAAAAACACGCATGTGCTCAATAGAAGGCTTTCTATCATGCCATGCTTCATATGGAGTAATAGACTGCAAAGCTTTCGTAGGACACCTGTTAAGTACATAAGTGGCACACATGATGGCCTCAAGCCAAAAAGAATGCGGTAAAGCTTGACTTTTGACCATACATCGTGCAATTTCCGTCAGTGACCTGTTTTTCCTCTCAGCAACACCATTTTGTTGAGGCGTATAAGGCACTGTACATTGTTTTTTTATCCCACGACTAGCCAGAAATGCATTAAATTCATGAGACATATACTCCCCCCCTCGATCGGAACGGAGGGTGCCCATAGTACATTTCGAGACATTTTCAGCCATAGCCAGAAATTGTTTGAAGCACATAAAAACTTCGGACTTCGCTTTAAGCGGAAATACCCATGCATGCCTGGAGTAATCATCAATGAAAGTCACGAAGTACAGGTAATTTCCCAAGGACGGAGTTTGCATGGGCCCACAAACATCACTATGCACAAGCTGCAACCTGCATATGGCCCGAACTGAACCATCCTTTGGAAACTTAGAACGCTGCATCTTACCCAAAATACAGCCTTCACAAACATGTTTGACAGGTTCTTCAAGAGGCGGCAAAGAAGCAACCATATCAGATTTCTGTAAACGCAACAAACTGGCAAAATTCAGATGACCAAAATGTGCATGCCAAAGTTTTGCATCTGAAATAGCCCTTGAATCTGCAACAGCATTTGCAAAAAAATTTCCACACTTGTCATACGAAGTGAGCTTATACAGCCCATGGCACAAAAGGCCAGATGCAACAATTTCATCACCAAAACTGAGATCATGATATGTACATCTGTCATCCACAAATTTGACTACAAGTCCAAGTCTAGCAAGTGCGGATACAGAAAAGAGATTCTTCTTGATCCCAGGTACATAAAGTGCATCAACAAGTGTGAAAGAACTGCCATTAGCAGCAATAAGCACAATCTTTCCAACTCCCTGAACTGGATAAGAGGCGTTGTTGGCACAAGTGACTGAATTCCCATGAGGGACAGACTCGAGAGAGGTAAACAATTCACGATGTGAGGTAATGTGCTTTGTAGCACCACTGTCGAAATACCACACATGTGAATCTGCAGCAATTGACAAGCATGCATCATGGACAGCAGGATTGTAAGTGCACTCTGCGCTAAAAGCCCATTCTGCATCAACATCAGCAACACAATCTCCTTTCACAAAAGACTCAACAATGGCTGCATTTGTAGTGGAACCAGCATTTGCAGTGGAACCACCCTCTTTCTTCTTAGCCTCTTTGGCCTTCGACTTAGGACACGACTTGATCAAGTGATCATTGGCTTTACAATAATGGCAATGCATCTTCTTTTTGCCCTTATCACCAGAATTTCCACACGAATTGCTGCTATCAGAAGCATTAGGAACATAATTTTTGCTACTCGCAGCAGAACCATAAGAAGTGGCTGCATTACTGTTACCACCCTTTCTTTGAGAAGCAATAAAAGCCTGTTCAACTGCACGCTGCCTAGTCCTGTTTTTTCTAGAAAGTGACTCTTGCAACAGCAATGTGCATAATGCATCAAACTTGCCAACTTCAGGATTTCCTTGGGTCATCAGTCTCCAAGTACTAGCAAAATTCTGGTAGGAATCTGGTAAGGCATCAAGAACAGTCTGCACAAGGGAACTGTCTAAAATGACTTCACCTGCAAAAATAAGCTGCTCATTGATATCCTTGACACTAGCAAGGAAAGTGTCCATATCATATTCCTCATGCATAATCTTCGACTCCAACTCTTTACGCAGCAAAGCAATTTTAGCCTCATTGCGGCTTGCATAAAGACCTGCTAGAATATCCCAAGCCTGTTTTGCTGATTTTGTTGAACGGATGTGAGGAACAATGGTGCGCTTCACAAACAATGCAATCAATGCATGAGCCTGCGCATCCTTAACATCCCAACGAGCTTGTTCTGCCGTAGGCAAAACAACTCTAATAGCTGCAATCCTTGCAGCAAGACCTGCAACATCCTCAACATCGCCTACATCCTCAGAACCAGGACGTACATCAATGCCCTGCACAATGTTCCAGACACCCTTTGACACAAGAACATGTTGCATCATATAAGCCCACATAGGGTAGTTGTCCCCATCCAACCTGTCCTCAGCAGCAAACATCTTGAACACATCTGTGTTGTTGTTGTCAGCCATGGTAAATGTTGCACCTGATTTGAAAACTGCCCGAAAATAGGAGAAATGGAGCGGGAACAACCTGTGCTATATAGCACAAACCGTAGAAGACTATAAGGCACCTGTTATGCAGAAAACGGCACTGAGAGAAATTCTGCACAAAATGACGAAATAGCCTGTGCAGTACTATTGCCTGTAGTGGAAACGGAGGCCGAAATGAGCCCAAATCAAAATTCTGAGCAGACCAAGCTCTTCGAGTTTTCCCAAAATTTTTGTCGACCTGCGAACGCTCGCCAAAGCTCATTGAAATCGGAGAAAGTGAGCAGGCGTGTGCTGGAGCAGCTGGCAACTAAGCTCGGGAGGACGTGACCTGCTCTAATACCAATTGTTGGAATTAGGGTTGTAGAGAAACACACACAGCTTGGAGAAGACGAAGGAAGCTCAAGGCACACAATAGAGAGTGTGTTACTTAGTGTGCCTTGGAAAGATAGATAGCCCTAGAGTGATGGGCGTATATACAATGCACGGGGGAAAAAACCTCCTAAAGAGGGAAAAAATGCCCCGGCGGTCCTAGTGTGTTCACACACATCACTACCACATGTATATGGTAACAGTCCATTAGCATTGTCCCTTATCTTTTTTGCATCCATGTTTGTCTGCTTTGATTGTGATTGGTAGCATAATATTTAGTGACTTTGTTTAGTACCAAACATTAAATTCAATGTAATTTTTTGTCATAATCACTTGTTTAGGTTTAAAAATCAAGCAGTCCGACTAAGCTAGTTTGACCAAGCTAGGTGTTAGAGATCTTCTCTTAATACCATGGGGAATGCCTTCCTAATTATCAATGGTTACTTAGGTTCTTAATCCGATTTAGGCAGCATTGTGTGAAATGTACTAGGGCTTTCTAGTGGGCTTAGTCCCTATTGACCTTTAGCTTAAGTATTATAAAGGGAGTTTACTAGTGTGATGAGCCTGGGGAGGTGTAACAGTGTTATATGACCCCCCAAAAGTTACAAAATTAAAATGCTGAAAACGAAAAAAAAAATAAAATCAAAGTGCCACAATGTAAAATTTTAAGCTGGAAGAGAAACCTCAGCTTGATTTGGTACTCCACTCACATGTATAGCCTATGATACTAGAGCCCTAGAGGTTCCCAGTGTGGGCGCTTTTCCTTGAAAAGCAAAAAACCCAAGGCATACAAAATAAGCACACACATCAAAATTGAATCACTATGAAAAGACTTTGGGGGGTCAAAGAAAAAGTAATCAGTCAGGCGATGATTTCATGAGAAATTCCTTTTATCGTAGCTTAACTACAAGGCCTTTTAGGTATAGCCTCTAGTCAGCCCTCGAACATAAAATACTTGGCTCTCACAATTAAACAACTTAATTAACCAGAGAAAATTCAGAAGCTTACCCATGGTATTAATAGTCGATCTCTAGTGCCTTTTGACCGTTAAATTAGCGACCCCAGACTTGTTTAATTTTTTATCTTTACAACTGTTTATGCGTTTGATTACATTGCAATTTAATCTTTATTGCTGACAAATGGTTTAAAATTTTGTTACCAATCACATTGTCTGCCTACAACTGCATATGCTTTTTAATTATATATGAGAATGCAATTACTGTGCCAATGTTGTTTGATTTTGCAGTGACTGAAGAAGGCTAAGAACATTCATCTCAAATGCTCTTCCACCTCGACGAACGAGCTTCAACTCAATAGCTTCCGAGGACGGAATCTACAACAGGAAGGGGGACATGCTAACCCTCACAGCTCACGGACACTATATCACCTACGACGGACGTTGTATTATTTACTTTCCAGGCTTGTCAGTCCAATAGGAAAAGGGTAAGAGTGATTGCTGATGAGAGGCGCACTCTAACTGGAACATTCAAGGGATTAGTTGGCTAAGCATGGGCGCCCAAGTGTGAATGGGGTGAGCTCATATAAAAGTCAACTAAACCTAAATTCACTTATTCTCTCATTTGTGCAATTCAAGAGTGCTCTTGCTCCATCTCCATCTTCTTCTTCTTCATCTCCTTGTGTGTGTGTGTGTGTGTGTGTGTGCGTGAAAGAGAGAGAGAGAGAGAGAGTGCGATCGAGCATTGCGGTGGAACGAAGGCGGCACGACAGTTGAGCACGACGTAGCGGCGTCTCCCTCTTCTTCACGGCGAGGAATCCTCCACGACAGCAAGCGTAGAACGGTGAGTGACACACCATCGCCATCTTTGAGCTTACTAGTTTAGGCTTGTTGTGTTCTAGGAGCCATTTGTGGCTCGCACACGGTGTATCGGCAAGTTCCTTGCATTGACATGTACGACAAACGCACACAACCATGTAGGAACTCCAATGGCCTTGCTATCTTCAACTGCTGTCATAAACGATTTGTAGCTTGCTAGTGCCCATTAGAGTCCCCCTGCGCCCCCGCCGCCGTCCCCCGAGAGAGAGAGAGTGTTAAGGCGGTTACGCCGCTAGCGGAAGCTAAATAGCGAGAACTCAACCAACAATAGAATTTCTCAGACGAGGACGGAGCTTGACCCGCAGGCGCATGGAAACAACTAGGTGGGTGTCAAATCACCTACTCGACCTTCTAATGACAATCACTACTAAGGAAATCAAATCTAAGTTCTAAAATACGCAAGTGACTGAAATCCGTACTACGAACGAATGCTATACGAAACAGGATCTAGAATCATTGAATCGATCTCAAACTCAAGGGGAAGTCTATACACTAGGTAAGAACAACACCCTAAAGACTTGAACTGCAAAATCAACCTATAACCACTCCGTGCGGTAAACGCGTATGAAGACGGGCCAAAATATACAGGTGACCGAAACTTGACCCCGATGGTACTAATGTGTAGCTCTAGTCGTTGTGGTTCTATAGATATGTTGCACGCTCAATTCCGACACACGAGTTGGAAGAAAACTCACACCAAAGCTCGTAGGAACTTACCACACATAGAAGCCGATAGCGCGCACTCTTGGTATCTGTGCGTAGCTCTCGCCGTTGCTAACACAATGGCGGTGTCGCTTCTCTAATGGCGGCTCCGTAGCTCGCGTAGCAAGTAGATAAGACTCTCTCTCTCTCTCTCTCTCTCTCTCTCTCTCTCTCTCTCTCTCTCTCTCTCTCTCTCTCTCTCTCTCTCTCTCTCTCTCTCTCTCAGACACAGTCACAGCGCTCAAAAACTCACTTTGATTAAAATCTGCCTTAGGTTACAAAAACTTTGGCTTATATACCTCAGCCTTGGAGGTGAGAACATCTCTAACTAATTACATCAGCAAGTGAAATTACTTCGGGATTACAAGCTGGAAACTCAATTGAGTCCCGTTACTTAATGAATGGCTCAAATCAAAATTAATGTCGGAAAGACATTTATTACAATCAATGGTTACAAAATGATGAGTGTGAGCAAAAATGTGGGTGTGATCCTCTGCTGGCTCAACACTCCCCCCCCTCCGCGTTCATGTCGTCCCTGACATGACTTTTATGCTTGGTCAATAAGGTCCTGTGGTCTTGAGCATCTGCAAATGTGATTTGTATCGTAGGTTGCCGATGGTCAAGGTTGGGCCGAATATTTTGCTTTCGTGGGTGAAAAAGCCGGTGTAGAAAGCTTCTTCGAATGTTTGCATGTGGAAGCTAGGCAAAAACATAATCCTTGGGTATAGGAGGTGTAACACTTTTGGAGAAGGCTGCAATGAAAGATCGTACATCATATCAGACACCGTGTCGGCCGTCGATAGTAGACTCGAGGTCGTGGCTTTATCTGGCGCGAACACTTCAATGCAAGCTAAGAGAGTCCTGCAGATTTTCTTGAGCATCTGACATGAAAGGTCAAGAGAGCCAGTAAAGAGCTTGATGGTGCCCGTTAGGGTTTTCACCATGTAGGATTTACCTATTCTCTCTCCTGCCTTTGGTCCTGGCATCCTGGGATAATTAAGCCAATTTGGCTTCTTTTCTGCAATCCTGCCATGCTCTTTCCAGTTTCTGACTCTTGGCACCGGGCAGAAGGTTGCATCCTCCCGGATCTCCTTTGGTGCCTCCACCAAGTAGATGAGGTAGGCTGGGTATTTGTTCAGCCAACCTTTCCTCCATCTAGGTTGTGAATCTACTATCTTCTTTGATTGTTCCTCCTTTGTGATGTCGCCTTCGTAAAGAGCGACATACTGCTCCCCTTCTAGTCTCTTTTTCGTCTTTAGCACTTCAAATTTCATCAAAGGGAAAGGCAGGCTGGGTTGCATCCACTGTTCATGGAGCACTTTTGTGTCTAGTCCCTGAAGTCTAATGGAGATTAGGAGTCTCCTCTCCCATTCCATTTCCGCCTTGGCACTCTCCTCTGCTGACTTTTCTATTTGGTCATGGAGCCTTTGTTCTTCTTCTTCAGAGATTCTTGAAGTCGATGCCACCTCTTGAGCTGGGGCTAGATCTTCAATTGTGGTTGCCTCTCCAGTTTCTGGTAGCTCTATGGCTGCTCCACCTGATTCTTCTTGTGGTGTCTCTGTCTCTCTTCTTTGTTGCTCTTGTAGATCTTGGAGCTGTTTGCGGAGGGCCTCATTCTTTGTCCGTAGTGTTTGATTTTCTAATGTGAGCCTCTCCTATGCGGCCAATGATCCCTCCGCAATGTGCAACCTTTGCACTTGCTCTAATCTTAGTTCTCTTTGTAAGCTTCGGACTGGTCTTCCAAAACTGGTACGATAGCTCCCTCTTGTTCGGTTCCTGCTCTGCTAGCTCTAGGGGTAGACCTGAGTCTAGTGATTGTTCTTTCTTGGAGCTCGACTCTTTCCCTTAGCTCAATGAGCTCATCCTTAGCCGCCTCCAACTCATCCTCTATCCGCTCCCTTGCTTCCTGTGCACTTGTTACTTCTCTTGAAGCCTCAGCTAGTTGGAGTATCAAGCCGTCTCTCTCATTTTCCGCGTCATAGAGTGATGCTTTATGACTTTCAGATTTAGTCATAGCATTCTCTAAATTTCTCTACAACTCCGCTTCCCTTTGTTTGGCTGTCTCAATCTCTAATTCCTTTGCCTTGGACCTTTCTTTTATCTTGCTGAGCAGTTCATGCACCATGTGCATGTCTTTTTCATCATCATCTGTCAACTCTAAAGCTCTTTCCGCCACCACCTCCACTGGCTTTGGCTCTTCTAGTATTTTCGGTTCGTCCAGTTTCTCTTCACTTTCTTTTTTGCTCTTTGTCTTTTTCTCCGTCCCTCTCCGTTCATCTTGTTTTTGTAGGGTGATCCCATAAACTGCCTCAAGGGCCTCTTCTTCGGTGTATCCTATCTCTACCAGATCCTCATAATCGTTTCTCTTTTGCTGAACTGGATCTATCTTCTTTTCTTTGGTCTCGGCTTCCGGCTTTTCCAAAACATCTGTGTCCACCTCTACTGTGGTCTCTTCCACAATTTTTTCCGTCTTCTTCGGGCTTGGTACATCAGTCATAGAGGGATGTTTGTCCTCAGCTTCCTTGGCTTTCCCTTTGTCGGCTTGCTCATCTTTCTCTTGAGGCTTAGTAGACCCATCTACTTTCCTTTTCCCCTTGTCGTCTTTTTTCAGCTCAGCTTTTAATTGCTGTACCTCCTCTTTAGTGTATGGCTCGACAGATTGCTGCTCCAAAATAGCCTCTGAATCCTCATAAGCTTTAATATATTGATCGTATTGATCAATATGTGGCCTGGCCGAGCTAGTTCCGACTTTAGTGGGGTCTGGCACCCACTTTTCTTCAAAGTCACCCTTTAGAGATCTTTCCGCTCTAAACTGCTCCACTAATCTTTCCATTCTTGCCGCTTTCTGACTTTTGGTTTGCTTGGGAGCAACCTAGCTTCTTCTTTACTTTGTTCTTAAGTGGCTCGTCCACATCCTCTTCAGGTTCTGAAACTACTTCTAGTTTCCGGCGTGCTCTTGTGGATGCCCTCTTGGATACTTCGGGCTGTTCTTCCTCCTCCTCGGCTTCTCTAAGCCACTCATTCTGGGAGGGAGCCTTTGGCCACTGATCTCTAGCTCCAATAGCTTCATAAGCTATTCTTGTCAGAATTTCCACTCCTCCTATGTATTTTGGCTTCTCGTTGTGCATGGCAATTACTTGCTCGTGGATGTGTTGAGCGTAATTCACCTCTTTTGGCATATTGCTCTTTAATGCCCATGTGATGGTGGTCGCAATGGCATGGGGTGGTGTCGTATACTTTTGCGGTCTTTTACTGCAAACATGAAGAAATTGGTTGTACAGTCGGCAAAGGGTTGCCGCTCTTGGGTCCTTCATATCTCCATAGGTTGCATTCTGTTTCTTGGGCCCATAGACCTCTATGACCTCCCTTCTTTCCCTAACCGAGCTCCCTTTGTTGTGCAGCTTCAATGCATCTGCAATTAGCTGTGGAGTGATCTGTACTTCTACCTTCTCTCCATCCATGGCTGTCAATGTGGCTTTTCCATCCTTCTGAATGGATGTTGCCAACTCGTACACTCTTCTTGTATCCACACCTGATGGTCTCGAGGTGAAGAAACTGTGCAAGTCTGCCCTTTCCAAGTACCTGCTGATGTCTTCTGACCTGCTATAATCTACCAATTCCTATGGGATCATCGGTACATCCACCGCTTGCCCTTGAGGATCTCTGAAAGTCCCCTAGTATATCTTTATTCCCTCTTTCTCCAATACTGCTTCCTCCACCCAAGTTTTGGTTGGCTTGAGGGTTTCTGCTGGAATGTCAAATGGTTCTGCTTCTGCGCAATAGCATCTTTGATTGTCGGTCTTTTTCTCTTCGTTGCCGATGACTTGGTGGAATCCATGGATCCTGTAACTCCAATTTCAAAAGTTAGCGTCTTTTTAGTACTTAAAGCCGAAATGAAGCTTTTAACTATCCAAATGACTTGAAAATTGAAACGTGAGCTATTCAGGGCCTAAGGATGAAAGGTAGGTGAAAAAATATGCAAAATGGGCTCAAAATCATGTTGGAGACATCATACGCGTATGATGTCTTTTGTGTCAAAATGACTTCATATTGGTTGTGCTTGTAGTTGATAGTGTATACATGATTATCATATGCTTGGATTTGAGTTTGGATCCCATTTGGTCAAGTTTTGGCCAATTTAGTCCAGTTCCGGCTCTTGGCAAAATTTTGAAAGGGAATTAGATTTTATGATCCAAATTGGATAAAACTTGGTGGTTCACTTTCAAATGGCATGTAGATCACTTTTGTTTGGTGGTTGAAGCCCTGAGGTGCCAAAATCACAAAGTGAGACATCCTACGCGTATGATGTCTTTTAGTGTATTTTTGGACCAAATTTCTCTATAAGCTTGGATTTGGCTTTAGATAGGCTTATTCAGTGGATTTATGAAGTTTGGATAGATTTTGGGCTAAAAATGGCTCTTGAGACATCATACGCGTTGTCGTGTTGTGACACGTACATAGTGGGAACGCATGCTACAAGATCTATCTTGTATTTTTTTAGATACATAATTATATTTCCTATAGTGTACATATGCATATTTAAATATAATAATAAACCTTCTATCTCATCCTATTATTTTTCTCAAGGGTAACATATCCTTACTTTACCATCAGAAAATACTATGGGAAAAGCATCAATAGCTCCGCCTCTTTAACTTGGGGCAAAAAGCATTGATTCTTTATTTCTACTATTTCATTATCATCTCACACCCTAGCTAGATCCTATATCTAGGGTAAACTCCAATATATATATATTCTATGTATTTTTTATACTTTTCTTATATTTCTTTTTAAATAGCTACTAGGAGAGAATCAAATCCTAGTGGGATACTAGGTGGCATGATTTCAAAGATACACTTATTTTAATGCATTATTGCAAGCATGATTACAAAACTTTGTCAAGGAGCAATGTCATGCTTTCATATGGCATGAGGTGTCCTTTGGAATTAAATGAAAGTCTAAGCTAAGGAGACCACATGAAGACTTTTGCTGTCATAAATGGACCCTATTTTGATGAATTTTTTACACAAGGTTCCAATCCGAATTGGAAAACCATTTTAAAATGAAAATCGTAGCTAATGAGCTGAAGTTTTTGCCCATATTTTTACTTTTTTATTTGGAGCCACGGTTGAGGAGATATGATCAAAATACTGGACCCCAGTCTGCCCACATCATGCAGGGGCAGCTCATTTCCAACTTTTCCAATTCCTGTTCACACTGGCTCCTCTCTTCTTGTGTAAACCCTTGGGGGTTCCCTTCACCTATAAAAGGGGACCTCTTCTTCCTTGGAAGGAACTCAAGCATTCAAGCCATTGATGAGAGGAATTCTTGAGGGAGTGAGTGGTAATGCCTAATTGTACTTAGCCCCATTAACATAAGCCCAAGCCTACACTTTCTCCTAGAGGAAGACTAGCCATTCTTGTACGCTATCCTTGGAAGATCAACTCTAATCAAAGAAGGTGTTGTACTTGGCGTATCAATCAAAGTGGAGTGCTCTCCTCTTCTTCTCTCTCCATCAATAATGGTGCCGAAGGGTTTGTCAAGTAAGATGTGTTCTACATTGATGTTTTCTTGATTTCTTATTGTTTTCTTTTTCATCTCTAATCTGACATATATATATATATATATATATATAT
The DNA here is from genome assembly GCF_014529385.1 of Adiantum capillus-veneris. Taxonomy (NCBI): domain Eukaryota; kingdom Viridiplantae; phylum Streptophyta; class Polypodiopsida; order Polypodiales; family Pteridaceae; genus Adiantum; species Adiantum capillus-veneris. Next base: position 140,516,938 of record NC_140946.1, read on the forward strand.
GTATCTAATCTCATCTCCTTAACCAAATCTATCTCTCTCACTCTTAGTAATTCATCCTCTCTACAAATTCTAGGTTCTCTTTGCTACAGGTACATCTCTCCCCGCAGTATCCTTATTGCCTACGGGCAAGAATAGGGCTTGGGAGGGAAACTTCTCATCTCTTCACTTCTCTCATATCTACATTTCTCACATACTATCCTAGATGAATAACCCACATGATGATCATTTCTATCGCTTTCACTCTGTACGATCTATTAGAATTAACGTATGGATTAGCCATAAAATACACTTTCAACAACGTATAGTGTTTCTCTTCGGCCCTGAAAGGCTCAATGAAATACTTCTATCACCGGATCCCATCATACTACCTCTCATAGACTATAATTTTTCTTTTGATGTAAGCGTAATTATCTTGCTATGAACCAAGAGGATTTGTACACACAATTAATCCCAATCACTAGACAAAATATCTATATTATGGTAAGCACAAAACTACAATTCCAAAGAAAAATTCGTAGCCTATTTGTTCAGTCAAGGTTGAATGCCATTAACTCATCCATTAACCCTTTCATATTACCCATGATACGATATGACCATAGCCTTGATGTTTTCATCTTCGTATTGTTTTGACATTCTCTTTTGCGTTCTTTCTTTGTGTGTGTGAGTGCAAGAGAGAAAGAGTGAGTCTTCTTTGATTGCACTTCTTTCCAAACCCTAGTCTTCATGGCATCTATGGTTTAACTCCTTCATATAGTTTTTGTTGAGTTCTCTCACAAACTCTCACAGCCATAAGCCCGGTGCTTTCCTGGCAAGACCGCAAATTTCTCGACAGCGTATGATGTCTTTTTCATCAATTTTTCATGGGATTGGTTCTGTGGACTCCCCATGTACTAGTGAAGGACTGTTCCTACTCAAATCTTGGTTTGGACTTGAGTATGTTGGATTTGGGCCAAAAATAGGCTTTAGGTGAAGGATTTTCCCTCAATTGGGCTAATGGGGTGATCCTCTTGACCAAATGGTTCCAATTTTCATATGTAGCATGTATTAGATATATATAATGGATGTATGATGATAAATGAGCAGTTTTGGCTCTGTAAGTGCAAATAAACATCATACGCGTATGATGTCTTTTGTGTCAAAATGGTGCTTTTTGGTTCCAGATAGCTTGTAGATGTGTTTAACAACAATCCTACAAAGTTTCAATGAGTTTGGAGTTATTTTGACAAAATTATGACCAAAAATCAATTTTATGGCCTACTTTGCGTCTTTTTGGTTTTCCTTGGGTTTTCTAACTCCAATTCTCATGATACTTGGTTCATAGGATGTGATTAACATGTGGAATGAGGCTATGCACTCAAATGTTGAAATGGATGTGAAATTCATGCTGTGAGACATCATACGCGTATGATGTCTTTTCTTGAAATGTTGGTCTTTTTGTGCAAAGAATGCTTTGTGCTAGTGCCCTAAGCCCTGCTAACTAGTTTTCAACTTAAAAAGTCATCAGTTTAGCTAAAAAGCCCCCTTATAGGCATTTAAGCCTCCGAAGTCGTCTTTTTGCCTTGGAGTTGAATTTCTTCAACTTTTCTTCTCGAGAGTTGCATTTCCAGCTCATTGGATATGTTGTGAAGCCATCTATTTGGTTGAACTTGACTTTGGCTCCCCTTTCTCCATCTTTCTCCCTTTGGTTGCCCGAAAGCGTCTTTTTCACCATCGGTAAGTGAATCAGCTTGCTTTTGGGTTTTGCTTGCAAACATAAGTCATCGATAGTTACTTGAAGCTGCGTGTGAAGTTTCATTTCATTCGGTCGTCAATTTCAGCCGTTATGCCAAAATGACGCTTTGTGTGTCCGCAGCCAAATCGGTTGTTCCAACCTACTTTTTGTGATTCAAACTTGGAGATATTCTATGGTTGCATTGTCCTTGATGTGGTTGAACTTCCTGTGAAGTTTCGTATTGTTTCGACAACTTTTTCCTGTTTGCCTCTTGCAGGCTCTATTGACCTAGGGTTTTTCCAGTCGTTCTTTCTCGAGCTTTGAGTGTTAGAAACCCATCTTCTATACTAGGGTAACCCACCTATAAGTTCTTGCAAGGTTTGGTTAGGCGGTTGTGCCACTACCTAGCATTCTACCTCATTCCCCGTCTGCTCTTGTTTCTTGGTTTTGGTCAGTTTTCGCGACAAAAGTTAATGATAAGCATCAAAAGCTTATGGCAACGAGTCTACCTCTCATGTCTGGTGTCCTCTGAGCTCTCGTGGAAGTCGTAGAAGGTCGTAGAAGATCTGTGCTCCTGTGGCTCTCTGCTCTTCTCCAAGAAGGTAATAGTGTGAATGAGCTTGAAAGTGATGTGAAAAATACTTAACTTCGGACTTCCCGGTTCACTTGCCACCAAATTTGTCATGTGCTCCTATCTCGTTGTGAGATGCGCTTTAGGATCTGAAATTTCCCAAATCGGACTCCGTTTGACCTGTTTTCTTAGAATTCCATCCACTTGCCAAAATTCTGCCGTTTCGGACTTTTCGCAACTTTTTCAGAATTGTACCCAATTTTTACCATGGGTTGCCCTTGTCATTAGGACCATCACCGTCTATTCTTTTCTTTTTTCCGATCTCATTTCACTTGCTTTTTTTTATTTTTCTTTTACTTTTATTAAGAAAATCATAAAAAATAAAGGAAAATAGCAAATTGAAGCCAAAAAATTCCAAACATACACAATAAATAGCTGGTAACCCTGTGTATATGAATATACACTTATTTGTGATTTCTGGACTTGGATTACTACTTTTTACCACTTTTTAGCTCCAAAAACACTCTTATTTAGTGATATTTACACGTCTAAAGACCCAAATTCATCATTTGATCTCTTCTTGTTGCAAAACAAGGTATATAAGGGCATAAATATTATCAATATCCGCAATCAAACATATAAATTGCAAAATCATGTAAGACACTGCCCTTGTAATATAATTTTTTGTTTTTCTTTGTTTTTGTCGCTTGTAGCTGCTTTGTAGCTCCTGTATACCTGTATACCTCCCCCCCTCCTAGTCTGAGTCCTCCCGGACGACTATGAAGTGTCTGTGGGCGAAGCATTGTAGTTGTTTTGGTCATAAGTTCCCAATGCAATTGTAGAGCGATGATACAACAGTCTTTCCAATAAAGCTGCTCTTTGTTTGATTGAAGGATTGGTGGTCGGGTTTTGGGTTGGTTTTGGCACTTCGGTAGTAGAATCAGTAGATGGATTCTTCTTTACCTTGTTGTTCTTTTTCACAATCCAAATCTGGTTCCGCTTCGCTTGTGCTTGCCACAAACTCTTTGCGACCCAAACATGCTTTGTTCTTTGTGTTGATTTCCTCGCCTTGGAATACCTAGGAGTTTCCGTGGATTGTACTGAAGGGAGTTTCTGTTTACAAATCCTTGGGATCCAAATTTGCTTGCTATAGATTTGTGCCGTCATGAACTTCTTTGGAATCCAGATCATTTGTTTCACTGTCCTTGATTATCCGGAATCACTCTATTGTCTGGTATTGAAGACTCTGTTTTCCACCTTTGTGTTCTCTTGCACAACCTTTTTTGGTCTCCATACCAACTTTGACTCCGTTTTTTCCCAAGGTTGAGCTGTTATATTATTGCTTGTCTTCCTTATCCAATGTTGAGAGTTCCTCGTCGAAGAGCAATCCAGTTGTATAGAAACTTTTGGTTGCCATTGCTTCTTCTTTTTCTCTGGTTGTTGTTTACCTTTGTTCTTGGATTCTTCCTTTGGAGTTGGCTCTGCTCCTTTGGTGAACTTAACTGATTGTCTTTCACCTTCGTATTTGATAATCACTGATTTAGAACTCCAGTCAATCATTGCATTGTATTGCTTCTGCCATGGTTGTCCTCCCAATAATGGATGTTGTGTAGCTTGGTCTTCAACCACGTAAAACATATGAGGATACACATACTGGTTAATTTGTATATGTAAAATTGTGCATCTGACAGTTTTGATTGAATTCTCAGAGTAACTCTTTAACTCTTGCTTGGCAGTTTGTAATTTAGTGTCATTTGTCAATTGTCTATACAAACTGAGTGAAAGTAGGTTAGTTTGAGCTCCTGAATCCAATAGTGCTCTGGCTTTGATTTGGTTGGTTCCTACTTTGCATTCAATGATGGGTTCTTCTTTGTCATTATCCATTTCTGTTATACTGACAGCGTTTATTCGTATTGCTCCTTCACTGCGCTGTTTCTGACGCAGTAGTCTTCTTTTCTCCATTCTTTCCTTCGCCTCGGCTTGCGCTTCCTCCACAATCTTTTTCTTTTTCTGGACACGGAGCTTTTCTTGATGTATTTTGAGAAGCATGTCTTGGGTTAGCGGCAAAAGATACTTTTTCACTCTGCATCCACTAATCCAATTGGGCATTTCTTCTCCGTCTAATGTAGCAAGCTTGACGGCTCCACTTGGTGATAGATCTTTAATCACCAGAGGTCCCATCCCTCGCTTTTTAAGCTTCTTAGCATGTTGTTTCAGAGTGTAAACTAGGACATAGTCCCCAACCTTAAACTCTTTAGTCCGCACATGCTTATCAAAAAATTCCTTTTGTCGCCTTTTTTGAGCGTAGATAGAAGCTACTGCTTTTACGCGAAGCTCGTCTAGCTTTTCCAGGTCATCTATTCTATCAGAAAGCTCGTGCCCTATCCACTCTAGATCCTTAGCCACCCTTAAGGTTGAAATCAAGAATTCTATTGGTAAGATAGCATTTAGCCCAAAAACCATGTTATATGGGGTCGTTCCTATTGATGTTTTATATGCTACCCTATATGCACATAATGTTGAATGCAACTTCTGGTCCCAGTCAGTTCTCGACTCAGATACAATCTTCGTAAGGACCGTGCATATGGTTTTGTTTGTTGCTTCAGCTTGTCCATTTGCTTGTGGATGATATGGGGCTGATTTCCTATGGATTACCATGAATTCATCTAGAAGGATCTCTATCACTTCATTTATAAAATGTGTGCCTCGATCACTCACAATTTCTATTGGCAATCCATATCGTACAAAGACGTATTCATATAGAAATTGTGCCGTGGTCCTGGCATCTGCTTTTTGAGTTGCCTTTGCTTCGACCCACTTTGTTAGATAGTCTGTAGCCACAACGATGTATTGTGCATGAGTCTTATATGCAGGAGGTGAAATGGGTCCGACATAATCAATCCCCCATTTTGCAAAAGCTCTTGCCCCATCATTGGTCTAAGCGGCATATCATCTCTTTTAAGTGGTACTTTGGTCCGCTGGCAGTCATCACACCGTTTAACATATTCCTCAGCGTCCATATGTAATGTTGGCCACCATATTCCTGCGGCTAAGACAAGTTTTGTTGTCTTATCACCTGAGAAATGGCCTCCACCTACTCCTCCATGAGCTTGCTCCAAGATTATCACATACTCAGACTCTGATGCGCAAATCCTAAGCTGGTTGTCTTTACCTCTCTTATAGAGTTGATCTCCTATTAAAGCGTAATCTCTAGCTTCTGTCTCTACAGATTTCTGACGAGCTTTTGACGTTCCTTCTGGGAAAGTTCTATTTGTGAGATATTCAACAATATACTGACTCCATTCCGGAGCGATCATTATCTGATATAATGTCGAATACTCTGCTGGCGGTTTTGATGAACATACAATACATACAGTGACGTATTCATGTACGCTTTCTTTCATTCCTGGCCAATAGACTCCCAATTGTAACAAATTCCTATATGTGTTCCTTCTTGAACAATGAAATGCACATTCCTGAACATGTGCTTCGCGCAGATATATATTATATTCCTCAGGATTGATGCATAGTCGTAAAACATGATCATTTCCCAATTGATACAACCTTCCTGCAACCAATTGAAGATTCTTGGATTGCTGAATAGCAATATATTTCTGGTTGTATTCTCTTCTATCAAACTCTCCTCCATAGGTTAATAGGCTAACGACATTTTGAGACCACTTCGGTATCATTTCTATGTTGAACAAGTACGCGTCTGGCATGTCGTCATCCACTCCTATAGGGTCTTCTCCATTCGTCAATCGCGAAAGATGATCAGCTCTAAGATGTGTTTTTCCTTTCTTTACTACTACCGTGAAGTCAAATTCCAGTAAGATAATGAACCATCTCACTATTCTCCCGGTATTGCATGGTTTATTCACTAGGTAGAGCAAGGCTTGGTGATCCGTAAAAAACACAAACTTGTTGGCTAGAAGATAATGCCGAAATTTCTTCACAGCATATATCATTCCTAATCCCTCTCGCTCTGTTGTGGTGTAATTCTTCTCTGCATTGTCGAGCTGTCGACTGGCGTAACAGATAGGAAAATCCATGTTTCCTTCTTCTGGCTGAGCCAGAATGCATCCTATTGCATATGCCGAAGCATCTATATGCACATGGAATATCTTCTCCCAATCTGGTGATTTCAAGACTGGAGCAGTAATGAGTGTCTCTTTCAATTTCTTGAATGATTCCTCACACTCCTCTGTCCATTCAAAGTTCACTATTAGCCTGTAAAGTGGTTGGCCTATTATAGCGTACATGTAAATGAATCGTCTATAATATCCGCAATGTCCCATAAAGCTCTGTACTTGTTTCGCATTGGTTGGTTTAAGCATATCCACTATAACTTTTATCTTCTCTAAATCCGTGGATATTCCGTTTTGTGAGACAATATGTCCCAGAATTCTGCCCTGTCGGACCATAAACACACATTTCTCAGGATTGAGACAAATGCGATATGTCCTACATTTCTCAAATACTTTTCTTAGGTGTTCTAGATGCTCATCTCTCAGAAGAGAATGTACACATAAGTCATCCATGTATATTTCTAGAAACAACCTTAAGTATTCTTTGAAAGCATGCGTCATTAGCCTCTGGAAGGTTGCGGGAGCATTGGTTAGACCAAAAGGCATAACCCGATAAGCATAAATTCCCCACTCCGTTGCAAAAGCTGTTTTATGTTGATCTTTCGGTGCTATGGTAGCTGGTTATATCCTGAAAAACCATCAAGAAAGGAGTATGTTGCTTTCCCTGATACACGCTCTAGAACATGATCAGTTATCGGCAGGGGATAATTGTCCCTGATTGTTGCAGCATTCACTTTCTTTAAGTTGACACACACTCGGAGTTTTCCGTTCTTCTTGGGTACCACCACAATCGGAGATACCCAAATGGTGTGTTCAATCTCGTATATGAATTCAGCTTCCATTAGCTTATTTATCTCTTCTTTGATTCGCTTAGCAAACGTATCATTATATGTGTATGGTCTCTGTCTGCTAGGCTTTGCGTCTTGTTTTAGTGGGATTGTGTGTTGGCATATTGATGGGTCAACTCCCTTTAAGTCCTTATAAGACCATGCAAACACATCCCTGTACTCTCTGAGAAGACTCAAAAGTCTCTCTTCCTCGCCTGGAGACAAATCTGTGGCTATGTACACCGGTCTAGGTGTCTCACCTGGAGCTGCTAAATCAACTTTTTTTGCATCCTCCGGTCCGTCATAAGATTCTTTCTCCCTTCTCTCTCGAATAGGTTGGGTTAATACCACCTTCCTATCCTCTATTGTGAATTTCCTGTAGTGAGAGGGAACATCCATGTTTTCCTTGATTTTGGCGTTTTCGTCCTCTCCACTCTCAATTTCTGTCGTCCAAACTTCTTTCAGAGTTTTCTTGAGCTCTCTGTACTTGTTTCTACGTTCTAACTTGGACTCCGTGTGTTCTCTGTTGCGCTTGTTCTTTTCTGATTTTTCTGTTTCAGTTTTCGTTTCATTCCTTTGAACTTGATTTCTTGAGCTTCTTTTGTCTTTTCGTAAGCTCTTTTGCTCATTGCCTCTCATTCTTCCAGAAATCTTGTCCTTAACACAATCTTCCGCCTTTAGTAGCATTAGGAATTGATTTTTTCCTCTTATTCTAAGCATCGGATTGGTTCTAACCCCCTTTGTTTTTCTCTTTGCTCTATAGCGTTTCTGGCGTTGTTTAGTTTGGTTCGGAAAATCATAAAATCGGACATCCGTTATAGTTTCTTCGTTTCCGCTTGAATTGTCCGTTGACTCGTTGTCTGCTTCATTTCCCCACTCTGGATGATCGGGAATGTCGTGAAACACCTCTTCTTCATCTTCCTTTTCCAGTGTATCGTTCTTTTCAGTTTCTTTTTCGAGTATAGTTCTCAGCATGAAGTACGGAACCACGTCGTACCCGTCCTTGTCGCAAAATTTCGTTGTGGGACCATCCGGAATTGCACAAACATCTAGGGTTGCTAGACTGTGTGTCCATTCTAATGGTTCAAGCGTGTCCTCTGGAAAGGGTTCTCCTATATAAGTTTCGTCTTCAATATCCCTTTCTAAAACATATTCTTCTCGCCTCAGACTTCCACATTTCGAGGCTCCACACATCCATAACTCCTTGGGCTTACCTAACCAAGCTGGAAATTCGGATCCCGCCAAAGTAGCTGAATCAAACTCCTCTACCGGTGTTCGGTTCACATCTTTGTAGCTATGGTCTCTCAGGTTCACACGTGTAGTGGTTTCCATATTTCTCAGGTATATGTGATCGTAGCCCCAATCCTGGACCATTTTCAACTGTCTCATGAATGGTCTTCCCAGTATGATATCATAGTTATTCTCCTTGCCAAAATCGACAATAGCAAAAGTATGTTCGTATTCAATGCCGCAAGAAGTTACTACGACTTTCTCTAATAACCCCATAGGTTTCTCCATGTGTCCATCTGCTAATTGGAGTTTCAACCTAGTCTTCCTTATTGCTGGTTTCCCCCATTTTTTCCAGATTTCTTTTGTAGCAATGGCTACCCCAGCTCCGCTGTCTAGTATTGCCATCGTGTTCACTCCTTGGAATTCAACTGGTAAGGTTGTATTTCCCTCTTCACCTTCGCAATACTCTCCGACCTTGTTTAAGGGTACAGGCTTAGCGTTCTTTTGTGGTTTGCTCAGCTCTTGTATACCCTCTTGCAGTCTCGATGTTGGGTCTTTTATCCCAAATTTCTCCAAGCATTTTCCTACAGTGGTCCACATATGTGGTCTTAGCCTCAAAAGCTCAACTAGAGTGATAGTGCATGTCACTGGTGTTGACAAGATCTCTATCAATCCTTGCGAGTCCATGACTTTTTCTGATGAGATTCTTCGTGAGGGAAGTGCTCTAATCTCGGATTTTGCTTCATACTCTCCTAAGTGTGAAGGTAAGGTATTCAGTGAATGAGGTTTACTCTCCATTGTTCTAACAGAGCCCCCATCTCCCCAGTAAGATTGCAGATCCAAATCCACTTGAGATCCTGCCTCAAATTCCACTATGGGAGGATTCCTGATGTCCTTTTCCCAATTTGTCTGATTAGCTTGGCAACTTAGCTCGTTTGCAAAGTTTGCCTCTCTCACTTGTTTCCAAAATTCATTGTAATCCTCATCTCTTCCGTAAATCCTCTGTATGACCGGATGAAAACTCTCTATCTCCTGATCGGTTGTGTGCAATACTATGCGGTCATCCTTGTGTGTATTTTCAGGCTTTTGTGCACTGGGAGTCTTTTCAGCTACCCGTGAAATGATAGTCTCTTGCTGCATTGGGTTTTCCGTTCCACAATTCATTGTTTCTCTTGGTGGTTCTAATAAGGCTTGTGCAGTCTCGATCATTCTCTGGCACATTTCAAGTCTCTGCTTTTCCAATTCCGCGTTTGGGTATGTCATCCACCTCTGTTCTTGTGTTTGGTTGTTCTTTAACCTAGCTTCGTAAGCTCTCATCAGTGCGTCCAATGGTTCGTGTACTTTGTCAACTAGCACTGATCCCCCTGAGCTTAAGCTTGTTGTTTCTTTGATACTCTTTTGTTTCGTTCTTTCCGGGCTCATCTCTCGTTTCGCGTTTTGACTCTCAAGTTTTTCTAATCTATCTTTAGTTCGCTTTAGTTCCTCAGCTAGAATAGCGTCTTCACGTTCTTTTCTCAACTTCATGCGTGCTTTTCTAGCTTTCCATGTGTTTCTCTGACTCCATGGTCCTTGACTAACCACTTCAGTCGCTAACTTTCCATTCTCAGTTTCTCTAGTGGTTTTCTTAGCTTGAGCTCTAGTAACAACTTGCGTTGGTATCAGAGTTTCATTTTCGGACCCACTGCTGGTAGGAATAGTTTCTAGCATATTCAATGTTGTCTTTTGCACTTTGTTTGGATTCTTTGAACAATCCTCAATGAAGTGAGTAACCCCACACTCAGTGCAATAAGCATTAATTCTAATGATTTCCGTATGTGGACAAACATTCATCAGATGGTCACCTCCACACTTGTAACAGGGTCCTAGTGCTGGTCTTGGTCCCACTTGATTCGTCCTTTGTGGATAGGATGGTCTTTGTCCTGTTAACCCTCCATGAGCTATGAACATCAATGTTCTTGCGTCCAAATTGTATCTCTCTTCATCAGAAGCACTTGTAACTGTTGGTGTTCCAACATTCCCAATCATGCCCCATGGTTCTGGTTGTTTGGGTTCTTCTGGTGGGTAATACACAGTTGGAGACATGTGTGCACCAGATTCTTCATAATAGGCTTGAACAGGCACTAAGGCTTGTTCTTCCTGATTCTCTAAGGTTGGTGCATATCTAATGCCCACTGGTCTTGCTCCTGGTAAAGGTGGTTGTTGTGCCAATACCGGTTGCGGTCATTCTATCCCCATAGGTCCTGGTACATTTCCCGTTGGGTATCGAGGTACTGGATGTACCTGAGGTGGTGCTAATTGAGCAGGAGGTGCATACTGACGCTCCCTCACATACCCTTTGTTGTAATAGCACTCCTCTGTTGGATGGTTTGTCCATTTTTGTTCAATAGCACACCATTTCAATGGTTTTGGCAATGGTTTTTGGTATGGTGCCATCCTTTTTAGAGCATCTTCTATCATTTGCTCTACATTTGGCATGGTTGTTGTTTGAACATTCTTTTTAGTGGTAGTCTCGCTCGCTATGGAGGAAGAGCTACTGGATGCAAAATCTGTATCCGCTGACACCTCTCCATAAACCGTACAATTATCCACTAAGTACAATGCTTCTCTCGTTACTTGCTCGAAACTTGTACAAGCTTTCAAGTGCAAGTCCTTCTTGAGAGTGTCGTTTCTCAATCCTTCAATAAAGAGAACAGATAGTCTGTCATCTTGTGGTCATTCACGTACTGGACATATCTCAATGTATTGTTTGAAGCGAAGTGAAGCTTCCTTCACTTTTTCGTGTTCTCTCTGTTTAAAAGCATATATTTGTGAGACCGTATTGTGCTTAATCCCTCGTTTTGAGAATTCCTCAGCAAACTCTCTTAGCAAATGGTCAATGTCATGGAATCCCCCTCTGTTCAGTGGTTGAAACCATGTCAATGCCGTACCTTCTAGAGTAAGACCAAATCCCTCGTATTGTGTATGGAAATCTGTTATCTGCTCAGCTCTTAAGACTTGCTTAAAGAGTGACATATGTGCATACGGATCTCCTGAACCACCATACTTCTTTGGCATACACTTGGCTACTTGAGATGGTCTCATACGTCTATGGTCTGCTACCAATCTCATTGCTCCTGTGTCCCGGCTAAAGCTTTCTCTAGCATCATGGACTTCATGGGTTACCCTTGTCGGTTCCCCTGCCCTGAGTCTACTACTAGGAGGTAAATGTGATGGTTCCGCTTCAAACCTTGGACCTGGAGTGGTATATGTGGGGATTGGAACTGCACTACCTCGATTCGTATCCATTGACTCTCTGGAATGTAATGATCCCATTGGTCCGGGCTTCGAGTACTGAGGTTGACTGAAAGAGTCAGCAGCCTGAATTCTTTGTCCTCCTGTTGTCATTGGGTTTTGCACTCCATTTGTTGGTGGTGCTGGTCTTTGTGAGCTAGAAGTAACATAATACTGATGTAGTGGTCCCCCAAAGTATGTATATCCTTCTAATTCTTTCTTGCCCATTGTTGAGTATTGCCTCCCATACTTGTCGTAAGCGGCAATTTTCACTTCCGATCCCTCTGTGTATGTAAAGACATAAAGTCTTTTTTGGTCTGTCAACTCTCCAGTGTAGGGTTCTTCACATCTATAATAGAGATCTTGCTCCCCATTATTATATTTGTATAGCCCCACATAGATGTTATCAGTGTTGATCCTTGTAGTTTCATTCTCTCTTCTTAACCTCGCATCAGGGAAGTTCATTATTGGTGCTTTCCTCAAGTTCTTCATCTACTTTGGCTTTGGTGCCCATCAATCCCCACTTGTCCACAATGTTAGGGTTTAGGACTACCAAATACATGGTACCCTCGTCATTTAGATATCTATCTCCGCTATAGCTCACAGGCACTAAGTCCTTGAACTCACTAGGTCTATCTTCTATCTTTACACAATACCGGTCCATTCCATCTTTGTAGATCTTGGCACCTTGCTCATTGTCGTACTGGTATTTTATGAACAATAGCTTCATTGTGGCGGAAGGGTTTGATGGTCCTGCTGCCATATTTTCTCTGTTGTTTAGGTTCAAGTGTTCCAAGTGTTCGGTGAAAATCTTGTAAGATCTCTCCGAAGAAGTATCAGAAACACTTCCTTCAAAGATCGGCTCTAATGGTTGCACCCAACTTTGGTTTACACTTCCCTCGGTTGATATGACACTTGCTTGTTCCCCTTGTTTTGGTTGGTTATTCTGGAGATTCCTGCCCGATCTCAAATTCATCAATTCCCCTAAAGGACTTTAACTTTTCCGTCTCGGCAATTTGTTTTCCCAAGTTTTTGTGGTCAGAATTGATCCAAACTGATTGATACTTGGTCAATTGTTTAATCTTGTCAGTTGGACAACTTCTGTTTCATCAAGTGGGAATTTTGTTGCAGTTATGCTGAAAAAGACATTATACGCGTATGATGTCTTTTTTCACAGATTTGGACTATTTTGGTTATGCTCACTCTCACTATCCCCCTTATGCTCTGTCCACTCACAAAATTCAGTTTGAACTTTGTTTGAACAAGTTATGGCTAATTTAGGCTTTTCTTGGCAATTTTCCGCTTTTGACTTGTTTTGGGTCAATTGTGATCCAAATGGGATGAAACTTGAAATATAACCTCTAGACAACTATTACAATGGATCTGTGTTGGCAAAGTATCATGCGTATGATGTCTTTTTCATCAATTTGGGTCAAGACTTGATATTTATGCTTTCTACAGTGTTTGTAACAATCTTGTCAGGTCAGATATCAAAAATAAGCAGTGGATGTGCTAAAAGACATTATACGCGTATGATGTCTTTTGTCCCAGATTTTGACTATTCTTGGTTTTAAGCCTTCTCCAATGTTTATAATTGAGTTTCAAGTGTTTTTGTCAGGTTTGAATGTAAAAATAAGATCTGAATCCAAAATTTCCTATTCTTTGCGTTTCTTGGACTCCGACTTGTTTTTTTGGGTTTCTTTGAGTGTTAATGCTTTTGTTTTAAGTTGAAATTAGGGTATAACCCCCCTTTTGAACACTCTGGTAAAGTCAAAATTTCTGTTTTGGTCATTTAAACATCATACGCGTATGATGTCTAAAGTTGCAGATTTCCAGTTTTTTGGCACAGAATCCTTCCTAAAGCTTTCTCAAGTGCTCAGCAACTCCCAGATACACAAGAAATTTCTCTGACTTTTGTTTATTGCAAGTTTCACTACTAACTCGACGGTTTAGTGATCTAACATGCAATCAACCATATCAAGCAAATACTCCAATGATTACTAGCTCTAGATCAGGATCAAATGAAGTCCTACCTAAGCTATTCCTAATCATAAAATGGGTTTGGTAATTGTGATTTTAAAGAGATCCACTGCCACTCACGGACTAGCAAATTCTTCTTCTATCAACAACTACTCAACACCAACAAAACAACAAACAAATCTAAGCTAAACTAAAAATATTGTCAACACGGAAGACCCAGGAATACCCCACTTCCTAGTATCTCTCGAGATCTTCGGAGTCCACCACTCCTAGATCTTTTCTAACTAAAGTATACAAAGTAGTTTATACGACTCACCTCGTAGGATTAGTCTAAGGTCACCTACTTAGGGCTCTCGTCCCCGGCAACGGCGCCAAATGTTAAGGCGGTTACGCCGCTAGCGGAAGCTAAATAGCGAGAACTCAACCAACAACAGAATTTGTCAGACGAGGACGAAGCTTGACCCGCAGGCGCATGGAAACACCTAGGTGGGTGTCAAATCACCTACTCGACCTTCTAATGACAATCACTACTAAGGAAATCAAATCTATGTTCTAAAATACGCAAGTGACTAAAATCCGTACTACGAACGAATGCTATACGAAACAGGATCTAGAATCATTGAATCGATCTCAAACTCAAGGGGAAGTCTATACACTAGGTAAGAACAACACCCTAAAGACTTGAACTGCAAAATCAACCTATAACCACTCCGTGCGGGAAACGCGTATGAAGACAGGCCGAAATATACAGGTGACCGAAACTTGACCTCGATGGTACTAATGTGTAGCTCTACTCGTTGTGGTTCTATAGATATGTTGCACGCTCAATTTCGACACACGAGTTGGAAGAAAACTCACACCGAAGCTCGTAGGAACTTACCACACATAGAAGCCGATAGCGCGCACTCTTGGTATCTGTGCGTAGCTCTCGCCGTTGCTAACACAATGGCGGTGTCGCTTCTCCAATGGCGGCTCCGTAGCTCGCATAGCAAGTAGATAAGACTCTCTCTCTCTCTCAGACACAGTCACGGCGCTCAAAAACTCACTTTGATTAAAATCTGCCTTAGGTTACAAAAACTTTGGCTTATATACCTCAGCCTTGGAGGTGAGAACATCTCTAACTAATTACATCAGCAAGTGAAATTACTTCGGGATTACAAGCTGGAAACTCAATTGAGTCCCGTTACTTAATGAATGGCTCAAATCAAAATTAATGTCGGAAAGACATTTATTACAATCAATGGTTACAAAATGATGAGTGTGAGCAAAAATGTGGGTGTGATCCTCTGCTGGCGAGAGAGAGAGAGAGAGAGAGAGAGAGAGAGAGAGAGAGAGAGAGAGAGAGAGAGAGGACTCTCTCTCTCTAAACTCTAGAGAGGACCTCTCTCTCTAGAGTCTCTCTCTCTCTCTCAGTCCAATGGCCTTGCTATCTTCAGCTGCTGTCATTGACGATTTGTAGCTTGCTAGTGTCCATTAGAGTCCCCCTGCGCCCTCGCCGTCGTCCCCCGAGAGAGAGAGAGAGAGAGAGAGAGAGAGAGAGAGAGGACTCTCTCTCTCTAAACTCTAGAGAGGATCTCTCTCTCTAGAGTCTCTCTCTCTCTCTCTCAGTCCTCTCTAGAGTCTCTGTCTCTCTAACAGAGACTCTAGAGAGCTCTCTCTCTCTCTCTCTCTCTCTCAATCCTCTCTCTGACCTCTCTAGAGTCTAGAGAGTCTGTGTGTGTGTGTGTGTGTGTGTGTGTGTGCGCGCAAGACCTCACACCTTGAGGTGCAACCGCTTCGTCTCTCTTACCTACAGTGCAACTAGAAGATGATTGTTGAACTGCTATCGCGTCGTTCTCCAACTTTGTTGGCAATTTGGGTAGCCATGTCGTAGTTGTCATGCATTCCTAGCTTCCATTGGCACTTTGGGAAGCCATGTTGTAGTGTCACACTCTCCCTCTCTCTCCCCTCCCATTGCAGGGTATTGGCATTCTTCCTTGAGTGCACCTTGATGCTGCCCTCGCTCCACGTGGCGAGCATGAAATCAACTGGTCATTATAGGATCCTATAGATTGCAGGGTATTGGCATTCTTCCTTGAGTGCACCTTGATGCTGCCCTCGCTCCACGTGGCGAGCATGAAATCAACTGGTCATTATAGGATCCTATAGATTGCCATGTATCACAACTTCATTGCGACCGGTGCCCCTCACAAAAACCTAGGCGTTCTCTTGGGTGTTCCCATGGTCGCCCCTCGAGGGTGTATTGTACAACAATGTCCATTTGTAAATACATGATATGTGTAAAGTTTCTCCCTACTACCTTCACCGCGCTCAACGTTAAAAAAAAACCTACCGTTCAAGAGGTGAGAGAGAATAGACTGATTGGTGGTGGGGGAGAGAGAGAGTGCTTAATATGTGAAATAGAACCTTCACCGCGCTCAACGCTAAAAAAAAACCTACCGTTCAAGAGGTGAGAGAGAATAGACTGATTGGTGGTGGGGGAGAGAGAGAGTGCTTAATATGTGAAATAGAACGTACCACGTGAGCTCCAAGAAGGAGCGGGGGAAGAAACTAAGAGTCGACCTCGCCCAGTACAAGCGAAGAAGGTAGTGGGCAATCGTTTGGGGCAGATCTCCGCGGCAGGCCATGATGCTACCTGTCGATACCTGTCGCATCTCTGTGTACTGGGATTGCTCTCCTTCTTGAAGGTACGTAGGGCCTCGCCTTCCTCCGTCATCAATGTGCAGAAAGCCTATTTCACAGGTTTGGGCGTTTCTGTGCCCTTTAAAGAGCTCAAGCCAGGTTCTCATCCTGGTCGTCTGGCGGTGTCTGTACTCTCTGTTTGTGGTCACAGGTTCATGAAGAACTTCAAGCACCATCTTAAAGGCGCACTTGGTGAATCCCCTTCGACATTGCTGTGCTCAGTAGAGCCTGACGCCTCAGTTTTAGCATTGTGTGGCTACAGATTGTTCAAGATTCTGAAAAGCAATCTCAAAGGAACGCTACTTGATTCCCCACCGTCCTTTCGAGCTCATGAACAATCAGGAAAGTTGCCTTCGGATGGGCGCGGGCTTAAGGGGCTGACCCCTCTGATCAGAGAATTTGGACAGCGTGCTTTTAGATCTGTTGGCCACTCCCAAAACCTTAACAAATCTTCAAAGTACAGGCCACTTACCTTTGCTGGCGGCAATTACTTGAGGAGTACTTGCAAAAAGCATCATCACAGCCTCAATGGAGTTGCGTATTCAAGGATTTTTGCCAGAGCCTATGTACATGCCCATGAACCGTTTTTGCACTTCAAAGCATCGAAGGTGGAAGTTTCTAAGGGATTTAGTTGGGTTTGCTTGTGGAGGACAGCTACACGGAAGGTTTTTGCAAGACCTCGGATAAATATGCAGTTTTTCCCACCGCAATCTCTTGGAATGGTGCTTAAAGCAGTCAGTCTTGCATGTGCAAGGTCACACCTTCCTCTCGGCATAGTCGCAATTCTTGTTGGGGGTCACAGCGTCGCCCAAGCACAGGGACACAGTTTTTCGTATCAGAGCAGCCCTTCGTCATTTGTGTTATCTACTTTGTTTTCTTTCTTTGAGTTCTGCAGCATAGTCGCGAGGTCATTGTACTTGTGGATTCTTTTCATGCCTGCTGTTATCACAGCTCCTTTAGCAAACTTGTTTCACGGCCGTTTTCGGCACACATGGCTGCATCTTGTCCACCATACATTGGAGTTTGCAGGTGCGGCGTTTATCAAGTGGGGCCAATGGGCAGCTACGCGCCCAGATTTGTTCCCAAGGGACCTTTGCATTGAGCTGACAAAATTGCATGCCAATGCCCCAGCCCACAAGTTTTCACATACAGTCCAGACAATAGAAGGAGCATTTGGCAAGAGACTCAATGACATTTTTGTGGAGTTTGATGAGAGGCCAGTTGCCTCAGGAAGCATAGCTCAAGTTCATAAAGCAACTTTGAGGAATGGTGGAGCTTTGGGTAAGCAAAAAGGGCCCATGACAGTGGCAGTGAAAGTTAGACACCCTGGGGTGACTGATGTGATTCGCCGAGATTTCATAATCATTAATTGGGTTGCCAATCTTTCAACCTTGATTCCTGGGCTAAAGTGGCTGAGGTTGGATGAGAGTGTGCGGCAGTTTGCAGTATTCATGTTGACGCAGGTTGACCTCGCCCGGGAAGCAGCACATTTAAGCAGGTTTTTGTACAATTTCAGGAGTTGGAAGGATGTGTCTTTCCCAAGACCAGTCTATCCATTGGTGCACCCTGCGGTTCTTGTGGAGTCGTACGAGCATGGGGAGAGTGTTTCGAGCTATATTGAGCTTCCTGAGAAGAGTAAAGTTAGTCGCAAGCTTGCGCATATTGGCACACATACTTTCTTAAAAATGCTTTTGGTGGACAACTTCATACACGCGGACATGCACCCTGGCAACATTTTAGTTCGCGTAAAGAGGCAAACTGCATCTAAGAAAACGAAAGGAACAGCTTCAAGGTCAAGGTCTCAACCTCATCTGGTGTTTCTTGACGTAGGTTTGACTGCAGAGCTTTCGCAAAAAGATCGTAGCAACCTTATAGAATTTTTCAAGGCCGTAGCTTTAAGAGATGGGAGGACAGCTGCTCAATGTGCTCTTGAATTTTCTAAGAATCAATCTTGTCCAAATCCAGAAGCCTTTATTAAGGAGCTTGAAACATCGTTCACCTTTTGGGGCTCCAAGGAGGCAGATGTTATCCATCCAGGAGAGTGTATGCAAGAGCTTTTGGAGCAAGTAAGGAGACACAGAGTCAATATTGCCGGTAATGTATGCACTGTAATGGTCACTATCATGGTTCTTGAAGGTTGGCAACGTAAGCTGGATCCAGAATTCAACATCATGCACACACTTCAGAAGCTTATGTTTAAACAAGACTGGGCAGAGTCTCTTGCATACACTATTAATGGTATAATGGCTCCGTAAATTGTCAGCGGCACCCATGTAAAAAAAACTAAAGTATTGGCTCTGTTTGAGCTGAAAGCCAGAAGAAAAGAGAATTTTTGTAGGAAGTCGTTTCCGTGGCTCATGTACTTGAGAAGTTTATCTAACTCTTCAGAAGAGATGTCTCACAGCTTCAGCACCAACAGGAAACCAATGTGCACACAACAGCAAAGGTTACACTTGTGTATTAAAGGGGCCATATCATAGGGAAGGCACTTCCCCACATCGACAGAGTGACGTGCACATAAAGCTTGAACAGTTGTCAAACTTTTTGTAAGTCTGATTAGTTGTGCAGTAATCGTTCCTTTTTATCAAATTCGTTCTCACGAAGCTCATATTTGCATGGGAATAACAGTTTTTTGGCATTAGTTCAGCAATTAGACATGGGTGAGTAGAATGTATTGAGGGCGGTTGCTACTATTTTTAACAGAAAGTTTGAATTTGTATCGTTCTAGGGTGGTGCGGTTATTCTCAAGGATGCTTGTTTTTTCTAATTGGAATTGCCATGCTAGGCGTCGTGGCACCATTTAGGTGCGAGGGAAGTGAAATTGTGTTTGCTCTATTTTGAGGCGCACTGCAGGGATGCGGGACTGAATATCATTAACTCACAGTTTTTATTTGAGTTTTGGGATTGTGCTATTCTTTCCGTTCTTGTCCACTTATTCATGTGATTGGTGGAAATAACGAATTCTTGTGTCACCAAAGGAACACTGGATGGTCTTGGGTAAACCGAGCATGTCACTCTGGTTGGGTTCTATTCATCACAATAGGAACATCTAAGCCTTGTTTTATGGGCAGATGCCAAATTTGGGAGGCATGACAATGCATGTCATAGACAAGTGTGATTGTCATACTCAAGGCTCACATACCGTGTACTTGTGATTAAGAAGGGGGTAATTAGGGAGGAACAAAAGGAGGCATCTAAAGCGAACAAAATCACAAAAGAAAAGAAGCGTTGTACGGCGTGTTCTTTGAGAAGCTTGTGGTTACAAAACTAGCTGGTGTCTGGGATTGACAGTCAGTCCTGTACCCTGCTCTCGAAATGGCCATTACAAAGCTTAGCATTTTGGTACGAGCTTCTCACAATCAGGTGTAAGCCAAGTGACTTTAAGTAAGGCAATTTCCTGCGTGTGGGTTAGGTGTCAAAGCATGCTTTGCTGTAGCAAGCTATAGTGTTGACGGCTGGCATTTTCACAGCAATGCTTGCTCTGGTAATGTGCGATCTTGTCACCAGAGCTTGCTGGACTTTGATAGGCTCCCTTAACCTTCCAACCGCTTTCCTTGCTCTGCATGTCATGAACAGAGCTCCCTTGACTTTATTTGTGTGGTCATATGGATAATTGGAAAGAGGTACTACTGTTGTGGCTTGCCTATGCCTCTTCAAAGCCCTTGGCTTATGGCTCCCTTCCTTATGTGGATGACTCCTTTCACTTCTTCCACCTTTAAAGTTTGAGGAATTGTGATTGGAGCTAGAGTGTCATCTTTTGCCGTTGTATAATGACCCATCGGTGAGCATAGAGGATAGCTTGCATCGTGCTTTGTTAAAAATTTCCTTCTCCATTCCTTTTGATTGTTACACATTCCTTCACGGTCATGCATAGTTCTTTCATTCCCATCGAGTCCTTGATAGGAGTCTTTGCCTTTCCTTTATGGGATTCTTGGAATCCCATAAGAGCATCTCCTCCTATTTAAAGTAAGTTATTTTGTAGCTCATATGCATGTAATCAAGAAGCCTTTCTTGACTATTTGACACCCTTCGAGTTGGGTGGATGAATGGTCCTAAATGAGTGCGAGATTGGATATGTACCGGTACAATTGTAGAGTAATCTTTGTGTGAGCTCAAATTGAATTCATTTAAGGTGAACACACACTATGTGAAATCACAGCAGACTCAATGTGATCATAACACGAATGCATTTAAAAGTGAAATGTGTGTGAATCACATGTACTACATGTGAATGCTATCACTATGTTTCAAGATATAATTAACATTCACATACACTTATACACTTACAAGAAATGTGCGATGGCTTAGTGGTAAGGTTTACCGCCTCCAAGGTTGAGTGTTCAAACCTTGGAGGTGGGGGCATTCCATTCTTGTCTACATAATGATTGACCATTTGCATCATCTAATGAAAGTTGGCCATTGTTCCCTTCTAAGGATGTCCCTAAAATGGTAAAAAATATCACGAGAGAGAAGCACGTGTTTTCTGAGTCATGTCAAAAGAAATTGTTTGATGTAAGTACTACCTAACACTATTGAAAGTAATTCCTTGATAAGAGGTTAGTTGAGAATAAACTGTGGTTAGGAGCTCTTGTCCCTACTAGTTAGCGAGTGTCTCTTGCAAGGAATAATTTTGTCGGCTCTACGGCTAGCGAATAAGAAAAGACTTTGGAAAGGCTATGTTGGTTGGGTAGAGAAAGTTTGTAGGTAGTGGCAAACTTATGATTTTGGATATTCATTTCATTAAATTAAGATTATTTTCATTAGGTCCTGTTTGCAAATTGTTTGGGTGATGTTTGAAGGGCTGTATGAATGAACCGATGATAAAAATTAATGAATGAACACAATTTGCATGTGTGAAACAGCGTGGTAGTAATTAAGAAGAGATTGGAGAGGGTGTAGTGTAGGAAGTAGAGATTAGTATTCAATCAGAACTATGCCTACCAATCATGTGTGTACTTTTCACAAGACTACTTGTTACTTATAGAGAAGTCTCATACTATATCTAGGACTTTGTAGTTGGTGGATGTGCCTCTTAAATATGGGGAAAAAGAGTGATCTATAGATCCTAGGTATGCTGAGATTTGAGTCTAAGAGGATGTTAATTCCCATCGTAATCTTCGAGCCATCGACTTGGCTTGTGGTGTAGGACCCTTACATCCACGATCGTGAAGGATAGAGGCCTCCCTCACTTTTGTTGCTCGTATCTTGCTTCTTTAAATAGAAGCAATGTGTTGTCAACAACAGAGTCCAGGTATGGAGAAAGTTCAAACTATCAAGTCACCCAGCCTTCGGATTGGAGACCTTACAAGAGGAATACCTTCATTACGAATCATGTATGGTTCCTTGTTCAATAAGAGGGTTAGTATTTATTAATAGACGGTGAGTTTTTATCACCATTTGTTTGACCTATAGCTTGAAACCTTCCTTGCTTTTTGGCCTTTTTGGTTGCTTACTAACCTTTCCATTCACACATATCTTTAACATATCAAGATAACCACCCCCCCCCCCCCACCATCACACACACACACACACACACACACACACACACACACACACACAAACCAAATTGGGAGTGATGTAGTGCACATGAGATGGAAATCATGTAAAAAGAAGTGCCACACCCTCTTAAATGTAATCAATCCATGAAGGGTAGTAAGGCCAAACAATTACAAAGCTTCTCACTTTCATGAGGTAGAGCCTTTGTGAAGAGATTTACAAGGTTTTCCTATGTAGGCACATGACACTAAGCCCTCCTGTGAAGAGTCTCTCCCTGACATAATAGTAATGCACATCAATTTGCTTAGTGTGAACATGAAATACTAGGTTCCTTGCAATTGCCAATGCGCTCTAATTGCTAGTGAAGATAAGGATGGTAGACTGCAATCAAATAGCCAAAATAGTCATAAGGCATCTAAGCCAAACACACCCAACAGCACAAGTGGAAGTTTTCTTCACATCTAAAAAGGGGTGATAGTTGGATATTTCTGATTTAAATCAAAGCCACTTGTGAAAATATGAGTATCTAAGTCCCAAAAACATGTTCATCTGGTAGCAATGATACCCCATTGGTATAAAACTACACCAAGATGTATATTGCCAGTGTAACAAAAAGATTGCTTAGCAACGTTTTTTGATGCTTGGAACATGGGCTATGCATACATCTAATTGCTTGTGAGAATACGTAGTGACTGTTTAGCCGTATAATGCATATAAACAGGGAAACTAATGATCCACAGAGAGAGAGAGAGAGAGAGAGAGAGAGAGAGAGAGAGAGAGAGAGAGATGTCAAAGTATTCTCTACCTTCAATACTAAGCTTCAAACTTAGTCTCCAAAGGAGTAACAATATACAAGCAATTCTAAGGCCAAATCTACACAAATTCTTTCAAGGTGCTGTGTTTGATAGACAACAATACCTTCATCATGTAATGGAAATGGTCTATGAACTTTAAGAGTAGCGGATTAGGAATTTAGATAAAGCACTCTTGTGAGATTACTTTGTGAGCATAGCGGATGAACTTAATTGATGGTAGCAACATAAACATGGTACTTAGTTAACTTGGCATGAACAATACTTTTGCAAGATAGAGAGTTTAGAGAACATGATAACCATTGAGGACCGGATTCATACGGAGCCAATCCCCCCTCCAATAGGCATTTGTATTATAGTTTCTCCCATCAAGAGTGACTTGGTACAATACAATCTTTTGTGTTCCCAATGACCTTGGTGATGCAATGAACATGGAAAGCTTCATGCATCACACGCATAACATAAACTTTGTAGAAAGCATTAACTATCCCAAGCCTTAGTCCCAAGGCCTCAAACACCTTCGAAGGTGGAGAGAGCTAGTGGGGAATGAGGGTAGGGAAGAGGAAGAAGAAACATTCCATAGGAGAAAGAAATAGTTCCTCACTTATCATCACTCTTCTTGCTAGCATACATAATAGCATAGTAATGAAGATGGAGAAGATGGCAAGCTTAAGCATTGAAGCATGGCTCTTGGTTGGATTTGCATTCCATAGCCAAGAGTGTTGGTGTAGGCTCTTACTTCTCACAAGCTTGGAGAAGGAGGTGGAGTTCCTCTACTTTCACCAAGTGAGAAAATGAATCCACAAAATGAGTGTGTGTGTGTGTGTGGTGTATATCCCCCCAGCACCCCCCTTGCTTGGGTGAGTTGTAGATCTTACACATGTTTCAAGCTCATTGGGCCCCTCTACCCCTAGTGAATCACATGCAGCATGCATTCAAGTACATGGGTAGTCTTTTGACAAGTGTCCTCCTTACCCCTTAGAGAGAGAGAGCTTGAAAATATCTACATATTTGTTGGATGGAATTAGAAGGTCATTGGGCCCCTCTTTAGCCCAACCAATAGCATTCAAGCACACCATGTAGTTAAGCATAGGGAGAGTCTGACATGTGTCCCATGTGACCTTTGAGAAAAGGGGTTCCCTTTGGGTGAGTGGAAGGTTAAGTCAAAGATTCCCGTAACTTTGGGACTTTCATGTATAGGAAGCTTATCAAACACCTTCCTCATTAAGTTTGTAGGGTCTCTTTTTGACTCAAGCACCTTACCCCCCCATGCATGGGAAGCTTCTCAAGCACCTTCCTCATTAAGTCTGTAGGGTCTCTTTTTGACTCAAGCACCTTACCCCCCATGCATGGGAAGCTTCTCAAGCACCTTCCTCATTAAGTATGACAAGCACCTCAAGTACCTTAGTCATCAAGCATGACAAGCACCTCAAGCACTTTAGTCATCAAGCACGCACCTTAGTCATCAAGCACCTCAAGCACCTTAGTCGTCAAGCAACTCAAGCTTAGGTGGCGTTCCCACCTCAAGCTCAGCCGTAGCTTGCCTAAGGTTAAAGGACTTTTAACACTAATCATTGGAGGTCTTTAGTGAAGCTAACCCTAAGGTCTTTAAAGCTCCATTAGATGCACATTGCTCTTTGATAGACTACCTCCTTTTGGACCCCTATTGAGATGTAACCATGATTCTCTCCTCTTGGTCCCCTACTAAGGTAAGTCTAGAAGCACTTATTGCCCATTGCTCTTTGATACACCATCTCCTTTTGGACCCCTATTGAGATGCAACCATCTCTCCTTTTGGTCCCATGTTGAGATAGGTCTAGAAGCACATGTCTCTATTCTAACTCTTGTTCCCATTTATTCTCCCACATTAAATGATCAGTAGGAATGTGTCTTCCTGATCTTAAACTCATTAAACTTAGCAATGCAATTTATCACAAATCCAACCACTCACCTGGCAAAGGATCAGGTTCCGCACAACTTCTTGCCTTGCCGCTGAATATACCTGTACACAAGTGTTTAATCAATCGAATCAAAGCATTTAACCGCTAGAGGTGGTCTTAGTAATGATTGGTATAACTAGAGGGTTAACCTCGACCACTACTATATTTTATACACTTTGGATGTTCTTGATTAGGTCTGCTAATCTGGGAGTGTACTTCACTCGAATGTTGGTCAGTTTATAGGGAAATTCTTAATTTCATCTTTGCTCCGTCAAAAGGTCAAACAAGGTCCAATTTCACTTCTAAAAGAAGTTCTGGAACTCTTAAGTCAATTGGAACATCGCTCTATGTCCACAATCAGCTTTTCACTTCACTAAGCCCCTGTAGACATCCTATGTGTAGGATGTCTACCTGCTCTGTTTTGGCTGGGTTTTGCACTATAGATTCCCCTTGATGTGCTGAGTCCACGCTGTTTTTACTTTTTGATTTGGACACCTATAAGCTGGTCAATTGATCAGAAATCTGTTCCAACAGCCTAATGTTGGTTTGACCAATCAAATCAACTCTAATTTGGACCAAAATTGACTAGGAGGCTTGCCTCAGGCTATACAACACCCTGCTATGCCTACAGTCAGTTTTTGACTTCAATATCATGCAGTAGACATCCTACATGTAGGATGTCTATATGATCTGTTGACCCCAAAATTGAGCCACAGATTCCCCTTGATGTCAGCAACCCAGTGCTATGCTTATATTTTAGTTTGGATTTCAAAAGACTCCAATTTTAGCTATCCTAGCCCCTTTTCAGCCAAAAATGCTAAAGTCTGCTTAAAACCCAATTTTCTCACCCAATTGAGATGAAACCTTTCTCATGCACTCAATAAATCATGTAGATCATGCTCATGCAGCCATCCTATGGTTTTGGTCTTAAAATAATGCCTTGGCACAATTTGGGTAGGATGTCTGGCAATTTTCTTTCTTTTGGCCTTATCATGTCAAGATATGGTCAAACTTCCACTTTCCAAGTGAAAATAGGGTAAAACCTACTTTCTAAACACACTGGTCAACTCAGATTTTTAAAATTCACACCAGAACACCCTATAGACATCCTACGCGTAGGATGTCTACTGACTTAAAATTTATTTTTTTTCTGACAGAAGTACTCCCTATGCTCTACAGCTCTCTCAGAAATGCTCACAGAAACTTTTGAACTTTACTTCAGCTTCTAAACTTTCTTTTCCGTCATTTACAACCTTTTGATGAGCCTAACAACAAACATAACATGTATGAAGTGCTCCAGATCATAAATCATGATGTCCTACTTACCCTACTCCTACTCATCATGTGAGATGGTGATATTGGTGTCTCAGTTGCTTCCTGGCCTCTCCGGTCCTCAAGCTATCCTTTCACCGCCTCTACCACTCCAACTCCTACTCTCTACACCACAGCTTAACTAATACTTAAAACTATCTAAGTCTACCTGAGTCTACCTAAGTCGAAGGATCTAGGCCAGACACTCGCTCCCTAAACTCCTCCTAAGACCTAGAGAGTCCTCCACCCTCTGATCCTATCTAAATGTAAAACAAGACTCTAGCAAGCCAGAGAATCCCTATCCTCAAGGACTAGTCTCGGTCACCTACCTAGGGTTTATGTCCCCGGCAGCGGCGCCAATGTTGGCGGATACGCCGCGACAGACGTCAGCACAATGAGAACTCACTTAACAAGATTTGTCAGCTAAGGATGAAGATCGATCCGCAGGCGCGTGGAAGCAAGCATAGGGTGTCAACCTACACTCAACCGACTCTCGACTACTTTATACAAAGGTCTCTACCCAATGTCTAAGCTACAGCCTTCAGGAGTACATAAGAGGAGATTTCCTACAATGCTTTCAAGAGCCAAATACCCATAAAACGTTCTCGAAACGCTACGGAACTTGAAGGAAACCCTATTAGCACCAATAGGTCGCTCTCCCTAAGGTCCATGAACCAAAACCCCAACCCTAAACACCCGGTGCAAAATCACGTAGGATGTCTGCTCGAAATTTGCAGATCATCGTTTCCAAAAACTAAAGTGTGTAATGTGTAGCTCTACTCAATGCGAACACGTGGATATGCTGAAATGCAAAAACAGACAACGTATGCTCACTGAATCACTAGATATAGCTCGTGGTTTGAGCTTGCAAAGCCAGATCGTACACACACAATGTAGGTATTGGCGTGTAGCTCTCTTCGGGGGCAACACACTGCACTTCTCCGTACTCGATTTCGACCACCGGTGCACGCATATCCTCAAGACAAAACTCTCACTCTCTCTCGTACACAGAGTACGCTCACTCACACAGACAAAACTTATAAAATGACAAAGGTTTTTCTACATTAAGGTCAAAAGTGGTATAAATACCTTACAATCTCAAACCCTAATGTTCCAATTTAACCATTCACTCAGTCTAAATGTAAAAAATGGGATACAATCTGGAAGCTTCTGCAAGCCCCACTATTTTCAAAGGTGAAATGACGTTTTTTCTCAATTAAAGAATAATTACAAAAAAATAATATCCTGTTGGGCAATCATCCTCCGTTGGGTGTGTCCAGCCGCTAACAACATTTTTTTGGCTTTTTTATAAAACAAGCCTGGTCTCTGGATATGGCTAGTCATGTCTCTAAGACTTGATCCTACTCTTATACGATGGCTATATATATGAATGGTCCGAAGTGGCTTATTTCATGGCTGGCTCTGGCTCTCGTTCTAGCTTTGGCTAAATACTTCTCTAAACCATGGCTGGTACTTCTCTGGGCTGATAGTTCATTTATTATTCTAAATTCAAAAGGAGAACCTTTATGGTATTGTGTGTAATGATGATGAGTATGCATACATATGACAAAAAAATTGGAGTACTCAGGTATTCCTAGATTTGATATCTGGCCTATATCTGGTCTTGTGATATTCCTATCTTTTTAAATCACTGTCTTGCTAACTCAGCAAGAATAGGAGCTTTCACTTCTAGGTTTTGATCTGAGAAATCTTCTAAGTTTCTTTTCTGGCTACTAAGCCTAAAATAGTTTCTGCTCTGATGGTTGAAACTTTGGATTCTTTACAAACTCCCTAACATATGGTGGGAAATGGGTCCTTCTTTGATAAATCTTGTATAAGGCTAACATACCTTGATTTGAGAACTTGCTTAAAAACCTCAATACTAACTGTCATTGCACTAAAAGCATCTGGATATAGTAGGATCTCTAACCATTCTATTCTACTATGGGCAGTTGGTTTATTTGAAGGAACCGATCTCAGAGCTTAAGAGGAAGTTACAAAACTTAGCATTGCATGCAGGTTTTTCGATACATTTTTAGCGAAAGCATTACTTAGAATGATATGGATTGTTGGAAATTTTTTACAAATAGTTATTAAAAAGAAGTTAGAAATATGGCAGGAATACGATGTTTAAACAATCCTTGAGATTCTAAATGAAGAACAATAGCTAGTCTAATAATTTTTAAGTTTGACATGGATAACAACTGATAGATTCTTTGAAGCCTGCCATATGTAGCCAAGTCTAACATATATGTTGTCTTGACTATATGGATGTAGGTGAGAATTCGATCTTGGCTTAAAAAAATTTAGCTGGCTTCAGTCCGTGGCTTCAGTCCGACTTTGAAATCACTTGATGATTCAACTGTTCTGATACCTTTGTATAAAATCATTTGGAATGATACTTCATTCTTATTATGTTGTACAATTATGAATCGAAGAGTGAGTTGTTTCTATACTAATCTTTGCCTAGACATCTTTAGCCAGTCGTCTTTTTGAACATCTTGTTCATTGGTGTGTATTTATTATATTTAAAACAGCTACACACACACACACACACACACACACACACACACACACACACACACACACACACACACACACACACGCACACACACACACCATGTGGCATACATACCATTGGCATACCACTCGGTAAATAAATAGCATTTGGACGAACATTCTTCTAAAAAAATCTCACAATTAAAAAGTACAAACAATGAAACATAAACACCATGCTGACAAAAATGTACTAACGTTTTACCTTGGTTCATGCAACTATATCACTAGGGGATGAATGATGGAGGAGAAATGGAAGCTGACTACAAGCAGATCTCAATGGTTTTGTTTAAAAATAACGCCACATGGCTTTCTTGTAATAAATTTCAAAATACAGCTTTGCCCTTAGGTTTTCAAACTCATCAAAAGATGTACCAAGAGTTTTTTAATTAAATCCCTAGTTTTCAAGGATAATAGCATTTTTAATTTTGTGATAATCCTATATGGCAAGTGGCTAATTGGAGCAATATCTGGTTGGTGGTTCACCTTTCCTAGTGATAGCCGTTTTTCGGCTCTCCGTAATTGTCATAGTGAGCTACCTCACCCTACAAAATTCACCCAAACACTATGGCTATCCCTACCATTTCACTGTATATAGGCGTGTGTGAGTTAGGGGGCTTTTTCCATATCTTCTTAAAAACCCTTAGCTAGCTAGTCACTAGGCTAGTTGAGCCAAAAAAATAAAAAAAATAAAAGTATATTATGGCCTCTTTGTGTGTAAATATTTCATTGTATATATGGCCTAAATATAGGGATTTTTTATAATTATTTTGGTATTTTATTTAAATATTTCTACTTAGGTGTGTGTTTTATTAAACCTATGTACACCTTCTTTCATCCTCTTACACCATAATTATATTTTTTGCCAATATGTACATATTCTAACCTCATATTTTTACTTTATACAAATCACTCCCACATTTTCACCCTCATCCTCGTGAAAACAAAAAATTGATTTCTACTCATTGGTTACGTTTATTATATTATTTACTTGCATACCTTTTCCTCTTTCACCCAAAATAATTCAAGGAGGGACCATATCATATGATTCCAATATCTTTCCATATCCATAACTCCTCCATATTTTTATTATTATTTTTACTCATTATTCTAACACCATGTGCTCATTGAGCTAAAGTCCATGAATAGTGCATACACTAGTCCCACCATGTATATATTTCTTTATTCACCAATAATCCTCCTCCATGCATGGGTCAAGGGCAACTTGGATGCTTTGTATTATAATATGACAAAGGAGGGGCTCACTCTTGGATGTATTGTACAAATTCAACAAAGGAGGGGGCCACTAAAAGACTTTTGCAGGCATAAAAACAGGCTTTTTGGTGAGAATTTTGGCACCTATCTCCACTCCGAATTTGGAGCGGTGGTCAAAAGAGAAAATGTAGCCCACACTCTGAATAATCACTTCAAATTTTTTCATGATTTTTGGAGCTACCAGCGGTGAGCTATGATTTTTTGAGTGGACCCCAGTCTGCCCACTTTTCTCACAAGTAGCCCTTAGTCTTCTCTCACCCTTCCCCACACCTACTCACTCTTACACATCCCTCCCTCTCCTTCCCTCACTCAAACCTAAAATTTCCATGGCTTCTCCCACCCTCTTCACCATTACCCTTCTCTCTCATCCCTATAGTTCTTTTATGAACCTCTACATACATACACCCTCTCCATGTCTCTCTCTATTGCTTCTATGTTACAATTTCATTTACCTCTCCTAAAAATATCTAAAATTCAGCATCTTAACCATGATAACTTCTGAAAATTGAGGATTTTTCATCAACAAATCCTCTTTTCATCGTGGTGGTCAACCGTGGCGGCGGCGTAAAGAAGCGAAGAAGAAGAAGAAGACCAGCGGTCATTTTTCCACAATCTACACAAGGGTGAGTTCAAGCTTCTTCAAAGCTTCACCATCTCAATGATTCTCTTTTAATTCAACCCTCTTCCTTCATCAAATCAACTCATCCTACCCATTGTAAATGTATCACTAACAATTCTAGTGATTATTACCACTAACAACTAACTTCTCTTGTAAAAATGCACCCACACTATCAACATATGGAGTAGGCAACCGCACAAGTAAACCAAATTCACTCACTCCCATGGAAGTTTCTCTCCTTTCACCACATCAATAATTCTATTACTTGAGCCCACATCCATGTGACTCAAGAGAAAAGAGAGACCCCATTCTCATTTGAAATTCATAAAAATTCATAATCCTTGATCTTTCCTAATAAAATTGATTAGGCTTAATCTTAATCAAGGCTTCTAAAACCTATAAATAGAACCCATTCCTCCTTGTAAAAGACATCACTATACCATTGCACACTAGATTTAGCGTATCACACGCCAGTTCTATCTTGGTTGTAAAGAGAGAGTAAGCTTTCTATACACCATCACCTTGGTGCATAGAAAAGCTTGAGCTAGTTTGAGTGAGTGCGAGTAGAAGATATTCTTCCTACCATTGTTGTATCTACCCCAACATCAATGAATTGGTAGTTTTGGGTGCAATTCATGTCCAAAGGCTCACGCTTCTCCTCCAATTTGGCTTGGCAAACTCATTCAGCTTCATAAGGTGACTTGTTTCATTGAAGGTTGTTGTTTTGTTGCTTGTGATTCATTGGCTATTGTTTGGCTACCATTGTAAGAGGGTGGATGGTGAGAGGGCTCCCATAACCCTAAGACAATGTGCTAGTGATGCTATAACTAAATCTTGTCACTTGATTCCGCAAGCTCTAAGTTCCTTTTTGTGCAAAATATAAAGTTGAAGCTAAGTTGTACACCATCTCTCTCTCTCTCTCTCTCTCTCTCTCTCTCTCTCTCGTGTTTTAGTGTGTGAGAGTGTTCCATTGGTGTTAGGGTTAGTGTAAATTCCTTGCTTGTTTGTGGGTTGTTCTAACGATTCTCCTCTTTTGCGTCCTAGTTCGCTCTTAAACTAGGTGGTGCCCCTTGTGTAGTTGGGATTTGGCTGTGGGTTTGTTGTTTTGGTTTGTGTTGTGTTTTTCCCCAGCCCCATTGAGCAGCACGGGAGCCTTGAAGAGTGTCTAGAGGTTGCTCTTCTTGTTGCCTGCCCCGCACCGCCTCAATTTTGGTGCCCCCACTGAGGACTGACTTTGTGCTTATTGTTGTTGTATTGCATGAATGCTTGAATTTTAGCATAATCAAGTAGATTATATGAATCATGAAAACTTGTATAACCGAGTTTAATTTCAAGGCAACAAAAATTGATCTAGAATATGGTTTGGGTTAGCAGAACATAAGAAAGGAATAAAACATTTTCACATAAAAGTCTAAAATTCATGTTGAAAGACCTTTCAAAACTTTGTGTAGTTAGTTGATGATTGTTTGGAACTAATCTTTGTGTGGTTCTAGCATTGAGAGACTATGACACGCTATACCTTTGATGATATCCCAATATTCTTTGGAAATCTAGAAGAAGATGTTGATGATTTTCTTGCTGATTTTAGAATGGTTTGTCGTATCCTTGGTAAAAGGGATGACATTGAAAAAGGGGATTTTCTATTGCTATGCCTTAGAGGCAATGCTGAGCAATGGTTTTGGAGTATGTCTTCTCAGATTGAAGATGGATATACCCAAATTTCCAAAGCTTTGAAGACCAGATTCTCTAAAATTCCAACAACAGAGACAGCATGGGCTTCATTAGGGAGACTTCAACAACATGGTGAAGACTACTATGCTTATGAGGATTTTTTTTATCGTCAATGGGGAGGATGTGGATTTAGTTCTACATTTCCAGATTATGTAAAAATGGAGCAATTTATTTCGGGTTTGTCTCCTTTCCTAAAGACTAAGGTTACTTGTAGTGGACCCTGTACCTTTGAAGAAGCGGTCACTATTGCCCGAAGGAAGTTTCACAAGTACTTCTACATCAAAAATGGTTTCCATCATGCTGGAAGATCCAACCATCATGAAAGTGTTTCTATCAAGGAGTCATCTCCTTTGCCATACTTGTCTCCTTCTACTCCGACAAATGTTGAAGAAGTTACTTACATGCCAACTGATTATTCAAGTGCTAAAGTGTGTGGCCAAGATTCAAATGTGGAATCTCTTTCTTCTACCTTTATCACAAGCATGCAAAAATCAACACAAGATATCTCAAATGGCATTGACGATTCAATAATGGATATATCCAACCCTTTGGCGGAGGATCAATTTCTAGTCCGAGCAGACGAAGCTTTTGTGCAACATGACTCTATGGAGAATGAAGACCTTGAAGGTAACCTTGATCTTATGGAATGTTCTGAGAGTGTATCTTGTCTAAAAGAAGAGAGTGAAGAAGAAGATGAAATCATAGGTGGAGAGATCATAGACCACATTGATCATAAAGAGATGATTGTGTACATGGAATGCCAAGTCCAAAACAAAGTAGAAGAGTGTGAGTTGAATCCATGTGAGGATAATCTTGAAGAAGTGTTTGAGGATGTTGAAAAGCATTGGTATGACCCATGTATGTTAAGCATGGAGGAACCTATCATGCAAGAAGCCAAATGTTTCACAAAATCAAACAGTAATCCATTAACCTTTGAGGTGGTACAATGTGAGGAGTTACAACCTTGCCAAAGGGGGGGCTTAGAAGGGGATGAAGAACATGGGAGTGTAGTAAAAAATAAAATCATAAAAGGAAACTATCAGAAGGGTATCATTCTCTCCACTGGTGTTTTAGTCGGTGGCTCTTCATTCATGGGACAATCTCTTAGCAAGGAAATCCAAGCTTTTGAAGCCTCAATCATCTTCACATTGGGTTTCACCTCTTCAAGGTCAACTTCTCCTCTCTTCACATATACCTTTCATCGGGGACACCATGCCTTCTTAAGCGGAAGAGGACATGAATACTTGGTGATGAATGGATGTTTCCAAACCTTCTTCATTTGGTTCTTTGGTGTATGGAGGTCGCACATTGTGATGCTTCTGGTCTTCATCATAGATGAAAAACTTGTTGATTGCTACCTGTGGACATTTCATCAATCGGTACCAAAATCTATTCTCTTCCAATGTGTTGGAAGCAATAGAAACCTTCGTCTATTATCTACTTATGTGGTAAACTATTTGCAATACCTTCCAACAGCATCTGGAAGCATGGATCAAGCTTTTCTAAATCATGAAGGCCATATAATTTTTGACTTGGTGAGCCTACCCAGGTTGAATGAATTGTATGAGCTACAGTTCAGGAATTCGCTCATACAAGCTCTTGAAGATCGTAGCAGATACATCAACTTTACACAGGAGGAAGAGCAACCAATCTTTTATATCACATTCATAGTGATAGATGCAATGATGGACAATAGTAAAATCTACAAGTTTCTTCAACCGAAGTCAGTAAGTGATTCCATACCATACATCTCGCTTTGGGAAAGATATTTCAAGATCTTTGATCCTGGGGGGTTCTTATGGAAACTTTCTCAATGGAGGAGGTTTACTCAGTCACTTGATAACATCCTGCTATTGGCTCTGAAAACCTTTCATATCACACAAGGTTTCTTAATCATACAAAGATGAGAGCAGACAAAGACAGACGTTACACAATCTACATGTTGTACGATCGGATAAATGGTACATGAATGTACCATTATCTAAGGGGGAGGGCTAATGATAGCCGTTTTTCGGCTCTCCGTAATTGTCATAGTGAGCTACCTCACCCTACAAAATTTACCCAAACACTATGGCTATCCCTACCATTTCACTGTATATAGGCGTGTGTGAGTTAGGGGGCTTTTTCCATATCTTCTTAAAAACCCTTAGCTAGCTAGTCACTAGGCTAGTTGAGCCAAAAAAATAAAAAAAATAAAAGTATATTATGGCCTCTTTGTGTGTAAATATTTCATTGTATATATGGCCTAAATATAGGGATTTTTTATAATTATTTTGGTATTTTATTTAAATATTTCTACTTAGGTGTGTGTTTTATTAAACCTATGTACACCTTCTTTCATCCTCTTACACCATAATTATATTTTTTGCCAATATGTACATATTCTAACCTCATATTTTTACTTTATACAAATCACTCCCACATTTTCACCCTCATCCTCGTGAAAACAAAAATTGATTTCTACTCATTGGTTACGTTTATTATATTATTTACTTGCATACCTTTTCCTCTTTCACCCAAAATAATTCAAGGAGGGACCATATCATATGATTCCAATATCTTTCCATATCCATAACTCCTCCATATTTTTATTATTATTTTTACTCATTATTCTAACACCATGTGCTCATTGAGCTAAAGTCCATGAATAGTGCATACACTAGTCCCACCATGTATATATTTCTTTATTCACCAATAATCCTCCTCCATGCATGGGTCAAGGGCAACTTGGATGCTTTGTATTATAATATGACAAAGGAGGGGCTCACTCTTGGATGTATTGTACAAATTCAACAAAGGAGGGGGCCACTAAAAGACTTTTGCAGGCATAAAAACAGGCTTTTTGGTGAGACTTTTGGCACCTATCTCCACTCCGAATTTGGAGCGATGGTCAAAAGAGAAAATGTAGCCCACACTCTGAATAATCACTTCAAATTTTTTCATGATTTTTGGAGCTACCAGCGGTGAGCTATGATTTTTTGAGTGGACCCCAGTCTGCCCACTTTTCTCACAAGTAGCCCTTAGTCTTCTCTCACCCTTCCCCACACCTACTCACTCTTACACATCCCTCCCTCTCCTTCCCTCACTCAAACCTAAAATTTCCATGGCTTCTCCCACCCTCTTCACCATTACCCTTCTCTCTCATCCCTATAGTTCTTTTATGAACCTCTACATACATACACCCTCTCCATGTCTCTCTCTATTGCTTCTATGTTACAATTTCATTTACCTCTCCTAAAAATATCTAAAATTCAGCATCTTAACCATGATAACTTCTGAAAATTGAGGATTTTTCATCAACAAATCCTCTTTTCATCGTGGTGGTCAACCGTGGCGGCGGCGTAAAGAAGCGAAGAAGAAGAAGAAGACTAGCGGTCATTTTTCCACAATCTACACAAGGGTGAGTTCAAGCTTCTTCAAAGCTTCACCATCTCAATGATTCTCTTTTAATTCAACCCTCTTCCTTCATCAAATCAACTCATCCTACCCATTGTAAATGTATCACTAACAATTCTAGTGATTATTACCACTAACAACTAACTTCTCTTGTAAAAATGCACCCACACTATCAACATATGGAGTAGGCAACCGCACAAGTAAACCAAATTCACTCACTCCCATGGAAGTTTCTCTCCTTTCACCACATCAATAATTCTATTACTTGAGCCCACATCCATGTGACTCAAGAGAAAAGAGAGACCCCATTCTCATTTGAAATTCATAAAAATTCATAATCCTTGATCTTTCCTAATAAAATTGATTAGGCTTAATCCTAATCAAGGCTTCTAAAACCTATAAATAGAACCCATTCCTCCTTGTAAAAGACATCACTATACCATTGCACACTAGATTTAGCGTATCACACGCCAGTTCTATCTTGGTTGTAAAGAGAGAGTAAGCTTTCTATACACCATCACCTTGGTGCATAGAAAAGCTTGAGCTAGTTTGAGTGAGTGCGAGTAGAAGATATTCTTCCTACCATTGTTGTATCTACCCCAACATCAATGAATTGGTAGTTTTGGGTGCAATTCATGTCCAAAGGCTCACGCTTCTCCTCCAATTTGGCTTGGCAAACTCATTCAGCTTCATAAGGTGACTTGTTTCATTGAAGGTTGTTGTTTTGTTGCTTGTGATTCATTGGCTATTGTTTGGCTACCATTGTAAGAGGGTGGATGGTGAGAGGGCTCCCATAACCCTAAGACAATGTGCTAGTGATGCTATAACTAAATCTTGTCACTTGATTCCGCAAGCTCTAAGTTCCTTTTTGTGCAAAATATAAAGTTGAAGCTAAGTTGTACACCATCTCTCTCTCTCTCTCTCTCTCTCTCTCTCTCTCTCTCTCGTGTTTTAGTGTGTGAGAGTGTTCCATTGGTGTTAGGGTTAGTGTAAATTCGTTGCTTGTTTGTGGGTTGCTCTAACGATTCTCCTCTTTTGCGTCCTAGTTCGCTCTTAAACTAGGTGGTGCCCCTTGTGTAGTTGGGATTTGGCTGTGGGTTTGTTGTTTTGGTTTGTGTTGTGTTTTTCCCCAGCCCCATTGAGCAGCACGGGAGCCTTGAAGAGTGTCTAGAGGTTGCTCTTCTTGTTGCCCGCCCCGCACCGCCTCACTAGATAAGCAAAAAAGCAAGCATGGTTCATTAAGAGCACCGCATGCGTTGTATACCTTATAAGTAAAGCTTACACAAAATTTGAACACAAGTTGAAGCCTACTTTGTAGCGCACACACACATACAGTAAGCTGTGCATCTATAGTACTTACACACACACACACACACACACACACACACACACACACACACACACACACACACACACACACACACACACACACACTGTGGTATTACTAAATGCTTTAATTTCACCCTCCTTCTATATATCCCCCCCCCCTTCTTCTGAAGCACTCATGGGACACTAATTCATAACATGCCACTCGTGGCCGGTGGGACTAGGCCCTTGCATAAAATAACTCTCTTAAAAATAAACGTGAGTAAAAACATTGGGCTCTCATGAGGCGGCCTGCGCATCCTGGGCTGAGATCTCCCCTTGCAAAGTTTCTGTGCATCACTTGAAGACGATTAACAGGAGGGCGGCTTGCCTCTCTTACCGATTACGCTCAGGAAATGAAGCTCAACCTCTATAAATAAGGTGAGGGCGGACCTTGCCCCTCACTTAGCTCTGGAGTAGGTATTTCTTTTTGTTTTTTCCGCTACTGTCTGATCTTGCCAACATGGAGCTCGTAGCTCAAGTGACACAGGTACCTTACTAAGCTTAGGATTTTGTGCAAGTAATGTTGCAATACCTTGCATAGTAAGAAAGGAATGAAGTCGTATGAGCTTTACACTATGTACTTCTTGCTTTGCCTAAATTACTTGAGCAAAATGATGGATCCTTTTTCTGCATATAATCGGCTCAGAAAGTAGCCGCTGCATAATTTTGGCTACTGTACTGTGAGTTTTTTTTGAGCCTTGGGACTACTTGTGCATACAAAGCATCGGATTTTTTTGCAGACTATGTACAAATGTTATTTTCTGTTGATGTTCTTTTACAAAATCTTGATATGGTAAACACCCCCGCCTTGTATAAAAGTGTCTCCTGACCTCGGAATGAATAGGTCGCCTCTGTAGTATACTGAAGGATATGCCGATTCTTGTAAATTGTTGTAGGATCATGAGCTTGACTGGTTATTTTGCGAAAGCCTTGACATCATAGCTGGCCTTGGGTCTTTTGTGCATAGAAAACGTTGGTCGGTGGTTGTTTTGCAATAAGGGTAGCCTCAGGAAGGTATAAAGGGCTTCATCTCCGCATAAAGCTTCTTGTGCATATATGGCAGTATATGTATGTATGTATATGGTTGTGAACATCATGGTTGGCTTGATGGCCGTTCTTAACACATGCTACAGTTGGATATGGATACAAAGATGGGGACTAATACTGTGTCCCGACCGTATAAACGGTGGCAACATAGGGGTTATGACCAATGGGCCACTTGGCTCTGACTCTGGCGGAAATAAACTGCTTTATGACTGGGTTTTTTTTTCACTGTTATAACTGGTAGTTTTCCTCTCTCTCTCTCTAAGGAGGTAGAAGCATCTAAATGGGTGGCAGATTTCAAAAAATGGTTGGTTTTTTCTATGATTAACTGGTTATCGCTGAGGCTTATCACAAGTGGGAGCTCATATCAGGCCGGACACTAATAGTCCGTGATAGCCTGGAATTTTGTGAATTACGTATACAGCAACTCACACATTTTTTAGCTTTGGAAAAAAGCTATGGTTGGTAGGGCCGGACATTACTGTTCTTGAAAACTGCTAATGATTGATGAAAATAAAGGTAAGTATATGGCCGCGTTTATTTTGGCTTGGGTATAGCTCCCAAGATTTTGCCAAAAAAAAGAGGTCTCAAAAAAGAGGGGGTCTTACTACTCTCTTGACCGGTTACATGGTTGTCTTATTGGATTTAAACATAAAGGTTGCCACTACCCTCATCTGTGACATTTGGTTGACAAAAAGAAGGCGGATTTCACATCCCTTTGTCTAAAGAAATACCTTTTTGTACCATGGGTTCTACTGATCTTGAAGGTAAGTATATGGTTGCTTTTATACATAGCTACTAAGCTATGGCTCATAGTTTTACTTCTGATGGACTTCACCATAGACTATAAAGTGATATGAAAGACTACTAAACATACCAAATCTAATGAATAAACTTGCTTGTCTAAAGTAATTAAAACCTATAAGATGGACATGGATAACAACTGATATAGTCCATTGATACCTGTAAAACACATCCAAGGCTAGCAGAATTGTTGTATTGTTTGGATGGATGCAGGTAAGGACTCTATCTTATCTTGGAGGGTTTTCTTTTCTTTGGAAAGCAACATTACTGTGATGAAATACCCACTGAGGAACGGGGAAGTTTTTTTACTACCAACCCTACTGAAAGAGGACCTCTTTCTTACAATCATTGTACCTAAATAATTCTGATACTGAGTTATTTTTGTACATATCAGTTCATTGTTCCTTGGTCAGCTGTCTTTTGAATGTAAAAGTTCAATTATGTCTTATTAGTTAAGATTTAAACAGCTACACACACACACACACACACACACACACACACACACACACACACACACACACACACACACACACACACACACACACACACACACACACACATAGTGCTAGCGATAGGCACTCACTACCCTTGAGCTGCCATGCACACACTCATGATCCCCCAACAACAAATGCAAGCGAAAACGAATGCTACTTGGTAAACTTCCAGGCAAAACAAGCACACGACGAACTGGTTCTCCACCCCTTGATGTAACACATAAGGTAACAGTTGTGTTTTTTTCCGAATTGCATGTCTTGTGGCTTGGAGATTACACACATGCACATAATCATATGCATAAGGGTTTAAATGGGCTTTGTATAGTGCACCAAGCCACAAATACAGAGAGAGAGAGAGAGAGAGGAAGGGAGAGAGAGAGAGCTGCACGTGCGCGCATACACACACACATACATACATACATACATACATACATACATACATACATACATACATACACACACACAAAAGGGGGGAGAGAGGTGCACACACACACACACAAGGGGAGGGGGGGGGGTAGAGAGAGATGCACACACAAACATAAGGGGAGAGGGGCACAGAGAGAAAGAGAGAGAGAGAGAGGGAGAGCTATACACACACAAACATAAGGGGAGAGGGGCACAGAGAGAAAGAGAGAGAGAGAAAGAGAGAGAGAGAGAGAGAGAGAGAGAGAGAGAGAGAGAGAGAGAGAGAGAGAGAGAGAGAGAGAGAGAGGGAGAGCTATACACACACAAAAACTGCTACACACACAGGGAGGGGAGGGGAGGGGAGAGAGAGAGAGAGAGAGAGAGAGAGAGAGAGAGAGAGAGAGAGAGAGAGAGAGAGAGAGAGAGAGAGAGAGAGAGAGAGAGAGAGAGGGAGAGGGAGAGCTGTGCACACACACACACACACACACTATAGTACTAAAAAACCCATGGCTTATTTTTTTGACATTCAAAAGGCCACACTTTAATTTAAAAAACCCTCAGCATGGGACTTGGCCCGTCTAGTACACTGGAAATACGTGTTTTATGAGTGTTTTTTCATCCTATGGCAATACTGGCCGTGAAAAGCTCTAAGGCTACCTCCCCTACTACATGGGCAGCCATGAAGGTGCTAGGGTTACCTCCCCAGCAACATGGGCAGCCTCTCTGTCTCTGAGGAAGAATCGTTCCACTCATACCGATCCTACTCATCACAAAGGACTGATGACCCACTGCCCTCCTCTATATAAAGAGGTGAGGGCACACCTCTACCCCTCACTTAGCATTGTTTGCTGTTCTGCTAAGATCGTGTTTCTGTTTTTTACTAAAATGGAGCTCGCTACAACAGTAACTCAAGTTACCCACTCTGTCTAGACATATTTCATTACAGGTTTTATAAAATAGAAAAGAGGAAAGGGGCATTTCTGCAAATGATGCTTGTTCTTGATATTTTTGTCTGCATAGCTTTTGCTCTAAACCTGACAATGGCCCCTATTGAACTATGAGTATGTATGGTATTATAGCATGTTTTTCCCTTCCACTGGCTCTTTTGAGCTACTGTTTTAAATCTGCGGTTACTGGTAATATAAAGGGGTGTGTAATAGCCACACATTTACGTTAGCTTTTGGCAAATATTCTATTGCCGATGGCGTTACTCTATTGACTGAGTACCAGACCTACATTGGTAGCATGAAAAATTGTCTGAGTACTGATCAATTTTTTCACTGTCGCTTCTCTCTGAGGAGCCTGATTATTGTGGCCTGTGGATACCTATATGATTTAAAAGGTGGTTACGATGCATTGGTTGGATTGGGCGGATGATGATGTTTTTATGTCCTACTATACTCTGATTTTTTTTGCACACACCATTAAGGTATGATACCCGGGTGCTTACTATAGCAATTCTTGGCTTAGACACAGTCTACATATAGTTTTCATGGAAAACTTCATAGATTCAAAATAAGGACTGGTTTTTAGCAGATGCCCCTTGATACTTGGATGGCTTAAGTGTAGCATATGGTAAATGATGTACAAGGTGAAGGATAATTTGGGGATCATTCACTATGATTGGTATCTAAACTAGTAGCAAGTTCAACCGAACTAAAGATATTTTTTGACTATAAATAAGACCTTTTTTGTGGCTTTCATAAACTGATGAAAACGAAAGAAAGGGGGGGGATTCTGACACTTGGATTAGAAAAAGTGATGACCTTCTAATCAAAATGATACTCTTTTACTAAGGAACTTTGGGAACTAATAGAAAATATTTGTTACCAAATAAATACTTTGGACAAAAAGCTTGTAAAGTTCTAAAAAATAGTTTGTAAGATGGACATGGATAACAACTGATATAGTCCATTGACACGTGTAAAACACATCCAAGGCTAACTGAATTGTTGTTTTGTTTGGATGGATGCAGGTAAGGACTCTATCCTATCTTGGAAAATAGTTTTTTGGCTTTGGCAAGTTGTTCGTCTCATAGATTACACACACACCTACTGCAAGGAAAGTTCTGATGTTATTTGTATACTGGAATGAGGCTTCATTCTCACAAACATTGTACAAAGATTATTCTAAGGTTGAGTTGTTTTTGTACTTATCAGTTCCTCTTTTCTAAAGCCAACTGTCTTTTGACTGTAAAAAGTTCAATTATGTCTTATTACTTATGATAGAACATCTATACACACACACACACACACACACACACAGAGGGAGAGAGAGAGAGAGAGAGAGAGAGAGAGAGAGGGGGGGGGAGAGAGGAGATTTTGGGGGAAAAATTGTTCAAAATTTGAATTAGACTTTTTAGGAGGAGAAAGAGAGAAGAAAATGATTTAGAGGGAAAACAACTTCAAAACTCTTTTTTGCATATACATATATATATATATATATATATACATACATATATATATATATATATATATATATATATATATATATATATATATATATATATATATATATACATACATATATATATATATATATATATATATATATATATACATATATATATATGTTAAGTATGGAGCCTGATTTACCCCTTGTAATTTTTTGTGGTAAAAGCGCACATTTGTAAGGCCACCATTATGAGGAGAAGCCATTGTGCTTGAAGGAAAATCACTCGACGGAAATAAAAATTACTCGCCAGAAACCAAAATTTTCATGGCCAAAAATCAGGGGCAACTTTAGGGGTATTCCTTTTCGTCGGAATATTATGGCCGGACAACGGCCGGAAAGTGGTCGGAAAACAATCGGTCGGTTGGCCATTGGTCGGAAGTCAATGGCCGGTGGCCGAATTCAAAAGCGGACTTGTCTTCTCAAGGGCGGCCACACATGGGCGGATTGGAGGGTCCGATTTGGACTTATCTACACAAGGGCGGCTACACATGGCTGCCTCTCATGAGAGAGGGCAGCCCTTTTGGCCTATAAAAGGAGTCCATTTCTACACACATTTCATAGTGTGAAGTTGATGCAACAAGGTGGGCATGAGGTGGTGAGAGTGAAGCAAGGCGGGAGCTCCAAAAGGTATAATCCCTTTGTAAACCACTTCTTGTTTTGAAGTACTAAAGCCATTGAGTGGCTGCTTTCCCATGGACGTAGCCCACATTGGGTGAACCACGTCTATCGTGTGTACTATCTCTCTCTCTCTCTCTACTCTATTATCTCTTGTGTGTGAAATCTATCTCTTTCCATTAAGTAATCTACTCAAATATCTATTTAGCTACGTCTTATTTCCTAACAAGATATATATATTTATATAAGATGACTTGGGAAGAACTTTTAAACTAAAAATGGATCCAA
The DNA here is from genome assembly GCF_014529385.1 of Adiantum capillus-veneris. Lineage (NCBI taxonomy): Eukaryota > Viridiplantae > Streptophyta > Polypodiopsida > Polypodiales > Pteridaceae > Adiantum > Adiantum capillus-veneris. Next base: position 140,559,905 of record NC_140946.1, read on the forward strand.
ATGAGCTTTTTTAAATTAAAAGAAGTCATTTTTTGGCTCTTAGTTGTGCACGTTTTTTATTAGGTTGCATGAAAAGGAAAAAGGAAGATGCTCACGGAGGAGTTAATGTCATCCCATCTTTTCTCCCAGCACTCGCAAAAGGTAGAGAGACAAGATGACTTCCTAGCTCCATCCCCTACTTGGGTCTAAAAAAAATGCTAGAGAAACCTATGAAAACATAGCAAAAAGTTCACTTGTCCCCTTAACCATACAAGGTATTGGACTTAATCCCTTGATATTAGGCTTCCTTACAAGGCCCATGCAAAGTCCATATGTTTCCTAACGTGCGATGAGAGCACATACACACAACAAAGAAAACCCTTCTTATAGGGATAGTAGCTTGTAAGGCCATGTTTCAAACACCTTCTTTTTTGAAATAACCATCATACTCCCTCCTTTCACAAAATATGGTTTTCAATGCATTTTTGTGTATGCATATAGTGTCCCATCGGGCTGACATCTTCATTGGACACTCTTCTTTTGGTCCACCCCCACACTCACCTTGCATGAAGGCGCCTTCATCCATGTCAATGGGTCAACTTCCAAATAAATGACAAAGTTTCTAGTATACATACTAGACACATCCAAAACATAACAATCCAATGCATAAGAGGTATGCTAAAAACTTGAATGAGTACGACTAGACAAAGGTGCAACGGCCATCTTGGCACATATTGAGCTTGCTCATTTTAGCATTATTCTCATCAATTACATCTTGTAAATTTGTATCAAGGAATGGTTGATTTGTAATGTCATTTGAAGCTTGCATATGTTGTTCATATGCCTCATTAGGACTTAAATCCATATTCCTTCCATTGAATAGAGGCAACAACATATCATATACAATTTTTGAACTCGTCTCTCTCCTTGGTACAAGCTAACAAGGGTTGAACTACGTTTTCCACAAAAATAACATCTTGCCAAGCCAAGCCTCATAAGGAGTGATTGATTACAATGATTTAATGGGACATCTATTTAGTGTATATGCAACACATATGATAGCCTCAAGCCAATGCACATGTGGAAAATCTTAGCTTTTGACCATACATTGGGACACCTCCATGAGTGACCTATTTTTCCCTCATCAACACCATTTGAATGAGGGGTATATGGCACTATACATTGGTGTTTTATCCCACTACTCACCAAAAATGAATTGATTTTTTTAGACGTATACTTATCCCTCGATCAAAATGGAGGATGTCCGCACTACAACTATATAAATTTTCATCCATAAACAAAAACTGCTTCAAGCACATAAACACTTTGGAATTTTCCTTAAGCGGATACACCATGCATGACTAGATTAATCACCAATGGACAAGTTATTTTATGCTAGCCCACAGTGACCCATCCTATTTTCTCTTAGTAGATACGATGCAAAAAACATCATTTTTGTCAACCATGGTCTGACTGCACCTGATGCAAGAACTATCTTTATCAAAGAAAAGCTGCATAAGACAAACATGTGCTATGTACGTTCCAATAGAAGACTACAAAGTGCTTATCTTTATCAAAGAAAAGCTGCATAAAACAAACATGTGCTATGTACATTCCAATTAAAGACTACAAAGTGCTTATTGTATAAAAATTTGAAGTGTCAAAAAACCTTCCCAAAGCCACAAAATAGTTTGCACGGTTCTACCAATATTGGAAATGGAGATTTAAATGAGACCAAATCAAAATCTTGAGATCTCCTAGATCAAATATTGCAAAGGTCATGTCATCTTGAGAACGCTCACTAGAAATCAGCTCAATCAAAGAATGTGAGCCAAAAGGTTCTAGCTTCTTTGTACATAGGCTACAATGCATTAAAAAATAATCTTAGAGTTAAATTCCAAGAGTATGAAAGAGGAGGATGATATTGTTGTATTCCTTGTGGTGTAGACGATTCTTGGAATTACTAGGTTTTTATTAGAGATTTTTCCCCTCACTAGGAGGATTTTCCCATAGCTTGTATATACACCCATCATTCTAGGGCCGGCCTTATCTTTTGTACTAGCGAATTTAGTAATACTACTTCCTATATTGTGTGCTCTTTAGCTCCTCCTATGAAAACGACATTTGGAACATTTTCTAGGTTATGATGTAAGACCATGTTCTATAAATATAGCTTCTTTGGATGACGACACACGTTCTAGTAGTTTTGCTGCTAGAGTTGTTTTGCCTCTCAAGGGGGTCATTAAATATAAACCTCTGTATCATGTGCATTCAAGGACTATTCTTAAAACCCATTGCATGCAAATGTGCCATAAATAAAGCACTCTTTTTAATTTCAATTTCTATGTCTAGTCCAATAGAAGACTACAAAGTGCTTATTGTGCAAAAATTTGAAGTGTCAAAAAACCTTCCCAAAAGCACAAAATTGTTTGCATGGTTCTACCAATATTGGAAATGGAGATTTAAATGAGCCCAAATCAAAATCCTGAGATCTCCTAGATCAAATATCCCAAAGGTTATGTCATCTCGAGAACACTCACTAGAAATCACCTCAATCAAAGAATGTGAGCCAAAAGGTTCTAGCTTCTTTGTACATAGGCTACAATTCACTAAAAAATAATCTTAATGTATTCCTTGTGTAGGCGGTTCTCAATGAATTGCTAGGTTTTTATTAAAGTATTTTTCCCCTCACTAGAAGGATTTTCCCATAGCTTGTATATACACCCATCATTCTAGGGCATGCCTTATCTTTGTACTAGCGAATTTAGTAATACTACTTCCTATGTTGTGTGTTGTTCAGCTCCTCCTATGCAAAGGGCATTTGGAACATTGGCTAGGGTTATGATGTAAGTCCATGTTCTATAAATATAGCTTCTTTGGATGATGGTGCACATTCTAATAGTTTTGTTGCTAGAGTTGTTTTGCCTCTCAAGGGGGTCATTAAATATAAACCTCTATATCATGTGCGTTCAAGGCCTATTCTTAAAACCCATTGCATGAAAATGTTCCATAAATAAAACACACTCTTTCTCTATTCGATTTGTTTAAAACTCTTTTTTTGGGTACCTTTTTTATATTAAATAAAAGTAAAATCTATGGTTAAAAAACCCCTTATGTTGAGCTCACGTGATATATTAACTTATTCATGGATGACTTCCCGAAGTTGTTCCTACCAATGAGGAGGCACATTTAAATGGTAGGGATGCAGATGCCCCTATATCGATTGCACTCTATTAAGCATTCCATAACATCCACGCATTTGCTCATCATGAACATAAAAACAAGCGTGGGATAGGCTAACTACTTACAAATTTGGTAAAAAATGCTTACATATACATAGAGGTAGAGTCCAAGATTACGCATGAGAATGATATAGATGTATTTATGTTGGGGATTTAAATATCTCATTGAGCAATTATTTGCAATCGGTGAGATGTTCCTAACAATAGTCTTGTGTAAACAGTTCTTGATGCTTTATCAGATTCTTATCACAAATGTTTCTCATCCTTCACGCTTATGATAGAGAGTAAAATTTGTTGAAGTGAAGTTTGATTTAATCCTGCAAGAGTCCTAATCCAAAAAAATAGGCCTAGAGTAACTCATGGTCACAAAATCACTCCTAGGGAGGATTTGATGCCATACTATGGAAATGATGTGTGTGAACACATTTAGGATTGCCAAGGTACTTTTTTTCCTTTTAGAGGAGGTTTTTTCTCCCCATGGCTTGTATAGACATCCATGACTCTAGGGCAAGTTTTATATTTGTATTAGCACATTCAGTAACACTACTTTCTATGTTGTGTGCTCTTCAGCTCCTATGTCATCTTCTCCATTTTTTCAATGCATCCCTACAACTGTATTTTCAACAAAGTAGTATTCCTTAGTGTGTGCAAGTACAAAGATATGTATGGGGATATGTAATGCCCTGAGGAAATATGCATATATACAAGCAAGAGATTCCTTGTAAGGAACAAATCTCTTCTTGCAAGGAAAAAATCGCTATCACATCATGTAAACAATGGCCCACTAGCCTAAATGGAGAAAGATAGGGTCACAAAGTGGGTTGGAACTAGGTGACTACTTATTCTCTCTCTCTCTCTCTCTCTCTCTCTCTCTCTCTCTCTCTCTCTCTCTCTCTCTCTCTCTCTCTCTCTCTCTCTCTCTCTCTCTCTCTCTCTCTCTTTGTGGAAAATCCCACAATATATGAGTGAACTGATTATAGATAACCAAAAAATTTAATAAAAATACGTGCTCAAAACGAGCCATAGATGCCCATCGTAACCATAAAATACACATATAAAAAATGAGCTTCAACTCCTTAGGTGTCCACAAACCTTGTACAAACTATCACCCCATACAACATCACCTAGAAGATTCCACACATAGAAGGCAACATTACATCAGCTATTACGGGAGCCACCCGACCCCCAGAAAAAAAAACACGAAGATAGCTAAAAGAGCAAGTACTTGTCGAGAGGGGGGAACCCAAGGTCCAAATCACCTGAGAAAACTCCTCAAGGTGCCACCATGTCGGCATTGTTGCCACGAGCAAGACACATGCCAAGCAAAGGTATCCAAATCCAATCACAAATTGAACACGACAATCAACAAACGAAACTTTGTACCATCCATAGAACATCACCAAACATCACCCTCCACATCCGAGCAATAATGAATAAAGCTTGCTGAACATAGCACCCCACAACCTCAAGGTCCCACATGCATTCATAAGGGGCCACACCCTTCCCAAAAAAAACCCTCAACTGCCACATGAGGAGCCGACTCAAGAACCATACACCTAGTGCCCTTTCCCCTCACTAGGAGGAGGCGGGAGGAGCAACCTCTCTTGGGAAACCAAAAATATGGGCATCGGCAAGGGAGAGCAGTAGCAGAGACCGCTTGTAGCCTGATCGCCCACCCCATAGTGCACCACTTCTCATAGATCTTGACCAACACACCCTCCAGCAGCTTAATTTCTCTTCTGACACATGAGATTGAAATACAATTTTAATAGGAACACAAATCTCAATCTCTCTGACCAAATAATATTCAATGAAAAAGGAGGAAGATGCAAACTTGTATCAAACACTATATCCAATTAGAAGGAGGAGGAAACAGAGGCTCAATGTGCCAAGTTTGTGGTAGCCCTCGCTAAGCAAGGCCACGCTTGGGCTATTATGGCTAAGGATATGATGGACAACTCCAGAATATGCTCGCAAGGAAAGGGCTCGAGGTGCAGGACAAGCTGTTGACCCCACAATGGGCCATCCTGAAATGTCCGAATAAACATTTCGTATCGTGTGATAAGATGGAGCTGAAAATCCTGGGCCAAACTCACCGATTTTCTTCCAAGCAGCCTTCCAATGATTCTTGTCTACCATGACCAAAGCACTTCCAATAAAGAATATTGCTTTGGCGAGTGCAGTTTGTGCTTCTTCTAGAGACTCCACTCAAAAGCTTTGATGTAAGGATTTTTGACGCATTTGACCAAGTCCACCTTCATTGTGACGCTTAAAAGGAACACTGCCTGGAATTTCCTCTCCCTGGGCAGGTTGTTCTCCAAGGTTAGTTGGCGTCACTACAGGATCTACGGAGTTAATATTTGGCTCTAAGAACTCTTGACTCAAAGTTACAGAGCCTAGATATATGTTGTCTCTTGCCACCCTTTTTGGCGAGCTCTTCTCTCAAACGCTTTGTAGTTGCAGGTGCCTGAGGATGTTCACATTTCTTACAACTCTTTTAATGCTACCCAAAGAATGATCCCTAATACATGGTGCACCGCCTAATTTTTTTGTGTGACAATGTGTACATTGCCACTCCATGTATCGAATGCATAGGTTGTGAGCATAATCCCACTCTTTGCCAAGAGCTTTTTTATTCGTTGGCTTCTTTGTACCACTTGTGCCCACATTTTTCTCCATTGTTTTAAATTAAAACTGAAGACGAAAGAACCAGATGTTCAATTTTTGAAACATTTTTCTTATTTTCAATGTCTATTTAAATTAAAAAACCATTCAATATGAAAGTAACCATGATGCACAATGCTAGTCAATCCACATATCAATCACCTATATTGTGAGCAAACATACACATTGCAATACAGTCTATGCATGGCATAATAACTACAACAATGCTATGAATTTCTCAATGCAATTATTATTATAATGATTATTTATATGTTCACTTTCATTTGCAAACAATAAGATACATCTAATTTCAATTGCTATAAAAAACAGAAAAAAGCAATTAAATATATCATTGTTCATTTCATACACTAATAATCTATCGTAATACATAATGCACTCTCTGTATAAACCAATACATGAACTAAACCAAATAAATATTCAATATAATCACTCAATTGAGGACTACTTGTACTCAATGAAGTATTGTAGCCCCACATGCAACCAAGTCAATATATAAAAGCTATTTTAACCCAATTAAGGATTACAGCTCTTGTATTGTAGAGTGACAGTGTAAATCAACTTAAATCTATGATGGTGAAAAATGCAAGACTTCAAGGATCTTTATATGCCCAGTACACTAGTACAAGACATCCGACCCTTGACTATCGACTCGTCATTTACATATGCTCATCTTCTAAAACCAATTACAGCCCTCACTTGGACCAATGGCTTCTTCGCAATGAGCATGACTCTCCAAGTTTTAAATTGTTTTAGTTTCGTACCTTTATGTCGGTAAACAAATTAAAATTTTTTAGAAGTGGTTACCGAATTAAGAATCACGTTCAGCCAAAAAAGGGCCTGTGACTCTGTAACCTTGGGTCAATTCACAAGGAGATGACTATACCCGGCACTCGGATACACTCCCCAAGGATTTGCCTAGCTAAATGACCGCGGTTAGCACACTGTTTACTATATAGAATTACTCTTGTTGAGCTTTTTTATTTTCTTGGTGGGCCCGCCGGCTTTTGCAAATACCGCCAGGAATTGCAAAAATCCCGGCAGTTCCCACAGGGAAAAATAAAAAACCCGGAGGGCTAACCGACTCTATGGGTTTTTGCAGGTCATAATCAAAGTCACGTTAACAATTAACATGATCACGTGATTTTCTTGTGTAAATACTGGAGTTATTGACGTAATCACACGATCGTGAGTACGTCAATGAAATCCATGTCATCTTCCTCATGCATAATCTTCGACTCCAGCTCTTTATGCAGCAATGCAATTTTTGTCTCATTGCGGCTTGGATAAAGACTAGCTAGAATATCCCAAGCTTGTTTTGCAGATTTCACTGAACGAATGTGGGGAGTAATAGTGTGCTTCATAGACAACACAATCAATGCATGAGCCTGTGCATCTTTACATTCTAACGAGCTTGCTCACAGCCGTAGGCAAAACAACTCTAACAGCAGCAATCCTTGCAAGAAGACCTGCAACATCCTTAACATTGCATGTATCCTTAAAACCAGGACATACATCAATGCCCTGCACGATGTTCTAAACGCCCTTTGACACAATAACATGTTGCATCATATAAGCCCAAATAGGGTAATTGTCCCCATCCAGTCTGTCCTTAACAGTAAACATCTAGAACACATATGTGTTGTTGTCAGCCGTGGTAAATGTTGTACCTGATTTGAAAATTGCCCAAAAAGAGGAGAAAGAAAGCGGGAACAACGCGTGCTATATATACAAACAGTAGAAGACTATAAGGGACCTGTTATGTAGAAAACGACACCGACAAAATTTTTGCACAAAATGACAAAATAGCTTGCACAATACTGCTTGTAGTGGAAACGGAGGCCGAAATGAACCAACAAGCTCACAAAAATCGGAGAAAGTGAGCAGGCGTGTGCTGGAGATGATGGCGACTAAGCCCAGGAGGATGCAACCTGCTTTGATACCAATTATTGAAATTAGGGTTTCAAGAAAACACACACAGCTTGGAGAAGACGAGGAAGCTCAAGGCACACAACAAAAAATATATTACTTAGTGTGCTATAGAAAGACAGATAGCCCTAGAGTGATGAGCATATATAAAATGCATGGGGGGAAAGACCTCCTAGCGAGGGGAAAAATGCCCTGACAGTCCTAAACTCATCACTACCACATGTATATGGTACCATTTTGGGAATTTATGACAATATGGTGGGTATTTTGGGAGTTTCCACAAATTAGGGGATATTTTGGTACTTTTTCCTTTATTTTATAGATAGTATGCTCTTTTCAAGCATGGACTACCAGTCTACCTGGCCAAGCTGGTTAGTGCTCCTAAAGGTAACCTTTGCACATTTAGTTGTGAGTTCAATTCTTGCTTTCATATGGTGGTTTTGGTGGTCGATATAGGGCAAGGAAGGGGCGTGGAGGAATCTATGGAGATTTTGGGTAATAGTAAATGATGGCGGGAAAAAGAGCAGTGCAATCGGGTGGCCTCTGTACTCGTGCACACTCCACAAACCACGCCTCATGCAAACAAGAAAAGAACAAAACAAAGGGGGCACCACCCTAAATTAAGAGGTTTAGGGACCTCACACATAGTGCACATAGGCAAGTGAGACTTCTGGCATTATGATGGCATCAAAACATATGGCAAAACACATAGAAACGAAGCTTAGGGACCTTATGTAGCGTATATATACACAAGACATCAGCTTAACAATACAACGGCATCTGATCATACATAACAAGGATATAGAGAAGCAAGCCAAGGATGGCATAATCCCTTGTAAAAAACAATCAACCTAGCAAGTAGGTATGATCCTACTAGCAACACATCAATACCTTAGAGAATGATGGCGAGGATGGTGGCCATGGAGCATGAGAGAAGACTCCTTATTTAGGTTTTAGGGCTAGTAATGTAGCATACTAGAGGGAGAGAGAGAGAGGGAGAGAGAGTAGAGCTCCATCCATAGCTCCTCGTTGTGAGCAATGTCGTCATAGCTTCGTTGCTTGGTGAAGTGGGTGAAGTGTTGGTTTTGAGTGAGAGAAGGCCTCCTTATATAGGTTTCTGAGAGGGTTTAGGATTAGGGATAAACATGCTTAAATTCGCTGATTGGGGTTACTTTTTGGTTAGGGTGGTCAACAGATTGAGGTCACCTGATATGTCACCATCAAGATATTCTCTAGAGTGATGTGAGAGGGGAGGGTAAATGCTGATTTTTCTGATTGTGACACATGGGGATAAGGCCTTGACCAGCATTTAAGAGCAGGTGAGGAGGCTGTTGAAACTGGAGGTTCTGCACATGTTAGGGGGGGACCTGCGGGGGGGGAGGTGGCAGTTGGGTCCTCCTGAATATCAAATTCTCAAAAAATCCTCAACCATGGCTTCTTTTGACATGTGTTCTTTGAAAAAATCAGCATGTCTCTTTTCAACTCAAAAGTCTTTATCCCTGTTGACTCACCTTTACCATAAGATTTTCCCTTTTTCTCCTCCTGTAACTGCATTGTTGATGCCCAATCACTGCTTCTAGTAATAGTGAACTGTTACCTACCAAATACTTATGGTGCAGTAAAAAATATTTACCATGGGTAAAAAAAGTTACTGTAGGTAAAAAGTGATTTGTATTTACCATGTAGGTGAAAAATATTTACTGTGGTAAAAAATATTTACTGTGGTAAAAAATATTTATTGTCGGTAAAAAAGTGAAAACGGAGTATGCTGTGCTGTGAGTCCACACGAACATCCTCATGTAAATTTCACTAGAAATTCACACCTAGAATGGGCTATTCTGTAAGATATAGGTTGTAGGCATGCATAAGAGCTTGTTCCCATGTATCTTCTGTCCATGGCACTTTTTACTCTTTGGTGCTTGTGAAGTAGATTTTTCTTCTCTTTCGAGATCCCTTGGACTAGAGTATCCTCATCTCCCCAACAACTGACTGTGCCTTTATTGCATCTTCAGAAGGGGTCCTAAAAACCATGCATCATATAGCCTTCCCCCTTAAGCTAGAGGTATTTGATGCCTCTAGCTGTAGGTTGTGCTACAATAGGGTTCTCTTGAATACTTACCCACCTGGTACCAATTGAATTTTCCATGTTACTGCTTTCTTGGCTGATGGACCCTGTTTAGTCCTTTCTGATGAATAATTGTATCCATCCATGACTAACAACTAGTCTCCTAGACCCTTGAAAGCCATACCCCATCCATTGTCAATATCCACTTTCACTGGTAGCATTCTCTTTTTTTCTTTTTTTCTTCTCTTTTTTTTTCATTTTTTTTCATTTTTTGTCTTTTTTTTTTTTTTTTTTTTTTGAAACGACTATGTACATGATTGTTACCTTAGTTGGAGCTCGAATATGATGAGCTCTCCTCTGAACCATCCTTAGCATTGATTTCACCAGCATATGGCTGTGAAAGACGACATTGGTAGGCCTTCAATCGCCAACCATTTACCGAGGTCTGATGTACCTTACCATCTAGGTCACCTAGTTGGTAACTATCATTTGAGAACCTCTGTATCACTACAAAAGGGCCTTCCCACTTAAGCAAGAACTTACCATCCTTCCTGCGATCAAAGCAATTGTCGTATCTGAGCACTAAAGAACCTTCCTTGATACCTTTCTTGACAAGGTTGCGATTGAACTTCTTTCGTTTCTTCTCTGCCTGGGCTGCATAGTACTTCACTGCTGACTCTCGATCTAGCCCTAACCTCTCCAAATCGATGATTCTTCCTTCCACCTGCTTCTCTTGACTATCCTCTTGATGTGCTTTTAGAACTCGGAGGCTCGCTAGCTCCACTTCTATAGGCAATAGTGCCTCTTGCCCGTAAACCAAGTGAAAAGGTGTATACCCCAAGGATGTTTTAAAGGATGTTCTGTAGGCCCAAAGTGCTGCATCTAGGTGTTTGTCCCATGCCTTAGGATGTAAATGCACTTGCTTAGTGATGATTTTACATATAAGACCATTTACCTTTTCGACAAGACCATTGCACTGAGGGTAGTATGGTGTAGAGTGCCTGCGCTTGATTTTTAACTTGCTCATCAATTGCCTGACTAAATCAGCTCGAAATCCCGGTCCCCTATCCGAGAGAATCTCCAAAGGTGTGCCAAAACGGCAACAAAGGCATTCAAAAATGAAATCACTCACGTCCTTGGCTGTGATGCGCTTTGTGGGAGGAGCTTCTGCCCATCTGGTCATGTACTCCATCCTCATAATGATGTATTCCTTCCCTGATTGAGTGCAAGGTAGTGGCCCTATTGCATCTATCCCCCATTTTTCAAATGGCCCATAGGTTTTGATTGGATGCTGATTTTCATGGGTAAGACGCCTTGGTCCAGCTTTTTGGCAAACCTCACATGTGCGGCACCAATGTTGTACATCTCGATGGAGGCTTGGCCACGTGAACCCTGCTTGTAAAATCTTTCTGCTAGTAATCTCTTGTGCAAAGTGGCCACCACACACACCTTCATGACAACTAAACAAAATATCCTTTATCTCTTGGGATGCAGGAACTCTCCTTAAGACAGCATCTTTCCCTCTACAATATAAGTCCTCATTCACTAAGCTATAGCTGGTAGTCTTTTTTGCCAACCACCTACGTTCACTTTTACTCATACCAGAGGGTGCTTCACAATGCTCAAGAAAGTAAAGTAAATCATGCAGCTCCTCCTTTCCCTGGTATAAAGGACTTTTCACAAGGATAGCACTGATAGCCGTTTTTCGGCTCTCCATAATTGCTATACTAAGTTACTCCACCCTACCAAATTCACCCAAACGCTATGGCTATCCCTACCATTTCATTGTACATAGGCGTGTGTGAGTTAGGGGGCTTTTCCCATATCTTCTTAAAAAACCCTCAGCTAGCTAGTCACTGGGCTAGGTGAGCCAAAAAAAATAAAAAAAAATAAAAAAAATAAAAAAATAAAAGTATATTATGGCCTCTTTGTGTGTAAATATTTCATTGTATATATGGCCTAAATATAGGGATTTTTTATAATTATTTTGGTATTATATTTAAATATTTCTACTTAGGTGTGTGTTTTATTAAACCTATGTACACCTTCTTTCATCCTCTTACACCATAATTATATTTTTTGCCAATATGTACATACTCTAACCTCATATTTTTCCTTTATACAAATCACTCCCACATTTTCACCCTCACCCTCGTGAAAACAAAAAATTGATTTCTACTCATTGGTTACTTTTATTATATTATTTACTTGCATACCTTTTCCTCTTTCACCCAAAATAATCCAAGGAGGGACCATATCATATGATTCCAATATCTTTCCATATCCATAACTCCTCCATATTTTTATTATTATTTTTACTCATTATTCTAACACCATGTGCTCATTGAGCTAAAGTCCATGAATAGTCCATACACTAGTCCCACCATGTATATATTTCTTATTTCACCAATAATCCTCCTCCATGCATGTGTCAAGGGCAACTTGGATGCTTTGTATTATGATATGACAAAGGAGGGGCTCACTCTTGGATGCATTGTACAAATTCAACAAAGGAGGGGTCCACTAAAAGACTTTTGCAAGCATAAAAACAGGCTTTTTGGTGAGAATTTTGGCACCTATCTCCACTCCGAATTTGGAGCAGTGGTCAAAAGAGAAAATGTAGCCCACGCTTTGAATAATCACCTCAAAGTTTTTCATGATTTTTGGAGCTACCAGCGGTGAGCTATGATTTTTTTGAGTGGACCCCAGTCTGCCCACTTTTTTCACAAGTAGCCCATAGTCTTCTCTCACCTCTTTCCACACTTCTACACACACACACACACACACACACACACACACACATTTCTCTCAATCCCTCACTCAAACCTGCACCTTCAATGGTTTCTCTCACCTTCTTCACCATTAACCTCCCCACTTACTCCCATAGCTCTCATATGAGCTCTCCATGTACATACACCATCTCTATGCCTCTCTCTATTATCTCCAAAGTACAATTCCATCTTACTCCTTATATATATACATAAATTCAGCATGTGTACCATGCTTAACCTCTGCAAATCAAAAGATCTCATCAACGGAATTACCATTTTCATCACGATGATCAACCTTGGCAGCGGTGGCGTAAAGAAGAGAAGACGAAGAAGAAGATCGATGGTCATTTTAAGAACCTACACAAGTAAGTCCAAAACTTCTTCAAGCTTCACCATCACAAGGATTTGTTCACTTCATTCAACCATCTTACTCCAACCATCCCACCCATTCTACCCATTGTAAATATATCATTAACTTTCTAGTGATTACTAACACTAACCACTAACATACTAACACAAAATAGCCATTGACCTAACCATAAAAGACACCTCACCTCAAGACATGTGTATAGTAACTCTCTCTCTCTCTCTCTCTCTCTCTCTCTCCCTCTCCTTACTTACTTTCGCCTTATCTACCATCAATAATGCTCTCTTTTGAGCCCACACCCATGACTCAAGCAGACAAAGAAGGCCCACAATGTTTTGATATTCAAAAAAATCATAATCTTGATTTGTTAGCTTGTAAATTAGGATTTCCAATAATCCTAATGAGGGGTCTCCAACCTATAAATAGGCCCCTCTCCTTCTTGCAAAACAACTTCCAATATCTCACATAGCACCCCAACACTCTATGCGTGAGGAGAGACTTAGGTGTAGCAACCACTTGTGAGCTTCACTCTTGGTGTGAGAGAAGCCTTCAAGCTACACATTGCAAGTGAGAGAGCGTGAGTTCCACAAATCTCAAAACCACTATTGTATATGCTCCTTCATCATCAATAAATTGAGGTTTGGTGCATCAAAGGCGTGATTCGACGTTCAAATCTTCGTCCTTCCATTTGTGCAATACGGTTTGGTGAATTCAAGGTGACTTGTGTATTTTGAGTTTTTATCGATTGATCTTGATTTTAGAGAGTGTTTTAGTGTGTTTTTCATTGCCAGTTTTTTGTCCATTGTAAGAGGGTATTGTGGTGAGAGGTCTCCCACACCCTAAGACAGTGTGTGTGTGTGTGTTTTGGCAATGTTTAGCAATCACTAAGCATTGAGTGAGTTTTGTACAAGTTCTACGATAGCAACCTAATGAACCATCTCCATTTGCAAGTCACAAATAAGGTATTATGCAAGATCCTTTTCTCTCTCTCTTACCTTTTCTCTAGCTCTCTCTGATCCATTTTGTGTGTGTCTTGGTGTGAGGTTGCTTGTGTGTGTTGTGTGGTGCATCTTCTTCGTTTTACCAAAAATCTCTCTTACGTCCTAGTTCGCATACCATAACTAGGTGGTGCCCCTATCTTGTTTGGGTTTGGCTGTGGGTTTGTTGTTGTGTTGTGCTTGTGGTTTCCCTAGCCCCAATTGAGCAGCACGGGAGCCTTGAGGGGTGTTTTAGAGGTCGCCTCTCTTGTTGCCCGCCCCGGACCGCCTCAATTTTGGTGCCCCCACTGAGGACAGGCTTGTGTATGTTTTGTGTAGGCTCAACCTTTAGCATAATCAAGTAGCTTGCATGAATCACGAGAATTTGTATGATCCCTTCATTCCCATTGCAAGGCAAAAGGTACACATAATTGTTAGTACTAAGTTGCAATTTCAACGTGTAATTCGTAGAATTTTAGGTCCTCTTAGGTTGGCAGAGATAAACGCATCAGTAAATCCTTTTATTTTGCCTCTCATTAGGTACGACCTTAGTTTGGACGTCTATATTTTTGTTTTGTTTTAAGCATAAGGTCATGCATAGACAATGGATAATGGCCCAAGAATAGAGGTTTTCCCCTTTCATTTCACTCCACACATTAGAATAAACATTGCAATTAGTAGAAAAATCCATTTTCAACAACGTATGGTGTTCATGTTTGGTGCCCAAAGAGTAGGAGAAATTCTCGCGTCACCAAACCCTGTCATCCTACCTCTCATTGATTATCATAGGTCATTTGATGTGAATATTTTTATTTTGTTGTAGAATAGATTGCAATTTAGAGAATATTATTGTGTAGATCTTTTAAAGAAAGAAAAGACAAAACCCGTCACTTTGAAATCAATTCAATGGAGAATCAACGCCAAATGTCTGGATATCCTCTTTTCTTTGGAGAGCCTGGAGAGGATGCAGAATTATTTTTGGCAAATTTCAAGATGTCTTGTCGTATCAAGAGGATAGTAACTGATCAAGAACGTGTAGAAATGTTTGAGGTAGTCCTTAGGAAAGATGCTAGCACTTGGTTTGACTCTTTGCCTGAGGAAGTTAAAGAGAATTACATGGAAGTTGTCAATCATTTCAAGAGATACTTCTTTGATCCCCAAAACACTCAAAGGCTATGGCAAGACATTGTTTCTCATAAGCAAAAAGACTTAGATGACTACTACTTGTACAAGCAAGAGTTCCTACGTCTTTGGGCTCTATGGATACGAAATGTTGCTAACCTTGGTGATGGTGCAGAATTTCTAAAGAAGGAGAGGTTCATAGCCGGACTCTTTCCTGACCTTAAGGTAAAAGTTGAGGTGGGTGCACCTGCTACCTTTGATGCAGCTGAAACTAGGGCTGCTGAGAAGTATAGGAAACTCAAGTGCTTAAGGGGAGAGGTTCCAATAGAAGGTCTTAGACCCAAAGGTAAGTCACAAGCATCAACATCGAGGGAGATTCCTCAGGTAACGACGGAAGTAATTGAGAAGTTAAACGAATCTTTAAGCAGCCTGTCAATTCACCTTGCACAAGCTGTAGGTCCAAAGGGACAAGCAAAGAAGTCTGAAGAGCGAGATCCACGACCTAGGAGAGTCTTGCAATGTTGGAATTGCGGAGAGTCTGGACATGGGATGTATAATTGTCCTTGGCCCCGTGGGGAGCCAGGGAGGCCTAACTTGAATTACCCAGTGATGAATGCAGGAGAAGGAGCTGGTCAACAACCAAGGCTTCTACAAAGGCCAAATGGACCAAGACCACCTCCACAAGGGGTAGAAGGAGTTCCACCTTTGCCAGATCCAAATGTGCATGTGGTAGAGGTGACAAATTCAAATGAGGTTGACATGGAAGCCAATGGCATTAAGCGTGGCCGACGAAAAGGTAAAGAGAAAGAAGGAGTCACATCACAGAGTGACCATGGACAAGGCAAGAAGGCAAAGGAAACCAAGGAAACCAAGAGGACTCGACGTCGTATCAACCTCCAAGACTTCCCTCTTGGACATGGTATGGCTCCGTACAACTTGTTGGAAGACATGAGAGGTAAGGGTCCTGATATTTCATGGCCTCAATTTCTTGCATTATGTCCACAAGTTAGGAGGGATTTAACAAGGGCAGTTAGCACTAGGAGAAAGGTAAAAGAGAGTGTGCCTGTTGTAAAAATTGCACAAGCTGAAATGAATGAGGACATTACACCGGTGCTAGACTGTTACATCAAAGGAAGATTGGTTAGGAAAGGTCTAGTGGATGGGGGTGCACAAATTTGCATCATGACAGAGGGACTCATGCAAAAACTAGGCATGCACATCCATGAGACACCTGAAATTAAGGTCAAGATGGCAAACAATAGCAAGGCTAGGTGCGTAGGCATTTGTAAAAATGTTTTTGTGGAGGCCTTTGGCATTAAGAAGGTAGTGGATTTCTATGTCATGTCTACCAAAGGAAATGGTTACCCATTTATCCTAGGGAGACCATGGCTAATGAAAATGCGAGCTTTGCAGGATTGGGAAAGTGGGAAATTAATTTGCAGGAATGACAATCATAAGAAGGTTGTCTTTGACATGAAGGAGCAACGCCAAGAGGAGCTCCATGAAGAATCATCTCAAAGTGAGACGGAAGAAGGTTGGACCGATAGCACTTCAGAAGAAGAAAGTAGCGGCAGCATTACTGAAGAGGAGTCTTCCATCGAAGTCATGGGGGTAAGGTTTAAGCCAAGCAACCAAGAGACCTCTTGTCAAGGCATGGAGGAGGTAGGTCCTCAAGAGAACGAAGGTGAATATCAAGATGAAGGGATGCTGGAAGGTATGCTATCAACAACACTTACAAAGGATGAAAGAGAGGAGTTCAAATGTGTGCTAAGGAAGTTTCCTAGGCTTTTTGCTAAAGACTACACCGATGTGCGTGGAGTAGATGTTGTTCAACACAAAATTGAGTTGAAGCCAGAGGCCACACCTAAGGCTCAGAAGCTACGAAGGCTAGGAGTCATCAAGGAGCAGGCTTTACTCAAGGAGGTAAGAAAGCTTCTAGCATCAGGGTTCATTTATCTAGTGGAGAATTCAGAGTGGGTCTCTCCTGTTGTTGTCACTCCTAAGAAGAACGGAAAGTGGAGGGTGTGTGTGGATTACCGTCCACTCAATGAGGCAACAAAAAGAGATCACTTTCCCCTCCCATTTCAGGATGAGATACTAAATGAAGTAGCTGGTCATGAGAAGTACACTGTGTGTGATGGCTACTCAGGCTACTTTCAAATAGGTATCGCATTGGAAGATCAATTGAAAATAACCTTTATCACTCCTTGGGGTTGTTATGCTTTTAGAGTCATGCCATTTGGTCTGACAAATGCTCCTGCAACATTCCAACGTTTCATGAACATGGTGTTTCAAGCATTCTTTGGAAAGTCAATTAGGGTGTTCATTGATGATTTTTGCATTTATAGCTCAGAATCATTGCATCTACAAAGGGTAGAAGAAGGTTTAAAGAAGCTCTACGACATGGGAGGTCAACTCAACCCCGACAAGTGCCACATAGGTGAGGATGAAGTGATCTTGCTCGGTCACAAGGTTTCCTATAAAGGCATTGAGGTGGATCCTTCAAAGGCAAAGGCTCTTATTGAGCTCCCATCACCGAAGAGTCTTAAGGAGGTCATCTCTTTCATTCAGAAGGTGAAGTATATGTCACGCTTCATTCACTTAGCCTCGGAGTTGCTTCATCCTTTGCAAAAGTTGACACAACAAGTAGAATTTGCATGGTCTGATGAGCTTGAAGAGTATTTTTGTAACATTAAAGTCATTTTGTCAGAGCTACCAACACTCATGCCTCCTTGCTGGGAGTACACATTCTTTGTTAGCTCTAGTGTTGGAAGGGAAACAATTGGTGCTGTGTTGGAGTTACTTCACCCTTTGCAAAAGTTGACACAACAAGTAGAATTTGCATGGTCTGATGAGCTGGAAGAGTACTTTTGTAAAATCAAAGTCATTTTGTCAGAGCTACCAACACTCATGCCTCCTTGTTGGGAGTACACATTCTTTGTTAGCTCTAGTGTTGGAAGGGAAACAATTGGTGCTGTGTTGCTACAACAAGATCCCCACAGTACAAGGATGCGACCCATCTACTTTGCTAGTAGGGTCATGAATGCTTTGGAGAGAGACTACACAGAAGCAGAACTCATGATGCTTTCTCTCATGTTTGCGGTGAGAAAGTTTAGATCCTACCTGCTACCAAAACCTTTTGTAATTCTCACTGCAGAAAATTTGTTCCCTTGGGTGTCATCTCAAATGAATCTTAGTACTAGGATCTCAAAGTGGATTATGGAGTTGCAAGAGTTTCAATACTCTTTCAAGGTAGAAGATAGTGTGCGTGCACAATTGGCAGGGATTCTCACTTATAGGGTGCACGAAAAGGAGATTAAGGTGCCTGAAGTAAAGACCCTACCATTTCCACCACCAAAAAGTATTCCTAATGCTTTTACTTTGTTCTTTGATGGAGCTTTTCGACGAGCCACAGGAAAAGCAGGGGGAGGGCTAGTGTTGCTCAACCCAAGTGGAGAGGTGGTCATGAAAGAGAAGTTCAATCTACCAAGTTCAGCTAGCAACAATGAAGCAGAATATGACACTCTACTTCAAGGTTTGAAGATGTGCATTGGCCAAGGGATACAACGCCTCATGGTAAAGGGAGATGCACTTCTCATTGTTAAACAGATTTTAGGCATTTGGGCATGCAAGAATGAGAGCTTACGGACAAAAGTTCATGCCATTCGTAGATTGTTTAATCAATTTGAAGAAGTGCAACTATATCATATTCCTAGGAAACAGAATGAAGATGCTGATTTACTTGCACAACAAGTCGTTGCATGTGTAAAGAAAGAAGTGCAGGTCATCATGGTGGCGGCTGCTGTGAAGCAACCGAGGTACCAGGGATTGGAGTCATTGGCTCCCATCATTGGCTACATTTTGGAGGGTGAGTTTCCACCAGTGAGTTTCCACCAGACTTCACAAAAGCTCAGAAGAGGAGACTCATGAAGAAGGCAAGCGTATAACTCTTCCTAGAAGGCTCCCTCTATCAAAAAGGGAAGGATCAAGTATGCAGAAGAGTACCAACTATTGAGGAAATTCCAGCCATTCTAAAAGGTTTGCATGAAGAGGCATGTGGTGGTCATTTTGCCCAAGAATCAACTGTGAAGAAGATTTTGCTTGCGGGGTATGTTTGGCCAAGCTTGCATGTGGATGTTCAACATTGGTGTAAAAGCTGTCACAATTGTCAGATAAATGGAAATAGAAGGTTGGTGCATGGCCCGAGGCAAATAGTGCTTGCAAATGGACCCTTTGAAAAGTGGGGCATTGATGCTATGGGTTCTCTGCCTAGGACAAAAAATGGTAAACTCTACATTCTAGTGGCTGTAGACTATATGACTAGGTGGGTGGAAGCTCAAAGTGTGGCAAGAGTGAATGAGAGGACGGTTAGCAAGTTTGTGTACACTCACATTTGTTGCAGATTTGGCACACCTTTGGAGATTGTTTCTGATAATGGTCCAGGGTTTAGGAAGGGCTTGCTCACAGAAGTTTGTGAAGAGCTTCACATTCTACATCGTCATAGCACACCATACTACCCACAGTCAAATGGTTTGGTGGAGAAGGCTAATGGTGTCATTGCAGGAATCATTAGAAAGATGGTGCAAAACAAGACAAAATTATGGGATGACTTCTTGGATGGTGCCTTGTGGGCATATCGAACCACATATAGGGAAGCCACGGAGTTCACACCATTTCACTTGGTCTATGGTCAAGAGGCTTTGCAGCCTATCGAGCTCAACATTCCAACAATGCGACTTCATGGCAAAGGAGCACAAGATGATCAAGAGGTATGGATGGATCGACTTCTTACGTTAGTGGAGCTTGAGTGGAAAAGAGAAGCAGCATACGAGTGCTACAAGAGGAAAGCCACACAAGCGAAAGAAATGCACGACAAGAAACGGAAGGACAAAGGCATCAAGGAAGGAGAGCTTGTGCTAAGGTATGACAATCGACTTGACAATCGTTTTGATGCCAAGTTTGAAACTAGATGGCAAGGGCCATACATAGTCAAGAAGGCTTTCAATTCTAGTTACTATCAGCTTATGGACATGAATGGTAAAGAGCACTCCAGGAAGGTAAACGGGTATCGCTTGAAGCCCTATTTGAGTCGCCTTCTACCAAAGGATCTACCAAAGATCTGTCCAAAGGCCGCTGTCTCATGTAAGTATTGTTACATGAAGCATGAGTGTAACTCCAGCCAAAATTCTGAGGGGCCAAACAATGAAGATCTCGTCAAGGACTCTAAAGCACTCTCTTTGGAAAAGATGCTCTATGATGGTACATGAATATACCATCATCCTGGGGGAGGGCTAATGATAGCCGTTTTTCGGCTCTCCATAATTGCTATACTAAGTTACTCCACCCTACCAAATTCACCCAAACGCTATGGCTATCCCTACCATTTCATTGTACATAGGCGTGTGTGAGTTAGGGGGCTTTTTCCATATCTTCTTAAAAAACCCTCAGCTAGCTAGTCACTGGGCTAGGTGAGCCAAAAAAAATAAAAAAAAATAAAAAAAATAAAAAAATAAAAGTATATTATGGCCTCTTTGTGTGTAAATATTTCATTGTATATATGGCCTAAATATAGGGATTTTTTATAATTATTTTGGTATTATATTTAAATATTTCTACTTAGGTGTGTGTTTTATTAAACCTATGTACACCTTCTTTCATCCTCTTACACCATAATTATATTTTTTGCCAATATGTACATACTCTAACCTCATATTTTTCCTTTATACAAATCACTCCCACATTTTCACCCTCACCCTCGTGAAAACAAAAAATTGATTTCTACTCATTGGTTACTTTTATTATATTATTTACTTGCATACCTTTTCCTCTTTCACCCAAAATAATCCAAGGAGGGACCATATCATATGATTCCAATATCTTTCCATATCCATAACTCCTCCATATTTTTATTATTATTTTTACTCATTATTCTAACACCATGTGCTCATTGAGCTAAAGTCCATGAATAGTCCATACACTAGTCCCACCATGTATATATTTCTTATTTCACCAATAATCCTCCTCCATGCATGTGTCAAGGGCAACTTGGATGCTTTGTATTATGATATGACAAAGGAGGGGCTCACTCTTGGATGCATTGTACAAATTCAACAAAGGAGGGGTCCACTAAAAGACTTTTGCAAGCATAAAAACAGGCTTTTTGGTGAGAATTTTGGCACCTATCTCCACTCCGAATTTGGAGCAGTGGTCAAAAGAGAAAATGTAGCCCACGCTTTGAATAATCATCTCAAATTTTTTCATGATTTTTGGAGCTACCAGCGGTGAGCTATGATTTTTTTGAGTGGACCCCAGTCTGCCCACTTTTTTCACAAGTAGCCCATAGTCTTCTCTCACCTCTTTCCACACTTCTACACACACACACACACACACACACACACACATTTCTCTCAATCCCTCACTCAAACCTGCACCTTCAATGGTTTCTCTCACCTTCTTCACCATTAACCTCCCCACTTACTCCCATAGCTCTCATATGAGCTCTCCATGTACATACACCATCTCTATGCCTCTCTCTATTATCTCCAAAGTACAATTCCATCTTACTCCTTATATATATACATAAATTCAGCATGTGTACCATGCTTAACCTCTGCAAATCAAAAGATCTCATCAACGGAATTACCATTTTCATCACGATGATCAACCTTGGCAGCGGTGGCGTAAAGAAGAGAAGACGAAGAAGAAGATCGATGGTCATTTTAAGAACCTACACAAGTAAGTCCAAAACTTCTTCAAGCTTCACCATCACAAGGATTTGTTCACTTCATTCAACCATCTTACTCCAACCATCCCACCCATTCTACCCATTGTAAATATATCATTAACTTTCTAGTGATTACTAACACTAACCACTAACATACTAACACAAAATAGCCATTGACCTAACCATAAAAGACACCTCACCTCAAGACATGTGTATAGTAACTCTCTCTCTCTCTCTCTCTCTCTCTCTCTCTCTCTCTCTCTCTCTCCCTCTCCTTACTTACTTTCACCTTATCTACCATCAATAATGCTCTCTTTTGAGCCCACACGCATGACTCAAGCAGACAAAGAAGGCCCACAATGTTTTGATATTCAAAAAAATCATAATCTTGATTTGTTAGCTTGTAAATTAGGATTTCCAATAATCCTAATGAGGGGTCTCCAACCTATAAATAGGCCCCTCTCCTTCTTGCAAAACAACCTCCAATATCTCACATAGCACCCCAACACTCTATGCGTGAGGAGAGACTTAGGTGTAGCAACCACTTGTGAGCTTCACTCTTGGTGTGAGAGAAGCCTTCAAGCTACACATTGCAAGTGAGAGAGCGTGAGTTCCACAAATCTCAAAACCACTATTGTATATGCTCCTTCATCATCAATAAATTGAGGTTTGGTGCATCAAAGGCGTGATTCGACGTTCAAATCTTCGTCCTTCCATTTGTGCAATACGGTTTGGTGAATTCAAGGTGACTTGTGTATTTTGAGTTTTTATCGATTGATCTTGATTTTAGAGAGTGTTTTAGTGTGTTTTTCATTGCCAGTTTTTTGTCCATTGTAAGAGGGTATTGTGGTGAGAGGTCTCCCACACCCTAAGACAGTGTGTGTGTGTGTTTTGGCAATGTTTAGCAATCACTAAGCATTGAGTGAGTTTTGTACAAGTTCTACGATAGCAACCTAACGAACCATCTCCATTTGCAAGTCACAAATAAGGTATTATGCAAGATCCTTTTCTCTCTCTCTTACCTTTTCTCTAGCTCTCTCTGATCCATTTTGTGTGTGTCTTGGTGTGAGGTTGCTTGTGTGTGTTGTGTGGTGCATCTTCTTCGTTTTACCAAAAATCTCTCTTGCGTCCTAGTTCGCATACCATAACTAGGTGGTGCCCCTATCTTGTTTGGGTTTGGCTGTGGGTTTGTTGTTGTGTTGTGCTTGTGGTTGCCCTAGCCCCAATTGAGCAGCACGGGAGCCTTGAGGGGTGTTTTAGAGGTCGCCTCTCTTGTTGCCCGCCCCGGACCGCCTCAGCACCTACTATGAGAGTTTGTAGTTCTTCACCTGCTAAGGCATCTGCTTCTCGATTTTGATCTCTAGGTACAAAGTGCACTCGAACTTCTTTAAAACCCTTCAACAAGGCCTTTGCTTCCCTCATATTAACAGACAATTTGTCATTTTTACAGGCCCATACACCAACCATTTGCTTAACAATCAACATGGAGTCACCAAAAACATTTAGCTTTGTGATGCCCTGAGAAAGACAACATTGTAACCCTAAAACAAGGGCATGGTACTCTGCCTCATTGTTAGAATGAACCTCTTTTAGATGAAACCCTTTTGCAAAGATCTTCTCCTTCTCTGGACCTAATATTACTATGCATGCTGATGCCTTGTCTTTGGTCCTCTTGTAAGCCCCATCAAAATACAGACTGTGTGCTCCCAGTAGAACTTCAGGCTCCGAGATAGGCGGTACCTTACTAGGTGCCTCTTTCTTGGCCTTCTCATAACACCTTTGTGTGAGGACATCTGCCAAACAAGCACGGGTGGAATCCTCTACTTGTAGTGTGTAGTCAAACTCTTGAAGCTGCACCACCCACTTTGCTATTCTTTGAGACAATTCCATGTGTTGTAGGGCATATGGAAAAACCTCCTCAGTTGTGATCACCACAAATTGTCTCGGAAGTAAGTAAGCCCGAAACTTCTCCACTGCAAACTTAAGAGCTAGCACCAATTGCTCAGTTGCGCTGAAACCCTTTTCAGCAGCTGTCATCACTCTACTAGAGAAGTAGACTGGTCTCATGAGAGATGTTTTTGGGTCTTTTTGCATCAAGACAGCTTCTAGGATTTACATAGAATAATTCACCCCATGTGGGTTGTAGGACGACAGGCAATGAGCTCAAAATGGTTTTAACTTCTTGAAAGCACCTTTCACCCTCCTCACTCCATGTCAATGTAGTGTGTTTAGTGAGCTACTGCAAAGGATAGATTGCCTGAGAAAGGAGATGTATGAATCGTCCCATGTAGCGAACCTTTTGAATGAAGGAGACTAGTTGCTTCACGTTTGAAGGAGCAGGTAAAGCTAACAATGTCTTTACCTTTTCAGGGTCAGCCTCAATACCATCTTGAGACACAACATGGCCTAGTAGAGTGACCTTGCTCTCACCTATGTGGCACTTGTCTTTATTCAATTTCCCACCCAATTGGGCCAAACGGGTGAAACCTTCATCAACCTTGGACAGATGTACTTCCCTAGAGCTGTAAATGCAAAAATCATCAATGAAGACTCGTATGGACTTACCAAAGTAAGGTTGAAACACCAAGTTCATAAACCTCTGGAAAGTAGCTGGGGCATTAGTTAAACCAAAAGGCATAACTCTATAAGCAAAACACCCCCAAGGTGTTATGAAGGTAGTCTTTCTTTGGTCTTCATCTGCAATTCTAATTTGGAAGTAGCCTGAGTACCCATCACACACTGTGTACCTTTCATGACCAGCCACTTCATTTAGTATTTCATCTTGAAAAGGCAAAGGAAAATGGTCCCTTTTTGTGGCTGCGTTTAGAGGCTTGTAATCCACACATACCCTCCACTTCCCATTTTTCTTTGGTGCTACCACAACTGGAGACACCCACTCAGAATCTTCCACTGGGTAGATAAATCCTGCCTTGAGTAATCTTTTTACTTCTTTTAAGAGTGCATCTTGTTGCACTAGCCCTAATCTCCTTAGCCTTTGCACCACTGGTTTGGCACCTTCCTTTAATTGGATATGGTGTTGGGTTACCGTCACTCCTTTAATGTGCTCGTAATCAGTTATAAAGAGGCCAGCATGCTTCTTTAGTACCTGCAAATAGGGTTCTCTCTCTTCTTCTAGTAGGTCCTTAGCTAGCATCTCCTCTAAGCCTGTGGCTTCTTCCTTGTTTAGAGAGTCTTGACCACCTTCTCCTTCTGGGTTTCGCAGTATTATATCCATGACTTCCAAAGAGCTAGCATCCTCCTCAGATGACTCATCCTCAGATGAAGAGCAGCTGCTTGTGCTCCATTCATCCATAGAAGTCTCCATCTCTAGGTCTTGTTGTCTACCCTGCTTCATGTCATACACAATTTTTTGTTGCTTGCCACCTACCTTATGATTTGGTCGCAACTCAAGGGAACCTGTCTCCCAATCTTGCCTAGCTTTCATAGCCATAAGCCAAGGTCTTCCAAGGATTAGCGGATAGCCCTCCCCCTTAGTTGGGATCACATAAGCATCAATTGAGATTGCCACACTAAAAGCTGAAACCTTCACTCCATTAACCTTTCCCACACAAGCCACCCTTACATTATTTGCCATCTTAGCTTGTAAGGAAGTTTGCTCGTTTACTTCCAAACCCAACCTGTGCATTAATTTCTCTGTCATAACACAAATCTCGGCTCCACCATCTACGTACACATTGGAGACTCGCTGACTCTTAATCTCTGCATCAATGACTGGCACGATATCCTTCATGTCTCTTGCACTAATAGACCCAACTGACTTTGCCTTAGCCCTCCTGGTGCTGACCATCTTAGACCAGGTTCTACGCATCTTTGGGGAAAGGTGGAGGAGTTGCTGCCATGAAATCTTTGGTCCTTGCTTACTCACATCTGCTACCAGGTCGTAAGGTATGGATCCTACCCCAAGTGGAAAGTCTTCTACTCCTATGTGCCTCCTTGACCTACTCTTCCTTTTCTTGTCTCCTATCACTTGGGAGGAACCCTCATTCCCTTTATCCGGCTCTGAAGCTTCCATTTCATCAGTTCTTTGTCTCCTAACTCTCTTTATTGGCATGGCAACAGCTTCCTCCATTTTTTCTTTCCCTTTATCCTTACCATTGTCAAGACTTATGACAGAGACAGCCCTGTCCTCCCCTCCCGATGGTAGTGGAGGGATCTCTGCTGGTGCTTGTGGTGGTGGAGGAGGGGGTCTCAATATTTGGATTGGTGGAGCCACGTGTGCATTTTGTCCATTTAGTGGCCTAGCTCGAGGAGGAGTGACTTGCTGGCGAGGAGGCCGTCTTTGATTACCATTTCCTTGATAGCGTCGTGGATGGGGGCAATAATACATGCCGTGACCTACCTCTCCACAGTTGTAGCAAATGTACTCACGTGCTTGCCTTTGTCCTTCTTGTCTATTTCGTTCATTTCCTGGCTGGGGAGCCCTTACACCTTGAACCAGATTGATGGACAGGCTCTCTAGTTGATTGGTGATTTGTTGAAGTAATTCTTGTTGAGAGGACTCTTGGTCTGTTGCTCCTGTCCCTGCTACTACCCTTGCCGTAGGTTGAGCTAGCGGTGGAGGCTCCATTCCCCCTTGTAGTTGAGCTTGGAATTTTAACTTCCTATCCTTCTCCCTTGCATAAGTCATAGCTTTATCAAAGGTATCTGGGAATTTACCTTTTACCTTTTCTCGAAGGATGGGGTAAAGCCCTGCCAGGAAACAATCCTTCTTTAGGCATTCTGGCGCCCTTTCTCCTTCACCTAGTGATGCATACCATTTCTCCCACAGGTTGGAAAACTTTCCTTCATAGCTTCTATAGTCATTGGGTGATGTTTGGCGTAGCTCTAAGAGCTGTCTCCATATCTCCTCTGGAGGCTCATGGCGGTGAAATTCTTTGATGAAGGCCATCTTTAAGGACTCCCAGTCTCTTCTTTCTTCAGGTGCCAAAGTTTGATACCATAATTTTGCACCTTCTCTCAAGACCAAAGGAAAGGCCCTTAACTTAGTAGCTTCATCATCCCTTCCCGATACCAGAAAGGCCATTTCCAAATTATCCAAAAATTCTGGAGCAACCTCCCCAGGCTTACCATAAAAATTAGGAAAGGCCATAAGTGAGAGAGTAAACAATTACACAAACAGCTCCAATTTATTTTAAAATAGAGTATGGTAATTACAATTTGGAGCTTTAGCACAATTTAGCTCAAAATAGGATGAAGATCGACACATCAAAGGAATGGTAATAGTCTAGTAAGGGTAGAATGACAGGATGAGGAGAGCGCAAGATTTCCCCAAGTCTCTCGGCTCCAAACAACAGGGCTATTCTTTGCTGATAAAAGATTTTTCTATCAATACAAATATTCACACGGATATGACGCACAAAATGGAAAGGAAACATGCGGGGATCATCACTCTCATTATTGGCATCCATACTTACACACAAGAGCCTAGCTTAGTTGCACCACCTTGGGACCAATGAGCCTGATCAACCACAGAAGGTCAGCACCTCGGATCACTTCGACTCTTCCTGATGCATCTGTGAAGACGTAAGGCGTGATGGCAACACTTTGTACAATGCTGAGCCTTTTAGCAAGCAACAATTGGATGCTATTACCATAATCAGCATGACGAATGAAAGTGACACCATTAATGTGCAGCACATCATCAACTAAGATAGTTTCCTTAGATTGAGATAACTTCTTGAAAATTAGCAGCAAAGGTAGGGCAGGGAGGCTTTTCACCCGGTCTCCAAAGCACTTTGGACAATATCCAAAGTGATCTTCACGCGGACAGGAGGTTGGCTTGGGATTGGTGGTGTCTGGATTCACAAAGTGCACTGGGAGCACTCGCAGACGGGCGGCAATCTTGTAGGCAAGCCTTCGCCTCTTTGCTTCAGGAGGATTTAGGGGTGAGAGTCGTGGTTGCAAGTTGGAGGTTGAAGTTGGTTGCTCACTAGCCTTTTTCTTGCCTGTAGTGTTCATGTAATTCCTTATTAATGAGATTAAGCCAAATGTTTCCTTACGCTTGAGCACGCGCTGCGGCCTTGGGCCACTTAGGTGTAGAGGTGATCTTCCTCCTCTTAGTCAGCTCCTCAGGAAAGAGAGGTCTGGTGATGCTTTCTCTTCCCTTAATGTGTGTCACAGTACCTTCGTGTATGTTGATGTAAATTATTTCAAGCTCGTGTGCGTTGGAGGTTTCTGGAGCACTCATAGGTTGAGAGGAGAGGTATATCAAGCTCTTCTTCTTACTCTCCTTCGTTGGCGACGATCACGAACAAGGCATGTAGAAGAACTTACTTCTTGAATTTCAATGACACTGCAACCTAGTAACAGGACCTCGATGAAAGCTTTTAAGGCCTCTAAAGCCTCCTCCTCTTCTGTTCTCCAATTTGAAAACTCCTCACGCCATTCGTCCATGTTGTAGATTGCACATCTTCATTGCTTGTGGACTGAAGGTCTGTGTAGCCCTCCTCCGTGGGGGCACCAAAATGATGGCGGGAAAAAGAGCAGTGCAATCGGGTGGCCTCTGTACTCATGCACACTCCACAAACCACGCCTCATGCAAACAAGCAAAGAACAAAACAAAGGGGGCACCACCCTAAATTAAGAGGTTTAGGGACCTCACACATAGTGCACATAGGCAAGTGAGACTTCTGGCATTATGATGGCATCAAAACATATGGCAAAACACATAGAAACGAAGCTTAGGGACCTTATGTGGCATATATATACACAAGACATCAGCTTAACAATACAACGGCATCTGATCATACATAACAAGGATATAGAGAAGCAAGCCAAGGATGGCATAATCCCTTGTCAAAAACAGTCAACCCAGCAAGTAGGTATGATCCTACTAGCAACACATCAATACCTTAGAGAATGATGGCGAGGATGGTGGCCATGGAGCATGAGAGAAGACTCCTTATTTAGGTTTTAGGGCTAGTAATGTAGCATACTAGAGGGAGAGAGAGAGAGGGAGAGAGAGTAGAGCTCCATCCATAGCTCCTCGTTGTGAGCAATGTCGTCATAGCTTCGTTGCTTGGTGAAGTGGGTGAAGTGTTGGTTTTGAGTGAGAGAAGGCCTCCTTATATAGGTTTCTGAGAGGGTTTAAGATTAGGGATAAACATGCTTAAATCCGCTGATTGGGGTTACTTTTTGCTTAAGGTGGTCAACAGATTGAGGTCACCTGATATGTCACCATCAAGATATTCTCTAGAGTGATGTGAGAGGGGAGGGTAAATGCTGATTTTTCTGATTGTGACACATGGGGATAAGGCCTTGACCAGCATTTAAGAGCAGGTGAGGTGGCTGTTGAAACAGGAGGTTCTACACATGTCAGGGGGGGACCTGCGGGGGGGGGGGTGGCAGCTGGGTCCTCCTGAATATCAAATTCTCAAAAAATCCTCAACCATGGCTTCTTTTGACATGTGTTCTTTGAAAAAATCAGCATGTCTCTTTTCAACTCAAAAGTCTTTATCCCTGTTGACTCACCTTTACCATAAGATTTTCCCTTTTTCTCCTCCTGTAACTGCATTGTTGATGCCCAATCACTGCTTCTAGTAATAGTGAACTGTTACCTACCAAATACTTATGGTGCAGTAAAAAATATTTACCATGGGTAAAAAAAGTTACTGTAGGTAAAAAGTGATTTGTATTTACCATGTAGGTGAAAAATATTTACTGTAGGCAAAAAATATTTACGGTGGTAAAAAATATTTACTGTCGGTAAAAAAGTGAAAACGAAGTATGCTGTGCTGTGAGTCCACACGAACATCCTCGTGTAAATTTCACTAGAAATTCACACCTAGAATGGGCTATTCTGTAAGATATAGGTTGTAGGCATGCATAAGAGCTTGTTCCCACGTATCTTCTGTCCATGGCACTTTTTACTCTTTGGTGCTTGTGAAGTAGATTTTTCTTCTCTTTCGAGATCCCTTGGACTAGAGTATCCTCATCTCCCCAACAACTGACTGTGCCTTTATTGCATCTTCAGAAGGGGTCCTAAAAACCAGGCATCAGTAAACATTCAGAAGAGCTCAATGGTAGTTTCCATGTTCTACTTTTGCCTCCAACTCCTCTGTTTAGACGAGACACAGGAAGCTTTTCTATCAGAATGGTAGGGCCTTTAGGTATCCAATGAGCTTAGCTCACCTAGTGAGGAGGCTGTCTCCAAGCCCATTGGCATGTGTTCTACCCTCATTGTTCTTGCCTATAAGACCTCCTTTTTCTTGTCCATGTTTTGGTGGGTCCGAAAATGCTACTCTTTTTTTCAACTCAATGGGTGTGCACCGTGAGGGATGCACGCTCCTTGCTTCTTCTTTGCAGCCGGTCCGTTTGAATCATGCCTTAATGACAATCTCATAGGATGCCCACTTTGGGATTGAACAGGGAAGGAAAAGGAAAAGCTTGGTGCATGGGGCCCTAGCAAGTATGTATGCATGATCTTGATAAAATCATAAGAGAGGAATCTACGGTAGATTCTTGCTCTCTCTCATTCAGATGGGCAAAACTCATGCAACTCTCTTTTCACATCTGATGCACGCACCTCTCTCTCTCTCTCATGTGCTATTATGGGTGTTTGCATGAGATGTCTCTCTCTCTCTCTCTCTCTCTCTCTCTCTCTCTCTCTCTCTCTCTCTCTCTCCCGATAGCCCTTGCAATAGTGCTGGTGTAGAAATTAGTTGAGACTCAAGAGATGCAATGGGAGGTTGAGCTCAGCCCTTAATTGGGAAGCGAAGGTCGAGGATGAGGGTAGAGAATTCCTGGCTTTCTTGCTAATATGATGGCCCAAAGGCAAACGACACACACACACACACACACACACATTGAGGCCAAATGTTGATAATGTTGCTCGGGTCGAATAGGGCGCTGTGTTGATTGTGATGAGGGGCAAGTGTAGGCAGTTAGACATAAAGGAATCTTAAAAAGTATATAACCACAATTTGAGGAAAATAATTTTTAGGGGATATCTGACGAGATTCCCCCTTTGGAGGCGTGAAAAAGAAAAAGGGAAGGGATGCCACCTGGAGGGTGAGGCAAGAAGGAGACAAAGGCGTAGGTAGCTAGGTAGCAGCATAGGGGGAATGCCTCGACACTAAGTGATAGTGTGCATTAAAGAGGAGGAAGGGGGGGGGGGGGGGGGGGGGGGGGGGGGGGGGGAGGGGATAGACGGCTGAAAAGTCATGGGCAGAATCTTGAGGCGCACTAAACCTAGCTAGCATAAAAATCAAGGCAAAATGGGAACTCTAACACCCCCTCGTGACCTGGATTTGAATCAATGACCTCGCACTCCGAGTTTTGTGATTCATGGGCTAACCAGCCCACCCGCGCACACGTTGTGTGACACCCTCCATTTTTACAAGGTTGTATTGTGAGTTAACACACACTGCCCAGGTTTTTGAGTTTTAATTCATGTCCGAGTTTAGTTTTTAACCTAGATGGCTTGCAATCACCTCGGCTTTTGTGCGTGAACTTCCAGACCGTGGATCCCTTCACCCCCCTTCTTTAATGCTCTGTGTTACTCAATCCTTAGGAATGAATGAGCAAGGACGGGACAGGGGCTCGGAAAATTAGCGAGTAGCTCAATGATAACAGCAATGCACTATCAACAAGCAGATCGACAGGGTAGGGGCATTGTACATTTTTGAATAGGAGGAAGGATCCATAAGGGTCGTCATCGCATGCGCTCACCCAATTGGTCTAGCTCAGCAATGGGAAGTGTAATTCTCGCGGCAATCATAGTTTGAATCCCAGTTGCACACTTCAAATATTGGCTAGCTCAAAAGTTTGAAATTGTCCATGTGTTCTGCCTATGTACAAACTTCCAACAATTTTACTAGAAAACTCTACACTACGAAGCTTAACACCAAATGGAATGGAATCTTTCAAAGTCATTCTAATAAAATATGTAACTTGCCAAGTATAGTAGTAGTAGGTATACTTCAATTAATTAATTTGGAGCTAAGATTCCTTCTCCAACCAAGAGCTCAAAGGCAAAAATGCCACGCCATATCACCCCCTGCCCCCAAAATGGGCTTTCATGAAGACCTCAACTCTGCTCTCGACAATCACACTGTGCACGTCTGTTGCACGTGTCAATGCAAGGGAATTTCCGTACACTGTGTGCGAGCCACAAATGGATGCAAGCACACAACCAGACTAATATAGCAAGCAAGGGCGTGTCATTCACCGCCTACGCTCGCCTTCCTGGAGGATTCCTTGCCGCGAAGAAAAAGGAGCTACCGCCCTGCCGTGCTCAACCGCCTTGACACCATTGTGCCATTGTCGCAATGCTCGATCGTACTCTCTCTCTCTCTCTCTCACGCATACACACACACACAAGGAGATGAAGAAGAAGAAGATGGAGATGGAGCAAGAGCACTCTTCAATTGCACAAATGAGAGAATTGACTGTTCCAGTTAGAGTGCACCTCTCATCGGCAATCACTCTTATGATTTTCCTATTGGACTGACAAGCCCGGTCCATGACTACTGGAAGTGGATGCCGGTGGTTAATATGCCCCCCTTCTTGATGTAGATTTTTTCCTTGGAATATAACAGTGCAGCATCGGGATCCACTATAGGAGTACATGTGTCAGAAGAAAAGCAACATTGTGAAATCTCAAAGACAGCATGTGCAGGTTCGCAATAAGTGAGATGCAAACATGATATTCTAGGAAATGCAAAAAAAGTCATGAATTGTAACACTGCCAACTAGAACAAGTGTAGTACCCGAATGAAATCCAATTGAGTTAAGTTCTATTAGGTTGACTCTAAGAGAAGTACACAAGAGCTATGGCTAAAGTAAGTACTAGATTGTCTAACATTAATTAAAAAATGTCAACTAAAGAGTAGTTAACCCTAGGAATGATCGTAGGAGTCTAAAGACTAGTGATCTTGTCACTTATAATAGTTAAGTGTAATCAACATAAAATACAAGGAAGTTTGTGCTATTTGCTTTTTCTTTTTTTTTCTTTTTCTTTTTCTTTTGTGTTGCCAAGTTGCTACAAGTAGCTGGGGGACTCGAGGTCTCAGATACCAACAGCTGAGAGACTCAAGGTCTCAAATATCAGCTTGAGCATAAACTAGTCAAGAGACTCGAGGTCTCAAATACCAACTTAACACATGGATTTCAACAACACAAGTCACACTTAGGTGGAATAAGCTAGAGAGAACTATATCCTCATAGCCTAAAACATTACTAAAGCTACTACAAGCAATAGACTATTTAGGAATTAAAGTCAGCAATTAAGTGGCTTAGTTTAGCCTAAGGTCCTGACACTTACTTAAAGCCAACTAATAGATCAAACTCAAAGAGAAGAACAAGGTACTAGAAGTTTGAAAAAAAATTGGCAATGTCACAACTTCATAAATTTTATGCATTGTTAGAAACTTAAATGACAAGATGCAAACATGTAACTATGGAAAGCATAGCTAAAAGGAAGTAGTAGTACACCTAATATAATGGAGAATATCTGTTGTAACTATGAAAAGCATAGATAAAAGGAAGTAGTAGTACACCTAATATAATGGAGAATATCCGTTGTAAAATGTAAACATCCATTGTCATTGTCCTTTGAAGGCATCCTTATGTAGTCACAAACTGCACAATAGTCACCACCAAACATCCACCTTCTAGAGACACATCAGTGGAAAAAGGTACCAACACTTATTGAATACAATTAAATAAGATAAGGAACCCTAAACCTAATTATTTGCACTCCCCCTAGAGAGTCAAGGGAATAGGATATTGTAGAGATTGGGGGGAAACCCTAAGGCTAAACCCCTATCCTCGTCGTCGAGAAAAACAAATTCATCATCCATGCGGCATAGGATTTCCTATGGCCTCTTCTTTTTTATGGTTCAAAGGTTGCACCATCACTTTCTTCAGAAGGTGAAGAATTTGAAGAAGGTGGAGAAGAGGGTGACCTCTTTCTCGCCTTTTTCTTCTCTTGATCTTCGGCGTCTTCACCATCACTTTCATAAGAGGAAGAGGATGAAGAAGATGGAGAAGAGGGTGTCCTCTTTCTCGCCTTTTTCTTCTCTTGCTTTTTATCATCCCTCTTTGAATTATGGTGTGGAGAAGAGTGTGATGGTCTTCTCCACTTTGGTGGTGATGGAGAGCGTTTAGCCCGCCGTCTTTGTGGAGCCATCTCCGCCAAGGTGGCGGGAGACTCACTTCTTTCTCGTTCCTTTGGTGGAGGCTCTTGAGTTCTTCTTTCAGAAGGAGATGCACCATCAAGAAGTAAATTCTTGAGCCCTTCGTATGGATTCTCTTCTTCTTTCCGAATCGAAGAGAGACCTCTTTTGGGAGTCTCACAAGGAGGCTTCCTAGGTGTTCTCTCGTCATGGTGATGAGCTTGGAGAATCCCATGAGCACAGAGCTGCCGTTGCACTTCACTTTGGAGAGATGGATTGCCCATGGCTTGTTGAAGCATAGAAACAAGATAGTTAACAAGCATCGGAGCATCATTAGTAGCTTGCTCATTAGCAAAATCAAAGTTATCAACATTAATTTCACTCTCTTTACTATTTTCAGCCATTCTAACAACTTTTAGGTGTAAACGTTTTAGGTGTACTTTGGCACTTCAAGCCCTAGTTGCTACTCCTCTTTACCCCTTTAGAAAAATCACTCAAGCTACTATACCCGTGGCTCAAATACCATTAATTGCAAGGAATAGAAGAGAGGGTCTTTCAACACCAAAACAGCACCAGCTCCTGTCAAGCTTCTAATAGCTCAATAGTGGTTAAGCCGTAGGCAAGCCCCATAGGACTCCACTATTAAGACCATAGCTCTCAACGATGATGCCCCGTTAACTGCACGAAGGCAGGCGCACTGCAAGGATGAAAAATACCTATTCTACTTACGCACAGGCAATAATAATACCAACCATTTATAGCTAGCTTGAGGACCTCCCTTCTTGAGCAAGAAAAGAGAAACCTTGTGCTCTGATACCAATGTAACATTTAATGGCCTAAGAACTTGTGTGTAGCGGAAATTAGCATGAACATAGTGGGCATTTCATTAGAATGGATTCCTAATGAGAATTACAAGAGTGATTGGGTGGAGAGAGCAGCAAAAGGCATAACACCTAGTTAGATAGCATGAACAATACTTTCAAAAGAGAGAGAAATTAAGCTATTTGAAAACAGTTGAGGACCGGATTTGCATGGATCCGGTCCCCCCTCCAAAAGGCTTTGTATTATGGTTTCTCCCATCAAGAGAGACATTGTACAATACAATTCTTTGTGTTCCTTCAAGACTAGCTAGTGCAATGAAGATGAAAGCTTCATACACTAAGCAAAACACTTAGCACACACAACATCAATTATCCATGGTCTCAGGCCCAAGACCTCACACACCTTCGAAGATGGTGAGAGCTAGCAGGATATGAGAGTAGATTGAGAGGAAGAAGGAGTATCTTACGAGAAAGATGTACATCTCCTCACATAATCACTCATATTAGCATAGCTTAGCTTAGTAATTAGCATGGTAGAGGAGATGAGCATGCATTGAAGCTTGGCTCTTGGTTGGATTTGCATCACAAAGCCAAGAGTTGTGGGTGTAGGCCTCCCTTCTCACAAGCTTGGAGTAGGTGGTAAGCTTTCCATTAAGCTTGAGAAGGAGAGAGAGTCTTCTTTTCTTCACACATGAGATTTTGTGAGTGTGTGTGTGATAATGCCTTGCAAAAATTAGCCCCCTCTCTCTCTCTTGGGCGAGCCCCCTTGCTATTTGCTCTTGTTGTCACCCCATTCGACCTCCCTAGAGCTAGCCAATGACAATTAAGCAGCATAAGTGATAGCCTTCTGACATGTGTCCCCCTTTCCCCTTTTGTGAGATCTTAAGGTAATTTAATAATTCAACTAAACTCTCATTGGACCCCTTTGCCTCCTGGCCAATAGGAATCAGGCAAGCCATTGGGCTGCTGAATGCTCATTGGACCACTTGGGAGACTGTCCAATAGTCTTCTAGAGGACTTAATTCTTATTGGTTCTTTTATTAAGTGTTTTCAAATTAATTAAACTAGATTTACTGTAATGGAATTGGCCTATTTAACTTGAGAGTAGCGGAAATTAGTGAGAGTACTTTTGGGAAATAACTTTGTGAGCATAACGGGTGAACATAATTGAAGATAGCAACATAATCATAGCAATTAGTTAACTTGGCATGAACAATACTTTTGCAAGAGAGAGAATTTAGAGAACATGACAACAGTTGAGGACCGGATTTATGTGGAGCTGGTTTCCCCTCCAATAGGCATTTGTATTATGATTTCTCCCATTAAGAGAGACTTGTTACAATACAGTCTTTGTGTTCCTTGTGACCTAGGTGATGCAATGAAGATGGAAAGATTCATGCATCACAAACATAAGATAAACTTGAAGAAAACTTTAAATATCCCAAGCCTCAGTCCCAAAACCTCAAACACCTTCGAAGGTGGAGAGAGCTAGCAGGGAATGAGGGTAGGGAAGAGGAAGAAGAAACATTTCGTAGGAGAAAGAATTAGTTCCTCACTTATCATACTCTTGTTGCTAGCATACATAATAGCATCGTAATAAAGAAGACGGAGATGGAAATCTTAAGCATTGAGCATGGCTCTTGGTTGGATTTGCACTCCATAGCCAAGAGTGTTGGTGTAGGCTCTCAACCTCTACTTGCTTGGAGAGGGAGCTCTTGCACTTTTCATAGCACACAATGAGAGTGTTTGTGACTGTGCGTGGGTGAGTATACCCCCTAAGCAACCCCCCAGATTGCTTGGGTCGACCCCCCCTTGTAGCTCATGCTTGAAGCTCATTGGACCCCTCCGGGCCTAGCCAATCATAAGCAAGAGGCATTACAAGCAGTAGGGGTAGCCTTGAGACAAGTGTCCCCCTTTCCCCTTTGAGAGAGAGAGCTAGATAAATGCTAAATCAATGAATTAAATCTCCTAATTTACTATTGGACCCCTTGGGTGGCCAACCAATAGGCTTCAGGCATCTCATGAAGGTAACATAGGTAGGGGCCTGACATGTGTCCCTGCTGCCTCTTCAAGCTTGGGCCTTCCTTGTGTGTGTGAGTGTGTGTTCTCTCTCTAGCCCCTAGGAAAAGGGCTCGCCCCCCTCTTTTGTAGAGATCCTTTTGACTTTTGGTGCTCAAGCACCTTAGTCATCAAGCATGACTAAGCACTTGGACTAGGGGGTATTCCCACAAGCATCTCAGGTAAGCTTGTCAAAGCACCTCAAGTACCTTAATCATGTAGCAAGTCAAGCACCTCAAGCATGTAGCAGATCAAGCACCTCAAGAACCTTAATCAAGCACCTCAAGCACGACAAGCACCTCGAGCAGGACAAGCACCTTGAGCTTGGGCCGGGTTCCCGCCTCAAGCTCAGCCCTAGCTTACCTAAGGTCAAAGGACTTTTACACACATTATTGGAGGTCTTTAATGAAGCTAACCCTAAGGTCTTATGCTCCATTGGTTAGCCTTTCTCTTTGATAGACCATCTCCCATTTGGGCCCTTTTACTATTGGCCCCGTGTTGAGATAGATCTATAAGCACATATCTATATCTTAACACTTGTTCCCGTTTATTCTCCCATATTAAGTGATCAATTTAATATGATAAAATCATTTGGGTTGGTTATTTTATGACATTTACTCTAGCCTAATTCTCATTGGTCCACCTCCAAGGCCATCCAATAGGAATTGGGTACACCTTGTGGGCATCTGGGCTAGGGAGCTGACATGTGTCCTTCATTCCCTTTGTGTAAAGGGAGCTTGTGTGTGTTTCTCTCTCATCCCCTACTCCCACGGCTCGCCCCCTCCTATGTAGGGATTTGTAAAGACTTTTTGGGTCACACACAAAGCATCCAATTCCCCCCATGGCTGACCTTTGGACACAACCTTTGAATTTTGGAACCTTAGCATTTTGGAACCTTAGCATTTTGGAAGTCTTAATGGGCTGAACCTTAGGGTCTTTTTAGCCCATTGTTGCACATGTCTCTTTTGCAGATGGACCCCCCTTTGGATCCCTATTTTCCCCCCTTTGGGTCCCTACTGTGGCCGGTCTGCTAGCTTAACCAATATTCTAGCTTTTTCTCCCCTGGCACTTCCCCATATTAAATGATCAATTTAACATGAGAAAATCATTTAGGAGAATTAGATATTGATTATTATGACACAGCTCATCAACGTTGTTAGTTTTTTCACACACGCACAGTACATGGATGATGGCTTTGCCACTTGACACAACCCTTTGTCGCTTTCCTCACCCGCTACTGAGCGATGCATTACCCTCTCTGTCTTGTGTGAGATCCTTCTTGGCCATCCATGCCATGGCTTCATTCATGCTAGCATGAGAATTATGCATTCTGTCAAGTCACTTCATGCTTTTACTAACATTCTTTGGCTCCTAGTTTCAATTGTCGATATCACTCGCCGGCCTTGGCACTAATACCGACCTCATCACTTTCCTGCTCATTGAGATTGCGCAGAGTCTCGAAAAGAAGCATTTCTTCCTGCTTCCAATCGTCTCTCTCTCTCTTCTTTAGCCGTTGCAGCCCCACCCGCCGTCGATGAGCGTATCAGACAATTAAAAAAATCTATAAAAAAAGGGAGTAGTTATATTTTTCTCAAGAAGAGGTTCTCACCTTGTCTTCGCCACGAGCCCATTGGGAGTGAGTAATTTTTTTTTATAAAAAAAAGAGAAAAATGAAAAAATATATATGCAGCAGTTTAAGTGGGGAAACAATGCCTTGTGGCTCAAACTCAAGAGTCGACAAGGGAGAGAAAATAATTTTTGATCTTGTGAAATCAACACTTGAAATAGCAAAAAACATCATCAATTGGGACCACTTGAGGGAGATTTTTTAAACTCGTTTCTCTAATATGTATGTCATATTTGCTAAGTAAGAGCAAGCAGGCGAGCAATGAGTAATGCTATGATGGTACATGTGAGCATTTCCTATGCATAGTTGAACATCATTGCACAAAATGCTCTTGGCTTATGCATGATTTGGTGCTTGGCTTAATTGAAAGAATAAATTCTTGTGATTTGCATGTGAAATTTTTTGATTTTTAGAGCTACCTTGGATGAAAAGTGGTGCTTGGATTCTTTACATTTTAGTGCTTAAATTGAATGTAAAATCATTGAACGCACTAAAACTGAGCTTTGAAAGACCAAAGAGTACCATTGTGAATTTATGATTGAGCTCGATGATTTTAGTGCTTGTTTGAATTACCAAATTCTTAAAAGCACTAACATTTGAGTTTTATTTTGAAGGGTTGTGGCAGGTGTGTGATTTCCTTGATCCAAGAAGGGGTCATCATTGCAATATTGCAAAATTTGGCTAATTAGAGCCATTCCAATTGTTTGGATTGAAGTTGTAATGCTAGCTCATAGCTTGGTCTAAAAATGCAATTTTTCCATTTGAGCTAGTGTTTAGCCAACTTTTTGAGCTTTCAAGTACATACTTTGGCTAGTAAGAGCCATTCATTCTCATTTCAATAAGTTGCAGTCATCTCTAGCTCATGGATTGCTATAAAAAATGTTTAATTTCATGTGAGCTAGTTGTTAGCTAACTTTTTGAAAAGCTTAAAAATGTAAAATTTGGCTATCGAGAGCCGCTTCAAATTCATTCAAAAGTTGCACTTTTTTTAAGCTCTTGGCTTGTTTAAACTCCGTATTTCATTGAGCTAGAAATTAATCAACTTTTGAGCCATGCATGAGAGGTTGTACCAATTGCAAAATTTGCTCTTTGTAGAAGCATTTTACCTCTCTCATTTTTTATATGTATGCATACATTTGCTACTTTAGAGCATCATGTGCATAACCAAAGGAACTTTTTCCCCTTTGGCAAATTCGGGTATGCAAGACCCTAGTTTTAGGTTTTCATTGATGTTCTTGTGTGATTTTTTGGCTTTCAATAAAAGGCTTTGGAGCTTGTGTTCACACTTAGCTTCAAATCAGCTTCTTTTGCAAATAAAAAGATCAAGAGGCTTCTCTACACAAAGGGAGATGCTTGCTCAAGGATACTCAAAGAACATGAATAGGTGTAATCCTTCCATGATTTTGCTCTTTTTTTCAATCTCTTCTTGCTTGGCTTAAGTGAAATTTTGCTTCTAAGCTATGGTTTTTTCATGTTAGAAAGCTAGGCATCCTAAAGTTTCAACACTTTGCTTTGTGAAAATTAACTCATCAAAAAATTAGGTTTTATGTGTGCTAATCACAGGTAATTGGCCTTGACCTTATGTTAATGTAGGTTCATTTCTCATTAGCCCTAGACTCTTAGTGATAGTCTTAATACTCCATTCATTTTTTGTCATGACCTAGGGCTATGATTAGGCTTTTGTCCTTTAGTACAATTGCCATTAGCATCTCAAGTTGGAAGCGATAAAAAAGTGCTAAAAAATGAAACAATGAAGCAAAAAAAAAAAGTGTCAAGAAAAAGTAGCAAAATTGCTACTAGACACATGAAAATCAAGATTTTTATGTTATGTTGTGTCTATGTGAGGCCTAGCGCATTATTGGTACTTGGCAGGCGAGGAGAATCACCTTGGCTCGCTTGGTCAAGGCCCTAAACCGATGCCTTGGGTTGATAGGGGTCAGTCGTCGCCTTGGTAGGCTAGTAGGCTTTTGGACCACCTTCTTGAGGGTTCAAGGAGCTGAGAGTCGCATCTAGACTTGCCTTGGGGTGGTAGCCTTGTATTGTGTTTTTACTTTTTTCAATGAATGACAAAATCAAAACTTCCATGAGCTTCAAAAAAGTTGTGACAATGTACTAATAGATTGGGAGCTTTTTTATAGCCCGTAGACATGATAGACTTGAATGATTTATTAAGATTGTTCACATAGTTTTTAGGCTAGTAAGTTTATGAACTTGCATTAGCCTAGGATCATAATTGATTGCTTGTGTTTCATGCATAAAACTGAAATTTCAAGTAGTTTAATCTTCACAATAGTCTAGGTGTATTTTTTGCTTTATGTTGTCTAGTTTTTATCTATGATTGACCCATCTTTTAGAAGCAAAAAATCACTTTGCATAATTGTTCATTTGTGCTTCATTTCTTGGTGGCCTTTGATACTCATTACTTGTTCTTATGTTTTGCAGCTCAACATTTCTTCCATGGACTTGCTTTCTACCATGTCACAGTATCTTGCTTCACCGGCACACAAGAACGTGCGCCAAATTAGGAAAGGGGGATTAGCAGCGGCTAACACATGCTACACCAATCATGCAACAAGCTGTGGATGTTCCATAGTGCACAATATTTCCTTTTCATTGTATAGCGCTTGGGCTCATGTAGGAGTTCCAAAGTTGTATGAGTCTAAGCTAGAGAGCTCAACTTTATCCCATAGTTGAAGGGTTTGAGGCCCAAAGCTATAAAAGAGCCCTATGCTTAATGAGAAGTCATTCTTGGGTGAGGAATCCTCTTTGTAAAGTGGATGGTCATGAGGCTCATGGGCTTTCCATGCCCATGTAGCTCTTGATTTCTAATAATCAATTGCACGTTCTTTTTTATTAGTCGTCTTTTCTTGATTATGTGGAGAGAGATTGTATTAGTGTGATGGTAAATCTCTAATCCCTTTTTTGAGTTAATCTATTCTATCCACACCATTGGCCATGGTGTGTGAGGGATGTGCCTTCCTTCTCTTC
This sequence comes from Adiantum capillus-veneris, assembly GCF_014529385.1. Lineage (NCBI taxonomy): Eukaryota > Viridiplantae > Streptophyta > Polypodiopsida > Polypodiales > Pteridaceae > Adiantum > Adiantum capillus-veneris. Next base: position 140,601,394 of record NC_140946.1, read on the forward strand.
ATCTCTCTCTACAAGGTGTGGTTAGTGTGTGTGCATACGTAGTCGCATTGAGGGGTTGTGCCGGAATGGACACATTAATGCGGGGTTGGTATGTTAATTGCATGCTTGTGTAGTTGTGATTAAGAGTTGTGAATAAGAGTGATTGATGTGAGAGGTTATTTTCAACCACGTGATTGTGTGCAAGTGATTAGTGAGTAGGAATGTGCTGTTGATTAGAGGAAGCCCCTTTCCATGGATTCTCTCTATGATGAGAAGAAGGATCCCTTGAATCCTCTATGTCTATATATCCAAGGCTCGTGCTTCCATGCCCTAGCCGGGTTGCCGATCCACGATTTGACAATTTTGTGGGTTGCGATTAGGTCGTGCTATAACGCCTCCCTACAGTTATTGGTTCTCGGTCCCCTTATATCTCTTGGAACCCATCTTTCAGGGTCCTCAATTGCAACTTGGCAGCTCTTTTCATAAGTCTTCTTTTCTCTTTCAAACCTTGCCTTCTTTTGCTAAGGTTCTTCTTGGTGTGTGGCTACTGCTTTCTTCTTCATTTCTTCAATTCTTGTCCGTCTTTCTTTATCGTCCGAGCTCTCACTGCTATGAGCTTCGTGGGAGCTTTCGACAGATTCCTCATCTGACTTGTACACTCTCTTTATTGAACGAGTGATTCTTGGAGAAGGTTGAACAGACACGATCCAGGTGTTCTGATATGGGGCTGGTGGTAAATTATCGGCCATTCCAATAGTATGATATGCTATTCTCGTCAGCACTTCAGGGACACCCAATTATGTGATTTTTCCTTCTTTCTTTGTGCCTTTTAGTGTTGTCAACACATATTGCACATGATCGATTGGCTGCCTGGTTGTCGACTTCAAGACCTGAGTGAAGGTGTTCGCAACCGCATGGTTTGGGGTGGTGTATCGTGGAGGTCTCTTTGATAAGAAGTGTAAAATGTTGATGGTATAGGCGAGCTAGTTCTTCCACTTGCCTTTGGATGAGATCTTAAAAGGTGGTAGCAGCAATCTATTTGGTAAATGTGTCTGCTATCTTTTTATCTTTGGCCCACATTGTCATACTTTTAGTCGGCAGCTTCAGTGCCTCGGCCACTATTTCCTTAGTGATTACTACTTCTACATTCTGCCCTTTCTAGTCGGTGATTTGGGCTGATCCATCTTCTTTGATTGTGGACAATAACTCATATGCCTTTTGAAAATCTACGCCGCATGGTTCTTGGTCGTAGAGATCCCTTAGGCCCAGCCTTCTGTTGGCTTCTTTGGTGTCTGGCTTTGCAGCTACATTATATATCTCTTTTGGTAGCATTTGTAGTTCCACTTGGTGTCCTTATTCACTCTTGAACCTACTAGTGAAAACCGTGGTGTTTTTTTCTTCCAGCTTTTCTCTTGACAAGTACGTTCCCTTGGTCGTCTTCACTGAACTTGCGTCTAGTTGGTAGGGTGGAAACTCTTGCAACTTTTCTTTTTGGGAAACCCTTTTCTTGTATTCTCGATCGCTTGCATTGCTCCTCTTAAGGGAATACAATGCCAAAGTTAGAAAATTATGCAAATTCCACTCTGAAATACTCTGAGTTTGAATTGCTGACAAATGATGTCCATTTGCTTCAAATCAATTTTGGAACATGCGTAGATGCATAAAAATATGTAAAGATCAAAATCATACAGTTCATGCAAAAATTTCAACAAAAGTAAATAATCTTGATTATTTACAGCTGGGGATTTTTTCCAACTTTTGCATTTTTGATATCATAGGCTTGAAACATATAGCATTTAGGTGCTTTGAGTGAAGTGTGGGCTCATTTGAGTGCACCGGGTGGAAATGGTGCTAGATTTAGGCTTTCAGACTCTAAAACGGTAGATATAAAGATATTTTGAGTTTTAGAGATCCAAACTTGCTCAAACTTGGTCAGTGGACTTGGGACATTATGTTCTTTGGTCCCATAAGGTCAAAGTTGCAGATTTCACCCATTTTGGCAAGAAAGTAAATAATCGTGATTATTAACTTTTTCATCAAAATGTACATTTTTTGTTGCAACTTGGTTCTAGGCATGATGTAGACTCTGTGTATGCGATATGCGGTGATTTGGATCAAAAAATGTGACAGATAACTCAAAAATTGGATAGGAAAGACTTTGGTGCGTTTTTTGATCATTTCCAAGTTTTTCTTGATCATTTTGGCTCATACTTCAGTATGGCATGTAATAGATGTGTACAAGTGATAGGTGAAGTGAAGGGATCATTTTCAAGCCAAACATGCATAAAAGTAAATAATCACGATTATTTACAGCAGTCAATTTTTTTGCAAGCCTTGACAATTTGATGACCTACACATATTCAATACATCTAAAACAAGTCCTAAAATGAATTTGGTAAAGTTTTGTCGTGTCGGCATCACTTTGTGCTCTTGTCGACTCTAAAATCACCGATTTTTGTGACTAGATGGCATGTGGAGCTGGTTAGTCACTTTTGAAGCTATGGACTTGTTCGTTACATAGTCCTGATGCTACCCATCCAGTTTTTGCCCATTTGAAATCAGTTTGATTTCATATGTCAAATTTGACACTTTGTAGCTTCGAGCTGTTTTCTGTTGTTCAAGAGCTTGCCTTGACTGTTTTCATGAAACCATCTATGTACATTGTGTATAGACCCAGTCTATAAGCTGTTTGTGGAGTCAGAATCCAATCATGGCATCTGGCAAAAACCTAGATTTTCTACTTGGGACCCCCCTTGACCCTTGCTAAATGGTCATCTGGTGATATAGGAGGATTTTATTATATATGGGCATGCTACAGTTCAAGTCTCGTCCAATTTGGTTGAGGTAACTGACCGCTATGGTCAATTTTGGGTCGTAGGACTTCGTGCACTGCTGGGTTTCTAGGGTTTTCTCCTGAGCCTAGACTTGCTACCCGGCAATATAGAATTTTTCATTGATAAGCTTTGAACTTATCCTCATGTCTCGTGTGAGACGGTGCTATAAATGGGCAATTGTGGACTCCAAAAATCGCGCGAAGAAGGTTGAGAGCTCTCTCCTCCAAGAGTGACTAATGGAAATGAGGTGATTTTGGGCTACCTTGGATATCTGTATTCGGATTTCTCAAACTATTTTTTCCCAAATTCCACTGTTAATCGTACTAGGCCATGAAATCTATGTTAGACTCAAAAATTTCTTTAATCGGATTCCGTTAGCTCATTCTGCAAGAATTTGCGAAAGTAGGCCTTGGCAGCCTAATTTAGGCTTCCCGCTTCCATCTGTCGATTTGATTGAAATTTTTTGTGCCTGTCCACCTTGTTCTTCTGATCATCGGTGTATCTTCAATTTCTCCATCTGAGCTCATTTGCTATATATTATTAACTTTTGACCTGTTTATTGAAAAAATAAAAAAAAGTAATGAAATGTGCTAAAAAAGCAAAGTGAAAAATCAATAATTAAGAAAATCCATTGAGAAACATTGCTTTATTGTTATTTGGTGGATTTCTCCTTTTTTAAGTCCCGAAATCAAGAAAAATGATGAAAATAACAAAAAATGACCATTTTTTAATGATTTTCTGATAATATATACACTATTTACACTCATCAGGGCGATGTTATCAGTTAAATTTCCCCTGTTGATGATTTTTGTAAAGGCAATATTAGGTAATTTTGTAAAAAATCACACGTTAACATCAATTTTTTTCCTCCCTCTTCAAACATTGCCCTTAATTACTTAGTTCCCTTCCACCCCTCCTAGATGGCGTACTCTTGGACGACTGTGTGCATGGGTGGAATGATCGTGTCTATGCACAGCCTTGGTTGGCTCTACCATGCTCTGAAGATCAATGAATTTCAAACCATTATGTTGTGCAAGAGTTGTGGGTCTTGAGTAATTAATTCAAGGGTTTCTGAGGTCGAGGTTTCCTTTTGCTGTCTGCCAACGAGAAAATCTTGTAGCTTGTGTGCTCTTTGCTTTATTGTACTGTCAAGATGTTTTGGCATGTTGATATCTTGAGCTGTCGGTATCAATAATGATGGTTGTCAAGATTTAAATCGCCATTGGTATCTTGGTTTTTCTTGGTTAGAATGTTGTGGTTGAGTCTTTTGAAACTTAACTCTCCATTGCTTCATCGGTTTTACATTCTGCAGAGAAGATAAGTGCTCCTTTTTCGGGCCAAATCCATTTTGTTCTAGGTTTCCTACTCAAAGATGCTCCTCTTTGTGTTTTGAACCTTGGAACCATCTTTGGTACAGTAGATGAGGTTTTGGGCACCCAAATTTGACACGGCTTGTCCTTAAGTTGTGCCTTTGGTACCCAGATATTCCTGACTCCTTGCATGCTACTTGTAGCATTTGCTTGTCTATAGGATAGAGAATATTGATTGCTTCGTGGTTTGCTCTACTGGTAACCTCCTTTTCATCTTCTTTGCTTGGTGCAATTGGAACAATGAGTTGTCCGCCTTTAGGTGATAGCTTGAGTTGATTGGTATCCCAATCTGGTACTGCCTTGTACGTCCACATCCATGAGATTCCAAGAATCATTGTTTCATTCATGTGTCCTTTTGGTAAGCATACAAACTAATGAGGGCATGAACATCCATGTACTATCACATTTAAGTTGACTACTCCCAATGTCGGTGTTGGGTCCTTGTTGCATCCTTTAATAGTCGATATTCCTGAAGTCAAGGGACTAACACGTTCCTTTCTTGTACGTGGAATAACTGACTGCATTTACTCAAGATCCTATATCGACCAATGCATTTGTGCTATGATTGTTCAGTTGTACTTTGATGCAAAGGTCCATTGCATCTAACCATTCACCATCTGTTGACACTGCATCTTTTTGTAATTCCCATAGTCGTTCATCTAGTTCCATAGTGGTAGTGGGAATAGGTATTTGTTGATTTATGAAAGCAGCTTTCCTTTTGAGTACTCAAAGTCGAGCTTCCTCTTTGGCTTCATCAATGACCTGCTGTCATTTTATCTTTCTTTGCTTTGCTGCATGCATCTTTTCTAGCAATTCATTGGTTACTGGCAAATTGTACTTCTTCAAAGGACATCCACTAATCCAATTAGCCATTGGTTTGCCATCTAGGGTGGACAACTTAACTGCTCCACTTGGAGATACGTCTTCAATGATAAATGGTCCATTTCCCTTTTTCTTAAACTTGGGAATGTGTTGCTTAAGGGAATAGACTAAAACTAATTCCCCTTTTTTGAAGATTTTTGTGACTAGACGGTAATCAAAAAATTGTTTTTATTTCTGCTTTTGTGTATAAATGTGAGCTACAACTGTTAGCCTTTGCTCATCAAGATTTTCTAAATCTTCAAGCCTCTCTAACAATTCATGTCCAATCCACTCAAGTTCCTTAGCTACCCTTAGTGTCGGCAATAGAAATTCTAATTGCATTATGGCATCAAGACCATAAACAAAGTTAAAGGGTGTATCATTTAAAGTTGTCTTGAATGAAACTCCATAAGCCCATAGAGTGGCATGGAGATTCATTTCCCAATCTATCCATCCTAAACTAACCACTTTATGTTAGGAAATAAGACGTAGCTAAATAGATATTTGAGTAGATTACTTAATGGAGAGAGATATTTCACACACAAAAGATTATAGAGTAGAGAGAGAGAGAGAGAGAGAGAGAGAGAGAGAGATAGAGAGAGAGAGAGAGTACACACGATATACGTGGTTCACCCAATGTGGGCTACGTCCACAGGAAAGCAGCCACTCAATGGCTTTAGCACTTCAAAAGAACAAGTAGTTTACAAAGGAATTAAACCCTTAATAGAGCTCTCGCCTTGCTTCACTCTCACCACCTCACACTCACCTTGTTGCATCAACTTCACACTATGAAATGTGTGTAGAAATGGCCTCCTTTTATAGGCCAAAAGGTCTGCCCTCTCTTATGAGAGGCAGCCATGTGTAGCCACCCTTGTGCGAATAAGTCCAAATCGGACCCTCTAATCCGTCCATGTGTGGCCACGCTTGAGAAGACAAGTCCGCTTTTGAATTCGGCCGCCGGCCACCGACCATTGACTTCTGACCAGCGGCCACCGGCCATTTACTACCTGCCACCGGCCAACCGACGGTTGTTTTTCGACCACTTTCCGGCCGCCGTCCGGCCATAATATTCCGGTGAGGGAAAAAAAAGTCTCGGGGGCTTCCGCCCCCGAGGCCCCTAAAATTGCCCCTGATTCTTGGCCGTGAAAATTTTGGTTTCCGGTGAGTGATTTTTCTTCACGCACGATGGCTTCTCCTCATAATGGGGGCCTTACAAATGTACGCTTTTACCACAGAAAATTACAAGGGTAAATCAGGCTCCATACTTAACAATCTCCCACTTGGAGACTGATCTCCAAACCGAACCTGTGACTGCTTTCCATTCTGGCTTCTTATCCTTGAATGCCGAATGAAGATGAGAAAAAGCTCAACTTCTCCTTGTTGAACACCTTTGTAAACATGTCTGCAGGATTTTCACTTGTATGCACCTTTCCTAGCTTTAGCTGTCCCTCTTCCAAAACAGTGCGTATGAAGTGATATCTCACCTCAATGTGCTTTGTCCTTGAATGAAAGGCTGAGTTCTTCGCAAGATAGATAGCGCTTTGGCTATCACTGTACAAGACACAATTGTCTTGTTTGAATCCAAGCTCTTCTAAGAATCTGTGAAGCCACAGAATTTCTTTGCTTGCCTCCGTCATTGCTACATACTCTGCTTCCGTGGTAGAAAGTGAAACCACTTTCTGCAGCTTTGAAGCCCAACTTGCTGCTGTGCCTCCAACCGTGAACACATAGCCAGTAGTGCTCCTTCGAGTATCTTTGTCACCTGCCATATCTGCATCAGCATACCCTTCTAGAAAAATATCAGTTCCTCCAAAATACAAATCATTTGTTGTTGTCCCTTTTAGATACCTAAGTATCCACTTCACAGCTTGCCAATTCTCTTTACCTAGGTTGTCCATGAACCTACTCATAACTCCCACTGCATGTGCAATGTCTGGCCTTGTCCAGACCATAGCATACATTAGAGAACCTACCGCTACAGCATATGGAACTTTAGACATATAGGCTATCTCCTCTTGTGTCTTTGGACACATATCCTTCGTTAGTTTAAAATGACCAGCCAAAGGTGTAGAAACTGGTTTTGCATTTTGCATTGCAAACCTTTCTAGTACCTTCTTGATGTAATCTTCTTGAGATAGCTTTATTGTCTTCTTCGTCCTGTCCCTTGATATTTTCATACCAAGTATCCTCTTTGCAGCACCTAAATCTTTCATTGAAAAATATTTAGACAGCTCCTCTTTTAGGTCTTTGATGTCCTGCATGTTAGCACTTGCAATCAGCATGTCATCAACATACAACATTAGGATGATGAACTTCCCATCTCCCAAATTCTTCGTGTAGACGCAGTGATCCGAGTTGCATCTTGTGAATCCATGATCCAACATCCATCGATCAAACTTCAAGTACCATTGTCTTGATGCTATCTTTAAACCATACAAGCTCTTCTTTAATCTGCAAACCATTTTCTCCTTACCTTTTATTGCATACCCCTTTGGTTGAAGCATGTAGATTTCCTCCTCTAAGTCACCGTGAGGGAATGCCGTATTTACATCCATTTTCTCGAGATTTAAATCATGAGCAGCCACAAGGCTTAAGACAAGCCTAATTGAGTTCATTTTTATAACAAGAGAAAATATTTCATTGAAGTCAATACCTTTCTTTTGAGAAAACCCTTTTACCACAAGCCTAGACTTGTACCTTTTCTTCCCACCTTCTTCTTCCTTCAGCTTGTACACCCATTTGTTTTGAAGTGCCCGCTTACCTTTAGGCAACTCAACCAACTCCCATGTTTGGTTGCGATGTAGTGAGTCCATCTCCACTTGCATGCTCTTCGTCCATTCTTCTTTGGATTCATGTTGCATAGCTTCTTCGTATGATTCTGGCTCTCCAGAATCTGAGATCAAGAGATGGTTGAAGGAAGGAAAAAACCTTTCTGGAGGTCTACTTGCTCTTGTAGATCTTCGGGGAATATATTGAGGTTCCTCATTTGGTTGACATTGTTGCACATTGTCACCGTTTGCAGTCCTTGAGTCTTCACCGTCCTCAAGCTCCATGTACTCATCACCTGTTTCTTTTGTTTGTTTTCTTTCCAAGTAATCTTTGTACATATTTTGTTCGTTAAAAATTACATCCCTACTCCTTAAGATTTTACCATCTTCAGGATTCCATAGGCGATACCCTTCTCCATAGCCAATGAAGAAACACTGTTTGGACTTTGCATCTAGCTTTGATCTTAGGCTTCTATCTATGTGCATGAAAGCCTCACACCCAAACACTTTGAGAAATGCATAATTCACCGGTTTACTTGTCCATGCCTCTTTTGGAACTCCCCCATCCAATGCCGTTGAGGGTGACCGATTGATTAAGTACACAGACGTACTTACAGCTTCCGCCCAAAGCTCAAGCGGTAGGCCTGCATGTAGCCGCATGCTTCGTGCTCGCTCCATGATTGTCCTGTTCATCCTTTCCGAAATCCCATTTTGTTGAGGTCTCCTTGGGTTTGTCCTTTGCCTCCGAATGCCATTGCTAGCACAAAAGCTTTCAAAAGCTTGGTTGCAATATTCGCCTCCATTGTCGGATTTGAGGCGTTTAACCTTGGTACCTGTTTCATTGTCCACAAAGGCTTTCCACCTTTGAAATATGGAAAATACATCGGATTTATTCTTCATGACATAAACCCATGTTTTTCTAGTCGCATCGTCTATGAATGTTACATAGTACAATGAGCCACCAAGTGATGGTGTACTTGCAGGACCCCAAACATCAAAATGAACCAACTCAAGTTTTTTATTTTCTCTTACATTTCTGATTTTTGAATTTTTACCCTCTTTTGTTTACCATAAACACAATCTTCACAGAACTCTAAGTCCACTTCTTTCCAACCTGGTAGAAGCTTCTTTGTTTGAAGGATTTGCATTCCTTTGGCACTCATATGCCCAAGTCGGTAGTGCCACACCGCACTGTCAACTTCTATCATTGCTGCACAAGCTGAAGGTTGTGTGCTAACAGTACACAAGTAAAGTGTACCGACTTTTTCTCCCTTGGCAACAACCAAATATCCCTTTGAGATCTTCCACATTTTGTTTTCAAATGCAATATTGTGTCCTTCATCATCCAATTGTCCTGTAGAGATCAAATTTTTGCGAAGAGAAGGAACATGCCTAACATCTTTAAGCTTCCACTCATTTCCATTAGCAGTTTTGATAGAAACTGTACCTTTGCCGAAAATCTCACAAGCTTCATCATCTCCCAAGTATACATACCCAAAATTACCTTTGGTGTAGTCTTGGAAATGTTTCTTGTGTGGTGTCGCATGGAATGAAGCCTTGGAATCTACTATCCAGGAATTAGACACATTGTCTAATGAGAGAATTAGAGCATCTTGCTCTACTTTGCCTGCCACATTGGCCTCCGATGTTGGCTTGTTGTCTTGAGACTCTGTCTCCTTCTTCTTCTTGGACCAACAATCCTTCTTGACGTGGCCCTTCTTGCTGCAGTTCCAACATTCAAGAACTGACTTTGTGCGTGACTTGCTCCGCCTTGAGCGATCACGACCCTTTTGGTTTTTGAACCTCTCCTTAGGCCTTCCTCTTGTTTCCACTGACAGTGCAGCACTTGATGATTCTCTTGTGCTTCTCCTTCGTATTTCCTCGCTTAGGAAAACACCCACAACATCATCAAACTTAAGAGTATTTGTGCCAGAAATAGAATTACTTACAGCCATCACAAGGCTGTCCCAACTATCCGGTAGAGATGATAGTATAAAGAGAGCTCGCACTTCGTCATCGAAATTGATTTTCATCCATCGAAGTTGAATTATGTTTGTGTTAAAGTCATTTAGGTGTTCTGCAACTGAACCATTCTCTGTCATCTTTAGATTGAACAAGAGCTTCATAAGAAATACCTTATTGGATGCCGATGGTTTCTCGTAGAAGTCATAAAGTGACTTCATCAAGTCCTCCGTGGTCTTCATCTCTGAAAAATTGAAGGCCACCGTTGATGCCAAGCTTAACCAGATTGTTCCCAGTGCCTTTCGATCAAGGACAATCCATGCTTCATCTGCCATTATTGCAGACTTCTTCGCAAGACCACCTAGTGGCAAATAGAGGTCCTTCTGGTAGAGATAGTCTTCAATCTGCATCTTCCAATGTTGGTAGTTTTTGCCGTTGAACTTCTCAATCTTGAGCTTCCCTTCCTCCGCCATAACTCCCACTCAATTCAAGGAATCCTTTCCTTAAGATAATTTAGCTACGAGCAAACCTTGCTCTGATACCAGTTGTTAGGAAATAAGACGTAGCTAAATAGATATTTGAGTAGATTACTTAATGGAGAGAGATAGATTTCACACACAAGAGATTATAGAGTAGAGAGAGAGAGAGTGTTAAGGCGGTTACGCCGCTAGCGGAAGCTAAATAGCGAGAACTCAACCAACAACAGAATTTGTCAGATGAGGACGGAGCTTGACCCGCAGGCGCATGGAAACAACTAGGTGGGTGTCAAATCACCTACTCGACCTTCTAATGACAATCACTACTAAGGAAATCAAATCTAAGTTCTAAAATACGCAAGTGACTGAAATCCGTACTACGAACGAATGCTATACGAAACAGGATCTAGAATCATTGAATTGATCTCAAACTCAAGGGGAAGTCTATACACTAGGTAAGAACAACATCCTAAAGATTTGAACTGCAAAATCAACCTATAACCACTCCGTGCGGTAAACGCGTATGAAGACAGGCTGAAAAATACAGGTGATTGAAACTTGACCCCGATGGTACTAATGTGTAGCTCTACTCGTTGTGGTTCTATAGATATGCTGCACGCTCCATTCCGACACACGAGTTGGAAGAAAACTCACACCGAAGCTCGTAGGAACTTACCACACATAGAAGCCGATAGCGCGCACTCTTGGTATCTGTGCGTAGCTCTCGCCCTTGCTAAGACAATGGCGGTGTCGCTTCTCCAATGGCGGCTTCGTAGCTCACGTAGCAAGTAGATAAGACTCTCACTCTCTCTCTCTCTCTCTCAGACACAATCACGGCGCTCAAAAACTCACTTTGATTAATAATCTGAATCCCTTAGGTTACAAAAACTTTGGCTTATATACCTCAGCCTTGGAGGTGAGAACATCTCTAACTAATTACCTCAGCAAGTGAAATTACTTCGGGATTACAAGCTGGAACCTCAATTGAGTCCCGTTACTTAATGAATGGCTCAAATCAAAATTAATGTCGGAAAGACATTTATTACAATCAATGGTTACAAAATGATGAGTGTGAGCAAAAATGCGGGTGTGATCCTCTGCTGGCTCAACACTCCCCCCCTCCGCGTTCATGTCGTCCCTGACATGACTTTTATGCTTGGTCAATAAAGTCCTGTCGTCTTGAGCATCTGCAAATTGGATTCGTATCGTAGGTTGCCGATGGTCAAGGTTGGGCCAAATATTTTGCTTTCGTGGGTGAAAAAGCCGGTGTAGAAAGCTTCTTCGAATGTTTGCATGTGGAAGCTAGGCAAAAACATAACCCTTTGGTATAGGAGGTGTAACACTTTTGGAGAATTCTGCAATGAAAGATCGTACATCATATCAGTCACTGTGTCGGCCGTCGATAGTAGACTCGAGGTCGTGGCTTTATCTGGCGCGAACACTTCAATGCAAGCTAAGAGAGTCCTGCAGATTTTCTTGAGCATCTGACATGAAAGGTCAGGAGAGCCATTAAAGAGCTTGATGGTGCTCGTTAGGGTTTTCACCATGTAGGCTTTACCTATTCTCTCTCCTGCCTTTGGTCCTGGGATAATTAAGACAATTTGGCTTCTTTTCTGCAATCCTGCCATGCTCTTTCCAGTTTCTGACTCTTGGCACCGGGAAGAAGGTTGCATCCTCCCGAATCTCCTTTGGTGCCTCCACCAAGTAGATGAGGTAGGCTGGGTATTTGTTCAGCCAACCTTTCCTCCATCTAGGTTGTGAATCTACTATCTTCTTTGATTGTTCCTCCTTTGTGATGTCGCCTTCATAAAGAGCGACATACTGCTCCCCTTCTAGTCTCTTTTTCGTCTTTAGCACTTCAAATTTCATCAAAGGGAAAGGCAAGCTGGGTTGCATCCACTGTTCATGGAGCACTTTTGTGTCTAGTCCCTGAAGTCTAATGGAGATTAGGAATCTCCTCTCCCATTCCATTTCCGCCTTGGCACTCTCCTCTGCTGACTTTTCTATTTGGTCATGGAGCCTTTGTTCTTTTTCTTCAGAGATTCTTGAAGTCGAGGCCACCTCTTGAGCTGGGGCTGGATCTTCAATTGTGGTTGCCTCTCCAGTTTCTGGTAGCTCTATGGCTGCTCCACCTGATTCTTCTTGTGGTGTCTCTGTCTCTCTTCTTTGTTGCTCTTGTAGATCTTGGAGCTGTTTGCGGAGGGCCTCATTCTCTGTCCGTAGTGTTTGATTTTCTAATGTGAGCCTCTCCTATGCGGCCAATGATCCCTCCGCAATGTGCAACCTTTGCACTTGATCTAATCTTAGCTCTCTTTGTAAGCTTCGGACCTGGTCTTCAACAACTGGTACGATAGCTCCCTCTTGTTCGGTTCCTGCTCTGCTAGCTCTAGGGGTAGTCCTGAGTCTAGTGATTGTTCTTTCTTGGAGCTCGACTCTCTCCCTTATCTCAATGAGCTCATCCTTGGCCGCCTCCAACTCATCCTCTATCCGCTCCCTTGCTTCCTATGCACTTGTTACTTCTCTTGAAGCCTCGGCTAGCTGGAGTATCAAGCCGTCTCTCTCGTTTTCCGCGTCATAGAGTGATGCTTTATGACTTTCAGATTCAGTCATAGCATTCTCTAATTTTCTCTGCAACTCCGCTTCCCTTTGTTTGGCTGTCTCAATCTCTACTTCCTTTGCCTTGGACCTTTCTTTTATCTTGCTGAGCAGTTCATGCACCATGTGCATGTCTTTTTCATCATCATCTGTCAACTCTAAAGCTATTTCCGCCACCACCTCCACTGGCTTTGGCTCTTCTAGTACTTTCGGTTCGTCCAGTTTCTCTTCGCTTTCTTTTTTACTCTTTGTGTTTTCCTCCGTTCCTCTCCGTTCATCTTGTTTTTGTAGGGTGATCCCATAAACTGCCTCAAGGGCCTCTTCTTCGGTGTATCCTATCTCTACCAGATCCTCATAATCATTTCTCTTTTGCTGAACTGGATCTATCTTCTTTTCTTTGGTCTCGACCTCTGGCTTTTCCAAATCATCTGTGTCCATCTCTACTGTGGTCTCCTCCACAATTTTTTCCGTCTTCTTAGGGCTTGGTACATCAGTCATAGAGGGATATCTGTCCTCAGCTTCCTTGGCTTTCCCTTTGTCGGCTTGCCCATCTTTCTCTTGAGGCTTAGTAGACTCATCTACTTTCCTTTTCCCCTTGTAGTCTTTTTTCAGCTCAGCTTTTAATTGATGTATCTCCTCTTCAGTGTATGGCTCGACAGGTTGCTGCTCCAGAATAGCCTCTGACTCCTCATAAGCTTTAATATATTGATCGTATTGATCAATATGTGGCCTGGCTGAGCTAGTTCCGACTTTAGTGGGGTCTGGCACCCACTTTTCTTCAAAGTCACCCTTTAGAGCTCTTTCCGCTCTAAACTGCTCCACTAGTCTTTCCATTCTTGCCGCTTTCTGACTTTTGGTTTGCTTGGGGACAACCTTCTTCTTTACTTCCTTCTTAAGCGGCTCGTCCACATCCTCTTCAGGTTTTGAAACTATTTCTAGTTTCCGGCGTGCTCTTGTGGATGCCCTCTTGGATACTTGGGGCTGTTCTTCCTCCTCGTCGGCTTCTCTAAGCCACTCATTCTGGGAGGGAACCTTTGGCCACTGATCTCTAGCTCCAATAGCTTCATAAGCTATTCTTGTCAGAATTTCCGCTCCTCCTATGTACTTTGGCTTCTCGTTGTGCATGGCAATTACTTGCTCGTGGATGTGTTGAGCGTAATTCACCTCTTTTGGCATATTGCTCTTTAATGCCCATGTGATGGTGGTCGCAATGGCATGGGGTGGTGTCGTATACTTTTGCGGTCTTTTACTGCAAACATGAAGAAATTGGTTGTACAGTCGGCGAAGGGTTGCCGCTCTTGGGTCCGCCATATCTCCATAGGTTGCATTCTGCTTCTTGGGCCCATAGACCTCTATGGCCTCCCTTCTTTCCCTGACCGAGCTCCCTTTGTTGTGCAGCTTCAATGCGTCTGCAATGAGCTGTGGAGTGATCTATACTTCTACTTTCTCTCCATCCATGGCTGTCAATGTGGCTTTTCCATCCTTCTGAATGGATGTTGCCAACTCGTACACTCTTCTTGTATCCACACCTGATGGTCTAGAGGTGAAGAAACTGTGCAAGTCTACCCTTTCCAGGTACCTGCTGATGTCTTCTGACCTGCTATAATCTACCAATTCCTGTGGGATCATCGGTACATCCACCGCTTGCCCTTGAGGATCTTTGAAAGTCCCCTGGTAGATCTTTATTCCCTTTTTCTCCAATACTGCTTCCTCCACCCAAGTTTTGGTTGGCTTGAGGGTTTCTGCTGGAATGTCAAAGGGTTCCGCTTCTGCAAGAGCATCTTTGATTGTCGGTCTTTTTCTCTTCGTTGCCGATGACTTGGCGGAATACATGGATCCTATAACTCCAATTTCAGAAGTTAGCGTCTTTTTAGTACTGAAAGCCAAAATGAAGCTTTTAACTATTCAAATGACTTGAAAATTGAAACATGAGCTATTCAGGGCCTAAGGATGCAAGGTAGGTGAAAAAATATGCAAAATGGGCTCAAAATCATGCTGGAGACATCATACGCGTATAATGTCTTTTGTGTCAAAATGACTTCATATTGGTTGTGCTTGTAGCTGATAGTGTATACATGAGTATCATATGCTTGGATTTGAGTTTGGATCCCATTTGGTCAAGTTTTGGCCAGTTTAGTCTAGTTCCGGCTCTTGGCAAAATTTTAAAAGGGATTTGGATTTTATGATCCAAATTGGATAAAACTTGGTGGTTCACTTTCAAATGGCATGTAGATCACTTCTGTTTGGTGGTTGAAGCCCTGAGGTGCCAAAATCACATAGTGAGACATCATACGCGTATGATGTCTTTTAGTGTATTTTTGGATCAAATTTCTCTATAAGCTTGGATTTGGCTTTAGATAGGCTTATTCAGTGGATTTATGAAGTTTGGATAGATTTTGGGCTAAAATTGGCTCTGGAGACATCATACGCGTATGATGTCTTTTTCATCAATTTTGCATGGGATTGGTTTTGTGGACTCCCCATGTACTAGTGAAAGACTGTCTCTACTCAAATCTTGGTTTGGACTTGAGTATGTTGGATTTGGGCTAAAAATAGGCTTTAGGTGAAGGATTTTCCCCCAATTGGGCTAATGGGGTGATCCTCTTGACCAAATGGTTCCAAATTTCATATGTAGCATGTATTAGATATATATAATGGATGTATGATGACAAATGAGAAGTTTTGGCTCTGTAAGTGCAAATAGACATCATACGCGTATGATGTCTTTTGTGTCAAAATGATGCTTTTTGGTTCCAGATAGCTTGTAGATGTGTTAATCAACAATCCTACAAAGTTTCAATGAGTTTGGAGTTATTTTGACAAAATTAGGACCAAAAATCAATTTTATGGCCTACTTTGCGTCTTTTTGGTTTTCCTTGGGTTTTCTAACTCCAATTCTCATGAAACTTGGGTTATAGGATGTGATTAACATGTGGAATGAGGCTATGCACTCAAATGTTGAAATGGATGTGAAATTCATGCTGTGAGACATCATACGCGTATGATGTCTTTTCTTGAAATGTTGGTCTTTTTGTGCAAAGAATGCTTTGTGCTAGTGCCCTAAGCCCTGCTAACTAGTTTTCAACTTAAAAAGTCATCAGTTTAGCTAAAAAGCCCCCTTATAGGCATTTCAGTCTCTGAAGTCGTCTTTTTGCCTTGGAGTTGAATTTCTTCAACTTTTCTTCTAGAGAGTCGCATTTCCAGCTCATTGGATATGTTGTGAAGCCATCTATTTGGTTGAACTTGACTTTGGCTCCCCTTTCTCCATCTTTCTCCCTTTGGTTGCCCGAAAGCGTCTTTTTCACCATCGGTAAGTGAATCAGCTTGCTTTTGGGTTTTGCTTGCAAACATAAGTCATCGATAGTTACTTGAAGCTGCGTGTGAAGTTTCATTTCATTCGGTCGTCAATTTCAGCCGTTATGCCAAAATGACGCTTTGTGTGTCCGCAGCCAAATCGGTTGTTCCAACCTACTTTTTGTGATTCAAACTTGGAGATATTCTATGGTTGCATTGTCCTTGATGTGGTTGAACTTCCTGTGAAGTTTCGTTGTTTCGACAACTTTTTCCTGTTTGCCTCTTGCAGGCTCTATTGACCTAGGGTTTTTCCAGTCGTTCTTTCTCGAGCTTTGAGTGTTAGAAACCCATCTTCTATACTAGGGTAACCCACCTATAAGTTCTTGCAAGGTTTGGTTAGGCGGTTGTGCCACTACCTAGCATTCTACCTCATTCCCCGTCTGCTCTTGTTTCTTGGTTTTGGTCAGTTTTCGCGACAAAAGTTAATGATAAGCATCAAAAGCTTATGGCAACGAGTCTACCTCTCATGTCTGGTGTCCTCTGAGCTCTCGTGGAAGTCGTAGAAGGTCGTAGAAGATCTGTGCTCCTGTGGCTCTCTGCTCTTCTCCAAGAAGGTAATAGTGTGAATGAGCTTGAAAGTGATGTGAAAAATACTTAACTTCGGACTTCCCGGTTCACTTGCCACCAAATTTGTCATGTGCTCCTATCTCGTTGTGAGATGCGCTTTAGGATCTGAAATTTCCCAAATCGGACTCCGTTTGACCTGTTTTCTTAGAATTCCATCCACTTGCCAAAATTCTGCCGTTTCGGACTTTTCGCAACTTTTTCAGAATTGTACCCAATTTTTACCATGGGTTGCCCTTGTCATTAGGACCATCACCGTCTATTCTTTTCTTTTTTCCGATCTCATTTCACTTGCTTTTTTTTATTTTTCTTTTACTTTTATTAAGAAAATCATAAAAAATAAAGGAAAATAGCAAATTGAAGCCAAAAAATTCCAAACATACACAATAAATAGCTGGTAACCCTGTGTATATGAATATACACTTATTTGTGATTTTTGGACTTGGATTACCACTTTTTTCCACTTTTTAGCTCCAAAAACACTCTTATTTAGTGATATTTACACGTCTAGAGACCCAAATTCATCATTCGATCTCTTCTTGTTGCAAAAAAGGTATATAAGGGCATAAATATTATCAATATCCGCAATCAAACATAAAAATTGCAAAATCATGTAAGACACTGCCCTTGTAATATAATTTTTGTTTTTCTTTGTTTTTTGTCGCTTGTAGCTGCTTTGTAGCTCCTGTATACCTGTATACCTCCCCCCCTCCTAGTCTGAGTCCTCCCGGATGACTATGAAGTGTCTGTGGGCGAAGCAGTGTAGTTGTTTGGGTCATAAGTTCCCAATGCAATTGTAGAGCGATGATACAACAGTCTTTCCAATAAAGCTGCTCTTTGTTTGATTGAAGGATTGGTGGTCGGGTTTTGGGTTGGTTTTGGCACTTCGGTAGTAGAATCAGTAGATGGATTCTTCTTTACCTTGTTGTTCTTTTTCACAATCCAAATCTGCTTCCGCTTCGCTTGTGCTTGCCACAAACTCTTTGCGACCCAAACCTGCTTTGTTCTTTGTGTTGATTTCCTCGCCTTGAAATACCTAGGAGTTTCCGTGGATTGTACTGAAGGGAGTTCCTGTTTACAAATCCTTGGGATCCAAATTTGCTTGCTATTGCTTTGTGTCGTCATGAACTTCTTTGGAATCTAGATCTGTTTCAATGTCCTTGATTGTGTGAAATCACTCTGTTGTCTGGTATTGAAGACTCTGCTTTCCACCTTTGTGTTCTTTGGCACAATCTTTTTTGGTCTCCATACCAACTTTGACTCCGTTTTTTCCCAAGGTTGAGCTGTTATATTATTGCTTGTCTTCCTTATCCAATGTTGAGAGTTCCTCGTCGAAGAGCAATCCATTTGTATAGAAACTTTTGGTTGCCATTGCTTCTTCTTTTTCTTTGGTTGTTGTTTACCTTTGTTCTTGGATTCTTCCTTTGGAGATGGCTCTGCTCCTTTGGTGAACTTAACTGATTGACTTTCACCTTCGTATTTGATAAGCACTGATTTAGAACTCCAGTCAATCATTGCATTGTATTGCTTCTGCCATGGTTGTCCTAGCAATAATGGATGTTGTGTAGCTTGGTCTTCAACCACGTAAAACATATGTGGATACACATACTGGTTAATCTGTATATGTAAAACTGTGCATCCGACAGTTTTGATTGAATTCTCAGAGTAACTCTTTAACTCTTGCTTGGCAGTTTGTAATTTAGTGTCATTTGGCAATTGTCTGTACAAACTGAGTGAAAGTAGGTTAGTTTGAGCTCCTGAATCCAATAGTGCTCTGGCTTTGATTTGGTTGGTTCCTACTTTGCATTCAATGATGGGTTCTTCTTTGTCATTATCCATTTCTGTTACACTGACTGCGTTTATTCGTATTGCTCCTTCATTGCGGTGTTTCTGACGTAGTAGTCTTCTTTTTTCCATTCTTTCCTTCGCCTCGGCTTACGCTTCCTCCACAATCTTTTTCTTTTTCTGGACACGCAGCTGTTCTTGATGTATTTTGAGAAGCATGTCTTGGGTTAGCGGCAAAAGATACTTTTTCACTCTGCATCCACTAATCCAGTTGGGCATTTCTTCTCCATCTAATGTAGCAATCTTGACGGCTCCACTTGGTGATAGATCTTTAATCACCAGAGGTCCCATCCCTCGCTTTTTAAGCTTCTTAGCATGCTATTTCAGAGTGTAAACTAGGACATAGTCCCCAACCTTAAATTCTTTAGTCCGCACATGCTTATCAAAAAATTCCTTTTGTCGCCTTTTTTAAGCGTAGATAGAAGCTACTGCTTTTAGGCGAAGACCGTCTAGCGTTTCCAGGTCATCTATTCTATCAGAACGCTCGTGCCTTGTCCACTCTAGATCCTTAGCCACCCTTAAGGTTGAAATCAAGAATTCTATTGGTAAGATAGCATTTAGCCCAAAAACCATGTTATATGGGGTCGTTCCTATTGATGTTTTTTATGCTACCCTATATGCCCATAATGTTGAATGCAACTTCTGGTCCCAATCACTTCTCGACTCAGATACAATCTTCGTAAGGACCGTGCATATGGTTTTGTTTGTTGCTTCAGCTTGTCCGTTTGCTTGTGGATGATACGGGGCTGATTTCCTATGGATTACCATGAATTCATCTAGAAGGATCTCTATCACTTCATTTATAAAATGTGTGCCGCGATCACTCACAATTTCTATTGGCAATCCATATCGTACAAAGACGTATTCATATAGAAATTGTGCCGTGGTCCTGGCATCTACTTTTTGAGTTTCCTTTGCTTCGACCCACTTTGTTAGATAGTCTGTAGCCACAACGATGTATTGTGAATGAGTCTTATATGCAGGAGGTGAAATGGATCCGACATAATCAATCCCCCATTTTGCAAAAGCTCTTGCCCCCATCATTGGTCTAAGCGGCACATCATCTCTTTTAAGTGGTACTTTGGTCCGCTGACAGTCATCACACCGTTTAACGTATTCCTCAGCGTCCATATGTAATGTTGGCCACCATATTCCTGCGGCTAAGACAAGTTTTGTTGTCTTATCACCTGAGAAATGGCCTCCACCTACTCCTCCATGAGCTTGCTCCAGGATTATCACATACTCAGACTCTGATGCGCAAATCCTAAGCTGGTTGTCTTTACCTCTCTTATAGAGTTGATCTCCTATTAAAGCATAATCTCTAGCTTCTGTCTCTACAGATTTCTGACGAGCTTTTGACGTTCCTTCTGGAAAAGTTCTATTTGTGAGATATTCAACAATATATTGACTCCATTCCAGAGCGATCATTATCTGATATAATGTCGAATACTCTGCTGGCGGTTTTGATGAACATACAATACATACAGTGACATATTCATGTACGCTTTATTTCATTCCTGGCCAATAGACTCCCAATTGTAACAAATTCCTATATGTGTTCCTTCTTGAACAATGAAATGTACATTCCTGAACATGTGCTTCGCGCAGATATATATTATATTCCTCAGGATTGATGCATAGTCGTAAAACATGATCATTTCCCAATTGATACAACCTTCTTGCAACCAATTGAAGATTCTTGGATTGCTGAATAGCAATATGTTTCTGGTTGTATTCTCTTCTATCAAACTCTCCTCCATAGGTTAATAAGCTAATGACATTTTGAGACCACTTTGGTATCATTTCTATGTTGAACAAGTACGCGTCTGGCATGTCGTCATCTACTCCTATAGGGTCTTCCCCATTCATCAATCGCAAAAGATGATCAGCTCTAAGATGTGTTTTTCCTTTCTTTACTACTACCGTGAAGTCGAATTCCAGTAAGATAATGAACCATCTCACTATTCTCCCGGTATTGCATGGTTTATTCACTAGGTAGAGCAAGGCTTGGTGATCCGTAAAAAACACAAACTTGTTGGCTAGAAGATAATGCCGAAATTTCTTCACAGCATATATCATTCCTAATCCCTCTCGCTCTGTTGTGGTGTAATTCTTCTCTGCATTGTTGAGCTGTCGACTGGCGTAACAGATAGGAAAATCCATGTTTCCTTCTTCTGGCTGAGCCAGAATGCATCCTATTGCATATGCCGAAGCATCTATATGCACATGGAATATCTTCTCCCAATCTGGTGATTTCAAGACTGGAGCAGTAATGAGTGCCTCTTTCAATTTCTTGAATGATTCCTCACATTCCTCTGTCCATTCAAAGTTCACTATTAGCCTGTAAAGTGGTTGGCCTATTATAGCGTACATGTAAATGAATCGTCTATAATATCCGCAATGTCCCATAAAGCTCTATACTTGTTTCACATTGGTTGGTCTAGGCATATCTACTATAACTTTTATCTTCTCTAGATCCGTGGATATTCCGTTTTGTGAGACAATATGTCCCAGAATTCTGCCCTGTCGGACCATAAACACACATTTCTCAGGATTGAGACAAATGCGATATGTCCTACATTTCTCAAATACTTTTCTTAGGTGTTCTAGGTGCTCATCTCTCAGAAGAGAATGTACACATAAGTCATCCATGTATATTTCTAGAAACAACCTTAAGTATTCTTTGAAAGCATGCGTCATCAGCCTCTGGAAGGTTGCGGGAGCATTGGTTAGACCAAAAGGCATAACCCGATAAGCATAAATTTCCCACTCCGTTGCAAAAGCTGTTTTATGTTGATCTTCCGGTGCTATGGCTAGCTGGTTATATCCTGAAAAACCATCAAGAAAGGAGTATGTTGTTTTCCCTGATACACGCTCTAGAACATGATCAGTTATCGGCAGGGGATAATTGTCCCTGATTGTTGCAACATTCACTTTCTTTAAGTTGACACACACTCGGAGTTTTCCGTTCTTCTTGGGTACCACCACAATCGGAGATACCCAATTGGTGTGTTCAATCTCGTATATGAATTCAGCTTCCATTAGCTTATCTATCTCTTCTTTGATTCGCTTAGCAAACGTATCATTATATGTGTATGGTCTCTGTCTGCTAGGCTTTGCGTCTTGTTTTATTGGGATTGTGTGTTGGCATATTGATGGGTCAACTCCCTTTAAGTCCTTATAAGACCATGCAAACACATCCCTGTACTCTCGGAGAAGACTCAAAAGTCTCTCTTCTTCGCCTGGAGACAAATCTATGGCTATGTACACCGGTCTAGGTGTCTCACCTGGAGCTGCTAAATCAACTTTTTTTGCATCCTCCGGTCCGTCATAAGATTCGTTCGCCTTTCTCTCTCGAATAGGTTGGGTTAATACCACCTTCCTATCCTCAATTGTGAATTTCCTGTAGTGAGAGGGAACATCCATGTTTTCCTTGATTTTGGCGTTTTCGTCCTCTCCCCTCTCAATTTCTGTCGTCCAAACTTCTTTCAGAGTTTTCTTGAGCTCTCTGTACTTGTTTCTACGTTCTAACTTGGACTCCGTGTGTTCTCTGTTGCACTTGTTCTTTTCTGATTTTTCTGTTTTAGTTTTCGTTTCATTCCTTTGAACTTGATTTCTTGAGCTTCTTTTGTCTTTTCGTAAGCTCTCTTTCTCATTGCCTCTCATTCTTCCAGAAATCTTGTCCTTAACACAATCTTCCGCCCTTACTAGCATTAGGAATTGATTTTTTCCTCTTATTCTAGGCATCGGATTGGTTCTAACCCCCTTTGTTTTTCTCTTTGCTCTATAGCGTTTCTGGCGTTATTTAGTTTGGTTCGGAAAATCATAAAATCGGACATCCATTATAGTTTCTTCGTTTCCGTTTGAATTGTCCGTTGACTCATTGTCTGCTTCATTTCCCCACTCTGGATGATCGGGAATGTCGTGAAACACCTCTTCTTCATCTTCCTTTTCCAGTGTATCGTTCTTTTCAATTTCTTTTTCGAGTACAGTTCTCAACATGAAGTACGAAACCACGTCGTACCCGTCCTTGTCGCAAAATTTCGTTGTGGGACCATCCGGAATTGCACAAACATCTAGGGTTGCTAGAATGTGTGTCCATTCTAATGGTTCAAGCGTGTCCTCTGGAAAGGGTTCTCCTATATAAGTTTCGTCTTCGATAGCCCTTTCTAAAACATATTCTTCTCGCCTCAGACTTCCACATTTCGAGGCTCCACACATCCATAACTCCTTGGGCTTACCTAACCAAACTGGAAGTTCGGATCCCGCCCAAGTAGCTGAATCAAATTCCTCTACCGGTGTTCGGTTCACATCTTTGTAGCTATGGTTGTTCAGGTTCACACGTGTAGTGGTTTCCATATTTCTCAGGTATATGTGATCGTAGCCCCAATCCTGGACCATTTTCAATTGTCTCATGAATGGTCTTCCCAGTATGATATCATAGTTATTCTCCTTGCCAAAATCGACAATAGCAAAAGTATGTTCGTATTCAATGCCGCAAGAAGTCACTACGACTTTCTCTAATAACCCCATAGGTTTCTCCGTGTGTCCATCTACTAATTGGAGTTTCAACCTAGTCTTCCTTATTGCTGGTTTCCCCCATTTTTTCCAGATTTCTTTTGTAGCAATGGCTACCCGAGCTCCGCTGTCTAGTATTGCCATCGTGTTCACTCCTTGGAATTCAACTGCTAAGGTTGTATTCCCCTCTTCACCTTCGCAATACTCTCCGACCTTGTTTAAGGGTACAGGCTTAGTGTTCTTTTGTGGTTTGCTCAGCTCTTGTATACCCTCTTGCAGTCTCGATGTTGGGTCTTTTATCCCAAATTTCTCCAAGCATTTTCCTACAGTGGTCCACATATGTGGTCTTAGCCTCAAAAGCTCAGCTAGAGTGATAGTGCATGTCACTGGTGTTGACAAGATCTCTATCAATCCTTGCGAGTCCATTACTTTTTCTGATGAGATTCTTCGTGAGGGAAGTGCTCTAATCTCGGATTTTGCTTCATACTCTCCTAAGTATGAAGGTAAGGTATTCAGTGAATGAGGTTTGCTCTCCATTGTTCTAACAGAGCCCCCATCTCCCCAGTAAGATTGCAGATCCAAGTCCACTTGAGATCCGGCCTCAAATTCCACTATGGGAGGATTCCTAATGTCCTTTTCCCAATTTGTCTGATTAGCTTGGCAACTTAGCTCGTTTGCAAAGTTTGCCTCTCTCACTTGTTTCCAAAATTCATTGTAATCCTCATCTCTTCCGTAAATCCTCTGTATGACCGGATGAAAACTCTCTATCTCCTAATCGGTTGTGTTCAATACTATGCGGTCATCCTTGTGTGTATTTTCAGGCTTTTGTGCACTGGGAGTCTTTTCAGCTACCCGTGAAATGATAGTCTCTTGCTGAATTGGGTTTTCTGTTCCACAATTCATTGTTTCTCTTGGTCGTTCTAATAAGGCTTGTGCAGTCTTGATCATTCTCTGGCACATTTCAAGTCTCTGCTTTTCCAATTCCGCGTTTGGGTATGTCATCCACCTCTGTTCTTGTGTTTCGTTGTTCTTTAACCTAGCTTCGTAAGCTCTCATCAGTGCGTCCAATGGTTCGTGTACTTTGTCGACTAGCTCTGATCCACCTGAGCTTAAGCTCGTTGTTTCCTTGATACTCTTTTGTTTCGTTCTTTCCGGGCTCATCTCTCGTTTCCCGTTTTGACTCTCAAGTTTTTCTAATCTATCTTTAGTTCGCTTTAGTTCCTCAACTAGAATAGCGTCTTCACGTTCTTTTCTCAACTTCATGCGTGCTTTTCTAGCTTTCCATGTGTTTCTCTGACTCCGCGGTCCTTCACTAACCACTTCAGTCGCTAACTTTTCATTCTGAGGTTCTAGTGGTTTTCTTAGCTTGAGCTCTAGTAACAACTTGCGTTGGTATCACAGTTTCATTTTCGGACCCACTGCTGGTAGGAATAGTTTCTAGCATATTCAATGTCGTCTTTTGCACTTTGTTTGGATTCTTTGAACAATCCTCAATGAAGTGAGTAACCCCGCACTCAGTGCAATAAGCGTTAATTCTAATGATTTCCGTATGTGGACAAACATTCATCAGATGGTCACCTCCACACTTGTAACAGGGTCCTAGTGCTGGTCTTGGTCCCACTTGATTCGTCCTTTGTGGATAGGATGGTCTTTGTCCTGTTAACCCTCCATGAGCTATGAACATCAATGTTCTTGCGTCCAAATTGTATCTCTCTTCATCAGAAGCACTTGTAATTGTTGGTATTCCAACATTCGCCCCATGGTTCTTGTTGTTTGGGTTCTTCTGGTGGGTAATACACAGTTGGAGACATCTTGTGGTCGTTCACGTACTGGACATCTCTCAATGTATTGTTTGAAGCGAAGTGAAGCTTCCTTCACTTTTTCGTGTTCTCTCTGTTTAAAAGCATATATTTGTGAGACCGTATTGTGCTTAATCCCTCGTTTTGAGAATTCCTCAGCAAACTCTCTTAGCAAATGGTCAATGTCATGGAATCCCCCTCTGTTCAGTGGTTGAAACCATGTCAATGCCGTACCTTCTAGAGTAAGACCAAATCACTCGTATTGTGTATGGAAATATGTTATCTGCTCAGCTCTTAAGACTTTCTTAAAGAGTGACACATGTGCACACGGATCTCCTGAACCATCATACTTCTTTGGCATACACTTGGCTACTTGAGATGGTCTCATACGTCTATGGTCTGCTACCAATCTCATTGCTCCTGTGTCCCGGCTAAAGCTTTCTCTAGCATCATGGACTTCATGGGTTACCCTTGTCGGTTCCCCTGCCCTGAATCTACTACTAGGAGGTAAATGTGATGGTTCCGCTTCGAACCTTGGACCTGGAGTGATATACGTGGGGATTGGAACTACACTACCTCGATTCGTATCCATTGACTCTCTGGAATGTAATGATCTCATTGGTCCGGGCTTCGAGTACTGAGGTTGACTGAAAGAGTCAGCAGCTTGAGTTCTTTGTCCTCCTGTCGTCATTGGGTTTTGCACTCCATTTGTTGGTGCTGGTCTTTGTGAGCTAGAAGTAACATAATACTGACGTAGTGGTCCCCCAAAGTATGTATATCCTTCTAATTCTTTCTTGCCCATTGTTGGGTATTGCCTCCCATACTTGTCGTAAGCGGCAATTTTCACTTGCGATCCCTCTGTGTAGGTAAAGACATAAAGTCTTTTTTGGTCTGTCAACTCTCCGGTGTAGGGTTCTTCACATCTATAATAGAGATCTTGCTCCCCATTATTATATTTGTATAGCCCCACATAGATATTATCAGTGTTGATCCTTGTAGTTTCATTCTCTCTTCTTAACCTCGCATCAGGGAAGTTCATTATTGGTGCTTTCTCCTCGAGTTCTTCATCTACTTTGGCTTTGGTGCCCATCAATCCCCACTTGTCCACAATGTTAGGGTTTAGGACTACCAAGTACATGGTACCCTCGCCATCTAGATATCTATCTCCGCTATAGCTCACAGGCACTAAGTCCTTGAACTCACTAGGTCTATCTTCTATCTTTACACAATAGCGGTCCATTCCATCTTTGTAGATCTTGGCACCTTGCTCATTGTCGTACTGATATTTTATGAACAATAGCTTCATTGTGGCGGAAGGGTTTGATGATCCTGCTGACATATTTTCTCTGTTGTTCAGGTTTAAGTGTTCCAAGTGTTCGGTGAAAATCTCGTAAGATCTCTCCGAAGAAGTATTAGAAACACTTCCTTTGAAGATCGGCTCTAATGGTTGCACCCAACTTTGGTTTACACTTCCCTCGGTTAATATGACACTTGCTTGTTCCCCTTGTTTTGGTTGGTTATTCTGGAGATTCCTGCCCGATCTCAAATTCATCAATTCCCCTAAAGGACTTTAACTTTTCCGTCTCGGCAATTTGTTTTCCTAAGTTTTTGTGGTCAGAATTGATCCAAACTGATTGATACTTGGTCAATTGTTTAATCTTGTCAGTTGGACAATTTCTGTTTCATCAAGTGAGAATTTTGTTGCAGTTATGCTGAAAAAGACATTATACGCGTATGATGTCTTTTTTCACAGATTTGGACTATTTTGGTTATGCTTACTCTCAGTAGCCCCCTTATGCTCTGTCCACTCACAAAATTCACTTTGAACTCTGTTTGAGCAAGTTATGGCTAATTTAGGCTTTTCTTGGCAATTTTCCGCTTTTGACTTGTTTTGGGTCAATTGTGATCCAAATGGGATGAAACTTGAAATATAACCTCTAGACAGCTATTACAATGGATCTGTGTTGGCAAAGTATCAAAATATGTCCAAACTTAGTTCAAAGACATTATACGCGTACGATGTCTTTTTCATCAATTTGGGTCAAGACTTGATATTTATGCTTTCTACAGTGTTTGTAACAATCTTGTCAGGTCAGATATAAAAAATAAGCAGTGGATGTGCTAAAAGACATTATACGCGTATGATGTCTTTTGTCCCAGATTTTGACTATTCTCGGTTTTAAGCCTTCTCCAATGTTTATAATTAAGTTTCAAGTGTTTTTGTCAGGTTTGAATGTAAAAACAAGATCTGAATCCAAAATATCCTGTTCTTTGCGTTTCTTGGGCTCCGACTTGTCTTTTTGGGTTTCTTTGAGTGTTAATGCTCTTGTTTTAAGTTGAAATTAGGGTATAACCCCCCTTTTGAACACTCTGGTAAAGTCAAAATTTCTGCTTTGGTCTCTGTTTGGTCATTTAGACATCATACGCGTATGATGTCTAAAGTTGCAGATTTCCAATTTTTTGGCACAGAATCCTTCCTAAAGCTTTCTCAAGTGCTCAGCAACTCCCAGATACACAGAAAATTTCTCTGACTTTTGTTTATTGCAAGTTTCACTACTAACTCGACGGTTTAGTGATCTAACATGCAATCAACCATATCAAACAAATACTCCAATGATTACTCGCTCTAGATCAGGATCAAATGAAGTCCTACCTAAGCTATTCCTAATCATAAAATGGGTTTGGTAATTGTGATTTTAAAGAGATCCACTGCCACTCACGGACTAACAAATTCTTCTTCTATCAACAACTACTCAACACCAACAAAACAACAAACAAATCTAAGCTAAACTAAAAATACTGTCAACACGGAAAACCCAGGAATACCCCACTTCCTAGTATCTCTCGAGATCTTCGGAGTTCACCACTCCTAGATCTTTTCTAACTAAAGTATACAAAGTAGTTTATACGACTCACCTCGTAGGATTAGTCTAAGGTCACCTACTTAGGGCTCTCGTCCCCGGTAGCGGCACCAAATGTTAAGGCGGTTACGCCGCTAGCGGAAGCTAAATAGCGAGAACTCAACCAACAACAGAATTTGTCAGACGAGGACGGAGCTTTACCCGCAGGCGCATGGAAACAACTAGGTGGGTGTCAAATCACCTACTCGACCTTCTAATGACAATCACTACTAAGGAAATCAAATCTAAGTTCTAAAATACGCAAGTGACTGAAATCCGTACTACGAACGAATGCTATACGAAACAGGATCAAGAATCATTGAATCGATCTCAAACTCAAGGGGAAGTCTATACACTAGGTAAGAACAACACCCTAAAGACTTGAACTGCAAAATCAACATATAACCACTCCGTGCGGTAAACGCGTATGAAGACAGGCCGAAAAATACAGGTGATCGAAACTTGACCCCGATGGTACTAATGTGTAGCTCTACTCGTTGTGGTTCTATAGATATGCTGCACGCTCCATTCCGACACACGAGTTGGAAGAAAACTCACACCGAAGCTCGTAGGAACTTACCACACATAGAAGCCGATAGCACGCACTCTTGGTATCTGTGCGTAGCTCTCGCCGTTGCTAACACAATCGCGGTGTCGCTTCTCCAATGGCGGCTCCGTAGCTCGCGTAGCAAGTAGATAAGACTCTCACTCTCTCTCTCTCTCTCTCAGACACAGTCACGGCGCTCAAAAACTCACTTTGATTAATAATCTGAATCCCTTAGGTTACAAAAACTTTGGCTTATATACCTCAGCCTTGGAGGTGAGAACATCTCTAACTAATTACCTCAGCAAGTGAAATTACTTCGGGATTACAAGCTGGAAACTTAATTGAGTCCCGTTACTTAATGAATGGCTCAAATCAAAATTAATGTCGGAAAGACATTTATTACAATCAATGGTTACAAAATGATGAGTGTGAGCAAAAATGTGGGTGTGATCCTCTGCTGGCTCAACAGAGAGAGAGTACACACAATATACGTGGTTCACCCAATGTGGGCTACGCCCACGGGAAAGCACCTACTCAATGGCTTTAGCACTTCAAAAGAAGAAGTAGTTTACAAAGGGATTAAACCCTTAATAGCCTTGCTTCACTCTCACCACCTCACACTCACCTTGTTGCATCAACTTCACACTATGAAATGTGTGTAGAAATGGCCTCCTTTTATAGGCCAAAAGGGTTGCCCTCTCTAATGAGAGGCAGCCATGTGTAGCCACCCTTGTGCGAATAAGTCCAAATCGGACCCTCCAATCCGCCCATGTGTGGCCGCCCTTGAGAAGACAAGTCCGCTTTTGAATTCGGCCACCGACCATTGACTTCTGACTACCGGCCACCGGCCAACCGACGGTTGTTTTCCGACCACTTTCCGGCCGCCGTCCGGCCATAATATTCCGGCAAAAAGGAATATTCCGGTGAAAAGGAATATCCCTAAAGTTTCCCCTCATTCTCTGCCGTGAAAATTTTGGTTTCCGGTGAGTGATTTTCCTTCACGCACGATGGCTTCTCCTCATAATGGGGGCCTTACAAATGTGCTCTTTTACCACAGAAAATTACAAGGGTAAATCAGGCTCCATACTTAACACTCTAGTCAATACCGAGCTAACAATCTTATTCATATGCTCAGCTTGTCCATTTGCTTGTGGGTCATAGGGAGCCAATTTGTTATGGATGACCATAAATACATTAAGCAAATACTCAATTACCTCATTGAGGAAATGAGTTCCCCTATCACTGAGAATTTTGATTGGCAATCCATATCTTGTGAACACATTCTCATACAAGAATGCGGTTGTGGTTCTGGCATCATTTTTTTTAGTTGCTTTAGCCTCTGCTTAGTTGGTCAAATAGTCTGTAACTACATTGATATATGGGCCCAACAAAGTCTATACCCCATTTTGAAAAAGCTCTAGCCCCTATCATTGGTCTTAAAAGGCATGCTATCTACACGGGTTGGCATTTTTGCTCTTTGACATGCATCACACTTTCGAACATATTCTTTGGCATCTACCAAAAGTGTTGGCCACCATATTCCTACCATTAAGATTGCTCTTGCAGTGGTCTCAC
The DNA here is from genome assembly GCF_014529385.1 of Adiantum capillus-veneris. Lineage (NCBI taxonomy): Eukaryota > Viridiplantae > Streptophyta > Polypodiopsida > Polypodiales > Pteridaceae > Adiantum > Adiantum capillus-veneris. The sequence continues at coordinate 140,631,341 of NC_140946.1, forward strand.
TAGAAAAGTGACCTCCAAATGTGCTTAATCTATAATTGGAATATATTCGTCTTCATTTGCACAAAGACGTAGATGTTGATCTTTTCCTCTCCGATACAATTGGTTTCCAATAAGAGCATAGTCTCTTGCTTCAGTTCCAATTGCTCTTTGGCGGCATTTGCTCATATCCTCAGGAAATGTTCGGCTTGATAAGTAAGTAACTACATAGTTACTCCACTTAGGAACAAGTTATATTTGGAACATTGTCACATGAGGTATTGGTGCTTGTTTCTGGCATTGATGACTTTTTTTTACGAATGAGTGAACATCATTCCTCATAGTTGGCCAATCAAAGTTTGGTCTTCCGCAAAGTGAATTCCAACTATGGTAATATGTGCTTGACTTAAGTATTGGGTTTTCTCCTCAGGATTAAATACACAAAAGCAATATTTCATCTCGATTTCTTTTGTACAGCCTTCCAGCTAGTAATTGATACATAGTCGATTGCTCAATTAATCCGATTGTAATAGGGAGTGGTATTTGCAAATTCACTTGAGCTATGGTCATCAAGGGTACCATATTTTTCGATCATCGAGGTATCATTTCCACGGAGAACAGATGCATCTGGTAGATCATCGTCTACTCCCTTGGGTGGTTCTCTAGATACGATCCTTGACAAATGATCTGCTCTTTGGTGAGTAGTTCCCTTGTTCACAACTATAGTGAAATCAAATTCCAAAAGAATGATGAACCATCTCACTATTCTTCATGTGTTGCATGGCTTGTTGACCAAGTACAATAAGCCTTGGTGGTCCACAAAGAACACAAATTTGTTAGCTAATAGGTAATGTCTATACTTTTTTATGGCATAGATCATTTCTAATCCTTTCCTTTCAGTGGTTGTATAGTTTTTCTCTGCAATATTCAATTGTCTACTAGCATAAGAAATAGGAAAATCAATTTTCTAGTCTCATGGTTGAGCTAGGATACACCCAATGGCAAAACTGGAAGCATCTACATGTATGTGGAATATCTTATTCCAATCTGGTGCTTTCAATTCTCGAGTTGAAGTGAGAGCTTTCTTAAGCTTCATGAAGGATTTTTCACACTCATTAGTCCATTCAAAGAGTGTAATCAAGCTATACATGGGTTTTGCAATTATATTGTACATGTAAATGAATCGTCTGTAATATCTACAATGTCCCATGAAATCTTGGACCCCTTTGACTGTTGTCGGCCTAGGAAATTTAGCAATAACATGAACTTTATCCATATCAGTAGCTATGTCATTTTTAGACACTATATGTCTAAGAATTTCTCCTTGTTTGCCCATAACGTGCACTTTTAGAATTTAAGTAAATCCTATAAAGTTTATATTTTTCGAATATCTTTTTGAGGTGTTCAAAATGATCAGCCCGGATTGATGAATGTACACATACATCATCCATATATACTTTCAAGAAACTCTAAAGATATTCTTTAAAAGCATGGCTCATCAATCTTTGAAAGGTGGCAGGAGCATTAGTTGACCCAAAAGGCATAACCCGATAGGCAAAAATAGCCCATTCACTTGAAAAAGCAGATCTATACTGATCTTTGGGGTCAACCAAAAGTTGATTGTGTCTTGAAAAGCCATATAAATATTTGTAGCTTCTTTTCCTACAAATCGTTCTAAAACATGCTCAGTGATTGAAAGAGGGATGTTGTCTCTAATGGTAGCTACATTCACTTTCTTGAGATTGACACACATCCTTAATTTCCCATTTTTTTTGGGTACGACCACAATTGGAGACACGCAATCTGTGTGTTCAATTTCATAAATGAATTCGGCCTCCTTTAGCTTTTCTATCTCTTCTTTGATCTTCCTGGCAAATGTCTCATTATAAGTATATGGCCTTTGTCTGCTTGGTTTTGCATCATCTCTCATAGGTATGGTATGTTGACAGATTTCTGGATCAACACCCTTGAGATCCTTATAAGACCAAGCAAAGATATCTCGGTATTCTTTTAGTAAGCTTAACAAAAGCTCTTCTTCTTCTTCCATTAGTTCGTTTGCAATGTAGGCAGATCTAGACTCTTCTCCTGGTTCGGCCAAATCTTTTTTTTTTTTGCATTTTCAGGTCCTTCGTAAGACTCACCCTATTTTTGTAGTTCCCTAACAGGTTGTTTGATAATGATTTTTCAATTTTGGAGAGTATATTTCTTGTAATGGTATGGAACACTCATTACATCTTTACCTTTCTCCTCAATGGTTTCCATTTCAGTGGTATATATCTCCTTTAGAGTTTTCTTCAACTCTTGATACTTCCTCCTCCGTTCAACTCGTGTCATGGTTGAATCCTTGTCCTAGTATTTAGGTTTTGCTTGAGTTTCCTTTCTCATTTTTCTCAATGTTTTTGATATTTCCTGCTTTTCATTTAAAAGATATCTACCAGTGATTTTGTCTTTGGCACAATCATGTGCATCTATTTGCATCAAAAATTGTGCTCTACTAGAGACTGATGACATAGGTCTAGATTTCAAGTTTCTCGTATCTCTTTTTCTTCTATACCATTTTTGTCTTCTTGGTTTTTGGTTTGGAAAGTCAAAAAACTTTTCCTCCCCTCCTTTCATGAGTAGTTTAGCTCTTATATGTTCTTTTTCTGACCCCGAATCATTTGAGGTAGCTGAATGTTCTTCCAACTCATCAGTTGCATCATAGTAGAGGTCTAAAAAGACTTGTTGAGCTTTCATTAAGTCCTTGGATTCTTGAATTTTGTCTTCAATGTGAAAGGTTGAGATCATTTGTATGGGAATTATGTCATAGCCATCTTCATTGCAAAATTGAGTAGGCATAGACGTATTTACACATACATCCATTGTTGCTAAAATTTGAGTCCACTCAAATGGCTCAAACAAATGCTCGAGAAAGGGTTCAGGTACATAGGCTTCGTCTGTTCAATCCCTTTCTAAGATACACTCTTCTTGTTTTAAGCTCCCATTTTCTGAGGTTCTGCACATCCAAATAGGTGTGTCTTTGTTCAACCAAGATGGAAGCTTAGTTGCAGCCAAAGAGACTAAATAAAATTCTTCTATGGACGTTTTCATGACATCTCTATAAATGTGATCTTTTAGATAACCCTTGTTATTGATCTCACTTGCTTCAAGTACATGTATTTGTTTCCCCAATCATCCTGAATGAGTTGTACTTATTGCATGAAAGGTCTTCCCAAGATGATTTCATAATTGAGTTTCTTTCCAAAGTCCACTATTGCAAAAGTGTATTGATAATCAATCCCACAGGAATTAACTATTACCTTTTTAAGCAATTGTAAGCGTCTTTCAATGTGTCCATCATCAACCAATTGCAATTTCATTCAAGTTTATCTAATGGCTGGTTTTTCCCATGATTCCCATACTGCTTTCGTGGCTATGGCTATGTCTGCTCTACTATCCAATATTGCCATGGTTTCTATATCATTATATCTCACTAAAAGGGTTGTGTTTCTTTCTTCTCTTTGTAGTATTCTCCGACTTTGTTCATTGAGATGGATCTAATCTCTTTGTTATCCATTTCGTGTTTCAATTTTTCACAATTAGCCCTGTTATCCCCACCTTCTCTAGAGTTTTCTATAGACATTCCATAAATAATGGTCTAATTTTTAATAATTCTCTGAAAGTAAGAGTGCATTGAATGGGTGTAGACATGATTGAATGTATGTTGTCTACCTCTAGGGTCTGTTCTGCTCTTTTTATCTGAGTGGTTTTACACACTATGGATTCATCTTCGTTATCTCCCAAGTAAGAGAGTAGTGTTTTTAGAGTCATTGGTTTAGACATTCTTGAAGCTTCAGAGCTGCAATCCCCATACAAGGATTGTACATCCATGTCCATATTAGGAGGTAGATTGTCTAACCAAACTTCCTCTATAGGAGCTGACTTCAGAGTTAGGCTCCCATCATTAATCTCTCTAACTTTTTCCAATAAGTGTCCAAGCCAGTCTTGTTCTATGAATGGAATTCCATCTAAGGAATCTTCACTATAATGCACTATGAGTTCTGGCTCTTTAGTTTCAATGTGGGGTTCTACCACCACTTTGGATTTCTCTTTACTGGTTCCTACCACAAGCTCCTCACGTTTTTCCATACTCTCGAGCTTGGGTTTGGTTTTTCCAGCATCTCTTGAGTAATTCTTAATAGATTTTGATAAGCTTCAAGCTTAGCTACTTCCATATCTGGAGAAGGATAGTTTTTCCTTTTTTTTTCATGTTTTGGCCTGCTTTAAGTCCCGCTTGGTAAACTTCCAAGGCTGCATTAATTGGCTCAAAATTTTTGTCTACCAAAATTGATCCTTCAGATTTCACTGTGGTTTCCTTGATTTCACTTCCAGTTTCTTTCACTTTTTCTTGGAATAGTTTCTTGGCTTTCTCCTCGATTTCAGCCCTTTGTTTCTATTTTCTCATCTCATACCTTTTGCTTCTGCTTCTCTTGGTCTTTTGAGAGGAAATTTTAGTATTCTTCCAATCATCATAGGAGTTATGTTTCTTTTTCTTAGCCTAAGCTCTAGTGATTACCTTGATTGGAACAATAGGTTCACTCTCCGATGAGCTACTAGGTATCACTTGGACTACGCTCACTACTGTTTTACCCTTGTTTAAAGGATTTTTTGGACAATCTTCAGAGAAGTGTCCTCCCTTTTTGCAACATTGCATACAAAAAGCTTCAACTGGCTTAAGGTCCTTGTCAGGCTCTGGGCATTCATTTTTCCATTGATCGTCTACACCACAGTTATGACAGTTCCCAGTTCTTGGATTAATCATGGGTCTTACCATCGGAGGTCTAACACCTTGATTAGCTATATATTACATCGATGCAAGCTCTGGTGTAGTATAAGTTAGAGGTTCTTCCATTGATGGTGGATGTGAACTATACCACTCTCCTTCTAGAATTATTGTAGATAGACTAGGTTCAACATAGGGTGTAACAGGCACTAGTGCTTGTTCATCTATGACTCCATCTGAATGCATGTACTTTACATGTAGCACATTATGTCCAGGATATGGATGTTGTTGACCCAATACAAGTTGAGGTCTTTCCATACCCATCGGTGGTCTTTGAGTTGGGGCCATATTAGGCTGATATCTGTAAATGGATTGTCCTTGTGGCCTCATAGGCACGTATTGAACATTCCCATCATACTTTGGTCGGTAATAGCACTCATTGGTCTCATGGTTGGTCCATTTACCCTCAATTGCACACCATTTCTGTGGCCTAATTGGTTTTCCCTGTTGAGATATCCCTTGCCATGATCCACTCATAGGTGCTTTTTGCATGTTATTCATCATTTCATTTCCTTTTGAGCTTGTCTTCTATGGCTGTAAGCGGTGTTGCAATAGCCGTTCCCACTTGTGCTGGTTTGGTGGATGTTGTTTTCTCACTTTGGTTATCCTTAGAGACATCGTCTTCGTTGAAAATATCACAATTTAGCAGTCCCTCTAGAAATAATGATACTATTTTTTCTTCTATAGGTATTCTAGTTCTGGGCATCTTGTAATGTATTGCTTCATTCTAGTTGCACAATCCCTAACATATTCACCTTGTTTCTGTTTGAAGCTATAGATTTGAGCTACATTATTATGTTTGATCCCCGTTTTGGAACATGCAGCTACAAATCTTTGAGCTAATGTATTTAAGTCCATGATTGACCTCGGTGGAATATTTTGGAACCATGTCAGTGCTTTTTCTTCTAATGTCATTCCAAATCCCTCGAACTGAGTATGGAAGTCAAATATGTCTTCTGCTCTTAGCCCTTTCTTAAAGCTTGCTAAGTGGTCATATGGATCCTCAGATCTGCTGTATTTTTTAATCCATATTTGAAAATCAACTAGCCTGACACTGTTAAGTATGGAGCCTGATTTACCCCTTGTAATTTTCTGTGGTAAAAATGCACATTTGTAAGGCCCCCATTATGAGGAGAAGCCATCGTGCGTGAAGAAAAATAACTCGCCGGAAAATAAAATCACTCGACAGAAACCAAAATTCTCACGGCCACTCGAGATTGGCTTCGCTAGAATATTCCTTTTTGCCGGAATATTATGGCTGGCCAATGGTCGGAAAAGGACCGGTGGTTGGCCGGTGGCACATCAATTTCATGTGGTCGAAGATCATCAGTTGAACGAAGTAGTTATTCTGGGAGTGCCGTGGATGCACACTTATCAGGCAACACAAACTGACAGGAAAACACTTTACGCATCGAACATGAGGGCCAATCTTTAGCCACGCCATTCGTACAAACGGACTATGAATGGGAACCTCTACCTTCGCCCCATGCGCCAGCTCAACAATCATCCACCACCATGGTTATGAAAATATGGGTTAAGAAATCAATCATGGAAACTAAGCCCAGGCAATTGTGGATACCTAAACGCCAAATCAAAACACATAAACCTACATTGCTTACAAAAAAATTACACCATCACGAATTGCCCACTGCTGTTGTCAAACGGCCTAAACCGATGGACCACTCTCTTCGACATCAAACCATACTCAAAAGGGTATGGAAATCGAAACAACATCGCCTTCACGATGCCTCTTCTAGTGGATCCACACCTAGGGAATTTCAATGGAAACCCAAAAAATGCCAACAACCGACACCATCGGCAACATCAAAACTTTTGCAGTTCACAGTCAAACACAGAGCATGCCTACTATAATTACTATTTTTTGGACCATGCAGCTTCCAAGGAACCTCGCCACCAGCAGCCACTGAACATATTGTTCAGCACCTATCTCTTGCACAGCAATTTGTTTTCCCATGCATATCCTCCATGAGCATCATAGAGCCACACTATACGGCTATGCATAGACACGTGCTTTATTCCCATGCACTCTGACACATGCTCGTCGTGGACGACTCACTTTAGGAAGGGGGGGAAAGCGGTTGGAGTACCACTTGTATATACCATTATATCATCCTATTTCTTTTCTTTTCTTTTCGTGTCCTTTCTTTCCCGTTCCCTTAAAAAACACAAGTTTTTCGAAGCCTGACAGACTCTTAGTTGGCATAATCATTAGCCATACCGTCACAATCTAATACCAGAATAAGAGTATGTATATAAGGGAGGTGACACTAATATTGGCTAATTTTTGGCCGACTAATAATCATTGTAAATAATTTTCTTTTACAAAAACGCAAAAAATGACAGGTAATCAATAAAAAATTGATAAGTCGTGCCAGGAAAGTCAGAATTGACTTTTGAAAGCAAACACCAAAACTTCAAAGCAAGGACTACAAACATGGAAAATATGGAAAAATTCAACACAAAATGAATTTTGGACCCACTTCTGGAGGATCAAAACTGTAGATTGGACGCCATTTGTAAAGCGAGTGTCAGAATGACGAACGGTTCGAACCGCAGGTGATGTGCCCAAAAAGATATGAGCAATTAAGTTAAGTATAAATGGGGCATTCTGGGTAGACGGGGATCATATAGTCAAAAAAGGGCAGCATAAGTTCATTTGCATTCAGAGAGAGAGAGAGAGCCACAAGAGCATAGGGTTTTCGGAATTGCTTCTGCTTGTTGCGACCACCTTGGTCAATCTCACTACACCAAATTTGACAGGTATGATCATTAACCTTGCAAGAGCATGTGTGTGTGACCCATACTGCATCAACAGTACCAAAACAACAAATAGAAGTAGTACAAGGTCACAAAATTGGCAAACTCACAGGGCCAATGTGGGAGTCCAAAACCCATCAAAAATAAGAAAAAGTTCATGAGTAGACCCCAACTACATGGCAGAATCAGCCAAGCTAAGAACAGTAGGAAAAGGTGCTGGAACATGGATCGCGATCCATGTTCCCGAAACCCTAACATCAAGGAAACTTCTACATGAGCAACTATAGACGCCCAAGAACAAAACCCCATGATTTTTTTTGCAAAAAGCTTCCCAACATGGATCGCGATCCATGTACCTTTTTGCCAAAATCAGGATCAAAGAGGTTTACTAGCTGGACAATGTACAAATAGTACTCGGGTTGCAAAATGATCACAAAAAATGCTCCAAAGATCATCAGATCCACTTGGATTGCTACAGTCAGTTTGTAAATGGTCTTTTGGTCAAAAGTACTGCTAAAGTAATTTTAGAAACTTCAAACTTTCCTCGAAGTCTATCAACAAGCAATTGTAACCTAAGAATGGTGATGGGATCAAAACCAAGCAAACGTATACTTGCAAAATGGTGAAACTTGCAAGATTCAGTTTTCCTTCCCAAAAGAATTCAAAGTCTGGAGAAACTTGCCAGGGAACCAAGCAAAGCTATGAACTACATACCCCAACCATCAAAAATCAATGCAAGGAGAGATTTCAGGCAAAACATGACTCCAAAAGTGGTGGCCAGAAACAGATTTGGTCAAAACGGAAAAAATATGGCCATAAACTAAGCAATGGGGCAAACTATGGAAAAACATGTCCAAAGTTGAAAAGATTTCACCAGTGTACTAGGAAAACCTATAGGAACCAATGTGCACAAGAACTGTATTCAAATGCTTTCAAACATGGATCGCGATCCATGTACCTTTTTGGCCAACATAAGTAAGACCCATGCCATTTGATTCAGTATGGTCAAGAAAGCCAAGCCATGAAGTGTCAAGCCATTTGAATCCCAAAAATCCACTTTCAAAAGCCAAAATCTCTGAATCTATACATGATTTCCAAAATTTAGCTCAGGTGTCAAACCATTGATCCAAATCCCAAGCTTTTTGGACCAAGTCATAATCAAGATGAACCCTACCAAATGGTATCAACAGATTTTCAAAATATTGCCCAACATGGATCGCGATCCATGTACCTTTAGCTCTAAATCCAGAGAAAATTGCTCAGTAGCATCCCCTCATGCCCAGGGACAACTTCCCAAAGTAAGAATTTTAAAATGCTTTCCAACATGGATCGCGATCCATGTTTCTTTTTGCCAAAATCTATCTGTATCATTACAGTTTTGTGCCTATAGTAATCCTAGGTGCACTGGTGAAATTTGGTCAGATTTGGAGTAGTTTTGACAGAGTTAAGCTCACTTTTTTATTTTATGGTCAAGTTTACACTTTCCGACAATTTTGATCAATGGCTAAAACCTGATTTCACTTGCAAATTGGCAACAGCATGCCTTGAAGGAAAGCACAGAGGGAGTGGCATGTGGCACCCTATGAGATAACCGATATCTCATCCAATGAGAAAGCTCACCTCACCGAACAAGTACTTGAAGAAATTTCGGCAAACATTTTCATTGGAAAGTTCCACGTAGACTGAGAAATTGTAAAGGCCACCATCTTTCCCCAGGAAATGTAGACTTTGCACCAGAAACTAGAAGTGCAAGCAGGGGTTAGGTGTTTACAGCTTGACAATTTCTTAAGACTGCCCCTTGGGGAACGGATTGTAGACAGGCTCACGAGCTCATAAGCACAATTCAATACAATGGGGACGCAACTCTGACAGACAAGGACGGGACAGTCGTTAAGGTAAAAATTACAGCTGAAATCATCAATGAAGCCCTCCATCTGTCGTAAGAGACGCACAATCTCTTGCAGAAAACGAAGGCAATGAAAAATGATAAGGCCTTTTTGAAGCAACACGATCACAAGCTGACATATCAGGACCTGATCTACTAAAAAATGGAACTGCCATTGTGTCTTATATTACAGCATTTTAAGGTGCAGAAGCCACCCAAATATACTGAACCCTTGTTGCATATGGCAGTGGTGATGGCGATGGGTTTGGCTGAAGGCAAGGTGGTCAGTTGCGACTTTGGCAACTACCTTCAATTGTGGAAGCAAACCTAAAGGGCGGTCAAATAAGTAAAGCTTACATGAATGGAGGACCCATGCTCACACGAATAGCCTATTAATCATTGGGCATGATTGACGATCTACCACGTGCCCAAGCGCAGATAGACTTTATCCACAGGTCCAAAAGAGCCGTGAGACCAGTGGTAGGACCTTCTACAAGACCAAATGTTGGAGTCAAACAAACTAGGCAAAGTGCACCTCTAAGGGATTCGAATAGTGAGAAAACAGAGTCGGATGATCGGAGTAGCCAGGAGGAGGGATCCCACCCACGAGATACTCCTTCTGAGTACTCGTCTTCGGAGGAAGAGAAGGATACCCCATACACCCTGGGATATACTCGATTAAAGAAAAAGGCTACACATTTGGCAGAGGCTATCCCCATCACTCATGCCAGGAGGACAATGGAAGAGGCACGAGCATTGAGGGAAAAGCTCCGCCAACAAAAGAAAGATCACCAGCAAACCCAAGAGACAGAAGCGGATGACGAGAAAGAAGATGATGCAGTCAAGGATACTCCGCTGATATGTAGGCAAACAGAGGCCTTGGAAAGGATCAGGCAACAAAAGAGGAAGGAAGCTGTAGAGAAACGGGAAATTTCCAGTGCCATGCGACTACGAATTCACAATGAGCTCAAGCGAAATATGGAGTAGAGGCAGCAAGAAGAATCAAAGAAGCAACACGTCAATGATTTAGAATCATCTGACGAATCTGAAAAAAGTAAAAAGGAGAAAAGTCTCTCGCAAGGAGAGGGACAACGCTGGACACAGGAGCGACAAGACCAAGACCTCGGTTCCCCAAAGGATGCTGAGACAGTTTCAGAGAGGTCAGAACAAGAGAAAGGGGAAAGTGCAGGACAGTCTGAGCAAAGAGTCAACAAAATTTAGGAGGTTTTTTCCCCCGAGCATTGTATATACACCCATCACTCTAGGGCTATCTATCTTTCCATTGCACACAAAGTAACACTCTCTATTGTGTGCCTTGAGCTTCCTTCGTCTTCTCCAAGTTGTGTGAGTTTCTCTGCAACCCTAATTCCAACAATTGGTATCAAAGCAGGTTGCATCCTCTCGGGCTTAGTCGCCAGCTGCTCTAGCACACGCCTGCTCACTTTATTCGATTTTAGTGAGCTTTGGCGAGCGTTCGCACGTCGATAAATATTTGATTTAAGCTCATTTCGGCCTTCGTTTCCACTATAGGCAGGTCTGCATATGCAATTTTGTCATTTTGTGTAGAATTTCTGTCAGTGCCGTTTTCTGCATAACAGGTGCCTTAGAGTCTTCTACGGTTTGTGCTATATAGCACGTGTTGTTCCTCCTCTGTTTCTCCTATTTTTGGGCAATTTTCACATCAGGTACCGCATTTACCATGGCTGACAACAACAACCCAGATGTGTTCAAGATGTTTGCTGCTGAGGACAGGTTGGATGGTGACAATTACCCTATGTGGGCTTATATGATGCAATACGTTCTTGTGTCAAAGGGCATGTAGAATATTGTGCAGGGCATTGATGTACGTCCTGGTTCTGAGGATGCAAGCGATGTTGAGGATGTTGCAGGTCTGCTGCAAAAATTGCTGCTATTAGAGTTGTTTTGCCTATGACAGAACAAGCTCGTTGGGATGTAAAGGATGCGCAGGCTCATGCATTGATTGTATTGTCTATGAAGCGCACCATTGTTCCTCACATCCGTTCAGCAAAATCTGCAAAACAGGCTTGGGATATTTTGGCTGGTCTTTATGCAAGTCGTAATGAGGCTAATATTGCTTTCCTACGTAAAGAGTTGGAGTCAAAGATTATGCATGAGGAAGATGATATGGACACTTTCCTTGCTAGTGTCAAGGATATCAATGAGCAACTTATTTTTGTAGGTGAAGTCATTTCAGACAATTCCCTTGTGCAAACTATTCTTGATGCCTTACCAGACTTTTGCTAGTACTTGGAGACTGATGACCCAAGGAAATCCTGAAGTTGTCAAGTTTGATGCATTATGCACATTGCTGTTGCAAGAGTCGCTTTCCAGAAAAAACAGGGCTAGACAGCGTGCAATTGAACAGGCTTTTATTGCTTCTCAAATAAAGGGTGGTAATAGCAATGCAACCACTTCTTATGGTTCTGCTGCGAGTGAAAAAATTGTTCCTAATGCTTCTGCTGGCAGCACTTCGTCTGGCAATTCTGGTGATAAGGGCAAAAAGAAAATGCGTTGCCATTATTGTAAAGCTAATGATCACTTGATCAAGTCGTGTCCTAAGTTGAAGTCCAAAGAGGCTAAGAAGAAAGAGGGTGGTTCCACTACAAATGCTGGTTCCACTATAAATGCAGCCATTGTCGAGTCTTCTGTGAAAGGAGGCTATGTTGCTGATGTTGATGTAGAATGGGCTTTTAGCGCAGAGTGCACTTACAATCCTACTGTCCATGATGCATGCTTGTCCGTTGCTGTAGGTTCACATGTGTGGTATTTTGAAAGTGGTTCTACAAAGCACATTACCTCACATCATGAATTGTTTACCTCGCTCGAGTCTGTCCCTCATGGCAATTCAGTCACTCGTGCCAACAATGCCTCTTATCCGGTTCAGGGAGTTGGAAAGATTGCGCTTACTGCTGCAAATGGCAATTCTTTCACACTTGTTGATACACTTTATGTACCTGGGATCGAGAAGAATCTTTTGTCTGTATCTGCACTTGCTAGACTTGGACTTGTAGTCAAATTTGTGGATGACAGATGTACAGTTCATGATCTCAGTTTTGGTGATGAAATTGTTGCATCTGGCCTTTTGTGCCGTGGGCTGTATAAGCTCACTTTGTATGACAAGTGTGGACAAAATTTGGCAAATGTTGTTGCAGATTCAAGGGCTATTTCAGATGCAAAACTTTGGCATGCACGTTTTGGTCATCTGAATTTTGCCAGTTTGCTGCGTTTGCAGAAATTTGATATGGTTGCTTCTTTGCTGCCTCTTGAAGCACCTGTCAAACATGTTTGTGAAGGCTGCATTTTGGGTAAGATGCAGCATTCTAAGTTTCCAAAGGATGGGTCAGTTCGGGCCACATGCAGGTTGCAGCTTGTGCATAGTGATGTTTGTGGACCCATGCAAACTCCGTCCTTGGGAAGTTACCTGTACTTCGTGACTTTCAGTGATGATTACTCCAGGGCATGCATGGGTATTTTTTGCTAAAAGCGAAGTCTGAAGTTTTTATGTGCTTCAAACAATTTCTGGCTATGGTTGAAATGTCTCGAAATGTACTATGGGCACCCTCCGTTCCGATCGAGGGGGGGAGTATATGTCTCATGAATTTAATGCATTTCTGGCTAGTCGTGGGATAAAACACCGATGTACAGTGCCTTATACACCTCAACAAAATGGTGTTGCTGAGAGGAAAAACACGTGACTGACGGAAATGGCACGATGTATGGTCAAAAGTCAAGCTTTGCCACATTCTTTTGGGCTTGAGGCCATCATGTGTGCCACTTATGTACTTAACAGGTGTCCTATGAAAGCTTTACAGTCTATTACTCCATATGAAGCATGGCATGATAGAAAACCTTCTATTGAGCACATGCGTGTTTTTGGATGTTTGGCATATGCTTTGGTACCACAAACACAGCGCAAAAAATTGGATGATAAGGCTATCAAAATTATTTTTGTTGGTTATAGTGCTGAAATAAAAGGCTTCAGGTTATATCATCCGCAAACAAAGCGTATTCTGGTTTCACAGGATGTAGTGTTTGTGGAAGATTCTGTTCAGCCCTTGCTGTCATGTACCAGCTCACATGACATTTATGACACTTTGTTGCCTCTTTTTAGTGTTGGAAATACGAATGTAATTTCCAATGAGGCAAATGTACAGACTATGGGGGTTTCTGAAAATGTTAGAGATCAGCCTATTACTGATGCAGATGTACATAATGTACTTGATGAGGAAAGGGATGAAAATGAACAGGCTAGAGAATTACAGAGATCAGGTTTTTTACTCTAGAGGTCATGGAAACAATAGAGGTAGAAGAGAAAACTATGGTCGTGGAAACCAACAAAGTCAAAGTTACAATGATTACAGCCATAGAGGCAAGGGGAGAGCCCAACCTCGTGTGTATGCCAAAATGGCTGGTGCACACTTTGCGTGATAGTAAATTGGATGCACCTTTGTCTAGTCGTACTCGTTCAGGCTCTCGCCATGCATCTTATGCATCAACTTGTTATGCTTTGGTTGTGTCTAGGTTACATGATGTTGAGGAGCCTCTGTCTTTTGATGAAGCACAGAATTCAGAAAATTGGATGGCTGCCATGCAATCAGAATATGATGCACTTATAGAAAATGACACATGGACTTTATGTGATTTTCCTTCTGGCAAAAAGGCCATTGGTACGAAGTGGGTTTACAAGTTGAAACGCAAGCCGGATGGTGAGATTGATCGCCATAAGGCTTGACTTGTTGCAAAGGGTTATGCACAACAAAAAGGCATAGATTATGAAGAGACTTTTGCTCCCACTTATCGTATGACTACTGTGCATTTTCTATGTGCATTGGCAGCTCATTTTGGTTGGGATGTACATCTATTAGACATTGTTACTGCTTTCTTGAATGGTGACATATTTGAGGAAGTTTATGTAATGCAGCCTCGCGGTTTTGTCATAAAATGACAAGAGGACAAAGTGTGCAGATGTAAGAAGGCTTTGTATGGGCTGAAGCAATCTCCTCATGCTTGGTATGAGAAAGCTGGCACTCATTTGGTTAAACGAGGCTTTCGTAACAGTCCAACAGAAAGCACATTGTATGTAAAGCGTTGTCGTGCTGCGACATGTACATAGTCGGAACACATGCTACAAGAGTTATCTTGTAACTTTTTAGATACATAATTATATTTCCTATAATGTACATATGCATATGTAAGTATAAAAATAAGCTTTCTATCTCATCTTATTATTTATCTCAAGGGTAATGTATTCTTACTTTACCATCAAAAAATACTATGGGAAAAGTGTCAATAGCTCCGCCTCTTTAACTTGGGGCAAAAAGCATTGATTCTTTATTTCTACTATTTCATTATCATCTCACACCCTAGCTAGATCCTATATCTAGGATAAACTCCAATATATATATATTCTATGTATTTTTTATACTTTTCTTATATTTCTTTTTAAATAGCTACTAGGAGAGAATCAAATCCTAGTGGGACACTAGGTGGCATGATTTCAAAGATACACTTATTTTAATGCATTATTGCAAGCATGGTTACAAAACTTTGTCAAGGAGAAATGTCATGATTTCATATGGCATGAGGTGTCCTTGGGAATTAAATGAAAGTCAAGGCTAAGGAGACCACATGAAGACTTTTGCTGCCATAAATGGACCCTATTTTGATGAATTTTTTACACAAGGTTCCAATCCGAATTGGAGAATGATTTTAAAATGAAAATCGTAGCTAATGCGCTGAAGTTTTTGCCCATATTTTTATTTTTTTATTTGGAGCTACGGTTGAGGAGATATGATCAAAATACTGGACCCCAGTCTGCCCACATCATGCAGGGACAGCTCATTTCCAACTTTTCCAATTCCTGTTCACACTGGCTCCTCTCTTCTTGTGTAAACCCTTGTGGGTTCCCTTCACCTATAAAAGGGGACCTCTTCTTCCTTGGAAGGAACTCAAGCATTCAAGCCATTGATGAGAGGAATTCTTGAGGGAGTGAGTAGTAATGCTTAATTGTACTTAGCCCCATTAACATAAGCCCAAGCCTACACTTTCTCCTAGAGGAAAACTAGCCATTCTTGTACGCCATCCTTGGAGGATCAACTCTAATCAAAGAAGGTGTTGTACTTGGCGTATCAATCAAAGTGGAATTATCCACTCTTCTTCTCTCTCCCATCAATAATGGTGCCGAAGGGTTTCAAGTAAGATGTGTTCTACATTGATGTTTTCTTGATTTCTTGTTGTTTTCATTTTCATCTCTAATCCAACATATATATATGTATCTAATCTCATCTCCTTAACCAAACCTATCTCTCTCATTCTTAGTAATTCATCCTCTCTGCAAATTCTAGGTTCTCTTTTCTACAGGTACATCTCTCCCCGCAGTATCCTTATTGCCTACGGGCAAGAATAGGGCTTGGGAGGGAAACTTCTCATCTCTTCACTTCTCTCATATCTACATTTCTCACATACTATCCTAGATGAATAACCCACATGATGATCATTTCTATCGCTTTCACTCTGTACAATCTATTAGAATTAACGTATGGATTAGCCGTAAAATACACTTTCAACAACGTATAGTGTTTCTCTTTGGCCCCGAAAGGCTCAATGAAATACTTCTATCACCGGATCCCATCATACTACCTCTCATAGACTATAATTTTTCTTTTGATGTAAGCGTAGTTATCTTGCTATGAACCAAGAGGATTTGTACACACAATTAATCCCAATCACTAGACAAAATATATATATTATGGTAAGCACAAAACTACAATTCCAAAGAACAATTCGTAGCCTATTTGGTCAGCCAAGATTGAATGCCATTAACTCATCCATTAACCCTTTCATATTACCCATGATACGATATGACCATAGCCTTGATGTTTTCATCTTCGTATTGTTTTGACATTCTCTTTTGCGTTCTTTCTTTGTGTGTGTGAATGCAAGAGAGAAAGAGTGAGTCTTCTTTGATTGCACTTCTTTCCAAGCCCTAGTCTTCATGGCATCTATGGTTTAACTCCTTCATATAGTTTTTGTTGAGTTCTCTCACAAACTCTCACAGCCATAAGCCCGGTGCTTTCCTGGCAAGACCGCAAATTTCTCGACAGCGCGAGGGTGATGTACTTCTCATTGTGGTTCTTTATGTCAATGATTTGCTGATCACTGGACCAAATGAGAGACATATTGCTGAATTTAAGGCTGATTTGAATGCTACTTTCAAGATGAAAGATTTGGGGTTGTTGCATCATTCCTTGGGTATAAAGTATAAGCAGTGTGATGGTGGTATTTCCTTGTGTCAGAAAAGTTACATAGAGACATTGCTATGTAATTTTGGACTTGAGGATTGCAAACCTATTGCCACTCCCATGGAAACAGGTTTGAAGTTGAGTCTACATGATGCTGGCGATCATGCTGATGTCACTCTTTACCAAAATACTCCTGGCTACGTCATTTATGTATGCAACATGAGGCCAGATATTCAATTTGCAGTCTCACAGGTCAACATATTAATGTATAGCCCAGGGTCTAAGCATTGGGAGGCTGTCAAGAGTATTTTCTGCTACCTTAGTGGCACTTTACATCTTGGCTTGTTTTATCCCAAGGGGGAATCATTGCCGCCAAACTTACATGCTTTTTCGGACTCAGATTCGGCTGGTTGTTTTGACACACGAGTGTCCACAAGTGGTTTTTGTTTCATGCTTGGCAGTTCATGTATATCATGGTTCAGCAAGAAGCAACCTACTGTGGCCACTTCGAGTTGTGAGGCTGAGTACAGGGCAGTTTTCACAGCTACGGTTGAGTGTGTATGGCTCAGACGCCTTATGGCTGATTTGGGTGTTGGACAGGACACTGCCATCACTAACTACACTGACAGTCAGAGCGCATTGGCACTTGCGAGGAACCCAGTTTTTCATGCTCGCACAAAGCACATTGAGGTGCATTACCACTATGTCAGGGAGAGGCTCTCAGCAGGAGAGATCAACTTGGCTTATGTGCCAACACAGGACAACCTTGTAGATCTTTTCACAAAGGAATTTTCTCGTGAGAAGCTTGAAGCTTTCCGCAAAGCTTTGGGATTACTCCCCTTTGTGGACTGATCATGTCCTCAGGGCATGGAACTTCCCTTTACTCATGTGCCAGCTCTCATTCACCGCATCACTCCAGGGGGGATTTGTTACCATATACATGCGGTAGTGATGTGTGTGAACACACTAGGACCATTGGGGCATTGTTTCCCTCTTTAGGAGGTTTTTTCCCCTGAGCATTGTATATACGTCCATCGCTCTAGGGCTATCTATCTTTCCATTGCACACTAAGTAACACTCTCTATTGTGTGCCTTGAGCTTCGTTTGTCTTCTCCAAGCTGTGTGTGTTTCTCTGCAACCCTAATTCCAACAAAAACTATTGGTTAAAGACTTCACCCATAACAACTTGGTACAATTGGTTTCAAAGGGTGACAACATCGTTCCAAAAGGTATGATCTACCGAAGGAAGGGGGGAGTTTCTAGTGACATCCATCATTCACTTGCTTCCCTCTCAACCTTCCTCTCTAACCTCTCAATCTCCAATCCTAGCGAATGGATATATAAAGCCTTATACTCACAAAAACAAGATAAAAAAGTAAAAGAGCAAGAGCCACCCAACAATAATGTGGAAACTTACAAGTTCTATACGTAACACAAAATCATAAAAACACATTATGAACAAGAACACGACCCTTGTAATATTTTCACTCTAACCATCATCTATCTATGTGTACAGATATGGCTAGTATGCTAGAGTCATCCACTCCTGCCTTGGGTGAGAGGTACCCTTGTTACTTTTCACAAGTGTTTCACATGGTCTTTCTGGTGCTTGCCTGTGAATGAGATTTGGTAGGTACGCTAGCATGTGAGAGTAATTTTGAGGAGTTAGAATGGCTGATACGTCTCTTGACCACGACTGATCCATACTTAGTAGAGAGTGTCTCTCCCATTGCACAAGCTTATCCTTTTGACCAGAAATTCAAAGAGGCGGGGAAGAGCATCTCTTTCCTTACCTATGATGGCACCTTTGGTGCTACGGACAAAGTATCGGCCTTTATCCAACAGTTTGATGCGATGTTTGGAGATGAGGGCTTCACGGAGTCCTCTAAGCTACGCCATGTAGCTATGCACTTTCAAAAGTCCACCAGGCAATGGTGGTCTAGCCTACGAGCCAACGGTGAAGCCCCACAAACATGGAAAGCTTTAAGAGCTTCCATTATGAAGCAGTTTTTGGCCACCGATGCCAAAGAAAAAGTACTCATCGAATGGCGAAGCTTAAAGCTCTCTCCCTATGAATCCATCCACAAATATGTAGACAAGTTTTGGGACTTATAACTCAAAGCCACTGTCTTCAAAAATTTGGATTTTGGAGAGCAAAAGCAACAATTTTGTGTGGGCTTAACCGAAGAAATGGCGGAGTATGTCAACTCCCAAAGGCCACGTACCATATCGGCGGTAATACACCATACTATGGTGGCCTCTCAAATCAATTTCCAAACGGGGGCTAAAAGAAATAATAAGCCCATGAAAAACAAGGGTTCCAACGAGCCTAAGGGAAGGACAATGTCCAAAAGTCTCCTAAGGGCAACTCCAACAAAGCTAAAGAGAAGGGAGTTTACAAAGGTAAAAACAAACTCTCTCTTGAAGAGCTTGAGCGTTATCGCAAGGATAACCGGTGTTTCAAGTGCGTCGAACAAGGGCATGCGTACTACGCTTGTCCCCAAAAGAACAACCGCCAAGATCCTCCTAGAGCTTCCTTGGTTGAAATCCAAGAGGAGGAGACTCACCAAACTCACCACAAAGGATCTCCTCTATGCCATGCTTGGGGAAAGGTAAGAGAACGTGATGCTTTTATTCTCTTTGACCCTGGTTCTACTCACAATTTTATATCTATAGAGTTGGCCACCAAGCTAGGCATACAAGCCTACGAGATGGGAGATGTCCTACCCGCAGACAGTGCTTTCAAGGAGCAAGAAGCTTCAGTCACTCCCTTAATCGGGAAATTGAGGCTTCATGGTCAAGGCTATGTGGACAAAGAGGACTTCTTTATCTCTCCTCTCAAGCATGAGAATGTAATCCTAGGGGCACCATGGTTTGACCGCTTGGCTGCCAATGTTAAATTTCCTGAAAGGAGAATCTCCTTTAAGTTCAGGGAAAAGGACATGTATATAGATGCTAAGGAAATGGGTAACACTATCCCCATTGTACATACACCAGCTTTCAACAAGTCAATAAAGAGCTCTATTTCCGTGCACATGATTTTTGTTAAAGATTCTCAAAATGAACCTAATGGTTTAGCAAAAGAAAATAAAAGCAACCAAAAGGAATTAGAGTTATCCAATTTTCTCAAGGGGTTTCAAGATGTTTTTATTGACGACATCCCTTGTGAGTTACCTCCTAAACGAGGTAATGATGACCATGCAATTGAACTTCTTCCAGGAAGTTCACCGCCTAACAAACCTCCTTATAGAGTTTCTCAAGCTCAACAAGAGGAGATTATGCGGCAAGTGCATGAGTTAGTTGAGAAGGGCATGGTTAGGCCTAGCTCATCTCCATTTTGCTCACCTGTGCTATTAGTGCAAAAGAAAGACGGCACATATCAAATGTGTGTCGACTATAGAGCACTAAATAGGATCACTATCAAGAATAGGTTTCCCGTTCCACGGGTAGAAGACCTATTTGATAAGCTACAAGGATCGATCTACTTCAGTAGGATTGACCTAAAAAGTGGCTATCATCAAATAAGGATAGTTGATCAAGACATTGGAAAGACCGCATTTCACACCACATTTGGTCTTTGCGAATACATTGTCATGCCTTTTGGCTTGACCAATGCACCAGCCACATTCAACCGCTTGATGGAGAAGCTGTTTAGGCCTCATCGAACCTTCACTGGAGTGTTCTTTGATGATATTATCATCTACTCTAATTCATTAGACGAACACAAGCAACACCTCCAGGTAATATTTCAAGTTTTAAGAGAGAATAAACTTTATGTTAGTCGAAAGAAAAGTGATTTTTTCTTGCAAGAGATTTAGTATTTAGGTCACATTATCTCTCAAGATGGCATCCAAATGGATCCATCAAAGTTGGAGGTAATAAAAGGATGGCCTAAACCAAAGAATCTTCATGAACTAAGAAGCTTTATAGGTATGTGTGCATACTATAGACGCTTCATAGAAAAGTTCTCACAAATTGCGGGACCATTACATGACCTAATAAAGAAAAGCGTTAGGTATACATGGTCTGCTAAGGAGAATAATGCTTTCGAAAAGCTTAACACTAGGTTGGTAACCTAACAGGACATAAAAGTGTCCTTTCAGGGTTTTGAAAAAAACCTCCAAAACCATAGTAGATCCACTCATTTTGTAAAATCCTTTCATGAGGTTATAGTTCAAGGCCTCCTACACATGGAAAAAATAAGAAACTTGTAAAATTTCTCATCTTTTGGTCACACCAAGCCTCCAAATTTGATGGACCAGTACATTTTCATCAAAACAGTCATTTCTTACGTTTTGTTGCATAAAAATAAGATTAGGGATTTTTGTAGGACTTGAGATAAATTCCCTAGTTAACTTCAATGGGTTGGTGATCAGAATATATGATTGCTTCTCACTCACTATTTTTTGTTTTGCCAAAAGAAATAGGTACAAAAAAGTTGAATTTTTACCATTCTGCAAACCTATCATCAAAGTTTCTATAGCCATGCTCAATACAAATAATATATGCATGTTTTCTTAGTTCCCTATTGTCCTTTAGGTTCATAATGAGCCATGGAGCATGTCAAAAGAATAATACATCTCTTACCAAGGGGAATCTTGGGGGCAAAGATGAAGTGATAAATACAGCAAACATGAAAAAACTGGGTTCAACATTATGAGTTGTAGAATCCCATAGAAACTATTCAATATCTAGCCAAATTTGATCCTTATGATTAGATATGGTTACTACCTACAAAATGCATGTAGTTGTCACAAGAAACTAACAATATTGAAAAAGCTATACTTGATATACTAGAATGTTTCGTTTTCTTCTATAATTGAAAAAATCAACCATCGTTGTCTACTATGCAAAATAGGGTATTAGGTGCCCCAAAACTCAAGGAATATTAGCTTTATGTTACAATATGCGACATAGAGAATCAAAATTGCATTTGGATATCATGAAAGCCACCAAAAAAATCATAGAAGAGCTAAAATTCGCTAAAAAAAAGGATTTGACAATTTTTGTAATTTAGTCATAACTTACAACTTTAACATCTATTTCTCCCTAGAAGCATCAGGACATGTTGAGGACTACTAAAGATAGTTCTCTAGCATTATAGACCTCACAAACATGAATTCCAGAGTGGTATAGTTGCAAAAAGTTGAAAAAAGCCAAAAATAGGACCCGTTTTTTCACACAGTTTAGGTTGTGAAATGTTGTGCAAGAACAAGGTTAAAGATGGAATTGATATTCCAAAAAAATGTCGAGTTTTTTTCAGCTCATGAGAAAACTTTGTAGACAGATAGAACCTCCAAATCCATTTTGAAACTCTTGACATAATTCAAGGAAAATGGTCACTTCACAGGACATAAAAGTGTCCCATTACCAACCTAGTGTTAAAGAAAAGCTTATCTCTCAACCTGTGCTTACACTACTGGACCTCTCAAAACCATTTGAGGTCCAATGTGATGCTTGTGGTGATTGCCTTGGAGCTGTTTTGCTTCAAGAAGGGCACGCCATAGGCTATGAAAGTCGAAGGCTCGACCCTGTTGAGCAAGCTCTAGGCATATATAAAAAGGAACTCCTTGCAGTTTTACATGCCTTAGACTCATGGAAGCACTATTTATTGGGGACTCCTTTCATTCTGCGAACGGATCACCAAAGTCTTAAGTACTTCTTGACGCAGACCAAGCTCTCCGACAAACAAATGAGGTGGGAAAATTTCCTTTCGCAATTTCATTTTCATATTGCTCACATTGTTGGAAAGCATAATCAAGTAGCTGATGCACTCTCAAGACGGCCGAGAGTGAATGCGGTTTCCATAGCAACTCACAATGATCTATCTTCAATGATAGATGAGTATGCTATTGATCCCGATTTTAGAGATGTGATTTCAGCCCTTGCATTAGGGAAGAAAGAAGAACCATTTACTTTACAAGATGGTTATCTTCTCCACGGCAATAGACTATGTGTTACTAACTCACTATGTGAGAAAGTAATGTATGAATCACATGCTCCACCTTATGCGGGGCATAGAGGGATTCAGTCTACCTTAAAGGGAATTGAAACATATTTCTATTGGCCTACCATGAAAGTGAACATACAAGAGTATGTTTCTAAATGTGTGGTATGCCAAAAGACAAAATTTGATAGAGGGAAGCAACTTGGATTGCTTCAAAATTTGCCAATCCCTAATTCACCATGGGAGAGCATATCCATGGATTCTATCTTTGGATTGCCTAAGTCTATCCATGGGAATACGGGAATATGGACAATAGTAGACAGGTTCAATAAACAAGCTCATTTTATACCTGTCAAAAAGACTATCAAAGCCCATCAAATGGCAACCCTGTTCATTTCACAAATTTTCAAGTACCATGGCTTGCCAATGTCCATAGTGTCGGATAGAGATCCTAGAATGACCAGTAATTTCTGGAAGGGTCTCTTTGATAATTTAGGGACAAGGCTAAACTTCTCTTTGGCCTATCATCCGCAAACGGATGGCCAAAGTGAAATAGCTAACCTAACAATTCTCGAGATTCTACTAAAAGCCTATGTAACAGAAGTAGATCAAAGATCCCAATGGGAGAAGTACTTACCCTTAGTGGAGTATGCTTACAATAACACTGTACATACTTCCACGGGAAAAGCACCTTTCGAGGTAATTGAGGGAAGATAAAAAAGCCCCTTGCTACTTAAGGTACATGGGAAGATCTTCGCTGCAGATGAGTATAGCCGAGACCTACAAGAATCTTTTCAAAAGATTAAGGATGCTATCTCTATCTCACAGCAAAGGCAAAAGGCTGCTGCTGACAAGCACAGAAGAGCTCAAACCTTTAAAGAAAATGATTGGGTCTTATTAAAGTTTCCCAAGGCTTGATTAAGGCACACGACGGGCAAGAATCCTACGGGACACCAAAAGTACTATGCTAAACTAGCAAAAAGGTATTATGGTCCCTTCCAGATTCTTAGGCCAATCAATGCGATGGCCTATCAACTCAAGTTGCCCAATCATTGGCTCATACACAATGCTTTCCATGTGAGCCTATTAAAGCCTTACAAAGGAGAGCCACCTCAAGAACCAACTACTGAAGACCCACCAGAGATCGAGGACCAAGAGAAGGTGTTGCAGCCCGAGTCCATTCTCTGACACGAAGACAAGGTACTAAGAGGCGGTAAGACTATCCGACGACATTTTATTAAGTTTAAGAATTATCCTTTTGAAGATGCTAGATGGATGTAAGGCATACAATTAAAGGATAACCTAAACCTTGTCAATGCTTACAATGCTTCCCAAGAGTAAGAAAATGTACAAAATGTTAAAAATGAACAAAGTTTTTGTCTTATAAGACTCTCTTTTTCTTTATTGTGCACAAAAATGAAGTAGTATGCATGCTTAGATCAAGTTTGCGGAGACGACGTCTCTCAAACACCAAGTAGAGCTTGTCACTCTACTATGGAAGATTGATAGGACTAATGTGCAGACATGCTTGCGACAGCCTCAGGCTCTTAAGCGCTAAATGGACTAGTCATCCATTGTGGAATGATGTCGTAGGATAACATAGGGATCCTCTACCCGCTAAGAAAAGGACTCCTGAATATGCTTCATCTTCTCTACACCATACTCGAGGACGACTATGATTTCAAGAGAGAGGTAATGTCATAATAATCAATATCTAATTCTCCTAAATGATTTTCTCATGTTAAACTGATCATTTAATATGGGGAAGTGCCAGGGGAGAAAAAGCTAGAATATTGGTTAAGCTAGCAGACCGGCCACAGTAGGGATCCCAAGGAGGGAAAATAGGGATCCAAAGGGGGGGCCATCTGCAAAAGATCCATGTGCAACAATGGGCTAAAAATACCCTAAGGTTCAGCCCATTAAGACTTCCAAAATGCTAAGGTTCCAAAATTCAAAGGTTGTGTCCAAAGGTCAGCCATGGGGGGAATTGGATGCTTTGTGTGTGACCCAAAAAGTCTTTACAAATCACACACACACACACACACACACACACACACACACACACACACACACAAGCTCCCTTTACACAAAGGGAATGAGGGACACATGTCAGCTCCCTAGCCCAGATGCCCACAAGGTGTACCCAATTCCTATTGGATGGCCTTGGAGGTGGACTAATGAGAATTAGGCTAGAGTAAATCTAGTTTAATTAATTTAAAAACACTTAATAAAAGAACCAATGAGAATTAAGTCCTCTAGAAGACTATTGGACAGTCTCCCAAGTGGTCCAATGAGCATTCAACAGCCCAATGGCTTGCCTGATTCCTATTGGCTAGGAGGCAAAGGGGTCCAATGAGAGTTTAGTTGAATTATTAAATTACCTTAAGCTCTCACAAAAGGGCAAAAGGAGGACACATGTCAGAAGGCTATCACTAATGTTGCTTAATTGTCATTGGCTAGCTCTAGGGAGGTCCAATGGGAGGACAGCAAGAGCAAATAGCAAGGGGGCTCACCCAAGAGAGAGAGGGGGCTAATTTTTGCAAGGCATTATCACACACACACTCACACAATCTCATGTGTGAAGAAAAGAAGACTCTCTCTCCTTCTCAAGCTTTAATGGAAAGCTTACCACCTACTCCAAGCTTGTGAGAAGGGAGGCCTACACCAACAACTCTTGGCTTTGTGATGCAAATCCAACCAAGAGCCAAGCTTCAATGCATTCTCATATCCTCTACCATGCTAATTACTAAGCTAAGCTATGCTAATATGAGTGATTATGTGAGGAGATGTACATCTTTCTCGTAAGATACTCCTTCTTCCTCTCAATCTACTCTCATACCCTGCTAGCTCTCGAAGGTGTGTGAGGTCTTGGGTCTGAGACCGGGGATAATTGATGTTGTGTTTGCTAAGTGTTTTGCTTAGTGCATGAAGCTTTCATCTTCATTGCACTAGCTAGTCTTGAAGGAACACAAAGAATTGTATTGTACAATGTCTCTCTTGATGGGAGAAACCATAATACAAAGCCTTTTGGAGGGGGGACCAGCTCCATGCAAATCCGGTACTCAGCTCTTGTCAATAGCTTAATTTCTCTCTCTTTTGAAAGTATTGTTCATGCTATCTAACTAGGTGTTATGCTTTTTGTTGCTCTCTCCACCCAAGCACTCTTGTAATTCTCATTACAAATCTATTCTAATGAAATGCCCACTATGTTCATGCTAATTTCGGCTACACACAAGTTCTTAGGCCATTAAATGTTACAAGCTACGACAAATAGGGTAGTGTGTGGGTAAACAGAGGCAAGCATGGAGACTTCGGGACTGTGTGTGTTTGTGTGTGGGATCCAAGCCGCAAGATATGAGGACTTGAGTGCGTCCAAGGTTGTCCTCGGGTGGCTTGAGAAAATAGTCACCAGCAGAGCTTTTGGCAGGTTGTGTGTGTGCATGAGTTCTGCTGCAAATCTAGGTAGAGAAGGTTGCAAGCCTGTTCTCAACAACGTCCAAAACGAAGTGTGTGTGTGTGTGTGTGTGTGTGTGAGGATGAGCCAAAAACGGGCCAGAGTAAGCATCTCTTTTTGGTTTATTCTTTTTTTAAAATTTCATTTTTCAAATACCTCTTTATAAGAGGGGTCTCCCATGGGAAAAAAAAGCTATTACCAACAGGCATTGTGTGTGTTATTGTGTTGTGAGCTCTTTTTATCATTGGCAATACAATACACATAAACTTGCTACTGCATCCCTTGTGCATTTTATATATTTTTGAAAAAAGCCCATTTATGGATCCGTTCCCACACACTTTCTAAAGTAACTTCGATGATGTCTTTTTGCGCATGGGACATATGCACCACAATTTGGTCAATTGATTGGTTCGTCACAATTGTGTACGCAAACCTTCTTGATTTCTTCATGTTCAATCGATTTGAGCATGAATTTCAATGACTAGTTCGAAAAATAAGTTTACTCCAAAGCATAGTGCATACATTCAATTGAGTCATACATTCCTCAATTGATTCATCATGCAAGCTCAAAATTTTTTTATTTCAAAAGGCGGTTTACACGAATCATTGCGTACACACATGTATGTAGTGCATTACTTCTCAAATGCCAATTTGTATCCGATTTCAATCATTGCAATTTTGAATTGCTCCTATCCCAAATCCCTAATCATCCAAATCAAGTCGGATTTGACATTTAGTTCGTACAGTTACACATAATTGATTATAGCATTTGCAAAGGCACAATTCAATGAAATTTTTACCAATTCCCATCAAATCGGCATACACATCAATGGTAATAAAATCATCCTCAATTCCCTCTTTAATGTGCACACACACACAATGATTTTTATGCACACACATGAATTCTTTATGAGAATTAAACATTATTTGGATACAAACAAGTTCATTAGTCACAATTTGACTATCAATTTTATACAAAGTGTATCAAATTAGGTGCAAAGTGTAGGTCAATTTGTGTTACACACCTAATTCTAGAAAATAATTAGCAAATGGAATCACATTGATCAATCAAAAATTGACATAACAAATGAGTGCACTTACATCATAATTACACTCCAAGCTATTCCTTTGCTCCACGCAAAGTCGCATCATTGCACACACAAGTGTGTGCACCATCAAATCGGCTCCAAAATTGACCAATCGTAGGTCAAAATCAAACACTCAAAATCATCAAATTAAGCATAAATTGGTACAATTAACTTGATCAGAGTGATGATTCCACCTCTTGCAAGGGGATTTCACATACTTTACACTTCAAATGTTAATAGTTAGGTTAGCAAGGTTAGTCAAAATTAGTAGAAATTAGCATGAAATTAGTAAAAATTAGCATGGAAAGAAGCGAATTAGCAAGGGTTAGCATGAAATTAGTGAAATTGGGGGTGGAATTGGGGGTTTGGGGTATCCATAACTCAACATTAGCATCAATTTCTTGCACAATCATCATCAAATCACACCAAAATTAAGTTACACAAACTCAAAAACCGAGAAATTAGTAATGAAATTACTCTATTTTACACATCCTAAACCCACTAGCTTAGGTTATCAATCCCCGGCAACGATGTCAAATGTAGGGAGGCGTTATAGCACGACCTAATCACAACCCACAAAATTGTCAAATCGTGGATCGACAACCCAGCTAGGGCATGGAAGCACGAGCCTTGGATGTATAGACATAGAGGATTCAAGGGATCCTTCTTCTCATCATAGAGAGAATCCATGGAAAGGGGCTTCCTCTAATCAACAACACATTCCTACTCACTAATCACTTGCACACAATCACGTGGTTGAAAATAACCTCTCACATCAATCACTCTTATTCACAACTCTTAATCACAACTACACAAGCATGCAATTAACATACCAACTCCGCATTAGTATGTCCATTCTGGCACAACCCCTTAATGCGACTATGTATGCATACACACTAACCACACCTTGTAGAGAGAGATGAAGAGAAGGAAGGCACATCCCTCACACACCATGGCCAATGGTGTGGATAGAATAGATTAACTCAAAAAAGGGATTAGAGATTTACCATCACAATAATACAATCTCTCTCCACATAATCAAGCAAAGACGACTAATAAAAAAGAACGTGCAATTGATTATTAGAAATCAAGAGTTACATGGGCATGGAAAGCCCATGAGCCTCATGACCATCCACTTTACAAAGAGGAGTCCTCACCCAAGAATGACTTCTCATTAATCATAGGGCTCTTTTATAGCTTTGGGCCTCAAACCCTTCAACTATGGGATAAAGTTGAGCTCTCTAGCTTAGACTCATACAAGTTTGGAACTCCTACATGAGCCCAAGCGCTATACAATGAAAAGGAACTATTGTGCACTATGGCACATCTAGAGCTTGGTGCATGATTGGTGTAGCATGTGTTAGCCGCCGCTGCTTACAAGAACCCTTCAAGGAAAGGAGCAGAGGATCCCACGGATTTTCTTGAATGCATGTATGCAGAGGCAGAGGCCTTAAGGTTGAAAGAAGATCAAGAAGATAAAAGGAAAGCAAAGGAAGAAGTGACAGAGCAACAGAGACAAACTGAGGCTACAGAACAAGGTGAGTCACACCACAAACAGAGGGGGATGTCTTTGAAACCCACTTCACCCACTACGGAGCAAGCAAACCACTCAATACCAAGCCCGAGCCCTTCACCAATAGCTAAATCCAATGAGGGTGAGGAAGCCAAGGAAAAGAGCCTGAACAACAGGCAGCAACAAGTTTTGAACAGCCAAAAGAAACAGAACAAACTGAAGTTGAACCTTCTACGACCACCCAACCAAAAACAGCTAAGGCATCTACTAAGCCTCAAGAAGTAGAAGCAGCCGAGGCAACCGCAATGCCTCAATGAGAAGTAGAACCCCCGCCGCAACCACAAACAACCACCACATCACCACCCAAAGAGACACAACCTGAAATGGCCAAAACCTCTAGACAACCTCAGGTAGAGCCTGAAGATTGGGAAACAAATGACGAAGTCATCATGGAGGTCAATGAATATGGAAAGCAGATGCAGCTGATGACAGAAAAATTGCGAACAACAGCACTTAGCCACAGTGCTAAGGCTAGGAGACTTGAGCTAGTCATTGATGCTCTACAAGGAGAGCTAGATGACAGAATGAATTTCATTTTAGATCTCCAAAGGCAGATCAAAGAGTTGAAAGATGAAGCAGAACAGTATCAGGTTGCAAAAGAGAAGTAGTAGAAAGAAATGCAAGGCCTGGGAGAGCTTCTAACTAAGTTATCCGATGCCTACAAAAGCAAAGATCAGCACAACTGTTAGAAGTTACCAATGAACTTATAACCACTACTCTGTCAGTACAAAAGATCCAAGTGCAGCTCGATGTAGCAAATGATTCTCTGCACTACTCCGAGAAAAAGATCAATGATCAAGCAGCCTTTTTGAGGTAGATAAGAGAGAACCATGTTGTCGCTTCAATCAAAGGTACAAATGAATTTTATAAGACTTTGGAAAAGAGAAACAAGGATCTTGAGCTAGAGTTGAAGCTAGAACAATCGCAGACAAGAGACCTTGCATTGATGTGGGTCCAAAGAGAAGAGAAACTGCTCAAAGAGATAGCCAAATTAAAGAGAGTCAATCAGCTGCTGAGAGAGGGACAACCAAAACATCAGGAAGAAGCAGGTACCTCTAAGCAACCAACTATTGACATACCCTCAGTCTCATTTACTGAGATGGAAACACAGCCATCAGAAGGGCTAGAAGGAGAAGCGGACTTTCAAGTACCACTAATTGAAGCTGAGAAAGTGCCCATGGTCCAGCTTTCTAAAGCTGAAGAAGATGTTGGAATTAGGGTTGCAGAGAAACACACACAGCTTGGAGAAGAAAAAGGAAGCTCAAGGCACACAATAGAGAGTGTGTTACTTACTGTGCAATGGAAATATAGATAGCCCTAAAGTGATGGGCGTATATACAATGCACGGGGGAAAAAACCTCCTAAAGAGGGAAAAAATGCCCCGGCGGTCCTAGTGTGTTCACACACATCACTACCACATGTATATGGTAACAAATCCCCCCTGGAGTGATGCGGTGAACGAGAGCTGGCACATGAGTAAAGGGAAGTGCC
The DNA here is from genome assembly GCF_014529385.1 of Adiantum capillus-veneris. Taxonomy (NCBI): domain Eukaryota; kingdom Viridiplantae; phylum Streptophyta; class Polypodiopsida; order Polypodiales; family Pteridaceae; genus Adiantum; species Adiantum capillus-veneris. Next base: position 140,661,617 of record NC_140946.1, read on the forward strand.
ATGCCCTGAGGACAGGATTAGTCCACAAAGGGGAGTAAGCCCAAAGCTTTGCGGAAAGCTTCAAGCTTCTCACGAGACAATGCCTTTGTGAAAAGATCTGCAAGGTTTTCCTATGTTGGCACATAAGCCAAGTTGATCTCTCTTGCCGAGAGCCTCTCCCTGACATAGTGGTAATGCACCTCAATGTGCTTTGTGCGATCATGAAAAACTGGGTTCCTCGCAACTGCCAATGTGCTCTGACTGTCAGTGTAGATAGTGTTGGCAGTGTCCTGTCCAACACCCAAATCAGCCATAAGGCGTCTGAGTCATACACACTCAACCGTAGCTGTGAAGACTGCCCTGTACTCAGCCTCACAACTCGAAGTGGCCACTGTAGGTTGCTTCTTGCTCAACCATAATATACATGAACTGCCAAGCATGAAACAAAAACCACTTGTGGACACTCACGTGTCAAAACAACTAGCCCAATCTGAGTCCGAAAAAGCATGTAAGTCTGGCGGCAATGATCCCCCCTTGGGATAAAACAAGCCAAGATGTAAAGTGCCACTAAGGTAGCGGAAAATCCTCTTGACAGCCTGCCAATGCTTAGACCCTGGGCTATGCATAAATCTGCTTACCTGTGAGACTGCAAACTGAATATCCGGCCTCGTGTTGCATACATAAATGAGGCAGCCAAAAGCAGTTTGGTAAAGAGTGACATCAGCAGGATCGCCAGCATCATGTAGACTCAACTTCAAACCTGTTTCCATGGCAGTGGCAATAGGTTTGCAATCCTCAAGTCCAAACTTACATAGCAATGTCTCTATGTAACTTTTCTGACACAAGGCAATACCACCATCACACTGCTTAAACTGTATACCCAAGTAATGATGCAACAGCCCCAAATCTTTCATCTTGAAAGTAGCATTCAAATCAGCCTTAAATTCAGCAATATGTCTCTCATTTGGTCCAGTGATCAGCAAATCATCAACATAAAGAACCACGATGAGAAATACATCACCCTCACGCTTTACATACAATGTGCTTTCTGTTGGACTGTTACGAAAGCCTTGTTTGACCAAATGAGTGTCAGCTTTCTCATACCAAGCACGAGGAGATTGCTTCAACCCATACAAAGCCTTGTTACATTTGCACACTTTGTCCTCTTGTCCTTTTATGACAAAACCGCGAGGCTGCGTTACATAAACTTCCTCAAATATGTCACCATTCAAGAAAGCAGTAACAATGTCTGATTGATGTACATCCCAACCAAAATGAGCTGCCAATGCACATAGAAAACACACAGTAGTCATACGACAAGTGGGAGCAAAAGTCTCTTCATAATCTATGCCTTTTTGTTGTGCATAACCCTTTGCAACAAGTCGAGCCTTATGGCGATCAATCTCACCATCCGGCTTGCGTTTCAACTTGTAAACCCACTTCGTACCAATGGCCTTTTTGCTAGGAGGCAAATCACATAAAGTCCATGTGTCATTCTCTATAAGTGCATCATATTCTGATTGCATGGCAGCCATCCAATTTTCTGAATTCTGTGCTTCATCAAAAGACAGAGGCTCCTCAACATCATGTAAACTAGACACAGCCAAAGCATAACAATCTGATGCATAAGATGCATGGCGAGAGCCTGAACGAGTACGACTAGACAAAGGTGCATCCAATTTACTGTCACACAAAGTGTGCACCAGCCATTTTGGCATACCTCTAGCCTGCTCATTTTCAGCCCTTTCCTCATCAAGTACATCATGTACATCTGCATTAGTAATAGGCTGATCTAAAACATTTTCAGAAACCCCCATAAGCTGTACATTTGCCTCATTGGAACTTATATTCGTATTTCCACCATTGAAAAGAGGCAACAAAGTGTCATAAATGTCCTGTGAGCTTACATTACTGTCTCTAGTACATGACAACAAGGGCTGAACAGAATCTTCCACAAACACTACATCCCGAGAAACGGGCAACACCCATTGTACACGGGCTCTAAAAACCTCGACATAAAGACATAGTGCCAACAAAATGAGATGACAAAAGAGTTACAATCAGAAGGCAAGGGTTGTTAGGTAGTCAACCTAAGTGTCGCAGGAAATCCCTCTTAGGGAGACCTTTCCATTGCTCAATCTCTGGCATGAGTGGGACTGAGTTAAGGAGGACAAAATGCAAACGTGATTGTGAAGTGGGATCAACATGACGTTTTAAGAAAGGGGTTTTGACCCATGCATGCCACGATCATCTTTATAAGCTCTGCACTGCACTACGCTCTTTCATCCGCTTGTAACTCCCACGTTGGGCTCATCGCCCACCACCTGCCGGCCTCTCTGATCCCTCTCTCTCTCTCTCTCTCTCTCTCTCACACACACACACACACACACACTCTCTCTCTCTCTCTCTCTCTCTCTCTCTCTCTCTGTCTGAAGGCATCATTCTAGACTCCTTCCCTCCTCCAACCCATCTCAATTTCTGCGTTAAAAGCACAAATTGAGGCTCTCGCTAGCCATTTTGTAAGCAAAACGTACATTCCTTGTGCCGAAAGGGGTTTGTACACACTTGCACATAAACCATAGAAGAAAACCTCTATATGACAAAGCATGTATAAACAAGGAAAGGTAATGGAGTTACCGCTAATTAGCTGCCATGAACAGTCAATGAAGAAAGTATGATGAATCGCCCATTGTTTCTTGCAAGAAGCTGCCATAGCCAGCTTCTCACAGCCACAACGGATCATCGGTCTTGTGAAACTGGCATTAATGGCCCATGCTTACCATAAAGCCCACCCTAGAGGGCCTCTCTCTGAATTGCCTGTGTTCAACCATGACAAGAAACAGACCCAGAAAACCGCCCATGATGCCCTCCTTGACAGGCTCTCCGAACTCTCCGAGCCAGCTCGCCCTCTGCCCGCAGAAAATCTCAAGTGAGTAGTCTTTGCTTCATGTGTGTGTGCGTGGAGAGAGAGAGAGAGAGAGAGAGAGAGAGAGAGAGAGAGTAGTTTTTGTCTACATGTGGTGAGTGTGTCGACTTAGCGGGTGTCCTGTGTTACTGCTTCAGATTATGAGAAGCTTTCCTAATTGTATGTGCTTCCACTATTGATGCTAGATGAAATAACGAGGCAGGAAGTGTACAACTTTTTGGACAATTAGTTTGGCTGTAGCCATTACATGTATTTCAATGTGTGGTCTATATGTATAGATGTGTACTGTGATATGTGTAAAAAATTTGCCATTTGGATTGGTTTGAGCTTGCCTGCCTGCGGGTACGTAAACGTCTGCACCTTGAATCCATACATTATATGTGTTTCAGAAACAACAAAATGTTGGACAATACAACCGACTACTATCACTGCGGCGGAAAGCGCAACTCGTCAAAATCGGTGAGAAATTTGAGTGCACCCAAGCCAAGGCCTCCTGCATCGGCGGCATCTATAGTGAATGAAACTTCAAGAAGGGTTAACTCCATGAGGATACTCAGCACCACTAACCCTCTCTCAGGAGAAGGGCTGCCTTTGGATTGGAGGGATGATAATCATTACTCTCTATCAAAGCCGAAAAGGGGAAATATAGGCACGGCGGTGAGCTCTCGTCGACCTCGACAACCTTTCAATTTGGACTCACCCATGGATACCAGTATCAGCTTCTCAAATGAGCTCATTCCAGCTACCAAAACCAAGCCTGCACCCAGACAGCAGAGCCCAAGCAGCAACAAGGCCAAAGCTGCTTTCAAGTACTTGAGTGCCAAGATAGTCACAGACAAGCTTGTCAAGGCCTTAACAAAAGATAGAACTTCGTCCCACGGCAATGATGCAAACAAGCAGGGGGAGCACCATTCTACGGACAAACAGAGAGGTACAAGTACTGGTCAAGAAAATGCAGTCAATGCCAATGTCAAGGCTAATGGCAGCATAACTGGTTCAAAGGTTAGTGGACACTTGGCCAGGCTTGTTGGGCACCCAACTAGGGCCAATGATACTGAGAATGGCTATTCAGGTTCCCCTCCCAGAGAATCCATCGAGTATGGAGAAAGCCACGACGCCAGCTCTTACCGTGATGGAAATCCATCAAATGAAACCAGGCTCACCAACTCCCATATCATAAATCCTACAGCAGACGAAGTTAGCTTCTATGAAGTCCTTGACCCCTTGGAAGCCCATGCCCGTGCTTACGAAGAGCAGGCTATCATGTTGGGCACTGGCAATGAGCTCTCTGATGTGCTTATCCGGACCTTGGTTCATGATGGTGATTTTGAATACGACACATTGGAGATTCACATTGATGTCTTGAGGAAAGAGTTCCGAAAACACATAGAGGACAAGAAAGATCTGGCTCTCAAAATGGCAGCTGAGCTGCGTGCTCGGCTCTTGGAAAGGGTGCGGGCAGAGGAGATGCTCAAAAAGACGAGGGTAGAGACCGAGAATAAGGTGAGGATGATGGAGAGAGAGGTGGTGGAGATGAAAAGCAGGTTTCAGGAGGAAATGGAGGAGAGCGAGATGCAGTGGACATCGAAGTTGGAGAAGCTAAGATCCAAAGAAAAGAGGTTGAGTGAGAGGCTGAAGGAGATTCTGGAAGAGAAAGTTGAGCTTCACAAGGAGGTGTCTGCGCTCACAACCAAGAAGGATGCACTACTGGAGGAGGTCCAGGGATATCAAGAGAGCATAAAAGAATTCAAGGCTGAAGCGGAGGAGTCGTCGCAAGAAGCAGTGAAGCTTCGGAAGCTTCTAGAAGAGTCAATGAAGAGGTTGAGCGAGAGGGACGGCCAAGGCAAGGCCACAGAGGAGGACGGCAACACATTGGGAAGGAAATACAGGCATAAGGAGAGGGAGGTAATGGAAAAGCAGAAAGCAGTGAGCAAGCTCCAAAAGCTTTGTAAGGAGCAAGATAAGACAATTGCAGGGCTGCGATTTGCGTTAGGCGAGCAAGCCAACAGTGCCCAGTTGCAAGGGAAAGGCGAATTTTTTGTCAAGCTACAGAGAGAGCTAGTTAGGCTTAGTGGAATTGAACAAGGACTAAGGAAAGAGGTGGACTCCTATAAGACGGAGGTTGTTGCTGCTAAGAGGGAGAATGCTATCCTTGTAGACAGGCTTGGCACCATCATGAGGAAGCTGGGCAATGTGGCTATCCGACTGGCCGACTCTGATAGCCTCGATCCCGAACATCCTTCCAGGGAAGCCAAGTCTTGTAATCAACAAGATAATGCTGGCATTATGAGGGTGGAAGAGATCAATGATGAGCAGGAAGCTGAATTTGATTTGAGAACGAGTAACGGCAATGATGATATGGCGATTGTGTTGTTGGGTCACTCATCCAACTCAGCGAGTAGCAACCTTCTTGATGTGGTTGCAAAAGGTTCCAAAATGAGTGAGGTCCATGACCTGATAACGTCACGGCTTGAGGTACTCTCTCCCTCCCTCTGTCTCTCTCTCCACACACACATGAGCGTGTGCACACACGAGAGAGAGAGAGAGAGAGAGAGAGAGAGAGAGAGAGAGAGAGAGAGAGAGAGAGAGAGTTTTTAGCTTATGGTGACTATGCAATTGTTAAGTTGTAGTTTTGCTTGTGATAGTCCCATTGTGAAGAGAGGGAAGATCTAGAGAAGCTTCAAGAAGATGTTCAAATTCTGGTTCATACGAAGGATCGATTGCAAGAAGAGGCTAGCAATCTTCACAGTGCCTTGTCATTGACGAATAGGAGAGTCCATGAACTTGAAACAGAGGTAAGAGAATCAACTTTTTCACCCTTTTTGCTGATCCTCTTGGGCAAGCTAAGGTGCCAACTATGATGTTAAGGTCCATGCATCTAAAGGAAGAAAAGGGTATTGATCTTGCTGTTGTCGTTTGAATATAGCTTGCAAGCAAGGAAGGAGAGCTTGGAGGCATGAAGGAGGAGCTAGGGCGAGTACAAGAGCAAAGAGATAATGTACAAAAAGAGGCAGACTTCATGGGAAGAGAAGCCATTCGATTAAGTACCCAAGTTGATCGACTTCGTCGAAAGATCGAACGACTCGATGAGGATGTGATGCTGAAAGATGGACAATTGTCAATCCTGCGGGGAGCTTTACACGAGAATAGTCAATAGATACCAGTGGATAGATACTACCAAAGGTGCATTAATTAATACCTAGCCATGTTCATTCATTTTGTTTCTCTTAGTCTCTTAAAGATCTCTTCATTACTTGTCTGTATAATAGAAGGAAAATGGTTTCCATTTTATCACTCCCATGGATTAAATGTACTTTCTCATCTTCCAACAAAGCCTTTCTATTGTTCATTTTCTCTGCCCAGTATCCTCAAATTGTATGTATGTCTAATTGGAGATAGACACTTCATTGGACATAACATATTTATTACTCTCTTGCATGCATACCACCCTAGCAAATGGGGTGTACAAGAATTTGCACTAGAAGAGTGTTAAATTATGTTCCATAACGTGACACAGGCGGTCCAAAATTACAAGATTTTTGTATCTTAAAATAGAGAAACTTATTCAAATAAGCATGAGAAAGATGGGGCACATTCAATGGTAAAGATGGTTTTTGTTTGCTAAAGTAGGATGTCCAATTGTCAACATTGTTTTTCCAAAAGTCGATTATTTCTCATTCCTCCTTTGCCATTCAATTGTTTTCAAGGTGACTTCACCTATATAAAGTTGATGCTTGCACTCCACGAGGAAGATCGACTAACCAAGACAACAAAGTGAATTTATTCAAGCCACTTATGCCAACACGTGGTAATCCGCCAAAATGTGACTAGTAAGCATAATCTTTCAACTCCCTTAACTAGATACGCGGCGCCACATGTAACCGTTGGGGACAATCTCAAGAGACGATGATTTGTAAGAGACATGAACAAATCATGGGGAGGCATCATGTGCTTAATTGCACCAATTTGAAGTACCACACATGATCCATAGATTTTGCAACAGATGCATCGTAAATAGATGGGCCATAGTGACACTGCACCCATTCTACATCTTGCACAACATTTGCCAAATCTGCATTTGAAGGAGCATTTGCAATGATTGTAGAAAGGAAGAAATGTAACTAAATGTTTTAATGCACCTTGTTTTTCTATGCTCTTATGTAACAAAGAACTTTGACTGGATACTACTATGCATTCCTCTATTGGATTCTGCATAGACATGCAATGACCTTGATTTGCTTCTTAATGGATTATTTTTTTTGGAGAGGGTGAGCAACCTCATGAAATTTGGTCCTCACTCATGTGTAAGTGTCCTCCCCCCCCACCTCGGGACAACCAAAGTTAATAGGCTCTCAAGCTTACGCAAAAGAGGGCAATTTCTAAACTTTCCTCTTGGAAAACTTATGGAAAGGAATATTATACATTCGGGGAAATGATTTACACTGCTCACATTCCACGAGCACTTGAAGAAGTGCACTTCAATGAAGATCTTGCGTTCTTTAAAGGTTGGTACTCACATTTTTTTTAAAGGATAGGACATTTCATTGTCTTTTACTCTTTATTTTGACATGTTTATAGATGACTTCTCTCATGTTCATAGTGACTGTCATCATGGATAATAGATTTAGTCCTCCTTGTGTCATAGGCAAGTACTCACACTGCAAAAATAATATGAAGGTTTGGTTGTGTGTCTGCTTTGAGATACTCTTGCTCCAAGAAGTGCTCCCATATCCTGGTTTGTAGTCTAAATTTCCCGATCGAAAATTAAAAAACCGGGTTGTAACTCTATTAAACCTTGAATTTCAAGTTCCAGTTTTAAGTTTTGACAAATACATTAGATTTTGGCATAAATCCCAGTTGACCGACTAGTTGCCCTTAAAAAACATGGCCAATAAAATGGTTTTTTTTCAAGTAATGGCTCCAAGTAGCAATTTGGGATCATTTTTGCAATATTCTTGTGTGTGTAAGAAGAGGGGACTTATTTTGACTCATCAATGAGTGGTAGCATTGTGTTTGTGAGATTTTGAAATCGTCATCTCACTTCCCAACATGCAATCTAACAAGTCGTATCTAAGATATTGTTTCGTGTGTTCCAAGACTTCTTCTCACATTGCACTCACTTTTCTTGTCAATGACCATTGCTTGCGATATTCTTGTGCAAGCCTGCATCATTTTTGTGCTCCACAAAACAACTTGCTTTGCAACATACTCTTGTGTGTTCTAGGCTTGCACTTATACTCTAAGGTTACTTTGCTCCGCCAAAAATTGCTACCATTGTCCTCGCCTAAGTTGGTTTATTGGGTGTTGTAGAATATTCTCATTTGTAACAGAGTCAAAATAAATATTGGGATCACATTGGACTATTCACTGGAGATTCTGTAACTTTAACACTCGTTGCATCTCAAAGTGGATATATGTAGGAAGACTACATCAATGAAGAAGTTACCATGAACACCCCAATAGCACCTCCCTATTGGATATGAAAGGTTAGAGGGGATTAGCAAGTGTAGCATTCATATTAGCATAATTGATAAGCACACTATTTATTCAATGAGAGAGAGAGAGAGAGAGAGAGAGAGAGAGAGAGAGAGAGAGTAGATCCAAATGATAAATTGATTGATGATGAACTAACAACATGCTTGACATGTACAAGATGAAGCTACTTATGTAGTAGTAGCAAGTGGCTAGGTGTACCTCTCAAGGGTCACATAGCATCTCTCTAAACGATCAAGGAATCAACAAAATGGCCACATATGGCTCTTAGAAATATGAGAGGCTATCTTGAACTCTTGTGCAACTCACCATGCTAAGTGTGTTAGGCCATGTGCCCTCACATCCTCATATAATGACTGGCCTGCTGAATGTAAAAGATATGGTTCACACACCAGTTGTCGGTATAGACCAAAGGCCACAATCCTAACAAACCTCCCCTTGGACTTTGGACTAGACTATTAACCTACTACAAAGAGCTCACATTGCCACAAAGGCAAGATAACAAAGGCTAGACCACAAAGGTTATGGTGACTCAGTGGACTATGGTGCCAGAAAGGCTAAAGACACCTCTCCTCGAACCACGAGTCTCTTAAGACCAAGCGGTCCACATAGATTGAGATGTCCTCAAAGATGACTCCAAAAAATGAGGTTGTGGTTTACCTATGTTTTTCCTACAAGTTGTCATTGCGATTGCCAAGTCACACGACATTGGCTTCATGTCCATCTCTTCTTCTCTGTTGCACTCTGGAGATGATGCTGCTTTGACACTTGGAAGAGGGATGCCCCATCTTTCTACAATGTGTACACCCTTTAACCCTCCACTAATCCTTTGCTATATATCTAGATTTTTTGCATTTGTAGAATTTCTTGATACCTTTATTGGATGCAAAACTAGATGCACTATTGAGAAATTTAAATGCAAAACTTGGTGATAATGAAGTTTCTCCTCTTCTTGAAGATGGCTCTCTTTTCTCTCATGGTGCCAAATGGAGTGGTCTTACCCTTGAAGGGAAATGTATATCTCCTCACAGTAGCACAATAATATATCATCTCCATATATGAGATTTTGGCCATACATCGCAATGAAATTGTGCTTGGAATGCAAATTTTTAGCTTGGAATTGCAAAAAATTTAGAAAGATTGAGAAAAGTGTCTCATAGCTTGAAAGAAAAAACTTGAAGCTTTGATTTCTTTGAAGTTGAAGTGCTTGAAACCATCCGCTTGAAGCTCCGAAAACTCCTTTTTGAAATTGAAGTGTTTGAAACCCTCTGGTTGAAGCTACGAAAACTCATTTGAATGCTCATTTGTTGGGATACTTTGAAGGCCGTTTGACATTCTTGAATAATCTTTGAATATGTTGGTGCTTCCCAAGAGAGAAAAATTATTTTGAAGCTCTTCTTTGGTGCCTCGTAAACTTTCCTTGAAGCTTGATTGAAGCCTTTGAATGAATACGCCTTCAAAATGTATAAATCTTTCAATGATTTGTGTGAGTAGCCTCTTAGTAGGCAAATAAAGATAATTCTTTTATATATACGTATAAATAGACATATAAATATAAATTTACTTATTTATTTATATATATGTATATACACACACATGCATATACATATATATAGATATACATAGATACACGCACACACATTATTTCACTCAAATTCTAGATTATGGTGGTCACCAAAAGCTTCAACCGTGTGCCGAATTTAAAGTCACATTAGAAAATTTCAGAGGTCATTTGGAGGGCCTTGTAAGAAATTGTATTTCTCTCTCTAGAAACTTTTTTTAAAATGCACTTGCACCTTGTGAGTACGTCCAAAAGGACAACCAGACACTTTAAAAAGTAGATTTATATTCTCAATCGTCCTTGAAAACGGTCACCTTTTTATTTAATGTGAGCGTCTTTTTCAGGAGGCAGGTGCAGCGCATTCAAGGCAGCTTACGTTATCACTGAAAGTTGAAAAGTCACAAACTATCAAATAGTGATAGATTTTGAGGCTTTTGACACCACCACTACGTCCGGAACGCCAAAATACCCTAAAAATGAATGTCTACTTGTCTCATTCCGACATCCGGAGAGGCAAAAAATATCAAAAAACCCCAAAAAATGGGCTTTTTACTTAAGGTGCGCGAGGAGGCATTCTAAAATGCTAGAATGCCCCTCTGCGCGCCGTTAGTGCAAAGCTCCTTTTAGTGATTTTTGGACAATTATCTTTCAAGAAAGCCTACCCATGTTTCTCTATTGCACTTTTGCACCATGCTCTCTCTCTCTCTCTCTCTCTCTCTCTCTCTCTCTCTAGCTTAGCATATTTAGAGAGAGAGAGAGAGAGTGAGAGACTCCCATTACTAACGGCGCGCGTGGAGCATGTTTTGACCTCAAAAAACACCTCCTCGCGCCATTAGTATAAGGTAACAGAAAGACTCTCTCTCTCTCTCTCTTTCCCCCGCCTTACTTCCTCTCTCTATAACACTCACACATACACACATAAACACATACACTGGTGGATGCACAGTACTAAAGGTGCGCATAGAGACATGCACACCGGTTGTGCCTCTCTACGCGCGCCTATAGTATAGAGAGAGAGAGAGAGAGAGAGAGAGAGAGAGAGAGAGAGAGAGAGAGAGAGAGGGGCTCTTTGTGTTTGTGTGTGTGTGTGTGTGTGTATATGTTATATTTGTGTGTCTGTGTGTTTGTGAGTGTGTGTGTCTCTGTGTGTGTGTGTGTATGTTATATTTGTGTCTCTGTGTGTTTGTGTGTATGTTATATTTGTCTGTGTGTGTGTGTGTGTGTGTGTGTGTGTGATCAAAATGCACTTTGTAGAATTGTAACAATGGGTGTGTGTGCTCACTCTTATAGACCCGAAATTATAATCTCTAAGGCTAAGATGATGAAGAAAAAACCTATGTGATAGATGGAGGTCTTTTTAGAGATTTTTTGACATTTTCCTCTCAATAAGCTCTCTAAAAGAGAAAAAAAGGGGCTTTTTACTAACGGCGCGTGATGAGGCATTCCAAAATTTTGGAATGCCCCCTCGCGCGCCGTTAGTAAAATGTTCTTTTAGGGGTTTTTGACATTCTTTGCCTCTTTGGATGTCAGAGCTAAGCAATTGGACATTCATTTCTATAATATTTGGGCGTTCCGGACGCATTGACAGTATCAAAAGTTTCAAAATATTCCACCACTTGATAGTTTTGTAACTTTTTGAATTCTAGTGATGACGTAAGCCGTATCAAATGCACCACATCTACCTTCTGAAAAAGGTGCTCGCATTAAATGAAAGAGAGTGATCGTCTTCAAGGACCACTAGATTATTAAATGAAGAGAGGGACACCTTTTATATTTTTGTTAATATCAATCTATTTTTCTACGTAACGTAGGCTCTTCTCTCATTGGAGGAGCTTATTTTCCTCTCTCTTCCAAAAGGCCCTCCAAAAGACCTCCGAAATCTCCTAATGCTGTTGCGAGGAAAAAAGGCACGTTGCTACATCTTGTCGTATTTTTGACCCGAGACCTGAAGTTTTGGGCCTTGGCCTGATCTTGCACCCCCAAAAAAAAAAATTTGCCGCTTCAAGATGCCAAAAGGTAACACTTTTATAAATGTTTGACTTGCAAGTGAGCTATCAGTTGCATGATAGTCACCACCAAGCGATGTTCTTGTGAAGAGCGCGTGGAGGTTGCAAGCCTTGAAGGTGCTAGCTAATAAGAAGGTGCCAAGTTGCTTGACTGTGTTCACTGCTAGTAGCTAGCGATCTATTGCTAAGTGATGAGAAAAAGCTAGGTTTCCAAGCTTTTAATTAGGTGCTTCTTCTTCAAAATTGATTGTGTTGATATCACCTCCAAAATGGGTGGTTGTTGTAATATCTTAGTGCTCCAAATTGTGATGGCTATCCTTAACTTTTTTCCGGGTTCAGGTAGCCACAAGCTTTCAAAGCCTCCCACGTGGAGATATTCCAAAATGGACACCTTTATGTCATGATTTTGCTTTGCATTGTATGCACACACACACACAATTTATCCACACACTCCTATTAATAGAAAATTAATTGGATGGGCAAATCAACTCGGATTGGGGAGCTTAGGGACTCAGGTGAAATCTCTTGTCAAGCACTTCCTAACACACACAAAAGAACTTTGATAATAAACTCTTGAAGAAATTAATTAGAGGAGTGAAAGCATGCAAAATCAGCAAAAAATGTGCACATGGTATGAAGGGAGAATTAACTCAATTGATTGGGGATGGAGAGAGATTTCTCTCAATCAATCTAGCAAAGAGGTAAATGCTTAATGCATGCCCTAATTACATGCTAAGGAAAACTAATTCTCACTAATCAAGTCTGCCTAATCCATGGAGGGTAGTGGCCTCTTGGGTTTACCAAGGATGTGCCCACACATAGATAGGTTACAACTTGATAGTGAGATAGTTAGAAGAGAATGCCAATGGATCTAATTTGATGATCAAGATATATTAATCACCCCAATGCCTTTGATATGAATCGAAATTTTATGGGGGATTAGATGACATAGCATTCATATTAGCATAATTGATAAGCACACTTTATTCAATGTGTGTGTGTGTGTTTTAGTTATCTACCTATACTGCCCACAGACAAACATATACATGTTCAAAGACCAAGTACCTAGATAAATACAAGGTTTATTATACAAAACAAACTTAGATAGCATGATTTTGTATAAATGAATAACACCAGGTTGGTACAAGTCACCATCCAAAGGGTAGAGATTCCTTTACAAACTTCGAACCAGTAGCTAATCTTCCAAACAGTAAAGCAACCAAAAAGCTGAACCAAAGAGAGTAGCCCTCACCTGCACCCATAGAAACAACATAACATTCTATTAGCATTGGCTCTATATGCAGGTGATGTACGGGCATCCTAGTTGTTATCCATGTCACAAAGGTACAACTTTTTTTGTGCAAATTGATGGGAGCTATGGAGGATGGTGAAGCCTTGCAACCATGGCGTGTAGGGAGAGTGCAGAAAACAGAGAACGAAAGAGAAGAGAGAGTCGATATAGTATAAAGTAAAAAAACATGTTTAATTGAGAAAATTACCTTACATATATATCTTTCCATGCTTTCCATGCAATGGCCATGCATACTGGAACTGCCTGTTATAGGCTGTGGCCACAGGCTTGACATACCTAACACAAATAAACTTATCATTGAAAGATAAACTTAAATAGACTTTGGTAGCCAATTACAACTTCATAAAAACTTCAACTGCCTATAAACTACCAATGATTTTCATTTAAGCATCTTTATAATTCATCTCCTTATTCTTGCATGTTCTATTAAGATATGCTCTCTTCCTCGACCATGCCATGTTCTTTGCCGCCGCAAAGGAGGCTTTATACTCTGTCCTAGCTGCCTTAATCTTTTTCGAGATTTGTGCTCTCTTAATTTGATCGACTATACTACTCATCCAAGCAGTCACCCTATACCTTGGTATAACCTGATAACAATAGACAAATCATTTTTGGCATTATTAGCACCAAAATCGTCATTTAAAAAAAAAATTATATAAGAAGACCCAGACAGGTTTTGCCATAATTGTGAGCGACACCCACCACCAAATGGATGCATTCCATCAACCTTATACAAAAAAACCGAGAGTCTAACTACAATGACTATATCTGAAGTAATTGTTTTTTTTAAAGAAAAACTCACAATTGTGAGTGAATTATATTGATCAACCTAAAAAATTACAAGGTCTTGTTAAGCCATGACATCATACAAGGACCACAATCACAACGGCTATCAGGGAAGCAAAGTCCATTGTCATGTTCTTCTGATATCTTTTAATTACCGATGGCTAGTATTTTCCCCTGTCCTAGGCATGCCAACTGTTGACAACAAGGCACAAGTAATCCTAGACCAATCCTCGGAGTGTTGCTTGCGTCAAAAAGAAAAACCAGTAACATGCCGAGTCAAAAAGAAAAACTAGTTTATAAAAACCTATATGCCCTTAGTTGGTCAAGATCTTGTCTATGTTTCCATACATAATTTCATGTCGAGAATATCCAAAAAACTAAAAAAACCAAGAGTTTTTATACTTGGAAACAGGAAATTGGTAATAAGACTCCACCTAAGAGACATAACCATCCAGCCATGTCATCCATAGTTTCGCATAAGTTAGCAGAATTCTATTGGACAACAAAAAATAACAACTATTTTTGCCAATGTACACAACATCAGCCAAGAAGCCCAATGCTGAGCTATATTTGATAAACAAGATGTATACCTACATGGTTATCAGTTTAACCCAAAAAGTAGCCCTATATCAGCACCATACCCGGTTGCGATGCCGTATACCAGTTGAAGCTAGTTTTAGATCTAGACTAAGGAGTTCAGTGTAAACCATGCTTGTCTAGTAGGAAGAAAACAAAGAGAGACACATTTCCTATAAAAAAATACAGGAGTTATATACCCGAATTTGGAAATATGTGATTGACTTTAGTAGCTTGGTCAGTGGAGTCAATGATCCAAGATATGCCATCTTCTTGAATGGAGCTAAGGAGTTCATAAGCCCTTTGCAGATCCACTCTACAAGGCTCCATCTTGTAAAAAGGAAGCAGACACAATATCCTATTTGATTCTTAGACCTTTGGAGCCTGAGCTACATCATATATTTCCTTGGGGACTAGCTACAGTTCAATTGTCTGTCTATCTTCATTTTTGAATCTTCCATGGAATATTGCAACGTGGTGCTTGTCCAGGTGGGTTTCTCCTACATATGTCTTCTTGGCTACTCGAGTAGACTCTTCCTCTAGTATGTATGGGGGAATTTGTAACTTCTGCTTTATGGTCTTCTTCTTGGTTGCAACTGATGAGCTTTACATGGAGCCTATATGCAATACACAGGATTTGGCAAGCAAGGTACATTTCAGAGCCGAAAACCATTTGATGCCCCATTAGAACTAGGAAATGCCAAATTCAAGTTTAAGGCAAAACAATTACTACTAAAAGCCATAAAAATAAAATGCAATCAACCAAAACCAATTTTGACCAAAAATTCACATCTGAGATAATAAGCGTGATTATTATCTTGGAAATTATTTTGGCATACAAAGTGGACTTTGGTTATGGACATTCATTATAGGCATTTGAAAATAGTCAAGACTTGTGGTTGGATAAATGCAAGGTTATGGTCATTTTTTGCCTGAAAGTCTTCTAAAAATGACTCACTACTCGTGAAAATACTTTGGGTGTACAAATTCTTCCAAACTTGAGGTGTGGGATTTTGATAGCATGCTAATGCTATGAGTGACAAAAAATGATGAAAATGGGCTCATTCTGGCACAATAGATAATAAACGCGCTTATTATCTAGGATGACTTTTTGCACTTTTTTTCATTTTGACTCGATAGGGTATTTGATCATGATGCAACAAAGTCATGAATGTGATTTTGGAGAAATTTGGGTTTGTGAATTGTCCCATTTGTCCAAATTTCGTGGAAGTTCTATTGTGTCTTTTGAGGTAAGGGACAAAGTGAACAATTGTTGAACTTTTTGTGGTTGTAGGGATTGAATACAACATGTAAAATCCATCTATGAAGGATCGTGCAAAAAAATTTGAGACATGGAGATAATAAGCGTGACTATTATCTCTACTTGCAAACTTTTGACAAAATTGACTTTGGATGATACACACTTGTCCTGTAGGCCTAATATGTAACCCTTGGCCCCTTTTTGAACTTGTTTTGGTTGCCTTGAGGTGTTCTCTCTGCTTGAATCTCTGAATTTGGCGGTTTTTCCCCCAACTCTTGGTGGTGGTCAACTTTTCCATTTCTGAGCTCATGAGCCTGTTCCATAAGTTGTAGAATGTTCTTGGCCAAATTTGGATCACTTCATATAATTGATTTGTGATCATGGACTAAAAAAGTGATGTTGTGTGCCCCTCCATTTTGTTTTCTAATGCCATAGGTACCAAATGATGTTTTCTCTCAATCCCAATGAGGTACATGGTCTATAACCTCTATATGGAAGCCTCTTGTGAAGTCATAACTTGATTCCGACACTTTACAAAAATAGAGCTTATTACCTATAGAACCTCATAGACCCTAGTCAAATGGTCATTTAAGCTTGTGGTATGATCTACAGGTTATTCTATGGCCCTCTTCAAGTTTGGTTCACTTTGGTCTACCGGTCCGATCGCTACAGTCATTTCTTTGTTCGTCTTTTTCGAGAAGGTCTTTCTAAGCTACCCATTTGGCATACCCACCTTGTTAGCAACTCACCCCTCATGTATTGTGTAAGATTGTGCAGTGTAAGAGTCCTTGGAAGCTCAAAACTGTGCATCAAAAGAAGGTCTCCAAGAGTTTTCTCCAAAGCCCACTAGTGAGAATGATACACTATTTGGCTTGCCTAAACTATACATACCTAAGTTTTCCTAATCACTTTTTCTCATTACCCCCGTTTAGTCCCAAGAGATCATGAATTATAGTTCCCCTTTGAAAATTTTATCATTTGGACTCCAATTGCCTCCATTTTCAAAGAATTTGTAGAATCCGTGGGCCTAATTTAGGCTTCTTGTCCCCGTCATTTTTATTTATTTATTTATTTTTATCATTTTTACTAAAAAAATCAAACATAATTATAAATCCAATCCAAAATAGAAATCCAAACCAAAAAATATCAAAGCACACATAAATACCATACTTCATTTTTGTGGATTGCTCAATTTTGATCACTTTTTTGACCAAGAGCAAAGGTTATAAAATATTTGACTTATTTAATTATATATACACTATATATAAAAACCCAGGGATTATCATATCACATGTTCCCCATTGCTTGTACTTAGAAGGGCATTTTCATCGGATTTTGCAAAAAAAATCATACATTAATATATAAACACTTTAAACATTGCCATTTTTCTTGTAGTAATTTTTATATATTTGGGTCTGCATTCAAGAAAGCCTCTCCCCCTCCTAGTTGGAGTCCTTTGGGAGGACAATCTGTAGTATGGGTAGTGTTGTGCATGGTCTAAATTTTTTTGTCTATGCATAGACCTGATTGACTTTACCATGCTTGTGATGTGAATGCATTGTAAAACTCGATGATGTGCAAAAGGAGGGTCTTGAGGGATTGCTCAAGGGTTTATGATGTCAAATCTTCGTGCTTTATGTTTCTCTTAAATAGAAGATATTGAAGCAATTGAGCGTGTTCTTTGATAATCATTTGTGCAAAAACATCTTTGTTGGGTTGATCAATCTTTTTAGAGATTGGTTGTTGTTTTGATGAAAGAATTGTTGGCTATTTAAGCTTTGGCACCCACTTACAAGTCTTCTACATTGGTATCTTTGCTTCTATCTGGTTCTTTTGTTTCCACACCCATTTAGTCTTAGGCGGTTGCACTTTCTTCTTGCTTCTTAGTCTCATAGTTGGTTCTCAAAGTTTTGCAGGTATTCTGTGTGATTTTGCATTGTTCCTTGGGCACCCAAATCTTCTTAGGATTTGATTGAAGTTGAGTCATTAGTACCCAATATTGCATGGCTCCTTGCCTATCAAAGTGATGAGGATAGATCTTATGGCGAGCATTGGTGGACAGAGGTGTTGTGTTGGGACATGGTTTTGTCGACTTTGAATCTTGTAGGTCAACCTTCCATTCCACCTTGCTATAGGCAAATGGTACTTTCCACTATCGACCTTTTACTGTGAGTTCCAAGACCTTGGGATCCCAATCTTGAACAACTTTATATGTTCTCATCCATGGAACTCCTAGTATCATGTCTTTGTTCATGTGCTCATCTGGAATGCAAATAAGTGTGTGTCAGTAGGGAAATCCATGCACAAAGATGTTAAGATTGATCATTCCCAAGGTTGGAGTTCTTGCATTATTATGCTTGTATATCAAAAATTATACATATAGTATTATAACAGTATTTTGATCAAAATATATTTTGGTCAAATTGATCTTTTGATATATATATATATATATATATATAGGTGGAGGTGTAGTGAAACAAAGTTTCACCTGCACCAACCTCCTACCTTTCCTATGTCCTACCTGGTACCTCCTAGCTCTCCTTACCCTTCTCTCTCTCATAGTCCCTCCTCAAACACGCACATCTTCTTTAGCTAGCAGGTAATTTCCATTCTCCTCAAGATTCAAGTATGTTTTTTATCTAACAATTTGTGTTGGCCCTTTTGTTGTAGAGCATTGCACGCACCTTAGGGTCACTTTACAGGTTTGACTCCCGTCCCTGGCTGTGTTGACCTTTGCATCACACTGTAGGGAGGGCTAAGACTTAGACACCCACCCTTGGCTATGTTGACCTTCGGGTCACATTGCAAGGGGGTTAAAACTTAGATGCTTTCTCCATGGGGACTGATGCTAACCTTTGCATCGCACTACAAAGAAGGGCTTAGGGAATACACCTAGATTCTTCACCCATGGTTGGTGTTGACCACCATGTCGCAGTACAAGGGGTTAGGCTTAATAGATTCTCTATCTTTGGCTATTGCTAACCACTATGTTTCACTATAGGGAGGGGTCAAGTGTACCAGATTCCTCATCCTTGGTTTTTGCTGACCTTCATGTCGCACTACAGAGGGTGTTGCTTAGGATGTTGTAGATCCCTCGTCCCTAGTTGTTGTTGACCTTTGCATCACATGCAAGGAGTGGTTTGGGGTGTTCTAGATTCCTCATCCCTAGTTATTGTTGACCACCGCGTTGCACTCTAGGGGAATTTAGGTCTAATAGATTCCTTATCCCTGGTTGTTATTAACCACCCCCTCACACTACAGGGAGGGGTTTTTGTTTAAATAATTGCTCGTTCCTAGCTATTGTTGTGACCATCGCATCGCACTATACAAGGAGGATTATTTTCATTTTAGAATTTTGAATATTCATGTTACATAATTAGCCACTCTTTTATTTATGTTCTTATAGCCATATTAATCATTAGCCACTCTTTTTTATGTGCTTATAGCCATATTAATCAACACTGTTACTTTTTATAGTTATTTTATCTGATTCTTCTTTCTATCGTTTTTAGCCATGGTAGAGACAAAGATATTACCTCAGCATCGCAAATCATTTGCAATTATCTTATTCTCTACCTCTATCTTGCTTTGGAGGTTCATATCTGTTGCTCTTTCAATTGACTTAAGTCAAAGTTTGATGGTTTCACGACTGATCTTGTGGAGGACTGTTTTGCGAGGTTGTGTGCTTCATTTTCCTCAGCATGTCACCCAGCTCTTTGCATGAACAGAGTTATGCATAACACAGTAAAACAGTTGTCAGGACAAGTCCTAAGAAGTATTGAGAGCATGGTTCATCCAAAAATCAAGGCCAAGCCAAGAATCAAGGTGTGGATGCAGCTTGTTTCATAGCTATATACAAAGTTGAAGAGCAAAGATAAAGGAGAAGGATCTTTTAAATTCCCTAGGACTAAAGAGGTTGTAGCTACTCCATCAACAATCCAGTCCTTAGTGCAACCTTCAAAGGTTGTGACTCCCTCCTATTTTGCACTTTATTGGTACGCTCTCCATATTTCACCTGCATGCACCCCAACTTGGGGAAGGGTTCTATCAAAATGTAAAGCAAGTCTCAGTGGCCCATCCTCTTTTCAAAGATCCAGCCAATGCAGTAAAGACCTTCAAGGACCAACCAAGAATCAAACCAATTTTATAGATAGTGCTAGAAGAAGCAACTGCCATCATAATGCAACAATGTGGCATGATTCTAGCTAGTGGCTTGATTTTAGAGTGTGCCCTTATACAACAAAGAAAAAGGCCGATTCTTATATTCAAACTTTGGAATGGAGGCCATCTTGATCACTGGATCCAAGCTTGTCATCATGATGGAAGCATACCTACTATTATCAGAGAGTTTCAACTCACACCTTAGATTGTACATTAGTTTTTAGACAACATTCTTCCAATTTGCGATGCTCTTCTATAGACCATGAAGTCAATCACAATGACTTTCATAACAAGAATATTCAATTGTATTTTGGCAATCAAGGAATGTATGCAAAGTACAATCTCAAACACTCTGCAAACTTTTCCAAAACTCCCAAACCTCAACCTAGAAAACAAGCTCAATTCGAGCAAGGTTATCCATAGACAGCTCCCAAAAACGTCAGCACAAACCCACCTCTTTTTACCAAATCCTCTAATGTATATAACATATCCTACATCCTTGAAGACCTGATTGCATGTATGCTTCGACCTTTTGAGCCCCCCAAGCGAGAGTTTTTCCAAAATGTAAACAAGCACCTTATCTATGGAAAATTCAAAAATCCCTTAGGCGTAAAATATGGCATTTGAGCCTTTGTTTAAATGGAGCCCATAATTTTGGCTATGCTATCGTACCTAATTCTAGCTTGCAAGCATGTTAATGGCTAAACAAAGAAATAATATTTTGTGCCTTTGGTAGTGTGTAATGTTATTCAAGCTGTGTCTTTAAACTATTTCAAGTTGGCTCTTTAAAATCAAGTAAGTTGTGTCTCTTTGCAAGAAGATGTGTGTCTTAAATCTTATCATGTTGCAATACATATATGGAGGATATTGTCCTAAATAACAAGGACCAACCTCAAAATGAAGAGAACATACATTTCCCTAACCAGAATCCACCTCTCAATCCATTACTCAACCACAAACTAGCACAACAAATTTATAGAGAGGAGGATATCAAGGCTACAAGCGGCGATCTTAGGGATTTGTCTACATCCCAAGAGGATGAATTAGATCTTTCTAGAGAGCTATTGATCTACCATCAATGTAGATAGTTGTGTCCCAACCATTTTGTGTGAAATACACTTTTCAAGGTTAGCGACAATGTGTTGGACGGGAGCAACTCACACACCCATGAAGTGCATGCAAACACTACCTAGATCAACATAATGTCAATCGAGGACACAGATGACACCATAGGCACACGAAGGAAATCTCTCTAGCTTATCAGGCTGAGACCATCCTACACATACAACACTCTGGAAGGCCAACTATACCACAATCAAGAACCTCACTGCTCTCAACTACACCACCTAGCCACATACACACATATGGAAGGTAACTCACCTAATCATGCCAGATTCGTACGAAACTTAAAGAACACCATCCCCTCACTAGGATACACCTGTCCCTACGCTTCTACACTCAAAACCCTCACTCTAAATCCGTCTGCGGAAAACGCGTAGGATGACAGAGTAGAATTTTGAAAGTGCCCGGAACTGAAATTTATGAGTACCTATGCGTAGCTTATGTCGCCACGATTCTATAGACTGCTAGCACACAAAAAATAGACATCGTTTGTTACACTTACGGCCACAAATAGCTCGTAGATGCGTCTGTGTGTGCGCTTCGTCTCGCATGGAATGCTTGGCGTTGTCGCGTAGCTCTCCTCGAGCCTACAGCAATGGTGCAGTCCGATCTCCAATGCGTTGAGCGAGCAGGGCGTAGCGAGAGGATGAAGCTCACGCTCACTCTCTTTCTCTCTCACACACAGTAGACGGCAGTGCTAAAGTTTGATTATGATAAAAGTCTTTTTTTACAAAATGACCTAGGTACCTTATATACTAAGGCTACCTTAGGTTTAACCAAAAATGGGGTTGAAAGGGTCAAATGGCTTTGTATTTACAATCTGGAAGTGACATTGCACCCCGACTTCTGAAACTAGAATAACTACTCATTACAAATGACGTTTATAGCCATAATTCGCAGCATTTCATAACTCGCAAAAGATAAGACTTTGGTACGAAACTTGAGTTATGTTGTGTTGTTGACCCAGAGGTCAACATTCCCCCCTTCCGCGTTCATGTCGTCCCCAACATGACCTGATTGTTGATGGTGGCGATGTGGTCTTTGTTGTCGTTTTGTTGTTGTAAAGAAAGGATAGACTATAGCCTTTTCAGTAGCTTGTCTTGTTCGTCCAATCCGATGTACATAGTCTTCACATGATTCAGGAAAATCATAATTGATGACGAACTTTATGTCTTTCACATCCACGCTCCGAGCTGCAGCATCTATTTCTGTCATTATAGATCTACTGCCAGATCTAAATTCAAAAAGAACCCAATGTCGTTTAACTTGACTCTTATCATCATGGATAGAGAAAGCTCAATCCATCACTTGCTCCAGCAAATCTGTCAATTCGGAGTATTTTCTATTCTCAAAAACAACTTCTACAATCTGTAGAATTGAGTGATTGGCTTTCTGATCTTGTGAGCCAATGACAACTTTGTAAGGATTTTGTAGAAATTGTATGGCTAAACCCTTAACTTCTTTAGGCCAAGTTGCACTCCAATGCAAAGTCTGTCTGTCAGGCCGAATCCAGGACTTATTCTAATTTGAGGTTCAAAACCCTACCGAGCATTCGATGCACATTATCAAGGACAAGATTTTGAGATCCTCTGATTACCCTTATGTCTGCTCTTTGTCATTGAGGACTTCTTTGTTCTTGAGTTATGTTGCGTTGTTGACCCAGCGGTCAACACTTTGTTGTTGTTTTGGCTGCATCTGTTGCACTGCTTGTATCTTTGTCGAACCACAACAATAACTATGATCCATTAGAGCGGACATCTATCATCGTAACAATTCATCTTTTGAGATCCTCTGATTACTTTTATGTCTGCTCTTCTTCATTGGGGACTTCTTTGTTCCTATGCAATCATGTTGTTAGTGTTGTCTGCAGCTTTGTCATTGTAGGCCATTCTTCGACTCGCCATTGAGGAGAAGTATGCTATGATCAGAAATTGGTGCTCCAATTCATTTGTCAATTGATTTGAGTAGCATTTCCTTATTGTTGATGTAGAAGGAATATGTACAAGAGGATGGTGATAGGTGTCTTTAGATTAGGGTCTAAAACCTGGATGACCAAAGGGAAAAAAACCCGGTGGGAAAAAATGCCTTTGGTATACGCTCTTATTGGAGTTGAGCAGTTGAACGTGAAATACATGTTCATGAAAGGTGAGTACTTGGGTGAAACACGGAAAGAGTGCCTGATGCAAGTGCCAATTATGGGACACTCTATATGCATATGAGAAATTTGTCAACAAAAGCATGCAATGTGAAAGAAGGAGATGATGGGTGTTTCGAGGAATAAATGTAGCACATGTGACATCAAAAGATGTCTCAATAGCTTCCACCTTTCCAAGAAGGGTTGTCGATGTTCAAGTTTCTCCACTCGTATCTCACTGTGCTCAGTACCTGAGTGTCTTTGGGACCTTCTCCTTCACTTCACCGGACTTAAGTACTTAGACTTCGACTCTTTTGCTCACCTATACCAGCATGAGCGACACAACGTAAATATGCTCAACTCTTCCAGCTTGAGCAGTACCTAGAATAGCTAAGACTCTTAGACCACAGAGAATATTACTTGAAGCTTTGGGATTACACCTCACTCATTTTGTGGCCTAGCTACACGACTCTGACTTGTATGACTTGTCGGTTGCATGTTGACACTTCTTTGTGACAAGTTCTTTGGCTGTTGTAGTGGCTGCTGAGACATACTTCGTGAAGTTTCATCGTTTCCCTGTACCTTCTTCTCTTTGTAGTGCTCAGGCCTCTCGTCAGTCTTTTCTTCATGTGGATTATGGAATTTTTTATTTTTTCTTGATAATAAACAAAGAAAATCTTAAAACAACTCAACAAAAGAAAAATCATTCAAATAGAAATCTAAATTCTATGGACACTATACGCATGTCCCTAGGGGCTCATATATGGATTTTGTCCCCATACTCCTCTGTAACACTACTATGAGGGCATATACTCTAAATTTCGTCAAAACATTATCACAATAAAACGCAAAAATTCAATGCATCTCACAAAACATTGCCCTCTAATAGTCATAATGTTGGGTCCGCATTCAGAATGCCTCCCCCCTTCCTATTTGGAGTCATCCTTTACGACAGGGTATCGCAAAGGGTATGTGTTGTGCTTGGGCAATTAAAAGTTGTGCCTATGCAGGCCTTGTAATGTAGCCCTATTATGCATACACAGTCAATGCATGGAAAAGATTTATGTTGTGCAAGATGTGGGTATAAGCAATTTGCTTATTGGCATTTGTTGGCGAGGCTTCCTATTCTAAGCAATGTAATGGTCTTGGAAGCTCATGTATCGTTGCTTGATTGAAGCGACTTGCTCTCTTCTAACTGTACTGTAATCGTAGGAAGAATTGTAAGAATTCAAGCGGCGATGCTCTGACAATAGTTTTGTTGTTCTTCTTTGGGACCCATGTCTTTGCGATTATTGGCTGTTTTGTTGCTGACGCTCATTTGGGAACCCATACTTGCCCGTGCTTCGTTTGTGTTTGAAGAGACTTCTTTGGGATCCACCTTTTTGTTGTGTGAGTCAACAGTGGTCTTTGCTTCAGCCCTTGTACGCTTGGTTGGGAACGGGATTTAGGCTTTGAAAGTTGATACTATGGTTGTTTTGGAATCCAGATGAATTCCTGACTTTTTTGTGCTTGAATCAACTTCTTTGGAGCCCAAACCTGAGTTGTGAAAGCTTACGACTTTGTGATATTCTTACTCGTTCGTGCACGCTTTCCTTGTTTTTGTTTTGGTGTTGGATCTTGTGATTTGTCATTAGAGATCTTTGTCTTCTTGATCCATATCTGTTTTTGGCCGATCTGGCTTTTTGGTATCCAGATTTGTCGAGCTTTTTGGCTTTGACTTGTTGTCCTGTTCTTTTGACCTGTCATGGTTGTTGCTGAAGGGGTTGGTGATAGTGATGTCCTGAGTTGATGATAGGGGATGTCGTAAGATTCATCACTATCGCTACTATCCTCAGCAAGGTTGACTTCTTGTACTTTCCCTTGATTTTTTGGCTGGTAGTGAAAAGTTACTGTCTGTTTGCTCGTGTGTGGTAGTTTCTTGGAGGACTTTTCTAGCCCATTGATTAGAGCATTGTTAGCTCGTTGCTCTGGTCGTATTCCTCCTAGCTGAGTCTTTGCATCCTTATTAGGAGCCATGTATGAGGATGCTTGTGGTGGCTGTGTCTTCACCGAGGACTTTGGAATCCAGTTTTGATGCACTTTATTCGTGTAGCGATGACATTGATTCCCGGGTCGTTGATCTTCTTGAAGCTCGAAGTATTCTATAGAGTCATAGAACTCGTCGTCTTCTTCATCTTTTGATTCTCCACATTTCTTTGTTTGCTCCTTATTTCGAGAGCTTGTTGATGTCTGGTTCTCTTCATTTTCCTGTATTACACTCACTGCAAAATAAGGAACGACATCATAGCCATTTTCATCACAAAACTTTGTTGTGGAAGCATCCTCCACAGTGCACACGTCCAGAGTAGCCAAGATGTGTTCCCATCCAAAAGGCTCTAACTCTTCTTCAGGAAATGGTTCTGAGATATAGTCCCTATCCTCTATAAGTCGCTCTAGGATACATTCCTCATGTTTCAAGCTACCACATTGTGAAGCTCCACACATCCACAGTTCTTTAGGCTTACCTAACCAATCTGGAAGTTCCGATCCTACCACTGTGGCGGAATCAAACTCCTCAACTGGTGTTCTTGTCACATTCATATAGCTATGGTCCCTCAAGTTTATCTTTGTTATGGTTTCCATATGTCTCAGGTATATATGGTCATAACCCCAATCTTTGACCATTTTCAATTGTCGCATGAATGGTCTTCCCAGAATGATGTCATAGTTGTTCTTCTTTCCAAAGTCAACAACAGCAAAAGTGTGTTCATATTCAGTGCCACAAGAAGTAACAAGCACTTTTTCTAGCATTCCTATGGGCTTTTCCTTGTGTCCGTCTGCAAGCTGCAGGGTCATTCATGTGGATATCAAGGCAAGTTTTCCCCATTTTTTCCAAACCTCTTTGGTTGCAATGGCCACACCAGCTCCACTGTCAAGGATTGCCATGGTTTTTACACCATTGAATTCCATAGGAAGGGTGGTGTTTCCATCCTCTCCCTCGTAATACTCGCCTACCTTGTTTAATGGCACTGGCCTAGTATTTAGTTGAGGCATTTCAAGCTCTTTGATGCCTTCCTCCATTTGAGTCATTGGGGTTTTTACACCAAATTTCTCTAGACATTTACCCACATGTTTGGTCTTATTCTGAGAAACTCGGCTAACATTATTGTACAAGTGACTGGGGTAGATAGAATATCTACTAGTCCCTTTGAATCGATGGCCTTGTTGGGAGGCAGTCTCTGTGATGGGACTGCAACCACATCTGACTTGGTCTCGTACTCTCCCATATAGGACAGTAGTGTTCTTAGCGAATGGGGTTGACTATCCATAGATTGTTCAGATCCTTTTTCGCCCCAACACGATTGCACGTCTAGATTCATTTGAGATCAAGTCTCAAATTCCTCTATTGGTGGTAGAAACACTCCTCGTTCATCACCAGTCTTGTCTACTCGTCTTCTTAGGTCATCGGCTTCATTGGCCTCTCTGACTTGTTTCCACAATTCGTCAAGACCATCTATCTCTTTACAATCCTCAGGTACAGCTTGGTGAAATCCCTCGGAAGAGTTATCCATGGTATTCAGTACTATCCTTGGTTCTAAGGCTGGGTCTTTGAGGTTTGGTATGTGCTCATGACTAGAATCTGGCTCTTTTAGTTCCTGGTTTGGTGGGATTACTTGTGTAGGCATGACACGGATCACATCCTCAGGTTTTGCAACTAGTGGTTCTAGTAAAGCTTGGGCTGTTTGATACATTTTCTGGCACATTTCAAACCTTTGCTTTTCTAGTTCCTCATAGGGATATGTCATTCCCCTGTATTCTTGGGTTTGGTTGTTTTTGAGCCTCACATCATAGGCTTTCAAGAGGGCATCTAATGTCTCATTAACCTTCTCTACCAGCACAGATCCTCCTCAACTAGCACTGCTCGGTTTCTCATCCGTGGATGGTTCTTCTAGAGGTTTAACCATCTGTGTAAGAGAAGGTGCCTCCTTTTTATCATGTTGTTTTATCTTCTCCTCAGCTTCGGTAAGCTTCTCAGCTAGGGATTTTTTCTCTCGTTACCTGCGTGCTTTCATCCTAGTCTTTCTAGCTTTCCAACTATTTCGTTTGCTCTTGGTTTTCTGACTAGGTGCATCTGTCTTTGGTCCATCATCTGTCTTTGGACTCGTGTCACTTTTCATGTTCTTTGTCTCTGGATTCTCATCAGTTTTCTTTTGAGCTTGTGCTCTCATAACCACTTGAACTGGTACGACGTTTTCATTTTCTGAGCTACTAGGTAGCTGAACAATCCCTAATACATTTGTCATGATTTTCTTGATTTGGTTTGATTTTTTCAGGAAATCGGGGATCAAGTGAGTGATGCCACACTCAAGACAATAGGCATTTACTTCAGTGATCTCGGTATGAGGACATTGTTTGACCAAGTGGTTGTCACGACTTTTGTGACAATCTGTCTCTAGTTGAGGAGATTCTTTTAGCATTTCCTCTTGGCTATAAGCAATCTTTGACCTAGATAAGCCATTATTTGCAATGAATCGCAATGTCCTTTCGTCCATTTCATACCTTCTTTCTTTCGACTAAAACCCAGGAGGTGGAGGTTGTAATGGCCTCACCACTCCATGTGTTTCTCTCACATTTTGTTGCTCCGAAGGGTAGTACTCACTTTGGTTGCTATACCACATTGTAGCTGGTACACGCGTTGGTTTATTTGATGCTTCCATCATTGGCATGTATCTCATGTCTACCGGCATTCTAGCACCTGGAAGCAGAGGTTGTTGTCCTAAGACAAGTTGTGGCCTTATAACTCCTACTGGTCCTGGCGCATTCCCCGTAATGTATCTAGGTGGAGTAGGTGCTTCTGGAACAGGTTGTACATACCTCTCCCTAGAATTTTCCATGCTATAATAGCACTCTTCCCCCATATGGTTCGTCCATTTTCTCTCAATTTCACACCACTTCGGCTCTCTCAAATCAGACGTTACAAGAGGAATCAATCTCTTGACCAAGTCGTCGATAAGCTTTTCTTGATCAATAGGTGCCGTTGGCTTCGCAATGGACTCACTTATCTGTGAAACACTGTGCTGAGAGGATGTGTCATCTCCTTGACTCCTTGAGTCATTTTCTTTGTATGCCTCACAGTTATCCACTAGATAAAGAGCTTCTTTTATCAACTCGTTTAGCGTCATCCTCCTTATCATATGCAGATCCTTCTGAAGGCGCGCATGTCTCATTCCCTGGATAAAGAGCATCATCAGTCGTGCTTGCGTAGGTAATTCCGCTCTCAGATAGCGCTTAACATATCTCTTGAGCCGTAATTATGCTTTGCGTACTGATTCATTCTCTTTCTGTTTGAATCTATGGATTTGCGAGACCGTGTTGTGAGCAATGCCTTTTGGCAAGAATTCTTCAATAAACTCCTGAAACAGCTCATCTAGGGTCTCAAAATCCCATTTTTCCACCGAGTCGAACCATGTAGCTGCATCATCTTCTAGAGTCAATTCAAATCCCGCAAACTGTGTCACAAAATCTGAAACTTCCTCTGCTCTAATCACTCTTCTAAAAGCCGTTATGTGATCTCTCGGATCTTTATCTCCGGAGTATTTTCTGTTTATCCATTTCTGACTTGGGATGGTCTAACTCGTCAATTGTCTACAAGTCTAACCAGAGACTCTCCCAATCCTTCTCTCGTTATCGCTCTTGAAGGGAATCTTGGTGGCTCTCTTCTTGGAATTCCTATAGGAATTCTTGTGTTTGGTGGAGGCATTTGTGGTCCTTCATTGACCAAATATCCACCTCTTTCTAGTACAGTCTGTGGGTTTGTGCTTTCTACAACTCTGTATTCTCGTCCATACTTGCCGACAACTATAGATCTCCATTGACAGTCGACTCCGTATGTGTAGACATATAAGAGCTTGTAATACGTTATCTCTTCTAGGTATGAATCTGAGCACCTATAAAGATTCACCTCATTGTCGTCAATGTATCTATATAGTCCTTCACTCTCATGATCAATCATCCAAACTCTCTCAACAAGATGGATCTTCATCAATTGCAAGTTTGGAAGATCCATTGTGGGAGGATATTCCTCTATCGTTGGGATCTCCAAGCTTGTGTAAGCTGCGTTTGAATCTAGGGTAGACATGATTTCTCGGATTAAGAGCTTTTGCTTGGTTCAAGTAGACTTAGTCCACTGTGTTCAATTGCTTTGGTTAGGGAAAAGTCGAAACTATGTCCAAAATCGCAACCGTTTCGTCACAATTCTTGCTAATTGTCGCTTTCAGACACCCCTAACTTGCAGATGAATTTTGAAGCCTCAAACGATGTTTTTTTCAAACTTGAACTAAATGGTTGCCGTAGGCATACATTTAGTAGCAACCATTTAGTTCAAGTTTTGCTCTAAGATCTGTAGAGCCGCTCTCAGGCTACGTTTTGATATAAAAACTTTTCCGATCCGATACCCTTTGTGAAAGTTATGGCCAAAACAATGAAATGCAGTTTAGAATGGTCAATATGAGTCCAAATTCAATTTTCAAAGAAGATTTGGGATCTCTGTGACACTGTGAACACTTCTGTATGGTCAAAATTACAGTTGGACCCTAAAACTGGCCTAGAGACATACTACGCGTAGGATGTCTATATGCTCAGAATTTAACAAAATTTGGTCCAGAGACTCCCCTTAAGTCCAGCAACACAATGGTATGCTCAGAATTTCATTTGGACCTAAAAATGGCCTTGAGACATCCTACGCGTAGGATGTCTTTTTGCTCTGTTTCGGCTCAAACTTGCACTGTAGCTTCCCCTTGATGTGCTAAACTCACAGCTATTTTTACTTTTTGATTCTGACACCTATAGGCTGGTCAAATGATCAAGAATCTGTTCCAGAACCCTGATGTCCGTTGTGATGAATTCCCAAGTCAAATCAACTCCAAATTGGACCAAATTTGCCTAGGAGGCTTATCTAAGGCTATATAACAGCATGGTATGGTCACAGCAGAATTTTGGTCTCAAAATCATGCAAGAGACATCCTACGCGTAGGATGTCTTTTTGCTCAGAATGAACCCAGATTTGAACCACAGACTCTCCTTAAGGTGCTGATCACTGTGGTATGCTCAGAAATGTGTTTAGAGTCCAAAATCACACAGAAGACATCCTACGCGTAGGATGTCTTTTTGGCCTGTTTGACCCCAGACTTGTCCCACAGCTTCCCCTTGATGTCAGCAACCCAGTGGTATGCTTGGATTTGAACTTGGATGTCAAAAGACCCCAAAACTAGCTATTCTTGCCTTTTTTAGTCAAAAATGCTAAAGTATGTTCAATCTTCACTTTCACTGACCCAAATGAGATGAAATTTATCACATGCACTCAAAACATCATGTATAACATGCACATGAAGTCACCCTATGGTTTGGTCTCAAAATTATGCCTTGGGCACAATTTGGGGAGGATATCTGGCAATTCTCGTCTTTTGGCTTTGATCTGTCAAAATTTGGTCAAATTTCCACTTTCCAGGTGAAAATAGGGGAAAACCTACCTTCTAAACACACTGGTAACCTCAGATTTTCAAAATTTCCACTAGATCACCCTGTAGACATCCTACGTGTAGGAAGTCTACTGCTGATTTTTTCAGACTGAAGTGTCCCTGATGCTTCCTTATGCTCTCAGCAAGTGCAAGTATGCTTCACACTTGCAAAAAAATGCAAAAATCACTCAATTTAAGCCCTTTCTGAAATTTTACGTTTTCTGACTTCGCCTTTTGGCTTTTGGTCAACAAAAATAGGGAAAAACACCCAAGTCAATATATTACTAGGGTAAAACCTACCCTCTGAACCCACTAGTGCAGTCGAAATTTTCAAATTTGGTCTCCAGAACCCCCTTGAGACATCCTACGCATAGGATGTGTATGTTTACAGAATTACAGGTTTTCTTCACAAAACCCTTGCAAATGCTCTTTTATATGCACAACATCAGTCAGTCATACAAAAATGTCCACAAAGCTTGTTTAATGCATTTTTACCCTCAAAAGCACACTTTTCCGTGATTTCAAATGCAATCAAGCACTTTAGCAAATAATTCAGTGCTGAATAGCTCTAGATCAAAATCGGATCACTTACCTAAAGCTACTCCTACAAATCATATGGGGTTTTGCATCTATGAGTAGAAAAACGCTTCACTGCCACACACGGACTAGTAAACGCTTCTATCACCTCACAAATCACTCGACCACCAACAACTACTCTAATCCACAGATCCTAACTAAACCTATCTAGTCGCAGACCCTCGGCAAGACACACGCTTCCTGGCTATCCACCTAATCGCGGAATATCCTCTTCCGGATCCACTTAAGAAAAACGCTTTCTTTAGCCGAAACTAAATCAAGAAACCATCACACGAGTGTTAGTAGGAAACCTACTTAGGTCTTTGTGTCCCCGGCAGCGGCGCCAATGTTGGACGGGAGCGACTCACACACCCATGAAGTGCATGCAAACACTACCTAGATCAACATAATGTCAATCGAGGACACAGATGACACGATAGGCACACGGAGGAAATCTCTCTAGCTTGTCAGGCTGAGACCATCCTACACATACAACACTCTGGAAGGCCAACTATACCACAATCAAGAACCTCACTGCTCTCAACTA
Organism: Adiantum capillus-veneris; assembly: GCF_014529385.1. Taxonomy (NCBI): domain Eukaryota; kingdom Viridiplantae; phylum Streptophyta; class Polypodiopsida; order Polypodiales; family Pteridaceae; genus Adiantum; species Adiantum capillus-veneris. The sequence continues at coordinate 140,693,553 of NC_140946.1, forward strand.
CACCACCTAGCCACATACACACATACGGAAGGTAACTCACCTAATCATGCCAGATTCGTACGAAACTTAAGGAACACCATCCCCTCACTAGGATACACCTGTCCCTACGCTTCTACACTCAAAACCCTCACTCTAAACCCGTCTGCGAAAAACGCGTAGGATGACAGAGCAAAATTTTAAAAGTGCCTGGAACTGAAATTTATGAGTACATATGCGTAGCTTATGTCGCCACGATTCTATAGACTACTAGCACGCAAAAAACAAACATCGTTTTTTACACTTACGGCCACAAATAGCTCGTAGATGCGTCGGTGTGTGCGCTTCATCTCTCGTGGAATGCTTGGCGTTGTCACGTAGCTCTCCTCGAGCCTATAGCAATGGTACAATCCGATCTCCAATGCATTGAGCGAGCCGGGCGTAGCGAGAGGATGAAGCTCACGCTCACTCTCTTTCTCTCTCACACACAGTAGACGGAAGTCTAAAGTTTGATTATGATAAAAGTCGTTTTTTACAAAATGACCTAGGTACCTTATATACTAAGGCTACCTTAGGTTTAACCAAAACTGGGGTTGAAAGGGTCAAATGGATTTGTATTTACAATCTGGAAGTACCATTGCACCCCGACTTCTGAAACTAGAATAACTACTCATTACAAATGACGTTTATAGCCATAATCTGCAGCATTTCATAACTCGCAAAAGATAAGACTTTGGTACGAAACTTGAGTTATGTTGTGTTGTTGACCCAGTGGTCAACACAATGTTAAGGGATCTTCCCCCTTGAAGGATTTTGACTTGTAGCACATTGTCCTCATGAAACAAATTCTCTCTAGATTCATACAAGTATACATGTCACCTCCAAACAATAGTTAGATGGCAATTTCTTTTGTGTAACAATGCTATTGTTACTACGTGTTGTGGCTCAAAGTAGATTGAAATGATTGTCCTTCTACAGTGGGCGTTGATAAAGGACACCCAACAGAGAAGGTTCACACTCGGGAGGCAATCCAAGAAGAGCCTCCTTACAAAAAAAGATATACATATCTCCCTGAAAAAATGATAGTCCTTGAGCAACTCACAACTCAAAGCATGGACCTAGCAAGCCAAGGAGAGACCTCAGCTATGTTACGCGCTCATATGAGGGATCTAGAAAGGAAGCTGACATGGTATGAGGTAAAGTATGGACTTGTAAACAAAGAAGAGATAGGTGATGATTGTCTAAGCACATTATTGGGCACATATGAGTTTCACTTTTTTTATTTTATGAGAGGTTCAACCCATAAATTAGTCAAGCATCCATTAGCCCTTTTTTGTAACTTGAACCTCTTTTTGTTAGAACAAATTAAGATGACTTGTGTTGTTGTAATTTATACCGTGTCTATTTCTCCCTTTTCTTCCTCTCTCTTTGTCCTCTGGGGGGGAGAGAGAGAGAGAGAGAGAGAGAGAGAGAGAGAGAGAGAGAGAGAGCATTTACAAATCAGCACATCCATCTACAATAAGCATCATTGAATTGATTTTCAAGTAAAAAATAAACATTATGCATAATCCACAACATGAAACACAAGCACCGTCTCTCTCTCTCTCTCTCTCTCTCTCTCTCTCTCTCTCTCTCTCTCTCTCTCTCTCTCTTTATCATGTGTGCGCTTTTGCTAAAATGATGGCCATAGGACTTACACTTCAGCTTTGATGAGGTCTTTCCACGGACCAATTCCTCTACATATACGTAGTTCCACTCATATCTTTTCACCATCTAGTAAAAATATCTACGAGCACGCACAACACTATCTATTGATTATGTACCTAAAATTAAACTCTGCATGCCATTTGCATAACCATACTTGATAACTTTTTCTAACTTCTAAATTTTACAGACCCTAAGTACTAAGAATATAAAAATTCCTCCCCCCAAGTGTGAGCTTCCACTCTACACACGACATGAAACATCTAATCACCTAGATAACCTTCAAGTGTGAGTAAACTCTACACATGGCAAGTTATCTTTAAATATCCTACTTAGATGACCTCCTAGTGTGATTCAAACTCTACACATGGTAGGTAATCACTACTTATGCTACCTAAAACTCTTCCAAGTGTGAGAATACCTCTACACAAGGCAAGAGATTACTATTTAGCCTACCTAGATTGCCTCTAGTTAGTGTGAGTATTACTCTAAGTATGGGAGGCAACCACTATATAAATATAACCTAATTTACTTCCACATGTGAGCATAGCTCAACACAAGGCAAGTAACCACTAACTTTAGCTACCCTAAATCACTTCCAAGTGTGATTTTATCTACACAAGGCAAGCAATCACTAACTACTCTACCTAATTTAATTCTATGTGTGAGATAAACTCTACCCCTTGATTGGCAATTAAATACATAAATGTTTCCTCTAGAGGTGCATGATAAACAGGTTTCACCATGTAGATTCTGGTTGATTATACCACTATTCCTCTACTACCATAGTCAGTATATAGTGTAACCAATACTATGGTCTACTCCTTCACTTGTCCTTTAAGATGCATGTACTTGATTGGTAGTGCATTGTTTTTTTGTTGTGATAGTTGTTGTCCTAGCATTGGTTGTGGTCTTTCTATAGGTATGGACTGCCTTTGCATTTGTCCCATGTTAGGTGGATACATATACATAGGTTGTCATTGTGCTCTCATAGCACGTATTTTCCTTTGCATTTGTCCCATGTTAGGTGGATACCTATACATAGGTTGTCAATGTGGTCTCATAGCACATATTGGAAATTTCCATCGTACTTTGCAGTTTGGTAATAGCACTCGTTAGTCTCATGTTTTGTACACTTTCCCTTGATATCACAACATTTAGATGGCCTCATTGATCCCATGGGTTTCCCTCGTGCCCTGGATCTCTCATCAACATCCTTTGCATATTGCTCATCATGTCATTTGTTTATTTGAGCGTATCCTCTAGCATTCATAGGCATTGACAAGATGGATCCTACTTATGTTGGCACAATAGATGGAGTTCGCTTGCGATATGTATCCTTCACAGTGTTCTCTTCACTAAAAATATCGTTGTTATCCCCCAAGTCGATAGCATCTAGGATACATGCTTCCAAGGTAGTGTGTTTATTACCATAAAGTATAGCATGCAACTCCTTCATTAGGAGAAAGTTGGACTCACTTTTGGGCCCTGTAAGAAGTGCCACGTCGTCTTAGAGAGAGAAAATAAAAAATGTTAAATTGTGCATTTTATGTGATACTTTTCTGCGCAACAAAAAGCCAAAATGACATTCTTTGGTATGTAGCCGCCGTCTTTATCATTCTTATCCTTCATTCTCTTGTCAGAAATCCAACTAACAGTATGACTAATGATTTGAAATGCCAACTTACAAGCGTTCCCTCCAGAAACATAAGCCACACGAACTCTATTAACTCTAAACTTGAGAATATGGCCTTCCCTCCCAAAACCTGAGATATTTCTCCGTCTTCTTCTCTATCAACTCTAGGAATGGAGAACGCATATTTTCCTGATGAAAACACTAATTTGAACTTACAATCCTCAGACCCTTCATCTTTAACACTTACCCAAAGAAAGAACACACATCATCTTCATGTTGATGTATTGGAGTACGCACCATTGCAGAAACGTAGGAGGGAGTCTTTTTTATCTCAACAGGAGAAAGAACTTAGAAGGACAAACAAGGAACATCATTTGGATTTGTGGACCAATGGGTCTATTTATCCAAAGGATCCTACGACAAATGCGCCACCTCCCTTTGCTAATATCACTAACCTCTTACATTTCACAGGCGATAGCAAGGATGGGCTATTGGGATACACCAAACATTTGGAAATGAGAGGATTGAATGCGGAGAGGCAAAGAAACTTCCTGGCCATGGAGAACATGCAACCGAAGAAACTTAATGAAGCATGCTCTCAAAAGATTTCATCAAACAGAGAGACAATCCAAGGCCTTGAGAAGAAGATCACAAGTTTGCGAGAGAAAGACACCCTGCTTGGTAGTCGGAAAAGAAAACGAGATCTGTGCAACATTGAGAACATGAAGATTGGTAGTGGTGGCCTTAAAAAACGAATACGAGCTTTAAGGTAACTCGAAGTTTGTTTCTTCAATGTGCTTCATTAAGAAATGGATACACTTACTTTCATATACATGATCATAACGCATGGTGCTTTTTTGGTAGGTCTTTACTACATCCAAATTCAAATGTGCAGGCTTCAATGCCGAAGTGCATTACAGCCGTCTAGTTCCAAAAGAAGTAGTTGAAGAGATGATAACTCAGAAAAAATTTCGTAAGTTGATAGGGAGGCTACTTACCTCCTTCATGAACAAGAATCAGCTAGAACCAATGGAAGTGCAAGCAATACTTGATGAGAGTGGAATCTTGCAGATGGGATACAGGGCACTCTTCAAAGCATTAGCTAAAAAGTCTCAAAATAAACTACAGAAAGGATCATTGCTGCCAAAGCCATCACATGTAAAGGCTGCTCGCCGGCACGTAAACTATGAGGTGTTTGAGAAACTTGGGTCACCATTCCATATTGAAGCAACGTTCTTAGGCAAGGGCGGCAAAGAGGTACAGTTTACCAAGCACAACAACCTCTTCATTGATCTTGAAGCATTGCAAAGGTATGCAGTTCACTTCTTTGACATCAGTCGAGACGAGTGCGGTGGGGTTCTCAAGTTTGTTTTGAAGCTCGACGAGTGCGAGGTCCTGAAGAACAAGAAGCTGGAGAGAGTCACCATTACCCTCATGGACAGAGCTCTGGATCCATCAATAACGAAAGAGGATCTACAAGTGAATAGATTGACTATTCATTACCTGATCTTTGGGTGCGACGTGCCTACCCATGTTTTCCAAGACGTGTTGTTTTGTTGTCGATTCAAATTGGTCATCTATTGGAAAATTGGCCTCTCCGAACATCGCTTCATTGAACGTATCTTTGATCAGTTGCCACCCTGAAGTGAACTGTGAGTCGCGGACAGCTGTGTCAGCAATAAGATGTTGGTCCACTCCATCATCGTCCACAGACCCCATGTCTGCCTCACAAAAATTTGCAATTGCCGCTAGGCAGTAGTCCTCCCGTATATTGAGCTCATGTATGATATCTGTGAGCAGAACATAGTGGGTGTCACCCGCCATACAAAGCTGGGAGCACAATTCAGAGGCAAAGTCGCTTCCTTACTTGGACTTTCTTGCTTGCACCCTATTGCTGCATCCGCAAGAGAAACAAGAGTTAAGCCCGCATCAAATGTTTCCTTTAGTATCTCTACCCGCTCTTCTTCTGGGTCGAACTGCACCTCCACATCCTCTACCTCTTCCTCCGGCGCCAATGGACAACTACCGAAAGTTGTTGACTGGGAAGTCTCTGACTCACCATCCGTCTGCAAGTATAAGTAACAGACAAACCCATGGTAGAATTCCACTAAGGGACACTTTTTGAAGTGCTTCATACACCTGTCTTGTACAAGCAGTGCATTGGAGGGACACTTTTTTAGACAGCGATTCAGTCTCCTTGAAGCACTCTTGTCAGGGTCAAGGTCGGTTGGGTGCACATATCTCATGCCATCAACTGTCATGGAATTGTCACAAGTGACTGCCTCATACTGTTGCAAATGGGTTTGTAGGTACTCAAATGAGCAATATATAATCCTCTGTATAGAAAACTCTGCCTTGAACAATCCTGATAGTTCTGGTGCACGGTGATGAGCACGGGCGTTATATAAGAACGTGAATAGTTTTTCTTCACATGTATCCTCTCTCACGTCTATCTCTAGGACTATGATCCCCATGACTGAAAGAAAAAGCAAGCCAAAACTATTTGGTGTCATAACCAAGCGAAGATTGAGCCTCGAGTACCCCTCAATGTCTCTTTTCGCTTAGTTCTGCCCAGTGCGCTAATGTCATAAGAGGTGACGTTGGTTGAGTCAGAACCAAGCGAGTAGGGCCCCCAAGAATCTCCGAAGGGCCCTCTTCTCTTGGTTCTGTCCCGTGCGCTAATGTCATAAGAGGTGAGGTTGAGTCAGAACCAAGCGAGTAGGGGCCCCAAGAATCTCTGAAGGGCGCTATTCGCTTGGTTCTGTCCCGTGCGCTAATGTCATAAGAGGTGACGTTAGTTGAGTCAGAACCAAGCGAGTAGGGGCCCCAAGAATCTCCAAAGGTCCCTATTCGCTTGGTTTTGTCCCATGCGCTAATGTCATAAGAGGTGATGTTAGTTGATTCAGAACCAAGCAAGTAGGGGCCCCAAGAATCTCCGAAGGGCCCTATTCGCTTGGTTCTGTCTTGTGACCCAAGCATTCGGAACAGGTGGATAAGAATAGAGCATGTAATGTTATCAGTGATCACATAAGGAGTAATTCTTCCAACCATGCATGCGGTACGGTCATATAAGGAGTAATTATTCCAACCATGCATGCGGTTTGAGACTTTTAATTTTACCCTAACGCACTGGCTTCGGTGCGCACATAGTTAACAACACACAGGAAGGGGAGAGGCAGGGAGAAAGAACCTGTCTCTGCAATATCCAATGGCGCCGAGTTGGATGGTGATGTCGCAGGCCACTGATAGCAAGAACTAGAGGGGGGCGATGGCGATGGCGATGGTGACGCGGCAGCAAAGGACTTGACCCAGTGGAGGTCGCTCAACGCAGGATCACGAGAGGTGGCCAAGCGGAAGAGCGCAGAAAATGCAAAGGCAACGGCGATCTATTTGTTCCACTTGGACATGGAGATGGCGACTGCAAGGGCGATCGGCGTCTGACTCTCAACATAGGATCACGAGAAGTGGCCAAGGGGAAGAGCGCAGAAAATGCAAAGGCAATGGCAAATGCAAGGGCAATCAACGTCTGACTCTAAACGCAGGATCAGGAGAGCTGGCCAAGGGGAAGAGCGCAGAAAAGGCAAAGGCAGCGGCGGCGATCTGTTTGTTCCACTTGGAGATGGAGATGGCGACTGCAAGGGCGATCGGCATCTGTTTGACCCTAAACGGTCACTCATAAAGGCACGTGGGCTGCTCTCACAAGGACAACCAGTAATAAATGGTCTCAGATTCCCATGCAGTACGATTTACCAACCACAATTTCGCGCATAAGTGAAGTTGTCACCCTCCCTGAGGTAAGCATTCTAAGTTGAGGCATTACCCCCGCCAAACATCTCAAGTTTCAACTATTCTGCCTCTTTTCGCGTCCTCTAATGCGCATCATTCTAATTAACTCTACCCCCATCGACGCTACGTGGTAACCAAACTCTATCACCTCTTACTCTCGCGCATCCTCCTTCTCTTACTCTTGTTCTGCAGTGCTTCAGTGACGCAAAACTCTACACACAGTGAAGAGGTATGCTACTTACTACCCTTCTGTGCACTTGTATTTTGTGTAGTCAGTACCAGGCGAATAAGGGAAGGTAAACCCTGTTTGCTGCACCTGTTGGCTTGGTACTGACCATCGTCCTTGGTCAGTACCAAGCAAATAAGGGAAGGTCACTTAGTCCGAAGGGCCCTATTCACTTGGTACTGACCAAAAGAAAAGTTAAGTGATGTCTGCTAGTACAGAGGTCAATACTAAGCAAATAAGGGGAAGTAAACCCTGTTGCGGATTTAGGTTTTTTTCTTTGCCAAATACGCGTTTTCAATTTATAACAAAGAAACAAAATTACAACTTAACACCGGGTTTTGAGTTAGAAAACACTTCAGACTTTACAAAGAGTGGCCTACTAATTTCCGGGGGTTTAGGGTTTGCAATAACCATGTAGTCCTTTTCCTTCAAAGCTAGACTATCTCTTCCTGAAGCCTGTTGGCAAAGTTAATGGCTTCCTCATATTCAATGGCTAGCTCAAGCACTTCATCCTTCATTTCCTGAAGCCAATTAAGATAGCCTCTATAGAGCCATTCTCGGCGAGCAATCGCTGCATGTCTTCAAGCCTTCTTGCTTCCAGAGAGTCTTTAAGGATTGAGACCCTCTGCCTGACGATCAGCATTTGCTGCAGCTTCAGGCTAGCATCCTGCATAGAGCATTTAGCAAATAAGCTCTTCAAACTAGGAGCTTGGAAATTGGGAGCAGAAAGCAAAGAATTACCAGCGGCTTACCTCGAGAATTGACTCCCGTGTTGACAGCAGCCACTCCTGGGCTGTGTCGGTTGAGAATATTAAGGGTAACATCGGAGAAGGGCCTGGATGCGGTGCTGCTGGCGCTGCGGGAGTATATCTTGGAAAGGCATCACCACTATCATAAGCTTCTTGTAGTTGTTCTGCGAAACCCTGAGGGAGGTTCTGAAACAACTGCTAGTTAAATAGACTAGATGGACATGCCTAAAAAGCAGAGACTGGGTTCTAGCTTATGAGTGAGTTGTCTGTGAGGGGTGGTACCGCCATGAGGTTTCGTGAGAGATGGACGTGGGAGAGAGAATCAATGGTACCATCCCCCCGAGATTAGGGGGGGTGATAGGAGGGAACAACATGACAGTTAGGACCGCATGGATTTAAACGTCTCCTTCACATTGGTATTTTGTTGCAGGGGATGAAAACCTGTTCGCTTGCTTGTACACTTTTCTAAGGTCACTACCAAGCGAATAAGGTGTTTTGTTGCAGGGGATGCAAACCTGTTTGCTTGGTACTGACCTCTGAAAATGTAAGTGATGTCTACTATTACTATTTTCTGAGGTCACTACCGAGAAAATAAGGCAAGGCAAACTCTTTCCTATGCACCTATTCGCTCGGTAGTGACCTCAGAAAGTATAATTCATGTCTGCTATTACTATTTTCTGAGGTCACTACCGAGCGAATAAGGCAAGGCAAACTCTTTCTTATGCACCTATTCGCTTAGTAGCGACCTCAGAAAATATAAGTCATGTCTGTTATTACTATTTTCTGAGGTCACTACCAAGCGAATAAGGCAAGGCAAGGCAAACTCTTTCCTATGCACCTATTCGCTTGGTAGTGACCTCAGAAAATATAATTCATGTCTGATATTACTATTTTCTGAGGTCACTACCGAGCGAATAAGGCAAGGCAAACTCTTTCCTATGCACCTATTTTCTTGGTATTGACCTCAGAAAATATAAGTCATGTCTGCTATCACTATTTTCTGAGGTCACTACCGAGCGAATAAGGGAAGTCAAACTATTTCCTATGCACCTATTTGCTTGGTACTGACCTCAGAAAATATAAGTCATGTCTGCTATTACTATTTTCTGAGGTCACTACCGAGCAAATATGGGAAGGCAAACTCTTTCCTATGCACCTATTCGCTTGGTACTGACCTTTTCTGAAATCTGAAGTTCCTTGTGCTGACAAATGAATTGTCTTTTGGTGTTATGCTATTTGTAGAGATGCCTCGTATAAAGGCCACGACTAGGAGGGCAACAGGTGAATCTTTGAATGCTCAAGCAAGAAGACGTCGATATGAGGCGCACAGAGGTGTACTGCAAGAGCTGCGTAGGATAGAACGACACGTTCAACCTGTTATTCCACGTCTCCCTTTCCAGCGAGTAGTGAGGGAGATTTGCGAGCAGTGGAGAGTCAGCATGCGATGGGCCAGCAGTGCACTACTCTCCCTTCAAGAAATTGTTGAAGACTACCTCGTGGAATTCTTCAGCGATGGATATATCCTTGCTGCCCATGCACACCGCGTCACTATCATGCCATGGGATTTTGATACTCTTCGTAGACTACGTTTTCGCTAGAATGGGCTGCTTCAGCCAGTGCCTATATGGGATAGTAGAACCATGGATATTGTCAGCATCCCCCCTCTCCATACTCGTGCACAACAGACAGAGCCATCTAGGGCTGAAACAAACAGCAGAAGGACCCGATCACGGGTTGAGAGAAACAACACAGATGGGTAGGCTGAGATAGCCGTAGAGGGGCATGAGCAAGCCAAAGTGGACCCTGAGGCAGTCATGGAAGAAACAGAGACAGTTATGGAGGAGCCAGCTAGACACCAAAATGAGCAAGTCATGGAGGATCCGCAGCCAGTAAGGGATGATGAGGGGCAAGAGCAGGCTAGGGTGGAGCCTGAGGCATCTATGGAGAAACCAATATTGAAGGAAAATGATCCGGAGCCTGAGGCTATTAGGGAGGAGCATGAGGCAGCCAGGCATCTAGCTCAAGAAAGGCAAGGGCAAGGCTCTGCATCACAAGGGCCATCCAACGTATCGGATCAGTCAATTATTTTAGAGCAAATCAACGAAGAGAATGAAGAGGAGTTGAGAGTTTTGTTGAGCTCAATGCCTCTGCATGCACAGATACAGCTGCCTGCAAGGTCAGAGGAGGCCTGCATTTTCAACCTCGATCATCTAGACTTCCGGTGCATGGCAGTTTCACCAACTCGCTCGCAACGAATGAGGTCATCAACGTTGCTTTGTGGTAATTCTCATGCTCTTTAAAAGTCACGTTTGGTTCATTAAATGGGTCTTTATCGAGGCATGGGTCAATACCAAGCGAGACAGTGTCTTATGAAATTGGATAGTGGTACTACTCGCTCGGTATTGACCCATGTCTTTGCGGCAGCCACCAAGTTTTTCTTTATAATGGCTTACTACCCTAAAGACATGGGTCAATACCAAGTGAGTCAGTGGCTTATGGAATTGGAATCCGCCACTGACTCGCTCGGTATTGACGTATGTCTTTGTGGTAGTTGTCAAGTTTTTCTTTATAATGGCTCACTACCCTTAAGACATGGGTCAATACCAAGCGAGCCAGTGGCGGATGGAATTCAATAGCTGCCCCACTCACTCGGTATTGACTCACGGGTTTGTGGCAGTGACAGCCCACTGAAATACCTCAAGTCTAATCTCTGTCATTTGTTCATGTTAGCCACGTTGTCTCGCTTCTGCCCCCTGAGATTCAAGACAAAGTATACGTAATAGATCCGCTGATATTGCCTTATCTGCAGAACAACTCAGTTTCCTTTTTGAGTCTGATGAACTGGTTTAGCAGAGTCAACTTTGATCTAGCGCGCTTTCTGGTCACTGCGTACAATCAATCATGAGTATTTTCTTGCCTTGTAAAAAATATGTTGCATTGAGAATCTCTCCTCATCTTTGATGGTGTCTTTGTAGTGATCATTGGAGTCTGATGTTATTTGACATGGAAGCTAAGATTGTTTACTACGCAAACTCTGGGCAAAGAGTGTCTCTTTGTAATGTGTTGCTGACTCAAGTAGTTATGTATGTAGTGCCACCAAAAAACTTGTATGCTGTGTAGAGCATCTTTTGTTAGAACATGATCTAGGAAATGTAGTCCGGTACAAACGGGTAATCGTGCCCACGCAGACTGATGACTATAGCTGTGGCTGGCGAACCTGTTTAAATGCCCTGTTGCTCATCAGTCAAATTATGGATGTACCAAACGTAAGTAATCTGCAGTTTTATTGTTTGCTGCAACGTATGTATGAAGCAACAAATGTCAGTATCACGCTTCTACAGGAACTTCGATTACATAACTACACCCCCAACGATGTGCGACATTTTTTTGTAATGGCCATCCAGCATATTATAATCTCGGTAAACAGACGCACAAGAGATGAAGCGGCGAGAGCTGAGGAGTTCGAAGAGGCTTGCATTAACGAAAGGACGTAACGCCACAATAAGACTCAAAAAGAAGTTCGAAATATGAAAGAAGCAATAAATAAATATTATGCGGACGCCGCAGAAGTCGAGGAATGGGCTACTGAAACCGGCCTGTACTTTCAAAAAGGGCGGTAGACTTTAGACTTAAACCTTATATGCTTTCACCCATTAAATTTGTCGCCCACTTTACCTGTACTTTCAAGACACAACAAAGGGGAGAGGGATACAGGCTGCTAGATTGCACCTGTATGAGTAGACCGACACCCGATTGGCCCCTAACTTAGGCACCCCTTTCGGTATTTCTTTATTGTTTAAAAGAGGGAATAAACGTTGTGGTTCCCTACAAGCTGCCCCGCACAAACTTGGCTGAATTTCAACTGTTCCCGCCCGATTTCGGCAGCATAACTTTACTAGGACCCTTCACGGTCAATATTCCCACGCATTGAATGACTTTCCCGACGCATACGGGCACTGTGCAAAACCTGGCGAGAATTTGCAGCACGCTGAATTCTCTGTTTTCAGCCTCGAAAAAGGGTCAGATCACCTGTACAGCGGTCCCCTCGCGTCCCCAAACCTCCTAGGGGTATTAGGGACCGTTTAGGGCCAAAACCCTAAACCTGCAAAAATACACAGCAGGCTGTAATTTACTGTTTCAGGCTCCATTTCACGTGCCGATCGCATCCGTAGCAAGTTCTCGAGCTCCGCACCTGTAGGGCTACTTGCCCTTTGAATCGGATGAGATTTCTGGCGTGAAACCTCTCCGAATTCACCTGTACCTACGGGGGATTAGCCGCTAGCTAATCTAGTACCTGTGCAAGAGGCTCTTGCCTCGGCAATCGTGCATGAACCCACACAACTGTACATTGGTCAACTGAAAAGCCCACTAGAGGGGCATAACATACTGCCATAGGGGAGAGAGAGGGCAGTGCGTAGCGTGCAGGGCATCACTCCTGGCACCGCACTGTACATAGGAGGGAAAGGAAGCACTCCATAGCTCTTAACCTGTGACAAAATTTGCAAATGAGCCTCTTTTTCCTTCAAATTCAACGCGACCTTCTCTTGCATGAGGAAAGTGCACCAGAATGTGCCACTTGGTGCATTTACAAGCATTTTTCCGTTTCGGGGTTGCCGCCTAAAAATCTCCCAACCGGTTGCCCGGTTGACTTTACGGGTGGCAGAGTAAGAAAATGTTCTCCTTGTCATTCCAGAGGTAATGACGCAAACACATTTTCAGGTCCCAAAATAGCAGTTCCCTAAATTTTAGGAGATGCTGCCACTGTATCTTTCTAGGTCAGCTGACCCCCTTTGTACACTGCAGCCACACCCAAAACTGAAATGTAGCCTCTGTAGCAAAGGATTCCACTTTGGTTAGTCGATGACCCTACTTTGGCTAACCATAGTCTTTGTCCAACCTTGTGATCTCTTGCCCGCTGGCTTGGACTCCCTCTGGACAGTTCCACACGAGCTATGCAATGCAAGGCAGTTAGATTTCCCGAGGGGTGTTTCCAAAAAGTGAAAGTAAATAGATAATAAGAAAGAAATCAACAAAAAGGATAGATATTAGTCACACGCTGGTGACATACCCCCCTCTTGAAATCTCAAACATCCTCGTTTGCATCTATGTCGTACATGCTCACAGTCAACACTGATGTATTCAACACCTGTCGACACATGTACGACACATACATGGTCATTGTCAACCCTGGTGTATTCAACACCTCGTCGACACATGTATTTCCTGTGTGTGAACCCTGCCCCAATGACATAGTGGTAGCTTCGCACTCTGCCATTGCTTTGAGTCACTAACTTTCCAATGACAAAATGGTAGCTACACATTTTGCCACTGTCTTATAGTACACGTTGGGCCAAGTAACACTTTCGAGCATACCCAAACCGACAGTTTAAGAATGTAGTTACACATGTACCCTTTAATAGAAGCAATTACTGTATCCTTGAAAAACTGACAAGAAATACTCACTTCTATAGCACTAACCAAACTTTTGGACATTCCATGAGAGCAATTGCCAAACTGAAAATCTGTACAGCTCTAACATTCATGTAGCAGGTATTTCATTTGAGCTCACTTTAAATACCATGTACATCATTTTTTCAGAAGCCATTGTCACACTGACAATCCATGTAGCTTTGAAACTCAAGGAGTCAAGGTAGGTTGCAAAGCGAAGGATTCAAGGTAAAGTGATAACACAGTTGGTGACTCTGCAATTTCACCTTCTTCCATCCACTTAACATCCATTGGTGGATAGTTTCTGAACTTCACCAAGTAACGCCTAGCAACCTTGCCTTTCACTTTTCTTTCTTTATGTGCCAAAATCTGTTTCGGGACCAAGATCTCGTCAAGTTCCTCGACTTCTGGCTGATCTTCAACTGGCATATCTTCTGGCACATCACCCACACAGGGTCTGAGAAGACTCACATGAAACGCATTGTGAATCTTCCAACTGTCAAGCAATTTCAGCCTATATGTAACATCACTGATTATGTCGCACACTTGAAAAGGCCCATAGTAACGCATGCTGAGCTTTGGAAACAGTCTTTCCTTGCCCTTCATCTTCTTTAACCTTGCCTTTTCAAAGCGTAGAAGCACCCAATCACCAAGTGAAAATACCACTTCACGACGGTGACGATCAGCTGCTTTCTTTTGCTTTGCCTGAGTCTTTTCTAAGGCCACTTTGACCTTCTTGTACATTTCATCCGTGTCCTGAACATACTTATCTGCTTCAAATATCTTGTCCTTTGTATGCAGTATGGGAGGAACTTTCTTGCCACCTTCAACTATCTCAAAAGGTGCCTTGCCAGTTGATGAATGCACGGTATTATTGTATGCATACTCCACCAATGGCAAATATTGCTCCCACTTTCCTTTATGCTCTGACACGTAGCACTTTAGCAGATCTAGGACAGTAGAATTTGCCTCTTCTGACTGCCCATCTGTTTGAGGATGAAATGACGAAGAGAATTTGAGCGTGGTGGCCATATTCTCAAACAAGCCTCTCCATAATAAACTTGTCATGCGTGGATCACGGTCGCTAACAATTGACTGTGGCATGCCATGATACTTGAAAATATTGCTCATAAACAAGCGTGCCATTTGATCTGGTTTTATCTTCTTCCTGACAAGAATAAAATGAGCCTGTTTGCTGAATCTGCAAATAATGGTCCAAATACCATCGTTTCCTGTCTGCATTCTAGGAAGATCAAAGATAAAATCCATAGCAATACTTTTCCATGGTTTATCTGGAATAGGTAGTGGTTGCAATAACCCTGGTGTCTTTTGCCTGTCAAACTTGACCTTCTGGCAAATTAGGCATTCTCGCACAAAGGCATCCACATCTCTTCTCAATGTAGGCCAGTAGAAGAATGTCTCAACCGCTTTAACTGTAGCATCGATACCACGATGCCCTGCATACGGTGGGACATGACTCTCTTCCATAACTTTGCGTCGCAATGGCTTTGTGACACACAATTTGCCATGCATCATCATGAACCCATCTTTGAGAAGATAGTGTTCATGACGTTGTCCATCCATTAGCTGCTCGAAGACCCTTGCAAAATCTTCATCATTTGCATATTGTTCTCTCATATCATCAAGTTCATGATGATAAGGAATTGACACAGCTGAAATTTGTGGCTTCCTTGACAAGGCATCAGCCACAACGTTCTTCTTGCCTTCCACATGCACAATCTGAAAATGGAACATGGACAAGATATTTGCCCATCGCATATGATTCTCAAATAACTTTGTCTGTGTCAAGAAGTATCGCAAGGTCTGATGGTCCGTTTGGACAACGAAATCTGTACCTAGCAGGTAGTGTTTTCAACTTAAGAGTGCATGAATCACAGCCAGTAACTTTTTCTCATAGACCTGCATGGTCATCTATGGCCCTTGCAAAATTCTGCTCTCATAGGCTACTACCCTGCCAACTTGCATTAGCACTGCACCAATGCTACTACCATAGGCGTCACACTGGACCACAAATGACTTCCTAAGATCTGGCAACACAATGACTAGATCTGAAGTCATCTTTTCCTTTAAGAGATTAAAAGCTAAAATCTCTTTTTGTGTCCATCTAAAGGTGACTGCCTTCTTTTGAAGAGCATGTAAAGGTGAAGCAATCTCAGCAAAATTTTGGATAAACCTTCTATAATAGGAGCATAGTCCCAAGAAGCTTCGGACATCATGCACCGTCTTCAAATCTGGCCATGACTTGATCGCTTCAACTTTTGCAGGATCCATTCTGACACCATCCTTTGAGACAATGTGTCCCCGAAAGTGGATCTCTTCCACATAAAATTCACTTTTCTTTGCATTGATGAGCAACCTATGACTGCGTAGCTCTTCGAACACAATGGCCAAGTGATGCCTATGCTCCTCTTCATTCTTTGACTAGACTATCATGTCATCAAAGAATGCACCAACAAACTGCTGGTGTGGATGGAAAATTATGTCCATCATCCTATTGAACGTAGCGGGAGCATTTGTGAGACCAAAGGGCATCACTAAAAATTCGTAAAGGCCAAACGTTGTTCTAAAAGCAGTCTTGTGCACATCCTCTGATCTAATGCGGATCTGATGGTATCCACTCTTTAGATCTATCCTGCTAAACATAGCTGCTCCTTCTAATTTGTCCAGAATGTCATCAATTCTAGGTATAGGGAACCTATTCTTGATGGTATTCTTGTTCAGTGCACGGTAGTCGATGCACATACGCCATGAGCCATCCTTTTTCTGCACCAACAACACTGGAGAACAGCATGGAGATGAACTGGGCTGAATCAGACCCTTTTCTAACAGCTCCTGTACTTGGCCCATTATCTCTTTCTACTGAGCCGCACTAACCCTGTACGGAGGCTTATTTGGTGGGCTACTGCCTGGCACCAAATCTATCGCATGGTCCTGGGGTCTCTCTGGCGGTAATTGAGACGGTAATGAATCGAAAAAATAGTCACTATACTGTTGTAAAAACATTGACCTTTCTTTATCTAGCACAGATAAATTTGATTCATCACAATCTGACACTTCACGTGCAAAAACCAAGTACGTAGAAAGATGCTTTTTCATTACAAAAGTAATAGCAGAAGCTGATACAGTGGGAATAGACTCCCCTTTAAGCTTTACATCCAGAATGTGAGTCTTTCCCCTGCTCTGTACAGTGATCTTTTTGTTGTAGGCATCCATGATTCCCTGTACACGAAATAACCAAGGAATACCTAACAACACATCACATCCGTCCAATGGCATGATGTAAAATTCTTCAGCGTCTACATAGGACTGGATATGTAGGCGCAACTTTCCGATGATGGGTGTCACAGCCTCTGTATGGCCAAGACATGCCAAACCTGCCTCTACTGTATACCCCATCTCTTCAGGTCTGATTCCCAATTTTGAAGCCAATTCTGGGGAAATGAAGTTGGCTTTGGCACCTGGATCAAAGAAGATAAGCATTGTTTGATCCTTGACCTTTCCCCATGCTCTGCAAAGCTCACTTGCATCTGAATTTGGCTTTTCGCCCACCATATCTGGCACTAGACCAGCCATGGGATTCTTCCCTTTCCTGTCCTCCTTGTCTTCAGAATCAGCTGGCCTTTTCTTTGTAGGAAAATTGTAAGCAATGTGGCCAGGCTGCTCACAGATGAAGCATTTGTTCTCTGACCTCAGGACCTTCTTTTGCTCTTCCGACTTGCTGGAAAACGTCTTTTCCATTTCTTCGCTGGTGCCTTTTTTGATTCAGCCATAGCTTTGTCTTTCCCTGCGTTGGCCGGCTCCTGAGTCACTTTAGGAACCTCCTTGGGAACATACTTCTTCACTGAATTTTTCTTGGCTGATCCTTCCTTGACGCCAGTATGGAATTCACAATCTTCTCCCTTGAGCAAACCATTGCCAGTGTTTGCTACCTCGATGAGCTGCATCAAAGTAGTGACTTTGGTCTTCGTGTAGTATTTTCTCAATCCTTTGGGTAGGCCACAACAGTATTTTTCAATCTGTTCTGTCAATGGCACAAACCTATAGGATGTTACTGGAAGTAGATCTTTCCAAAACTTTCGATTATAATCATCCAGATTCTTCCAAGTGGCAGCATTAAGCTGGTGCCATTCTGTCATGACATCTGCTTCAAAGTCATCAGATAACCATGCTGCTACAAAAATCTGCTTGAAGTAAATCCATGTGGACGGAGCTTGCCCTTGCAGCAATAAAGTTGTCCACCATTGTCCCGCATTCCCTGTCAAGAAAGTGGCTGCCTTGCGGACCTTTGAAGCCTCTGTAAAGTTTCCCCCTGCATAGGCCTTGTCAAACTGCTGGAGGAATGAGAGAGCCTTCTTCTTATCATCAAACCCTGTAAAGGTCGTGAAAGTCACACCTTTGCCACCTTCTTTGTACGGAGTTGGCCTCTCCAATGGCGTTAAGTTGTCATAGGGAAGTGACTGAAACATGGGAACACTGTTAGGGTTCATTTGTGTTCCCTGACCGCAATTAAGTTGACCTGGAAATACCATATTTGGCTGTTGATTTGTAATTCCAGCCATACCAAAATTTGTCTGTGGCATCCCAAATTGGCCATGAGTGCTTTGAAACCCTGGTAGCATGCCCATGACACCATACATGGGGTTAGGCATCATTGTTGAGCACCCCAAACACTGTTCCTGGCGTGTAAAACTGATTTCCAGGTGCATGACCAGCCATGCTCTGGAATACCGATCCACCTCCAAAATAGCCAGGGTGTACTGAAGGTGGTGGGAAGACTTGTTGCATAGCCTGTAGGTTGCTTCCCTGCCCATTAGAACTTCCCAAAAAAACTGCCTCGCACAAACTTGGCTGAATTTCAACTGTTCCGGCCCGATTTCGACAACATAATTGTACTAGGATCCTTCACAGTCAATATTCCCACGCATTGAATGACTTTCCCGACGCATACGGGCACTTTGCAAAACCTGGCGAGAATCTGCAGCACGCTGAATTCTCTGTTTTCAGCCCCGAAAATGCGCCAGATCACCTGTACAGCGGTCCCCTCGCGTCCCCGAACCTCCTGGGGGTATTAGGGACCGTTTAGGACCAAAACACTAAACTTGCAAAAATACACAGCAGGCTGTAATTTACTGTTTCGGGCTCCATTTCGCATGCCGGTCGCATCCGTAGCAAGTCCTCGAGCTCCCGCACCTGTAGGGCTACTTGCCCTTTGAATGGGACGAGATTTCTGGCGTGAAACCTCTCCGAATTCACCTGTACCTGCGGGGGATTAGCCCCTAGCTAATCCAGTACCTGTGCAAGAGGCTCTTGCCTCGGCAATCATGCATGAACCCACACAACTGTACATTGGTCAACTGAAAAGCCCACTAGAGGGGCATAACATACTGCCATAGGGGGGAGAGAGGGCAGTGCGTAGCGTGCACGACATCACTCCTGGCACCGCACTATACATAGGAGGAAAAGGAAGCACTCCATAGCTCTTAACCTGTGAAAAAATCTGCAAATGAGCCTCTTTTTCCTTCAAATTCAACGCGACCTTCTCTTGCATGAGGAAAGTGCACCAGAATGTGCCACTTGGTGCATTTACAAGCATTTTTCCGTTTCGGGGTTGCCGCCTAAAAATCTCCCAACCGGTTGCCCGGTTGACTTTACGGGTGGCAGAGTAAGAAAATGTTCTCCTTGTCATTCCAGAGGTAATGACGCAAACACATTTTCAGGTCCCAAAATAGCAGTTCCCTAAATTTTAGGAGATGCTGCCACTGTATCTTTCTAGGTCAGCTGACCCCCTTTGTACACTGCAGCCACACCCAAAACTGAAATGTAGCCTCTGTAGCAAAGGATTCCACTTTGGTTAGTCGATGACCCTACTTTGGCTAACCATAGTCTTTGTCCAACCTTGTGATCTCTTGCCCGCTGGCTTGGACTCCCTCTGGACAGTTCCACACGAGCTATGCAATGCAAGGCAGTTAGATTTCCCGAGGGGTGTTTCCAAAAAGTGAAAGTAAATAGATAATAAGAAAGAAATCAACAAAAAGGATAGATAGTATTCACACGCTGGTGACAGCTACAAAAAGTGAAAGTAAATAGATAATAGTCGACGGCAAGAGCAAGAACAGCGGGAAGCTTCACAGGTGCAAGAAGCATGGGAAGCCATGGAAGAGGCCCATGATTTCGAGCGACGCGAAAGGATGCCCGAGACCAGCGTCCCTAGAGGCAAAGGTAGCAGCAAAAACCGGAGCAGAGGGAAGGGGAGCAACTAGAGCAGAGGGCAAGGGACGAGTGGCACAAACCGGGGGAGAGGACAGTAGTAGGGAAAGGGAGCAATTTACTTGTATAAATCTTGACAGAAACAACACAATATGTAAAGTTTTGAAACATTGAAAATGTACATGTTTGAAACATTGTTTGACCGCCAAAAAATGCTCTGCATTAGTCATTTTGAAGAGTACATCATGGTTTGCATGTCATCAAAGCTCTTTGCGTGCACAAGGTATGTGACCTAGCTTCCGGTGGAAGCAATTAAGTGAAGTGTATTTGTTAGTGACTCCTTGCACAATGTTGTTTTCTCCTTGCGCCTTGGAATCTAAAAAGAAGAAAAAGTTAGATTCTGTCTTAATGTATTAAAGACGATCAAAATTTATCGATTTAGTAAGCACCTTTCTATTGTTGAGACTGAATGCATACAATTCCGACAAAAGTGGAAGTTCTTCACATGTAAGATCTATCCTGAGCTGTGCAAGAGTTGTGCTTGACATTGTCTCCATCACAGTAAGTAGGCTGTCTCGACAGTAGAGCTCCATTGATAAAGGTTTGTTCTCGAGACTGTTCTCTGTATCTTGGTCGAGTGGAATAAGCTGCCCACTAAGAAGATGATATCTAATATAGTAAAACGATACTAAGAAATTTTGAGAGCTTATAATGACCTTGCAAATTATGGACTTCTTTTGCAAAATACAGATTTTGTTCTGTGATTGTTTCCTATCCCAATTATCATCTAAAAAGTCCAAGCAGCTCTCAGACATACAAATAAACATTGTTGCGGTAGTTCTTATTTGTTCATCGAAGAAAAAATCTACAAACACTTCAAGAGGCATAAATAGTGCAAGCCAAACTATTTTTGTGGCAATTGAATACTTGAGGGACTTTTGTATATCCTGAAACAACTTATTCCTAAAGCTTTCACTAGTTTGCGAAGCAGGCAAGGACCAATGCTTGCTGTCAAAGGATGGAAGTGACAAAGGAGCTACACGACCCCAACCAATGGAAGTTCTCGGTTCCACATATGACATATCATAAAAGAAAATTCCATTATCTGCAAGTTCCTTGTGTTGTCTTCCTCGGTACATTTGCTCACCAATAAACGCATGGAAAGCATCAAAAATCCCAACTATGCTCTCAACTGGTTGCCAATCTATCCTATTCGATGGATAAATATCTGAAACATACCAAAGATGATATCCACCACTTAATATTTGAATATAATCATGCACTAAGCGAGATGCTGAAATAACTTACAGTTGAGTCGATGCCTTGGAAAACTTGAAGGAGATGTTTGCAACCTTAAGTCTGCATGCTGGAAATCATGTTGTATGAGGACCTCTTTCACCCGCTTACTTTGTGCACACACTTTAAACTCTTTAACTTGACCCTTGAAAGCCTCCACGAAATCATTGCGTTGCCTCCTCTTCCTCCTCCTAGTTTGCAGTAGAACCCAACTTCCGATAGTTATTCGAAATGGAATCCATGCTTGATCGTCTGTAGTATAACTGTTAAAAATGCTAATAGAGTCAATGGTAGTGCTAGGCCTTCGAGAAGTAGACATGGTGTGCAGTAGAATGAATACACAGAAAGGTTAGCGCAAATATGAAAAAGGGAAGAAGTTTTGAGAGGGAAGTAGAGCTACTCAAAGTCATATTTGGGCGGGAACAAAGATACTAGATAGAGTCTTCAATGAAAGTTTTGAAATTCTTCGGTACAGAGTTAGTACGACTTACGGCATTTATGCCTTGAAAGCGTGAAATTGTGCAATTTGATGAACCAAAATAATATTTCCTCCCTTTTTTTAAAAGATCTTGACTCCAAAATGTCGATTTTCAACGTAACGTTAGCCTCTTCCTTATTGGTCGAGCGCCACTCTCTCTAGAACTGAAAGGCCCAAAAGTGAGTCCATCTTTCTCCTAATGGTTGAATAGACCGTCAAGGAATAATGAGACAAGTCTCTCTTTTGTTGGAATTTCAAACTTTGGACATCTATCAATGTATTGTCTTATTCTACTCACACAATGTCTCACAAACTCTCCTTGTTTTTGTTTAAAGTTGTAGATTTGTGCTACCGTACTATGTTTGATTCCTATTTTTAAGCAAGAAACAACAAATCTGTTAGCCAATGTTGGTAAGTCTGTAATGGATTCAGGAGGTGAGGTTTAAAACCAAGTTAACACCTTACCTTCTAAGGTCATCCAAAATCCCTTCAGCTGAGTATGGAAGTCAAAAATTCTCTCTACTCTCAACACTTGCCTAAAGCTCTATGTAGTCATAAGAATTCCCAATCCACTGTATATTTTAATCTATTTTTGAAAATCGGCTGGTCTGACTCCTTGCATCCACTCTCCTAGCTAGTGGCCCTCCATCTAGGCCTTTAAACCCATTGCTTGGTAGCGGTGACTCATTTGGCCCTCTTCTAGCTCTAGTGTCACTCAATATTCCTCTAATTTTGGTGGTTTCTACTCCTCTCACCCAAATCTCATCATTGATAGGGTTCCCTGGGCTGCATTGTCCCATTGATCGGCCATATTGCCAAAAGACCTTTTTGTCGGCCCAAATTTTTGGTCCATTTTAGATCCATGATTTGCATGCTCATTTTCTTGGTTGAGTAGCCCTGATATTTTGATGTCTTCATAATAAAGTTATTGTTTAAACAATCTAAAGAAATATACAAGAAGGTTTGTTCCACCTTTCTTCCTAATTTTGAAAATATACATAATCTTCAAGGGTGTTAAATGCCCTGGTTTTGCATGAGCTATCCACAATAAATCTAACACATTATTGTCCTCCCAACAATAGACTCCTAGTCTTGGGTTATCAGTTGGTATACAACTTAGATGTTTGATATCTATCTCATCATACTCTTCTAACTCTAACATAGGTGGTCCCTCTTTGGTGGTTATGTTTGGAATCAGTGTATCACCTTCCAGTTCCCATTTGCCCACAGTGTCATGATTTGCAATTTTTAAATACTACACTTTATTTTGGTCCATATAGAAGGATTCTTGTTTGTTGGCTCTAGCCTTCTCTTCAAATTCAACAATATGATCATCGACTCTAACCACATATTTCTCATTAGGATCTAGATAAATATGAGTCCCATGCTTGTTGGTCTTATAAAAGGTCAATACGTACTTAAACCTTAACAAGGTCCTAACACTCAAATGAGTGGAAAAGGAAGACATCTTTGACATTGATTCAGAGTAAGTGCCTAACAATTCTTCAATTATGGTCTCTAACTTCTCTCCCTTGGTTAACACTCTCCTAAGTAGACACTCTAGTCTTGGTTAACACTCTCCTCAATAGACACTTTGCTCTTGGTTTCTCGGTTAATATTCTGATTTGCTAGGACAAACTTAATCTCATGTACATAAAGACCAATAATTCTCAACAAAATAGAATACCTGGCCTTTAGAACAATACCAACCCATTTGCATTGTTGCAATTCCAAACTGGCTCTTAGCTCAAGCTTGATCTCAACCATTCCTTTAAAATCATAGTCTACTAGTCAATTTATTAACTGCAAATATATACAATGACTCTTGATCATGAATTTTAATCTAAATTTTGTAAAAATAGCCAAAGGACCAATCTACTACCTTCAATTTCTAAAATACTCAGTTTCAAGTAGCAAAAAATGTCCAAATGACTTCAAATTTCTGAGGCTATCTATCTATAATCTATGTGATAGGTGCACTACCCTTGGCAACCAAAGAATTTTAAAAATGAACTCTCTAGCTAGCAGGAGATAATATATGCAATTATTATCTACTGGTTTAAAAAATCATTTGCACTTTTGATGACTTCTAATGGTTAAGGGTGTGTTCAAAGCGCTTTGAACCAGTTTTTATCGAATTTAGGCAAGTTTTACACAATTTCTCAATAGTTTCAGTGTTTGGCAAATTTTGATGCAATTCAAATCACTTCAAATTTGGCACATGCACTCTATTATTACCAAAGATCAAATCCCCTTCAAGAAAATTTCAAAAACTTGAATTTTAGAGGAGATAATAAGTGTGCTTATTATCTCTCAACTAGGAATGAAGGATTTTTTCTACTCTTTGGTGGATGTACATACTATAAACAAGCCACTCGACAAGTTTCATGAAGTTTGAATCATTTTTCAAGTTTCTAGAGCAAATTTTGTATTTGCTATTGGACTTTAGTAAAAACTAAGCCTAACTAACACTTTACAAATCCAGATGACTTCAAACTTGAATCAGTGGTTCAATGCCCTATGTTCTAGCATGTGGGATAACCAAATGATGAACATTGTATTTCTAGGTCAAAAGATAAGAAGCACACTTATTATCGTAGGTCCAAATTTGCAAGTTTTTTGAATTTTGGTGACTCACACACTTGATACGAAGTGGTTTAAGACCTATCAAGAGGTTTCAATTAATTTGAAACAATTTTGGTGTACTTACCTTTGTATACATGTTGATTAGAGATGGAAGCAGATTTGGCTCAAAATTTGCACACAAATGAGATCAAAACTCCTAGAGTCTTCACAACAATATTTACACTTCACCCTAACAAGCTACTCTTGGCTTCGCCAGAATATTCCTTTTTGCCAGAATATTATGGTCGGACGGCAGCCAGAAAGTGGTCGAAAAACGACCAGTCGGTTGGCCGGTTGCCGACGATCGGAAGTGAATGACCGATGGACGAATTCAATGGCCGATGGCCGAATTCAAAAGCCTCCCACAGATGCCCACAACTCGGATCCTCTGAAAATACCACTCTGCTACCTGCGGGGCCTGTACTGCAACTCGTTGTAGTCGTCCCCCACCCTGAAGCTCAAAGAACAGGGATGGGACAGTCTCTGAGCAGGCCTTGACTGAGATGAGAACCTCCAGTTGTGTGAAGGCTCCCATCCATCGGGGTGCTACTGGCGCGAGAGGCGTGAGCCACTCAGCTGGAACTGACTCTGAGATGTCTTGACACATGCTTTGCACCCCTCTCATGCCCTGCAGCAGCTGGATCCCCTGCACCTCCTCTGACAAACCTGTGAACTCTAGCTAGTCACCTAGAGAGCACGCTGGACCTGCTGCCATGGGACCCCAGGAGACATGAGGCCGACTACCAACCAAGTGGCCTCTCTGAGTGCTAACCATGGGGTTCCAGACAAGGGGCTGACATAGGCGCTCCTCCGTGCACGTCGGCTGTCTCTGCTCCAGGCCACGCCGTAAGAGCTCCCAAGATCGAAGCAAACTCACAGCGAAGCGGTCCTCCAGTCTCCTGCTCAAACCAACTCTGCGCATCTCTGTAAAGATCCATCTGGTTGAAGGTTGCCAAGGGCCTCCTGACTGAGTCACCCTGGCACGAGCCGCTGTAGCAAAAACTCCTTCCAGGGCTCCTCACCTGGAAGAAGTCCTCTGACGATGAACTTCCCAAGAAGGGCTCTACTCTCCTGTGCTGGATCAATGATCCCAAGTCCTCCCTGAGAACAAGGAAGTGTGATGACCTGCCAAGCCACCTTGGCTCAGGCTATCCGAGTGTCACGTCGTGACCAAAGGAAGTTCCTGATCAGCCTCTCTACCTGGCTGATACAAGAACTCGAGAAGATCCAGCAGAAAGTGATGTACCACATAGTCGCCAACAACACCTGGTTGGCAACTACTACTCTGTCAGCCAGAGAAAGTCGTGTTGAGCTCCAATGTAACAAATTTCTCCTGATAGACACGAGAAGGGGAGCAATCTACTGCTCGGGAGAAAAGTCCAAACCAACCTGACAACCCAAGTACCGAACTGCAGTCCTTGGGGGAATCCACCTAAAACCCTCTCTTGGCATCCAATCTGGCACAGGAGCACTACCAATCGAGAAAGCCATTGTATTTCTCCAGTTGATCAGCGCACCTGATGCACAACAGCAGGTCTCCAAAGCCTACTCACATCTGTGAAGGTTGGCCTCCTAGCCATCTAAGTACAAGACTGAGTCGTCGGCAAACGCAGCGTCTTGTAGCTCATCTCCCTGAATAGGGAGTGCTAAGCCCCGTAGACCAACCTGCTGTGACACCAAAAAACTGCTCATCGCCTCCGCATAGAACAGAAAGAGGAAGGGGCAAGAGAACAGCCCTGTCTGACCGAGCGTGTAAGCATGAAGCGATCACCTCTACCTCCTGCCAAAAGTACCTGACTGTGAGCCTGTCTGTACAAGGCTGACACCCCTCTGATCCAAGCATCTGAGAAGCCCATCCTGCGTAGAGTGCCCTCTAGAAAGTCCCAGTCAACTCTGTCGTATGCCTTCTCAAAATCGAAAAGAAGAATTACGAGGTCCTCACCACGGATTCGTGTCAGGGAAGAAGCCTCCCAAAAAGTAAAGATGTTGTCAAGGATACTGCGTTCCTTGACAAAACATGTCTGGGTCCCATGTATAAGGCTCTCTAAAAGTGGCTGAATCCTCAAACTCAGAGCCTTGGCAAGAATTTTGTAGGCTGAGTTGAGGATGGTGATGGGACGCCACTGTCAAATCTCATCCAAGGAGCCACCCTCCTTGGGAATGAGGTAGATCAGGCCCTCACTCATGCTGTCAGGCATCACTCCTGTGTGCAAAATGTACTGAAAATCACTACAGAGATCTGAGCCAAGCAGGTCCCAGTACTCCAAGAAAAAGCTGGGAGTCAACCCATCCTCACCTAGACAGCTACCACGGGGGAGGGCCCTAAGAGCCGTATGCAGCTCCTCAAGCTGAAGTGGCATCTCTAGCCTCTGACGCATCTCCTCAATCACAAGACAAGGCATTTGTGCTCAAACATGCTCCCTGCATGCATCCTGCCGCTCTGACTCGGGCTCTGCAGACAGTAACTCACGGTAGAAGTCAGTAGCAACTGCACGCATATCCTCGGGCTCACAAGCAACTGACCCATCCGGCCTCCTCAACTGATTGACCTTGGCATGCGAGTGCTGAGGTCCCACTGTCTCAAAGAACGCACCAGTCACTCTGTCGCCCACCTGATTCCACTGAGATGCCTGTCGGTGGAAAGCAAACTCATGTCGCCTCTCCTCTGTGCTAGCAAGCTCCTATCGAGCCTGCTGCAACTACTCCTCCAACCAAGGACTGTCTGGATGCTGCTCCTGCATCCTCTGTAACGAAGCAATGCCCTGTCTGAGACGCTGCTCCGTCTCTCTCGTTGCAGCCCGGCGAGCCAGAGACTCCTGAAGAAAAAAATGGCTAATCTGAGCTAGGCCTGAGGCCACTCTGTCAGCAGGAGAATCCTGCCTATCCATGCCCTCTGTCCAGAGAGCCTCTACCCTCTCTCTGAGTGTTGAGTCCAACAAGACCCTCTCTGGGATGTGAAGAATCGGACTCCCACTCCTCTGTCTATCTGCCACTGTGAGGATCACTGGTGCATGGTCCGAGAAGGAGGTCCCTGCCAGGATGCCCACTCACCCTCCCAAGTCACTGAAGTGGTCACTAGTGTAGAAGCGATCTATCCGCGATAGATTCACTCCTTCCACTCTGCGGTCCAATCGAGAGAAGGCAAGACTGTCTGGGGACCTCACAAAACCAGAGTGTTGTCATGTATCTGAGACCCTCAGAGTCATACAAACCTCTCCCAAGCTGCCAACTTGACTCCATGCACAGTACCATGGCTGCCACCAATCCTATCAGAAGGGTCCTCCAACATGTTGAAGTCCCCTTCTATGCACCAATGATCTGCCTGCGCGGCAGAGACTCAATAATCTGTGACCAAAACTCTGCATGAGCACTCACCACATTGGGCGCATAGATGTTCAGGAAACCCACTAGGCCACCTTGAACCTGCATAGTAATCCACTGAGCCCTGCCTGGCACAATAATCCCTCTGCCCACAATGGCCTGCTGCAATGAGTCCGCAATAGTCATACATACCCCACCCTAGATGCCTCCAGGTCCAAAGGCAGCTGACCAAAAAGTATCATATCGTCCACGCAAAAGCTGACCACACAGTCGAATGCGGCTCTCACACAGATGGTGCTCCTAAAGCATAACGAGATCAATCTCTCCTCCCACAAGGCAACGTTGAAGCTCCTGATGCAATCGGCCCCGCTGACACTGAAACTGGGGCCCACCTAGTCCCTGCACGTTCCATGAAAAAAAAAATGATAATAAAAAATCAAATTTGCATTCATTAATCACAAAAAGAGATAATAATCTTATTTTTTATCAAACTTTGAAATTTTTCTCAAAAGCTGATTTCAACTTACCACCGAGTTTCCATATTTTGTTTTAGGCCAATTCTTGACTAAAAATGACATTTGTGTTGGAATTAGGGTTGGAGGAAAACACACAAGTTAGAGAAGATGAAGAAATCTCAAGGCACACAACAGAGAGTGTTCTACTTAGTGTGCAATGGAAAGATAGATAGCCCTAGAATGATTTGTGTATATACAATGCACAAGAAAAAACCTCCTAGTGAGGGAAAAAAATGCCCCGACGGTCCTAACTGTGTTCACACACATCACTACCACATGTATATGGTAACAAATCCCCCTGTTGGAGTGATGCGGTGAACGAGAGCTGGCACATGAGTAAAGGGAAGTGCCATGCCCTGAAAACATGATCAGTCCACAAAGGGGAGTAAGCCCAAAGCTTTGCGGAAAGCTTCGAACTTCTCACGAGACAATGCCTTTATGAAAAGGTCTGCAAGGTTGTCGTGTGTTGGCACATAAGTCAAGCTGATCTCTCTTGCTGAGAGCCTCCCCCTGACATAGTAGAAATGCACCTCAATGTGCTTTGTGCGAGCATGAAAAATTGGGTTCCTCGCAACTGCCAAAATACGCTCTGAATGTTAGTGTAAATAGTGTTGGCAATGTCCTGTCCAACACCCAAATTAGCCATAAGGCGTCTGAGCCATACACACTCAACCGTAGCTGTGAAGATTGCCCTGTACTCAGACTCACAACTGGAAGTGGCCATAGTAGGTTGCTTCTTTCTCAACCATGATATGCATAAGCTGCCAAGCATGAAACAAAAACCACTTGTGGACACATGTGTCAAAACAACCAGCCCAATCTCAGTCTAAAAAAGCATGTAAATCTAGCAGCAATGATCCCCTCTTGGTGTGTAAACTGCTCGAAAAGAAGAGAAACGAAGTGGGAACAACACGTGCTATATAGCACAAACCGTAGAAGACTGTAAGGGACCTATTATGCAAAAAATGGCACTGATAGAAATTCTGCACAAAATGACAAAATAGCATGTGTAGTATTGCCTGTAGTGGAAACGGAGGCCGAAATGAGCCCGAATAAAAAATCTGAGCAGAGAAACCTCTTCGAGCTTCTCGAAATTTTTGTCAACCTGCGAACGCTCGCCAAAGCTCACTGAAATCGGAGAAAGTGAGCAGGCGTGTGTTAGAGGTGCTGGCGACTAAGCCCGGGAGGATGCAACTTGCTCTAATACCAATTTGTTGGAATTAGGGTTGCAGGAAAACACACACAGCTTAGAGAAGATGAAGGAAGCTCAAGACACACAACTTAGAGTGTTTTATTTAGTGTGCATTGTAAAGATAGATAGCCCTAGAATGATGGACGTATATACAATGCACGAGGAAAAAACCTCCTAGTGAGGGAAAAAATGCCTCGACGGTCGTAAGTGTGTTCACGCACATCACTACCACATGTATATGGTATCAGTTTGGTGGTCTTTCAAGCTTACCTTAGGAGTCCGGAACCTGAAAACTCAAAAATTTCATGGAATAACTTACTAAAGACAATTCAAAAGATGACTGAACTTAGAGGAAGTGTTGGACAATGATATCTGAACGTTGAGGTTTTCTCTAGTTTAAGTCATCTCATCTCTGACAACGGCGCCAAATGTAAGTTCGAGGATTGTCAAGCTTCACTCTATCTTATTGTAGAGATAGCAAGAACACGTATATAAATGTCATAATGTGGGATGGAGTCGACGCAACTAGTGCATGGAGGCTACAAGAGGTCGTCAATCTCTAGGAAAACATACTCAATGTAAAACTCAACTGTATGTCAAAAAACAAAAAATAATTGTAACATCTGCAAGCAAAACTTCATGATTCACTAAGCAAACGACATCAATCATCAATAAACTTATAATTCAACACACATGCCTAGGGTCTCAAATCCACATTTCAACCACTTGCCCAAAAAAATATATATATATATTATCTACAGGGTTATTTTAACCTAGTCTATTTCAGCTCGAAATGCACTCAATAGTCTATTTCGGCTCAAAATGCATTCAATAGCTTAGCAATGTCGCCTTGATACCTTTCCATTACTTAAAATGCAATCTGGATGCTTAAATCTCGAGTTATGTACCTCATCATAAGAAACAATGTCACGTAGAGCTTTCACCTACAAACACGTTTAAATAGATGGCAGTCCAAACAGACAATCCGAGAGGGGGTTATGAGCATGAGAAGAAAGAAGGAGAGTACACAGTGCTCAAATACAAAACATACGATTCATTATCCTAAAACTTCATAAGGTTTTTTCTACAAAAATTGGCCTTTTTACCTTAGCCAAGATTTTCAAAATGTCAAACGAACTCAAATCTGGGTAGAAAGGGAATAGACTCCAAATCACATATGGGTAATTACAAGCTAGAAACTCATAGCCTCGCCTATCGACTTTACAATTTTGTAAAATTTATGCAAAGCACAACTTTGGAAAATGAATGGACTTACAAATAATGAGCTCAAAATAAGGCCAACACGTGTCAACACAATAATCACTTGAACAAGCTTTAAATAACCGGAAACAGAACTAAGAACTTGAAACTTCACACTTATCACTTTAGAGTCAACATGGAACCGGCATGTTAGACTATTACATTCACCTTCCAAATGCTTCTCCTCCTACTCACTAGCTTCTCATCACACATGTAGTGGTGTGAGGCTATAGAGCTACTTAAATCTCATTTCATGAATAAACAAATCCATTCCAAGTTTGCATTATCGCTCTTGTTTATGGTGAGCTTGTGATGGGTTAGCAACTACTTAAGATCGTGTTTATGAGTCCAAGTTAATTGATCTTGGAACCAAATTCACTTGAGTGATAATCTAGCATGCACACACTCACTTGTTTGCACAATGTTTGTCTTTCATCCACCCTAGCTAGCGCAATCCCATTCCCATCAAGTGGTATCAGAGCTATGGTGTGCTAGCTAGGTTTATTGCTATACATTTGTGTGTTTGGTGTTATTAGCATTCACTAATTAGCTACCCTAATTACGTACTTGATTGCTCTCTTTTCATCACGCGTTAGTAGTGAATAAGCTACACAATTGTGGTGCAACTCTCATGGATTTTGGGCACATTTATAGCGAGCCACTACCCTCATCCATGAGAGGAAATCGCAATTAGTGAAAATTAGTGCATTTGCATATGATTTTAGCATGCATTCTAGCATTAATTTTGCATACTTTGTGTCTCCAATTATTCTCCCCGACTTCGTGTTCACCTTGCATTGGCTACATAATTTCGAAGTCCCTTTCACAAGCTTTCCGTAGAGCCCTCTTACTTAGCATTCCGAGCTCGAGAGCCCCCTCATCTCCATTCCCTAATCTATGCTATTCAAGCTGGGCGAAAGCAGACAGGTCTTACAAATTGATTTGCAATCCACCTAGGCGGGTCTGTAATCGGACGCAACCGGTCAATGCTTTTGTAGGCACTTCAGTTTCGGCCAGTTTGGTTCAGACAGGCAGCAGCACTCCAAACACGTCGATTCCTGCTTCTGACTGCCCGGTGGACCTCCTCTCGATGCTAAGACAAATCGAAAATTCTTTTCCGGTCCGCCCATATAGGACCCCCCGTCCCACGTCTCGTTGTTCAAAGCTCCAACCCCATTTTTAAGGGTGCTATCCCACGGTCGACAGCCCTGCCGTCAACTCATCAAAGCTCAAGGGGACTGTCACACCTACAAAGAGCTACAAAGAGGGCCATAAGCCCTTATCAGGGACTGTTTTTGCCTGCATCGCAAATTTGACCCTCGAGCATCCACCAAAGAATTCTTCAAACACACAAAGTAAAGCTTCAAAGAAAACTTACAAAGCATTTGCAGCTTTTCGAGGCGTCAAAACATCGAGGTTCATAGTTGAATCTTCAAACGCCTTTAAAGAAGATCCAAGACTTTAAAGAGAATTTCAACAAGCATTTAAAGGCGACCTCAAACTTCAAAGAGGAACTTCGAGGCCCCAATTCTCTCGAGCTTCCAAAGCATTATTCTCTCTTGCACTTAACTTTATAAAATTTGCAACCAAGGACAGTTTTGCAATGTATGTCATAATCTACATTTATGGAGATGATTCTCTAGTGTGCTTGTGTAAAGAGGTAGACATTGGCTAGGAAAATCTCATAAACAAAGACCCCTCTATTAGCACCATCGGGGGATTTGAGAAATCCACTTCGGGGGGAAAGGGGGGGGGGGGATCGGCACCAGCAGCATTAGCGTCCGCATTAACAGTTTTTTTACATCAGTATTTTTGCATTTCGCTTGTTTTTCGATAAAGCTCAAGACAAATCTATGGCGACATCGACATCATTGGCACCAACAAGGTGCGGCTAGAAGATTCCAAGAATGGGATGAAGAAAAGAAGAGAGCACATGCATGTTTCAAGAATCAAAGATGAAGATTGTAGCCTCTCAATTTCAAGGGGAGGATTTTTTATCATCCTTTGTGGATATGTCATCCTTGGTGGATATGTATTGACATCCTGTGTGGATACTATGTGTCATCCTTAGTAGATAAAGAATCTTCAATGTATTGTCCTAGTCCAAACCTCAAGGGGAGGATTGTAAGGTGTGAACTTTGTCCTAGAGTCACTAGAGTATGAGTCAAGGACAGAAAAGGTGAAATTATCCCACATGTAGTGGTGAAAGTCTATAGAGCTACTTAAAGCTCATTTCATGAATAAACAAATCCATTTCAAGCTTGCATTACACCTCTCTTGTTTATGGTGAGCTTGTGATGGGTTAGCAACTACTGAGGATCGTGTTATAAGTCCAGGGGTAATCGATCTTGGAACCTAATTCACTTGAATGATAATCTAACCTACATACACTCACTTGTGTGCACGATATTTGTCTTTCATCCACCCTAGCTAGCACGATCCCATTCCCGTCGTTGATGCCCAAAATAACATCACACCCACTTAATTTAGCAACCACAAATTGACGAGTGAATAGAACTTCTGCGAGGTTTGAGGCTATTCTGCGGATGCTGACTGCTGAAAACTGAAAACGCTAATGCTAGGGCTGAATCTGTCGCCGGGAATCTGAAAAACGTTAAGGTGAATCTGCAATGCAAAAACGTTGGGCTGATCTTTGATGCAAAAACGCTAGGGAGTCTGCAAAGATCTGCTGTCGCTAGGACTGACTTGCAAGTGCAAAACGCCAAGGTTGAATATAAATGAAAAACGCTAGGCTTGATCTTTGGTCTGCTGGCTGGAAAACGCTAGGTTGGCCTGCCGGGGAGTCTTGCTGAGAAGGTGCTCTGTTGGACACTTGGTCCCTGCTGCCTCTTCTGTCAGATAATGCTAGCGTTGGGTTTTCTTATATACTTGCTTGTCAAATTGCCCTACCCAATTTCCCAACAAAAATCACTTAATAATAATAAGTGAAAAATGGCTAAAATAGGGAGATTAGGTCTATGCACTGTAAAAATGCTCCTGATGGGTTCTGACTGTAATCTGATGGTCATGTTGTGTGCAACCAAAGGATATGCATCTACTCGTAAGTGTCTGGACATGCACGGTCTGCAAACAGACTCACAAAAGTGCCAGAACACTTCCTAAGCTGACTGAACTGAACCCATGTCATGAAGTAGCTTGTCCACGTACACATAGGGTTAAATGTGCACGTGACATAGGGGCACTGGGTAGGGGTATGTTTATCCAGAAAAAATCGGCACCTATTAGGGCTGAATAACGGTTTTTCCAAGTCCAAAGTCATTTTAATAATATCCATTTTGTATTGGTTCTTGAAGACGTTTTTCATTAACCCTGCCACGGATTGAAGAGGTGGAAACAGGTGCATTGCACCATCCAGTCATGAGAAAGTGACTGAAGTTCAAGAAAACCTATCAGAAAAAGAAGTTTGGCACCAAGTGGAAATTCTACATAAGAAAGCCTTCCAAGGAATGTAAATGGATGGCCAACACTAGGGGAAGCTCAACAAACCAGTACAGGGTTGCACACGATGACATAAGGTACCTCATGCAAAGCGAACGCAATGCCAACCAATTAGATTTCCAAGCAGAAGTCTAAGAGTCCACTTCTACAAAGTAGGTTGTAGGGGCTTATTTGTTTAATGTATTTGTATTTTTCATTTCTTTTAAGGAGGCCTCACTATGTTTTTTTCTTTTAAACCCAGTAACATAGCATTCAAGAACAGCTCACCTCAGTCGAAACATCCTCAAAATCAGGATATAGGAAAAATAGCTTAAGAGCATATCAATTACCTTTGATTAGAGCACCCTTATAACAATGTAAACTGACCACACTGTCTGTGAAGGTAACTTGACAAGCATCGTCACAAATAAGGCAAGTTGACCATGTAATCCATGAAGGCAGCTCATAAAGCTTGACCAGTTGCAACCAGGTCCACTAGAATGCTGCACAATTACATCGTTTGTAGCGATCGTTGCGAGCCCTTCAATTCTCTGCCACTGATGAATTGCACTGAGCAAACTCTTCCAACATGTTCTGCAGGACTACTTTCACCCCCCAGCTTTGTGGAGTAACCCATTTAATGGAAGGCTATGGAACCCTGAT
This sequence comes from Adiantum capillus-veneris, assembly GCF_014529385.1. Classification (NCBI taxonomy): domain Eukaryota; kingdom Viridiplantae; phylum Streptophyta; class Polypodiopsida; order Polypodiales; family Pteridaceae; genus Adiantum; species Adiantum capillus-veneris. The sequence continues at coordinate 140,728,094 of NC_140946.1, forward strand.
CCATCAAACCCCATTCCAGTTGAAGTTCTAAAAGGAAAGTGAGATTCGGTTAACACTGCACCCTTGCTAAAACTCAGGAAAGCACTCTTTCCCTTTGAGCCCCTCGTCTTCGTGGACTGACCCACTAAATTCAAGGTTACAAAGCTCTGAACCATCAGACCCCATTCGAGTTGAAGTACTTGAAGGAATGGGCATATCACTCAACAAGCCACTCTTGCTAAAACTCAAAAAAGCACTCGTTTCCCTTTGATCTGAGCTGTTCTCATTGAAGGAGCCACCAGCTTTCTCATTGGTTTTCATACCTGTCACAGGCATATCAAATGCACTCAACCCCTGATTCACATCAACATAACTGGCTGCTAGATTATCTTGGAGTGCATTGGCAGACAAGCCTGCCATACCCGATGCACTTGCATTGCTGCTTGCCAACCCTTCCAGGCCTTCACCAAAGCCTTTCAAACTTTCAATCTCATGTGCTGGTGTTGCTGGTGTATGCCCTGCAAAGAGGCCTATATGGCCATACAGCTTGTCTTTGCGTGAGAATGTGGTCCCACATGAGCACTGCCATTTATCCTGCCCACAATGCTTCTCATGGGTCTTAAGATCCGCAACCACAGAAAACTTCTTTACATTCCACCTACTGCAGATAAGCAACTTTGGGCAGTGGCTTCGCCGATAATGATTCTTCACACATAGCATCGACTTCAAAGGCTGGAATTTCTGGTGCTTTTTGTTCCTCTTACATCCTGCGTAAGGGCAACAGTATCTCCTTAGCTTAACTGCCGAGGCATCACGGGGCATTTTGTCCGGCCTAGCTAATGCAGCTGCAGTCTTATACTCATCACCATGACCGCGCATGTGCATTCGCAAGTTGGCATCCCTTTTGAAACCCTTGCTACAGATTTCACAAAAATGTGTGTGCTCGGCAAGAATCTCAGTTGCTGCCAATTCCAACAGCTCGTACGATCCAGGGGGTAAGCTTTCCCCTTCACCATCGTCATCATCCTCCCTGTGATCTTCTGAGGAGACTAACGTGTAGTTATCACTTTCACGCACAAAGTAAGCTTTACCAATTTCATTTGTACTCACTTTTGCCACATCACTTTCTCCCACATTGGCTTGTGCATTGATTGCAGTGAAAATGCTTGAGCTCGCATTTATAGTCCCCGTTGGTAAATGTGCACAAGTGCCCTGGCATGTTTCAGGGTTCATTCCATCCATGCTGTGAGCTGAAGGGAAAAAGGTTCCTTCTCCAAAAGTATTCTTCAACTCATCCTCATCGAACCCATCAAAGCTGAATTCGAATGCCTCATTAGCATGAGGAGGAGAAGTTTGAAAAAATGGAGGACATGAGAAAACAGTCGTGGCTGCAAGTAATTGTGACATGATGGATGCAAACTCCAGTGAAAGGGATTGGTGTTGCTGAATCATGCCATGGCGTCCACTACCTTCAATCATCATGCGTACCATCACCTCTAAATGCTGTAGCTTGTGTTGGGCAAGAGAGATGGCCTCCAAAAGAGCTTCTGATGGTGTGCCAGGAGGAGCTTCTAGACGGGGTCCCATTCCTGATGATGACCCAAAGGATAATTGGTGGCTCTAAGAAGAGCCCTCACCCGATGGAAAGGTCTCCATGTACCTGCTGAGATCAGCCACGTATGCAATCCCTGCATCACTCTTCTGAGCAGAAGAAGCCTGGCTTTGTAGTGGGCAATTAGCTAAGCTTGTGACCGACAAGAAGGCATTTTCTGCCGAACGCTGCATTTGAGAACTGCTTCCATACATGGGATGGCGACCGCCATTATTCATGGAGCTAGCTGAGGTTCTGCACTCCATGCTCAGACCCTAAAGGTTCTTTCATGCACGCAGAAGCACGCGCAATCTTGGCAATGGAAACTCTCTCTCTCTCTCTCTCTCTCTCTCTCTCTCTCTCTCTCAAAATGTGTATGCACAGGCATAGACCACGATCTCTCGAAAATCAAAGGGTGCGGAATGCTCGCTAGTTATCTTCCATAGCCAAATACGGATCTGAAGCAGACAATCTTCAAACAGAGGCTCACGTGGCATACACAAGGCTTCTCAAGTGAAAATGCGGATGTGTGTGGGTTGTGCAGTGTGTGGGTGTGTTGTCACTGTTGTGACGACGAATCTAAATATGTCAATACAATTTTCGGTCAATTTCTTTGGCCAGTATCTATCCAGATACCTTTGAATTGGTTTAGGAAAAGTACGATGGTGTGAGTTAAACAAGTGAAAGGGTCACTAGCTTTCAAAAACAATAAAAAAGTGATAGAATTGTTTAATCTGGTATCAATGTTTAGAAAAGAATTGCATTAGCTAAGTCTTGAGCCGATTGAAAATCAAGATTAGCTAGTTGCAAACCATGGTAAATGAAAAAATAACGGATGAAATATGTGAGAAAGTCACACAAACATTTTGCAAATTTCAAAAATTTTGTTAGTATTTTTGGTTTTTTCTTTGTGAGGAGGAAATTGGATCAACATTCGCTTAATAAAAGAGATTTTATTGAATGTTAACACTAATTGGAATCAAGCTATAAATTGCAAAAAATGTAAAGCTATGTGAAGTTGTGAAATGAAAGGTGAAATGAAACGAACCAATTAATATATATATGTGTGTGTAGAATTTATTAGAATTATGCAAGGTGAAGCTTCACTTTAGCATTCTAAAACAATAGAATGCAAAAAAACATATGTGTGTGTGTAAAATTATGTAAGGTGAAACTTCACTTTAGCATTCTAAAACAATAGAATGCAAGAAAACTAAAGACACGATGTGAAATGAAAGGTAAGTCTCCATCATGCATTGAAAACTATGAAAGTCTCACTAACCCAACCCAACACTAGGGTTTCTTTTAGAAAGCCAAAAAGGAGAACATGGTAACCGGAAGAGAGAGGGAATCGAGATGTGCCATTTGACATCAAAAGCGAGAAAGAGGGAAGGATTTTTTCGTCTGTGCAAGAACTTGGAACGCGATTTACGAGGTGCGAAAGATAGGAGAGAAAGCATGGAGAGATTTTTTTGCTACACTGTCTGATTCTCTCTCTCTCTCTCTCTCTCTCTCTCTCAGACGCATCGAAATTTGTAGGCAGTATGGAAAAACAAAAACTTGTAGCCGTCGTCGTGGCCATTACCACTGAGGGGGAGCAACAAAAATGCTCATCGCGTTGAATTACCCATACCTGCTCTCTCTCTCTCTCTCTCTCTCTCTCTCTCTCTCTCTCTCTCTCTGTGTGTGTGTCTTTCGTGCATGCACTATGCTGGATAGTGGCTCTCTCTCTGTTGAGTTTGAGTGGGCGCTACAGTCGCCAAGCTGGTGCAAGCAGAGCAAGAGCCGACGCGAGAAGCTTGGAGACTGCACGGGGAGGGGGGACGCTTTACGTTTTCATTTGGAAAATGAGGGGACATGGAGGGAATCGACGTAGATTCTATCTAATAAAGCGTGCACAGACCCGGATGTCCCAAAATCTAGAAAGATGGGTGAAAGATTCCTAGAGAAGGTGGGAACTTTTTGCAGGTGAACGAGTCAAAGGGGATGGAGGTTACTCGTAGTGTTGGCCCATTGGGCCCGGGCCAGCAAATGAAGAGAGCTTTGTGTTGGGGGGGGGGGGGGGCGGGGGGGGGGGGGGGGGGGGGGGGGGTTTGGTTGTTGCATTGAATAAACGTGGCGTCAATTGTTGTTTATGTATGCACGAGATTGGCCTCTGAGGGCATCAAAGCGAGGGGTCGTCTCGAAATAGCATAGTAGGGTAGGTGAGGCTATGGTTGAGGTTAACCATTGTTAGTGGTGCACCGGATGTGATATGGAGTGAACTTGGCCACCCCAAATTCATCCTATCATTTGAATGGGACCAAGGTTGCTCCAGGATCTAAGATGCCTAGTTGGACCCATTTGTGAGGGAGTAGCCTCCACACTATCTCGCACGGGCAACTTCAAATGGGATCTATGGTTGAGGTGATTCGGACCGTCAGATCCACATTTGTAAATTCGGGACACTTGGTAAATTAGGGGAGAAAAGTAATTCAGGTAGGCTTGTAAATCCGGGGCAGTCCCAACCTAATGTCTTGAACCCGTGACTCCCCACTGCAAGCCATGTACACTAACCACTACGCCTGCATGCGTTCGTTGAAATATAAGAGATTCGAGTATGTCATATTATAAATGTGGACCGATTAGTAAATTCGGGGCAAATTTAAAAATTCGGACATACTAATAAATTTGGGACAATTTCAAATCTGACGATCCGCGATTGACACCCCTACGTTTTCTTCCTCCACCATTGATCCCATTTGAGCATGCCCGTGCGATATAGCGATGAGGGGGGAGTAGTGTTTCCAACGTAGTGTTGTTTTTCTCTCTCTCACTCATTTGTGCACTCCAATTTAAGAGGTGTGCATGGACAATCTCTCACCCTCTCTTCATTAGTGTGCCTTGATGGATAGCACATAGCACACCAGTCAGAAGGTATATGTGCCGGGCTGTTTGTCATTCGTTCGTGCATATATGTATTTGTCTATGATTTGCAAGTTTGGAACTTTAGATCCCCATGTAAACAATAATGTGAGAGCAAGAGAGGTAAAGTGTGAGTGGGAGAATAACGATTAAGGCTCGATTCCCATTCATAGTGGCATTCAAGTTTATTCCCACTATTTTAGAAAGAAACAAGTGAAAGGGTCACAACTTTTTTAAAAACAATAAGAAATCGATAAAATTGTTAGGTTGAATTAAATTGGTATAAGTGTTTAAGAAAAGATTGCCTCAGCTTAGTCTTGAGCCCATTGAAAATCGAGACTAGCTAGCTGCAAACCATGGTAAACGAAAGAAAAACCGATGAAATATGTAAGAAAGTCGTCCAAAAATTTTACAAATCTCAAAATTTTTGTTAGTATTTTCGGTTTTCTTCCTTTGTGAGGAGGAAACTCGATCAACAGTCGCTTAATAAGAGAGACTTTCTCGAACATTAACAGTGATTGAAATCAAGCTATAAAATGCAAGAAATATAAAGCCATGTGAAATTGTGAAATGAAAGGTGAAATAAAAGAACTAATTAATATGTGTATACAATTTGTTAGAACTAGTAAAACAGCACCGCCTTCGGCGGCATGGACCCCCTTACCCTCAAACCCCTTGCTTCCACTGCCTATTCAGAGAGGGTTTTGCACCACTGGCCAAAGTTATGAGATAGCAGGATCAGCGATACCTTGGGCTATTTTTATTGGAGCTGCGCAGACAAAGGGAGAGCCTCTCGAGGAGACTAGACAGTAGGAGACACTCACAAAGGGAGATCACTAATTTCTTTAGACTACATATCTAGCATTCAGATGAGCAGGCATCACAATAGAATTCAGAGATGGTTACAGATCTGCATGTGCACTCTACTAGAGTAACCTAATAAAGCACATTAGTAATGAGAGGCGGAAGAGAGCAGGAGCGTAGCGCCGTAGGCTACCATACATTGGCAACCTTCTGCGAGACATTGAGGGAGACAACCTAGGCACTTGTCCTAAAAGCTGCTCGATGGCCTCCTACTGCTGGTGGTCAAAGGGCTCTGACTCTCTGAGCTCGACTGAAAATTTCAAGTTTGCCTTTATTTTCTTTGGTTAGGGAAAATGTTTCCACACACACACACACACACCTCAAGGCCTACACCTCACGAAGAAGGCAACTTCCAATCGTGCTGGAAAGGGAGCCTCTCTCTCTCTCTCTCTCTCTCTCTCTCTCTCTCTCTCTCTCTCTCTCTCACACACACACACACACACACACACACACAATTGCAAGTGGTTGCGGCTCTCTCTCGCTCTCTCTTTGTGTGGTATGTAGTCTGTAGAACCCTAAGGTCCACACCTCACTAAGAGGGCATCACCCAATCATGCGAAAGTGGGGATTGGGCAGCTATGGCGGGCATCAAAAGCCGAGGCTATTGGAGCATGAAGGGAGGGGATGACTTGACATGTTCGGGCGATAGCTACTGGTAAAGCATGGGAGCATTATGGCGCTAGTACCTGTGACCTTTCACCTCTCTCTCTCTCTCTCTCTCTCTCTCTCTCTCTCTCTCTCTCACACACACACACACACACACACACACACACACATATACACAAATGCAGGCAGAGTCCACATCAATGTTCGGGAAAAATGTGTCTCAGCTTAATATCGTGTCGTTTCAAATTTCAAAAATGTCGGTTGAGAGCAAGGGACAAAGGAGAAATTCCACCCCAAAATAGACAAAATAGCGTAAATATCTAAAACACAAACCTTTTTTTTTTTTGAAATTTCCTCTTGACAAATTCAAGGAAAGGACTTTTGTATGTTTGGTAAAATGATGTTTCTCGAATACTGGTCCATAGACTCCCAAATGCACACCGAGATTCTCTCTCTCTCTCTCTCTCTCTCTCTCTCTCAAATGTAAACAAAGTCCACAACAACATTCGAAAAAAATGTGTCTCAACTTAATATCGTGTTGTTTTCAACTTCAAAAATGCCCGTTGAGGGCAAGGGACGAAGGAGAAATTCCACCCCAAAAAAGATAAATATGCCTAAAAATAATGAAACAATTCATCTCCAAAGCCTGCATAACCAAATTAAATCCTACTTTTAGCATCTTGTATCGATACACAATCGGCCTTCTTTATTTAATCTCACAACCAAGGGTACTTTACAAAATTTGAAGGGCATTCTCACGATTTCCACAACCAAGGGTAATTTGAGTAATTTTCCCTTCATTTTACATTTTACGAAGGGGGTAGCAGCACGCATTACGAGGGTGATGGGGGCTTTCACAAGTGGTTTGTGATAGAGTGAAAGGGAAAGGAGGCAACTGCGTGGTGCAATGGGGGTAGATGCATCACCTGCCTCTTGGTAGGTAGTGCCTTCTCTCCCTTGGCTCAAGTTCCTTGGCTCCCTTTGTTGAGCGCAGTGTACCTAGGTTCCACCGAGACCCAGAGCAGGACTTGGTTGGTGTTGTAGAGCAGGGCGAAAGCGCGCACAGGGGACTCGGGAGGCATGGCGTGCATCTGTCTGTAGAGTAGGTAACGGTGGAGAATCTTGTGGAGAGCCTGCAGAGACGTCATGGCAAGAACCCGCTCCCCCCCCCCTCTCTCTCTATTTCTGCCTCCGAGCCTCAGATAGCACTACCCGAGAAGCAACTTCCTTCTCTCTCTCTGTCTTGCACAGTTGGCTGGTGCAAGGAACACTGACCGAAAGATTCTCCTTTCGCCATGTGTCCAGGGAGGGAGCCGGAATCCCTTCCCCAATCGACAAATATGCCTAAAATAATGAAACAATTCATCTCCAAAGCCTACATAACCAAATTAAATCCTACTTTTAGCATCTTGTATCGATACACAATCGGCCTTCTTTATTTAATCTCACCACCAAGGGTACTTTACAAAATTTGAAGGGCATTCTGGCGATTTCCACAACCAAGGGTACTTTAGGTAATTTTCCCTTCATTTTACATTTGACGAAGGGGTTTAGCAGCACGCATTGCGAGGGCGATGGGGGCTTTCACACACTGCCTTCTCTCCCTTAGCTTAATTCCTTGGCTCCCTTTGCTGAGCGCAGTGTACCTAGGTTCCACCGAGACCCAGAGCAAGACTTGGTTGGTGTTGGAGAGCAGGGCGGAAGCTCGCACAGGGGACTCGAGAGGCATGGCGTGCATCTGTCTGCAGAGTAGGCAGCGGCGGAGAATCTTGTGGAGAGCCTGCAGAGACGTCCTGGCAAAAATCCGCTCACCCCCCCCCCCCTCCTCTCTCTCTCTCTCTTTCTCTCTCTCTCTATTTCTGCCTCCGAGCCTCAAAGAGCACTGCCAGAAAAGCAACTTCCTTCTCTCTCTCTCTCTCTCTCTCTCTCTCACGGTTGGCTGGTGCAAGAAACACTGGCCAAAAGATTCTTCTTTCGCCATGTGTCCGTGGGAGGGAGTTGGAATCCTTTCTCCCATCCCAAAAAAGACAAATATGCCTAAAATAATGAAACAATTCGTCTCCAAAGCCTGCATAACCAAATTAAATCCTACTTTAGCAGCTTGTATCGATACACAATCGGCCTTGTTATTTAATCTCACAACCAAGGGTACTTTAGAAAATTTGAAGGGCATTCTGGCGATTTCCACAACCAAGGGTACTTTAGGTAATTTCCCCTTCATTTTACATTTAACAAAGGGGGGTAGTTGCACGCGTTTCGAGGGAGATGGGGGCTTTCACAGGCGGTGAGTGATAGAGTGAAAGGGAAAGGAGGCAGCTCCGTGGTGCAATGGGGGTAGATGCATCACCTGCCTCTTGGTAGGCAGTGCCTTCTTTCCCTTGGCTCAGTTCCTTGGCTCCCTTTGCTGAGCGTAGTGGACCTAGGTTCCACCGAGACCCAGAGCATGACTTGGTTGGTGCTGCAGAGTAGGGCGGAAGCTCGCACAGGGGACTCGGGAGGCATGGCATGCATCTGTTTGCAGAGTAGGCAACGGCGGAGAATCTTGGGAGAGCCTGCAAAGACGTCATGGCAGGAATCCGCTCCCCCCCCCCCCCCCCCCTCTCTCTCTCTCTCTCTCTCTCTCTCTCTCTCTCTCTCTCTCTATTTCTGCCTCCGTGCCTCAGAGAGCACTACCCAAAAAGCAACTTCCTTCTCTCTCTCTCTGTCTCGCACAGTTGGCTGGTGCAGGGAACATTGGCCGAAAGATTCTCCTTTCGCCATGTGTCCGGGGGAGGGAGCTGAAATCCCTTCCCCCATCCCAAAAAAGAAAATATGCCTAAAATAATGAAACAATTCATCTCCAAAGCCTACATAACCAAATTAAAATCCTACTTTTAGCATCTTGTATCGATACACAATCGGCCTTCTTTATTTAATCTCAACCAAGGGTACTTTAAAAAATTTGAAGGGCATTCTGGCGATTTCCACAACCAAGGGTACTTTAGGTTAAATTCCCTTCATTTTACATTTAACGAAGAGGGGCGTGATAGAGTGAAAGGGAAAGGAGACAGTTGCATGGTGCAATGGGGGTAGATGCATCACCTGCCTCTTGGTAGGCAGTGCCTTCTCTCCCTTGGCTCAGTTCCTTGGCTCCCTTTGTTGAGCGCAGTGTACATAGGTTCCACACACCCAGAGCAGGACTTGGTTGGTGTTGCAGAGCAGGACGGAAGCTCGCACAGGGGACTCGAGAGGCATGGCGTGCATCCGTGTGCAGAGTAGGCAGTGGTGGAGAATCTTGTGGAGAGCCTGCAGAGACGTCATGGCAGGAATCGGCTCCCCCTCCCCCCCCCCCCCCCCCCCCCCCCCTCTCTCTCTCTCTATTTCTGCCTCCGAGCCTCAGAGAGTACTGCCTGAAAAGAAACTTCCTTCTCTCTCTCTCTCTCTCTCTCTCTCTCTCTCTCTCTCGTGCAAGGAACACTGGCCAAAAGATTCTCCTTTCATGACGTGTCCGAGGGAGGGAGCCGGAATCCCTTCCTCCATTATACTTAGTATAGATTATGCAAGGTGAAGCTTCACTTTAGCATTCTAACAAGGTGAGGACTCACGATGGTCTTTTGAAGGTAAGGGGGGAGGAAAGGTTTATTGAAATAGGTCTTAATCAATGTTACGGTTGTATTGTTTTAATATAAAATTGTATTGTCCATATACATGTGAAATACAAAGATCCATTTAATATTATAAAATTTAAATAACATTTAAGATAAATTTGAATCATGTCATTTTTTTATTTTCTTCTAGTCGGTACCCGTTACTCACAAATGGCTTATATATTATGAAGGGGCCCCAATAATAAGGTAAATGATACACATTGCACATCACTACTTTGAAACAAAATAAAACAAAAAGGAAGTAAAATAAAAAGACACATTAAAAATAAAAACAAAAGAATAATTTAATGCTTTCAAATAGCCATAGCAAATAATTAAACAATTTAGTGAAGTGGTTTGATTTTTTTTTTTGAAATCTTCAAATGAAAGAATCGTTTATCAATACTTCAGTGTTTGAAAAAGGTGTGTCTGAGCTTAGGCTTAAGCCGATTGAAAATAGATATTAGCCGGTTGCATCGAAGGAGAAAAAACCCGATAAAATATACTAGAACGAATATTTTGCAAATTTGAAAATTTCTACTAGTGTTTCCATTTTGTATTTGTATAAGTAGGAAACTTGCCGCTTAAACAAAAAGACTTTTTGGAAGAAGACTCCATCGTAAGATCAAACTCCTATGAATATTTTGTTAATGTTTTTATCTTTAAAATCATTTTCAAGCATGCAGACAGAGTAAAATGCTGCTTTGGAGAATAGCTTTATATTCTACTGGGTCCACTTTATATCTATTACATAGAATCTTCACAAGATTCCAGAAATTATTAGTAACCCTCTCTGTTGGCCCCTTCCAAGCCTCCGCTCCCACACGACAACGCCTTCATATGCTCTGTTGGTCCCTTCCAAGCCTCCGCTCCCACATGATAGCGCCTTCATATCCTCTGTCACTTTCTCCGACCCCCCTCGGTACTACAGTTGGTAGTGTCGCTAGGGAGAGATTTTCTGCTCGATTGCTTTCTCCATCCCCCCTCTTCCCACAATTTCTCTGAGAGAGACTACACATATGTATTCGATTACATATGTCGCTAGGTTATTGCATAAGAGTAGAACATAGGAGAGCTGCCACTCAGGCAGGGATTGCATGAAAGAGGTTGCTGGGAGTTGGAGAGTTGCCCTCTACTGCCAGATAACATGACTCACACAACACTGCCACACACAAATCTCTCAGGTGCCCCACTATGAACGATGGATATACCTACTGAACTAACAAAGCACTACCAAGCCGCACAACACGTGACTCGCCATGGTCGTCCCTCTACGGCGTAGGCTTGTTGAAATGACTAGAGCACTGCCAAGCTCCACGAAGTTTGCCCTTGCAGGTCACGAAAGGAATGCAGGGGGACACGAGCAAACAAGCGACGCACGCTAGAAACACACCATTGCCTGCAATTGTTTTGAGAAGCTCTTAAAAAAAGAACCATAACTCGTGATGGAAGTCACCTCCATTCTCTGTGCACCCTCTTCTTCGCAGCCTCACACCTCGAATTCTAAACTGTTTCAAAGACAAAAAGAGAGACATACGGATGTCTGTGTGTGCTTAGTATAGAGAGAGAGAGAGAGAGAGAGAGAGAGAGAGAGAGAGAGAGAGAGAGAGAGAGAGAGAGAATATTTCACTGATCCTCCCCTGGTTGTCCTATCTAGCACAACTGCAAGTGCAGCCTCAAAACCAGTGCCCTCTCAATCTTGCATCAGCTCATGAATCTGTCGTGATGCAGTGTGTTACCCCTCCACTGAGCGACTCTCATCTTTTCCTCCCTCTTCTCCATCTGCGCCATCGGGTCTTGCCATGGAAAACGCTGCCCCTCATCCGCCACCAGGCTCAAGCTATCCTTTTCGCTCGACTTTGCTTTATTTCCACCTCATCCCATGGCATCTCTTTTAACAAGAAGCACTGCTTGCACACCACGTGCCAAACTCTCGCTTCCAGATTTGATTTTCCTTTGCTAAGTCCTGTAAAATCCCGAGGAATATCTGAAGATTCCGCTGAATGTTGGAGTAGCTTCGGCTTCACACATGGCACCTCCCTACCTCTCTTTCTTCTCTCCCCGCGCCAAAGCCACCTTAACCCAAAAAATTCACCATTTGTTTTTCATTTCAAAGCTTAGGCTCTCGTGCCTCCTATTGCTCTCGTGCTTGGCTGACACCCGTCATCTTCCCCTTGGTTCCTTTGACACACTGTAGAGAGAGTCCAGTGCGAGAAGGCATTTTTTGTAATCAAACAAAATAAGGGCAAACCTGAAATTCTCTCGCTTTTTGGGTGAAAATTTGAAGCTTTTGCTAGTATTTACACCAAAACTTGTGTTATTTTGCAGGTATTCTTCAAGGAAATCTCAAAATGTAATCAGGATTTTACAATTACAACCGGTTAAAACACATTGCACCCTGTGTTTTTTCTAAACTGGAACTTCGAGAGAGGGAGAGAGAGAGAGAGAGAGAGAGGAAGAGGAAGAAGAAGAAGAACAAAAAGAAAAAGAATTTTAACATCGCACGAAACTATCTCAAGAGACCTTAATGATCTATCTCCTAAGGCCAAAGGATCTTTGTAGATTCTCCTTAATGAGACACTTTGGCAAACCTATTCACAAGACTTTTGAATCCCTTAAAGAAACTTGTCTCTCAAAGAAGGTGATGTAAAAAAACAAAAGGGACAACAAAGTTATTGTACAAAGACTCCTGTCATGTAGTGCTCATATAGCCAAAGAATCCAACGGCCTTAGTTTTGTAACAATTTGCACAATGAATCCTATGGCTTAGTTTTGTAACAATTTGCACAATGAATCCTATGGCCTTCCACATGCCAAAAAAACAATAGAATACAAAAAAAAAAAAATGTGTGTAAAATTACGGTCTCCAAACTTCACTTTAGCATTCTAAAACAATAGAATGCAACAAAAATAAAGACATGTCACGATGTGATGTTGATGTGAAAGAAAAGGTAAGTCTCCATCATGCACATAGTATTGACAATGAAAATCTCTCGAACCCAACAAAACACTAAGGGTTTCTTTTACAAAGCCAAAAAAAGAGCCAATATGTGTGTGGGGTTAGGCTAGAAAGTCCTTGCCACATTGGAGATTTGCTAAGAGAGGACATTTTCTCTCATATTGCTTAACATTCTCATTCTCGTGTGATGCCACACATCACATCATACACGTGTTCCCAACAAACAAACCTTGGCCCTCATTTTGATTCTCGGAGTTGATCCTACCCACAATACTTGAAAAAATCTACTTTGCAACTTTGCAATTCTTGAAGCCTAGTTTCTATGCACTCCGATGGATCCTCAAACTTTTGTTGAGGAAATTCTCCTTGTCTCAGCACGAGCAGGAACCAAAAATTGTCATACTTGACATTGAATGTAGCAATCAAAGTTTTGCATCAATTGTTTATATATGCAAATCCAATACACTTAGGGAGGGTTCAAACTGGGCAACACATGCACATATGCACACACACACATAATCCTTGTGTACATAGAGATGATCATTCCATAGAACTTTTATCTGGTAGCCCACCTCCTAATAAGCCTCCTTATTGAGTCTCACTGGCTCAGCAAGATGAGATCGATTTGAACCTAGGGCTTCGTCGTTCAGATTGAGACGTATGGGGTAACCATCCCACCCGCACGCATATGCTGTTACCATGGCTCCTTTTTTTTGGATTTTATTATTAAAACATAGACGTTGCCCAGGTTTAGTATGTGGCCGAGTTTAGTTTTTAAGTGTCCATCTACGACTACAATCTCTCCGATTTTTGTGCGAACACTTCTCTGCCCTCGATCCCCCCTTCCCCCCCCCCCCCCCCCTTCTAATGCTATGTGTTATTTAGTCATGAGGTTGGGTTACAGATAGCATCTTTGCAATAGATGCTTAAAATGACACGATTTCTAATATTTTTGAGGTGCCCATAGACCCATGGGCCAAACTGGGTGTAGATGTCAATTCATGGCTCCATATACCCATCAAAAAGAAGTTTCTTGGCTACTTATTTGCACCTCTATAGAACACAAGACACATCAATAGCCCTATGATTACAAAGTTAAGCAACTTTTTCGCATTGACTTGCTTCGAATTTCTGTATGTTTGAGTTTAATTTACCTCGAGCTTCTCGCGTCCACTTCCGGGCCGTCGACCCCATCACTCCCCTTTCTTTAATGTTATGTGTTACTTAGTGTCGTGGGTAACCGAAGGAAATATGTTAGTGATTATCTTTATAAAACTTGGTGTTAGCCAAAATACATTTGTGAGTCAACTTGTTACAATAAATGCACGAAAAAACTAGCATATTAGAGTAGGTATAATGCATTGTTTTACTTGCTTTATGAGGTTGTAATAACCAAATTGGATGGTAGACTTTGAAAGGCATTTGACACGGAGAGGTCAATCTCTAAATAATGCTTGTACACCTTGAGTTGATCCAAAAACATTTATAACGATAAAACTTAAAGGACTTGAAAATAGTATTGAAACAGATTGCTCAATGATCTTCATCATTTGGCATTTTACTAAGCGCTTACATCATATTGCAACTTTTTGAGAATGCTCTTTCTCTTTATATCTCATTAGTACGGTCGGTCGCCTTCGGCGGCCTCTCTCCCTCTTTATCGCGTGCAAAGGGGCTTTGGATTTTAGCCTTCATGTTGCAGATTGCGACACGTGTAAAGGGTTCTCCCTTCCGTCATATTATGTTAGTAGATATCTCATCATACAACCCCTGGCAGTTAGCGGTTATCTTTTCAAAGTGGGAAATTGTTACAGTGTGTGTCCTTGAAACTACTTTGTTGTTGACATGTTCATGTGCAACAATAAGATTTGAGGGAATAATTGTAGTCTTGGTGGTATGGGGCACCAAGACTTTGTGCAAATGTTGACTCCTTGATATCTTTGTACCCACTTTGTTCTCATTTACGATAGTGCACTAAAAAATGAGCTTGAAAATCAGCCTTCAATGAGGGTGCAACCGCTAACATAGAGTGAGTACAACTCTAGACATGTGAAAGTCCATAGATACTTGGAAAGCACGGCCATGAGGGAGCCATGACTATGTACTATTGCTATCATGATTTATATGTGGATGGCTTAAATTCAGGTGAGCAAGTAATAGCTATGTTGGTTTTTAATACAAGGGTGATGAGCATAGTATTACTTATCGACCAACACTAATTTTTGGGGTGAGTCTAACAACTTGTAATGTAACATTTACCTTGCCAGATTGGATATCATAAAAGCTCGTTACATGTAGAGCTTATGGGCAATGAGTGGAGCCAACCTTGTCTCAAGACAAGAGTAGGTAGAGGTGGGACATGGTTCCTAGGAAATGGGATATTGAATGAAGTGTGTGTGTGTGTGTGTGTGTGTGTGTGTGTACGCGTGCGGATGCGTGCGTGTGTGGTGTGGATGTAGTGCGGTGTGTGTGTGCAAGAAGGGGAGAGGGAGAGAGTAGACGATGTGTGGGATCGAGTAGGGCTCTAAATGAGCTACTCCTTATTCTTGGTATACGTACAAATATAAAGTGGTTAGTGAGTGGACGGCCGGGCAAGGCATAGACGCCTTTATCCCAACAATCTTCCACTTTAAAGGAAAATGTGTTGATAAGTAGGTTCTACTAGCTAAACTAATAGTATGTACAAGAAAATAGGTGAGAGACTCTCTCAACCTACGCCCACTGGCTCGCTCAATCGATCTACATGCAGTCATATCAGCTCTAGTGGTAGGCAAGCGTGCGTATCCACGCTAGAGCCTATGTAAATCCCACAAACAGCTCTGTATGGTCTACAAAACTCCACTATGCATCATGCTAGTGTCAGTCTTGTTGCAAATGCTCCCATTATAACCGCTAGGTCATGCCTCGACACTAGTAGGTCATACATGAGATGCCCGAACGGTACGAAATCTGTGCAAACTTGGCTTTACTCGCCTCCCCTGCACTATCTGCATGTACTGCATCATCAGGACTACCCATCGCGTATGGATGTGTCAACGTCGACACTGGGATGGCTATGTCCCTCTCACCCATAGGCAAAACTGTGCATCCTGGCATCAACTCATCAGCCTCTAGCTTGAGCATATCAAAGAACTTCATGTCTATCATCTCTACCTGTGTCTCTAGGGAGCATACCCGCTCTATCTCTGCCTGCACAGACTCTGACAACACTAGTTGTGTCTCACTAGAGCATTGACGCTCTACCTCTGTCTCTACAGAGTCTACTGGCACGTCCTGCACAGAAAAATGCTATGTCTCGTAGCATAATGGATCTCACCTGCAAAGGAGACACGTCTTATCTCTCGCTCAAAGCATCCCACTAACAAAACTAAGACCATGTCGTCTCGAACATCAGACACATACATAGGATATACCAAGCCAGTGCACGCTCCTCTGGCAATCACTATTGAATCGCAATGCATCTGGAAAGACTGCTCTCTAACCAGTGTTTGACACCCATAATCTGCTAATTGTCTCATTGAGATCAAACTCTATCTCAGCTAAGGAACATAGCGCACATGTCATAGCATATATGATACAACACTGGGTAATGACAGTGTGACATCACCATCAATGGCATATGTAGCCATCTCTCTAGTCTGTTTCATAACTATTTGTGCATCACACATCTGTCTTTGCTCCTGTCTTATGTGTCTAAAATAATAGCACCTAAAGTGCCTTGTGCGACCAGAATACCAACATCGCATATGTCACGAAGATCGAGACCTCCGTCTCTCATGAGCCATCACTGTAGACTCAATTGTGTCACACATCATGTTAATGCATACTCGTCAAAAGTGGGAGATCACTCGACCACTATGCTAATCAAGCATAAACCAACTAGTAGCTCAATAGTGAAAATCTGTAACCTGCATGTTGTAGTCTCACGCTCGAAATATGCATCGATGTGAGACACATGAGACAAAATCAAAGGAAACATGTGACCACTACAAGCATACCATAAATGCACTCCTGCAAGAGTGGGTACAAGAACACTGGAGTGCGAGAGTGGGTACAAGAACACTAAACCTGTGTCTAAGCATCAAAGGGAGAGTAAACACTCAACCACTGTCAAAGTCGGAATAAATCAACCATTATACAATCATGAAACCACGATCAAATTGCATCAAGCTTGATGCTCACATATGCATAAAACCAACTCCACAATTTGCAAACTTTGCCAGCACGCAATGTGGGACAAACTACTCAACTGAGAATAAAGTGCATAACCATATACACAAGTAGAGAGCAAATGTGAGTGCGTGTGTTCGCGGTGCGGTGCGGTGCGTGTGGGGAAGGGGAGAAGCACAAGATGGTGTGGGTGGAGCAACCTCTGGAAGTAATGAGTGAGGAGCTCCTTATTCTTCATATATAAAGATTAAGGGTATGTACACATGTGGGTGGGCGGTCGGACATTGGACATCCGGCCTCAGGCAAAGGGGCGGCACCTTTACCCTAACGAAGTCAATAAAGATGATGCGTCAATAAGTAAGACCTACTAGCAAAACTACTAGTATGTACAAGAAACGAGATGAGAGACTCTCTCAACCTATGCCCATTGGTTCACTCTGTAAATCTATACTAGTTGTATCGGCTCTAGTGGTAGGCGAGTGTGTGTACCCACGCTAGAGCCTACATGTAAATCTTGCAGACTTCTCTGTATGGTCTTAAAAACTCCACTATGCAGCATGCTAGTGTCAATCATCACACGACTAACAACCCCAACTGCAAATGCTCCCACTAAAGATGCTAGATTGGGCCTCGACACTAACAAGTCAAAGACGAGATGCCCGAACGATGAAGAAATCTATGCAGAGTTGATTATACTCACCTCCCCTGTGCTATCTGAAATCACTACCTCATCAGGACTACCCATCGCGTATGGATGTGTCAACACTGACACTGGGAAACCTACGTCCTTGTCACCCATAGGCAAAATTGTGTGTCCTGGCACCAACTCATCAGTCTCTAACATGAGCATATCAAAGAACTCCATGTCTGTCATCTCTGTCTGTGTTGCTAAGGAGTATACCTACTCTACCTCTGCTTGCACAAACTCTGACAACACCTGTTGTGTCTCACTAGAGCACTACCTCTCTATCTCTATCTCTACAGAGTCTACTGGCATGTCATGCACAACTAAATGATATTTCTTGTGAACATGGTGGAGCTCACCTGCAAAGGAGACATGTCTCATCTCTTGCTCAAAGCATGCCAACAACAAAACCAAGACCACATTGTCTCGAACCTCACACACACATAGGATATAACAAGCCACTTCGGGATCCTCTGGCAATCACTAATGAATCGCAATGCATCTGGAATGACTGCTCTCTAAGCAGTATCAGACAACAAAAGTCAAAATGTATCACAGAGATCAATCTCTGTCTCAGCTGAGGAACGTAGCGCACATGTTGTAGCATGTATGATGCACCATTGGGCAAAGACAAACAAACCTCTCTTGCACCTAAATGTCAAACACCGAACCATCGGCCAAGTGCACACAACCAAACTCCCACAAGAAAAGGTGCTAAACTAGTCACGATGGGGTGTGACATGGAAAGCAGCGTCGCTATCTAGTAACCATTGTGGAGAAAATGTGCTATCCATAGACATATCTGCAAGAGGTAAACTCGAGGCAAGCATGACATCACCATCACTGGCATAGACTGCCACTAGAACTGCCTCTCTAACATGTATCAAAGCCGTACCTGCATCTCATATACATCTCCGTTGTTGTCTCATACTTCTGAAAAAATGGTGCCCAATGTGTCCTATGTGACCACAATGCCAACATCATATGTATTGGCAAGAATGAGACCGCCGTCTCTCTTTGTCACACATGTCTGCTGCCATAGGTGAACGCCAAAATGGAAACAAAGTGGGAGATTACCCAACCACTACGCAATCATGAAAACCATGACCAATCACATCAAAACCGATGCTCACATATGCACAAAACAGCTCCACACTCTGCTATGAGCAAGCATAAACTGGGACAAACTACTCAACCGAGCGTAAAGCGCATAACCATATACACACTTAGAGAGAAAAGTAGCTCAAAACGCATCCCACAAGATAAACTACCTGCAAAAGTCTGCAAAAAACCTGTAAAACTTGTGAGACAGGCAAAGTCTGTAGCCACACAAGCATACACTAACCTCACTCCTGCGAGAGTGGGTACAAGAACACCAAGGTGTGTCCAAACTGACAAAACTTGTCAAAGTGAGAGTAAACACTCGATCATTGTCAAAGTGGGAATATATTGACCATTGTACAAGATGGCATAACATTGCAAACTTTTATGGCGAGAGGACGGAGAAAAGCGAACAGAGTTTCCTTTGCAAAATGAGTCAAAACTCAACCCAAACCTCAAGCCAGAAAACTGCAAATAACTGCCAGAGTGGGAGTAAACTTGACCACTAAATCATCAGAGAGTAAATTGCAAATACACATAAACCATGGTGAGAATCTGGAAAAAATCCGGTAGAGTTTCCCATGAAAATTGAGCAAAGACTCAAAAATCTCACCAAATACGCATGGAAATAGACACTCAGTGTCTCAATAGAAAAATCCACAATATACATAGCACTGCCAAAACCCTGGCAGAACAGCTCACTCATGAATCGAGTGGCTCTATGGACGTATACCTATCCAAAAACACATATAAACTTGCAAACCTGCTACCTGCAAGCTATGGCTAGCTCAAATTGTATCTACATAATGCATACATAGCATGAAACTGCACAAGATCATGTCAAAAAAGCTCTATGGAATGCATTGTGCAACCTGTGGGTAAAATCGTTGGGAAACTGGCACACACTTCCTCATTGGTCGGTAAACTCGTCAAAACTGAAAACATCGTCCAAGAGCTGAGCGTGCTCAAGGAAAAAACCGCTCTAGAATGGGGTATTGGAGCCGTATATGGCGGTGTGTGTGGCCATCAAAGCAAAAACTGGGGGAAACCGTCCAAGCCGTAATGGCCGAGGAGAGTACATCGGAGCCAGACTGCTCCGGATGGGGCTAGAGGAGAGTTGATGCTGCTCTCTCTCTCTCTATGGTCTCCTTCTGTGTCAAGGTCGGGAAATCGTTGTCGATGCCATCTTCCATCGTCGAGTGGAAGTGCGCTAGCCGAATAGCCGCTTGATCGGTGTCAAATGTAATGGAAATGGACAATAAACATTGAGAATAGCGGAATTAAGGAAACTGTAGTGAGCATTTTTATGAGAATACTTTGAGAAAATAGCGGGTAAACTTGATTAGAGGTAGCAACATAACCAATGTACTTAATTAACTTGGCATGAACAATACTTTTCCACAAAGAGAGAATTAGAGAACTTGACAACAATTGAGGATCGGATTTATGGGGAGCCGATCCCCCCTCCAAAAGACTTTTGTATTATAGCTTCTCCCATAAAGAGAGACAATACAAGCTTTTTGTTCCTTGAGACCTTGATGGTGCAATGAAGATAATGAGCTTCATGCACCAATTATTCCCATAACTTATCTAAATGAAAGCATTAACTTGTCCCCGGCCTCAGTCCCAAGAATTCAAACACCTTCGAAGGTGGAGAGAGCTCATAGGGAATGAGGGTAGGGAACTACATGAGGGCAACAGGCGTAGGTGCTTGACATGTGTCCTTATTAACTCTTGAGTCTTGGGCTTGCCTTGAGTGTGTGTGTGTGTGTGTGTGTGTGTGTTCTCTCTCATGCCCTGTATGCTTTGCCATACGTGTCGAAGGCTGGGAACTTGACTGTGCACTGTGTGCGAGCCTTGAAAAGGCTGCAAACACACAACTAGAGAATCCTAGCAAGCTCAAAGAACAATGGTGTGTTACGCACCTCTCAGTGCTTCCATCGTGAAGGATCCTATGCTGCGAAGAAGAAGGAGCTACCACCGATGACGCACTCTACCGCCTCACTCCCACTGATGTCGCCGCAATGCTCTCTCTCTCTCTCTCTCTCTCTCTCTCTCTCTCTCTCTCTCTCTCTCTAGCATACACACACACATACACAAAGGAGAAGGAGATAGAGATGGAGCAAGAGCACTTCTTAGCTTATACCTCAGAGAATGAGGATTTTTAGGTCAAATGGACCTTTTATAAGAGTTCGTCCCATTCACACATGGACGCCCACAATGGCCGGTCGTTGCACAAATATTGTAAATATAAGATAAGTGGTGTGCCTCTCATCAGCGATCACCTACACACCTATTGGATCGACAAGCCCAGTCCATGACTCTACCAAATAAATAATACGGCATCCGTCATAGGTGATAGGGTGTCCGCGAGGGTTAACATGCCCCCCTTCCTAATGTAGCTTCCGTCTCGGAAGCTACTGAGATGAAGCTCGTTTGTCGAGGTGAAAGAGCATTTGAGATGAATATCCTTAGCGTTCTTTAGTCAGTGCAAAATCAAACAAAATTGGCACAATAATTGTATTCTCATATACAATTGAAAACCGTATGCAGTTGTAGGCAGACAAATTGATTGGTAACATAATATTAAACCATTTGTCAGCAATAAACATTAAACTGTAATATAATCAAACGCATAAGCAGTTGTAAAGGTCAAAAATTAAACAAGTCTGGGGTCGCTAATTTAACGGTTGAAAAGCACTAGAGGTAAATTATTAATACCATGGGCAAGCTTCTCAATTTTCTTTGGTCAATTAAGTTGTTTAATCTCGATAGCCAAGTATTTCATGTCCGAGGGCTGACTAGAGGCTATACCTAGAAGACCGTGTAGTTAAGCTACAATAAAAGGAATTGCTCATGAAATCATTGCCTAACTTATTTCATTTTATTTGACCCCCCAAAGTCTTTTCACATTGAATCATTTTGATGTGTGTGCTTATTTTGTATGCCTTGGGTTTTTTGATTTTCAAGGAAAAGCGCCCACACTAGGAACCTCTAGGGCTCTAGTACCGACCGTAGGCGATACATGTGAGTGAAGTACCAAGTTAAGCTAGGATTTCTCTTAAGATTTTACATTGTGCCACTTTGATTTTTTTGTTTGTTCGTTTTCAACATTTTAATTTTGTAACTTTGGGGGGCCATATAACACTGTTACCCTCCCCAGGCTCATCACACTAGTAAACTCCTTTTATAATACTTAAGCTAAAGGTCAATAGGGACTAAGCCCACTAGAAAATCCTAGTACATTGCACCCAATGCTGCCTAAACCGGATTAAGAACCTAAATTAACCATTGATTATAGGAAGGCATTCCCCATGGTATTAAGAGAAGATCTCTAACTCCTAACTTGGTCAAACTAGCTCAGTCAGACTGCTTGATTCTGAAACCTAGACAAGGGATTATGACAAAAATTTATATAGAATCTAATGTTTAATTTAAGCAAATGTGCGGGATATTGTGCTACCAATCACATTTAAAGCAAACAATCATGGATGCAAAAACAAAGACAAGGGGCAATGCTAATGGTGAAGAAACACCTGTTTGTGTTGATGATCATGCTTGATTTGAAGAGTGAACGAGAGAAAGATTCCATGAAGGTCTAAATCCTAACAATAGCAATACGTTCTTGTACACACTAAGAAACATAAAGAATACCTCTAGAAGGAACATCAGTGGGAAGAGACACCAACCCTTATTGAACACAATCAATCAACATAAGGAACCCTAACCTAATTATTTGCACTCCCCCTAGAGATTCAAGGGAATAGGATATTATAGAGATTGGGGGAGAACTCTAAGGCTAAACCCCTATCCTAGTCGTTAAAAAAAACCAAGTCATTATCCGTGAGACCATACGTGCCATCCGTGTAATCATGTAAATCGTCTTCATCATTAGAGGCACCAATGTTTACTAAGAAGGTCACTAGACGTCTATAATTATCTTGGTCAAAAGGGTAGGCTTATGCAATGGGCAAGATGCTCTCTACTAAGTATGGATCAGTCATGGTCAAGAGACGTATCAGCCATTCTAACTACTCAAAATTCTCCTCACATGCTAGTGTACCTACCAAATCCCATTAACAGGCAAGCACCAAAAAGACCATGTGAAACACTTGTGAAAAGTAAAGAGGGTACCTCTCACCCAAGGCAGGAGTGGATGACTCTAGCGTACTAGCCATATCTATACACACAGATAGATGATGGTTAGAGTGCAAATATTATAAGGGTCGTGTCAAAAGGTCGTGTCCTTGTGCATAACGTATTTTTATGATTTTGTGTTATGTGTAGAACTTGTAAGTTTCTAGATTATTGTTTGGTGGCTCTTGCTCTTTTACTTTTTTATCTTGTTTTTGTGAGTATAAGGCTTTCTATATAAATTATCTAAGATTGGGAGATTGAGAGGTCATGGAGGAAGGTTGAGAGGGGAGCGAGTCAATGATGTCTATCAGCAAGTACTCCCCCTTTCCTTGGGTAGACCATACCTTTTGGAATGATGTCGTCACCTTTTGAAACCAATTGTTCCAAGTTGTCTTGGATGAAGACTTTGACCAATAGTTTTTGACCGTCCTAGGTATTTCATCTAGTTGCAAGCGTTATAAGGTACTCTCCCACGATTTTATTTGCAACGTTATTGTAGATGGTGAACTTACAATGGGAGGTGCAAATTGTTTTTTGTTTATATGGATATTTACAATGGTAGACGGAGGTTGTGTCGAAGCTTCTATTTCCATATATGAACATGAAGAGCAAAAAGCTTCATTTGACTTCCCTGTTCCTGAGCTAGGTGGAACAAATCGTTCTTTCTTTGGTACCCAAACTAGCTTTGGAGCGGGTGTGTAGCATTCCTTGATTTTTTTTCTTTCCACGATCTTCAATTTATTTTGGAGTTACATGATTGGGTTCAGGTGACAGGTAAGAGCACAATTTACGTTTTGGCACCCAGATTTGATCATTTCCTTCATAGTAGCCTTGGGCTTCCAATAGTTTTTTAGGAATCCAACGTAATGTTTCTTTACATTTCTTGGGGCGAGTGGGACGTCTCTTACCAAACTCTTGTTTTTTAGCATCAGCCATGGTCGCTAAAGAAGCTTTAGGGACCCACTTGTATGTTTTCTTCGCTATATTAGGATGCTTCTTGTGTGTCTCAAGATTTGTTTCAACTACAGAAGTTCAAGCTCTAGAGAGTTGGCTATAGGGACATATGGTTCAACCTGCTGGACATGCATCGTTTTTTGTTTTATTTTCTCAAGAGGTAATATCTCAGGGACTATTGCTTGAGTGACGGGGCTAAGAGGTTGGTTCTGCATTGTGACACTCCCTGTCCCCCAATCAATAGTGCATTTGGTCCACGGGCATCCTAAGTTTATATTACCTTCCATAGTTTCAACAGGCATGGCCAAAAAGTCTTGAGCTACAAGCCCGTTGTCATAACTGATAGAAGTGTGCCAGATTCCAAAAACTGTGGTTTTTTTCGTGTTGACACCCTTGACTTGGATAGTACTCTAGATAGGGATGGCTTTCCCAATTGACACCACACTCCGTATGACAACAAATTATATTTAGCACCCGTGTTTAAGAAAGCGTTATATAGCACTTTCCCATAGGTGCTATTTAGTTCAATAGGGCATCGTAGAGGTGTGTCAGAGTTCAACCAATCATTCTCTGTTTCAACATGGAATGCATGTGTAACTCCAAGGTTGGCCTCTCGTTGGTGTCTTATGCGTTGTTGTTGCTCCTTAGCCTCAGCTTGAGCTTGTATCTTCTTCAATTTTGTTTGTGCCTTGGGTGCCTTTTTTTTATGGATGGCACCTAGTTCCTCTTGGCTTAAAGGATCATAATATCTTTTAAATTTGCTTCCACTGAGGAATCCAATGGTTTTAACTCCATCAAGAGTCTCCACATGAATGGTTCCTTGTGGGATGATTTCACATACATTTTCTCGCATATTTCAACTTTTTCTTCTCGTTACGCACTCCATATATAAGGACTTTATCACCAACATTGATATCTTTGTTCTTGTAACGTTGGCATTCATTACATCCTTTTGTAAAAAGTGATGCATCCTTGAATAAGGTAGGCCACTAATAGCGTGATTGCAACGCCTTTCTAGCAATTAGTTCACTTGAGAAATGTCATCCGGCTATACGCATGTGAGCTTCTTGTAGTATGTATAAATACTCATCCTCACGGGCACAACGTCTAAGAATATCATCCTTCCCTAGCCTGTAGAGAGTTCCTGCAATGAGATCCTGTTGCACTCAGTGGTCCGAAGTTAGCATTTTTTCCATATTAGTTGAGAAATTGAGTTTTATCTATCCAAATGACTTGAAATTGAAAATAAAGCTTAAAAGGAACTTGTGAAACTATGCATGTGCTCACAATGCAATTCTGGCCAAAAATTTCCCTCTAGACATCCTACGCGTAGGATGTCTTTTTCATCAGAATTGGGTGATACTTGACATGCTGGTAGTCCTTGGCCTATGGAACATGGCTATGTGCTTGGATTTTGATTTGGGCATCAAAAAGTGGACTTTTTGGGCTGATTCAGGCTTTAGGTCACAAATTGGGTAGAAAGTCCATAACAGGTAGCAAGTGACATCCAAATGGGTTGAAAATTGATATATGGGCTCATTGCACCATGGTATTGGCTCCCATGATGTCACTCATTGCACCATGGTATTGGCTCCCATGATGTCACTCTTTGCACAAACGGTCTAAATTATGTTGGAGACACACGAGGAGGATGTCTGTTTCATCAAAATGGCATGGGATTTGTTCTGTGGGTAGTCCTTGGCCTATGGAACATGGGTATGCTCTTGGATTTGGATTTGGACAAGGATTGATGCTTGTAAGAGCCTGTGTAGTGTTTTTTGGGCTCAAAAAGTGTATCTTGAAGGTGTTGGGGGTCAAAAATGATTAGAATGGCTTCAAAATTGGTATATGAGCTCTTGATGATGATGTGATTGGATATGGAATGGACAAACATCCTCTGTAGGCCAAAAATGTCAAATAGACATCCTACGCGTAGGATGTCTACTTCACCAAATTTTGCAGGTGAGTGCACAGATGGATTGGTTACGTTCTTGTGAATGTGTTGTGCAAGTTTGATGTGATTTGGACAAGATTTGGTAGGTCTATGGCCCATTATTGCCTCTATGTCCTAACTTTGCATTTTTTCATGCATATGAGATCAATTTTGGTCCAAATGTGATGAAACTTGGTGGCTAGCATGTAAAGGTCATTCAGAAAATGTGTGTGATGAAAAATGTTGGGATTTGTGCCCAGAAATTCCCTTGAGACATCCTACGCGTAGGATGTCTCCTGATGATTTTTTAATGGAAAGTGCCACTAGTGCCTGCCCTTGGTCCCCCTGAGTCCCTTTTAAGCCTAATTTCAACAAAAAAGTCAAATGGAGAGAAAGTAACTCCCTGTGTGGACTTCAGATCCTCCGAGCCGTTTTCTGACTTTTGGAGTGCTTTTTGGCGATGAAAT
Source organism: Adiantum capillus-veneris (assembly GCF_014529385.1). Lineage (NCBI taxonomy): Eukaryota > Viridiplantae > Streptophyta > Polypodiopsida > Polypodiales > Pteridaceae > Adiantum > Adiantum capillus-veneris. The sequence goes on from NC_140946.1 coordinate 140,754,070, forward strand.
TTCTTGATGTTGGTCTCCATAGCTTCCCGATCCCTTGGGGATCCTTGCCGTATGGTTTTTGTCGACTTTGGCTTCACTAGAGCTTCATTTGGCAATTTGTCGCTTTAGAAGTACCCGTGGTTGCGTTTACATATCTTCGATGATTTGTGGTAGTCTACCACCATAGGACTTGGTTGTTGATGGTATAGGAAAGCCGCTTGTGAAGTTTGGTGGCAAACGGGCATGCGGTTTGGCCGCGAGAGCTATTTGACGCTTTGTGTGTCTGATGCCGTTTCTGAAGTTTAGTACCGCTTCGGGTCACTTTTTGGTCATGTGGGCCACATAGACTTGTCGAGCATGTCAAGATGCTCCTACCCATGAATTTTGGTAGCATTTGGGCGTCTTTTCGCCGATTTCCCATTTGGTGGCCTCTTGCGGGATTCTAGGAATTAGGGTTTTTCCCAATGGTTTTCTACTGCCTTTGGACATCCAAGACTGGTCTCCTATGCTAGGGTAAGCTGATGATGAAGTCTCGTTGCTTTTGGGTTATCTGTTAGGTGGCCGCCTCTACTTGTAGGTCTTTACCGCCCGCTTTGTGTGTGAACCCTACGCTAGTTTTCGCGACAAAACGACAAACATGCGCAAAAAGCTCAAGGTGGTGAGCCTACTTCTCATGTATGAGGCTCGTTGAGTAGTCGTGCGCGTCGTAGAAGCTGCTGGAAGGTCCGTTCGCTCTAGGTGGCAGAAGCTCTCTCCAAAAGGTCAATAGTGAAAATGAAGTGAAAAATTCTTATAATGGGGGTCCCCGAACCACTTTTCATGAAAGTTGACATGTGCTTCCATCTTCTTGTGAGATACGGTTTAAGCTCAAAAATTTCTTGATTTGGAATCCATTTGCACTGTTTACCAGAAATTTGCCATTTCAGTCAAAATCTGGCCAAAACATGCTTTCCGCCTCAGTGTCATAATTGCACCCCCACTGTACCATAGGTTGTCCTATAGTCACTGATCATCCCCATATTTTTTGTTTTTCATTAAGACCGTTTTTCACCTGCTTTTTGTATTTCTGAAGTTTTTATGCCAAAAATTAGAAAAATTAAAAGGAAAATAGCAAATCCAACCCAAAAAAACCCAAAAAATCATAATAAATCACAAACATCACCGCAAAACATTATATATACTCACATGCAATTTTTATGGCCGGATTTCTCCGTTTTACCAATATTTTGCCCGAAAACTGGCTATTTCTACTTATATACACACACCTAGGGGCTTGATTTGGCGTTTGGCCCCATATACCTATAGATACATGCTGTATAAGGGCATATGTACTTGCTTAGTCCGGAAAGTTTCGCAATCAAACAACAACCCTTAAAATAGTCGAAAATCATGCTCTTTTTTGTTTTTTCTGCTATTGGTTCCGCATTTGAGAATGCCTCCCCCCCTCCTAGCCGGAGTCCTCCCGGACGACAAGGTATCGCCTCGGAGTATATGCCGTGCATAGGTTGAAAAATTTGTGCTAATGCTTGGCCGGTTAATGTGGCCCTAATGTATGCATACTCGGTCAATGCATGGAAAAATTAATGTTGTGCAAGAGAAGGGAATAAGCAAGATGCTTATTGGCATTCACCGTCGAGGTTTCATATTTTCTTTGCAAGTAACAACTGTAAATCTACTGCTCTCTGTTTAATTGTCTTTTTTGCAAAAGGCAATCGCTTTGCCGCTACTGTTGATATAGCTGTAGTTGTTTCTGTGGAGAGGATTGGCTTGGTCAGAATTGCCGTAGACCGTATTGTCTTTGCTTTCCATTGGTAGCTTGTTTTTGCCGGTTTTTGTAGGTGTTTTTCTACTTCCTTTGTTGTCACTGTTTTGGTGCGGATTGGCATCCACATAAGGTGGTTGTCCTTTTTCAAATGCAGCTGTCTGCCTTCCGTTGTTGCTTGTACTGAAGGGAGTTCCTTTTGATTTTGTTTCGGTATCCAAATGCGAGTAACAGTAGGGTTATTGCTGAGCATTGTATTTGGGATCCATATCTGTTTTATGCTTTTGGTTTTTGGTGGAACTATCTGCTTCGGTTGAATTCTTTCGTTGCATTGTTTTTGGTCTTCCATGTCATGTCTATCCTTTCGCATCCATACTTGTTTCCCTTGTTTTGGTAACCTAGATCTTTGCACTGCGGTCGGCGACTTCGTATGTATGCAGTCAGCATGGTTGTCTTTTACCTGTTTGTTGGCCTTGGGTATCATGTTGTTCTTTGGTGGCATTCTTGCTTTTGGCTCTTTTTCCAGTGATTGCATTGCTTGTAGCTGATTATTCCGGTATTGCTGAGCAAAGGCTATCACCTGTTGTTCTTGTGCATGCTGAATTTTGACGGCATTCGCATTCCAATCTATCTACAGATTGTACGCTTTTTTCCAAGGTTGTCCCAATAACATTGGGTGTTGTGTGCTTTCATCTTCGACTACATAAAATTTATGTGGGTAAATATATTGATGTACTTGTACATGCAATATAGTCCAGCCCAATGTTTTCAACGAGTGTGATGTACTACTTTCCAGCACTTGAGGAGTAGGATGAAGTTGACCTATGGATTTGAGCTGTTGGTATAATCCGTATGAGATCAAATTTGCTTGAGCTCCAGAATCAAGAAATGCCGTTGATTCAATTTGATTGCTACCCAGTTTGACTGCAATTATTGGCTCCTCTGTGTTTTCATCCAACTTCGTTAGTCGAATGGCATTGATTCGTAATGGTGCGCCACTTTGTTGTTGTTGTCGCAGAAGTCTTCGTTTTGCAATGCGTTCTTTTGCTTTTGCTTGAGCTTCTTCTCGTACTCTCTGTTTTTCCTTCATTCGTTGTTTTCCTTGATGTATTTGTTGAAGCATATCCTGTGTGAGTTGTAAATGATATTTCTTCAGTCGACATCCACTAATCCAGTTCAACATTTCTTCACCTGCCAATGTAGCAAGGTTGACAGCTCCACTTTGTGATAGATCACTAATCACAAAGGGTCAGAGTCCCTCGCTTTTTAAGTTTCTTGGCATGTTGCTTCAAAGTATAAACAAGTACATAATCACCTGTTTTGAACTCTTTAGTGCACACATGTTTGTCAAAAAAATCTTTTGTCTTCTCTTTTTAGCATAGATTGAAGCTACAGCTCTCAAGCGGAGCTCATCTAGCTTTTCTAGATTCTAAGTTGATTGTCCTTTCATCGCTTATAGAGTTGGTTCCCAATTAACTGAAAGTCGCGAGATTCCAGCTCTATAGCCCTTTTCCTTGCTTTTGTGATGTTCTCAGGAAACGTCCTGGTGGTTAAGAAATCAATGATATATTGACTCCATGCAGGTGCAATGTTTACCTGAAACAATGTCGCGTGATCCACTGGTCGTTTGGCACTACATATTGTACGATTGGTAACATAAGAATGTGTGTCCGCATACATAGTTGGCCAATACACCCCTAACTGTTTCAGTCTCTGGTGTGTTTTCACTGTTGAACAATGAAATGCACAATCCTGGACATGTGCTTCTTCAAGGTAGCACTCGAATTCTTCCGGATTTATACATAATCGTAAGATTTGGTCCGATCCTAGATGATACAGCCATCCTGCTATCAACTGGAAGTTTTTTGTTTGTTGAATTGTTTATTGTTTGGATCTGTATTCCGTATTATCAAACCTACTTCCAAAGGAAAGAATGCTAACAATTTCTTGAGACCATTTGGGTATCATTTCAATATTGAAAAGATAAGCATCTGGTATGTCATCATCTACTCCTTCAGGAGCTCCCCGTTGTGTATCCTTGAAAGATGATCCGCTCGTAGATGGGTTTTATCCTTTTTGACCACCCCTATGAAATCAAACTCTAGCAATATAATAAACCAGCGTACAATTCTCCCTGTATTGCATGGTTTATTTACCAGATACAAAAGAGCTTGATGATCTGTGAAGAACACAAATTTGTTTGCGAGCAAATAATGCCGAAATTTCTTTACAACATAAATCATTCCTAACCCTTCTCGTTCGGTGGTTGTGTAGTTCTTTTTCGCACTGTTTAACTGTCGGCTTGCATAACAAACTGGAAAATCCATTGTTCCGTCTCCAGGTTGAGCCAAAATACTCCCGATTGCATATGCAGAAGCATCAATGTGAACATGGAATATCGTTTCCCAATCTGGTGCTTTAAGTACAGGTGCTGATATAGGGTTTTCCTTTAGCTTTTGGAATGAAGTTTCACACTCCTCGATCCAATCGAAATTGACTAGCAAACGATACAGAGGTTGTGCAATGACTGCATACATGTATATGAATCTTCAATAATATCCGCAGTGTCCCATGAAGGATTGCACTTGTTTCACATTAGTAGGCCTGGGTAGGTCTACTATGACTTTGACTTTGTCTAGGTCAGTGGTTATGCCATTTCTTGAGACAATGTGTCCTAAGATGCGCCCTTGCTTAACCATAAAGATACACTTTTCCGGGTTAAGACAGATTCGATATGTCCTGCATTTTTCAAAGACCTTTTGCAAATGGTCAATATGTTCCTCTCGTAGTAGAGAGTGTACACAAAGATCATCCATGTATATTTCTAAGAATATTCTCAAGTATTCTTTGAACGCGTGCATCATTAACCTTTGGGAGGTAGCTGGGGCATTAGTTAGGCCAAACGGCATAACTCGATATGCATAAATTCCCCATTCTGTGACAAACGTTGTTTTGTGTTGATCCTCCCTTGCAATTGCCAGTTGGTTGTATCCTGAAAACCCATCCAGAAAGGAATAAGCCCGTTTTCCGGTCACCCACTCAAGTACATGTTCAGTGATGGGCAAGGTATAATTATCCCTTATGGTGGCTGCATTTACCTTTTTGAGGTTTACACACACTCGCAGTTTTTCGTTCTTTTTGGGAACTACCACAATGGCTGACACCCAATCTGTATGTTCAATTTCATAGATGAATTCAGCTTCCATCAACTTATCAATTTCCTCTTTGATTCGTTTAGCAAATGTATCATTGTATGTATAAGGACGTTGTTTGCTAGGTTTTGCATCCAATTTCAAAGGAATTGTATGTTGGCATATCGATGAATCAACTCCTTTGAGGTCTTTATAGGACCATGCAAACACATCTTTATATTTCTTGAGAAGTTGTGTTACTCGTTCTTCTTCTTCAGGCTCTAAATCGTTTGCTATATATACCAGCTGAGGCTTTTCACCTGGTTCGGCGAGGTTTATCCTTTTTGTATTTTCAGGCCCATCGTAAGATTCTTGATTGGTTCTTTCCTTGACTGGTGGCATCATGATGATTTTCTGTCCTGGATGGTAAATTTCCGATAGTGCAATGGTACATTCATGTTTCCCTTCTCTGACTCCCCTTTACCATCACTATCTTCTTCCGTAGTCCATATCTCATGTAAAGACCGTTTCAGTTCTTGGTATTTGTGTTTACGCTCCAGTTTGGTCCACTCTTGGTCTTTTGTTGTTTCTTTTTTTATTTTTGAGATTTTTGTGATTTTGTTTCTGTTTTAGCTTTTCGTACCTGTTTTATTTCCTCTCGCGTTCTTTCCCTTCGATCTTTTGAGAATCTTCCTGATATTTGATCTTTTACACAATCCTCTGCTTTTACAAGCATCAAATAGTGAGTTTTACCTTTTATCCTGGGCATCAGGTTCTTTCTCACTTTGTGTCCTACTCGTTTCCTCCTATAGCGTTCCTGGCGTCTAGGGTGCTGATTAGCAAAATCATAAAACTTAATATTCTCGGTTTCCCTTCCACGCTCACTTGAGGTGTCTGAACACTCATTATCTGCATCATCATTTACTTCCAGATGCTCAGAGGAGTTATAAAACTCTTCTTGTTCTGGTGGTTCTATCGTCCCATCTTCTCCGGGTATAATGCTTACCATGTAGTAGGGTAGCACATCATAGCCATCCTTATCGCAAAATTTTGTTGTTGGACTATTTATAATGGTACAGATATCCAATGTTGCTAGTATGTGTTCCCATTCTAGAGGTTCCAAGGCATTTTCAGGGAAAGGTTCAGGAATATACTCCTTGTCCTCAATCGCTCTTTGTAAGACGCATTCCTCCCTTCTTAAGCTTCCACAATGTGAAGCTCCGCACATCCATAGCTCTTTTTGTTGCCCTAACCATGCTGGGACTTCCTATCATGCTACTGTAGCTGAATCAAACTCTTCGACATGTGTTTGGTTCACATCTTTGTAACTATGGTCTTTCAAGTGTATTTTAGTTGTTGTCTCGCCATGTCTGAGGTCTATGTGGTCGAAACCCCAATCTTGGACCATCTTCAATTGTCGCATGAATGGTCTTCCCAAGATGATCTCATAATTGTTCTTTTTGTCGAAATCGACTATTGCAAATGTATGCTCATACTCGATCCCACACGAAGTGACAATCACTTTTTCTAAGAGTCCTAGAGGCTTCTCCATGAACCCATCTGCCAATTGCAATTTCATTCTGGTAGCTCTTAAAGCTGGTTTTCCCCATTTTTTTCAGATTTCCTTGGTGGCGATAGCAACTCCCGCTCCACTGTCAAGAGTAGCTTTGGAAACTACTCCTTGGAATTCTACTGGTAGCGTGGTGTTTCCATCTTCTCCCTCGCAATACTCTCCAACCTTGTTTCATGGTACTAGCTTAGTGTTTAGTTGAGGCGTGTCCAACTCTCTGATCCCTTCCTGTAGCCTCAAGGTGGGGTCTTTCACTCCAAATTTTTCTAGGCATTTACCTACTGTGGTCCACATGTTTGGTCGTAAACTTAGGAGTTCGGCTAATGTGATTGTGCATGTCACTGGGGTGGACAATAACTCAATCAATCCTTGTGAATCCATCACTTTGTTAGAAGAAAGTCTTTGAGATGGGATTGCTCTCACTTCAGACTTGGCTTCATAATCTCCTAGGTAAGAGGGTAAGGTTTTCAGCGTGTCTGGTTGGATGTGCCTCGAACTAAGTGATCCCTGGTCTCCCCCTTGTGAATGTATCTCAAAGTTCATTTGTGACCTTGCCTCAAATTCTTCAATAGGAGGTAAGATCACATTCTTCTCTTTTCTCGTGCTATTCATGTGGTTACTCATCCTGTTAGCCTCGTTGGCCTCACGGATTTGCTTCCACAAATCGTCTAGACCGTTACAGTCCTTACCCATTTCTGTTAATGTTTTAGGCTGAAACCCGTCACTTGCCTCATCTGTTGTATTTGGCACTATGATAGGTTCCCTCTGGACTCATAGGCATTAGTGAGTCTTTCCTTTGTTTCTACTTGTTCTTCTAAAGTTGGTTGGATAGGGGTTGGAGCTGGTGCTTCATGCCAATTTGCAGGTTTACCCAGTGGGTCTTCCATCAATGATTGAGCTGTTTCAATCATCTTTTTACACATTTTCAACCTTTGTTTTTCTATTTCCGCATATGGATAAGTCATCCACCTTTGCTCCTGGGTTTGGTTCTTTTTTAGTCTGGCTTCATAGGCTTTTAGAAGCGCATCCAACTGCTCATTTACTTTGTCTGCCAGTACAGATCCTCCTGATCCTGCACTTTTGGGCTTTGCTATTTCCTTGGGTGCTATGGTTGCCGTGGTGTGTCAGCTTAAGCTAGCTAGATCCTCTAACCGCTCTAATCTATCCTTTGTATGTTTCAACTCCTCGGATAGAGCTGTTTGCTCTTGTTCTTTCCTGATTTCATACGCACCTTTCTAGCTTTCCAAGTGCTTCTCTGATTTTTCGTTTTTGGACTTTGGGCATCGGTTTTTGGCTCTTCCATTATGGTTTCGTTCGTCATTCTTTGAGCTTGGGCTCGTGTCACTGCTTGAATAGGTATGGTTGTTTCATTTTATGACCCTCCACTGGAAGGTACTGTTTCTAGCATGTTCAAGGTGGTTTTTGCTTCTTTGCTCGGGTTTTTAGGGAAATCGGGAATCAAATGAGTAACTCCACACTCGGTGCAATATGCGTTGACTCTAATGATTTCATCATGAGGACAGTCTCTTATCCAATGGTCTCCACCACACTTGTAGTTCGGTCCCTTGGGTTGTTGAGGTGCTCCTTGAGCTCCCCTTTGTTGGTATGCATGTCTCTGTCCACCCATGCCTCCGTTGGCTATGAACAACAATGTTCGTTCATCTAAGCTATATCTTCCTTCTCCTGCTGCCTATGAAGCTATTGGTGGTCCTGTACTTCCTATCATGCTCCATGGTTCTGGTATCGAGGGTTGTTCCAGTGGATAATAGGCAGAGTTTGCTGCATATCCATTGGGATCCTCATAATATGCATGCATAGGCACCAAAGCCTTATCCTCTGATTCGGTTACGGTTGGTGTGTATCTTATACCGACTGGTCATAATCTTGGTAGGGGTGGTTGTTGCCCCAACACCGGTTGTGGTCTTTCTACACCTATAGGTCCTGGTAGGTTGCCTGCTTGATACCTAGGCATCGATGGAACTTGAGGAGAAGCTACTTGAGCTTGGGGAGCGTAAGGTCTCTCTCTCACATATCCTTTGTTATAATAACATTCCTCTGTCCCATGGTTTGTCCATTTTTGTTCAATAGCACACCACTTGGGCTACTTAGCCTGGGGTTTGTCATAGAAGTTAATCTTTTTTAGCACTTCATTTACAAGCAGCTCTTGGTTTACAGCTACTTCTCCTTTTGGTGCTGTCCTAGAAGACTTGCTTCCACTTTGTTGTGAAGATGAATCGTCGTCAAGGTCCTTGAACTCCCCCTCTTTGTAGACCGCACAATTGTCCACAAGGTAAAGAGCCTCCTTGGTCAATTCATTCAACATCGTGCTCCTCTTCATATGTAAGTCTTTCTGGAGATCCGCATTCCTTAGTCCTTGGATGAATATAAGCATAAGTCTGGACTGAGTTGGAAGTTCTTCCACATGACAGAACTTAACATATCTTTTTAGTCTTAGGGCTGCCTTCCGTACAGATTTCCCATCTTTCTGTTTGAATTTATGGATTTGTGAGATGGTATTATGAGCTATCCCCCTTTGTGAGAATTCCTCGATAAACTCATCAAACACTTCCTCCATAGACTTAAAGTCTCTATGCTCTACAGAGTCAAGCCAAGTAGCCGCATCATCCTCTAGGGTTAGTCCAAACCCTGCAAATTGGGTAGGGAAATCTAACACCTCTTCAACTCTAATTACACGCACAAAGGCTGCTACATGATCTCTTGGGTCTATGTTTCCTTTACCCATTTTTGCACTTGAGAAGGTATAATTCTACAATGGTCTACAAACCTCATCATTGGATATCCACGTCCTAATCGATATACCTCCTTTGGTCTTCTGTAGTAGGCTGGTTCCTCTCCCAGTGGTGCTCCTAAGCCATAATTTCTAACAGTTCTCGCCAGAGATGGTTCATCTCTTCGAACTCGTTCTATTGGTGGTCCTCCAGGCTCTGTTGACCCGTGAGTCTTTGGATTACTCTCTCCTTGATACCTTGAATAGAGTGGTGGGTCTTGCAAATCCCTTAGCCCTCGTGCGGCTTGATAACCATCTTGGTTTCGTTCTTGTTCCAATGTTGCACTCTGTCGAAGCCATGCCTGCAATGATGGCTGAGTTGCTGGTTGGTTTTGATTGTTGAACGTCTACGGTCGGGTAGAATGTGAGGTGGCATCATAATCTTCTGAAAAGGGATTCGTCGACTTGCTAGGGGTGTAGGTGGCTCTTGGCACTTCGTCTGGGGCGTATGTTGATGCTCCTGGAACTGTTGCCTTTTCTACTTCCTCTGGGAGAATACGTTGGTATTCTCGCCCGTATCTATCAACAAAAACTATACCCTTCCCCATAGCAGTTTCATAAGAGAATAAGTAAAGAACCTTGTCTTTGCTTAATTCGTTTAAGTATGGTTCTTTGCTGCGAAAGTAAGTGACTATACCCCCACTCTCATGCTTGTGGATTCCCACGTTCTCATTATAAGTTGGAACCCTGGTTGTTTTCTTATCATACATAAAAATTTCTCCAGGCCGATCAATGTTTGGTGGCGGTTCTTGAGCTTCTGAAACCATTTTCCCTTTCTCCACATTATCTCCATATCTGTTGTAATCTTCAGGGTTACTGACTATCAGATAGTGGTTACCCTTTTCGTCTCGGAATCTATCTCCATCATCATAGACTCATATTATCTCCAATCTCTGAGCCGGCCTCTCTTCGATACAAATGCACTTGCATCCTCGATAGTCAGAATAGACTAGGGCTCCCCTCGAGTTTGTTCCCTCTAAGAAGATCACAGTGAGCTTGGAATCATTCAAAGGATTTAGGGAGGTGCTTCCTCCTGGCATTGGTCCGTCATATGTGAAACCTCCTGGTTGTTGACTACCCATCATGAAGAAAGATTTGTCTGACGAAGTATCAGTATCACTACCTTCCTCAATTATCGGTGCTAGTGGATCTAGCCTTGCCTGCGTTACACTCTCCTCGGTGGACACTAAGCTACCTTGGTCACCTGCCACCTTTTGGTCTCTAAAAATGTATCTTCCTGATCTTAAATTCATCAAACTTATCAATGCAGTTTACCACAAATCCAACCACGCACCTGGCAAAGGATCAGTCCCCGCACAACTTCTTGCTTTGCTGCTGAATATACATGTACACAAGGTTTTAATTTCGGCAATTGACTCAAAGCATTTATCTACTAGAGGTTATCTTAGTAATGATTGGTATAACTGAAGAGTTAATCTCAACCACTAATGTATTTTATACACTACTGATGTTCTGGATTAGGTCTGCTAATCTGGAACTGGACTTCCCTCGGATGTTGCTCAATTTACGTGAAAAAGTCTGAATTCAGTCTTTGGTCCGTCAAATGGACAAACAAGGTCCAAATTCACTTCTGAAAGAAGTTCTGGAACCCTTAAGCCAAATGGAATCTCACTGTCTAAGCCCAGTCAAGTTTTCTCTTCAGTAGGCCTCAATAGACATCCTACGCGTAGGATGTCTCCTGCTTTGTTTTGCCTGGATTTTTGCACTATGGATTCCCCTTGTTGTGCTGAGTCCACAACTATTTTTACTTTTTGATTTGGAAACCTATAAGCTGGTCAATGGATTAGAAGTCTGTTCTGACAGCCTGTTGCTAATCTTGATCAGCCTAATCAACTCCAATTTGGACCAAAATTGACTAGGAGGCTTGCCTCAGGCTATACAACACCTTGCTATGCCCACAGTCAGTATTTGGCTTCAATTTCTTGCTTTAGACATCCTACGCGGAGGATGTCTTTTTGGTCAGAATGGCTTCAACTCAAAACACAGGCTCCCCTTGAGTTTCTGATCACTTTGGTATGCTCAAAATTAGGTTTGGAGTGTAAAATCACACAGAAGACATCCTACGCGTAGGATGTCTTTTTGGCCTGTTTGACCCCAGATTTGATCCACAGCTTTCCCTTGATGTCAGCAACCCAGTGGTATGCTTAGATTTTGGTTTGGATTTCAAAAGTCCCCAATTTTAGCTGTTCTTTCCATTTTCAGTCAAAAGTGTTAAAGTCCGCTTTGAACCCAAATTTTCTCACCCATATGAGATGAAACCCCTCTCAGTCACTCAATATATCATGCAACTCATGCTCATACAACCTTCATATGGTTTTGGTCTTAAAATACTTCTTTGGCACAATTTGGGTAGGATGTCTAGCAATTTCAGTCTATCTGGCCTTATCCTGTCAAGATATGGTCAAATTTCTACTTTCCAGTTGAAAATAGGGTAAACCCCACCTTCTAAACACACTGGTCAACTCAAAATCCCAAAATTCCCACCAGATTAGTCTGTAGACATCCTACGTGTAGGATGTCTTCTGGCTTGAAATTAATTTTTTTCTTGACAGAAATGCTCCCGATGCTCTGCAGCTCTATCAGAAACACTCACAATAACTTTTGGACTTCATTTCAGCTTTCAAAACACACTTTTGCGTCTTTTACAAACTTGTGATGAATTTACAAGCAAGTATACATGCATGAAGTGCTCTAGATCCTGAATCATGATGTCCTACTTACTCTACTCCTACTGATCATATGAAATGGTGATAATTTTGGTTGCTTTCTGGGCTCTCCAGACTCTCAACCTCTCCTCTCACTGCTTCTACCACTCCAACTCCTACACAAGAACTCAACTAATACCTAAAACTATCTTAGTCTACCTAAATCTACCTAAGTCGAAGGATCTAGGTCAGACACACGCTTCCTAGACTCCCTCTAAGACCTACAGAGTCCTCCACCCTCTGGTCCTATCTAAATGTAAAACGAGACTCTTGGAAAGCCAAAAATCCCTATCCTCAAGGACTAGTCTCGGTCACATGCCTAAGGTTTTCGTCCCCGGCAGCGGTGCCAATGTTGGACGGATACGCCGCAACGGACGTCAGCACAGCGCGAGAACTCACCTAACAAGATTTGTCAGCTAAGGATGAAGCTCGACCCGTAGGCGCGTGGAAGCAAGTGTAAGGTGTCAACCTACACTCGACCGACTCCTAACTAATTCCTACAGAGGTCTCTACTCAATGTCTAAGTCACAGCCTTCAAGAGTGCATAAGAGGAAACTTCCTACAACGCTTTCTAGAGCCGAACACCCATCAAACAATCTCGAAACACCACAGAACTTGAAGGAGAACCTACTAACACCAATAGGTCGCTCTCCCTAGGGTCTATGAACCAAAATTTCAACCCAAAATACCCAGTGCAAAATCACGTAGGATGTTTGGCCGAAATTTACATGTCTTTGTTTTCGAAATCTAAAGTGCCTAATGTGTAGCTCTACTCAATGTGAACGCATGGATATGCTGCAGTGCAAAATCAGACAACGTATGCTCACCAAATCATCAGATGAATCTCGTAGAAGGAGCTCGCAAAACCGGACCGTACGCGCACAATGTAGGTATCGGCGCGTAGCTGTCGGCGGGGGAAACATGCTGCATTTCTCCGCACTCAATTCTGACCACCGGTGCACACGTAGCGTCAAGATGAAGCTCACACTCTCTCTCGTACACAGTACGCTCACTCACAGACTTCATAACTTCTTTTTTTTTAAGTGATAAAAGGTCCTTCATTAAGGTCAAAAAGTGGTATATATACCTTACAATTCTCAAACCCTAAAGTTTAAAATCAACCATCTACTTAATCTAATAATCAAAACTGGGATACAATCTGGAAACTTCTGTAAGCCCCAATATTTACAAGGTGAAATGTGAGTTTTCTCAATAAATGAATAATTACAAAAAAATGACAATCTGTCGAGAAGTGAGTTTCCGTAGGGTGTGTCCAACTTCTAGCAGGGAGAAACTCTCTCAACCCGTATTCCTAGCTCTCCGATATGCCAAGAGAGCTACTGCAAATCGCGAATGCCAAACCAAAGCGAGTCATCAAGAAGAAGTTGTTGCCAAAGCCATAGCCATCGGTGCTGTGCCATGGCCATGGAAGAAGAGAATAAAGTGCTCTCTCTCTCTCTCTCTCTCTCTCTCTCTCTCTCTCTCTCTCTCGTTGCTTCGTGCTGATGATGAACTTCCAAAGCTCTGCAATCACCAAAGCCGTCACCTTCTCTAGATTTCTCTTTCTCTCACTCCCTTGTTGAGAGGAGCTCTCTCTCTCTCTCTCTCTCTCTCTCTCTCTCTCTCTCTCTCTCTCTCTCTCTCTCTCTCTCTCTCTCTCTCTCTCTCTCTCTCTCTCTCTCTCTCTCTCGCATCGGGTGTGAATGTGAGAGCGGAACTTAGGAGTTGGGGGATGGTCAAGCGGCTTGGCGGGAGTAGCCCCTTGCACACAAAGTGTGTAAGCAAAAGATTAAGTTTCTTAAAAAATATCTATCGAGGCTGTCGAACATGGTGCATGCAAATTATTACCATATACATGTGGTAGTGATGTGTTTGAACAGACTTAGGACCGCCGGGACATTTTTTCCCTCACTAGGAGGTTTTTTCCCCTGTGCATTGTTTATACACCCATCATTATAGGGCTATCTATCTTTCCATTGCAAACTAAGTAGTACACTCTCTGTTGTGTGCCTTGAGCTTCCTTCATCTTCTCCAAGCTATGTGTGTTTTCTTGCAACCCTAATTCCAACAAATGGTATCAGAGTAGGTTGCATCCTCCTGAGCTTAGTCACCAACAGCTCCAGCATATGCTTGCTCACTTTCTCCAAATATCTATGAGCTTTGGCGATCTCACGTCGAAAAATATTATGGGAGTGCTCGAAGAGCTTAGTCTGCTCAGATTTTTGATTCGGGCTCATTTCGGCCTCTGTTTCCACTATAGGCAGTACTGCGTAGGCTATTTTGTCATTTCGTGCAAAAATTTTGTTAGTGCCGTTTTTTGTATAACAGGTCCCTTACAATCTTCTACGGTTTGTGCTATATAACACGTGTTGTTCCCACTTTCCTTATCCTCTTTTCAGACAATTTTGACATCATATGCAGCATATACCATGGCTGACAACAACACATATGTGTTCAAGATGTTTACAATTACCCTATGTGGGCTTATATGATGCAACATGTTCTTGTGTCAAAGGGCGTTTGGAACATTGTGCAGGGCATTGATGTACGTCCTGGTTCTGAGGATACAGGCGAAGTTGAGGATGTTGCAGGTCTTACTGCAAGGATTGCTGTTGTTAGAGTTGTTTTGCCTACAAATGAGCAAGCTCGTTGGCATGCAAAAGATGCACAGGCTCATGCATTGATTGTGTTTTCTGTGAAGCACACTCTTACTCCCCACATTCGTTCAACAAAATCTGCAAAACAGGCTTGGGATATTCTGGCTGGTCTTTATGCAAGTTGCAATGAGGCTAAAATTGCATTGCTGCGTAAAGAGATGGAGTCAAAGATTATGCATGAGGAAGATGATATGGACACTTTCCTTGCTGGTGTCAAGGATATCAATGAGCAACTTAGTTTTGCAGGTGAAGTCATTTTAGACAGTTGACTCGTGCAGACTGTTCTTGATGCCTTGCCATTTCCCTTGTGTAGACTGTCCTTGATGCCTTGCCAGATTCTTACCAGACTTTTGCTAGTACTTGGAGACTTATGGCCCAAGGAAATCCCAAAGTCGTCAAGTTTGATGCATTCTGCCCATTTCTGTTGCAAGAGTCACTTTCCAAAAAGATAGGACTAGACAACATGCAGTTGAACATGCCTTTATTACTACTCAAAGTAAAGGTGGTAACAACATGTAGCCACTTCTCATGGTTCTTCTACGAGTGGTAAATCACCTGTTCCTAATGCTTTTGCTGGCAGCAATTTGTTTGGGAATTTTGGTGATAAGGGTAAAAAGAAGATGCGTTGACATTAGGATAAAGCTAATGATCACTTGATCGAGCAATGTCCTAAGTTGAAAAAAAAAGAGGCTAAGAAGAAAGAGGGTGGTTCAACTACAAATGCTGGTTCCACTACAAATGCAGCTATTGTTGAGTCTTCTGTGAAAGGGTGGTACTGATGTTGATGCAGAACGGGATTTTAGTGCGAGTGCACCTATAATCTTGTTATCCATGATTATGCATGTTAGTTGCTGCAGATTCACATTTGTGGTATTTTGACACCGGTCCTACAAAGCACATTACCTCACATCGTGATTTGTTCACCTCTCTTGAATCTGTCCCTCATGGGAATTCAGTTACTTCTGCCAGCAATGCCTCTTATCCGGTTCAAGGAGTTGGAAAGATTGTGCTTACTGCTGCAAATGGCAGTCCTTTCACACTTTTTTATGCACTTTATGTACCTGGGATCAAGAAGAATCTTTTATCTGTATCTACACTTGCTATACTTGGACTTGTAGTCAAGTTTGTGGATGACAGATGTATAATACATGATCTCAATTTTGGTGATGAAATTGTTGCATCTGGAATTTTATGTCGTGGGAGGTATAAGCTCACTTCATATGACAAGTGTGGGAAAGAATTTGCAAATGTAGTTGTGGATTCTAAGGCTATTTCAGATGCAAAACTTTGGCATGCACGTTTTGGCTCACAGGAAATTTTTGACACTTTGTTGCCTCTTTTCATCGGTGGAAGTGCGAATGTAAATTCCAATGAGGCAAATGTATAGCCTATGGGGGTTTCTGAAAATGTTACGGATCAGCCTATTACTGATGAAAATGTACATGATGTACTTGATAAGGAAAGGGCTGAGAATGAGCATGCTAGAGGTATGCCCAAATGGCTAGTGCATACTTTTCATGACAGTAAATTGGATGTATCTTTGTCTTGTCATACTCATTCACGTTCTCACCATGCATCTTATGCATCAGATTGTTATGCTTTGGCTATGTCTAGATTACATGATGTTGAGGAACCTCTATCTTTTGATGAAGCACAAAATTCAAGCAAAGTCTTTCTAATGTCTTCTAATTCAACTGTCAGTTTCTAAATTCTTTCATAGATCTTCACATGTATTTCCTCTCTCTCCGGATCAAAGTTATTCTCAAAACTTGAGAAAATTGAACCATCTGCACAGTGCCAATCCTCCTTTTTGATATCATCTTTTCCTTTTGCACAATTTTCTATTCCAATTAGATCTAATTTGACATTTTCTAGATCTTCTGCCAGTCCTTGGATTGCAGCTAGCATGATCTCAGAGAGTCCAAATACTAATTGATGTGACTGCCCTTTCTCAGAAGACTGGGCTGGTATCTTCTGAATGACTCGAGCCTTAGAACTTTCTGGCTGCTCTGGTAGCTTCTTGGCTAGATCTTTAGTGATCTTAGCCGCCAGTTCCCTTTGCTCCTGCCATTCATCGACTACCTTCTCTTTGCACTTTGCCTTCCATACCTCTCTCTGCTGCGTCCATTTGCTAGTTTCAGCACTGACTGGTTTTGCCTGCTCATCTGGAATTCCCTCAATGACTACCCCTTTACTGCATGTAACTGCTCTCCCTGCAACTGACTCTGAGGCTTTCGCCTCAGTAGTCGCAGTAGTGGGCATCTTTGGACACTGAGTTCAAAGTGCCCATACTTGACACAAGTACAACAATTTAAACTTTGGTTTTGAAAATTACCACAACCCCGGCCTCGGCCAGTACCTCCCTGGTATCTGTCGCGCGCAGTACCAGTACCACGGGTACCTGATTTCTCTTCTTGGGGTACACTGATTATTTCTACTATAGCTTGTTCAACATTGGTAAATGCTACTACTGACAAATCCTTTCCCTTCTTAAAGTGATGAATGTGAATGCCACAATTGTTCCATAAATGACCATACACTTTGCAGTAGGTACATTATGGACACTCATTAGAAACATGATCTTTAGATTTACACCTTGAGCACCAAGTTTCCATTCTCCTAACTGGTTGTTTGGTTTGGCTGATTTCGACAATTTGCTAGGCCATTTCATCAATTTTTTAGGACCAAGATCCCTTCTTAGCCTTGTCCTTGATTTTCTCATCTGAGCCACTATCGGAGATTTTGGAAGTGGCACTAGAATCCGAATTCTCAGAAGAAGAACTGTTGCTACTGGATTTCCTCTTCTTGTGGCTTCTCTCTCCCCTTTTTAGCTTGCTGTTCGAGTTTTAGAGCTCTCTGCACTAAATCATTGAATTTGTTTGTTGGTGTAGGTACCTCTTGTTCTCTGAGCTTCTTACTTCAAAACCCATTTAGAAACCATGCGTGTAGCCTCTTTTTTGATGGTGGCTCCTATAACTGCCTGGTTAGCTCCTTGATCTTTTCTACATAACTCCTTACTAACAAATTCCTTTGTCTAATCTTATCCAGCTCACAAAGGATGTCCTCATCACCCCTATTATCTGAATATTCCAATATGAAATCTTTAAGTAATTTTCTGTATGATCTAAGTTGGCAGGCTGGGTAATGGTACTATACCATTTCCTTGTTGCATCTTTGAGTGTCTAAGGAAAATATTCCCCCCAATCGTCTTCATCAATATTCTTCAACTCAGCATACTGTTCAAAAGCCTGAATATGAACATCTGGGTCGTCTTTCTTTCCTCCTTTGAACACTCGAAATGATATTTTTAATGAAGAAATGTAACATGTCGGACAGCATCATCCCTGCTTCTTCTGCCCTTGGAAGTCTGACTTCAGCGAGAAGACTTTTTGTATGATCTGTATCACCTTCCCAGTCAACCTCTTCTTCAATCTCAATCACTGTCTCTTCTTTGGCTTTTCTGCTGGAATCGTGACGACTTCCTTTACTGCCTTTGGCCCCTTCTGACTCGTGGACCGAGAACCCCTAGTTTTGCGTTCTTCTCGCTCAGCCCTTCTCCCTCTGGAATGATTGGAGTGCTCAGAGTCCTTGGACACATCAGCATGACTGTGCTCCTCTTGAGCCTCAATCTTGCTCTCTGGGTCTTTCTCATGCTCAGAATCTCTTTTTGAGACCTCGGGAATGGGGTTGACGCGGTTTGAATAGGTGTCTAGCCAGGTTGACAGTTAACAACCACGATTGACTTTAGATGCCATGTGTTCAACTGAAAAATTAAATGGGGATAAAAGAGTTTACTGGTCGAAGAGCGAATAGCTCTAACCACCGTGATTGCCAAAATGGAATTGGAGCTGATCTCTTCAGATAGCTGATTCTAGTGTTAGAATTTATAGCTACTCGGTATGTCGTCAGTTCTGATAATAAGACTGGAACAAATCATTGGCTAAAGTGAAATAGATGATTGAACTCAAATGTGATATTGAAACAAGAGACATATTTGGAAAACTAAGAAGAGTAATTGCCAGTTCAGATTAACAACTCAAGGTTAACTAGTACAATGTGTAATGGTTCAGGCTCAGATAATTACCGAATGATGATTACAGAGTGGAGCTAGAGGTGAAGAGTTTGAAAGTATTAAAAAAGCTATAGCCAAGTATACACAGTTCAGAATCCCATTGCAATGTAGGGGGTCCTATTTATAGCTCTTCTGAGTTACTACAGTAACTGTCTGTGGTAATTACTGCCAGTCCGATTGCCTCCCGTTGGTCAATCTTCTAAGGGATGGTTCCCACTTGCCATGACTTTCTTCACCTTCTACATTCATGCCAAGCTAACTAAAGTCTATGTTTATGTTACTACCATCAATTATGTTCACCCACTAGGCTCACAAAGTAGTTTCACAAAAGTACTCTCTTTAATTCCCGCTACTCACAAGTTAATAGGCCGACTCTGCTACATTGGTATAAGAGCATTTGGTTTATCTTTTCTTGCTTAAAAAGAGAGGTCCTTAAGTAAAATCTAGGGCTACGGAATCTGATGTGTGGATAACTCTCTCTCTCATCTTCTCTCGCCATATCTTTGTGTGTGCTATTATTCATTAATTAAGGGTGTGTGTGAGAGAACCCCTTAACACTTGGCGAACACTTAGCTATGGCTATTCTCCTAGAGAATACAAGAGGGGAGGACATCATAAATCATACCCTCCATGGCGAAGGTCACAAAAGCTAAAGAAGTTTAAGAAGGGAGGAAAGAGTATCTCTTTTCTCACCTATGATGGCACCTTTGGTGCTGCCGACAAAGTGTTGGCCTTCATCCAACAATTTCATGCATCCTTTGGAGATAAGGGCTTCACAGAGTCCTCCAAGCTACACCATGTAGGTATGCACTTCCAGAAACCAGCTCGTCAATGGTGGGCTAGGCTTCGTGGCAATGGCAAAGCCCCAAAGACATGGAAAAATCTACAACTTGCCATCATGAAGCAATTCCTTACAAGCGACGCAAAGGAGAAAGTACTCACCGAATGGCACAACTTGAAGCTTCTCTACGAGTTTCCATCACTTGCAATTCCTTGCAAGCGATGCAAAGGACAAAGTGCTCACCGAATGGTGTAGCTTGAAGCTCTTCTCTCATGAGTCTATCCACAAGTATGTAGACAAGTTTTGGGATTTATATCTCAAGGCTACTATCTTACAAAAGATAGACTTTACCGAGAAAAACCGTGACAATTATGTGCGGGATTACCTGAAGAGATGATGGAATACATCAACTCTCAACGGCTTGGTTCTATCACCAAAGTAATCCATCACACCATGGTTGCTTCACGCATCAATTTCCACCAAGGGTCTAGACGGAATATCAAGCCCATGGAAAACAAAGACAAAAATGATGCAAAGGGGAAAACCAATGCTCAAAATTCTTCCCAAGGCACTTCCAACAACAACAATAACAATCGGTCGAAGAAGGGAGTTTAAAAAGACAAAAAAAAAATTCTCCTGAAGAGCTCTAAGCTTTTTGCAAGGACCATAATTGTTTCAAGTGTCGGGAGCAAGGACATGGCTATTGTTCTTGCCCTCAGAAGAATGCTTGCAATGAGACTCCTAGGGCTTCCACCATTGAATCTCCAAGAGAGGATGCTCATTGCAAAAGATCATCACTTTCCTATGCTTGGGGAAAGGTAAGAGAGCACGATGCCTTCATCTTGTTTGACCCTGGCTCTACTCACAATTTCATATCAACAGAGTTGGCCACCAAGTTGGGCATTCATCCTTTTGAGATGGGAGATATTGTAATGGCTCAAACACCTTTCAAGGGACAACAAGCCTCTGTTACTCCCTTGATTGGGAAGTTGAGGCTTCATGTCCAAAACTATGTCGACAAAGAAGAATTTTTCATCTCTCCTCTCCAACATGGGGATGCTATCCTAGGCGTGCCATGGTTTGAGCGCATGGCTACCAATATGAAGTTCCCTAAAAGGATAATCTACTTCACCTATAGGGGAAAGAACATGTATATAGATGCTAGTGAGCCTGGTCGCACTATTCCACTTGTAAATCCTCCTGCTTTTGATAAATCAATGAAGGGCTTAGTTTCTGCATACATGATTTTTTTCAAAGAGTCCCTAAAAGATCCGAACGCTTCATCAAAGGTAAATGGTAGGAACCAAGAAGAGTTAGACTTGTAATTTTCTAAAAGGATCCAAGATGTGTTCATCGATGATATCCTTATGGAATTACCTCCAAAACATGGGGATGATGATTATCACATTGAGCTCCTTTTAGGAAGCTCACCGCCCAACAAGCCTCCTTATCAAGTCTCTCAAGCTCAACAAGAGGATAGCATGAGTCAAGTACATGAATTGGTAGACAAAGGGATGGTGAGGCCTAACTCCTCTCCCTTTTTTTCTCCAATCCTTTTATTGCAAAAGAAAGATGATACATACCGTATGTGTGTGGACTATCGAGCACTAAATCATATCACTAACAAAAATAGATTTCCCGTGCCTCGGGTAGAAGGTCTGTTTGATAAGCTACAAGGCTCTACCTACTTCAGTAGGATTGATCTTAAAAGTGGCTATCATTAAATAAGGATAGTGGATGAAGATATCTTAAAGACCACGTTTTGCACAACGTTTTGTCTTTATGAATATCTGGTCATGCCTTTTAGCTTGACTAATGCACTAGCTACGTTCAATCGTCTAATGGAGAAAAATTTTAGACCTTACCGCAAATTCACTGGAGTGTTCTTTGATGATATCATCATCTACTCAAAGTCTTTGGAGGAACATAAGCAACATCTCCAAGTGATTTTTCAAGCATTGAAGGAGAACAAGATTTTTCTCAACCAAAAGACAAGCAAATTTTTCCTCCAAGAGATTCAATACCTAGGTCAAATTATCTCTCAAGATGGTATCCATATGGATCCATTGAAGTTAGAGGTAATAAAAGCATGACCTAATCCAAGGAATCTACATAAGCTAAGAAGCTTTATTGGTATCATAGCAAAATTCTCTCAAATAGCAGGACCACTACATGACTTAACTAAGAAGAACGTTAAGTATGTATGGACTGCTAAGGAGCAAAATGCTTTTGACAAGCTCAAGGAGAATCTTAGCTCCCAACTAGTCCTCATACTTCCGGATCTCTCAAAGCCATTTGAGGTCCCATGTGATGCTTGTGGTGACTGCCTTGGAGTAGTTTTGCTTCAAGAAGGGCATCCTATAGCATATGAGAGCCGAAGGCTCAATACCAATCAACTAATAGACTTGGGCATTTATGAGAAAGAGCTTTTAGCTGTTCTACATGCTTACGGCAGTTATGTCTCCCAAGCACGAAATGGATTAGTCATCCATCTTGGAAAGATGTTGTAGGGTAAAAAGGGATCCTCTACCCGCTAAGTAAGATTGACTAATGACTAAGGTTTTATCTCTACTACCTCATAGTTGAGGACGACTATGATTTCAAGAGAAACGTAATGTCATAAAATTTAATATCTAACCAAACCAAATGATTTTCTCATATTAAACTGATCATTTAATGTCGGAGAATAAACGGGAACAAGGGTTAGGATATAGACATGTGCCCAAATGAGAGATGGTCTATCAAAGACAAGGCTAACCAATGAAGCATAAATACCTTAGGGTTAGCTTCATTGAATACCTCCAATAATTAGTGTTAAAAGTCCTTTGACCTTAGGTAAGCTAGGGTTGTGCTTGAGGTGGGAACGCAACCCAAGCTTCAGGTGCTTGACATGCCTAATGATTGAGATGCTTGAGGTTCTTGATGATTGAGATGGTTGAGGTGCTTTTCATGCTTGAGATGCTAGGGTTGTGCTTGAGGTGAGAACCTAGCCCAAGCTTGAGGGGCTTAAGGGCCAAGCTTGTGGTGAGAACTAGGCCCACGGTTGAGGGGCTTGAGGTGGCACAAAAGTCAAAGTGAATCCCTACAAGGAGGGGGCGAGCCATGCAAGAAGGGGGGGTGGCTGCTTGACCACTCTCTCTCCCAAAGGGCACCCCTTGCCCAAGAGGCAAGTAGGACACATGTCAAGACCCTAGCTAGGTTACCCTCATGGTGTGCCTAAAGCCTATTGGCTGGCCTTCCAAGGGGTCCAATGATAATTTAGCACAATTAATTAATTGTTTTAGCATTTATCAAGCCCTCTCTCTCAAAGAGGAAAGGGGGACACTTGTCCCAAGGCTACCCTTGTTGCTTGGTATGACTCTTGCTTGTGGTTGGCTAGGCCTGGAGGGGTCCAATGAGCCTCAAGGATGAGCTTCAAGGGGGGGTCGACCAAAGCAAGTAGGGGGCTTGCTTAGGGGGTATACTCTCCCACACACACTCACACACATTCTCATTGTGGAAAGTGCAAAGTGCAAGAGATCCCTCTCCTTCTCCAAGCAAGTAGAGAGGTTGAGAGCCTACACCAACACTCTTGGCTATGGAGTGAAAATCCAACCAAGAGCCATGCTTCAATGCTTAAGCTTGAAATCTTCTCCATCTTCATTACTATGCTATTATGTATGCTAGCAAGAAGAGTGATCTTAAGTGAGGAACTAGTTCTTTATCCTATAAAATGTTTCTTCTTCCTCTTCCCTAACCTCATTCCCTACTAGCTCTCTCCACCTTTGAAGGTGTTTGTGAGGTCTTGGGACTGGGGCTTGGGTTAGTTAATGCTTTCCACAAAGTTTATGTTATGTTCGTAATCCATGAAGTTTTCCATCTTCATTGCGTGACCTAGGTCACAAGGAACACAAAGATTGTATTGTAACAAGTCTCTCTTGATGGGAGAAATCACAATACAAATGCCTATTGGAGGGGGGACCAGCTCCACATAAATCCGGTCGTCAATTGTTGTCATGTTCTTTAAATTATCTCTCTTGAAAAAGTATTGTTCATGCTAAGATAACTAAATTCTATGTTTATGTTACTACCATCAATTATGTTCACCCGCTATGCTCACAAAGTAATTTCACAAAGTACTCTCTTTAATTTTTGCTTCTCACAAGTTAATAGGCCGATTCCATTACATTGGTATCAGAGCATTTGGCTTTTTTTTTCTTGCTTAAGAAGAGAGGTCCTTAAGTAGCCTATAAATAGTTGATTGTGTTAACTATATTATGGTAAGTGGAATTGGGATCTATTATCGGTTTTTTTGAGCCCACTGTGTGAGATATGGTGTAACCTTGAGAGATTTGGACTTAATAATGGAGTATTTTTAGACTTGCCTACGGCTTTACCATTATTCAGCCATAAGAAGTCTGAAAGGAGCTATCCCTCGGCAACTCTGCTATGTTAGACTTACTCCACTACTCTCTATAATTAACCACTTCGAGCCGTGGGTGTAGATACTTAAGAGCCAACTTTCAAAGGCTAAGAGGAGTGGAAACTAAGGTTTTGAATTGCCAAATCATACACTAAGTACGTACACAAATTTTGTTAACATGACTGACAATAACCAAGAGAGTAGAATGAACATTGATAGCTTTGATTTTGCACATGAAGGTGCTAATGATGATGCCCCCATGTTTGTGAATTATCTCATAAATAGGTTGCAGCAAGTTATGGGCAACCCTGCTTTGCAAGCCGAAGTTACTCAACAACTTTGTGTTTATGGGATCTCCCTTCCTCTATTAATAGGAGAGAGAGCTTAGGAGGCCTCTTGAAGAGACCCCCAAAAGAAGACTCTCTCCATCCGAGAGGAGGAATCCAAAGAGCAAGAAAGCAATGAAACTTTACGTTCCTCTGAAGATGTGGCTCCACGAAGACGGTGGTCTAGACGATCGCCCATTCCTCCCAAGAGGAAAAGATCAACACACAGTCCTTCTCCTCGTCATTCCAAAAGGGAAGAGAGGAAACAAAGGAAGAAAAGGGCTAGAAAGAGGTCACCCTCTTCTCCTTCTTCTTCACCTTCCTCCTCTTCCGACGAAAGCTATGGCTATTCTCCTAGAGAATACAAGGGGGGAGGACATTGTAAATCATACCCTGCATGGAGAAGGTCACAAAAGCTAAAGAAGTTTAAGGAGGGAGAAAAGAGTATCTCTTTTCTCACCTATGATGGCACCTTTGGTGCTACCGACAAAGTGTTGGCCTTCATCCAACAATTTGATGCATCCTTTGGAGATGAGGGATTCACAGAGTCCTGCAAGCTACACCATGTACATAGCTATGCACTTCCACAAATCAACTCGTTAATGGTGGGCTAGGCTTCATGGAAACAACAAAGCCCCAAAGACATGGAAAACTCTACAAGTTTCCATCATGAAGCAATTCCTTGCAAGCACTGCAAAGGACAAAGTGCTCACCGAATAGCGAAGCTTGAAGCTTCTCTACGAGTTTCCATCACTTGAAATTCCTTGCAAGCGATGGAAAGGACAAAGTGCTCACCGAATGGTGTAGCTTAAGGCCTTTCTCTCATGAGTCTATCCACAAGTATGTAGACAAGTTTTGGGATTTATATGTCAAGGCTACTGTCTTTCAAAAGATAGACTTTGCCAAGCAAAACCAACAATTCTGTGCGGGATTACCTGAAGAGATGGCCGAACACATCAACTCTCAACGGCCTGGTTCTATCACCGAAGTAATCCATCACACCATGGTTTCTTCACGCATCAATTTCCATCAAGGGTCTAGACAAAATGTCAAGCCCATGGAAAACAAAGACAAAAATGATGCAAAGGGAAAAACCAATGCTCAAAATTCTTCCCAAGGCACTTCCAACAACAACAACTACAATCGATCCAAGGAGAAGGGAGTTTACAAAGGCGAAAACAAACTTTCTCTTGAAGAGCTTGAAGCTTTTTGCGAGGACCATAATTGTTTCAAGTGTGGGGAGCAATGGCATGGCTATCGTTCTTGCCCTGAGAAGAATGCTTGCAATGAGACTCCTAGGGCTTCCACCATTGAAGCTCCAAGAGAGGATTCTCATTGCAAAGGATCATCACTTTCCTATGCTAGGGGAAAGGTAAGAGAGCACGATACCTTCATCTTGTTGACCCCGGCTCTACTCACAATTTCATATCAATGGAGTTGGCCACCAAGTTGGGCATTCATCCTTTCGAGATGGGAGATATTGTAGCGGCGGCTGACACAACTTTCAAGGGACAGCAAGCCTCCGTTACTCCCTTGATTAAAAATTTGAGGCTTCATGTCCAAGGCTATGTCGACAAAGAATACTTTTTCATCTCTCCTCTCCAACATGAGGATGCTATCCTAGGGGCTCCATGGTTTGTATCGCATAGCTACCAATATGAGGTTCCCTAAAAGGAGAATCTACTTCACCTACAGGGGAAAGAACATGTATATAGATGCTTGTTAGTGCCTGATGTGTCAGGGCATTTATCTTTTGGACTCTTAACTAAGGTTTTACATTTAAACCTTAGGAGCGTGTTTACACAAGGTCTTTATGCCTAGGTCGTTGAAAATACCCGAATGGTCACATGGCGAGTTGCAATTTTTGGATGTAACTAACAAGCAATTTTTAGTTTGTAGTCTTTCTGCAGTTGTACTACTGTTTTAGGCCTGTAGTTGGACGTTGATGATGAATACAGGGTAGAGCAGTACTTTCTCTTGCTTAGCCATGGTTTCTTATGTTCATACAGTCTACAGTTTTCATGGTGTAATGTGCAGTCCCCTGTACTCGTTTTCCTGCATACTACATGTTTCTTGCACTTAATACTTGTTAGGGATGTGAACCCCTAACACTTTGGCGATCCTACTGTGCGTGTCCTAATCGACATGGGAGCGAGTTACAGTAATCTCAAAGAAAATAGTGAGTCAGTTATGATGCAAAGTTTCTTTCTCGTGCTCTAACCGCCACTTTCTCTCTAAAGCGGTTCTTGCAACTGGTTTGAATTTAGCCTGAACCATATGGCATTCAAGAATTCAAGAGGTTCTTGACATGTTTGTCGACCTCGACCACCTACAGGGATTCTTGAATTGGGTAACCCCGCAGGAAGTGTCTGAGGAACATACATCAAAGTTATTGGAGGATTTCTTCCCAAATCTGCCAAGGGGATTCAAAATTACAATTGCTAACAAGTTGCAGGTGTTTACAGGGGTTTAGTTTCTCTGCAGGTAATTTTTGTGTAGTCTATAGTTTTCATTTTGCAGTTTGCAGTTCAAATGTTTACATATTGAAGATTATAGCATTCCAGTTTGTAGAATGCAGTTTCAATTTTTCAGTTTGCAGCATGCGGTTTCAGTCTTTCAGTTTACAGACTGCAGTTTCAGGTATTTCAGTTTTCAATGCAGTTTAAGCAGTTTCAGGGTTTAAAGAGGTACAAATTCTCTCTATTCTTTTGATGTGTGATTAATGGAAAAGAAGAAGAAGAAAAAGTGTGCTATTTGTCAAAAAGATGGGCATTGTGCAAAGCAATGTTCTTACATGTGTAAGCCTTGTCAGAAAGAAGATGTTTGTGTCAAGTATTGCATGCCGAAGTTGTACAGGGAGTTGTATCAAATTATGCAGAGTCAAGATTGTCATCTATCCCCAAACCTCACATCAAAGAGACTCACCTCTTTGCAGGAAGAGAAGGCGAGTTGCCCAAAATAAGAATTACTGATCGAGAAGAAGGTAATACAAGTGGGAGTGAGCGAGGTTAGGGATGTGAACCCCTAACAATGCTAGTGACTATGGTCGCACTATTCCACTTGTAAATCCTCATGCTTTTGATAGATCAATGAAGAGATTCGTTTCTACGTACATGATTTTTGTCAAAGAGTCTCTAAAAGATCCGAATGCTTCATCAAATGTAAATGGTAGGAACCAAGAAGAGTTAGACTTGTCTAATTTTCTAAAAGGATTCCAAGATGTGTTCATCAATGATATACCTATGGACTTACCTCCAAAGAGTCTCTAAAAGATCTGAATGCTTCATCAAATGTAAATGGTAGGAACCAAGAAGAGTTAGACTTGTCTAATTTTCTAAAAGGATTCCAAGATGTGTTCATCAATGATATACCTATGGACTTACCTCCAAATGAGGGGATGATGATCATTGCATTGAGCTCCTTCCAGGAAGCTCACCGCCTAACAAGCCTCCTGATCAAGTCTCTCAAGCTCAACAAGAGGAGATCATGAGGCAAGTACATGAATTGGTAGACAAAGGGATGGTGAGGCCTAGTTCCTCTCCCTTTTTTTCTCCAGTCCTTTTAGTGCAAAAGAAAGATGGTACATACCGTATGTGTGTGGACTATCGAGCACTAAACCATATCACTATCAAAAACATATTTCCCGTGCCTCAAGTGGAAGATCTATTTGATAAGCTACAAGGCTCTACCTACTTCAGTAGGATTGAGCTTAAAAGTGGCTATCATCAAATAATCATAGAATATCTATTTGATAAGCTACAAGGCTCTACCTACTTCAGTAGGATTGAGCTACAAGGCTCTACCTACTTCAGTAGGATTGAGCTTAAAAGTGGCTATCATCAAATAAGCATAGTGGATGAAGATATCTTAAAGACCATGTTTCGCACAACGTTTGGTCTTTATGAATATGTAGTCATGCCTTTTGGCCTGACTAATGCACTAGCTATGTTCAAAAAACTAATGGAGAAACATTTAAGACCTTATCGCAAATTCACTGGAGTGTTCTTTGATGCTATCATCATCTACTCCAAGTCTTTGGAGAAACATAAGCAACATCTCCAAGTGATTTTTCAAGCATCGAGGGAAAACAAGATTTTTCTCAACCAAAAGAATCCTCCAAGAGATTCAATACCTAGGTCATATTATCTCTCAAGATGGTGTCCATATGGATCCATTGAAGTTAGAGGTAATAAAATCATGGCCTAATCCAAGGAATCTACATGAGCTAAGAAGTTGTATTGGTATGTGCGCATACTATAGACGCTTCATAGAAAAATTCCAAACAGCAGGACCACTACATGACTTAACTAAGAAGAACGTTAAGTATGTATTGATTGCTAAGGAGCAAAATTCTTTTGACATGCTCAAGGAGAAGCTTACCTCCCAACTAGTCCTAATACTTCCGGATCTCTCAAAGCCATTTGAGGTCCAATGTGATGCTTGTGGTGATTGCCTTGGAGCAGTTTTGCTTCAAGAAGGGCATCCCATAGCATATGAGAGCCGAAGGCTCAATACCGATGAACTAGTCTTGGGAATTTATGAGAAAGAGACTTTAGCTATTCTACATTCCCTAGACACATGGAAGCACTATTTATTGGGGACTCCATTTATTCTACAAATCGACCACCAAAGTCTCAAGTATTTCATGACGCAAACCAAGCTTTCCGACAAACACATGAGGTGGGAAATTTTTCTTTCGCAATTTAATTTCCATATTGCTCACACTGCTGGTAAGCACAATCAAGTGGTTGATGCACTTTCACGACAACCAAAAGTACTCACAATGATATATCCTCTATGATAGATGAGTATGCTACTGACCCTGACTTTAGAGACATAATGTCAACCCTTGCTTTGGGGAAGAAAGAGGAACCATTCACCTTGCAGGATGGTTATCTTCTCCATGGAAATAGGCTATGTGTTACCCCTTCCCTTTGTGAGAAATTTATGTATGAATTCCATGCTCCTCCCTATGTGGGGAATAGAGGTATTCAACCTACTCTTCGAGGAGTAGAGACGTATTTCTATTGGCCTACCATGAAAGTGGACATACAAGAATATGTTTCAAAATGTGTAATATGCCAAAATACCAAGTATGATAGAGGGAAGCAACCTAGATTACTCCAGCCATTGCCTATCCCAAATTCACCATGGGAGAGTATATCCATGGATTTCATCTTTGGATTACCCAAGTCTATCCATGGGAATATTGGGATATGGACAATAGTCAACGGGTTTAGCAAGCAAGCACACTTTATTTCTATCAAAAAGACTATTAAGGAACACCAAATGGAAACTTTCTTCATATCTCAGATTTTCAAACACCATGGATTACCAACATCCATCGTGTCAGATAGAGATCCTAAAATGAGCAGTAATTTCTGGAAAGGTCTCTTTGAAAATCTAGGAACAAGATTGAATTTCTCTTCGGCCTATCACCCACAAACTGATGGCGAAAGTGAGATAGCCAATCTTACAATACTCGATCTACTCAAGACTTACGTTATGGAAGTAGATCAACGCTCACAATGGGAAAAGTAATTACCTCTTGTAGAGTATGCCTACAATAATAATGTACATACTTCTATGGGAAAAGCACCTTATGAGATCATTGAGGGAAGACCTAAAAGTCCCTTGCTACTCAAAGTACATGGGAAGATCTTCGTTGCCGATGAGGATAGCCGTGACCTACAAAAATCTTTTCAAAAGATTAAGGAGGCTATATCCATCTCTCAACAAAGGAAAAAAGGTGTTGCTGACAAGCACAGAAGGGCCTTAACGTTCAAAGAAATGATTGGGTCTTACTTAAGTTTCCTAAGGCTCGATTAAGGCAAACGAC
The DNA here is from genome assembly GCF_014529385.1 of Adiantum capillus-veneris. Lineage (NCBI taxonomy): Eukaryota > Viridiplantae > Streptophyta > Polypodiopsida > Polypodiales > Pteridaceae > Adiantum > Adiantum capillus-veneris. The sequence goes on from NC_140946.1 coordinate 140,784,103, forward strand.
GGGTAAAAATTGTACGGGCCATCAAAATTATTATGCTAAGCTAGCAAAAAGACCTACAAAAATCTTTTCAAAAGATTAAGGAGGCTATATCCATCTCTCAACAAAGGAAAAAAGGTGCTGCTGACAAGCACAGAAGGGCCTTAACGTTCAAAGAAATGATTGGGTCTTACTTAAGTTTCCTAAGGCTCGATTAAGGCAAACGACGGGTAAAAATTGTACGGGCCATCAAAATTATTGTGCTAAGCTAGCAAAAAGATACTATGGTCCTTTCCAAAACTTGAATCCGATCAATGAGATGGCTTACCGACTCAAGTTGCCCAACCATTGGCTCATACATGATGCTTTTCATGTGAGCCTACTCAAGCCCTACAAAGGAGAGCCTCCAAGTGAACCAATTATTGAAGACCCCCCAGAAGTTGAAGACCAAGAAGAGATGCTACAACCCAAAGCTATCCTTCGGCATGAAGACAAGATACTATGACATGGTAAGATTATCCGACGGTATCTTATTAAGTTAAAAAGTTATCGTTTAGAAGATGCTAGATGGATGCAAGGAATACAGCTTAAGGATAGTATGAACCTTGTCAATTCTTACAATGCTACATTAGAGTAAGAACATGTACAAATGTCTTTAAAATGACCAACGTTTTTGTCTTATAAGACTAGTTCTCTTTCTATTGTTCACAAATTTAAATACTATGCATGCTTAGAATCATGTTTAGGATGACGACGTCTCTCAAACACCAAGTAGAATTTGTCACTCTACTTGGGAGAATGAAATGGACTAAAGAGCAGACATGCTTACGGTAGATATGTCTCCCAAGCACCAAATAAATTAGTCATCCATCTTCGAAAGATGTCATAGGGTAAAAAGGGATCCTCTACCCGCTAAGTAAGATTGACTAATGACTAAGGCTTTATCTCTTCTACCTCATAGTCGAGGACGACTATGATTTCAAGAGAGAGGTAATGTTATAAAATCTAATATCTAACCAACCTAAATGATTTTCTCATATTAAACTGATCATCTAATGTGGGAGAATAAACGAGAACAAGGGTCAGGATATAGACATGTGCTTATAGATCTATCTCAACACGGGGCCAATGGTAATGGGGACCAAATGAGAGATGGTCTCAAAGAGCAAGGCTAACCAATGGAGCATAACACCTTAGGGTTAGATTCATTGAAGACCTCCAATAGTTAGTGTTAAAAGCACTTTGACCTTAGGTAAGCAAGGGTTGTGCTTAAGGTGGGAACACGGCCCAAGCTTAAGGTGCTTGACATGCCTGATGATTGAGATGCTTGAGGTTCTTGATGATTGAGATGCTTGAGTTGCTTGTCATGCTTGAGATGATAGGGTTGTGCTTGAGGTGAGAACTCAGCCCAAGCTTGAGGGGCTGAAGGGCCAAGCTTGTGGTGAGAACTAGGCCCAAGGTTGAGGGGCTTGAGGTGGCACAAAAGTCAAAGTGAATCCCTACAAGGAGGGGGCGAGCCATGCAAGAAGGGGGGGTGGTTGCTTGACCACTGTTTCTCCCAAAGGGCACCCCTTGCCCAAGAGGCAAGTAGGACACATGTCAAGCCCCTAGCTAGGTTACCCTCATGGTGTGCCTAAAGCCTATTGGTTGGACTTCCAAGGGGTCCAATGATAATTTAGCACAATTAACTAACTGTTTTAGAATTTATCAAGCCCTCTCTCTCAAAGGAGAAAGGGGGACACTTGTCCCAAGGCTACCCTTGTTGCTTGGTATGACTCTTGCTTGTGATTGGCTAGGCCTGGAGGGGTCCAATGAGCTTCAAGCATGAGCTACAAGGGGGGTCGACCAAACCAAGTAGGGAGCCTGCTTAGGGGTATACTCTGCCACACACACTCACACACACTCTCATTATGGGAAGTGCAAAGTGCAAGAGCTCCCTCTCCTTCTCCAAGCAAGTAGAGAGGTTGAGAGCCTACACCAACACTCTTGGCTATGGAGTGCAAATCCAACCAAGATCCATGCTTCAATGCTTAAGCTTGCCATCTTCTCCATCTTCATTACTATGCTATTATGTATGCTAGCAAGAAGAGTGATGTTAAGTGAGGAACTAGTTCTTTCTCCTACGAAATGTTTCTTCTTCCTCTTCCCTACCCTCTTTCCCTCGTAGCTCTCTCCACCTTCAAAGGTGTTTGAGGTCTTGGGACTGAGGCTTGGGATAGTGAATGCTTTCCACAAAGTTTATGTTATGCTCATGATGCATGAATCTTTCCATTTTCATTGCATGACCTAGGTCACAAGGAACACAAAGATTGTATTGTAACAAGTCTCTCTTGATGGGAGAAATCATAATACCAATGCCTATTAGAGGGGGGACCGGCTCCACATAAATCCGGTCCTCTATTGTTGTCATGTTCTCTAAATTATCTCTCTTGCAAAATTATTGTTTATTCCAAGTTAATTAAATGCTATGTCTATGTTACTACCATTAATTATGTTCACCCGCTATGCTCACAAAGTAATTTCACAAAAGTACTCTCCTTAATTTCCGCTATTCAAAAATTAATAGGCCAATTCCATTACAATCATCTTGACAGTCTGCCAATGCTTAGACCTTGGCCTATCCATAAATCTATTGACCTATGAGACTGCAAACTGAATATCTGGCCTCGTGCTGCATACATAAATGAGGCATCCAACAGTAGTTTGGTAAAGAATTACATCTGCAAGATCACCAACATCATGAAGACTCAATTTCAAACCTATTTTCATGGGACTGGCAATATGTTTGCAATCCTCAAGTCCAAACTTACATAGCAATGTTTCTATATAACTTTTTTGACACAAGGCAATACCACCGTCACAGTGCTTAAATTGTACCCAAGTAATGATGCAACAGCCCCAAATCTTTCATCTTGAAAGTAGCATTCAAATCAGTCTTAAATTCAGCAATATGTCTATCATTTGGTCCAGTGATTAGCAAATCATCCACATAAAGAACCACAATGAGAAGCACATCACCCTCACACTTTACATACAATGTGATATCAATTGGACTGTTTCAAAAGCCTCGTTTGACCAAATGAGTGTTAGCCTTATCATAGCAATCATGAGGAGATTGCTTCAACCCATACAAAGCTTTCTTTCATCTGCACACTTTATCCTCTTGTCCTTTCTTGACAAAACCATGAGGCTGTGGTACATGAACTTCCTCAAATATATCACCATTCAAGAAAGCAATAACAATGTCGGATTGATGTACATCCCAACCAAAATGAGCTGCCAATGCACATATAAAATGCACAATAGTCATACGATAAGTGGGAGCAAAAGTCTCTTCATAATCTATGCCTTTTTGTTGTGCATAACCTTTTGCAACAAGTTGAGCCTAATGGAATATCACCATCTGGCTTGTGTTTCAACTTGTAAACCCACTTTGTACCAATGGCCTTTTTGTCAGGAGGAAAATGACATAAAGTCCATGTGTCATTTTCTATAAGTGCATCATATTTTGATTGCATGGCAGTCATCCATTTTTTTGAATTTATCAAACAACAAAGGAGAACTGAAGTTGATGCTAGAGCAGTTGACCTTGCGACTGTCAGGGATGATGAAGTGCCGGTGATCCAGGTAGACTACAAAGTCAGAAAACAACGGGAACCACTATCCGGTGTCATACTGGATGGAGGGGCAGGTGTCAACATCCTGGGGGCACGCCTTTAGAAAAGAATGGGTATAACAAAATTGAAACCAGCACCATTCAAGATTCGGATGGCCGATCACAGAGTTGTGCAAGCAACTGAGATGATAGAAAATATGAATATAAGGGTATGAAAAGAAAATTTCAAGACCAGTTTCTTAGTTCTGGATGTGCAAGGCGCATATGGGATGTTACTAGGACGGCCATGGCTGTGAACGGCACAGACTGTTCACGACTATGCCAATCAGACTTTGACAATATAAGGTTCAGTAGAAGAATTCAGGTCCAGACAAACAACACCAAAAACTGGAGGAAGGCATTGCGACTAGAGGAGCTTTGTCAAAAATATGGGATAAAGAAGATTGAGAGAATGCTGGCAACAATGAATATTTTTCCTTTGACTGAGATAGATCTGAATACAGTATTATCTGACAAAGACCAAGCAGAAAAAAAAAGGAGGCAATTTCCATATTAGTTCACTGAACTGAATCCTGAAGAAAGATCAGTTCAGCTAACTAGACGGTCAGAGATTCCAGTTGACTCCAAAGAAGAGATGTTACATTCCAGTACACCAGTGACCACTGAAGAAAGGCACTCTGGAAATGTTTCTAAAGTTCAAAATGACAGTCTAGAACTACAAGGACCTTCCTAGAATTACGATGAGGAGTCAACTAAAAGGAAGGGAGGTGGGCCTAACTGGTTGCTTCCAAATGACCAAGAAATCGAAGAATGGAATCTAGGTTCTGACAAAAATCCTCGACTCATCAAGGTAAACAAGCATCTGAACCCAGGAATGAAAGAAAAAGCCCGACACATGTTCCAAAAGTACAAAGACATATTTGCATGGGAACATACTGATCTAAAAGGTGTATATCTAGAGGTCTATCAACATAGAATACCTTTGAAGCTAGATGCCAAACCAGTGCATCTGCAATGGTACAGAATGAATCCAAATTACGCCAAGAAGGTCAAAGAAGAAATCGACAACCTTCTTAAGGCTAAATTCATCACAGAGGTGGCAAGTAGTGACTGGTTATTTCCAATTGTGGTTGTGCCTAAGAAGAATGGCAAGGTCAGTGTTTGTGTGGATTATCAAAAGCTAAATGCTCAAACAATCAAGGATCCTTTTCCATTACCTTTTACAAACATGCTTCTTGATGAGATTGCATGCCATGAGATGCATAGCTTCATGGATGGCTATAGTGGTTATAATTAGTTAAAGATTGCTCTTGAAGATCAGAGTAAAACCACTTTTATTACTGAATGGGGTTCATTCATGTATCTGGTCATGCCATTTGGTCTTTGCAATGCTCCAACAATGTTCCAATGGTGTATGATGGAAATATTCAGTGAATTCCTACACCGATTCCTTGCCATATTTATGGATGACCTCATTGTATTTTCAACAGAGGAGAAGCATTTATTATTTCTGGAAATGGTCTTCCAAGGATGTAAGAAAAAGAGGATCTATTTGAACCCATTCAACTCTGTATTTCTGGTCTGGAAGGGACAATTATTGGGACATATAGTGTCCAGGAATGGTATCTAGGTGGCCAATGATAAGATTCACAGTGTCCAATAGGCCAAGGTACCTTGCACAACATCAAAATTAATTTCATTCTTGGGATACATCAATTTTTATAGAAGATTTATTCATATGTTTGCTTCTAAGGCATTACCCTTGTATGAGCTCACAAAGAAGACCAACAAGTTCATTTGGACTGTTGAATGTGAGGAGAGTTTTCAATGTTTGAAGAGTGCCATTATCAGTTTGCCTTTGAAGAGTTCCATTATCAGTAAGCCAGTACTTCGATAACCTGATTGGGAAGTGCTTTTCCATGTGCATGTCGATGCATCAGGACTAGAAATGGGGGCAATCCTAGCTCAACCAGAAGGAAGGGCTGACCATCCAATATATTTTGCCAGTAGGAGATTTAGTCAGGCTGAATTAGGATACACTACTACAGAAAGAGAAGCTTTAGAAATGGTTTTTAGTGCCACTAAGTTTCCACATTATTTACTGAGAAAGCTGTTTCATTTTGATGTGGATCATCACGCATTGTTATTCTTGATCAACAAAGTTATTATTCAAGGCCAATTGATTAGATGGATGACATTCCTCATGGAATTTGAATTGCATATAAGCCTGGTAAATCCCATTGTGGAGCTGATTTCCTGTCCAAAAGCATTGATGGTTATTCAGAAGTATCTTTGAGAGATGAGCCAGTGGATGCAGAATTATTCCAGGTAACAACTGAGGAGAACACAGATCTAGAATGGTTGGATGTATATCAGTTCCTTTCCAAAGGAGGATTCCCAAAGAACTAGCTCAAAATTAGAAGAAGGCTCTGATTATTAAGAGTCTGAAGTTCACCATTATTAGAGGGTTTCTTTATAGACTAGCAGTAGATGGGGTTCTTCAAAGGTGTGTGCCGATGGAAGGAAGGATGCAAGTTATCTCCGAAGCACACGAAGGGGATTCTGGAGGACATTTCTCCACTGATATTACCTACAAGAAAATTTTGCATGCAGGATTGTGGTGGAAAACTCTCATATATGATGTTCAAAGTTTTTGTAAAACATGTGATATATGTCAAAGGATGGGTAGACCAATAGCAGCAACTATGACTCCGCTTACTCCAGTTCAGCCACTGGGAGTATATATGAAATGGGGTCTGGACTTCATGGGTCCATTCAAGAAGATTACCTCTAGGAAGAATTGGTATATATTGATGGCCACTTGTTATGTCACCAAGTGGGTTGAGTCTAAGGCTCTTTCAGATAACACTGCAAAGTCCACTGCTATCTTCTTATTTGAAAATATTATCTGTAGTTATGGATGTCCTGTGGAGATTGTATCTAATCAGGGAACACACTTTATTAATGATACAATGGATATTCTGATGGAAATGCTTTCAGTAAAACACAAAAAGTCAACACCATACTATCTCAGGTGTAATGGGCAAGTTGAAAGTAGTAACAAAACCATCAAGAACATTCTCACCAAGATTGTGCAGAAGGAGTCACACCAATGAGATATTAAGCTCCAAACTGCTTTATGGGCTTACAGGACAACCTACAAAGTTACCAATGGACTGACACCATTCAGAATGGTATATGGTACAGAAGTTGTAGTGCCTATGAAATTCATAATTCCCAGTCTTAGGATAGCAGTAGAATATGGATTGGATTTTAATCACAATCTTAAACAGAGATTGGAGGAACTAACATAGTTGGATGAGTTAAGACAACGGGCTATGTTGGAACATGAGATTTTTCAATAAAGAAGAAAGCACTGGCATGATAGGAGAATCAAAGTTTGGGAATTCCAGAAAGGTGACTTGGTTCTGCTCTATCGATCTTGATTGGGCCCGAAGAAGACAAACTTAAAAATAGCTTGGGCTGGTTCATATGAAGTGGACTGGGTGTTTTCCAAAGGCACAGTAAGGCTGAATAATTTATCTAGATTACTGTTTCTAGGTGTTTATAATGGGGCCAGATCAAGCTATATTACTCTAATGAGAAAAAGACTTTTCAGGAAGAGGATACTAGCGTTCTGGCCAGTATCTGATGATGAGGAATTCTCAGAACCAGCTATTCTGAACCTATTGCATAAACAACCAGTACCAAAGCCAGTCAAGGTGACAAAAAAGTTCCAACATGACAAACCAATGCCAGTGTCAGAGTCAGTACCGTGTTAGAGTCAATCCAAGTTTTTATGGGGAAAAGGGCCAGTGATAATCATTAATGGGTACATGGGAAGTATATGCCAATGCATGTGTGCCACATCACCGAGACGGTGCACACAACTCTAGGAACGCTAAGTAGTGGAGCTTTTATGGTGAGAAGGCATATAACAGTAAGGAGGATGGGTATTCTTCCTCATAAATCTCATGGACGGCGTCTCCTTGCTGCTACACATTCGCCATCGCTGAGCTCTGAGGTTTATTCACTACAACCACAAACTTCATCATCAGCGAAATCTGTTGATCACTATCTCTCTCTCCCTGACACAGATGGCTACGGTTTTGACTGTCCAAGTAGGTCTGAGGTGCTACTAAGACTATGGGACTTGCATGCGGTAGTATAGGCCACAAGAATAGACTTTGACTCGGCCATAATCAAGTAGGTTCTTGATTCCTTTAATGCCGAGGAGGGTAGTGCTCTTATCAATGGTGTTAGAGTTATAGCAACTCTTGACGACATTGCATATGCCTTCAAAATGCCTAATGAGCCAAAGCTGACCACAGCCTCTATGGAATAGATCAGCATGACACTAAAAGAAGATGAAGCAGCAAAGAAGAAACACAAATCTAGTGCACAAGAGGTTCCAATAGCAGGACTAGACGTTCTCTCTGTGTACAGGTTTGTGGCTGAGGCTGTTAGTTTGAAAAACAACCCTACATATGTGTTAGAAAAACTGTTTACTATGCTATTGGCAAAAAGATTAAATGCTTCAGCTAAGATAAATCTGTGTCAGATTTTATCTCATAATGTGCTCCAGCAAACTGCCAAGCTAAAATCCTAGAGTGTATTCAAGGCTTGGTATGTCTAGCAATTTTTATACTGGGCAGGTGTGCCAGAAGCTCATGATCAAGTACGGATGGCTTGGAGTCAGAAGCCAATCCTAGAGACTGCCAAGGTCAAGCTATCTTTTGATGAAGAAGATCCAGGCAATCAGCTGGCCTTGACCGGAGAAAAGAGAAAGGGCACCCAGGAGGAAGCCAGTGGTTCTAAGAAACCAAGGATGATGCTGGCCAAAAGCACTGCTTTTCTTAAGCTGCTTGAGAATCAGGTAAAGACTACTAGAAAAGCTACAACTAGAGAACAAACTCCCGTAAAGACTCGTGCTGAGTAGAGCCAACAAAAGGAACAGACTCCAACAGAAAGCAGCACTGGAATGGGGCTCTAAAGAAAAGACAAGCGGTGAACAACCTGTAGTCAAAGATAAGGACAAGGGTCCAATACCTGATAGTCCGAGCAGAATTCCTTTCAGTGAATTAGCCTTGTCTCAATATTCAAGAAAGATAAACTGTAGCAATTGCATCATAATCCCCTTAAAGGAAAACTGGCATTCAAACTAATGATTTAGCACATCTACCATACATGGCTCCTGTAATGGGGTATGAGCCAGCACAATCTGACCAGACAAATGTGGCTGATGGATGCTCAATGCTCATCCAATCATCATGGAATACCATTGTCAATGCCTTAGGTTAGATGATGGATGCATCGGCACCTAGTGAGCAAGTGGTTAAGATCAAAGAAGACCTGGAGAGCAGCCAGCAGGTTCAAAAACTCCAAAAGGATTAGCTGCACAAAGACTCAAGCATACTATTGTTGAGAATCAGTCAGTAAGGACAATCAATGATTTGCAGACATAGTTTCTGAAGATAGAAACTAGAAATAGGCATTTAAAAGAAGACAAGGTAGCAGCCATGAGAGATGCTGATCGCTTTGAGACTCTGCTCCAAATGAAGCGGGTTGATCACAAAGAACTGATGACATCTCACACTGCAATCAAGGCTTCTCTGATTGAAAGATATGTCTACAATAACCTTGCTGATATTCTAAATCTAGAGGGCAATGTCACTCTGAATATAGACAATTTGAAAGCCCTAATGGAGACTATTCAAAGTAATCTGCAGGATAAACTCTAAAAATACGATATAGCCTTGGCAAATCAAGCCATCATGGATTACATTGAAAAACAAAATAATCTTGATGAGAATTCTGAAAGAGAGGAAGAGAAGGATGAAGAAGGAGAGGACAACCAGGCCAACAAGCCAGATGGTGAAGACGATGAGTTTCCTCCTTCTCCTCCTTCAAGATCTGGAGCTAGTGGATCTGCTGCTATAGGGGGCAGTTATCCCAACCGAGGACAGCCAAACCAGTACAAAGACAAGTCAGACCAATGATTTGAGTATCAGAAGCCAAGAAATGAAGAGAAGGGCCAAATTGGAGATTATCTAGTGCACCAGGAACAACACCTTGTTAAGAGCAGAGGGAAAGCTAAAGCTATCTGAATCCCCGGAGGGCAATGAGCAGCACTCATTACAGCTCATCACAATGAACAAGATACTGAGACATCAATATGCTCCTACTACAAGGATGTATCTGGAGGATGATACTCTGATCTTTGATTTGGCACACTTTCAGATGCTGAGAGATGGCTCAACACTCGAAATCGGCTGCCTTTCATGATCAAGAAGTGTGCCAATTTCCTGAGCATCCCAGTAGAATCCAGCTAATGGACAAGGTACCTGAGTGGGCACTAACTTCTCATGATAGACTAGCCAATCCACATTCGCAAACGACGGTCCACTGCAGACCGGCATTCCCTAGCCTTGGAGTTGGACTTGCTCCTTGGAAATATGCCAGCATACGAATGTATGAAAGAAGTCAGAACCCATTAGTTTTACTTCAAATGTGTTAACCCTCACCGCTCACGGACACCCCATCACCTACGACGGACGTGTATTATGTATTTGGTAGAGTCAGGTACCGGGCTTGTCGGCGAAATAGGAAAAGGGTAAGAGTGATCGCCGATGAGAGGCGCACTCTAACTGGGACATTCAAGGGATTAGTTGGCTAAGCATCGGCGCGCAAGTGTGAATGGGGCAAGCCCATATAAAAGTCATTCTAAACCTAAAATGTAGTATTCTCTCATTTGTGCAATGCAAGAAGAGTGCTCTTGCTCCATCTCCTTGTGTACTAGTGTGTGTGTGTGTACTTGAGAGAGAGAGAGAGAGAGAGAGAGAGAGAGAGAGAGAGAGAGAGAGAGAGAGAGAGAGAGAGAGAGAGAGAGAGAGAGAGAGAGAGAGAGAGTGATTGAGCATTGCGGCGGCACGACGGCGGTGAAGCGGTTGAGCGCGACGTAGCGGCGTCTCCTTCTTCTTCGCGGCAAGGAATCCTCCACGGCAGGAGAATAGAGCGGTGAGTGACACACCATTGCCCTCTTTTGAGCTTACTAGTTAAGCTAGTTGTGTGCTTGGAGCCGTCTATGGCTCGCACACAGTGTTAGGCAAGTCCCTTGCTTCAACAATGCGGCAAGGAGCGCACATTTTTGGCGCCGTTGTCGGGGAATCGCCCTGCACTAAGCCCAAGAGGCACTTTGTGCTTCTTCTATGAGTTGTTTGTAGTAGGAAAGAAGAGGAAGAGGAAGAGGAATTAGTTATTTTTCTGCAAGTTGTTAATTTCTGTATTGTCTGCAAGTTCTGTGATTTCTGCATAATCTTGTGTTTTCTGTTTGCACACAGTCTTGGCACAATTAGTAGTCGTTAGCTTGTTCGCAGTGAATGAGTAAGTAGGTAGACAGTTAGCAATTTCTGTTTGCACACAGTCTGTACACAGTTTTCTGTTAAGCTTTGCCTGCACACAGTCTTTGCACAGTAAGGTGGTGAGAGAGGAAGTAGGTGGACAGTTAGCTCATTGTCAGTAAGCAGTTAGCAGAGTGGTTAACAGATTAGTTAGTAGATTAGTTAGTGGTTAGCAGCACTGTTAGTAAGTAGATAAGGTAGTGAGCTGTGAGCTGTTGACAGAGAGGTTAGGTAGGTGTTGACAGTGTGTGTGGCCAAGAAAGGGTCACCTAAACCGCGCGCGGTCGTCGCCTTATTAAAAAAATAAAAAATAAAAAAAATTTGTAAAAAATCTGAAAATATTTAAGTGTGAGTGACTGGGGGGCTACACTAAAATTTTGATCGGGATCGGGATCATTTCCCCAGCCCCAGCCCCAGGCCCAGACCTCAGGCTTCAGTCTTATGATATATACTAGACTCACTCTTATATATATACCCTACCCCCTCAAGAAGGAATGAGAGCATGTGGGGCAAGTCCTCCACTCTCCTCCCTTCTCTTCCCACTTGCACCCTTAGACTTTCTAATTTGAGCCTGGTTCCCTACTAGAAATTGACGGTTTTAGGGATTCCGAGGGCATAAAGTGACCAAGCGGAGGGCTGTAAAGCACGGCACGTCCCTCTGACCGAGACGCTCGTTTTGAGCTGTCATACGTTCTATTCTATAGCTGGGTCAGAAAAAAAAAGACGGGTTGCAAAACACCCAAAAATACTAGGTGAGCAGCCTTCACGAGCACTCACTGACAACTTCTAGGGGATCAAAGTCATATGAACCTATGCTCTGGACGAGTGTTAGAGAACGAGCATATTGGTAGTGCATCCATTTACGTGGGCACCCATTATTCCTCCACCCTAGGTTCTGGACCTTCGGCCGGGACTCAAGGTAGGGCGACCGAGGATCCTCATATCGCGTCTAGTGATTCTTCCTCTGACTACGAAGTCATGGAGCGGTATCCTACACCAAACCCTGATAGTTCAAGTCAAGACATGCATGCCATGGGCCCACGGCCCGGGTCCAGCGTGTTTAGCCGCTTAAAAGAGACCCTTAGTAGAGCTACTCGCTTCGAACATGCGGTTAATGAAATAAATGAAGGGAGTGGGGAAGTAAATTCGTCATTGATGCCTAAAATAGACCCTATGCTTCTTGAGAGTGTGCATGTGAATGTTCCATCCACTGCACCTCCTGATCCTTTAGGACTATCTCCCTATGAGGTTTTACTACCCGATGGTACGAGTCTTGCCGAAGTACAAGAGATCGAACGCTATATGCAAGCAACAAGGGAGAGGGAAATTGAGAACCTACGAAGGCTAGAACAAAGTCGAGCCCTGAAAGCAAAGGCTCCTATGACAAAAATCATGCCAGCCAAGCAACCAAGTGCTCCCAAGGTAGTAGTCACGGAGGGGCAAGCGATGGGGAGCAATAATGCTTCCACTTCGAGGGAAACCTCCAGCTCGCCAGGCCTAGATGGGATATACCTAAACAAAAATTGGGAGTATGACCTACAAGCAGAAGCTTTAACTGATCAGTACACAGGACACACCTATCATGTGGGTTGGTTAGATGTTCTACAATCCACATCGGGTGCTACTAGCATAGATGAGCAACAACAGAAAGTCTGTGATGTCCTCCATAGGATTGTCGAGTTAGAAAGACAGAACATAGGGATCAACATGCCTTCAACAGGCCTAATGAGATTCTTGGATACGGGAAAGGCCAACCAACCAACCCTATCGCAAATGGAGACTCCCTCAGTGAGCCCCATTGATCCTCCATATGTTGTTTTGCCGGGAGCCTCAGTACAATCTGAGCCCACAAGTGGCAGCTTTACCTTCCCAGATCTAGCTCATCTTTCTCTTAATGACACTACAGCTACCATGCATATCCCAGTGGTGAGCATGACAAGAAGTACACCATGGAGTTCATTTGTTAATACACCGCCGATGCCTAGTAGCACAGTGCCCCCAACTATACCTACATGTATGTATCAATCATGTGCACGTGTCGTACCTCAGCCTCATGTAGCTCCTACACCTCCGATTATTCCAAGAGCTTACAATCCACAATGGCATCATCCAAGCTCTTATACAAGTGGAGCCATGCCATTTAATAATAACATGCCATATCAGGCACCCCCTATGCCTAGGGCCACGCTTGTAAACGTTGGACCACCGTCTGGTACACCACCATACGAAATATGGGACCCAAGAGCCGCGCGTATGCCAAGGCCAAGGCCAACTCCCATCTCACATGTGGTTCCAGGAGCACATACACCCATTATACCTGCTCAAATTGGAGATTTGGCAGCATTTGCTCAAACTATCGGTCGCTCTGTTGCGGAAAACATGCATAGTGCACCTGATAGAGAGCCTAGGAGCAAGGCAGTTCAAGTAGCTAAGCTCACACAGAAATTCAGTGGAGACGGAGATGCTAGAAAGCATATGGAAGTCTTTGAAAATGTGTGCGATTCCTTGGAAGAGCACAATGAGCTACATAAGTGTAAGGCTTTGAGTTTGACCCTAAGCGGAAAGGCTGGAGATTGGTATAGAACCTTAAGAGTAGAAGAGAAAACGATCTACTCTACTCTTAGGAGATTGTTCTTGAAAGAGCACATACGAGAGGGAGTACTTTGGGGTGTAGCCTCTCAGCTCCAGAAAGCCCAACGAGAAGAAGGTGAATCCGTGAGAGACTTCATTAGTCGCCTAAAGAATTTGAATTCTCGATGCAATCCAAACGAGCGATTCAACAACAACCAATTGCTCGATAGATTCATTAGGGGACTACGACATGAAAGTATCTATAATGGCCTAGTCATTAGAGGTATCACTCCTTGGGAAGAAGTCACCATGAATGCAATCCAATTGGAGGATAATTTAATGATTGCAGGAGAAAGAGTGTCTGCCGAGCCGAAGTCTAGTAGCTCGCAAGCGTCAGGGCATGAGCCAATGAAGATAAAGCCAATCGTGAAAGAGCAAACGATGTCTGAGATGACTTTGGCAGATCTCACCAAGGCCATCCAAGAAAGCCTTAGGGGTAATCGTGCTCCACAAAACACTCATATGTATCCAAGAAGGGAGCAACAATGGTGCTCAATTTGCTTGGGCCCACATACTACGAGTGAATGCCCTACTTTCAAAGTAAAGTTTAACGGGACTTGTAACGCGTGTGGTAGGTATGGCCATCAAGCGAAGGATTGCCTAATGCTTAAACACATCATGGAAAATAGACCGCCTATAGCTTGGGCAGACTCACCTCGAGTTCTTGCATTGATGCCTACCCCACCCGTGGAGCAACAGTTGCCATTAGAGCACATGGTCCCTAGAACCCAAAATGTGGTCCAAACCACACCGTTGCCACCTCTAGTGCTAGGACCGCAACCCCCTCATCCAAGAGTTACACCTATGAACCAAATAGGTTGCAAGTCATCTAGTACTTATGTAGATTGCGAAGAGGACATAGACTCTAGTATCACCTATGGAGTCCACATGCTTGAGGAGTGTCCCATGTACTATATGGAAGACCATTGGGGACAAATCAAACCGGTATATCAAGCTACTGCACTAGCAGCAAGAGGCCAAAACATTAATAGTTTTGCCAGGAGACCACCTCTTCAGTGCTACGAATGTGGTGGACCACATCGAGCAACTGAGTGCCCCATTAGAATGCAAAAGAATGCTGCACTAATGCAAACAAGTCAAGGGAGTGCATTGGCAATGCCAATACTCACTTGTAATCGTTGTGGCATAGATCATTTGATCGCACAGTGTCCTAACAATCCAAACGCACCGAAAATCACACCATTGAACTTAATAGAGATTGTTGATGGGACACCACCAACTATAAACATCGTACCAGTAAACGCACTCACACGATCGATGCTCCAAAAACAAAATTATATTCTTGAGGAAAGCGACACTGCATCAATTGCCCAATCTCAAAAAAAGAAGAAAACACGAAGAAAGAGATCGCAAAAAGCAGCGAAGTCAGACCCCAGCTCAAAGACCAACCTAGGGACTCCCCGTACCACTAACATAGAAACCAGCAAGGAAGATCTTCATGAGCCACAATGGCCAGGATCCAAAAAGAAGATAGGAACTTACCCAAACCCTACAGAGGATATTGAGCGAGTCAAGCATTTAAGGAGTTTGGTAGAAGATACCCAAAGGGATCTAGAACCAGCACCTAGGAAGATCCAGATTACAGACACCGTGTTCCCTACACAACAACAACCTCACCAAGTCCATAGACCCTTGGACATACCTAGTGTCATCCAAGAAGAAAGTGACTTAAAGTCATGGGAAAGTGGGCGTACTCACTTCTTGATGGAAAGAATCTTTATAGAGGGACTACCTGATCCTATCAAAGAAATGGAGATCCCATCTTCCCCACGTCAAGGGACTCAAGGCCAAAAGGTGCCGTTGAACATCGCCAAATTGATGGATTTCATGTCTTCAGAAGTTAGAACCACCATCATGTCCAAACTATATAAAGACCCCGAGCTAGTCTCAGCTCTTCGAGCCTTCCTCAATGGAGAACTAAAGTTTCGGCTACCACAATTTGCACAAATGGATGGAGTTGGGGAAATGCCAATAGAGGAGGAACACTTAGATCCACAACCCAACCTAGATGAGAACCTTGTTATAGAAATACCCGTTAACAACTTGGGGAAATACTTTGAAGGTGATGAATCTAATGCTACTCTACCAATCACTACTAAAGGATTAACTGTAAAGGGGGTCCTTGACGGTGGTGCGGGAGTCAGCATGGTGACAAAGAGTTGTTGGGAGTCTATGGGGAGACCTCACCTTGAAGCCACAAGCGTAGTGGTAAAAATGGCTAATGGATCTATTGTTACGCCTATTGGAATGCTAAAGGATCTCAGAATCAAGGTCTTGGGACATAAGGTAAGGTACACTTTCATTGTTATGGATTTTTCCAAGCATCCTATGTCATTTGAGATGATCTTAGGGCGTCCATTCATGAGGGAAGCAAAAATGGTGCATGACTGGTCCAAAAACCACTTCTACTTACAGTTCCAAGACTCTGTCATTCGAGTTGATCTTTTAAGTGGTCGAACGCATCCTCTAGGAAATAAATTCATCATTGATAATCGATCAGACACAAAAATTCACTCAGCTCCATTACAGTATTGTTACACGTGTAACGAAGACACGGATATTGGGGAGAACTCTCCTTATATGGATATCCTACCTGGAATGGTTGAGTCAGACAATGTCGATTGGGTACACCTAGCGGCAACTATAGATACATGGGGAGCTAGAGGAACAACCTAGGTAACACCAGATGGGGAAGAGATACCACACATTGCACCAGTAAACATGTTAGGTGTAGCGCATGTAACATCCGATAATAAGAAAGAGGCACACCTACCTGAGAGTGAAACTGATGATTCCTCAAAGGTTTCAGGCCAATACACATCAGAAATGGAATCTCGGGGAGAAATGGATTCAGAACCTGAGGAAACATCGAGTGAACCAAGTATAGAAACTAAACACTCAAGGCCTAGTACGACCATCTATGGTAATTTATATGAGAGTGAAGAAGATGCGAGTCGAGTTCAAACATTTACCAAAATCAAAACCGTAACAAGAAACAAAGGTCATATAAGAGACGACGATATCGAGCAAATGTGAGAGCTAGGATAAACAAGGAAAGATTTACTGCAGAAGGGCTTAGCTACCTAGGGGCATGTGATGCTCATCGAAAGCTAGTAGACAATTGGGGTGAACATCTCCAGAGTGTCATGTGGTGCAACACGCGACCCATTGACCTCGAACTATAAGAAGACGTCAAAACCGAGAGTTAGCACAACAAAAAAAGGAGGCAGAACTAAAAGAAAGGTCTCTGTCAGGACAAGAGCCTGCTGACTTACATACGGCTCCTGAACATTTTAAATCTTATACCACGGGGGACGAAAGGTTGTGTATGCCAAAGCCCAACGAATGCCTACCAATGGAAGCAGTGGAGTCTATGATGGTCCAGCGGTAGTTAAAAAGATAGAATTAGCAGAACCAGGTGAGGAGTCTAAACTAGTCTTTATTGCTCAAGACCTTACCGAAACTGAAGAGGCTGTACTTAAGGAGCTCCTCAAGGAATACAAGGATATCTTTGCTTGGACATATCATGACATGAAGGGCGTTCCACCTTCTGTGGTGCAACATACAATTCCCATGATCAACATTGCTAAACCCATCCAGCAACGACCCTATCCAATGAATCCTAAGTACGCCAAAATTGTACAAGAGGAGATTGAAAAACTTATCCAATGTGGATTCATATACCCTATTGAGCACTCAGAATGGGTTTCTCTAATAGTCATTGTGCCAAAAAAGAATGGGAAACTAAGAGTGTGCGTGGACCTCAAGAAAGTTAATGTAGCTACTAGGAGAGATCATTATCCCTTGCCATATTCAGAACATGTTCTTGAAAGAGTTGCGGGCAAGGAAGCTTATAGCTTTTTAGATGGGTACTCTGGTTACAATCAAATCACAATTGCATTAGAGGACCAAGCTAAAACTGCTTTTATCACAGAGTTTGTAGTGTTTGCATTTCGTGTTATGGCTTTTGGCTTAACAAATGCCCCTGCTACATTCCAACGATTAATAAACACTATGTTTAAAGAATTTCTAAGGGAGTTTTGTGAAGCTTTCCTAGACGACCTTTGTGTTTATTCTTCTTGGGAGAAGCATTTGTTATATCTACGAAAAATATTTGAAAGGTGCAGATTTTATCGCATCTCATTGAACCCTTTCGAATGCCAATTTTGGGTTAAGCATGGAGTCATTCTAGGGCATATAGTGTCGAAGAACGGGATATCCACAGATGAGAGTAAGATTAAAGCCATTGTCGATTTGCCACCACCTACGAACTATGAAGGAGTTCAAAGATTTATGGGCCATGTTGGTTATTATCGAAGGTTTATTTTAAACTTTGCCGAGATAGCGCGTCCATTGTACAAGATTCTTATTGAGTTTCACTGGACGGAAGAATGTCATCAATCTTATGAGTTATTAAAGAAGGCCCTAACAAGTGCTCCAATCCTGCGAACACCTGATTGGAATGTACCTTTTCATGTGCATATTGATGCATCAAACTTTGCTATTGGGTGTGTTCTAACTCAACCAGGAGAACATAAATTGTACTAGGGCTTTCTAGGGGGCTTGACCCTATTGACCTTTAGCTTAAGTATTATAAAGGGAGTTTACTAGTGTGATGAGCCTGGGGAGGTGTATCAGAGTTGTATGACCCCACAAAGCTACAAAATTAAAATGATGAAAACAAACAAAACAAAAAAATATCAAAATGCCACAATGTAAAATTTTAAGCTGGAAGAGAAATCCCTGCTTAAATTGGTACTCCACCCACATGTATCGCCTATGGTACTAGAGCCCTAGAGGTTCCCAGTGTGGGCGCTTTTCCTTGAAAAGAAAAAAACCCAAGGCATACAAAATAAGCACACACATCAAAATTGAATCACTGTGAAAAGACTTTGGGGGGTCAAAGCAAAGGTAATCAGTCAGGCGATGATTTCATGAGAAATTCCTTTTATGGTAGCTTAACTACAAGGTCCTCTAGGTATAGCCTCTAGTCAGCCCTCGAACATGAAATACTTGTCTCTCGCGATTAAACAACTTAATTAACCAGAGAAAATTAAGAAGCTTACCCATGGTATTAATAGTCAATCTCTAGTGCCTTTCAACCGTTAAATTAGCGACCCCAGACTTGTTTAATTTTTTACCTTTACATCTGTTTATGGATTTGATTATATTGCAATTTAATGTTTATTTGCTGACAAATTGTTTAAATTTCTGTTACCAATCGATTTGTCTGCCTAAAACTGCATATGCTTTTTAATCCCTTATGAGAATGCAATTAATGTACCAATGTTGTTTGATTTTGCAGTGATTGAAGAAGGCTAAGGACATTCATCTCAAATGCTCTTCCAACTCGACGAACAAGCTTCAACTCAATAGCTTCCGAGGACGGAATCTACATCAGGAAGGGGGGCATGTTAACCCTCACGGCTCACGGACACCCCATCAGCTACGACGGACGTGTATTATGTATTTAGTAGAGTCAGGTACCGGGCTTGTCGGTCCAATAGGAAAAGGGTAAGAGTGATCGCCGATGAGAGGCGCACTCTAACTGGGACATTCAAGGGATTAGTTGGCTAAGCATGGGTGCCCAAGTGTGAATGGGGCAAGCCCATATAAAAGTCATTCTAAACCTAAAATGTAGTATTCTCTCATTTGTGCAATGCAAGAAGAGTGCTCTTGCTCCATCTCCTTGTGTACTAGTGTGTGTGTGTGTGTGTGTGTGTGTGTGTGTGTGTGTGTGTGTGTGTGATCGAGCATTGCGGCTGCACTACGGCAGTGAAGCGGTTGAGCGCGACGTAGCGGCGTCTCCTTCTTCTTCGCGTCGAGGAATCCTCCACAGCAGGAGCATAGAGCGGTGAGTGACACACCATTTCCCTCTTTTGAGCTTACTAGTTAAGCTAGTTGTGTGCTTGGAGCCGTCTGTGGCTCGCACACAGTGTTAGGCAAGTCCCTTGCTTCAACAGTGCGGCAAGGAGCGCACAAAATGCAAATAGCTAGGAAGTTCTAGACCAGCGAGTGCAGGCCATCATTGAAGAACAAGCTTCTAATAGCAAGGGACCTTGGACTCACATGACAGTAGGAGAACAGGCAATTGCTTTCCGAAGACTTTTTCAGCTAGTCCGGGTTACCAGAAAGATGATGCAGCAAGAGAATCAAACCATTTTAAATTTTCTAGAGTTTGCACATGATTATTTAGTTTTTTTGTATGCCTTACCTGATCAGGAAGCTTAACTGCCCAGATTCTTTTCGGCCCTGTATCCCCACTATCCTGAACTAATGGACCGGCTCACTTACTTTGGTATCACTAATGACCTTCAGTATTGGTATGAGCGGGCCACTGTGGAATGGAAAACTTGGAAAATAGTAATCAATGATGCCCTCAAATTGAATGATGCAATGGAGTTGCAGATAGAGATGCAGAGAGTGAAACTCTGTATGGGAAGTGGAAGATCTAGCTTCGAGGTTTAACGAAGATCACAAATCAGTTACTGCAACTGACTGTGGAGTCTTCCAAAATCCGTGAAAAGGATATCACGGCCAAACCAGCAATGGGCCCACAATACAGAGAAATGGTTGAGATTCTCTTCGAAGCTCAAATTCAGAAGAATCAGCCTCTTCCACAAGGATGGATCCACATTGCCTCGCACTCTCACAAATTGGCTAGATCGTATCTGACAAAAGGCAAACGTACTATGTATGATCTCGACACCAAAACTTACAATCCTCTCACGCCTTATGAATTTGAGATGTCAAAACTGAAAGGCGGGATCAACTTGAGCAGGAGGCCATTTACAGACTTATCCAAAAGGACAATGCTGGCACTGGGACTTCTGAGGCACCAACACCAAAGAAGGTCAAGAGGAAGCGAGTTCAGTGGAAGGATTGGAAGGATACTGGGTAGTTCCATCTCAAAATTAGACG